>NW_028077105.1:10499218-12899218 GCF_014824575.4 Sturnira hondurensis | reverse complement strand
GAAAACCACATGACATACCACTCGACACTGGTCAGAATGGCCATCATAATCAGAGCAACAAACAAGTGCTGGCGAGGATGTGGAGAAAAGGGCACCCTCATGCACTGTTGGAGGCAGTGCAGACTGGTGTAGCCACTGTGGAAGGCAGTGTGGAATTTCCTCAGAAAACCAACAGGCACACATGTGCTATTAGTGAATAATTGTGATTATTCAAAATCAAAGTAAAACTATTTTTAATTTTTTAAATAGCTACTAAGTATTAGGCCATAATTATTTGTAATGTTAAATTATTTGGACTTAACTATTTATTAAACTATACTGTTAATTTCTGTTTTATTTAAGAGGTTCTGTGACAAAATATAAGTCACAAACATCACTGTGAAAGTAGAAAATGAAGAATATCTGTTATTTTTTAATTTGTTTGTTTTACAGAAACAGTGTCCATCATGGTCAGGTGTACTTTTTGGTCAATTGGGTGGAGATTTGGAGATGTTTCTTATTAGTTTTCATTAATCTTGCAAAAGCTAGCTTTTTTATAAGGACAACTATTTAAGGCCAAGAATGTCATAAGTGAAAACAGAATACATTAATGATGGTCCATGATTTACATTTTTGTTGTGTTAGCAAAAAGCACTGATCACGATCTTACAGAGAAATTTAAACATTTGAAATAAAAAAGAAGATTTTAGATGTATTGAGAAGCTTTCTTTAAAAATATTTCTTTCCAATTAGAAATGAAATGAACATGCCCTGAGGAAAAAATAAAATCACTAATTATAGGCTTAATAAAATTTTGCTAATAGACAGGAATATTCTGCTCTGAACTAAAACCTCTGTAGTGAGAAACTATGAAAGGATGTAATTCTGAAGTTTATTCAATTTTCTCTTTTGTTACATATTCGCAGTGTACTGGGTGTTCAAAAATGCTATGTTAGGAAACAGCCTCCAACTCTGGAAATCAGTTCCTGTGTTTGACTTCAATGATGTGTTACAGATTCCTTTATTTTTATTTAATCAGTTGGACCTTTTAACTTTAGCTGGGAAACCTTGCAGTTTCATGTTTGTCAAAGTTCATGCGACCCTCAAGATGTACTCCCAACCATTTCCTCCTCTTTTCAGAATCCCAGTCCCTTATCCTGCTCACAGAAAATTCAAGCATTTATTCTGCCTCAGTGCCAAATTACTTGTCATTGAATTACTTGCATTTGAATCAGGGGTGAAGAGTTTGAAGGAAAATGTAATTAGTGTCTGCCCTCCCTTATAATATTTTTGAAAATGGAACATTTAATATTTTAAACAGTAATGCATAAGATCATATTACATCATTTACATCATCGTCAACTTGAGTTATTATTGCCATGTATGCTGGCCATAACTCTGTAAGACCTGCTCCCGTAACTGGGGTGACTAATGACCAAAATAGGTCATATGCAGCTGACCAGTAAAGATGCTGGCAAAGTAATCATACTTTAAGTTTCTCACAATGGTTTGGCATTTATGACAACAATAGAATTATTTTAATTCTCATTTATTGTAGCTTAAATTATGTTTCAAAATTATATGACGGTGTAAGAAGAATACTGTTGTAGGTATACTGAATTTTAAAGAGAACTTTTTGGCTATACATGAAATATTAAAATCTGTTAAATCACCTATGAGCTACAAATAATTTTCCCTATATAAGAAAATAAATGATAAATAGTGTATTATGTTGGCCAAAAAGTTTTTTTCTGTAAGTTGGCTTTAGTTGTCTTTAACTTCATTTGAAACAATTTTGTTAAATTGTATTGTAACAGCTGTTACATCAGCGTGCATTTAAAAAAACTTATCAAAATTAGTGAATTTTTATGTAGCCATTTTAATATTGAAGATGGAAGGAAAAGCACAACATTTTTTGACTTTATTACTTCAAGAAGGGTAAAAGGGCAACTGAATGCATTAAAAAAAAGATTTGTGCAGTGTGTGGAGAAGGTGCTGTGACGGATCGAAAGTGTCAGAAGTGGCTTGTGAGGTTTTGTCCTGGAGATTTCTCACTAGATAATGCTCCACAGTTGGGAGACTAGTTGAAGTTGATAGAGGTGAAATAGAGACATTAATTGTTCTCAATTAACGTTCTACCATGTGGGAGATAGCCAACATACTTAAAATATCCAAATTAATGAAGTTATTGGTGAAAATGAAAAATGTGTCTTTTATTTTACAGAAAAAACACTAACACCTTTTTGGCCAATCCAACATATAACAGGAGTTAAAGTCTGTTATGTTTGTTTTTATTCTTTTTTTTTTGGCTGTTAACTGGGAATTATATATCTATCATAAACCATTCTTTGATAAATAAGTTGTTGGCCAATTAGTTATATGTAATTAGGCATTGTGAAATTAGCCCTGATACCAACACTTTATTTTGGAAGGGGAAGCAAGCTGAATTATTATAATGAGTAGAAACAAATCATTGGAAATTTTATCAAGTGTATTCAAAGTAATTTTCTTAGTAGCTGCCAGTGTACTAAAAAACAACTTTTATCCCACCTTTTGAATTCTTCTGGCTGGGCTAGTAATCCAATTAAAATGAGACAGATGAACAAGATAAAATGTGTACCATTTATTATGGCATACATGCTGGAGTGCCTTGAGAATGAGACTTTAAGAGGCCTTGGGCAGTTGAGGTTCACATACCATTCCAAGGAGCTAAGGAAAAAGGGGTGGGAGGGCATGGAAGTTTGGGACTTCAAAGGGCAGGAAGGCAATTGACATCACTATGGAAAAGCAGACGTTTGGTAAACATTTGTTTGTTGGGAAATCTTTGACAATTGGACACAGAGAGGACTTTGACCAAAGGGATCTCACTGGGTTCCTGTCTGTCAGGCTACTTTTATTAAATGATAGTTATCTGTGATGCTGTCTCCCTTTTCCGAGCAGATTTTCTATCCGATTGTTTTAGCCAGTGAGAGAGAAGGTCAAATGTTGTTCCTGAGTCTTTTTTATTCCTTAGTAACCCACTTAATATCAATATCCCAAAAGCCATATTTTGGGGTGGCAGATTCTGTTTCCTCTCACAGACATGTCCTTTAAGGACTGAAACAAGAACTGGCTTCATAAAAGAATGGGAACTCAACCAAATTTCAAAGTTCAGGCTTCTCCCTTGCCTGTTGCAGAATCTCCCTTTCTCTAAATCCCTGGTTTGCTTGCTTAGTTAATTCATGCCTTAGCCCGAGTATGTCCTTCCTTGTCTTTTTATCTAGTGGTTTCTATCCCCCTCTCCACCCTCCATCACCTTACACTTCGTTTTCCTTACAACACTATTTGAAAGTATTTAAATCTTTGTTTATTTTTCTACTGTGTGGTTATTCTTACTCTCCGTGAGGACAGGAACTTTGTCTTGTTCAGCACACCTGGAATAGTACTTGGCACCTAGGAGGTAGTCTGGAGATGTTTGTTGAATGAATAAAATAAAAGAAGATGCTCTGTCATTAACTACTTTTGTGCTGAGAGCTAATCCTGTTGTCAGAAACCAACTGAGATCCCCTCCCCAGGTTCTGCTGTTCAGCATATTATTATGATTTTAAAATTTTAGACCTAGAGATTTTCCCCTAATATAATGGATTTTTTAGGCAATTAGAAAACTAAGATATTTGCCGTAGGACCAATATAAATAAAACAGTGTTATTTTCTTCCTAACGTAGCACCAGTTTTGGTAGAGAAATTAAAGTCTTTTTTATTGTAGTATACAGACTTTCATATTGATTTCATATTTTAGCTTCAGATGCTTTAAATGATCTATGCTGTGTTTTTAAAAACTTCTATGAAATCTATTACTGGATTTTGAAATAAATTGAGTGTATCAAAATCTGTATTTTTCTACATGCAGCGAAATGGAATAGGATAGCACTGAAGAGGAAACACTGGGGTAGCAAAAATAGAATAGGATATACTGGTGGCAACCTAAACTGCATTTCAAAAGTTCAAAAGCCTGTGAGAATCTACATAAGCTTGGGAAATCATTGCTTAGTTTGCTCTGGGTGCATTTGATTTGCCTTGAATTCAGCCCAAGTTTGTACTTTGAGACTTGAAATATATTTGTACACATCAGTCTGTTTTTACCTATTTGTTAGAGTTTAAGCCAATTATAACAATCTCTTTAACATTCAAAAGTCAGTTTCTGTAATTAAATACATAGTATAGGAACAATTCAGATACAACAAAGGTTGGCTGAACCCTTGATTCCTTATCTTATACCACATGAGCAAGACTGTTTCTTCTAAATATACTTTTGAAATTATATCTGTGTACTCTCAAAATTTTTCCTTTAAATGGCTAAGTAACAATTATATTAGCTCAAACCATTAGCTAACTTTATAACTAAAGTAGACTATGATTGGGACTTATCTAATATCTCTTCTAAAATTGTCTCAGTTTAAATTTTATCTACTCTAGTCCCAAACAATGACATATTTTCTATTATCTAATTGCATGAATGCAAATGCATATACAATTACTCATATATTAGGAATTGCTCTTATTTCATAAAAACATGACTAACCTTTAAATATAGATCAAAAGTGATTGCGCTTATTCTTAATACACATTAACATTGGCATTTTTGTGCATTCATTTTAATATATATTGACATAACCCTACACAACATTCAATTAATATACATTGACATACGACATGTATGTATTAGCATACAAGGTTTGTCCAGAAAGTTTCCATTCATGTACTATGAAAAGTTGAGACATTTATTGAAGAAGACAGAAGATACAAGAAACATTGTACATGGAACAATGATGCCTTAGTCCCCTTCAAAGAAGGCACCTTGGGACTCTTCACAATCCTTCCAATCAGCATCAGCCGCCCCATTGTATTTTCCTGAATCTTATCAACAGTCTGAAATCTCTTCCTTTTCAAAGGTGATTTTAGTTTGGGGAAAGGCCAGAAGTCACAGGGTACCAAATATGGGGTGATTTGATGTTTCGCAAAGAAAACTCCGCATGAAATGTGATGTATGAGCAGTTGCATTGCTGTGATAAAGCTGCCAATCACCAGCTGCCCATAGCTGCAGCCTTATGAATCATCTGAATAGTTTCTACCAAAGAATGTTCAAGCTTAAAACAGAATTTGATGCAGAACCATTGCCCTGTTTGCTTAGTCATTTTGAATGGGATGACCACACAGTACACATGCTCACTCAACACCGTCTACTACTCCCACTGACTGGTACAGTGAAGTCATCATTGTTCACACACGTACATTCCAGTCCACTCTCCTTGAGTGCCAGGTTATATCCATGTCATGCGAACCATTCTTATTATATTAATAATTGCTGGACTTTTGGGGGGCAGATCTCTGTATATAATGTACATTACATATTACTTTAAATATATAACTGGAGGTTTTACTGGAAATGCTTCTGTCTTCTACTGCCAAGCAACATTAAGCTAATATTCTAATTGT
Organism: Sturnira hondurensis; assembly: GCF_014824575.4. Classification (NCBI taxonomy): domain Eukaryota; kingdom Metazoa; phylum Chordata; class Mammalia; order Chiroptera; family Phyllostomidae; genus Sturnira; species Sturnira hondurensis. The sequence continues at coordinate 12,893,764 of NW_028077105.1, read as the reverse complement.
AATTATAAAGTGAGCTAACTTATCCCTACCTCCATCACTGCAGCTCACAAAGATTGTGTTATAAAAAATATCAAGCCTTACAAAAGCAACAAAAAAAGTTATGTAAAGAAATAACAAGTTAATTGTTAGCCAAATATTTATAGGCCCTTTTGAGAAATTTCAAATAGAATGCTGCCAAGTGGCAAAAAGAGGAGGGAGGTATATCTTGCTGACACTGCTACAAGACCAATTCTTTCTAAAATATACTTAAAGTTGAATTTAAGTGAATGTTGCTAACAAGTATCATTTTGTTCCCTCTGAAAGTGTGGGAAAAGTGAAATAAATTGAATTTTTTTCTTATGATATAATAGATATTTTAGTATTTCATGGTTACTGTAATAGAGTAGAGCAAGCAATATTAACATCATAATTAATAGATAGATCCCATTCCTCATATCTTTAAATGTCACCTGAGAGTGATTTCTTGATAATTGATTATTGGTTTCTAAGGTGATAGCTATTGTTTTGAAAATAAGGGATTAAGACATTCAGGCTGAAGGTTTGATTTCATTTATTTCTAGTATGCTATAGGGAAATTATTTCACTGGCTATTTTAAGGCAAGAAGGGATATTATGTTAAAATGTCTATTTCTTATTTCTATATTTTAGTATTATTTCAGTCTATTTTGTATTAAACAGGGAAATTTAGAATGGATGCTTATAAGACATAAGGAAATATTTTATATGTGCAAAATGACATGTGTACTAAATAAATAAAGTGTGCTTAGAAAAGCTGCCTTAAAAAGCTCCACACATTTAAAAAAAGAGATAAAATTAGGATCCTCAGCTCATGGAATGTCACAGAATCTTGGCTTTGGAAGGAAACCCAGAGGCTGTCTATCCAAACTTCACTCTAAAAACAGATTTCAGCTCAAAGGATTAGTGGTCATTTTAAATCAAACTTCATCCAGTGCTTTCTTAAATGCAAAACATATTTCTAGACTCAGGGAAACAAGGTAAAGGACACCCTCTGCCTTGCAGTCGTGTATTGGTCAGGACACACTAACTGCTATGAAAGGCAACCCCATAATTTTGTGGCACTACCCTGAATGTTTATTTCTTGTTGTGCTGGAGCGAGTGCGTACTCTGTCTGCAGAGTTGTTCTGGGATTCACCATCTTTTTCGTATCCACAGTACTCTTCTCTAATTCTTGTAAGTCCTGTCCTTTCAGTGAAGGAAAGAATAGAGAGGATGATGGGAGAATTGCATTAGAAGATGTTTATGGGCCAGGCCTAAAAGTTAGTACCACTCCTGCTCACATTTGATTATCGTCATGCAAGCATAGCAACTACAAGGAAAGCAGATAAATGTAGTCAAGCTTGTGCCCGGGAGGGAGAAAAAATGACTAATTAGTCTCTTCTACAAGGTCTTTGCAGATTATTAGTATTGCTGAAATATTATCCCTCTGGCTTCTTTTTGACCACTTACATGTCATCACTGAAGAGTGAAAAGCCATGTAGGTGTAAATTTGCAATTAAATTGGAGGATTTTAATAAGAATTTCAATTAGTAGAATGATTCTTCTCTTTGTGAGTACCTGTATCTGACTTATTAATATGGTCCATTTTCAGCTGAAGTGGTAAATAGAAAATCTTGTATGTGTGTCATTGTAACTTAGGTTATTAAAATGTGGGTGTTAAATGGCGTAACACAATTGATTTTCTTTACACTTTGAATTCTATTCAGAAGCAGTTATTGTTTGGTTCTCATCGAATAAACAACTGGGAGGTGCTTGTACAAACCTTTAGTTCCCCCTGGGTGACAGCTACACCCTCATACATAATTGATGGCATGTCTGTAAAGAGGCATTATTATTTGTAGAAAAATAACAATATTATACTTCACAAAAAATGTTATAATAGCTGAAGTCAATATTATGACCATTGAGATAATATTCCAAAAAAGATTTGCTTAATTCATTTGGCGTAAACTTAAATATTTGAACCCACCCAAAGATATTCAAAAGTTAAAACAAATGCTTAAAATATGACACGATATCCACATAATACAGTTTGCTTCTACCTAATGGAAGAATGAGAATTACATACATTTGGATCTGATAGGTTCATTTCAATAACCACCCATTTAATTGTCACATGTATTGTTTGCCTTTACATAACGGGATGTTAATAGTAGAACTATTCCCTGCCTCCGATCTTTCCTTGTTTTATTTCTGTTTACAGAATCAACCCCAAACTCTGGTTTGTCATTCCAGATGTTTTTCAACATGACCTCATTGGGTGCTTAACATTTTCCAATCTGCTAAGCAAACTAAATTTTATACACTACAAAAACAATGATCTCTCCCCAGCAGTTCTCTGTATGTCTCTTTCTCTCGTTATCATAATCTGCTTTCTACAGTTTCTTTAAGTATTGAGTCTACTCTTTCAGGCTTCTCTCTCACCTGAAATTCTGCAGTCCACAGTTTGTGTTTCAGGACAAACCAGTGATTAACAACCGGATCAGGTGGTATTTTATGTTCTTTTGTTTATTGTTTTTGGATTCTTTGGAATTTGTTATGCGTAGGATCTTGTCTTCAAAAAGAGAGAGATTTGTTTTTACCTCTTCTTTTCTAATTCAGATACCTTTTTGTTTCTTGCTTCATTGTTTTGGCTACACGTTCCAGTACAATGTTAAATGTGGTGGTGAGAATGGACTTCTGTTGTTTCTCATCTTAGGGGAAAACATATAATGCTTTTCAATAGTGCTGTCAATTGAAGTATTTTTCCTTCCTTGTTAGAGATTTAGAATAAATAAATAATAGCAGCTTTATAGAAGACAGGATAAACATTGAAGATTCTGGGCATGTTAATACATAATTTTAAAACAAAATGATATGTGCATCACTATGAATGGTAGAATGAAATGATACTGCATTATAATTTAACTAGAATTTATTAGTGAGGTTGAAAACATTTCATGTTTATTTTTATTTTATATTTTTAGTACAGTGTACATTCAATACTATTCTATATAAGTTTCAGATGCACAACATAAGGGCTAAAAAATTATGCACTTTACAGTGTGATCCTCCGAATACTTCAAGCACCTACCTGGCCCCATACATAGTTATTACAATATTATGGAGTGTATTCCCTATGCTGCAGCTTACAACTCTATAACTATTCTGTAACTACCAATTTCTATCTCTTAATCTCTTTATGTATTATATGGTAATTTTCTCATTCATATTTTTGTATATATTTTTTAACATTAAGCTGTTAGCGTTGCCTTTCTTGTACCTTATAAAAGTGTTTTCTAGTATCACTGATAGTTTTTTTTATGTAATGCTTTTCTATGTAGTTTTTTAAACTCTATGGCAAATAACTTATCTTTTATTTTATTGTTTCAGTTTCACACCCTGTTTAAAAGTTCTATCTAGGTAAAATAAAAAGTAAATATCATTGACTTGCTCTCCAGAATATTTTTGAAAATTTTACAAACTCTTGAAAATCCTAGTGAAAGAGAACTTTAGGCTAATTTAAGTCATAAATTAGCAGTAATATTATGAAAAATCTGAGCAATTTTAATGATCATTGGAAACAAGTAAATTGAAGAATGCTAGATAGAACAACAGAATTTTTCCCACATATTAGTTTTGGACATTTCCTTATAAGAGAAAGTATAAACAGTTGAGCATGAACTGGACAATGTGAGTTTAGATTATGGCTGTTGCTGACTCAATGTGATTTTCTTAAGAATGGCATTTTTGGTGTAATCTTGCCACAATCATGGAAATAACTACTCTTGACAACCTTCTTTGTGGCTCAGATGTTGATATTTAGGGAAAAAATCCCCAGAAAATGGAATATATAGTGAAGACTAATTCTTGTTTAGAGATTTTTGGATACCAGATATGAATTTGTATTTTTGCAGACATTAACTTTTTAATTGTCACATCATCCTTGTAACACAGATCCTATTAAATAGCCCCATGTTATGGATAAGGAAACCAAGGCAGAGTGTGGTTGAGAAACTTTCTGAAGGTCACAGAGCTGGTCCATAAGAAAGCCAGTGTTCATGCCTGGCCAGTCTGGCTTGAGGCTTTATGCTCTTTCCATGACTGTCAAATTTGGATTAGGAGAATAACTCAGGAAATATTTTGAATACAATATCCTCAAAAAGAAAATATTCAATTCTAAAAATAGTGAATTCATAATTCTAAACATGGTACAAAGCCAAGAGTCTTAAGTAACCTGTATGTACCAGGTGTAGGACTATGTTTGGTGAGAGAATGTCCATTTGCTTCAGATGTTGTTCATTGACCTAACCCAGTTGGTAAACTGTTTAGGTCCTACACTGTGATTTATAGTAGCAGAGACCATTAAATTGTTGACTTGCCAATAAAAATATTATAAAACCAAAAGTTTCTTGTTCAGAAATTCAAAACCAAGGTGAGTAATTAAGGTACTAAGCTATCAGACCATGTGTAAGAGTTGTGCCCAACTATGATTAGACCTAAGCACAGCTTTGTAAAGTCAAGACCAGTGGATTTCAGACTTGGGTATCTCAGTAGGGTGGGTGGGGAAACTTCATTGTACAAGCTACATAGACCTTTCCTCTGAGTTAAAATTGAACATGTTGTTTATCTATATCATGTGCAAACAGTAAGATATTTGGAATTAAAAAGTGATGAACTCCAATGTAATAATTTTAAATTACCTAAGGTCTTAAAGTGTTATGGCACCCCTCTTATGTTGCATCAAATAAAATAAAGGCTCTGGGAGGAGTGGGCTGGGATGGGAGTAAAAGACAGAAAACTGTACTTGAATAAGAATTAAATTAAAAAAAAGAAGAAAAAGGCATGAGAAAATAATGGACAGAAACATAAAGCTTCATGCATTTTAATTAATTTTGTTTTTAAAGTTTAAATCAAGAACCAGGGAACTTACAGGGAAGAGTGCTGTTGAGGGGAGGGAGGAAGAAAATAGAAAGGCAGTGACGAGAAAACACAAGAGCCACAGGAGAGTGATGCAGTACTGAAGGTGTATTTTCTCTATTTCACCAATTTCCCACAGGTAGCCTGGATATTGGGCCTTCTATGCACAGTATGACTTTCTGAGGATGATTGTTACTGTGACTGTAATACTGGTTTCTTCTCCTTTGAAGCAATATGCAAACATTAAATACATTTCTTATTAGAATTGAAGTACTCCTCAACTGGAAACCTTCTTAAATAATAGATGGCACTTGAAGATGTCAGTTGTTTTAAATAATTGTCTAATTTGGGGAGTAATTGCCCTTTATTTTCTGTGAGAAATTGACACACTATTTGAGTCAAAAGAGAAAGAGATTTTAATGTGCAAAGCTTAGAGCCACAGATTCTGAATAAACGTCCTATGGCCCTGTCTGATACCTTTTTCATGTGGATTTTTCTCTTTTATACATATGTTGGTAGATAAATAGATTGATCTGATATAGCTCAATCTAAGTAAAATGTGAATATCCAATTTAGTTTATAGTAATAAATAAACATAAGTTCAAGTGTTGAAAAAATACAACTTCATTATGAATTAAGACAAAACCTATAATTGTCACTATACTATACCATAGAAAGGGACTTGATCATTTCAGCTATGTATTATTTGAAGCTACCAATAAAATATTTTGAACATAGCAGGTCTTCAATAAATATTTACTAAATTGAATTGATATTTTTAGTGTTATGATGCATGTGATTTTTCTGAAATTCAATTTACTTATGTATTGTATTTGGAACATTTCAGTTCCATGTGGTTTTGCTTGCTAAAAAGCCAATAAATTAACTCCAGATTTGTTCCCTGTAAGATGGGAGAGGAGGTTTGTCTACATACACATTTTAGTATTTTGAACTTGGAAATAATAGGACTGCTTAAGACAGTATCACGTGGCAGATGGTTATTATATTTTGTTTAACAAACTTTTATAATGGGCATCTATTTGAGGCACTGTTCTAAGTATTGTATTTGGCATGGATAATGCACACCCATATATTTGGTCCAAACTTTCAGGGAAAAAATCTTTTATTTTAATTTTTAATCCAATTATTTATTTATTTATTTATTTATTTATTTATATTTATATTCAGATACTTATTTTTGTATTATAAAGGAATTTTAGCATTTATTTTTGAACATATTATGGTACAAGAAAATTTATGTAATGAATAATTACAAGGCACAAGAACAGGTACAAGGTATCTCAAGTACTATCCACATATAATGTGCTTCCATATTTTCCCTCAAAAATTTGGGCAAAAAGACACACATTATGCATGACAAAATACAGTGCTTTAAAAATTACATGGAAAATATAGAGCATGCAAATGAATTTAGGAAAACATTCGGTTTATGAGAAGTCTGAAAATCTACCGTTATCTTAGTGTTTATAAAATACACCTATTAGTAGATTCTGTGTTATTATCACAAATATGGAGCCTAGACATAACTGGAATTAAAATGTTAAGCATGTGAAAGAGATATTATTGCAAGATGAGGAATTAATCATTATTACTTTAATACCTATCCACTTATTCATGACCTTTATATGCCTTTAGAAAATATAAATTGAGAGTTATGACTGTCTACCCTATGGCCAGTGCCGAGGCAGGAAACTCCTGAGTAGCTTTTCTCATTGAAGTTAAGCAGTTAGACAGCTGGTTCTTGCAGGTCTTGCCACAAAACAGGCTGAAGAGGTATATAACAATGTAAGGAGAAAAAAGACATTATAACTCACAATTATAAGCAAATTCTGAGTTATGAGTAAAATAGTAATTGTATGGCCATAGTTTTGCTTAAATACACACACAAATATAAATATTAGTTTATATTTAATATTTGTATGTTCTGTTTGTTCTATACTGCTTTTTTATACTAGTAAAAGTATAGTAACAAGTTAATATAAATTAGGTTAACAAGCTTCAGACATAACAGTAATATATTTGCCAATGATACCTCTGACAAGGGTTTAACCTTTAAAACCGAAACTATATAGAGAACTCACACAACTGCACTCCAGGAAGACAAACACCCCAATTAAAATATGGGCAAAGGACCTGCATAGACACTTCTCCAAAGAAGACATACAGAGAGGGCCCAGAGACATATGAAAGGATGCTCAGCATCACTAGCCATCAGAAAGATGCAAATTAAAACCACAGTGAGATAGAACTTTACGCTGGTCAGAATGGCCATCACAAACAAATAAACAAACAACAAGTGCTGGCAAGGTTGTAGAGAAAAGGGAACCCTACTACACTGTTGGTGGGAATGCAGACTGATGCAGCTACTATGGAAAACACTATGGAATTTCCTCAGAAAACTAAAAATGAACCTGCCTTTTGACTCGACAATTCCACTGCCTGGATTATACCCTAAGAATCCTGAAACACCAAATCAAAAGAACCTATTCATCCTAGTATTCATAGCAGTGTTATTTACAATAGCCAAGAGCTGGAAACAGCCTAAATGCCCATCAGTAAATGAGTGTGGATCATAAATGTGGTACATTTACACAATGGAATACTATGCAGCAGAAAGAAAGAAGGAGCTCCTACCCTTTGCAACAGCATGGATGGAACTGGAGAGCATTATGCTAAGTGAAACAAGCCAAGCAGTGAAAGACAAATACCATACGATCTTACCTATAAGTGGAATCTAATCAACAAAACAAATAAGCAAAAAATATATAACCAGAGACATAGAGCTAAAGAACACACTGACAGCAACCAGAGGAGGGGGGTAAAGAATTAAGTGGGGAAAAATGGGGAAGGGTCAAATCAAGGAACATATATAAAGGACCCATGAACAAAGACAACAGCCATGGGGAGATAGAATGTGGGAGGTGGGGGTTGGGTAAGTCAGGGGATAGTAATGGGGAAAAATGGAGACAACTGTAATTGAGTAACAATAAAAAAGTAAAGTACATATTGGTTTTGTTTGGAGCATATTATAGTTGAAAATATAATCCCTCAATATATGTTTCTGGAATGGCAGAGTTAATGGTTAGTTTCTACAAAATAGTTTCATTATTCTCCAAAGATATAAATTTATGTTTAATAAATAATAATCATTAACTCTCATGTTAGTGTTTATTAACGATTTTCCCTAAAGTTTTTCTCTTAAACACTGCCTCTTTTTCCTTCAAAATTGTTAATTACAATGTAGCTTCTTTTGGTGGTTTTCAAGAGTTTATGTTTTATATCCTTCCTAATCAATTGAGATGCTAGGTTTCACCTAGGAAATTTCATGTCCTACAACTTTTTCACATAACTATAAAATATCAGAATGTGATAGATTATTTCATTTGCAGATGTATGTATCTCATTAGCAAACCCTGTTATTTTTTAGAGACTGAAGTTTCACACTGTCACCTTCAGTACAGAAAATGTTTTTTTTAAATGCATGTTTGATTGCCATTTAAAACTGCAGCGATAGTGATGAATAGAGACATCTGCCACCACACATACAGATTGATAATGACTTTATTTGCACTTTGGCCTAATGCATATCCTGTCAGATCATCAAAACAAGAAAAGGAAGATCTCATCAGACAGTAAGAAATGGCCAGATGCTCACGGAATGATGAAAAGTCATTGTCTCTTGGGAGACAATGTTCAAATTATGCAAAGAAGACTCTGTTTTATTATAGATTTTAAAATGAATCTAACATCAGCTAAACTGCTACGTTAGAGATATGCCAAGCATCCTGATCTCAAAATGTTTGCTTCTCTTGAGCTTGCATGTTCATCCTTTCTTCCTAATGTCAGTCTTTCAACAAATCAGACGGTATTTCTATCCTGGAAGCTTAAAGATCTAAAGGGGTCCCAGACTTTTCATAGCCATTTCCCTACATATTATTTTACACCCGTGCTTACAAATCTCTTCCATAAATTTGTATGCTCTAGATCTTCCTTATGTTTTAGTCTATCGAACTCCTAGCATCATGCCACTTTTATCTCATCCCACACCTTATAATCAACCAGTTAGGTTTTATCTCACCAGCAGCCGAATACTCCCTTGATCCCTCGGTCTTCCACCTCTAGTATCTTCATAGAGAACTCTGAGTTTCCTCCACTGTCCATATTATGTCTCCTGGATGGAAGCTGCCCCCTAGAGTGTTGAGAGAAATCAGAACATTATATTAATGGATTTACCATAAAAATCACCCATTTTCATAGTTGACTGATTTAATCTTGGGAGGAGAAACAACTATACAGGTTTATATTTTTAACAGTGAAGCCTAAAGAGATATCCTTTTAATTTAGGGGAAAATCTAAGCTCAAACATAACATTTTTGTTTAGTACTAAAACTAATGGTATCAGAAGGAACTAAAGTAAATCCTTGTTAAATAGAGACTTACCAATTGTATTTCTTCAACCACTGCTAACCATGTATTTTAATAGAGCAGTGGACAGGGGACAAGGGAATAAGTTAGTAGAAAGTTAAATTAATTATTATACAATGTACATCTATTCCTATCATTGGCTGGATGAACAAATGAAATCATTCTCTTCATATTAAATTTATGGCATGCTAATTCCCATATCTTGAAATACATCATTTACTCTGTGTTCATTAGCTTCCAATATAACAATTTAAATGTAAAACATATTTATCTTTGGGCATTCAAGAGCCATTTTGACTTTGGAAATGAAATTCATGGCAAAATGCTACTTATATTAATATCTTCAACTTGAATTGAACTTCTTCACATTATTGAATTTATTAATCTACCATTATCTTATAATAGTCTTGTGCCAGTAAATTATTCATTTTATTAGTGCTGTATCTAAAACAAAATATTTTCAATTCTTACATCATACAGTTTAAAATGATTAACTCTGATTCTTTGGATCAATTCTTCAAATGATAGAAGTCACTGCCATGACTGGTGTGGCTCAGTTAGTTGGACACTGTCTGCAAAGTGAAATGATGCCAGTTCAACTCCCTGTCAGGGCATACACCTAGGTTGAGGGTTTGGACCCTGGCCAGGGTGCCTGTGAGAGGCAAGTGCTTGATGTTTCTCTCTTACACGGATGTTTGTCTCTCTTTCTTTCTCCCTCCCTTCCCCTCTCTCTAGAAATAAATAAATAAAATCTTTAAAGAAATGTCATAGGAGTACTACGTGTCAGCTACAAAGCCCTAGGGATCTTAACAGAAAAAAAAAATCTCCCATTGAATCACGAAAGTAAATGCTGATACAAAGAATATCCTCTAAATTCAAAGAAAGATGAAATTTACATAATGAACAATAAAAAATTGTATCTAATGTCTGTTTTACTTTTCGATACTAATTGTCACTGTAACAAATCTGAGAAGTCTAATCTGTATGATTATTCCAATAAGAATATTTACTTAGGAAGTTATTTGTGAAATTCTGAAATGCAGCCTTTTGCTCTATTCATGTATTTCAAAAAATAGGCATTTTGAATGTGCAAATACACTTGTTATTTATATACGCTATATGAAAGCTCCTAACAATAGTCCAAAGTCGTCCAGCTTCTGCTTTCTACAGTCAGACGTAGCTGTTTGTCAACTGGGGCTCCTCTTGTTTGAATTAAATTTTGAGAGTTTCTTGCATGACCGTGTTAGATATTTTACAGAAACTGTATCAACATCAAATAATACAGGAACACGACATGAAAATGCAAATGGAAAAATTTGCCCTCAGGTTATAATTTATGTTCAGAGACAAGTAAAACATACACCATGCTATTATTTAAAGCATTTGTTGCCTAAAATAGGTACAGTATAAGCCCCCCAAAAGAAGGATGGAAACATATGTCTCCATAATGAATGTGAGGGTCTTTCAACGGAGACAGTGGTGGGGGCTGAGAAAACAGGCAGGCAGCATGGGAGGGACCCGATGCTGGACATACGAAAAAGAGAGGGGAGGAGGACAGTGGTATTTTCATGTGTGTGGCTTGTATGTCTGTGGTTAAATCCACACAGACTTGAACACAATTAAGATATAATTATTAAGGTTTTTGACAGTGCTTGTCAAATTAAGCATTTAAAATCTACTAACCCATTTTATTACTTTATTGAATTTACTATGCTTGAAAGTGTACTTAGTGCTAAATTAACATGCCTTCTGTGAATAATCCATATATCTGGTTTTAATTAGGTAGATAGAAGTTTCAAGGAGACTTTATAATAAGAGATATTGGATTCTCTGAGTAAACAGTATGAAAAAATGTGAGCGGTAGAGCCACTGAGTCAGGGGCTATGCATTTCTGAACCATCTGCTACATGTTATTGAAGCTGAATTTTTAATCCTCCTAGGATATGATTTGAAAAATAAAGAAAAACATTTTGGTTGACAAGAAAAGTACTGGGTGAAGTTTTTTTATTTATTTTTATTTTATTGTTGTTACTTGAACTGCCTTCATACGGTTATTGGTGATTTGATGCTCCCTGGGAGCTGTGTGTGGGGTTCATCTCTTCTGTATCTTTACATGTAGATTTAATGGGACATAAAAGACTAGCAACACATTAAGAATTTTTACTTGTTTTAATTATTTCTTGTTAATTTAGGTCCTTCTTTAATCTCATCCTTAATGTAGCCTTTACTTTACTTATAATTCTCAATAGCCTAGTATAAGATGGATTAGAGATGACTTCATGACTTGCCTTGGCATTTTATTTGATTTTTTTAACTACTAGTTATTCATAGATGATTCAAAAGCAAACAAACAAACAACAATATGATCTTCAAATGTGCTCTTTTTATTCTGGATCCTCAAATATTGTGCTGTTTTTAATCTATGGATCGGTAAAACCATCTTGGCATTTCGTTGGTGTTTACTACGTTCTGTAGCTCTTTTGTTCCTTACAACTGCCATAACCCAGATGAGTAGACAGTGCAGTTTGTGATGAGACCAAGAAGTGTATTTCTTGGAGAACAAGAGAATTTAAAAATAATGACTAAAAGTAATAACACTTGTACCAAAAAAGTCAAAAAATAAGTGCAATCTGCAGGCTTTTTTCTGTAACCCAGATATAAAACCAGAGACTAACATGATGTGCTCTTCACGTATCATTATTGCACAACTTGCATCGAACAATCAGTGGCATTTGCTTAAAAATAGAATTCCTGGGCCCAACCGGAGGCATATTGAATCAAAGTATCTGAAGGCCAAACTGTCTTCTCCTCTTGACCCTCCTAAGAATTTCTACTACACCATTTTGAATTCTTGGTCTGCCAGCCACACATTCTTAACTTCACTTGAAACTGGAAAAGACACTGGTATTCGTGCTGCCTGTCATGTGCCAAACCCAATAAGCAGAAACAGGGATTGAATTTTTATGGGCACTTTATTCAGATGGCTGGCAATCTGAGAAGATGGCAGGTTTGCATCCTAGCAAAACTGTCTTAAATTTTCTTTCCAAGCCAGTGTTTTTATAACAGGGAATAAACAAGGTGTGGTGAGGGGTTTTGAAATTCAGGGAAAATTAGGTGAAAGAAGACTGCAGCTTTCTCGCCCTGGGCAGTTGGCTGTTCCCAGGGTGGAGTGGCCATCTGTCTCTTCCTGGAAAACAATGGCCTGGACACCTCCACTTGTCCCCAGGCGGTAATCTTTAGCAGTGCCCCAGGAGGTCGGCTGTCTCTCCTAGAAACCAGGATGGGCCTTGTCTGTAGCTTCTGAAACAATGGCGTCAACATATGCATTACCTACTAGGCTTATAACTATTTACCTTAAACTAAAATGTTCCAACTCTTGAGTCCCCAACTCTTATGTCCTTTCTTTACAAAAGTGTTATTCACAACAATGACCCATTTACTCTGAAACACGGTCAAACTGGAATTGCATATTCTTATCTGTCCCTGTGTCTGCAACCAACAGATATTCATGGCTTTCTTTAACTCTTCACCCTAGATTAGATAATCATATTCTTCAAATAACATGTAGAAAATAAAAATGCCTCATAATTTTAGAGCTGAGCTTACACTTTACCTGAATTTTAGTCCTAGAGCCTTGTATTAGTATTCAACCAGAGAACAAACCCAGTAAGATAACTGTATTAAGAGATATATTGCAAAGAATTAGCTCACTAGATTATTTCAGATTGTTGGGTAAATCTGAAATCTGTAGGACGTTCTGTCAGGACAGACAGACTAGAGCTTTCCGGCACAGGCTGAAGCTTCAGTCCAGAGAGGAAATTTATTTTCTCAGGGAATCCTCAACTCTGCCTTTCAATTGGTTGTATCAGGTTAACCCAGGTTACTTAAAATAATCTCCCCATTCTAAATCAGCTGCCTATGGACTTTAATTACGTCTACGTAATACATTCCTGGAAACCCCTAGATTAGTATTTGGTTAACTGAGGATTGTAGTTTCGCCAAGTTACAACATTAAAAAGGCCCTCACAAGAAAAATCTGTCATGTGGATTTTTATTTATTTAACCTAGTGCTTTCTGTGTTGACATTTGCAGTAAATTATTTCCTAAATAGAAGTTTTTATGCATTTGAGCTACCTGCTTAAGTTCGTCCCTTTCTGGAAAACACACCCGCAGGGAATACTGTAACATGCTGCTAAGCCTATTGATCAATCGTGTGATAGGATTTATAGCTGTGTTTCTAGTCTTTTAATGGCTCTCTCAAAGTCATCAAAATCCATACTTAAATGCCATGTTCAATATATTTAAATATTTAACAGTTTTAGAAAATCTTTTAAGTTTCATCCCGATTTCTCTCATGATGCTCAATTAGGGGAAACACAACTACTTACAAAGAGCTTCACACAAATTTTTAAAAGCATTATTTCTGAAGTATTTATAATAACTTGGAGAAACATTTTAATTAAACATCATATTTTGAAGTATTTCGTTAATTTACAGGACAGCCACATCATTTTTGTTATCAACTAAAAACATATACCCTTAGGAATTCTTTTGCATTAAGATTCTTACCTTAAAAAGAGGGAACATATTTTATTCTATTAGAAATGCCCAAAACATGGGCATACTGGGAAGAATATAATGAACCATATATATATGCATATGTGTTATGTATATATATATATATATATAAGTGTATATTATATGTGTATGTCATATGTGTGACATATATACACATATAATATATATTATAACCAAAGTTATGTTGTATATACATATAACATTATATATATACATATAATATATATGTATAATATATGTGTGTAAATATATAATGTTATATGTATATACAACATATATATAATATATATACATATATGTTATATGTATATATATAATGTTATATGTATATACAACATAACTTTGGTGTGATGATAGGTATGGGCTTTGAAGTCTGAACCAGCCATGTCCTTGGACAATTTAAATAAATAGAAACCCATAGAAATTAAACTCCATATTGGATCGAGACTCTTTGCTCGTCAGTACTGCAAAAACAATTGTTAGCTGTGCAAATATGGTTATACCTGTTAAAAAAGAGTACAAAACATTTGATACAACACTGTCCTGGGAAAAATTAACAATGGCAAAGGGCCCCAGACTAGTCTGTCTTTCCTCTTCTCTGCTAAATACTGCCCTTTTGGGTGTGGCAGCGAAGAAGGGAAGCATTTCATCACTGTGCTCCCAACTCAGCTGGTAAAACAGAATGTCAGGGACACAGGCAACCTTCACGTTATGGACACTTGCTACTTTGATGTCTATATTGTTTTGGAGATTACTCCTTTTACTGAAAAACAATGTGGATCAGAGGGCAGGCTTCCTAAAAGTGCTCATTATGCTAAATGTAATAACTATTGTCTCCTTGTTCTGAAATTCCTTTGCATGCACATGGACACATAAAAGTGTGTCTTTGTTAGAAATCATAAACATTCAGACTTCTGCCTGCAAACCCAATGTGGGCTCTTGCTCGGGTAGCTTTTTTCTTCAAGGAGACCATCTCCATTTTGTGATGTCATGTGGACTTGGCAGATCAAATTGTTCATTCTAAACTTCAGTTTCTTTACTTAGGAATTAGGCTTAATTGTTAAATATCGTGGGGTTCTCCTGAGACTCAAATGAGATGCAGTATGTAAATCATTGTGTGACTTGTAAAGCACAACACAAATGTTAGTGATTATGTTGGGTGATTTTAACCATTCAGATGAAAAGTGAGTCATTCATTCTCGTTTGTAGATGTTTGGCTTCATGTAGAAAAAACAATTGACTGATTAAATTTCTCATATGTGTTTCAAAACTTCACATCACATCACTGTTTTGAGTATTCTGGAACTTTTTAAAAAAATAGTAACTAGTTTGGCAGGTTGTTTGGTGAAGACATTTGTTGCAAGAATAAGTTATTTTCACAGTGGCTCTATAATTGACATTTTTAAATTTCCACTTGCAATAAATATTTTTAGTATGGCAATGTTTCTGGAGCTGCAAATTGTTAATAAGCATACACCCAGATTGTTAATGAGCACATACAGTGGTGAGTGATGCAGTGTAAAATCCAACCAGAAAATATCTATCTGCTCAAACAACAGGGTATCAGGCAGAAAAATTACATGTAAGATCAAGACATCAAAACAATTCATTTCTGATACCCCCTACCCTGCCAACTCCACTCCACGGTGTGTTACGTATATGCTCAATTTTTTTATTGTTGTTCAAGTGGTCAATTTTAATTCTTTTTTAATATACTTCTTTTAGAGCAGCTTTAATTTCGCAACAAAACTGAGCAGAGAATAGAAAGAGATCCCATATACCCCTCTTTTCTCTCCACACAAACAGCTTCCTCCACCATCAACACCCCATACCAGAGTAGTATATTTTGTTACAACTGATGAACCAACCCTGAAACATGATTATCCAAAGCCCATAGTTAACATTAGGCTTTACTCTTGTTGTTATACATGCTCTGAGGTTGGATAAATGTATGATAACATCTATGTACTGTGAATAACACAGAATAGTTTCACTGCCCTAAGAATCCTGTGTTCCACCTATTTATCCCTGCCCCTTGAAGCCCCTGGCAACCAGGGATCTTTATCCCCACAGCTGTGCCTTTTGCACAATGTCATTTAGTTGGAATGATACTAGCTTTTTGGAATCACATACTGTTGAGTTTGGATTCTTTCACTTAATAACGTGCAGCTAAGTTTCTCCCATGCCTTTTCAAGGTTTGGCAGCTCAATTATTTTTAGAACTGAATAATATTCTACTGTCAGTTGGTACCAGAGTTTATCTACTCACCTACCAAAGGACATGTTGGTTGCTTCCAAGTTTTGGCAATTACAAATGAAGCTACTATAAACATCCATGTGCAGAGTTTTGTGTTAATATAAAATTTAAAGGCCTTTTGATGAATACTTATGAGTACATTTGCTGGATCATATGGTAAGAGTATGTTTAATTTTTTTTAAAGACTGCCACACTCTCTTCCAAAGTGGCCATCCTCTTCTGCACCTCTGCCATCAATGCATGCAAGTTCTGGCTCTTGTTAGCATTTGGGGTCATCAGTGTTCTAGATTTGGGCCATTCTGACACGTATGTAGTGTTAACTCCTTGTTTTAATTTGCATTCCACTGATGACATATTTTGCAGAGCATTCTTCCATATGCCTTTTTTGCCACCTACATGTGTTTTTTCATGAGGTATCTATTTAGATCTTTGGCCTATTTTAAAAATTGGATTCTTTGTTTTCTTATTGGTGAGTGTTAAGAGTTATTTTTATATTTTGGATAACAATCATTTACCAGATATGCCTTTTGCAAATATTTCCTCCTAGTCTGTGGCTTGTCTTTTTATCCTCTGGACATTGTCTTTAACAGAGCAGAAATTTTCAATGTTGTTAGTTCTTTTTTTTTTAATGGATCATGCCTTGGGTGTTATATCTAGAAGTTATCAGCAGACACGGGGTCATATAGATTTTCTCCAATATTATATTCTAGGATTTCTCTAGTTTTGCATTTACATTTAGGTTTTCAGCCAGTTTTCAGTACTTTTTGTTCCAGCACCATTTGTTGTAAAGACAATTTCTCTGAGTCACATTCCCTCTTCTCCTTTGTCTGGGATCAGTTGACTCTATTTATGTGGGTCTATTTCTGGGCTCTCTGTTCTGTTCCACTGATCTATTTTTCTAATCTTTCACCAACTCCACATAGTCTTGGTTTCTGTACTTATATAGTAAGTCTTAAAGTTGCATAATGCCAATCCTCTCTGTTCTCCCTCTTCACTATTGTGTGGGCTAGTCTGGCTCGTTTCCCTCTCCATACGTTATGCTCTGAATGTGTGTGATCCTTCAATCCATGTGTTGAAACTTAACACCCAAAGTGATAATATTAGGTGGGAACTTGGAGAGGTGATTAAATCATGAAGCTAGAACCCTCATGAATGGGGGTAGTACCCTTAAAAAAGAGGTCATAGGGCTCTCTCTTACCAGTTCCACCATATGAGGGTGAGAATAACCTGCCACCCAGGAGAGAGCCCTCACCTGGCTATGCTGAACTTGGATGACCAGCCTCCAGAATTATGGGAAATAGATTTATGTTGCTTGTAAGCCATCTAGTTCATGGTATTTTTATATCAGTCCAAAAAATCTGAGATACCATATAAACTTTAGAATCATTTTGACTATGCCCACAAAATAACTTGCTGGGATTTTGATTGGGATTACATTTAATCTGTAGATCAAGTTGGGAAGAACTGAAATCTTGACAATATTGAAACTTCCTATCCCCAAACATGAAATACCTTTCTGTTTCTTCAGTTCTTTGATTTCTCTTACCAGAGTTTCATAGCTTGTCTCACATACGTGTTGTAGTTGTATTTGTTTTTCAAGTATGTATAAAAATTTCCAAAAATAAAATTTTATCTAATTCAAAAAGACTTAAAAGGCCATTTAATTTTCTGTGCAATTAACCTTAGATAAATTACTCAACAAAATCTGGAGAATGCATAATGTTATGCCTTTCCTTGAACATTCTGTTAAATGTATAAGATGAGCTTTTTAATCTCAGTCTGAGAGTATATATATGTGTGTATGTATATGAGTCTGAGTATGATTATTATCTTATGTTTATTTTATTTTTATCATCTAGGTGATTTCAACCAGTCTAAGTAATTTCCTCTTTCATGTTTTGTGTATTTGAGTCATTTCTAAAAATCTTTACCTCCAGGATTAGAATATTCTCTTTTGTCTATAAAATATTTCATACATGGGATATCTAGATTAGAGGTTGATGTTCTCCCTCTTTTACTGAACTACCCTGAGATTTATATTTTATATTGAATATCAGCTAATTGTATGTCTCTAGGCTTATTTATGGGCAATTTATTCTCTACTGATCTTCTATTTACTTTTGTGTCTATATTGTATACTAACAAAGCAGTAAGTCTTGAAGTCAAAAAGGCTAAGTCCTCTGATATTTTTATTTATCAAAATTGTTTTGTCTATTTAAGGTCCCTTGGATTTTAATACAAATTTTAGAATAAGCTTGTTCATTTAGATGGAAGCTTATGGTGATTATGATTGGCATTGCCTGGAATATATAGTCTGCTCTCCAGTGAGCATGGTATTCACTCATTTAGATTTCTAAAAATTTATGTCGGTGATGATTTGTAGTTGTCTTCATGCAGGTTTTGCACAAGTTTTGTTAAATTTATTGTATGTGGGTTTTTGTCATTATAAAATGTATTTTATTAATTTAATGTAAAAATTTTATATTGCTCTTTTATGGAAAGATGGTTGTATTGCTCTTTTAATAGAAAGGCAAGAGTTTTTTCATGTTAGTCTTGGATTCTGTAATCTTGTAAATTTACTTATTAATTGCTGGTATATTTTTATTGCTTAAGCTCCTTTAGAGGGATGGTTATGTCATAAGAGAATAGAGTTTTGTGTCTTACCCTCCAGTATTTATGGTTTGACCCTTTGCTGTATACTACTCTGGCCAGCACCTCCAGTACCATATTGCATAGACAATGTGAGAGCAGACATTATTGTGTGGATCACATTTACTCACTCTTTTATCATTACAACATACGAGGGGGACCTCAAAGAAAGGGAATTATATTCTGGAGGGCAGGCCCCTTGTAATACAGGCTCCCTCTGCTAGGTGAGTGTTCTAGGAACCCATCTGTGTCAGTGTACCAGATGGCATTGTTGTGAGAGGCTGCATTCCACTTCACGGAATTTTTTTTGAAGATTCTTTTAATGTGTTCACCCATTTCATGATGTACGATTTATAAGCACACTTGCCGACATGGAGCTGAGTGTTCAGCAATTTTTAACTAAAAATGGCATGAACCCCATACTCCACCCTCCCTATTCACCTGATCTTGCCCCAAGTGACTTTTTTGTTTCCCCAGATGAAAATATTCTATGACATTCTATAAAATGTTCTATGAAAGTTAATTAGGTCTGCATAATCAATATTATTGTTCAGATGTTATATACCTTTACTGATATTTTGAAAAGATGTATTTATTTATTTTTAGACAGAGGGGAAGGAGAGGGAGAGATCATTCTTTCCCATCAGTGTGTTGTTGTATCTCACGTGCCCCCGACTGGGGACCTGGCCTTCAACCCAGACATGTGCCCTGACTGGGAACCAAACCAGGGACCTTTTGGTTCACAGGCCAGCCCTCAGTCCACTAAGCTACACCAGCCAAGGCTATAGATTTTTTTGTTTATATGATTTATATAATGCTTAGAGGGGAATTTTTTACCTCCAACAGTAATTGTGATTTTCCTTATTTCTCTCATTAACCAGTTTTTGCTTATGAATTTTGAAGTTCTGTTATTAAGTATATACACATTTAGGATTATTTACGTCTTCTTGTTTAATTGACACTTTCTCATTATTCCTTATTCTTTCCTAATATTTCTTGTCTTTATTTTACTTAAATATTAAGGTAGGCATACTATTTTCTTATGCTACTATTTTGTATACTACATATATTTTTCCCCTTTTTCCTGTCAATATATCTGTTTCTTTGAATTTAATGGGCATTTCTTATTGACAGCATATAGTTTTATGTTCTTTTTAATCTAATCTCACAATATTTGCTTTTAATTAAAACGTTGCTTTTAGTTAGAGTGAGCATTTAACTGATATGTTTGAAGTTAAATCTTACTGTATAAATCTTGTTACTATTTGATTTTCATACATTTTCTCTGTTTTTTTATTCTGTGTTCCCCTCCTGCCTTCTTTTGGGTCAATCAATGTTTATTCATATTTCATTTTATGTTTTCTGTATTCTATGTCAGAATGGTTTAAGTATTAATTGAGATTTCCATAACACCATGTTATTCAATGTCTTTATATTTCTGCATGCACTGTTGAGATCAAATTAAAGGATATAGCTAATAGGCTTTCATTTTACAACATACAATGGAGGGAAAAAGTGGAGTTAAGGAAAAAAAAGAAAAAGGTATCATAGACATGGATAACAGGGTGGTGATTGCTATGGGGAGACAGGGTATAAGGGGAGTAAATGGTGGTGGAAAATATAATAAAGGTTATGTATTTGAAAAATAATTACTTTCAAATTTTGGTAAGCTTTCATGCCATTTACTGGAATAGGGCACACTGGAGGATAGGAAGCAGGAATATTTGGATTTCATATTATACATATGCAGTTTGAAATGTTGGTAAAATATCCAAAAAATATGTTAAAGGGCACACTATGCACAAGCCTATAGAAATTGGAAATGAAAGTTTCAAGTTTTTTATCATTTAATATTGTTATATGTCTTTATTTTAAACCTTTAAGTGTAATACAAAAAGATGTGATAAATTCTTATTATTTATTTTCTATTATCAAATATTGTTAAATATTTATAAATTACTTTATAATTAATGCTAAATAAAAAATTCTTGCTATATTTTTGTAATCGCTTGAATAGCCTTTTTACTTTATTTAAAAACATTTTTATGGGGATGGCTGGGGTTGGTGGAGAGGTGGGAGGAAATTGAGGACAACTGTACTTGAACAACAATAAAAAAAGTTTTAAAATATTTAAAAAATATTTTTAAAAGTAAATCACCCTCTGCAAATAATATGTCCCTTTTCTATAATGACCATTTAAACTGTGTTGAGTTTTGCAAGACCTCATTAAAACTAGATCATCTTCTGTAGAATATATGCACTTTAAACATTACTTTATCACATTTAAACATAACTAGCTTCAAGGAGTTAATAGAAGTTGTTAACCCAATGAAATGGATACAAATTTGAATCTCTGTACAATGAGAAAAGAAATCAATGTTGACCCCTCCTATTCTGTCTCTTGCCCAAACACTGCAGCAAATATATATGCCAGCACTTACCTGCTGAGCATTTGATTAAAAAGTTTCATGTGTAATTATATATTTTTGAAAGGAATCCTGAAGACCTCTGATTTGCATGTGACTGAACCCAGTCCCAAAGAGTTGAGTGATTTTTCCAAAGACAACAGAGTTACCAATCGGGGGAGACTTGAGCCAAGTAAGGTCTTTTCACTGTGAAGCTTCTATTTTATTTTCATCGTAATTTCTCAGTGGAAAGGTTAATTTTTTTTCATGATATCAAAAAAATGATGGTGATGGATGTATGAGCTCTTGAGTTGAGTAAATTAATAACTTTGCACTGTTAATGTCAGTGTGTGTATGTTTTGTATCTCTCTCCCTTTCTTTCCCTCCCAGCCTCATTTCTTGCTCCTATCAAAATGCTGCCTCTAGTACTTCCTCCTTGTCTTCTAACTAGCTTGAGAAACATAAATATTAACCCAATTTTCTCCAATATGCAATTTTCCTTTAAATTTATATCATAATTTGGTCAGTCTTTAATAAAAATGTATACATATCTGTCACTAAAAATGATTATAGATTTAAGAAATGTTGCTGCCTTCTAACATGCTGGTGGTTAAATTTCATTCTGGATTAAGATTCCAATCTTGTTACTTGCAAATGTATTTTTGAAATACCAGCTCTTTCTCATTTATCAATTACTCTTTGAGACAAGAAAAGAGTAAATCAATAGCTATCCAGGTAAGTGCAACTTGAAATACAACATTTGAGTGTCTGTCTGTTTATCTATATGTTAGAAAATGCTGAATCATAAATAACACAATAGCAACAATTAGCATATAATAACACAACAATTAGCATACACCCGATATTCTCCAGGTGGCACACACATCATAACAACTCTCTACACCAAAAAAGTACTCTTGTATTGCCATTTTATAGATGTGGAAGCTGATGCTTTAGGAGATTTTAAAACTTGCCAATGTAACTCATAGTGCATGATATAGTCATCATTTAAATAGACTTGGTTTTATTCCTGAGTCTGAACTTCAGACTCAGCTTCCATGTTACCTCATATTAGTTCTGAAACAGGATTCAACTTCTGTGTTTATGTACCCAATCATTGTATCCCTGACAGACACACTTTTATTTATTTATATTTGTAATAATGTTATCACACATTCAATCTTACATAAACATTTAACTATATTTTTACTATACAACTTCACAAAGCATTCAAAGGCATACATTTTGATGTTAATTATTTTCGCAAACTTTAGTGAAGTTTCTGTAGTACCGATGATCAAACTCGGTTTGTAAAATAAAACATATACTATCATGGTGACTTTTTGTTTGCTTAGTAAAAACTTTATTTATCAGTAAGTTTTGATCCTTACACTAAATAACTGGGCTAAAACCTGTAGACCTTCCTGACTTTGTCCTGAACTGATTGCCATAAGACACAGGCATGACCAAGAAAAGTATTTGATAATTTCCTATTTAAGCAAATGAAAGCATTAAGAAAGGTGCTGTCTACAATGTGGGAAAGAAAATATTTATTGACTGTAGTATCCTAGTCAATATTCTTTAAAATAGTCTTTAGCAATATGCTTGTTAATAACATAGACAATACTTGAAAATTAGTTGCCTTTTCACTCTCATGCTACTATCAGAATTTATTTTAAAATATTGTATTTATTTTTACTAAATATGTTTTGTCCAAAATTGGTATAGCTCCTCTTTATCTTCTTTCCTTTTCTATTAATTCTTTTGCTGCCCTTTCTCTTTCTTACCTCCTTATATAGCTTTTGTGTGTATCATCACATCTTTATGCTCATTTTAAAGTCAAATTTATTGAGGTTATTTTCATCAGATTCACCCTTTACAGTGTACTGTTCCACAAAATTGGACAATGCATACATTCATGTAAATACCACCACAGTCAAATAACGTTACCGTCACCCTAGAAAGTTCCTTCATGGCCCTTCGTAAGTCAGTACCCTCCCTCTTTACCAAACGAGGAAACCACTGATTAGTGAGTTATCATTTTTCAGAGTAACATATGTAGCCTGTTGTGCCTGGCTTTTTCACTTAGTACAGTGCTTTTGAGATACACCATATCACATATTTATCTATACCTCCTTGTTATTCTTGCTGGCATTACACTGTATGACTGTAGAAACTTGGTAGTGAGTATACGTATGGTATTTACATCTGTGAATGGGCAGGTTTCAACATCTATCAAGCCGCTGGTGTGGGGGAGTCAGTCACTCTGGTCAGGAGTCGATGAGGTTTTGGTTTTGACATTGCTCTTGTCTAGTAGTACACTACAGATTGGAAGTTCTCCTGGAGATGGACTACCTTTAGGTTGTGCTTAAGCTGAGATGATAGAGGGTGTTTCTCAGTACTAATCCTCCACCTCCACCTTGTTACCATCCCTGCAGGTCTGTGCCACCAGGGGCTGGAGAGAATCTGTTAATATTCTTGCACTTCTCCAATAGTAGACTGCTGTTGCTTGACACATGACAGGCACATGTTGGGGAAATAGGAGGTTCTCTCTTGTCCTGGCCCAGCCACATTTTTGGGTAAGCTTTGCATCCTGGCCTCTGGGTGGGGAACTCTAAGCATGCTTGCTACTCCTCTGATTGGCAGTCAGACTCTGTCTTCTAATCTGTTGTTGTCCTTGACCTTGCATGGAAATTTCTGTTTCTCTCCTAATGATAGAGGATTGAGATTTCAGTCAGTATAAGATCATGGACCCAAGATAATTTTCTGCCTTTCCCATGAACTCAAACTTTTTTCCTACCCTTTCCTCAGCTACAGTGCATGTTTGCTGTCTCTCCACTATGCCTAAAGCTTTTTGCTTTGCATGAGATAAGAGCAGAGAATGGCAAGGGAGGTCACCCTGCACCCACAGCTGCTCAGCTCCTCCAGACGCCCACCCACCAAGTGTCTCTCTTCAAGCACTTGCCTGCCCAGGGAAACACTACTAAAGGGAGCATGCGAATGAGTTTTAAATCTTACAAATACATTCTAAGCAACATTCTCTTATAACAAAGTGGAGTACCCCACAATTTGTTTCATCAACATGCTGTTGTTGAATTTACTTTTCAAAGCCACCTGCTAAAATTTTAGTTAGGTGACAGGATTATACTTGGCACAAATAGTAGCAATAATAATACTGCTCCCCCAAAGTGGCTGAATGTAATCATTGTGAACTAAAGAAAAGAAAAGAAAAAAATTAGAAAAGAAGGAAGAAAAGAATATCCATTGCATTAGTAATAACTTTCCTTCCAAATGCACTGGTGTGGTGTGATCCTTTAAAGAATTATGAAGGGTAAACGTAAGAGCTGGCTGTGGCCCCGTGTCCTTGCCCCCTGCAGTAGATTTCTGGCCTGGAATGCACACTGAGTTTTTTTGCTTCAAGGATGGCCGGTGCTCAGGGCTCGCACTCATTCTCACTTCTAAATTATGTGATGTTTCCTTTTCTCATTTGACATCTTCGAAGTGAAAAGTGTCAGTGTGAGGGAAGCATGAAAATCTAGTCAGTCCCAACAGCTGCCCTGGGAAACCTACAGGAAGGTTGGTCTGGTATCATCAGAATGAAAAATAACTGTAATGGAAAAAAGTATTCATATGCACTGCTACTGAGGAATCTAATTTTCTTAATTTTTTAAAGATCACATGTTATAAAATTTTATAATATGGAATGCCACTGTGGCATTTTAAATGAGGCAACTAGAAAATAAATCATCTGAAAATTAGTGTGGTGCTTTGAATATAGTAAAGTAATAGATTTTTTAAGTTTAATTGCTGAGACATATTTTAGTATAGTGCACAAAAACATGTATAATAAAACTAGTGACAATTCAACCTAAACTTGAATAAACAAAACAAATATGTCTTCAAGGAGAAATATATTATTGAAATACTGATTTTTGTAGCATGTAAATATTATTTTAACACTCTGATATTCTCCTTTAAGTGATTTTAAAAATTTAAATAGAAATAGAAGATAAGAGGAAAGTCAATTACAAAAAATAAAGAAGAAACCCCATTCACAAATAACTGAGATTTAAATGTTGCATATTTGATATAATCTCTGCTAGGTTTTGATTATCCACATCCAAATGGCAGTGCAATAAGATGAGTTATAAACTAATTGTTCATGAACACTCTCCCTCCTTATTTACTTTAACTTGCCTAAGGCAACCTATCGCTAAAGCTTCTGAACACATACCTACAGTAATTTCCTTAAGCTCAGGAATACATTTTATAAGAACATAAATATTTAAAACCTGTCTACCTTGGGTGCAGAATATGGGGCAGGGAATGCACTGCTCCAGGCTTAGGATGTCAGCCCTGTTTTATTCCGTGTCCTCCACACTGCAACTTCTTGGTTAGAATTCTGTGAGTTCATTACCATCAGAGATTTCTATTCAAACCAAACCCTCATCATGCATTTCTAAAACAAGTGTATGTGGTCGTTTTCAGCTTGTCCTTTAAACCGTGCTATATTTACATTGACAGCCAATTCATAAGTATATTAGATACATTTCACATCTACATTTTGCTTTCCCAGAATTAAGGATGAATTTAGAACAGCACAGTAAATTGTGCCTCATGTTTTCTCAATGAAGCATGTCCAATTATTTGAGTGCATTGTACTTTCAAGTTCATAATCATTACCTTCTTTTGTATTCTAACTTTCAAAAGTGAGGACCTGATCATTGCCATCTGACTTGTGCAAATATTCCTCTTTGCAATGTGTGCTGCATATAAATGTGTGGTTTGTA
Source organism: Sturnira hondurensis (assembly GCF_014824575.4). Lineage (NCBI taxonomy): Eukaryota > Metazoa > Chordata > Mammalia > Chiroptera > Phyllostomidae > Sturnira > Sturnira hondurensis. The sequence continues at coordinate 12,867,723 of NW_028077105.1, read as the reverse complement.
TAGTAGGGGGTGAAATGGGCAGCCTCCCTACCATCTGTGTGCTAATTAGCCAGTGTTGAACACTGTCTTGTCGTAGGGAAAAGTCATCTTCATTTCTACAGGGTGCAAATTATGTTGCCAAGAAGATCACAGCACAGGGTCAGAGTTGGCTGTCAGCAATGGTTCTTGCTTCAGTTTGTACTTTGTAAAGTCAAGGGAATTTTTGAATAAAACATAGACTAAACTGCACTTCCATATCTAATTTGTGCACCTACATTATAAAATTGTAAGCATGGAGCAAAATAAAATAGTATTTTCCTACATATACAAAAACATTTGTAACTGGATCTTTTTCTTTTGGCATCTTATTTACTCTAAGGCTTAATTACTTGGGGGAGCGGATAAATTATTGTGTTCAACATACATGGAAACATAATGAAAATAAATCTGCATTAATCATTTTGTTAATTTTCAACACTAAAAAATATCTGAACCAAATGCTCAATCAAATAGAGTTTACTTTAAAAAACTAGGATTTTTTTTAAATTTTAAGTGTAGTGAATCATTAGTTACCTCTTTGGTAAGATAAAGAACAAGAGTTAAACAATTGAAAACCTAGACTAGTTTTAAAACTCAAGTCAGCTCCAATGATTCTAACTTGTAGAAATTTTAGCAGAAGGAGAAGTTCAGGAAAATTAGTTACCTATTGTTGTTAAATATAATTTTAAAATTCTAATGTTTGACAACAGATTGCTAGTGCATGCGAGTGTATACATGCCTGTAACTTGTGTCCTCTGCCAATATGACTGAATAATTAAAAATGAAACATCACAATATTTTGCACATTATATCAACATAATTAGTCTCATAATTAAAATCTTGAAAAAGTTAGAAGGATAAGACTTTACTCCTGTGGTCATACATAGAGATATAATATTATTTCACTTTCTTTTAAGCATGTGATAAAAAAAATGGGAAAGATAAAGGAATGATCATCTAATGGAAGCTAAGTAGTCTGCCTATATTCCTAAATGATTTCTTTTCATCAAAATATTCTCAATTTGGAACTAAAAATATTGCTTTATCCTTTATAGAAGTAAGAGAAGAATTACTTCCTTCTATAGAATAATACATTATTTGTTTTCTGTATACCGATTTCCTTTGATACGTTTTCTGGAACAAATTTTCATTAACATTTAAGATTTTTAAAGCATATTTTATATTTGGTTGTATTTTATCAACAAATAGGTTAGCTATAATTTTTATACTATCTGCAAAAAATATTCAAGGCTATTTTTACTCATGACAGAATGACAGTGGTATGACTGAAGAAAATATGACTTTTTACTTACAGTGTCATTATTTTGACATAAGAGGCTCTGGAATGTCCCTAAAAAGAAGACTGTGATATTTCCCAAAATTACATATTAATTCTTTAAACCAATTACACTTGTCAATATATTACTTTATTCTATGAGCCTCTTGACATATCAACTCTTCTGCAAAATTTTCTTTCTTTATAAGACCTGCTAAATTATAAGCTCCCACAGCATCTGGACTACGTCCTTAGAGGTCAGGGACCAAGTCCAATTCTCTTTCGGATGCACTGGACCTAACAGAGAGACCAGCATCTTAAGTGTATGTGATATTGTTGAATGAGTGAATAAAGGAACATGCATCCATTAGCCTGTTAAACTGTCAATCTAACATAGAACAGACCCTGGTGGAAAATGGATTTAGAGCAAACTTTGGGTGAAAAGTCTTGTAGACTGGTTGGGACAGGCCTGAATTAGGATCCTGATTCTGCCATTTATTGTCAGTGAAAAGTAAGCATTTAACTCCTCTTAATCTTAGTGTTGTTATTCTAAGGAATGGTATTAAATATGGTACCTTGCAAAAAGTTGTAGAGTTGGACACCTCATTCCTAACAGGCCTGCCAAAGCCTTCTTGTACACAATAGGTGCTCTGCAGATATTTGCACTTTTTTAATGATTGAGAAATATTTTCAGGCCCAGAATCAGGAGAGCTTGAGTAGAAACTTATGATGTGGTTACACATAGTAGTCTTTGTGAAGAATTTTTTTAGACAAAGATATGGAAAATAATAACAATTAGTAGTGATTTAAGCATCTTCAAGAGGCCTGAAGTGATAATACTACTGTGTAATCTCTAATTTAAAACATCGTTGTAGGCATGTGATATATTTGTTGGTTCAAGTTCTGCGTAAGCTTTTTCGTGTGCTATAGCTTCGTCATATAATGTGTCATGTCTCTTTAAATGTTAAAAACAACATATGGGAAACATTTTAGGTTTGATTTAAAAGTTCCCTTCCAACTCTACTTGTTTGTTTGGTACCTTAAGAATTATTAAAATATTTCCCCTATAGAATATTAATATTTGTATTATTATGAGTATTGCATGGATTGCTACTCTGATCTGTTGATCAGAGGGGGTCAGGTGCAACTGGAGCAATATTTGTTATCCTGGTCCTTGTATCTATGAGATTATCAAAGATATCCAGTGTCTGATTTCGCAGTAGGGAATATCAAAGGAGGGAAAAACCGTGCACTGCTATAGTAGGCTCGTCTGATTGAGGGACCCATGCTAAAACTCTGTTTTTATATTATTTCATGGGCAAATTGAAAAGATCACCAGCGGCTCCAAAANTACTCTGATCTGTTGATCAGAGGGGGTCAGGTGCAACTGGAGCAATATTTGTTATCCTGGTCCTTGTATCTATGAGATTATCAAAGATATCCAGTGTCTGATTTCGCAGTAGGGAATATCAAAGGAGGGAAAAACCGTGCACTGCTGTAGTAGGCTCGTCTGATTGAGGGAACCATGCTAAAACTCTGTTTTTATATTATTTCATGGGCAAATTGAAAAGATCACCAGCGGCTCCAAAATGCCCCCCTGTAGTTGTGTTCTTTATGGACTAACTCCCAAATGAGTTATTTTTATCAAGGAATTCTCATTTTCATCATTTTAGTTCAGAAAATTTTAAAGCAAACCCTGCCCATCTTAACCCTGGTAGGTAAATGTGAATACATACGGACACATAGAAAGGATATGAGAATGCAGGGGTAATGTGGAGGGGTTGAAGGCATGGTTCAGTTCTGCCAGGACACCCGGGAATTTCCTCTCACAGAGAACATTTAAATCACGCCTGCCAACAGCAGTGGGGCAAGTGTCTTTTGGAAAGGTCATAGAAAGAGGAGAGAGTTTCAAATCTTGGCAAATTAAAGCTGTTCACAACATTAAACAGTTTTTTTTTGAGTATCAGTTTAGTAGCTTTGAGTGCCATAAAGATAAGAGATATCCAGAAAGTAATAAATGGAGCCCATTTTTAAGACAGTAATAAGCACACTTAATAGATATGTAAAACTGCTAAATGATTCTGCAGAGCGATTGCCTCACTTCTGGGTTAATCATAAACTCACAAGCAAGCATTCAACAGGAGATCAATACTTGTTTGTGGTGTGCATTAAGACTGTAGCATCCACTCCACTACAAAGATAAATTCAGTGCAAACCATGCATTTCACTTTTCGCCCTGGCATCCTTATTCTGCTGCTGTTATTGCACTGAAAATACAGACTTCAACAATCTTGTGTTGATTAAAGAAAAATCAGTTGCTGGTGCACACATTATTTATATTTGTCTTAAGGTAAATGAGAGCATTAGACTAAAAGACAAGTTCTAAAGTAAAAGACATCCCACATATTGTAAAAGTCCCCTGTAGCAAAACATAGAAAATTAGTATAGGCAAAAATTAGGGGAAAAGACAGATACATGGAAATAACTTCATATTATGACATGGTATGTTGGAGAAATTTTCTTGGTAGATGACATAAACAGATACTATTAAGTTTTAATTACCCCTAGTTTTCCCATATTGATAATTTGTCCTGACATAAAAGCAAATAGATCTTTAAAATAAAAGTTAGTTTTAATAGAATTTATAAAATTGTTCTTCTAAGCTTACCAAAGAATAAAATAGAAAATAGGTAGAAAAGGACAAGGAAGAAGAATAAATTATTATCATTCATTAAGTAAACCCCGTTTATCAGTAAATATCAACTTATTTAATACTTACAATTGCCAAATTACACAGCTACTATTAAGAAACAAAAAAAGGAAGAAAAAAACAAGGTAAGTTGAACAGACATGTCTGGTTAAATTTTTAAATATTTAATATTTTATTAATTTTTTTTACCACTTGGTATCCTATATACTCCTACCCCCCAGCAATCGCCACACGGTTGTCTATGTCCATGAGTACTTTTTTCTTTTTGCTCAATCCCTCCACACCTTACTTGCCCCCACTTAGCTGTTATCCTGCTTATCTATGAGTCTGTCTTTATTTTGCTTGTTAGTTCAATTTGTTCATTGGATTTGTTCACGTATGGGTGAAACCATATGGTATTTGTCTTTCTCTGCCTGGCTTATTTTACTCAGCATGTGGATGGACCTGGAAAACAGGTCCATCCACACTGCAAAGGGTAAAATTTTCTTCTTTTTTATAGTTAAGTATCATTCCATTGTGTAAATGCCCCATAGTTGCTCTGTCCACTCATCTACTGATGGACACCTGGGCTTCTTCTATATCTTGGCGATTGTAAATAATGCTACATTGAACATAGGGGTGCTTAGGTTCTTTAGAATTAATGGTTTGTATATATTCCCAGAATTGGGATTCCTGGGTCAAAAGGTGGATCCATTTTTCATTCTTCATACTGCTTTCTACAGTGGCTGCACCAGTCTGCATTCCCACCAATCCTGAGAAAGTTTCCCCTTTCTCCACATCCTCACCAGTACTTGTGTGTTGATTTATTGGTGATAGTCATTCTGACAGATGTGAGATGGTATCTTATTATGGTTTTAATTTGAGTTTCTCTGATGATTAGTTAAAGTCAAATATTTACAGGATGGGTCAAAAATATATGTTATTTATTATGACACAAAGTGACAAGTAAATGTTGCACTTTAGTGATGGCATATGTATAGTAGGAAAGAACAAACACAAAATAGAGGATGGGCACATTAATATTAGATAACAGAATTCAAGAACAACAGTATTAAATGTAACCAAAAGGGTATTTTGTATTGACAAAGTAACCATCTGCACTGGAGAAACATAATGAATTTTTATATACTGAATAATATAAATTGAAATATATATTTAAGACTCCGCCCCTCATACGTAACAGGCTCGAACAGACCAAAACATTATGGCTCAAGAAGAAGAATAGCTCAAAGCCCCAGAGCCAATACTTCTTAGCGACCAAGAAATAGCCAACCTATCATATCAGATGCACAGTTCAAAATACTGGTGATCAGGATGCTCACAGAACTGATTGATTTTAGTCACAAATTAGAGGAACAAATGAAGGCTAAACTAATTGAAATGAAGGGAAATGCATAGGAAACCAATAGTGATGAGAAGGAAACTGGGGCTCAAATCAATGGAGTGGACCAAAAGGAAGAAAGAAACAACCAAACAGAAAAGAATGAAGAAACAAGAATTCAAAAAAATGAGGAGAGGCTTAGGAACCTCCAGGACATCTTTAAACATTCCAACATCCAAATTATAGGGGTACCAGAAGGGGAAGAGGAACAGCCACAAGTGGAAAACTTATTTGAACAAATAGTAAAGGAGAACTTCCCCAATCTGGCAAAGGCAATAGACTTCCAGGAAATCCAGGAAGCTCAGAGAGTCCCAAAGAAGTTGGACCCAAGGAGGAACACACCAAGGCATCATAATTACATTAGCCAGGATTAAAATGAAGGAGAGAATCCTAGAAGCAGCAAGAGATAAAGGGACAACCACCTGCAAAGGAGCTCCCATCAGACTGTCAGCTGATTTCTCAAAAAAGACCTTACAGGCAAGAAGGGGCTGGAAAGAAGTATCCCAGTCATGAAATCCAAAGACCTACATCCAAGATTACTCTATCCAGCAAAACTTTCATTTTGAATGGAATGGCAGATCAAGTGCTTCTCAGTTAAGGTCAAATTTCAAGGAGTTCATCATCACCAAGCCCTTATTATATGAAATGTTAAAGGGACTTATCTAAGAAAAAGAAGATAAAAAATATGAACAGTGAAAGGACAGCAAACTCACAGTTGTTAACATTACACCTAAGACAAAAGCAAACTAAGAGGACGACAGCTAGATTAGGAGCAGAACCATAGAAATGGAGATCACATGGAGGGTTAGCAATAGGGGAGTGGGAGGAGGAAAAGGGGGGAAAAGGTACAGAGAATAAGTAGCATACACAGTAGGTAGAAAATAAACAGGGGGAAGGGCAAGAATAGTATGGGAAATATAGAACCTAAAGAACTTAAGACACATGGATATAAACTAAAGGGGAGAATGGTGGCGGATGGGGTGTGCAGGGTGGAGAGGAATGAATGGGGTGAAATAGGACAACTGTAATGGCATAATCAATAAAATATATATAAAAAGAAATATGTATTTTTAAAGTTGGTTAGAAAATTTCAGAAGCATAATGGTAGGCAGAGTTAAATGCTCCATACTCAGATTTTGAAAGATCAAGTTAACAAATAAAAATGAAATAAGCTAATCCTTAAATAATTTAAAATATATAGTTAAGAAAGTTGATTTTGTAAATATATGCTAAATGCTGTACTTTAAAAATGATATCTTAGCCCTAGCTGGTGAAGCTCAGTGATTGAGTGCCAGCCTGTGAATCAAAGGGTCACCAGTTCGATTCCTAGTCAGGGCACATGCCTGGGTTGCAGACCAGGTCCCCAGTGGAGAGCACATAAGATGCAATCACACATTGATGTTTCTGTCCTTCTCTTCCTCCTTTCCCCTCTCTATGAAAATAAATAAATAAAATCTTTAAAAGTTTTTAAAAAATATTTATAAAATAGAAATTTTAAAAATGGATTTAAAATAAATTGCATCTAATAATTTAAAGTAAAATACTACTTTATTAAATCATACTTATCTTCCAAATTTGTCAAAATATAGCAAAATCCTGATGTTATGTTACACATTTTTGTATGTCAAGAATGGTCAATTATTTCCACTCTTTTATGGGTTAACCTAATGCAATCTAACTTAGTCCATATTGGATACTTGAATTTTTTAATATGAAATATTTTTAGAACACAGAAAATTTCCCCCCAGATAACATAAACTTATTAGAAACTCACCAATCAGATTTATGGTGATATTTTGATTCATTTGCTTCAGGTAGCTTTATTTAAAAAAATAAGGAATAATGGATACATCTGAAATTTCTTTCTTAATCTCTTTCTTCTCCCTTACTCCAAAGGTAAGAGAGCGGTGTCAGCACACAGGGCAACAAATGAGTGAATGGGAGTCAGTGACATCTAGAGGCAAACCAGCTATGTATGCAGAGGGATGTTTCCCTGATTTAAACTTTAGGTTTTAAAGCAGGTGGATACTTTTAATGACTCACTTTAAAGGCACAACTTGCAAGAAATGTGGGAGGGGGGAGCATTTCCTCTTTGAGACCATAGGACCCAACAGATTTTTGTTTCTTTTGTATTGCACAGTAAGTATAATTATTATTAAAAGTGGACAATAATGATCAATGTTACACATATGTGTTCCTAAAAGCAGACCTGATTCTTTATTTATTTTGACTTGTAAGTGGACTATAAAAAATTGGACAATAATAATAATGGAATCTGATAAAACTATTGAGGTATAGTTATTAATCAGGAGATACATATATACTGTTCAATGTTACTTTAAAATAGTTTATAATTAGTTGCCAGCATGTTCCAGGTATAAAAATGAAATTTCTCTTGGACAAGGATGTTCTGGAAATCATTATATTTAAGTCCAAGTTATACCCTATACTTACCAATTGCAACTGATGTGGAGTGTTTCTTTGGAAAGTGCTGTTCCTCAGCCTAACAGTATAAGAGTACACACAGCTTGCTAAACAATTATACCAAATGATAGGAAAGAAATGTTTTTTACTCATATCAAGCACATCCAGAATTTATCCTCCATGCCTAAAAAAATACCTACATCAAATTTTGGTACTTCATTAAATTATTATTTATGCCATTAATTTATTATCGACAAAAAGCAATACAGAAAGAAACATTCTAGGTAACCATTTTATAATTACACACAGCATTTTATTAGTCATCGGTGTACTTGAATATTTCTCAAAGGATATACCAAGTACAGACCAGAAGCTAGATACTATGCTAAATGAAGGTAATTATGAAGTGAAGAAGATACAGAGAATATTATGAAGAAAGTTATAGTTTATCTGGATATGTTCAGTGATTGTAGCTGCTTTTAAAATGTTGGAAAGCAGCCCTGGCTGGTGTAGCTCAGTGGATTGATCAGGGGCCTGTGGAGCAAAGGGTCGCCAGTTTGATTCCCAGTCAAGACACAAGCCTGGATTGCAGGCAGGTCCCCAGTAGGAGTCTTGCAAGAGGCAATCACACATTGATGTTTCTCTCCCTCTCTTTCTCCTTCCTTTCCCCTCTCTCTAAAAATAAAAAATATATATAATTAAAAAAAAACTGATAAAATTGTTGGAAAGCAATTATAGGATACTTTGGATTATTCTGCACTGTTCTATTGCTAAGAAGGAAAGTCCTTTAATTGTCATCTCATTGGCAAAATCTTACATCATCCTTATGTAACGCTTTGACAATTCTCTGTCTCGCCCCTGTGTGAGACACCCTCTTTCTCAGCCTCGTGCATTTCAGAATCCTTATTCTGCTTGGACCCCAAGCTACCCACTTCATGTTTCTCTCTCTAAAAATTATCTCAAGAGTTTATTTTTTTCAGGAATCATTCCATTTCCTTTAACCCAGTCATCAAAATTAACTCTGCCTCTCAATTTTAGAGTCTATATATAAACCTACAAACCAAGTTGCTGATATTCTTTTTCACAATGAGTGGCCACTGGCTTCACTTGTGAGTCTTCTAAAGATATTTACACTTAAAGATGATTCTTTGTGACACATCTTGACTCAGGTGCATGAATATTACAGTAGAAAGTAGGGAGGTAAAGTCATTCAGAAGATAACACAGGTGAAGTTTCTGAGAGTCTCTCCAGAACAGTCCTCCTTCTTGAATGAGTTTATGTTTGCTCTGCAAATTTGTCTAAGTCATTTAAAAATCTGTTCTGATTAATGAAAAGTACTTTCAATACCCCCTACTTTTCACTCTTTTTTAAAGAACAGATTGAGTGTCATCTATAATATACTTTAGTAGGCATGTAAAAGCATTCTATAGAGAATACAAATGTTTGCACTGGATAAAACACATACTGCTTCCCTCACTCCAATCTTCCTGGGGTACACTGTTGTAACTGGTCACAGTCTACAAACTTTTCTGGAAACACACATACACACACGTGTGTGCAGAAGAACCTACAGTTCTTTCCAAACTTCAATAATTGGCAAAAGCACTCCTCTCTCTGAGTGTCAAGTGTAGTCATTAAGAGCGGTTTTGTATATTGCCCCCTCATAACTAAGCACAAGCCCATGCCCAAGGAGATAACCATACACTGTGCTAGTAGTTTCTTTATATATTCGTTTCTTTCTTTTTATTTTTTAATACAGTCAATTTTGATCTTACTGTGGTAAAGAACAAAATATATAAAATAAAAATTGAGAGTGTGAAACAAGCTTGAACTAGTTTCTTACTTAAGAAACTTATTTTTTTTTAATCAAAAAGCTTTCCAGACTGGAAAAAAACAAGTCTCAAGAATGCCAAATGTAAGAGATTATTCAATATAATAGGATCTGCCCATGTATAGGATTGTTGTGTTGTTGGCTTCTAATATATTTGGAAAGAAAGATAAACACTGTTGAGCATGATATTGGCTTTCATTTTAGTTTTATTATTATCACTCTTTTTCTGAACTTGAATCACCATTCACATAGCAGGAAAATATTATTTACATGGTTCCATTCCCCCTATGTTTTAAAATCCAGGGTTATATTTCTAGTCCACTCATAATTCATGTTTTTCTAATTTTCATGACTTCTTTTTTCTAACATACCATTTTAAAGATAATCTCAAAGGAACAAAGTTTAAATGATGGTAAGTAGAAATGATCCCTAAAAATAAGATTAGACCAGTGACCAAAAAACTGTCAATTGGCCAGGTTGGTTTCTGGCCTCAAAAATAGTAGGTTTGCTCTTTGTCCACATGATTTAGTTCCTTTAGTTACAAAATATGGGATTAACATACCCTCTCTGTCCATAAAGAAAAATGTCAGTATTTGAAACTATTAATTAATTGATTGGTCAAATATATGTGGTCAGGGAACACATTTCTTATTAAACCAAATACACTAAATTATACATCTAACCCAGAATCTGTGAACTTGTGTAGCTTCACATCGGTGTCGAACAAATATTCTCCAAATAAATAAATAAGCAAATATCACTTTGAAACAATAAAGAAGTTGATTATAAATCTATTAAGGCAATCTATTAAGGCCTTTCCATCTCAATCTCTTCTTAATTTTAAGGATAAGCTTGATTTAAAAAATCTACACTTGATTTGTTCCTTGGAAACTGGTAACCTCTTCAGCGAGTAAATAAAATATATGTTTCTGAACAATTTCATGCAGTTACACTATATGCAGTTAGTTACATCCTTCTCAGTGTTGTCAAATAATTTTTATATATTTACTATAGCCCTCATTTCATTGTGCCATTTATTTTCTTAAGAGTACCTTCCTTGTCGGGGTTTTTATTTATTATGTTTTCTTTTTCATGCCTTGTACAGTGCTTGATACATAACTTAACTCAGCAAATATTTGAGGAATGAATGAGTAAATCAATTTAAAAACTGATTTTTCTTAATTGCATAATTTACCATTATTTGAAAGACAGCGATCAAAGGACTATCTGTTTTACACTAAATGGAAGAAATTCTACTTTGTTTTGATCACAGTAAAGTCTATAAATATTTATTTGTTACCAGGACAACAGTGTAAGCAACATAATACAGTAGACAGTACAACTAATCTACATGTTACTTGTCCATTTTCAGCTGTAAATAATGAAATATTAATTACATTAAATATAATAATTGTGTTACATGCATTAGAATTCCATACTTACTGGAAAACGGGCAGTAGACTTGCTGTGGATGCTTGCTTTGGGGTAATTTGCCCATATTTTTTGGACTATAAGATGCACCAAGTTTTTAGAGGAGGAAAATAAGAAAATATATTTTGAAGCAAAAAATGTGGTAAAATATGTAATAACATAAATAACATAATATTTCATCAATGTAAATGTAAACAGAACTGAACAGTAACTAACAACTATTATTCCTCCCAAATTTGAGAGGGGGAAGTATGTCTTATAGTCCAAAACATATGGCAATTAATTTATAGTTAAAATACCACAAGAATCTTTGTAAAATTATTGTCGTGATAGCTGTTCCTGCATTAACCGAGGAGTACACTGTGATGAACAGGAGGAGCTCCAGTTGTACACTAAAATGGACTTGGTTCAAATCCTTGCTCTGTTACTAGCCTGCATGCTGTGTGAACCTGTGTGGCTTCCTTAGCATCTCAGACTCAATTTCTCGGTCTGTCAAACTATAATACTAATAGTACATACTTTATAAAGTGTTTGTGTGAGTCCTGACTTGTATTAAGCACCTAACAGACCTCAGCTAGTAGTTTGTTTTTAGTGAATTTGACTATAGCATCAAACAAATACCCCCACATTCTCCAACAAAAATTTATTTTTAACTGATTTTAGGCAGAGAGCAAGGGGTAGGAGAAGAGGGTAAGAGAGAGAGAGAGGGTGAGGGATAAGGGCGGGGGGGGGGGGAGAGATCTATTGTTCCACATATTCCTGCATTCATTGGTTGTTTCCTGTATGAGCTACTGGCCAGGGCTCTTTAATAAAAATTTAAGCTACCCATAGGATGCCTACTGATATGGTGGAATCTAAACAGTGGAATATGTTTTTATTTATGTGCCAAAAAAATGAATTGTTCAGAACTTAAATAGTCTCTATATGAAGGGTGGGGCAAAAGTAGGCTTCCAGTAATGAGTATGCAAAACAGTTTTTCCTTATGTTATTCTTTATTAATTTTGTATTATTTTCCATATGAAAAACTATAAATCTACTTTTGCCCCACCCTATATGATGGGTTTGCTCATAATTTTTTTCTGAGATTTCAACAATTTTTTCCAATGACTTAATGACCTATATATTAATATTACATATAGAAAGAGTTTATATATTTTAGTTAATAGATAATTAAATTGCAACAACCCCAGATACATGTTTGTGTCATACTATATTTTTATTCTACACAAAATTTCATTAAATGTTTTTATTTCTATCATATATTTTATGATTTTTTGTAGAATTGCATTTGAGTGGAAACTCCAACATATATTACTACCTTTGCTACATTGGGAAAATAATTTAGAATATGCTTACCAGTGACACCTTAGTGAATATTAATGGAGCAATAGAAATTTTAGAGGCTGATTAATATTTATGGTATTTTCCTTGACTCTTCCCATGAAACAACTGCCAATAAAATTACCTGGTTTTTCACTGGATATAATATTCTCATGTATAGGAAATATATTTTAAAAACCTTTGAGCATAGTAAGTATTCAAAAAATGTTTCAGAACTGAAATAGACTTCATCTTTGAAGTCATTATAATTTCTTCTAACAAGTTCCTGTTTTCTTGACCCTACAGAGTTCTATTCTGGGATAATGGAAATGACTGACAATTCAGAGCACTGAATATTTTCTAGACATTAGTACACACTGAGTTTGGTAGTGGGTGAGATAAGAGTTTATTTTAAATGAATCTTTTAAAAATTTTAGTGGAATGATCCTCTGTGATCTTAGAAATGTCCAAGATTTCTTCGCCTTCTGCACACAGGACTGAGGGCTCCTTAGGGGTCTTGGTTTATACAACAACCTGCTGCCAAAGGGTGATTCAACAGCAAGTCATTTAAAATCTGAATTTAGATGGAAAATCTAATTCAGCTTTGGATTTTTGTCTGTACAGTGACAAAATATTTAATGGAAAACATACAAAAATCAGTAAGTTGGGTGTTTTGCTTCAATAATGCCCAGTACATCAATTCCAAATATCAACTTGATATATTCACTTTTCTATGAATAGCATGGTTCAGCTACTGTGTCAGTCATGCTTCAAACTGATGACATACTAGACTTTTTAAATATGGGATATTTTGTGTTAGTTTAATCTGGCTTTGGAAGATTTAGAGTTTAAGAATAAGAATAGAATATGAATATCTTCTTTTTCTGCACATATTTGTCAAATTTTCCCAACACAATTTATTGAATAAACTATCTTTAGCCCATTGAGTATGCTTGCTTCCTCTGTCAAATATTAATTGACTATAAAGGTGTGGGTTTATTTCTGAGCTCTCTATTTCTTTCCATTGATCTATGTGTCTGTTTTTATGCCAGCAGCATGCTGTTTCAATTGCCTTATAGTATAACTTGATATTAGGTAGTGTGATTTCCTCCTACTGTTCTTTCTCAGAATTGCTGTTATTATGCAGGATCATTTGTGATTCCATATAAATTTTTGAAACATGTGTTCTAGTTCTGTGAAATATATCATTGGAATCTTGATAGGAATAATGTTGAACCAATAGATTGCTTTGGGTAATATGGATATTTTAATGATGCTAATTCTTCCTATCCATGAACACAGTATGTGCTTCCACTTACTTGTATCTTCTTCTATTTCTTTCTTCGATGTCTTATAATTTTCCAAGAATAGGTCTTTTGCATCCTTCGTTAGGTTTATTACTTGGTATTTTATTCTTTTTGAAGAAGTGTGGGGACAGACTCAGAGACTTTACATTTTACATTTAGTTACCTTTTTACATTTACATGATTTTATATTTATTTTTAAAAGTAATGCATTTCTATGTTTATTTTCCACACTTTATTAAAAGTAGTCATATTCTTTTATTAATATGTTTTATTTAATCTTTATTGTATTTCATTACCATTTAGTCCCCTTTACCTCCTTTTCCCCAGCAATCACTACACTGTTGTCCCTGTCCATGAGTCCTTTTTCCTTATTGCTCAATCTCTCCACCTGCTAACATCTCCCCACAAGCTGTCATCCTGCTCTCTGTCTATGAGTCTGTCCCCACACTTCTTCAAAAAGAATATAAAGGGCACATGGACAATAACTAAGGTGGGTGGTGGAAATGGGAGGGAGGTGGGGAGCACTAAGGGGGCAGGGCTGGGAATATAAGACAGAAAACTGTACCTGAACAAGAATTAAATAAAAAAATAAAAAATAAAAATAAATGTAAAATCAAACAACTTTTAGACTATAGAAATTCTCCAGTGGCATTTGCGATAACTTGCCTAAACCATTAATACTAATCACATTGCTAGCCCTGGCTGGTGTAGCTCAGTGGATTGAGCACAGGCCTGTGAACCACAAGATCACGGTTCAATTCCCAGCCAGGGCACATGCCTGGGTGCGGGCCGGTTCCCTGCAGGCCAACTCCCAGCAGGGGATGCAGGAAAGGCAACCATACATTGATGTTTCTCTCCCTCTCTCCTTCCCCTCTAAAGATAAATAAATAAATAAAATTTAAATAAAAAAAATACTAATCACATTGTCATTATTTGTAGTCAATTTTAGGCACACTTTTTAAAAATTAATTCTGCTCACTGTTGTTATTTAAAAAGTAATGTTATTCTTTTTAAAAATATTTTTAATGCTTTCAATATAAATGGGGAAAAAAAGAGATGTACTGAAGTGCAGTAATGCTGAAGCCTGCATAGACATCATCATTATAGGTAGTACTTAGTTTAATTTGGGCACTCTTGAATCCCATCAGTAATGTTGGTTGATGGAGCATTAAAATCTTGCTTAAGGCGTTCTCACCTAGGGACTGACCCTCTGGCAGCCGCTGGGAGGACAACCTCACAGTGAGGCCCTGGGAAAGTCTGTTTGGTCAAGAAACCACAGTTGCTACATCACAAGTCCTTTGTGCACTTTCATGCACAATTCGGATAGCTGCAATTCTAAATCAGAAAATCTTGTTTTGCTATTATTAAAGTTCAGAATTCAAATATACTCTTCAAAAGATCTAGTATTATTAGCACATGAAAGTGGGGGTTCAGCTGCCCCAAATTCTGGAAGCAGTAGTTGGTGAGAAAAGAAAGAGGTCATTATTAAAAAGCCACATAATCTGGAAGGAGAGGTGACTCCCTGTCTCCAGGCTCATCTCTTACACAAAACACAAAGGAAATCCCTCCATTCCAGGAAAGACCAAAGCCCAAAACAATGACCCAAATTTCCATTTCACCCTTATCTTGTCTGTGGAGCCAGAGGGCAGCTAAGAGAATGGCTCTTTGTCTTCAGGTTCCCTCCTGGAGCTGAGTGTATTGCTGCCACTGCCATCAGCCAGCTGACGGGCCAGCTGGTCCCACAACCACTGACCTTCAGGTCTGTGAGAGAGCAGCCCTCTTCTCCTCCTCTCCCTCAGTTCATAACTTCTGGCCCAAACTTCCCAGCACTCTGGGAAGGTCCAGTGCCTGCAAGGAATCCTATCTTTTTCACAGACTAGACTGACAGGTCTTTCTCTGGCACGGCACCTCCCTCTGCTGCCGTCTTAACCTCTTAGATGCAAGATGCTGCATCCTCTGGTCCCACCCTGACCCAGGGACCAGAAGGGAGTAGGAGAGCTTTTCACCCTCACTTTCCTTGCACATGATCAGTGCAAGGCCTCTCCGCTCCCCTATCTTGCCCTGGGGTGGGGAAGAGGGAGGGAGATATGTCCTCAGGCACCACTCTAGCTTGGTTGGTGGGGCAATGTAGCTGCCCCGTGGCTCCTGTCCTCTCTTCCCACCCAAACTCCTGGCACTGGCAAGGTTACTGGTATCAGTGTGAATATTGATTCAAATTTTAATATTTTTCTGCCACATCTCTTTATATGATGATAGGCATTAGACCATGAATTAAAGTTGCCCTTTCAGTGTTTAAAGTTATATTAAATTTCAGATGAATCATGTTACTGAATTTTCATTTTAGTGATAAGACTTGAAATCATGAAACTTAAATTTTAGCTTTCTTTAGACCACTAAAGACTTCAGGACAAGCATTTCTGAATCATCAAGGAAACGAGAGAACAAAAATCAATTTACCAACAGCTCCTCTTTAGGCACATACATGAAGGATATTGAACTGCTCAACATTTAATTCACTCAATGACCTTGCATATTCCTGTGCCTTTATTCAGAATCCTTCAGACGCCTTTCAGCAATAATGCCTTCTGCCTGTGGGTCTTCTCCTGCCATATCCAAGTTGGACTTATCTTTTCAAATTTAGATCTTACATCACATCATCCTTAATGAGATGTTTAATGATCTCCCCAGCTGTCCATAAGCACCTTCTGTGAGTTTCTCACAGCCCAGCACCTGTACTTCTTATGACATGTATCACTTTTTACCTTTCATTATAGTAATTTACATACCTCCATCCTTTCCCCAGTTTGGATTTCTTGAGGGCAGATTCTTTGTGTTACAGATCTACTTGGGGTACTCAATAAATATCTGTCAGGCGACTGAACAAAGGTACTCTGTCATTCACTGAATGAATGAGATATGTTAAAATTAAATTGGTTATAGGAATATTAGTGAGATCTAGCTCTATACAAATAATTTTATTTTTATTATTCACCACAATTCTCCATGAAAACTAGAAGAAACACGTAAGAACTCTAACATTAACATCACATCCCCCAGAACAGAGAATAGCTAAGAAATAAAAGCAGATGAGAGAGATAAAACACTTTCGAACACGGAGTTTGTAAAAATTGTAACATTATCAAAGAGAAAATGATTTAAAGTAAGTTCCTATATTATTTTGAAATATTTAACAGCTAGCTATCTAAAAATGTATACATGCATATGTATACTTAAGTTTTTATCAGTATGAATTACAAATAACTATAATAAATAATAAAATATATATTACTTTAGTATAAATTCATGTAGTTACTTGATTCTTACATATGTTTTTGTGGAGTTTAGCAAATTCAGGCATCTACAGCAGTCTGTGGTTGCTAACGATGCACTGGTCTATTTCTTACATAAATGGGGTTGACATTTATGTTTACGGAAATGAGTAAGATGAGAGTTAAATAACAATTACATATGTGGGAACGTCAGTGCGCGAACAATGATGTGAGAAAATTTGTTAGATTGGACAATAGCTTTTTTCAATTAAATTTATGGGGGTGACATTGGTTCATAAAATTATATAGGTTTCAATTGTACATTTCTATGATACGTGATCAGCATATCACTAATAGCTTTCAAATAATGGAAGAATATTTCCTCAGTCTGCTGTACTATTCACAAGGCGATGCCACAGAGATGCAAGCATTTTAATTTTAATTGGAATTATTAATATCTTCTCCATTACATTCTTAAATCCAGACCATCGACAAAATAATAAATTAAGCCCTGGTTTGTAGAATTTAGCCGTATTCATATTGTACGTTCAACTACCAGGGACAGTTTGAGGCTGTTGATGTCTCTGGAAGTGAACTTGAGAGCAGATGTAAAATGTGAAGTAGCTCACCACTGTGTTGCATTTTCCACCACACAGACACATAAATGTAAATAACAGTAGTAAATGTTAATAATATAAGAAATCATGAGGTTATAATATATATTTATCTTTAATACATGTATTTATGTTTTGATATAATGTATTTAATGCCAATTATATAACTTGTTAAATAATCACCATGTTTAACAAACAACAAACTCACAAAATTCTTGAATACTTAAAAATCAGATCTCAGAAAAGATCAAAACTTGAAAACATTTATTCTCATAGAAAGTGGGCTTGAAGGTAGGAAAGAAACATGCAGATAAAGGGCTGTAAAGTGTTTTCTGGGTTCTCTGCCCCTGCACCCAGGATTTACCGCTCCCCTTCCCACGGGTGCAGGCTGTTGCCTCTGTGCATAGGGAGTCCAGTCGGTTTAGGCAGCTTTTAAGGACATCTTCCTATGTCTGAACAGGAAAAAATGTATGAAAACAAACAAAGAAACCAAAAAACCCCTCACAGGTAGGATAAGAAAGTGAGAGGACTAAGAAGCAAAATATAGGAAATGTTTGCATGATAGAAGAGAATGATGTTTTTAAAAAATGATAACCAGAGAACACAAACAATCAAGGAACAGTTTTTAATTACTAAGAACACAGAAAAAGCATTTTGGAATTCAAATGTTAAGGTTAATTATATGTTAAAGATCACTAGATTATTTGAAATATAAACCTGAAGAAATCTCTGGAAAATGTAATCAGATAAAAATTAAGAGATTAAAGATTAAAAAAATTAAAAGATCATGGAGAACCAACATCAAATTTATAGGAATTTTGTACAAATCAAGTAGAACAAAGAAAAAAGATTTCCAAATAAGTGATACATAAAAGAAGTCTAAATTTGAAATATAAGTCTCCAATATGACGAGCTCAATCTCCATGTGCTACGTATATAAATTTAGAAAGTTTTACACACAGTACATCATCTTCTAACTTCAGAGCCAAAAATCTTAAAAATGTCCATATGGAAATAGCAAAGATAAAAACAAATGCAGATAAGATTGGAAATAAGAATACCATTTTTTCTTTTTTTTTCCCGAGTGCTAGATGTGAACAAAACATTTTTACATTTCTAAGGAAAAATCGTTTTCATTACAGAATTTTATATCCAACTTAACCATCAGGAGAGTATGATAAAGATCTTCTCACATATTTAAAGTCTGTCTGAAAATTTTTACCTATAAAGTATTCTTTCTTAGGAAGCTACTGAAGAACTCCTCAACAAACCAGGTAAGAAGCCAATATGAAGAACCTAGAGAAACACCCATGGTAGGAGGTTAAAGGTAGTCCCCAGACAACACGGGAGAACCCAGACTAGGTACAAGCATGATTGAGAGGAGGGATGTTTAGAGATGTGTGTGAAAGTTTGTGTTCTTTTTAATATTCAATATATGCTTTTTAAATTTTTATCTTTTATTATTTTTTTATTTTTTAACATTTTTATTGTTGTTTAAGTTCAAGCACAGTTTTCTGCCTTCCCCTCCCCACCTCCCCCACCTCCCTCTCCTGTTCCCACCCCTCCTTGTTATTGTCCATGTGACCTTTATAATTGTTCCTACAAACCCTTCAGGGATGTGTGTGAAAGTTCTAAAGAATTAGGGTTCATAAAGAAAGGGTAAAAAAGCAGTTAACTCCATGGGGGAAGAAAAACTCTCCCAGAGATAATACAGGGACAATTTATACTCATTATCCACTACTTCTATATGTGCAAACTTGCCTACTTCTAAAATGTATCCGTAATGCCCATGATGCTACATTTGTAGTCACGTACAGGCATGTGCAGAGCAGCAGACTTGTCTCCTGACACTTACATTCCCTACTGAGGTCACACAGGATGGCACCTGTTTCGATTCACCAATCGTAGTGCTGTCTCGTGTTGCTCTGTGGAAAAAGGGTGAGCTGGGCATCAGGGGGAAAGGCAGGTGTTAGGTAAGTTGCATTGAAACATAAGCGGCAGTGCTGTTGGACATGGCTTTAATGTTAACGATTCAGCACCAGTATTGGATAAAGTATCTTTGAACAGAAACACAAGGAAAGAAGTTGGTCTACAGATTATCTGATGGCCGCATTGTGACTGGAGGCCTACAGGAGTCTCACCCTGGTTTTTGCACAGAGCAATGGTCCAGCGCTCACTAGTTCAGTGCGGGCAACTGCTTTGTGGAACACAGCTGTCGTCAGTGGTAAGAACTGACTATATATTGGACTTCACTTGGCTTGGTAGATGGTCATTTTTTAAGGTTTATTAATTTAACATTGATATGACTAAAATTTGTTACTTAAGCATATTGAGAAAATGGTGGGAGGGGAGGCAAGATAGGGACTAAATTGGTATTGTCTGACATTAATATCAGGAAATACTAGTATAAGCAGGTTCTTATAATTATGTAGTTATATCAGGAGAAATAGATTTGAAATGGTGGTTTATGGAAGGCCACCAGGAACTGGGAAGGAATAAAGTAGGAAAATGTTGTTTATAACATAAATTTTGATACTACGATATGGTTTTTAAATCATGATTAAGTATTTACTTGGGAGAAGTCAATTAATATTTGAGAAATTAAAAGTAAAAAGAGTTTCAATAATATGTGTAGTTAAAAGAAAGCATAGCAACATGGTTAAAACACTAGATTTCAAAGTAATAGTTTTTTGCTTCTGTTGTTATTGGTGTTTTGTTAGTTGTTTTTTAATCTGTAGCAGAAAAATATTGTTTAGGGCTTTTTAATTTTTTTTATTTTTGGCAATAATAAAAACCATCTGTAAGATGTTACATGATTTCATTTTTATTTTATTGGAGATTAAACACTGCTACAAATACACATTTCAGAATTTCTTATATTTGCTTTGTGTATTTATCCAAAAGCATTTAGATATTTGCTGCTGTGAAAGTGTCACTAGCTAGATCACTTTCTCATCTTAGACTTTCAAGTTACAGCGCATTTTCAACAGCATGAATAATGCTACTGGATTCAGTCTTCCTTTGTGTCACGGACTACAGGGCAGTGTTGCATCTCGGCAAAAATTCTGCTCATGGGTACCTATCTAAGGCTCCAATTTGTACTACGGTAGTCAGTCTTCTTGCCAGTAGTTTCTAAGATATACATAAAACTAGATCAGCCGAGCTTCAGATAATATCATTAACACTACCTATTTTTATGGGATAAAAACAGGCTAATAGCTTGGTTGAAACTTTAGAAAGTGGCATTTTCAGAGGAACAAAAGGAAAAAAGAGAATTCTTCTAGTAAAATGTAATCGGCAGAATAATACATAAAAATGGAAAAAGCATTATTGACTTGCAGAACATTCTAAATATACCTCATTTAATAAGCACATCTTGCTAGTTGACACACAATTATGTTAATGTAGGAAGAGTCTAAGAGTAATTTAAATATAATTAGAGCTTAAAAAATAAATGGCATTGAACATGGGACTTGTGTTCCGGTTTGTGGAATATTTTTCAAGTAAAAAATAGAAAGAAAAATAATCTATAAATAAAAATCTTTGCTCTATTTTTGATTTAGTATGAGTTTACAGTTTCATGGTTGATAAAAATGATGAAATAAGTGAGATTTTTCATGTGCATTAATTTTCTTGCAATGTCCAGAGTAGCATCTCTACAACAATGAAATAACATGAAATAAAAGGACATTTAGTTTACTAACCCCTAATAGCCAAACAATGATATTAAAAAACCACTTTGGTTGAAATAGTATTTTGAGTGGGTTTACAGGATTTTATAAGTAGTTGCCTTTAGAATGAATTGTAGATGTGAAAGATAAAGGAATAAAAAAGCAGAACGTTATTCTTTGTTTCACTTAGCCTTGTCTTGTAAGCATCTTCTACGACTTTAAGCATGTAGAGCACCAGTTTTAATGGCTTCTAGTGTAACACTTAAAAAAATTGGAGTATAAATGACACATAACTTTATGTTAGTTTTAAGTATACAACATAACGATTCAGTATTTGTATACACTACAAAATCATCACAGCAAAAACTCTTGTTACCATCGATCACTGTACAAAATTACATATTTGTTGTCTTGTGATGAGAACTTTTAGGATTTACTATCTTGGTCACTTTTAAGTATCCAATGCAATATATTGACTACAGTCACTATACTATACATACATCCCTATGACTTATGTTAAAATTAGTATTTTGCATCTTTTCAACCATTCACTCATTTCACCTACTCCCCAAGCTCCTCTCCTCTAACAAACACTGTTCCATAGGGGGGAGGGTGTTTGTTTGTTTTTTAGATTTCTCATATAAGTAAAATCATACTGTATTGCTTTTCTCTGTCTTACACATTTCACTTAGCATAATTCCCTGAAATTCTATGTTGGTGAGTTTAGCTAAAGATTGGTCAATTTTGTTTATCTTTTGAAAGAACCACCTCTTTGTTTCATTTATCTTATTTATTCTTTATTTAGTCTTTTTTTTTTCATTTATTTCTACTCTGATCTTTGTTATTTCCATCCTTCTACTAATTTTGGCTTCATTTGTTCTTCTTTTTCTACTTCCTTTATTTGTAAAGTTAGATTGTGTGTTTGAGCTTTTTCTTGTTCCTTGAGGCAGGCTTTTAGCTCTATTACATTCCTTCTTAGAACTCCTTCTGCTACATTCCATACATTTTGTATGTGGCATATCTACTTTCACTTGTCTCAAGGTATTTTTTGAGAACACCTTTGATTTCTTTGTTGGCCCATTGGTTATTTTCCAGTGTGGTGTTTAATCCCTGCATGATGTTCTCCTGTTTTCTTCTTATAATTGATTTCTAGGTTCTTACTATCAGAAAAGATGTTTGATATGCTTTCCATCTTCTTAAGTTTAATGAAGAATAAACTAATTCTTCTGAAATTTAATGTGATCTGCCCTAAAGAATGTTCCATGTGCAGTTGAAAAGAGTATGTATTCTTCTGTTTTGTGGGATGGAATGACCTGCATATACCTATGAAGTGCATCTGGTCTATTGAATGGCTTAAGGCCAATGTTTTCTTATTGATTTTCTGTTTGGATGATCTATTCTTTGAAGTAGGTTATTGTAATACTGTGAATTTCTCTCTTTATGTCTGTCAATATTTCCTTAATATTTTAGGTGCTTTTATGTTGGGTGCATAAATATTTGCAAATGCTACACTCTCTTTCTTTGTCAACCCCTTTATCATTATGTTGTGGCTTTCTTTGTCTTTTATTACGGTCTTTTTTTAAAGTCTACTTTTTCTGATATAAGCACAGCTACTCCAACTTCTTTTGGTTTCCATTTGCATAGAACATCTTTTGCCATCCGTTTACCCTCTGTGTGTTTATATGAAGTGAGTCTTTTGTGGGTAGCATATAAGTTGGCTTTTTAATGCACTTAGCCACTCTATGTCTTTTGATAAGATAATTTAATCAACTCACATTTAAGGTAAATATTGACTGCCATGTGCTTATTATAATTTTGTTCATTGTTTTCTGGCAATTTCATAGCTCCTCTCTGTTTTCACTCTTGCTCTCTTCACTTTCTTTAATATTATTTTTAGTTATCTTTTTTTATTATCATTTGCATTTCTACTACAGAATTTTCTGTGTGGTTACATGAGGCTTGCATATAATTTCTTAGCACATGTAACAGTTTATTTTAAGTTGATAGCAATTAAAATTTAAATGCATTCTAAACTATATTTTTACTTCTCCCCATGATATGTTTTTGATGTCTCATTTTAATCTTTTTATTTTGTATATTCTTTAATTATTTTAGCCATAGTTATTTTTATTACCTTCATCTTTTAACCTTCATATTAGTTCTATAAATGATGAATCCACTATGTAAAATATGTATTTACCAATGAGATTTATACATTCATATGTTTTCTTTTTTACAAATTAGTGATTCTTCCTTTTTAACTTAAATAAACCACTTCAACTTTTCTTGTAAGGCAGTTTGAGTGATGATGAACTCCTTTAACTTTTGCCTGTCTGGAAAACTCTTGATCTCCTCAGTCCTGTTATGATGAGTCTTGCATTCTGAACTTTCTTGTCAACTTCCGATTAACTGGACAGAACCAAGCAGAGGACGCCTTTTTCCCGTAGTCCTGACCCCTTTTCATGTGGCCAACTGAGCCTTCCAAATTTATCCGTGGACACACTCACAGGCATGGCTCCCTGTGCACCATCATCTGCACTGTCTTAATTTGTATGCATCCTCTTTGATTTTTACATCTTTTTTTGTTGGCTGTGTAAATTATCTTTATTTACAAAACTGTACTAATATAAAGTTTGTTGTGGTGATTAACATATGGGTACGTATGCATGCATATAATACATATATTCATGTGCACTCTTGAGTTTTTCCTGAAATAAATTCATAGACTTTTAATAACATCATCAAAATATGGTCACATTCAAGCCTTTTTATATGTATATTGAAGATTTGCTTCCAGTAAGTTTGTTGCAAATTATATACAAAGTGATTGTACCAACATGTGTGTGGGTTGATTTTCTGATTGTCTGTGTCTCCCACTAGAATGTCAGCCTCATAATGATGCTAAGCTTTGGTTTAATTCAAACAAGCCTAGCATAATTCCTGGAATATAGCAAGAGGTTCATAAATATATATTTGATTAAATGAATAAATTTTCAAAGGAAGTAATTTTAATCCAAACTACTCACCTATTTAGATTCAAAATCTGGTTGATCTATGTAAAAGAAATCATCTTTCCTAGTGAGAAGCCAAAATAATTAAAACCAACTTATTTAAAGGAACATATCTGGGTTCATGGCTCCAGCCAAGGGCTAGGACTAGAAACTGATCCTAGGAAGAAAATTAGCTTTCAAATAAGAAGTTAAGTAATTAAGATAGAAAGTTGAGCCCTGGCTGGCATAGCTCAGTGGATTGAGCGCGGGCCTGCGAACCACACGATCGGGGTTCGATTCCCAGTCAAGGCACATGCCTGGGTTGCAAACCAGTTCCTTGCAGGCTAACTACCAGCAGGGGATGCACAAAAGGCAACCATACATTGATGTTTCTCTCCCTCTCTCCTTCCCCTCTAAAAATAAATAAATAAATAAAATCTTTAAAAAAAAAAAGATAGAAAGTTGCGAATAAGAGATTTTTTGCTAACCAGAAAAAATGTCTAGTATTAAGTGTATTTATATTCACATCAGAAAACAGTCTGTTGTGTGTAAAGTACCAGAAATAGTGCTAGAAATTATATCACGGAATTCTTTGAACCTCAACTACATACATAAAGAGGCTGTAATTATCTGGAATTATGATGCCATCTTTATCTTTCTGCTTTCTCTTTTGTTAAGGTACTCATAGGAAGAATTCATTTTGTTGGAGATGCCAGTTACAAAAAAAAAATGCCTCTATACCTGATTAAAATTAAATAAATTTTCATAGTCAGAAAGAGTGAGTTAGTAACTCTAGCTTGTACTGGTCTAAGGTTACTTTATCTGCTCAGTATGTTTTTTATATTGCAAAATTGTTGTCTATAAAAATAAACAAAGACAGGAATCAATCAGTATTTTATACTTTTTATTAAGAAATTAATGTTTCCTTGAGCAACAGTTGTTGTGTTTCACTCTCTTTCTGATAAGTCTGGAAAGGAAACAATCTCAGATCCTTTTTAGCATTATATATTTTCATCAGAATGACTAACTTCTACCTGTTCCATAAAGAATTATATGAATAGTCAGCTGGCAATGGATAATATAAGTCCATGATGAAACTGTTAGAAAATGTGTGTTATTTTTACTGAACAATAATGTGGGTTTCTGTTGCCTGCTGCCTGTAAATTCTGGAGGCAGAAGTTTGGTTAAAAATGAAAAGGCTTGTTTATTCAATAGTTATACAATTTTGTAAGAATAATGGGCTTCTGCCTCAAAGCCCTTTCCCTTTAAAATACCCAAAGAATAATAATTTCCCCACGCTTTGCCAGATTAGTTCGGGGCTGTGCTTAAAATTCTCCTCCCACTTAAAGTTTCATCCTTTGAGATACACAGGTGGCTGTAACATAATGATGCAGGCGACTTAGCTGGTTCCTGGTCACGGTTCAGCTCCAGGCATCTTTCCGAGTCTGTGCCCTCATCAGAGTCTTGCTTGTGCGCTGCCCTTCCCTGCTCACCTGCCTGCCAGCCCAGCTCCTGCACTTCATCCCTCCAGCTGTCTGCTCACAAATATGTCCCTGAGCAGGACCTGGTAATACAGCACCAGTCACAAGCACTGCCGCTGCATTTCACTTTGGGAGGGGATCAAGGGCTTGTCGCCTGGCTACAATACTTCCATGGCCCACTGGCTAAGAACACTCAGGCCCCCAACCGGGCAAGTGAAAGGAAACCAGAAGAAGGAGCGAGTCTCTGTGCCTCCTCCCTTTAAAAGTTCCACCCCCAAATCCTGCATGCTGTGGAAGCATCCAACTTGCCAGCCAGTTCCATCCTAGACAGGCAGTTCTGAACCTTCCCCCAACCTCTGGGGAAGGTTTTTCCCCCCGTCATCCATAGTAGTCATCAGTCTGCACAGCGTCTCTGCCGGGGGTAGGGTGTTACCATATTTACCTCCATGGTGCATGTATCTCATGAACTTCTCAGCTCCTGCATGCTCTGTGGCAACTGTGCAAAGCTGCATTAGTTGTTTACCCTTCCCCAGGGGTAAGGAAGTCAGTCACACAGTTTCCGTAGCGATTTCAGTCCTGCAGCCTTCAGTACTTGCCGACTTCTCCTGGGGATCCTTCCCCCTGTGCCTAGCTATCTGGCCAGATCCCTCTGTTATGTTAGTATGCAAGAGGCAACAAGCAAAGGCTTATGGTTATTAAATAGTGAATTCCTTATGGAGAAGCCAATCCAAATGTGCTCAAGATAGCAACTCGCCATTCTACCAAAATCGAATAACAGTTACGTCTTGGAGAAAAATAAAGTTCTACTTTCATGGTACATGGGAAACATGCTAAGTACAAAAGAATGGTTCTTGATTGTCAAGGATCTTCTTTTCTTATAAGGAAAGGACAAATATACTCTTATGGTATGTCATTGGCATTTTTGCTCTACTTTATTCTTTTGTTAAATTTAATATTGTTCTATGTTGAAAGGTACAAAGATAAGTCTTATCTAGTCCCCAAAATGAGGTGAGTATTCAATCATGACATACTAGGTTACTATCTCCTTTTATTCATTATTAGTTGGATCAGGCAATAAAAAGAAATACACAGTATTGTCATCATGGAGTTTACACTTCAGTTAGGGGAAATCAGAAAATTAAATAAAAACTGGGTAATTCATTAACTAAATATTTACATGCATACATAATAAGAAAGAGAGTTTCAGATGGTAATTAGTGCTATGGAGAAAGGGAAAAGAGTTGGGAGTATGGGTAAGATGGGATGCAAATTTAAATTGAGTGATCAGGGAATGTCTGATGCAGATGGGGATATTCAGATAAAGACCCGAAGGAGTGGAAGGAGTGACACAAGCGAACACCTAGAAGAAATGTATTACAGGCAAAGAAAACTGTAAGACTATAGAGCCAGTCAGGAGCTCTGGTCACTCCCATATTAGGAGGTCAAGTTGGTGAGGGAAAACCAGCAAACCAGACTGATAAGGAGAGACCAGTGAGGTGGGAAGAGTCCCAGATGAGTGGTGTGTACAGACAGCCAGATGAAGAAAGTGTTTCAAAGGCAAACAGTCACTATGTCACTTACTGCTAATTCACATAATATATGGACTGCAATTGACCTGTTGTCTGCATGGAATCATTATTGATCACAAAAGTACTTTTTGTTCCACTGTGGGAGTAAAACCCAGACTGGTAATATGTCCAAAAGAGAACAGAAAGAAAGGAGTTGGGGGGTGGAATGAACATAGAAAATTATGAGAAGTTTTGCTCATGGGAAAGAGAATGATAATGAATTTGTCATTGGAGAGGGAAATAGGAATAAGAGTAAGATTTTCGGTTGTTGTTCTTCCTTTTGGGGACAGAAATAAGGTCATGATTGTATGCTGATGGGAAATATCCAGTAAAGAGAAAAATGATCGATGATGCAGGAGAAATAAGAGGAAATGCTAAAGCAAAGTCTCAGATTAAACAAAAGGGAACAGAATCCAGGGGCAAATTTTTCCCACCCTAGTTGTGAAAATCTTTTCCCCAGTTAAATATCCTTTCCCCACCCCAGATAGATGCTTCTTTTTTATACTATTACTTACACAAGATATTATGGTTATAAAGGAATGTACAAGAATGTATTTTTTATACTTTATGTACTGTTCTTTCTTTAAAATAATTTTTTTATTATTGTTCAAGTCCACTTGTCTCCATTTTCCCGCCACCGCTTTCCCCTGCCCCACCCACCCCCAGGTCCCACCCTCAATCCTACCCTCTTTAGCTTTGACCGTGGGTTCTTCATTACATGTTCCTTGATGACCCTCCCCCTTCTTTCATTAAATATTTTTCCTATAATTTAATTCTACCTAGGGCTTGATATCGACAGATAAAGGGACTTAAAATACTTTTCTGTTTGGACCACTTGGAAGGTTCTATACAAAATATAAAATTAAATTCAGTTATCATTTTGTTTGTTTTAGCAACTTACTTGTACCAATTGAACTCTGTATTGTGTTCTTTTTCTATGTTCCATTTAGACATTCTTTCCTACTGAGATTTACTTAGACTGTTTGCATCCAGTGAATCATCTGCTGACTTGGGATAGTTAACACCTATCACTATATGATGCACAAAGAAAATGCAGGGTTTGAGATCTGTAGAGTAATACCAAATGAGAGCATTTACTGCCTGTGTATATTTATGTCCAAAAAGAACGCAGAGAGCAAATGTTTAAAATGAGATGGTACATGTGGAGGATATAGTTTTGTTAGTATAATTTGGGTATAAAACTGTAATTTTAGGAGTATGGGATTTGGAATCTATTTTTAACTGATACTCCAGTCTGTCACAATCAAGAATAAGAGACTGTCGGAGGGCCTACACCTCTTTGTGGTTTGTTTTTTTGTGTATACATATGGACACATAGACACCTACATACATTCATACACATATATGCATAAATTCATATATGTTCACATGTATGTATACATATTTGTATTTATATTTTGAGCGAGGGACTCTTGATGGTTGTTTTTAGTGGGACTAATTCATTATGCTTCTATGATAACTCTGAGGTCCGTAAGTGAAGCTGGTAATATTGGACATGTCAGTTACACCAAAGCATAATCGTAAATAAATGAATTATTTGACCCAAAGTTGCTATGACAGTGGTTCAGCTAACATGTGTGAGAGACAACTCATTTAAATATATACTGATTAGTGAAGGCTGCTTTTGTGTTCTCTTGAAACATTAGTATAGGTAGCCTAAGGTAATAAAACCCTGTGTCTGAGGAGTATATGTTTTGTTATTATTGTGTTGCTCTTTCTAAGTGCTAGTAAGAAATCTGTAACTCCCAGAAATAGCCTAGATATATCTACTTGGAAAATATTGTTCTGGAAAAAAAGACATTGCAATACTGATTGATGACCAGCATAGCAAGCCATCTTTCATATGTTTCTTTCTAGCCCGGAGTACACATATCTAGAAACTTATTTTTAATTCCTTTTCTGTACAAAAGTTTTAGGAATCCAGGTCTTTTCACATTATATAAAAATTATATCCTGCCCTAGCTAGTGTGGCTCAGTAGATTGAGTGCCTGCCTGCAAACCGAAAGGTCGCCAGTTCAATTCCCAGTCAGGGCACATCCCTGGGTTGTGGGCCAGGTCCCCAGTAGGGGACACAGAAGAAGCAATCACACACTGATGTTTCTCTCTTTTTCCCTCCATTCCCCCTCTCTAAATATAAATGAATTAAATATTTTAAAAAATAATCTCCTAAGAAATGGATCATTGGCATTAATAGAAGTGGTATCTTTTACACCTTTCTGAAATCTCATAATCCTTGAAACCTTTCTAGATATTTAAGTTTAAATAATTTCTTTTTTTAATTATTTATTTATTATTGCATCTTTTCAATTACCATTTATCCTCCTATTACCCTCTTCCACCTCCACCTATTCCCATTCCCCCTGTAGTCGCCACACTGTCATCCCTGTTCATGAGTCCTTTTCCTTTTTGCTCCATCCCTCCATGTCCTAACCCTCTCACTCCAGAGCTGTCAACCTGCTCTCTCTGAGTCTGCCTACATTTTGCTTATTAATTCAGTTTGTTCATTAGATTCCACATATGAGTGAATTCATAGGGTATTTGTCTTTCTCTGACTGGCTTATTTCACTTAATAGAATGTTCTCCAGGTCCATCATGCTGTCACAAAGTGTAAACTTTTCTCTTTTTTATGACCGTATAGTATTTCATTGTGTAAATACACCATAGTTGTTTTACTCACTCATCTACTAATGGACACTTGGGCCACTTCCATATCTTGGCAATTGTAAATAATGCTACCACGAACATTAGGGTGCTTATACTCTTTCAAATTAGTATGGGTTTCTTTAGATAAATTCCTAGAAGTAGAATCACTGGGTTCCATTTTTAATTTTTGATGTAACTCCATACTACTTTTCACAGTGGCTGCACCAATCTGCATTCCCGCCAACAGTGCAAAAAGGTTCCCCTTTTGCCACATCCTCACCAGCACTTGTTGTTTGTCGGGTTTTTGATGATACTTATTCTAACCAGAATGAGGTGATGTCTCATTGTGGTTCCAACTTGCATTTCTCTGCTGATTAGTGACTGATTATCTGTTCATATGTCCATTGACCATCTGTATGTCCTCTTTGGAGAAATGTCTATTCAGGTCCTCCACACATTTTTAATTGAATTATTTGTTTTTCTGGTGTTGAGTTTTATTAGGTTCTTTATAAAATTTAGATATTAACTCCTTATTAAATATATTGGCAAATATGTGCTCCCATCCAGTGTGTTGTATTTCTGTTTTGTTGATGGTTTCCTTTGCTGTGCAGAAACTTTTGTTTGGTGTAGCCCCATTTGTTTATTTTTTCTTTTGTTTCTTTTGCTTGGGGAGATATGTCAGAAAACATACTGATACAAGCAGTGTCTGAGATTTTACTACCTATGTTTTTTTCTAGGATTTTTATGGTTTCCAGTCTAACATTTAAGTCTTCAATCTATTTCAAATTCTTGAAGTGCCCTAGTTTTATTTTTCTGCTCATATCTGTCCAATTTTCCCAAAACCACTTATGGAATAAATTATCTTTAACCCATCATATATGTTCTTGCTTCCTCTGTCAAATGTTAATTGAATATAAAGCTACAGTTTAATTTCTGGCCTCTCTATTCTGTTCCATTGGTCTATGTGCCTGTTTTTATGCCAGCACCAGGCTAGCTTGATTACTATGGCCTTACAGTATAGTTTGACATGAGGTAATGTAATTCCTCCAGCTTTGTTCTTCTTTCTTGAGATCATTGCTGCTCTTCAGTCTTTCATGGTTCCATATAAATTTTTTTGATACTTGTTCTAGTTCTGTGAAATATGTCATTGGGAAATCCACTGACAGTCTGATGGGCACTCCTTTGTAGGTGACTGTCCCCTTATCTCTTGATGCTGTCAACGGATTTCTCAAAAGAGACCTTACAGGCAAGAAGGGGCTGGAAAGAAGTATTCCAAGTCATGAAATCCAAAGACCTACATCCAAGGTTGCTTTATCCAGCAAAGTTTTCATTTAGAATGAAAGGGCAGATAAAGTGCTTCTCAGATAAGATCAAATTCAAGGAGTTCATCATCACCAAGCCCTTATTATATGTAATGTTAAAGGGACTTATATAAGAAAAAGAAGATGAAAAATATGAACAGTGAAAGGACAACAAACTCACAGTTATTAACAACCACACCTAAAACAAAAGCAAACTAAGAGGACAGCTAGATCAGGAGTGGAACCATAGAAATGAAGATCACATGGAGGGTTAGCAACAGGGGAGTGGGAGGAGGAGAAGTGGGGAGAAGATACAGAAAATAAGTAGCATAGATGGTAGGTAAAAAATAGATAGAGGGGAGGTCAAGAATAGTAGGGGAAATATAGAATCTAAAGAACTTGAGACATGTGGTCATAAACTAAAGGGGGGGAATGGTGGGGAAGGGAGTGTGCAGGGTGGAGGGGAATGAAGGGGGGAATAGAACAACTGTAATGGTATAATCAATAAAATGTATTTTAAAAAAAATAAAAAATATGTCATTAGTCTCTTGATAAGAATTGTGCTGAATCTATACATTGCTTTGGGTAGTATGGACATTTTAACGGTGTTGATTCTTCCTAGCCATGAACACTGTATATGCTTCCACTTGTTAGTATCCTCTTCAATTTCTCTCTTCAGTGTCTTGTAATTTTCAGAGTACAGGAAAATTACACATCCTTAAATTTATTCCTAGGTGTGTTATTCTTTTTGAAGCAGTTGAGAATGAGATTATTTTCTTAGTTTCCCTTGCTGACAGTGCATTATTGGCATATACAAATACAACTAATTCTTGAATATTCTTAATTTTGTAGCCTGCTACTTTACTGAATTAATGTATCACTGCTAGTGGTTTCTTGGTGGAATCATTAGGGTTCTCTATGTATAGTGTCATGTCATCTGCTTTTTTAGTATTTGTGACTAGTGGATATAATATTTAGAATGTTGCCATTCCTTGGACAGGAACAAAGGTTGACTTGGTAGTATATGCCATTTTTCTCATCATACTCAGTCAAATACTACAGTGTGCCTTGGAGGTAACTCGGAAAGTGAAAACTTAAGGTTCATATGCATATCCTGTAGTTACAGCTATCTAATCATCCATCCATTCTTTCACTCTATGTATGTTTATTGGACATTCAATATGGATTGCTCTGAGTTAAGAGATGTCTGTTCTTAAAAAAGATGATGAAATTATAGGGTATTCAACTAAAATATTTTCAAATCTGTGCTTTGATCAGTGTTATCTTAATTAAAATTTATAACTTTGAATACTATTAATTTATTTGGGGGAAGCCAGACTTTCTCAAGAAAGAATTGATAAATTTACCTAAGTGGTACTTTATATTCTTAAGGACGGTATAAAATGGCAGCAAAATTTTAATACCATATCTCTAGCTGTGTTTCTTGCCCAGCTGATACCATTCCAATACAACGGTTTCATATTAAGCTATTCTTCCTGATTTTCTGAAATCATGTGGAAGTTTGTGTCCTGCTTGATGATTACCATCTGCCTCCATTTGCTAAAATAATTTTCTTTAAACTTTACTTTTATCTCTAAGGTATCCCTGCCACTCAGAGAAAGTATTTTGGAATTATTTTTCATTTTATCTTGGATTAAGGATCAGAAAGTAAATTACATCACTTTATAAATGATAATTTGAAACCTTTATA
Source organism: Sturnira hondurensis (assembly GCF_014824575.4). NCBI lineage: Eukaryota > Metazoa > Chordata > Mammalia > Chiroptera > Phyllostomidae > Sturnira > Sturnira hondurensis. Next base: position 12,834,756 of record NW_028077105.1, on the reverse strand, counting down.
GCACCACAAAGCTGCTGCTATGTCAAACATAGTAGTATGTTTTTGAAATAAAACTGAATATATAAAATATATGTATAATATGTAAAAGTTTAAATACTGTTTTATTGGTTATTTTGAAATATATATTATATTCCTATAGAAATATAAGCATCTGGTTTTGGTACAGATTTTTTTTTTTCATTTTGGTTGCAGAATTTCTTCTCCAGGTGCACAAATGCCTCTGAGGCACAGAAGGAGTTTTGTCAGACCATCTAGAAAACCCTTATCAGAAAAAGCTCTGTTCTCTGGTGGTGTGAGGTATACGGTGTGATGAGTGGTTCTGATTCACTGTCTGTTCACGCCTCATTCTAGCAGAGACCATTATTTAAGGAAACAGATGATGAAATATCAGTTATATTTAGTACTTCTCTTTACTATAAAATAGTGGGAGACTTGGAAAGTAGAACTAAAGAAATGAAAGTATCAAAGAATAAGCCACATGTGATAGATGAGGATGGATATCGTCAGTTCCAGTAGAAACATTGTTATATTACTGAAAGCTTTGGAATACCCTTTATTTTTTTTAATGTGAGCTATTAGGTCGAAGGAAATTTTGTGAATTTAAAAAATATATATTTTATATGAGTTGACAGGAGCTGACTTTTCTGCGAGCTGTTAAATATACGGAAAGTTTGTAAAAGAACCACAATTCTCTGTGAGTAGTGAATCAGTGGAATTTGACTTCCTGTATGTTGAAGTAGTTTTTATTGTTTATAACAATGTATATGATATACAAATTTCCAAGAAGCACACTTTTCTTAAAATAAGTTTCTTTTCTACAAAAGTATTCCTAAATATTTTTGTTTTATTGTTTTTGACTTGAAATTTTTCTGCATCTCCTTACTTGACGAATAGTAGTATGAGAGCCTAGACTTTGGTAAGGCACAAGGCCGTTCCTTTACTTTATTGACGATGAAAATGTGTGGTGTCTGCTTTTAACAAATAAGGATTGTTTTCAGTAATGCTACTAAATCTTCCAGGTAAGATTTTCGGAGGTATTTGGGGAGGTATTTCGATTTTATTTATTGTGTTATTACTTATGATGAATTTAGCACTTAAACACAAGTGTCTTTTTGTGAGAAGCACTTTATAAATATCTTTGAATTCTCCCAATAACCCTGTAAGAAATAGAAATAGAGTATTTATAACCTCCATTTCACAGGTGAAGCTGCTGAAACCTCACATTTTTATTCTTATATGTTTAGCTCTTTGAGAGAAATGTCTGTTCAAGTTTGGAAGATTCACCATTGTAATCTCCCAAAGGCCAAAAAGCAGAGTCTAATAATACTCTGAGGCTGATGGTTTGATGTCAAACCTTCTTATTGAGTGTATTTAAGGCACTTAGAGAGACGTGATTACACATTTCTATTTGGATTCTTTTCATGTTGATTACAGGCTGAATTTCCCCATATTTTAGATCTTGTGTAGCTTTTTCTATGAGACGGTTCATGTGTTTGATTTTTTTTAACGTGGAGTTACAACTTTGCTGTTTTGCAAAATAATCTAATATTAAAGCTGGCATTTACATTTACATGCATTTCTCTAAGGATTTCAGTGTCTGTGTGGTTTCTGTAAGCTTTGTGACTATTTAATCTTTTAATCTGCTTTTTATTATATGACGTTTAGAATATTTGCAGATCTGAATACCCTTAAATTAAAGGAGTGCTATTAATATTAATATAATTTTAGACTTAGAGACCATTCTTAAGTAGTCATAGACCACCCAGTTTTCCAAAGATGCCACAAATTTTACTTGTATCTGCTTCTCCTTAATGACTTCTGTTTTGGGTGGAATACATTTGCCCATGCACCTTTCAGGCCATCCCTCTAGTGACCAACTCAGACTCAGTTATGACCTCTTAGATTATGGAAAAGAATGCCTCAGAGCTGAAGGAAGGTGGGCCTTCTGGGCCCACATGGGACACACAAGCAATCCCGTGGTGGTGGGAGACAAATAAATAGACCTAAGAAATATATAAGACTAAATAGGGTAGTGGCCATTTATTAACCTGGGCCCATTTCCTTCAGCTTGCACTCTGACCCTTCATAAACCTGCTATTTACGCAGCTGTACTATTTAGGGTGAGCGCCTGCAGCCTAGAAAGCAAGTCTCCTACCCACTTATCTGTGTGTTTACCGTAGGTCTATTTTCAGTTCTTACTCCACTTTGCTGAAATTGATATTTAATATGTAGCAAATTAGTTTTAATATTAAAAGGTATTTTTAAACCATTCACCAGTGCAAATAATATACAGTGGAAAGATATACATAGTGTCTATTGTTCAATATCATGCATTCTAACAGTCAGCTTTTCCACAGAGGCAAAGAAAAAAGATAGTCTAATAATCAAATCCTTATATTACAAGTGGAGAAATCATATAAACAGAGCAGAATTAAAAGTGTGTTTCTTGAGTCATGTTGGGTAGAAAGTTGGGAAAAGATATTACTGATAAGGTAGTGGCCAGAACATTTCAAACTACTTTCGACACTAGCCTTGCTCAGCTGAGAGTACTAAAAAATGGAAATATTCTGGCTGGCAGGCAAGATGGAAGAAAAGTAGCAAACGTAAAAGAAACAGGGGAATGCAAACATGACAAAGTTAATAGCTCAGGAATAAAGATGGGTTTATATGAATGTGGCAAACAGCCATTCACTATCCAGTAAGTCTAAACAAACTGAAGATTCACCCAACCTCATCTTCATAGTATAGGGTCCACCTGTGCGACAATTCTGGGTCTGGGCCTTAAGAGAAATACATCATGAAGAAGTTATCTCATAATGTACAGAATCATACCATTTGTTTCCTAATAATATGTTATGTTCACACTATCTCCAGGTAGTTTTCAAAAATATGTATGTATAAAAAAGCATATCTCTGGAAAGAATATTCAAAAATGCATAATTAAAGATGCTTTTTCATTTCTCAGGCACTAGCATTTCTGTCTTCTTTCTTTTAACCTCCATGACTAATTACAATGTTACATTTTGATATCAAATCTCCTCAACTTCATTTTTGTAAGTGAATATGATTTAGACAAGAGCTTCTAAACATCTTTAAATCTGTCAGCATTCAAATATTTGCTTCCCTTCCCCTCCTACTTTCTCAGCTTAGTATTGGACATGCCAACCATGGGGACTTCCAATTTTCCAGCCTCTTCTGAGCAGGCTAGGAACCTAACCCTTCCTCTGAGTAGGAAGGACTAGAATTAAGTGGGCAAATACCACAAGGGTGTTTTATCCACAGATTGCTCAGTGAACTATAAAATGGCCTTATTCAAAAAGATTTGTTGAATGAACTAAAAAAAATGCCAAGGATGGTGATATGGTTATTAATGGGAACTTAGATTTGAAATGAAATAAAGAGAGAAGAGATATAATAGACCATAAGCCATGAAAAATTATGATAAACCTAAGAGCGAAGGAAAACAAAACTATAAATAATCAGAATATGTATTTGAAGTAAAGAAAAATACATAAATTCAGTGGAAAGAATAAGCCAACTGGAAATGAGAAATGGGCAGATCTTTAAGAGAAGCTGAGGCACAATACAAAATAAACTGTTCGCTTGTAAGGAAGAGACATCAATCCTTAATCCCAGTCTTTGTTTATCCTTACATAGATAGCTCTCTAAATCTAAATATTTCCAAGTCTGTATTTCCCCTTTTCCTTACTAAATTTATCTATTTTTCTCTGTAATTTACTTACATAAAATATTCTTTAATTATCAGAGCTTGTCATTACATGAATGGCATGATTTTTAAGAGAAAAGTCTGCTTGGCTTTTGTAACTAACAACATTGTAACTAATGTTGTGACAACATTGTAACTAATTTGTGACAGTTTACGTTATTCAGTAGGAATGGGGAGATTACAGTCCTTCCATACTGACCCGTTAGAGAAGGAAAACACAAGAAATAGTCTGGGTGGTTGCTTTAAATAGGAAAGGGAAGAAGTCAGGGCTGTGGGAGCACTTGGGGAGCCAGCCTGGGCCTGGGGAAGAGCTATTTGGTCCTAAGAGTTGGAAGCTTATGAACTCCCATAATGTCAGTACATGTGTTTGCATATCAAAATATGTATTGTACATTGCTGTAATGTAAAACCGGTGCTTTAATGAGCCTTCTAGAGGTAATCTTAGAGGACAAGTGTGCCCTCTTAAGAGAAAATAGAAGACATTCTCTTTATATCTGTAATTTTGAAAATTCTGCACAAACCATTGTTATGTCCCATCATTACATGTTCTGCCATAGCACGGAAGCACAATTGGATGGGTCTATTGCCTCGTTGACATTGCTTCCTCCTACCTAGTATCTAGGTGTCCCACCTATGCTAGTCTGTTCCCTACAGTGAGTTCTGATGGCGACTATGATGCTGCCAAGGCAAGATGACTAAGATCTTGCTTATTACCCATCTTCCCTGTCTAGCAGTTCGTAACAGAGCCAGGGATACGCTTGTTTGCTTTTCTTTTTCACTCTTCCTCAGAGTTCACACTTACATATAAGAAAGCACAGCGAAAATTGGTCCAAACAAGCCATCTTTACTGTCTTCAAATTTTAATACATGGGATGCCGGGACCTTGTATAGATTTTATTCTTCATGTCCCTATGATCTTTGTAAATTATTACCTTGCTATTTTTATGCAATGTGTAATCTAAATGCTTAGGGAAAGTATAGGGATCTTCAAAAATTCTGAAATAACCTAAATGAGATGTAAAATTGACCTACTTATATGTTAAACTATGCTTTCTCACTGTACTATATGAACATCTCCAAATCTTTTAGGTAGCATCAACATTTGTTTTAAAGTTACTTCTCTAAATTATTAATCAACACAAGCTTTGTTTTGAATAGTCAGTTTTTTAATGCATTCACCTTCTTGGATACCTTAGGCTTTATAGATCATTGCCCTCTTCAAAGTTATCCTGGAAATTAAATCGTGTCTGTAAGTACCCCTCAAGTTCATCCAGCCAACGTACCTTCTTCACTTTCTCTAGCTCTTCCTCTTGTCTCTTTTTTTCTCTCAGAAGTCTTTGAAGACTGACTTTTCGAATCATATATATCTATTTCTGTCTTTAAAGCATCGTTGAAACTGAACATGACACTGTTATGATACAGTTAGCCAAATATTAGTTCGTCTTCCCTTTATGCAGATATTTCCTAAAATTCTATTCCTTTTCAGTTAAATAATAATTATTTCAACATAAATTTATTAATCATCTATTTTGATTCAGAATAATGTTAGTTATGTTCTTAAAATCATCAATAATAATCAGGAGACCTGGTGTGTAAAAAAGCAAAACATAACCAAAGACACTGAAATAGAGAACAGGGGGACAGCGACCAGAGGGGAGAGGGGAGGGAATTTCAGGGGAAATAGGGGAGGGATTTAGAGGAACATATATAAAGGATACATGGACAACAACTGAGAAGGGTAGAAATGGGAGGGAGGGGGGAGCACGGGGGGTGGGATGGGATGGGAGTAATAGACAGAAAACTGTACTTGAAAAATAATTAAATAAATTTAAAAAATAAATAAATAAAAGAATAATTCCTAATAAAACAATTAGAGAGCTCAATTAGAGGCATATTATCAAGCACTAAATTCTACTGTGAATATTATATATTCTTTAGAAAAGTAAGTGCTATATACTTCCTTTATCTGTTCCTCTTTAATCAATTGCCAATCATGACTCTACTCTTGTAGCCATTATGCAATATGGACATAATGCTCGTTTGCAAATGTACTGATAAAATGTTAACCATTCCCATACTTCATTTTCAATTTTGTTAAGCATTTTCCTTCACCTTCCATCAATGTTGTCTGCCTAAGGTAGTAAACTTCTATGGTGTCAGCTTTGTAAATTTTTTTAACTGTATAAGTAGCTCACTGGCTGCTACAAATTATAAATCATATTCTATAACTAGCAAATATTGCAAAAGTTTTATATTTTTGAATAAATTAAGAATGTCAGATTGCCAAGTCTTTATTACAAGTGCAGTCCATATTTTTATACTTATTATAAGCTGTAAGTGTCATTAACTTCAAGAACAGTAGTTCCCAGAAGTGCCGTTTTTCCATCGTGCGACTTAATAAGGTAGAGCCGTGGTGCTGGCCACCACTCAGATGGCGACAGGTGGTAGAGAAAACACACAATGGAATTTTCCATCTGTTCTCTACTTTCTATCCAAGGCAGAAAGGGCAGAGTGCATTTTGTTATACACTTCAAACACTTTTTTCCATCTAAACACCATTTTTAAAATAAATTTGAACTTTAGCTTACGGGAGGCTTAGAAATCTTAAAGGCTAAAACCACGTGCTCATCTCTCCTCACCTTTGTTGAGATAGCACACTGGTTTAGTCCTTACGAACAGCAGATTCTCACTTGGGCTTTTACACTTATTCTATAGAAAATATCTCGCAGCTTTAAAAAAAATACCTAGCAGCTTTAAAAAAGCAGAAGGCCTGGGTCCATAAGCAGTAATATAAATGTATAAATGACTAGTATATTTTATACTCCTTGAATTATTAGATATATTAAAGACCACCTCTTTTTGTTATTAAGGTTTTGAAAGGTTTAGACATTGACAGTACTCATTAGGAAAGCAAGTTTGTAATATCAATAAAGAAAACAACTCATAATACCTGGAGGGCTGACAGTTTTAAATTTTGCATGCAAGGAAAAATATTGTATACTTTGTATGGAAATGTTGAGTTTTTAATTAAAACCTCATTTTTTTCTACTTACTTTTTATGAGTCATTTTCATATGGCCTGTTCTGTGCAATTATAATTAAGAACCATAAAAGAGGCAGGAAATATGTAGTTATGTAGGGTAATTGCCCTCTTTTCACTGAGTATTTGAGAAGTATTTCTGAATGGCAAACTGTAAAGAGTGTATTTTAATATGTTTAATTGTAAGTGACTTTACCTGAGTAAATGGGTTAAATCTAGTAATTACATTTTTCTTTAACAATTATTAAATGCTTAATATATACAAGGCATTATGCCATGTGCCATATAATGTGAAAAGTTAAATAGGTCTCTGAGCTGCTTGCAGAATTTCTAGAATGGAGGAGTGAATAATGAACTCATGAGTATAAGGTTCCCAAACCTGGGTGCCTAGAGTAATCGTCTGGGGAAGGTTATTAAACACACAGATGTCCTGATTTAGGCAGAGGCAACTGTGATTCTGAAAGTCGGGGTTGGATGGGGTTAGTTTTAAATGTGGAATAGATGATGCTGAACAGAGGGCCACACAAAAGGGTGTGAGAGGTTCTGAATGCTCAAGGATCCATTTGGGCAGAGACATCTATTAGGTACTGTGGTCACAGCTCTGACACTCAAAAAGAAAGATTTGGATGACCCACTTACATAGTCTAGTCTAAAACACAGAAATGGGTGATCTCTGAGGGAAACTACAGAAAGGAAAAATCAGATTAACAACTCTTACACTATCTACATTATGAAGCAGAAGAGATTAATCTAAGAAAATAGTCATCTAGTATAGTGTAGGGTAGGGTTGGGTAGGGTAGGGTAGTGTACTATAGTATAGTGTAGTGTAGTGTAGTGTAGTGTAGTGTAGTATAGTATAGTATAGTGTAGTGTAGTGTAGTGTAGTGTAGTGTAGTGTAGTATAGTATAGTATAGTATAGTATAGTATAGTATAGTACAGCACCAGCAGGGAAATCCCATGGTGGAAGTAATTGATGGCATTTAGAAAACTGGGTATAAGTGGCAACGTGAAACACTGCAGAACAGTTGAAAGTGAAACTGAGAAAAAGTTAGATGGTTTGTGCTAGAAATTGGTAATAACTGGAGTAAGGGCATTTTTATCTCATATCTGGAACCAAGCAAATTGCAGTTAGTTAAGGAATAAGTGGATAGTTAGCAAGTGGTGACAGAGGTGTAGAAGGAGTTTATCTTTTGTTTTATTTTGTTGCAGAAGGCAGCAGTAGAAAAAGAAATTAATAAAATTCTCATGAGGGAAAACAACTGAGAACTATATGCAGAAAGGCAACACATATATGATGGTGTATGTGTATTTAAGGACAGCTTTCCTATGGAATACAGTGTTTGCAAAGTAGGAGGCATACTTCTTCCACAGAAGCAGCAGTGAGTGAACAAGGAAATGGAAATACCAGATAATGCAGTTCAGATGCATTAAACACTATGAGGCTTGGCTGACAGTGTAGCAATGACCTGAATGTGCCTGGCAAGAAGAGGATTTTTAGGTAACCCCAATAGTTCAAGCTTGATAACTAACTGATAGGTGATGGTATTGTGAGGATAAAGAACATAAAAAAGAAATTGCATTGAGGAGAAAGATGATGATGAGTGCCTTGGGTGGTGTGGTTTTTTAGATGCCATTAAGTCTTCTTTAAGGTATTTTGAACAGACAATTAAATGTGTAGCTCAAGGGAACCTTGCAGAGACTTATTTAAGATTCATTTGCAAAGGAGTGAGAATTGAAGCTATGAAATAAGATAAAACAAAATAAATAAACAAGTAGGGGAAAGGGGGGCAGGAAAGTTCATTCAGTAGCTCCTCTTCCTTTTCTGACATCTGAAGAATAAATGGATGAAGGTTAGTCAGAGAGGAAACTCAACTCAGTGGGTGAAGGAAATCCTGGAGATATACAAGGCAACTGAGAGAGAAGGGATTACAAGGAGATGACAGTTTTTAATTATAACAAACATATCTGAGACATTAAAAATACAGGAAAATATTAAATTACATAATTTCATGGTTTTTAATGTCATTGGATGCCTGCATGAAAGGTATTTTAATTAAGTAGGAAAAAAAGGAAATCAGACTAAAGTAGATCAAAGGGTGAGTGCCGGGCAAATAGTGAGTGTAGATGCTAATAAATTTATACAATTTTTTAATTTTTCACTTCATAAACATAGAAAATAACATAAAAGGGAAGGTTTTGAAATATAACAGCTATCCAAGTTTAAATAAAGTTTCAAATATAGAGAAAATCTGCAAAACTTTGCCACTGCAATTGCACCCTCCATCACTATTAAATGTTACATTTCCTTTCATGAGCCATGTACAGTTTCACTTATTTGGTAGTGTTTTAAAAAAGGTGGTATTAAATAGATCTTACAAAGGAAGGTATCTTACAATGGGAAATTTGCAGTAATTTCTCCCATGGAAAGCTTTTCTCATGTATAGGAAACGGAAGGAAACACTGGCAGAAAAATTGGGAAAGTGAGGAAAGAGACAAAGTACCCAGAAGAAATTCAGTGAGGGAGGTCCAGAACAGAAGTGGGGGAAGCAGACTTACTAACGATTGGTACCTATTCTGAAGCAAGAGGTGAAGAGGAGAGGAGAAGATGGAGGGGAAGATGTTGGAATTGAAAAATAAGAGGAATCAGCCAACTAGGATATTGGGAATGTTATCCATGTGGATCTGGAAATCACCAAGATATTGGTACCATAATCTTTCATAAATGTTGCTCTTCTTTTATTCATTGTTTGTGTGTGAAGAACTACATGAGTCCTCCAATTAAATGCTCAACATTTGTTGGTTTCACTCTTCCTACAATTATTCAGCCACAGAGCAGAATCCTAGATTATTAGATAAGGTTGCAGCTTTCAGCAATTTTATCTTGGCTGATTGCTTTTCTTATCTATAGTAAACTTTGTGTACCCAAGCTATATGTAAGAAACTTTACAACCACATGCCACATTTGTCCCAAAGTGTTACTCATTTCTCAAAATATTATCAAGAGCTTGCTTTTTGTGAGAATCAACGTATCTTGTTATTTATAATGCTGACAATATGAAAATAGTTTTAGTATGTCATACGCCTATCAATCCCCCCCAAATTTTCCTCCCACACTGTTTATTTATTATCTGTGTGTATTATAAATACCTAATACAGCATTGTTAACTATAGGCTGTATGCGATGCTCTAGGTCTCTAGGACTTATATCACTGAAACTTCTTTATCATTTGACTAATACCTTCTCATTTTTCTCGTCCTCCTCTGTAGCAACCACCATCCTTCCCTCTGGTTCTCTTTGAAAGCTCTGGATTCCTCTTAGAAGTGGTCTTTCTTTTTCTGGCTTATTTCACTCAGCATAGTATCCTCCAGCCTCATACGTGTTGTTGTGAATGAAGAGATTTTCTTCTTTTCTAGGATAGATAATAATTTTTTGGATGGATATCTTTCATACCCTTCACCCATGATCCTTTGACAGGCATTCAGTTCATTTCAGTATTTTTGGCTATTGTGAGTAATACTACAATGAAGCTGGTAGTGCAGATCTCTCTTTGAGATCCTGATTTCAATTTCTTTAGAAGCTAAGAAATAAATCCATACATTAATGGTCAACTAATCTTCTGCATGGCTACAACAACACAATGGAGAGAGGATGGTCTCCACAATAATCAGCATTCAAAAAATGAAATTGGTCTTTCATCATACACCATACACAAAAATCAATTCAAAATTGATTAAAGACTTAAATGTGCCCCCTGAAATTATAAAACTCCTAGAAGAAAACACAGGGGAGGATATACTTGACCTTAGTCTTGGCAATGATGTCTTGGATATGGGAGCAAAAGCAAAGGCAAGAAAGTAAAAAAGGGACAAGTAAGACTGCAACAAATGAAAGAGCTTCTGCAGAGCAAAGGAAAATATCAACAACATGAAAGCCAATCTCTGGAAAGGGAGAGAATAATTGTAAACCATGTGTCTGACAAAGGGTTAATATCTAAAATTATAGGTAATTCCTAAAACTCAATAGTAAAAAGAACAAAACAAAACAACAACAACAAAAAAAACAAAACAGAGTTTAAAGTGGACAAATGACTTGAACGGACATTTCTCAAAAGAGACATAAAAATGACTTACAAGTTTATGGAAACGTACTCAACATCACCAATTATCAGGCAAATGCAAATCAAAATAATAGAGATATTACCTCCCACACCTGTTAGAATGACTACTAAAAGAAGAAAGTTTCGGCCAAGATGTGGAGTAAAGGGAACCCTTGTGCACTCTTGGTGGGAGGGATCATTGGTACAGCCGTTCTGGAAAACAATATGGAGGTTTCTCAAAATTTAAAAATTGAACTGTTTTTTAATCCACAACTCAACTACTTTGGATCCATTTCTGTTGCATATTGGCCCCATCCTCAAAGTGTATTTTAACTGAAATTGACGTTTTGGCATTCATTAGACAGGGATAAGCCAGCACATTTTTAGTTCTGAACACATTTCAAGTTATTTCTCAAAAGTTTGCTCTTGGTCAATGTAATAACATTTTCTTATGTTCTTTGTTTTCCTTCAAAGTGTTTTCCTCTCAGAGTTAAAATCTGATAGTATTTGAGAGACATTTAATCTGTACAGTTTATTTTGTTATTATAAATTATTTGTATGTTTCAATATGCGTAAAGGCTATGCAGATACATACCAGATGAATAACATCAATAGACATGAAGTTCAAAGCTCATGCCCACTCTTAAGTTTTATGTCATGGCATCCTCAACTTTGTTGTTTTTTCCATTACCATTTATCCCCCCGATCCCCTCCCCACAATCACCACCCTGTTGTCCAAGCCCGTGAGTCCTGTTTCCTCTTCTCTCTGTCCCCTCATCCCCCACAAGCTCCCCCCTGAGCTGTCAGCCTACTGTCTATCTATAAGTCTGTTTCTATTTTGTTTCTTAGTTGTTTATTCATTAGATTCTACATATGAGTGAAATCATATGGTATTTGTCTTTCTCTGATTGGCTTATTTCACGTAGTATAGTGTTCTCCAGGCCCATATGGCTTATCACTTTAGCTCTTACACTTTTCATTTTATCACTTCAGTGTATTATAAAAGTCTTTGATCCAAAAGATACTAAGCCGCAAAGTGAGGATTTAAAAGATCTTACTATGAGACATAAAATTTGGCAATTTATGCCAATTCTGTAAATTTAACATTTTGACTTAATTTAGCACAGAGTTGAGAATTCATACACATGGTATATATGTACTTATAGTTTCATAAATACAGACTTTATAGTTTAGCTATTACAAGTTTCTAGGCTATATTCATTCCTAAGAATTTTGAGTTTCTTATTATTTTGCATCTTGAATTTGTTTTATCCTCAGTTGCTAGATTAACTGGAATACACTATCCTTGATGCTTCAGTAACTGATGTTAAGAAAAATAAAATTAACTTCCTCTGAAATTCAAAGCTTCACCAAAATGTAATACTACATTGCACCAGGAACTGGAAGAACATTAATACATTTACTTAAAGTAGAGCCCCTGAATATAGTGCTTAAGTAATGTTAAGTACTGGTAAATTTATGTGAGCTGAGTAAAGAATACCTGGTGAATGTCCACAAAATGATTATAGGCAGAAGTCTCAGATCATGAATTATTTTCCCCCCACTGCACCTTGCGTTCAACACCCCTCCTCAAGCCAGTTTTTGGGGTTTGGGTTTGGTTTTCTTTGGCATCTCAACACTGCTATTTTCTCTACCTTAGCAATAATTTCAGTTTACTTTGCAGTTCATTGAAGCTAATAAAGTAGTGGTTTGAGGTTTCTTATTCATGCTCTATTTCTACTGTTATTCTTTCTCCATAGTGCTATTAGGTTGATCCTTGTAATGCACTTGTTTGATAAGCCACATTCTTGTTCAGAAGCCATTGACACATCACTGTTGTCTGCTGACTATACTATATATGTTCACCATGACATTTATTATCACTCAGTTTGACTCAGGTCAGCTTCACCTATAGAGACTGCAAGTGGCTCAAGACCCATTTTAGGGAAAGGTGTGGGGGTCTCATCATATGAAATGTTTTATGTCTTTTTGTTCATGTTCCAGATTCTCTCACTCAGATAAGATGAGGCTTCCACTTCCCACCAGTATAACGAATTAGGTAGCCCAAGCAGTTCTTCATATTGAATCAATAAGATGCTAGATAAAAATAGTTCTAACAATCTGTTCAGAGGCACTGCAGGTATAACACACACACACACAAGAAAGGATCCAAGAGCACTGAAATAAAATGGGATTTGAAACTATGGGAGCTGACTGAGCACTGAGGTTGCTTTCATCCTGAAGATTTATGCTGAACTCTCATGACCTGGAGTTCCTACTTTAGACGCTGCCTGAGCCACAGAGGACAGAAGTTAAAACCTAGAACTCAACAAAATGCTGGAAGCCAAAAAGACTGTCTTTTTCTACAAGGGTGAATGAGGGCCAAAATGTGTCACATAGAAGGAGACAGCAGAAAAACATTGCCCTACCTCAGCCTTGGTGCAAGACAAGGAAAACTTTGAGAAACAACCACATTTTGTGTGGCCAAGAATTTATAATCATGCAAAGCTTTATGTCACTTTTAATTCAAATAACATTAGCTATTTGAAGGGGGATGAATCTCAGGAGATAATTTCATTTAAAGTTCCGCTTGGTTTATTATTTTCCCAGCCAACAAAACTAAATTGTGCAGTTCATTATATATGGGTTCAGCTTTACCCAGCAAGTTACTTGGTTTCTCTGTGCTTCAGTATTCTTATCTTTAAATTAGGGATAATAGGACCCAGTTCATGAGGCTGTTATGATAACTACATAAATTCATGTTTGTAAAGCGCTCAGAACAATGCCTGACATAGAGCAAGTTAAAATAATGTGTGAAAGTAAACCCCTTTGTCTTCCTTCTGTGGTTGTATATTTACTTCTCGGTGTCTGTGGGATAACAAAGATAGGGAAATAAAGATATTTAGATTGGTTTTACATTGAATTTATAATCCGTTTGGGAAGAATTGTGGTTTGCAGTTCATGTACATGGTCTATTCCTGTATTTGTTTAGATTGGTCATTTCTCTCAGTCGTGTTTGGGAATTTCAGTGTAGAGGTCTTAACGCATTTTTCACTCAGTTTATTTCTAATTGATTTGATGAAGTCATTGCTATAAAGAATATACCTCTTATCAAAATGTCAGCTTAAGTGTGTGTTGTTCCTCAATATAAATACCATTTGCTTTTGTATACAACAAATCTGCTACCTTCACATTCTATTTCTAATAATTACCTGTGTATTCCTTTTTACTCAATATTTGCTGCATAGAAAAATGAGTCTTCTGCAAATAGTGATAATGCTATTTTTCTCCAAATAAAAGACTAAAAAATAAGATGGGGAAAGAGTTATACTTTCAGAGCATTCCTTGCCGAGTAAAGATTCAACATCAGCACATCCAGGGAAGGTTTGTTGGGTTGGAGGTGGCTTCCACCCCTTAATTGAATTGTTCCCTTCTTATGTTGAGTGAGGTGTGTGTGTCCAAATTATCACTATTACTCACTCTGAGAGTCAGAAATGAGCTCTCTTTACTTTCTAATAGCATTTATGAAATTTGTGTGATGAACCATAGGCACTGTTTGAAAAAGTGTGGTAGCGTGCATGTTTTCTTCTAGTTTGTGTTAACTCATTCTATGGCTCTGACAATGTGGGGTCGTCCTTTCTTTAATATGTTCTTTTCTGTGCAGCTGTTATTTTATTAAGTGCTCTACTATCAACTGAGGTAATTTTCCCAATCTCGCAAAACCTCACCCTTGTTCTGTTTTATGGAGCTGATATTTAAGGCCATTCCTATGAGACAAACATATGCCAAATATTATAGTTTGTTTTATAAAGAAACTGCTTTTAGGTAGGAAGTGGTGAATTGTTTGTTTGGTTTTTGATTTGTAAGGATCTAGAGAGCATAGCAATGCTATATATATATTGATTTGTACTTCTTCCCTTTCTTATGTGGTGGGTTTATTTGTTTCATTGTAAAAGCCAAAATAGTAGGAGTTTTCAAAAAATGAGAGGCTATGATAAGTATAGCTATGCTTCAACCCAAGATAATGATTTTGAATACAAAGAAGTCATACATGAAGGACTTGAAAGTCTCATGACATTATTTCATCATTAAAAGGACACTACAATTTGATGCAGTTTTTGGCTAAGCACTCCTTCTCCGTCCTTAACCTTAAACATTGATATTAACAAAGATTAAAAGTAGATAGTGAAATGCTTCATCGAAAAAAGCATTAAAAACAGAAGTACAACCTAACATATGCCTCATCTTTTCACGAGCACCTCTAATTATTACTCTAATGTAGTCACTTCTATTTATAGGCAGCTTTTTATTGTGCTTAATAGGCTTTCTTGTTAAGTCCCCAACTGTTTTAGTCCTCACGCTGAATGGAATTCTCCTCAAATTGAGGCCAGGTGATGAATTAGGTCCCTTGGCTCTGATAGTGAACTGATACTGTCCGTTTGGCTAAATAGCTATTCCTGTTCAATTGCATCATTGTGTTTCCCTCCAGAGTGATAATTGCCCAGACCACATTGTGGCTTATCTCTTTATAATGCTTATAACAATGCTTTTTCAAGGGAAGGAATTGCATATTTTAGTGCTGCGATAAAATGCAAGAAGCATGCAGCTGCAATGTGGTTGGCACCATCACGTGTGCAGCCGCGAACATTCATATTTATGACAGCCATTTCGCACTGGTATATTTGGGAAATGGTGAAATGTCTATGTGCTCCTCTACCAGGATTTGCGAGTTTCTCATAATCTGCTAAGGATAAAGAACACTTGTCCAATTTCAAACATTTGTTTGAAGAGTGTCAACCTGGGAGGAAGAGGCAAAGTGGCTGTCTACCCTCTCACTCTATAAAGAAAATACGCGCATTAATTCATGCTGATATTTTGAATGAGGTGCAGCTGCTGGATAACCATGTGATCACTCAGTCCCTCAGAGGGTGCTGCTTTTCATGCGGCAGGTCATGGAGCAACACAAGAAAGCTTTCGTTTTGTAAAGTTGTTGCAAATGGAAAGTCAGAGACAGGGCGTCCTGTGAATAATGAATGAGAGAAAGCCCATCACAGTCAGTGTTGCTCATTGAGACCCAAACAAACAACATGGAGCCCTGATTTGTTCAAATCATGATTCAAACCATCCATAGTCAGTGATAGGATGCTTATATTAAAATTTACTCATTCTTATTCTTTGGTTTAGAAATCCCAGTCTCTGCTCTGTTCTCCCTTTATCTACCCCAGTCATAGATACTTGGTGGTGCTGGGTTCTCCTGGCCATCGTTTCCTTGCTCAGTCAGCTGCTCTTCCAAATGTGAATAATTGTAAAGGAGCAGCATCACTGTTTTTGGAAGCTCCTCTCCATGGGACAAATGGATATGGAATAAGCAGTTCATTTTAGATATCTCATTAAATCACCTGTTACAGGCTAGTCATACCTTGTAGTGTTGGCATGCTACCCTAGTCTCAGCCAGCTATTTGGCAAAAAGGAAACTTTCATCCTTGGCTTCTGAGATCATCATCTCGGTGAAATAATTTGATGGTGTAGCATATGTTGCTGCAGCAAAAAATCCAAAAGGTCTTCATCCACAGATACAGGTCATAGGCTTATGCAGGAAAACTGCATTGGTTTCTCATGGAGGGTGATTTTATTTCACATATTTCTGTGAAAAATGAGATAGTACAGAGAGCCCTGACAAGCCTATGTATAATTCATGGCCTTGTTAAAAAGTGTGAGACAGTCTGATTAATCTTAAATGTAACCACTGACCTTTGCCATTTCAGAGCCCTCAGAAAGGTAACTCACAAACTAAATGGAAACTGACGATCACTAAAGTTCTTTGTAACTTCAACACCACTACCAGAAAAATATAAAAATAAAAAGAGAAAACTTATGACTATAAACTTAACAGCCCTGTGCCACAAACATTTTCCTCTAGTAGTTTAGTATGACTGTTGAGTATGTGTTCTTTGAATTCAGAAATATTTAGTTTCAAACTCTCCTCTAATATTTGGTCTTGTGCAATGTACTTAAAATATCTGTCTCAGTTTCTTCATCTGTGCAAGAATACAATGATCTTAGGATTTTCGATTTTTGCTACTAGTAAACATTAGCAAATAGAATATTTGCATGTTTCAAAGGGATAGAATTCATCTTCACTGTTTTTTTCTGGAGTGCCTTTCCTCCTGGGATAAACAATGTCATTTTCTGGATAAAAAGTTAGGTGAGAAACAATACACAATTTTGAAAAACGACACATTCTGTTAGAAGTGATAAATAAAAACCTTTGTCATGCCTTTGTCCTAGGCTATGTCACTGAATGGGTTCTTTTCCGGAAGACTGATTTCCACAGCCCTCATCAGATTGGCCATCCAAAAACTACTCCATTGTCAAGATTGAGGAAGGCAGATGACCAACGAAGATTGAACTAATGTTTTTTTATAAGCTTCATAATCCTAGTCAACTAACCAGAGGGTAAAATATTCTCTGCTAGTCTCTATGTTGAAGCCATAGCTGCTCTTGCATGCATTTTTTGAAAGTGCTCCATTGACAGAGACCCCTACCTGATGGACCCAGGTTCCAGATGTGCGATTTGAGATTTGCTTCAGAGTTCAGGCTGCCCAAACCTTTCACAGCTCTTCTGGACTCGGAGTATGAACTTCTCCTTGCCCATTGCCTCGAAGTAATGTATTCCCTCACTACTGTCAGGAGAGTGAATTTTCTCTTGGAGTATATCATATTTAATTGGAGTGTTCATGATTATAAGCTTAGAATTGTTAGAGTCCATACAGACTCATTCTTTTTCCTTAACCATTTCCTTAACCATTTTCCATGTACCATTTGAAACAGTACATGACAAAATGTCAATTACTTAAGACCTACAAAGTTCTACCATCATTTCCCAGATATGAGAGAAAATACAAATTTGAGATAGTGTCTACTTTAAAACCTAGCCAGTCTTTTTTTTTCTTTTCAATTTTTTTATTTAATTATTTTTCAAGTACAGTTTTCTATCTATTACTCCCATCCCATCCCACCCCCCATTCTCCCCCCTCCCTCCCATTTCCACCCTTCTCAGTTGTTGTCCATGTATCCTTTATATAGGTTCCTCTAAATCCCTCCCTTATTTCCCCTGAAATTCCCTCCCCTCTCCCCTCTGGTCACTGTCAGCCTGTTCTCTATTTCAGTGTCTTTGGTTATATTTTGCTTGCTTGTTTGTTTTGTTGTTTAGCTTCCTGTTAGAGGTGAGATCATATGGTATTTGTCCTTCAACACCTGGCTTATTTCACTCAGCATAATGCTTTCCAGTTCCATCCATGTTGTTGCAAAAGATAGGAGCTCCTTCTTTCTTTCTGCAGCATAAAATTCCATTGTGTATATGTACCATAGTTTTTTGATCCATTCATTTACTGACGGGCACCTAGGTTGCTTCCAACTCTTGGCTATTGTAAATTGTGCCTAGCCAGTCTTTGAAGCCCTCACTTGGTGCCTGCCCTCCTTTACGCACCTGCTATATATGAACTCATTCAATTCTCAAACTGTCATGTGATACTGCAATACTTTTGTTGAATGATTAAAAGAAATGAAGCATAGACAGAAGAATCAAACTGAGTGAGTTTGGAATTCAGAAAACATAACTACAGAGTTTGTCCTCCCACACTCTGTATATCTGTATCTTTGCATTGCTTGGTTGTTTCGCTATGGCCTACTTCCAAAGGAAATGACGAATCAGAAGCTGTGTCATGGAGAATATATTAATGTATTCTCTCTTTTTTGTGTGCAAGCGTTAGGTTAATGTAAAAATAATCCAATGAATAAAGTCATAATTTTGCTTTATTTTCTTAGCTTCTTGGTTCAGTACATCCAGGAAACAATGGAAAGCAATATAGTAAATCAAAGCTTTGTAGTATTTAGTGGTATAATATTGGCAAGACTTGAAAATGTGTGATGCAGTGATTAAGAACATTGGAAAGAGTCAGACCTTCAGGAATGTTACCAACTAACCTCCCTAGGCACCTTTTTTTTTTCCAACTGGAAATGAGGGGAAATACTTGCTCCTACATAGAATTGTTTCCTAAAGAAAATAGTATATGTGTAGCAGATATGAATGTCACCTGGATAAGAGATACACTCATTACTTTTTATCAGAAAAGATCCTGAATTCTGTTTTAAAATCTCATTCTGCTTTACTGGTGGAAAGTTTAACCTTATTCATTTGGGGAGCTCTCCCCTGCATGCACTCTGGTCAACGTAGCAGTAAGCTATGTTGCAGCTCTAAGCCATTGAAACAGCAGTGGAAGTTCTTCCAATGATACGGTACAATTAGAATAATGGGATAATTTGCAGTTTCTCTATCATTTATAAAGTACTTTGCAAGCCCAGGTTAAAGACCATGCATGCCTGAGATGGAATGTTCTCTGTGGACACCTTTGTCTTCCCTTTCATAATTCCTCAAGCTTATACACAAAACTAAAAGTTTGTGGGGCCACTCCATGAATAAGACATCCCAAGGGATTTGTACCTTCTAGTGATGTATAAAATAGATAAGGCTAATGATTAACATTATTTGTTGATTCTCATTGGTAATGGGCTGTTAAAAATAATGGGCCAGCTGTAGTAATGATTACACAACTAATTAAAGTTAGAATAGTAACTGTAAGTCACTAAAGTAGCAAGCTAATGCCCTTCCTAATTTTTAACACTTGTTATTTTTAAGAATATATTATTATTATTGAGATTTATTCAGTCCTTCAGCAATATGTATTGAGCACCTGAACTATGGCAAGCACTATTCTAGGTGCCGACTATGCCAGGTGTGATAAACCAAAGAGAAAGCTCCTTGACCTCACGGAGCTCACATTCCAGTGGAGAGGACAGGAAATAAGTAAGATAAGAAGCTAACATACATAATATATTAGAGAGTGGTAAGTGCTAAGAAGAAATTATAAAGCCAGTGTGGGGAGTAGAACTTATAATGATGGTGGGATAGTAAATTTAGATAAGGTGGCTAGAAAGGTCTCAAAGAAATGATGGATTTTGAGTAAATAACTAAAGGAAATAAGGAATGAGCCACACAGGCATCTGAGAAAGAGTTTTTCAGGCAGACAAGACAGAACCTGTAAAAAGCAATAATTAAGGCAGGAAAGGCTGGCTGTGTTAAAAAACCAGCAAGGAGCCCAGGGTGCCTGTAGTGGAGTGAGTTCACGGAGAGTCACAGAAGACCAAGTCAGAGAGGTGAGAAGCAGGTGGTGAGACAGATAATGGGAGGATTCAGGCCATCACGTTTATTCTGAGATGCAAAGCCATCGGATAATTTTGAGCAGAGGGGCAACAAGATCTGAGGATATTTTGAGAAGATCACACTGGCTTTTGTCTTGAAAATCGACTGCAAGGGAACAAGGACATGTAGAAGTTCTCTAGCTTATGAGCTATTACAGAGAGCATTTCAATGTACTCAAGACCCATTGAATTCTAATTCTATAAATTCTCCTTTTATTTAACACAATCTAAGAATTACAAAGTCAAACTCTAACTTTTGCATTTGTAATTATTTCCACTCAATACCCAGTAACTGTGCTGTGGGCAATATGTGTAAGATACAGCTCTGAGTACTGAGAGCAATACCCTGGAGAACCACAGAGAACTACTTTCAAGAAATTTATGTTTCAGGAGCCACTATAGAACCTGAAAATATGCAGACCTTTAAAACATTGACAGAGAAGGGAAATATAAAGGATTGGCTGCAGTGCTGTGGTTGTTCAGGTCTCTGCCAAAAACTTTTAAGACAAAAATGTCATCTATAAATGTATCAAGTATAAGAAATAATCAAGTAAATTTGTGGCCCAATAGAGTCTTCTTTTATTTATCCCTTTTTTTTCTTTCTTCTTTTCTCTCTCTCCACACCCCTCCCTCACCTTGTCCCTCTCCTCTCCTTTTGTTAAGCATGTTGACAGCATTAATTGATGAGTTTGCCAAATCGCTAGATTTGTAAACAACCAGCCATCTTCCATTTTGAATTATCAGGGAATGAATACTTCAGCAGGACTAGTTAAACTGCTTGACCTCTTTGGATTCCTCCGATCGTAATGGAACTATCTAAGTAACAACCTAGCTGACTGTCACAGTTATCAAGATGTGGGTGGATGCAGCTGCCAAATGGAAAGCCTTCTATTTTATTAGTAATGGAGGTTTAAATGTCAATTCTGGGGGATACAACCTTAATATCCACTTTCTTTCCTTCTCTCCTAAGGCTGGGCTAATTGTCTCTCCTCTGTGCTCACCAAATACCCCATGTATAACCGTATTAGTTGAATGTATCAAAAGTAACTGGGAATATGCTGGTTCCACTCTGCTGTCTCTTTGAGGACAGGGCCGTGTGTGGTTGACACCTGTTTATACCCACAACAGTGCTTTACAGATGTTACTGTTCCATAAATGTTTGTTGAATTAAACTGCCAAACTTGCTTCTGATATGGTACTTAAATGATTTTCACATGAAAACCAAGTAGACATTGAATAAATGTCTTTCAAGGGCCAAATATTTACCATAAATCAGGCACTTATCACCCAAGGCTACATCAAACTCCATTCTCTCTGGAGGAGCTCACAGTCCGGTGAGGGAGAGAGACCTGATAACTCATAACTGGGACACAATTGGTTGTGACTGTAACAAGTTAATATGAGAGGTAGGCGGCCCAGAAGAGGCTGCTCCACTCACTCTGGAAACTCACAGGATTCATGAGAGAAGTTTGATAGGGATCTTGAAAAGTGAATGTTGTTTGTCTGATAAAGAGTAGGAAGTTCATTCCAGGAAGTGTGCACTGGGTATAGAAAGGTATGGAAGCGTGAGAGAAAGTATGCTGTCAATTTTAAGGTCAAGTTTAGGCTTATTTGAGAACTTGTGGGGTGAGTGTAATGAGGGTATTTTCAGGTATGAGAATGAATTTGAATGTATGCATTCAGTGAAAATGCACTGAAAGTTATAAAGAAATAATGGGTTAGAATTATATTTTTTAAAGGTAATTTTGGTAGCGTAAGGAGGATGCATTACAAAACAAAAAGACCAAAGACTGAGAGACCAGTTAAGTTGATAACAAACTTTGGTAGGATACCACACCATGCAATGTTTCGGCTGGAAATGTGAACTCTCAATCCAGACTGACCGTGTTTGCCTTCTGGTCTCCATGGTCTGATCTAGCTTAATTAAGTACTCAGTGCTTCTGTTTCCTCATCTGTAAAATGGACGTAATAATGAAACCTACATATAGGGATGTTATAGGTATTAAATTAAGCTATGCATATAAAATTTGTGATCATAGTAATCATGTAATAAGTGCTTATCCTTAATATCTCATTCAAACAGCATAAAAACTATGAGAGAGATGCAATATTTATAGCCATTTTACAGATATGAGTACAAAAGCTTCTAAGCTTTAAATAACTATGATGATTAATCACTGCAGTTCATATATTTGCTTATATAATATACATACAACTGATCATGAGACAATGGGCAGAGTAAGAGCTTACTATCTGTTAGTGGATTTTGAACTTGCTAGAGGTATTAAGATCATATAATTATGACGCTCCCATATTCTTTGGTTTTCCTGTGAATTCAGATTGGGGAAGAACTTAAGCAACGAAATGGCATATCCAGAATATGACATCTGGCACTATAAAGCTGAAAAGTAGAGGCTGTAAATAATAGCATTGTCCCCTGGCCTCGCTCTGCAGTGGCAACCCTCATCTCCCTGACCCCATACCTATATTTCACCTGTCAACTGAAGAGGCACTCTGTGGACGCTTAGTTTCACAATACGGCCATGTTTATATATTTTACAAAGTTGTGTTCCATGTCAGGAAGAAAATAAAATTCATCACGTAGTTAATTCCTAGCCTTCTGTCAAACTAACAGCACAGATAAGGTCAACATTACAACTGGTTTATAAATCATATCATCTATCCTGCAATGCCTGTCTGTTTTTTCATCTGTTTGTAAGAACAGGTGACAACACCATCTGCCAGCTTAACAGATGTTCTATGTGTCCCGTGGTTCTTTAAGACATGCAGCTCTTTGTCCTACTTCTCAGAGGTGCACAATATCACGTGGCCAATAACAAATTCAAATTGGAGAAGCATCTATGCTTTCCCAAGTGGTTCATGCTGGGTGAGGTTTATCATTTCCAATGTGCATGCAAAGAGAAATGGCAAATTTTAAGCAACTATTAGATGCATTTTTCAGGTATGTTAAAAAGGACCTGGTAAAACTCTGTCTGCTCATAGAGGGCAAAGGAAATACATTACCCTATGGATAGGACCTAACTACTTCTTAGCATTTCTTTTAGCCTTTGAAGTTCGGAGTTCAATACATTGCATTTCCTCAGCTCATATGGGCAGAACATTTTCACAGGGTAAAAATTTCTATTAATTTTCTGAATATCAATTTATGTTTATAGCAGGGGAAGCAGACCGAGAAGCTATTCAGAACTGGAGAATTATATTAAAAGTGCACATTCAAATTTTAGTTAATAGCAAATTGTTGAAACTCTTCTTTCATATGATAAATTTCATCGCTTCTAGTATGCAGACCCCTCATCTCAGCAACCACTTCTGTATCGCCCATACTAGCCTCTCTCAGCGTCCAATCCGGAAGATCTCTTAAACCATACAGGCTCTAAAACATTACCTGCCAGTGTGTAGAACAGTAAGCATGGTGGGAAAATAAGCATCAAACTTTTAATATTGATTAGAGATTATTAACTTTTTCTTACACAGTTCCAAATTTTAGTTTGATTTGCAAGGGCAATCATAAGTTACTCTTCTAATTAATATAGAAAAAAATTAGACTTAGTTACTCCAACCAACCAGTTACTCCTGATGAAATTGCTCTATAAAATAGATATAACACCACCTTGGTCACTAAATCTCAATTACATTGTTGTCGCAAGAGTATGTTTGTGATAGAGACTTTCCTGTAAGTCAGCAGGGCAACTGCTTGGCTAGCTGCCTACTGAGCTAGCTACCCAGCACCAAGGAATAGACAAGAGTCACACAAGGTACTTATGCTATTCACTCAGCTTTTATTGAATGTGAGTTCACTCAAAGTAGAACCTTAACAAACTTTAATATCCTACTCATACTCTAACAATCCTAGAGAAATATAACACACACAGCAATCAATGGGGAATAATGAACCCAAGTCCTAGAGTCTCAGTCTGCAGGTCTGGGACACTGCACAGTAGGCAAGGGTGTCATCAGTATCTTACAAGGAAGGATTTTCAGAATCAACTGGGCAGCAGGGTAGAACAAGTCCTCAGTCCACTAGGGCAGAGCCTCCAGTGGCCGATGCCAAGGGAGATCAGTGTGGCATGGACAAGCACACTGGTGTGTGGAGCTCAGCTCTCAGCAGTGGTCTGGAGCCTGCCTCAGTTATAGCTTTGAGAGAGGTGCACTCCACCCTTCTGGGTCTCTTGATAAGTGGCTTGGCACCCCTGATGGAAACTGGGGAATTTCTCTAGGAGCCTGTCAATGGGTAGTCCCACTCTGCAGACACGGCTGTTCTGGTCACATGTGCAAATATGTTAGGTGTGTCTCCTTGCCAGATGTGTCTAGAGTGAATTAGGTTGTATCCTTCTTCAACCAAAGTATCTCAGCTAACTGGCAGCCATCTTGGTTGATAGGAGTGACTCATTTTGTTTTATATATGAGGTCTGTCCAGAAAGAGACCAGCCTTTATTAATATAACAAGGACAATTTTCATGACATCTATGTAACCAGGTAGCCAAGCAGAATGGACTGAAATGTGTATGTGTGAACATACACATACACATTTCACTGTACCAGTTAGTGGGGGCAATAGTTGCTGTTAAGTGAGCATGCGTACTACTGTGCGGCCATTACATTCAAAATGACAGCAAATAGAGCAACAGAGTTGCGCCAGATTTTGCTATTAAGCTTAAGCATTCCTCCACAGAAACTATTCTGCTGAATCAGAAAGCTCCAGCTATGGGCAACTAGTGATTGGCAGCTTCATCATGACAATGTGCCCATGTATGCACCACATCTCCAGCAGGTTTTTCTGATGAAACGTCAAGTCACCCAGGTGTCTCAGTCCCATACTACAGGCCACATTTTGTACCTTGCAACTTCTGGCTTTTGCCAAAACTAAAATCACTCTTGAAGGGGAAGAGATTTCAGACTGTCAATGAAATTCAGGAAAATAAAATGGGACAGCTGATGGCAATTGGGAGAACTGTGTGAGATCCCAAGGTTCTTACTTTGAAGGAGACTGAGGTGTCATTATCCTATGCACAATGTTTCTTATATTTGTATCTTCTTCAATAAATAGCTCTATTTTTCACATTACATGGTTGGATACTTTTTGAACAGACTTAATACTTACCCAATCTTGACCAGACTAATGCTATTTTATTGGTCCTGCTCTCCACAACTGTAAAATGTGAAGACTAACATAACTCGGTAACTTTAGAATAAGACTGAACCTCCAGTAAGAACAAATGTCAATAGTCATTTGGAATGACTCCTTATTTTTGTACCTATTGAGTATTGGCAAATTCTTTTTATTTTCAATGTTATTCCAGATATATTGAGATAATGATTGAAAAAAAATGTATATCTTTAAAGTGAACAATGTGATATTTTATACAAGTATGCCCTGTGCAATGCTTACCACTGTCAAGCTAATTAGCATATCCATTGTCTCACATAGTTACCATTTAGTAAATTCTTATAGATTCAGCATCAAAGTATAGTTCAATTTTCAGTTGGTATTTAAAATGTATATCTTCTCCCTGGCTGGTGTAGCTCAGTGAATTGAGCTTGGGCCTGTGAACCAAACAACCGTGGTTCAATTCCCAGTGAAGGTACATGCCTGGGTTGCAGGCCAGTTCCCAGCAGGGGATGCCGAAGAGGCAACCATACATTGATATTTCTCTCCCTCTATCCCCCCTTCCCCTCTAAAGATAAATAAATAAAATCTTTAAAAAATGTATATCTTCTATAGTGTTGATCAATATTCAATGTAAATAATGTTTGGAGTTTTGTGTTCCAGCTATTTAAATTGGTAATAAAACAGTATTTCAACCCTTAATATATTTGGAGTCTAGAAACAAATCAGGTCATAATGTACACTTTATAATATACATGATCTGTGTGTCGATAAAAGTCACTGCTTTTTATCTGTCTGTTGATAAAGGTCACAATTTTATAAAGACAGGCCCACATCCAAAATATTAGTGCACATAAATTGCATGCATATTATATACATAGGCAGATATAAACATAGACATAAATATTGAAATGTAGACAATAGAAATATACAAACATATATTTCCATAATTTATAGAAACCTATGGTGTTTGGTTCCTTTCTAGTACCTTCAATCAAATATGCTAAAATTAATTTTAAAATATACTATTTAAGTTTCATTGTTAGTTAAACTTCAAATTATGTCTGTTATAGGTTCAGATTTGTGAATTTTTAATAAATAATTCGAATTATGTTTATTTCCAAAAATACAAAAAAGGTTGGATAATTTTATAATTTATACATTATTATAGTTCTAAATGTATTAAAATATAAATATGTTGATTTCTTATGGTTTATTTTCAATACTATTATATACAAAATCAATTTAAATGAGTTGTGGCACATATAATTTATTGTAAAATTACCCAATTTTAAAGTATAATTCCTACTTTGAACTTTGAGAATGGATACATTGACACAACCTGAAATTGCAAACTTATTTTGAAACAAGATAACATATGGGTGTTGAGACCATTTTATTTGGTTTTTATCAAAAGACCCATGATTATTTTCTTCCAGAAAAACTACCAGTGCAAGTAATTAGTAGACTGTGCTTTACTGGCAAGGCTGATTTCTAATTCCTACCGTGATGCTGCTTGCCTCTCTACGCATTTGTAGGACTATAATTACATAGGAGGGGTTAGACTTGGCTTGGTCAGTAAGGCGCTCAGCCCTCTCAGAGCAACGGGCAGTGGGAAAGTGGCAGGAGCTCGAGTGCAGCACTTGGTGATGTCAAGCCTGGACGAGCTGCCTGACTAATGGCCGACTCGGCCGAGCTCAACAGGAGCCCGGGGACAGGGGCCTGAGACGGACATTGTTTCCTTCAGAGCGAAATGTGAGATGTGATTGTCAGTGAAGTACATAAAGCCAGTCAGAGAGAAATAAAGAGACAGAGAAAAACAAACAACGGCAACCTCAAACCCTGAGATTAAAAAGGCAAAGCAGGAAGCACCACTATGTTGAGATTTTATAAACATTTTTACTGCAATTTGTATTTTGTTGACTGTTCATATGTGACACAAAATACATTCTGCATAATTTAATGCAATATCTTTTGAGAATCTGTGACCCACAACACAATACTCACAATGCCACTTTATATAAAAACAGTTTGAAGATTTCACTGGCAAATGATTCCTTATAAGTTTTCTCTAACATTTTGAGTGATCTATTAGGTAAAACTACATACATGGCTGGCTTCTCACTGCATTCATGTCCAAGATGCGTATGTCTGATTCTATACCTGTATCCATATCTCTCTACAATGTGCACACACACGCTTTGCTTTCATTTACCCTGGTATTCTCCAGACTGTATTACATTTGGCTCTTTTCCAAGGCTTTATAGCATACAACAAGTATACTTAAATTTTTGGCCAATGATATTTGACTTCTTTTAACCTCTCCCCAGCACATGTAACTTGTTTGAAACAGAGACAGATGGCATCTTACAGGTATCGAAGATGTTTATACAGACCCAAGTTACTTAGACATTGTTTAGCATAGTGAGGGAATGTGTCATAGGGAGAGGGAATGGGCTTCAGTCTTCAGATGTAGCTTCAAAACCTACCTGTGCTACTTACTGTCCTTAAGCAAGTTATTCAATCCTCAGATTAACCAGTTACTCTTCCATCAAATGGAGACTATAATACCTACCTTGCACATTTGAGCAATTAGATGAGATACCAACTAATAAAATCTGATAGAGGATGTGCATATATGTAAATATGGTTGTACACATATGTGTACACACATAGACACAATTCTTGGTCCTAATTACTATATCTTTAAGATACAAGGGAAAGGTGACTCAGTCACTCTTTTCTCAAGCTTTTCTTTCTTTTCTGTGGTTAGCCTACTTGAAGAATTAAGAAACTTCATCCTAATGATAAAGGAATTCTTAAAGATAGCATGGACTTTTCAGCATTATTTGAAACTCTCAACTGTAGTGAAATATGTTAAGTTTTAGGAAGCCTTGCCAACAAATGAGTTTTGATGCTCTATTTAGAAAAGGTCAGAATTATTGTCAGGACTTTGAAGAACAATATAGCTCTAGACCTGATAATTATTTCCACTGAGATTGTCAATCACAGAGCAAATGAAATTAAAGTCCTGATTAAATATTTATCTATGGACTGAAGAAAAATAATTGGTAACTTTCAAAAAGTTAAAAACACTCTCATGAAGGAAGTTAATCATGTTGTTACCACTGTTCTGGATTCTGTTTGCTCCAAAGTATGAGATCTTTATCTTTGCAAAACAATATCATGAATTAGAATGTATGGAACTATTTGAATATCTTAGACTGTGGCCTAGTATAGTGGATAGGTTACACATTTTGTACACACAGTTACAAAAATATGCTGTGTATCAAGATAATGACACAATACAACCCTCTCTTTTGACATTGGATCAGTTAATCCAAAACCTTTTTTTAAGGTAGTGAATTATGAAAGTCATACATATATACCTGACACATTTTATTTTAACTCAAATTATAAAAGTCCCTTCTGTTGATGTAGTGCTTAAGACTCTTCTTTGTGTGAGGATCACTGGCTGAAATTTGACATTTTATTTTTTACATAAAAATTCATAATTTATTATCTATGGATTTTTATGTATTTATTTATTTTACAGTGGAATAGAGCTTACAGACTTGGAAAATCATTTGGGAAAAAGATAGTTTTGAGATTTTTATCATCATTTTTCCAACTATTCTCTAGAAACTTATTTTTATGCTTTTATGTAGTTTTTCCAGCATGTTAAACTACATTTTTTAAACTGTATTTTTACACTCATAAGTTAATTGTATCTGTAACAAATCCTGTAGTGATGTATGGTATGAGTACAGCTGACATAACAAGGTATGAGTTTGTGTGTTCGCCAAGCGCTGTATAAACTTCATATTTGAAGGGACAGGACACAGTAGTTCAGTGCTCCGAACACCTCATAAGTAAATCGGACCCTTACAGATGGTTAGCATCCTGATCTCTCCCATATGACAGCATCACTTCTGAGATATCATCTAAGAAATGTCCTATTTCCAGGGAAATTTACCTGCATATTATTAGAAGATGCAAGACAAACTGTGGCTGTGATATGGTGCCGTGCTAAGAGCTATACACAGAAAAAACTGTGTTCCTTTAAAAAACATTTTCAGTTGATGTTCTGTGTGGTTTCATCGAGTTATTGTTGGACCCACTGAAAAGAAAGGGTATGATGAGTTCATGGAACTAAAAAGAAAAAATCATTATTGAAACAAAGTATAACAAAATATGCATATACACATTTGTTACTATAACAACATACATATAATATAGGCATACATATAGAATGTATATATTATGTGTATACATATACATATATGTGTATATATTATATATGCACATATGTTTTTCATATCACCTGGGGAGTGATGTGATTGTGGTTCAAACCTAGGACTTGAGACAAATTATCTTTACCAATTAACAGCCATATAACCTGGAGCGATTAACTTCTCTGCCTTGGTTTTTTCATCTTTACAATGGAAATAGCACTTCCTATCTCGTTAAATAAGCTCCTATCTGTAATATGCTTGGAGGAGTGCTATACACAGTAATGGTGTTTATAAGATGTGTGTGCATGCAGACAGAAACCATGTGTATGATCTGGGAGTACTTGTAATGCTTTGACTTCTCAAGCATAAGGTATGAAATACATTTCATAGCTTGACAGAATTTATTATTTGGAGCCTGTTCCAGTTATCTGTGCTACATTAATGGAGCCTATGGTAGAACACCTGAAGCTGATAGAGAACATCATCTTTTATTACATTCATCCCTGGAGAGGCACAGACACCTTTTGTCAACAGGAAAATGAGTATTATGACTGCCTCTTTTCTAAACAGAATCTCCATATCTGTGTTAAATTTGATCATATGGTTACTTTAAAGGGCACAGCAGACATGGTATTTACAATGCCAAAAATAGTACACCTCACAACAAATTCTAAAATATTTCCATAGATATCTAAAATGGCATTTTCCTGTATTCCTTGTTGCAATTTCTGATCTAACCCACTGCCACAGGGACTGCCAGTACATGGTGGTGATCTTGATAACATTTGGGCTTTCATTTCAACTCGTGATTGGCCTTTAGCAGTCAGAGTAAGTGAGGCTGTCATTCCATCTTCCATCCTTATGAAATTGAATTTTATGAAAGAGACGGAGCCTAGAGTTTGAGAGCTTTGATTGACATCTTCTACATGGCTGCCTTGCTTTAGACACAGACAACAGTGCCCTAAAACTGCTGGGCCTCTGTATAAGCACAGGAGGAACAGATGGGAGGGAAAGAAGTTGGGACAATACCAGGGTTCAGGACACTATGACACACCAGCCACTTCTGTTCCCTTCGGCACTATCCATGCTTCCCACTCCAGTCCTGTTAAATATATAGCATTTGCTAAACAGAGAAACACTGATGGTGGTAATTATATTATTTACTCATTGCCTCAAGTGGGAGAGGACAGGAGTATGGGAGTGGCATTTTACTTTGTTTTGAATTCACAAAATAAAAATTCATACAAAGGTGCATGAGCATTTATTAAGACCAAAACTGAAAGCAACCTAGATATTGCTTCTCCGATAATGATATATGTGGCATGTTTTTGGACTCTTTATCAGCTTTTCAGAAAAAAACACATCTGCAATTTTACCTAGTTGACAAATTTCAAATTCTCCAGATGGCAGCTTTAATATGTTTAATATAATTATGCTGTTAAAAAATAGCAATAGAGTCATCTCTAGAGAAAGTCATTTGCTATGAGAAAGCAATAACATATGATACATGAAAATAAGAACATTGCAAGCTACTTTTGTTATTCAGCTTTAACTGAGCTCTTGGTGAATAAAAAGTCAGTACTGAACAAATAAATGATGCAAGTGATGAACTTAGCAACTTATTCTACACAATTCCCGAAGTTCTTTATTAAATAAAACTAACCCATTCCTCATCTGCTTTTCTGTGTATCAGTAATGTTAGCCACATCACAATGTTTTTGTTTATATGTGAATAGAAAGAGATTTGGAAACAGGTGAGAACCAATTAAGTAGATCTATAGTGAGGGTGTCATTTGAATAACTACACCTGGGCTCTCTCAAGAGTTTTGAGGGTTTCTTCCCTACGAACCATTTCAGATATTAGCACATCTCATAATATAAAACTAATTCTGCCAGATAACATAAAAATTCCATGATTCATCTTATCCCCTATTCCCAATCCCATATATTCACTAGTGTCTTATATATGCTTTATGTTGCTCAATACTTACAAGACATCATCACTGGCTATATAATCCAAGGTTTAAAAGTCTGTGGTCACAGTCTTCTGAACATTAGACACTTCTTCCTGTGTTATAAATATTTAACTTCTTTGGGTGTTAGCTTAGTCTCAGATCAGTTAAGACTTTGTTGTGGAGAGCCTAGAAATTCAAGGTCAAATGGACACTATAACCATTCTAACTCCTGCCAGTTATGTGCTTGGTGTGAGCTCTGAAAACTGTCTAAAACACCTGTCATTTTGCTGTCTTCTGGTTCTTCAGGGAAGTTAGACTTTCACTGAGTAAAATTACAGAATCTGTGGAAAAATGAAAACAATGATCTATGGGAGGGCTGTGCCCACAGGGCCCCTCTGGCCGCCATGGATGAGAGTAAGTCTACCAAGACATGATCTTGGGGAGGAAAGGTGGCCAATCTCTGAAAGGAGAAGGGCCAAGAGCCTTTTCCTCATTGGGCTTTTATTAGGTTCATTTTTGCACAGGAATGCAGGTAAAGCTCATTAATTGTTCTCAGGCAATAAGAACCAAACAATAGATAACAAAGAACTCTGAGGGCCTATTTTGAGTTAGGGTCAGATAGCTAAAGAGCTATAAACTTTGAGGAACAAACTACTTCTTGCTTGGACCCTTATTTAATTGAGAGCATTCTAAACAAAGCAGGTTTCACAGGATTTTACATATTCTTTCTTAAGCCTGATTGCCCTAGGGAACCCACCCCTTTCCAGCACAGGGTGGTACCCACCATCAGCATTGTTTCAGGCTTAAGTCAGGCAGCCAAAAGATTAGGAAACAGAATGAGGACTCTGGCTGTGTCATAGCAGAGGGATGGGGTTTTGTCACCCTCTTTTGCTATAGCCCCCCAAGTCCTTCCTTGGGGCCTCCACATGATCGTGCCTGTCTTAGGTTGTTCCCCACTTCGGGAATCTTACCCATCATTGGCCAATGGACCAAGCATTGGGGGCCAGTTATGGATGAAGTGAAAGGGGCCGAGGTAGTGCCCCTGCAGGGAGATAAGCTTTGTCTTCTTAGTGGCTTATGGTCTGAAGGTCACTCACTCAGCCTTAGCCGTGGGGGTGTTACAGCTCCTGAAACCAGGCAGGGCAGTTCCCAACAATGATCCATCTACCAAGAGTGCTGTGATTTTTTTTAGCTCATTTCATATAAATACAGGGAAACTTAAAACTTAATAAAGGAGAGTTTGACTTCTAAGGTACAAAACCATTTTATGGCACAACTCCTGATAAATGTCATTTTGTTCAGATTTAGTGGGATTATTAGTCTATTAAGTGCATTGATAGTACAAACTTTTAGTTTATTTTTTTCCAAAAGGCTTATGTCCTAAGTGAATTGCACAATTCATAGTAATAGAGTTATAGTAATAATAAATATTATTTTATGGGGTTATCACAATAATTATGTAAGGTTTCAAAACCATAAAGCTATATATAAAAACAGTAATTGGAATATCTTTTTTATCTTTTATCTTGCACTGAGAACATAGGATCTCTTGTTTACTTACTTATTGAATTAGGAGAGTATTTGGTAATAAAGCCTAGTTGGTGCCCTTAAAAATTTTGAAAGAAACACTTAAGGTCCTACTAGTAAATTAGTTGTAAATTATTTGTAGTTAAAAACATGAACATTGAAGTTGGAATGACTAGGGTTAGATCTCAACCCTATCATCACTGTCTCCTTTGGGGCATTATCTTATCTTAATTTCCTTATCTTTATAATTAAGGCACTGGTAGATAATCCATGTAGAACTCATCCAACTAACATTTTAAAGTGTTTAACATAGTGCCTAGGATATAGTAAATACTCAGTTGATTTTTTTAATAATTATTATATCAGAATCTAGACTTGCTGTCTGTTCAGTAAGAGGTCAGAGATTAGTGTTATGATAAGGAAGTATTAAGTTAAAAACATTCAAATCCCTCCTACCAAAAGTCAAATAATATTTGGTGTTACACACACAAACACAAAATGTGGCATATGAACACACAGATCAAACAATCATATGACTTGCTACTTCAGGTCAACAGCAGTCAAACAGTATTTTATTTGTACTCCAGTGTTAATGTGCTACTTTTTGGAAGTCTATTTTTTCTTTTTTAATCTAGTATAATATGCTACTCATCAAGTTGTCTTTTGAGAGCTTGAGTGTTAGCTATGAAATGATTATAAATTGCTATACAGAATCAACAGCTGTGAGGAATAATAAATGATTTTGGTATCACAACAACTAGAATATTAGCTGACATATTTAGAATTTTATAGAATTGGCATTAGTAGATGAAATAGTAGGAAAATTCCTAAAATACACTATTTGACTCATATGTGGGACAATTAAATAACCCTATTCATTCAACCTCAGAAATATGTGATTGATTTTATATTTTAATAAAGGTCTGTTAAGAAATGCCATGCACTGTGTTTCAGTAATGCAGCTTATAATAAAATGTAAGAAATATAAACACTTAGTTTTATTGAGTTACTATGAGATTATGCCAAACCTTCCCCAATATTTCCTTGAAAATCTTTACTATGCTTACCTAGATGGACAAAAAGTTTTTTTTTAAAAAATAGATGTTGTTATACATCACATGTGAAAGATGAGGAAAGTAAAGGAAGATTACACAGAAAATGATGATGTTTAAAATCTATTTTTTTACCATAGTATCACAGTAGACCAGATACATGGGGTATTGAATCACGAAAGAAAATATTCATTAAGAAAAATTCCCTTTTCAGTAAACAAGTTACCCATGTCTGCCATGTTATTTACATTGCTGACCAATTGAATAAGAAACATTGGACTCTCTCTGACTGAAATATCCTGGCACAAGTATCAGTCTGGAATGCTATTTGTGCTAAAATGCCAGAACCCAAACTTGTATGTTGTTATAAATCAATAATAGCAGCCATGTTAAGATACAACCTAGGCATTTAAATGAGTACTCTACATCCATTATTGCTTTAACCTTTACAAAAATCACAGGAGTTGTGTACTACAATTCCCCCATTATGTAGATGAGGAAACTGAGGCTTAGAGAGATTAGGTAACCTCCTGTGGTCACATAGTGAGTTACGATTCCAACATGATTTTCAATGTCTAAAACTTGGGTTCTGAACCACTGTGACATGTTGATTTCTATTATAGTCAGAGTCATTAGGGCCAGATGACTTTTTGGTAGTGTTTTTTGTTGCTTGTTGTTGTAGTTTCTTTCTTTGTTTTCGTTTTTTTTTTTTTAAAAGCAATTATGAGGAAAAAAAGACAGAAAATCCTTGGTTCAATCGAATAAAGATTAACTGTTATTTGTGGCTCATCTTTTAAAAAATCTTACAATTTTATTTTGTTCCCTTTAGTGAACCACATACACACACACACACACACACACATACACATACTTGAATGACCCCAGTTACTCAAAAGAAACCAAAACTTTTTAGGGAAAGTCATGTGTTTATCTTTGTGCTACCTTACATATATAATCATTGCAGACCCTTCTTCAAGTTTGTTATCTTCACTTCATATATGAGTCAGGCCTCTTGGTACGATGATAGCAAATTGTCTCCATTATATCACATGCATGTCAGATTGTTAAAACTGGAATGCATGTTCCCACTCACTTTGTCCACTATGAACAACAAAGAATCTTAAGGTGGTAGAACATCGAAGACCTCAGCAGCTCAACAAGATCGTAAAGACCCAAAGTACTTCTAAAGTTTTTACAGCTTTTCAAGAGATTGGCTTAAAAATAACAGAAACCAACGTGGAGATTCCTTTTTGAATATGGAGCCAGACAGGTTTAGAATATGTTCAAGATTAAAATTTATGGGCTTTACCAAGGTAAGCAGACAGCAAAGAAACAGAAAATGCTGCAGTGAGTCAAGTATAGGAGAAACTAAAGTCAAGGCAAGATCGCTGGCTGGAATGTCTCACTGAAGGAGCAGAGTCACGTATGGATCAAGGAGACAGTGCTAGAACTGATTTCGTATCTCCTTCACTGGGAGTGATAAATTGTGCACACCTGACTGGAATGTAGAAACAAAGGTCGGCAGCCATTTCTATTAACTAAATTCTGACAAACAGATGGCCATCCTGTGGGTCTACATGCAAGTCTGTCTCAACTTCCATGGGCACAATGAAAGAAATAAAAATTCCAGGCTATTTTGGGAACTCTTTTGCCCTTTCCAATTTTCATCTTGACATTCTCTCAAGTAGGAAAAGTAGTATTTCCTACTTTCTCTGCCGTAACATGGCTAACGTTACTTGTTAGGTAAGTAATCTTCTGCAAACAACTAAAATGCAAACCATTTATTTATGAATTCCTGAAATCCCACAATTTCTATTTTATTAACTTTTGACAAGCTTTGTCATTTCTCTGCAGTGCACTTGGACGATAAAAATGAAATTTGGTGGGCGCACTTGTCTTGAGTGGCACCTGACCTTGAGTCCTCAGGGACTTGAGTATTAAGACAAGGTAGAAGCTCAGGTTCCTGAAGGAGGGAGAAGATACTGAAAAAGGGAGAGTATAGGATAATAACAAGGGGGCCCATAGATAACTTCATTTTATAATTTAGCACTAAAATTTGATTTATTTCCTAGACTTTAATAACACTCTCCTGTTTTTAAAATCAAGAAGTTCATATTCCACAATGATAGAATTGAAAGATGATGTTTTTTTTATCTCAAAGGCCACATATAAGATTTATTTTGCATTATTTGCAATGAGTCAGAAATTAAATTTTAAAGATTTCAGAAAATTATACTAATAGTAGGAGGAAAGCTATTAATAAATCTTAGTTATTCTGAGCAAAATGCAGTGTCTCAAGAAAACCGTTTTTTTTTCCCACCAGTCAAAACAACCACCTATAAATATACCATGTTGGCTTTAAAAATTTTAACATGAGCACTAGGGGTGGGGGCAGGGCTGGAAATAGAAGACAGAAAACTGTACTTGAACAAGAAATAAATTAAAAAATTTTAATATGTACATGTACATGTGATTTTTTTTGTTAATAAAGTTAAATGGCAACAACTAACTAGAAATACTAAAGTTTCCAATGCAGTGCAAACATTTGAAGCAAATTGTTGGCGACTGAATTCTCTTCTATTAAGATGTCAAACTTACTTTAAAAAAGTATTATTTTTGCCCTGACCAGTGTGGCTCAGTGGATTGAGCGCCAGTCTGTGAACCAAAAGGTTGCCGGTTTGATTCCTAGTTAGGGCATATGTCTGGGCTGGGGGCCAGTACTCAAGAAGCAACCAATCTATATTTCTCTCACATATCACTGTTTCTCTTCCTCTCTTTCTCCCTCCTTTCCCCTTTCTCTAAAAATAAATAAATAAAATCTTAAAAGTATTTTTATCTCATTGTGGTTTTAATTTGCATCTCTCTAACAGCAAGCGATATTGAGCATCTCTTCATGTGTCTCTGGATCCTCTGTATGTCCTCCTTGTATAAGTGTCTGTTCAAGTCCTTTCCCCATTTTTTAATTGTGTTAGTTGTCTTCTTAGAGTGAAGTCATGTGAGTTCTTTGTATACTTTGGAGATTAAACCTTTGTCTGAGGTATCATTGGCAAATATGTTTTCCCATACAGTTAGTTGTCTTTTTATTTTAATGCTGTTTTCTTTAGCCGTGCAGAAGCTTTTTATTTTGATGAGATCCCATTTGTTTATTCTTTCCTTTATATTCCTTGCTCTAGGGGATATATCAGTAAAAATGTTGCTGCGTGAAATATCTGAGATTTTCCTGCCAGTGTTCTCCTCTAGGACTTTAATGGTGTCATGGCTTATATTTAAGTCTTTTATCCACCTTGAATTTATTTTGGTGTATGATATAAGTTGGTGCTCGAGTTTCATTTTTTTACATGTAGCTGTCCAGTTCTACCAACACCATTTGTTGAAGAGGCTATCTTTACCCCATTTTATGTTACTGCCCCCTTTGTCGACTATTAATTGACTGTAGAGAGTTGGGTTTATTTCCGGGTTCTCTATTCTGTTCCATTGGTCTATGTGCCTGTTTTGATGCCAGTACCAGGCTGTTTTGATTACAGTGGCCTTGTAATACAGTTTGATATCAGGTATTGTGATCCCTCCTACTTTGTTCTTCTTTCTTAACATTGCAGCTGCTATTTGGGGTCTTTTATGGTTCCATATAAATTTTTGAAGTGTTTGTTCTATGTCTGTGAAATATGCCATTGGTACTTTAATAGGTATTGCATTGAATCTGTAAATTGCTTTGGGTAGTATGGACATTTTGATGATGTTAATTCTTCCAATCCATGAACACAGTATATGTTTCCATTTGTTTGTTACCTCCCTGATTTCTTTCTTCAGTGTTGTGTGATTTTCTGCATATAGGTCTTTTACCTCCTTGGTTAGGTTTATTCCCACATATTTTATTTTTGTTTTTGCTATATCAAATGGGATTTTTTTCTTGATTTCTGCTTCTGCTGATTCATTTTTAGTATATAAAAATGCCTTTGATTTCTGGATATTGACTTTGTATCCCACTGTTTTGCCAAATTCATTTATTAGTTCCAGCAGTTTTTTGGTAGAGGCTATAGGATTTTCCATGTACACTATCAGGTCATCTGCAAACAATGACAGTTTTGTTTCCTCCTTTCCAATTTGAATGCCTTTTATTTCTTTTTCTTGCCTAATCACTGAGGCTAAAACTTCCAATACTATATTAAATAGAAGTGGTGAAAGTGGACAACCTTGTCTTGTTCCTGATCTTAGTGGAAAAGCTTTTAGTTTTGCCCATTGAGCATGATGTTGGCTGTAGGTCTTTTGTATATGGCCTTTAGTATATTGAGGAATGCTCCCTCTATTCCCATTTTTCTGAGAACCTTTATCATAAATGGGTGTTGTACCTTATCAAAAGCTTTTTGTGCATTGATTGATATGACCATGTGGTTTTTGTCTTTGCTTTTGTTTATGTGGTATATTACATTTACTGATTTGCTTTACACCGGTGAGAATGGCTATCGTAAACAAAGCAATAAACAATTGTTGGAGAGGGTGTGGGGAAGAGGGGACTCTGGTCCACTGTTGGTGGGATTGCAGACTGGTACAACCATTATGGAAAACAGTATGGAATTTTCTCAGAAAACTAAAATTGGACTTGCCTTTTCACCCAGCAATTCCACTGCTGGGATTGTATCCTAAGAACCCTTAAACACCAATCCCAAAGAACCTATGCACCCCAATGTTCATAGCAGCACAATTTACAATAGCCAAGAGTTGGAAGCAACCTAGGTGCCTGTCAGTAAATGAATGGATCAAAAAATTATGGTACATATACACAATGGAATTTTATGCTGCAGAAAGAAAGAAGGAGCAAAAAAAAAAAGCTCCTACCTTTTGCAACATCATGGATGGAATTGGAAAGCATTATGCTGAGTGAAATAAGCCAGGTGTTGAAGGACAAATACCATATGATCTCACCTCTAACAGGAAGCTAAACAACAAAACAAACAAGCAAGCAAAATATAACCAAAGACACTGAAATAGAGAACAGGCTGACAGTGACCAGGGGGGAGAGGGGAGGGAATTTCAGGGGAAATAGGGGAGGGATTTAGAGGAACATATATGAAGGATACATGGACAACAACTAAGAAGGGTGGAAATGGGAGGGAGGGGGGAGCACGAGGGTGAGATGGGATGAAAGTAATAGACAGAAAACTGTACTTGAAAAATAATTAAATAAAAAATTGGGGAAAAAATAAAAGTATTTTTAGAAAGGGTCATTTTATTTGTCCCAGTTTTCTCAGGTATAAATTGAGGAGTATGGAATCTCTTCCAGTTTGAAAAGTCAATACATTTATTTTATCTTGACAATATGCAGAAGCTTGTTGTGAATTTTGTTGTCATTTATGGTAAAATAAACTTTGTGTGATGGTACTTATTAGATTTTTGAAAACTTTTTTAGTTTAAGCCTATTCTGCTAGGTAAACAATAACTATTAGAATTCACATTTACTATATAATGCAGAAGTGAATTACAACTCACATTTACTATGATGCAAAAAGTTAATTTCCTGTTTTACCAGTACATACATATATATTAAAGAAGAATTAATAATAGTTGTTATAATATTTAACATTTTATAATCATAATTTGACCCAGTATTTCTGTTTTGTGGGATTTAGCCTGTGGTTATATCAACACACATGTACAAGGATGTTTAATGCATTTGTGTGTGTTATAGCCAAAAATTGGGGAAAAAATAAATGTATGATAAAATTGACTATTTAAGGGCATAATGAGATAGATCTGTATAAGTGAGGGATGTGCTAATGTTGGGAAACCTCCATCACACATCGCTCAGTGAAAAGTGCAAGATGAAAAGCCATGTATACATATAGTCCTGTTTCTGTAAATAAAGTGATGTGAAAATAATTTACATACACATTGGGATGTGGCAAAGGTAGGTTTACAGTTGTGAGTACACAAAACACAGAGTTTATTCTTGCACTGCTATTCATTAATTATTGTGTTATTTTTCAAGTGAATAACTGCACACCTACTTTTGCCCCACCCAGTATAT
Source organism: Sturnira hondurensis (assembly GCF_014824575.4). Classification (NCBI taxonomy): domain Eukaryota; kingdom Metazoa; phylum Chordata; class Mammalia; order Chiroptera; family Phyllostomidae; genus Sturnira; species Sturnira hondurensis. The sequence goes on along the minus strand of NW_028077105.1, from coordinate 12,794,712 downwards.
CTGCCTATATGCTGGTATCTCCTCACAGTGTTTTTTGAAAAGCTATGCACCGAAGTGTGCTTCCTCAAACTGAGAAAGGTTACTAAGACTGGATGGTTTATCTCAAGTTTAAGTATTGAAATAAACGTTGTGTCTTATTATGTTTTAGGGCTGGAACAATCTTTATAACAGAGCCAGAGAAAAAGAGATACAGAAAATTGAATTATAGGTTAGTTTATTGATACAAAGCTGCCAAATAAAATTTTATTTAACCCAAACTAAAACTGTGATGAAAATATTTCAAGTAGAGATTTTCTCAGAGATAAAGTTAGAATTGAACATGACAAAAACTAAAAATATAATCAATTATATTAATGATCTAAAAGGAGAGAATGGAGTAATTACATTAGTAGATACATGAATAATGATTGTTAAAGATTGGCCTCTATTTTTATTTTAAAAAGTAAAAACTTCATGAGTGGTAATAATGGAAGGGAACAGAATTCTTTTTGGAAAGCAACAAGTTATGAATTTATAATAAGCTAATATGCAGAAGTCAACCACACACACACACACACACAAATTTGTATAGAATAAAATAGACAAGCATAAAAGAGACTTACTCTGTAAGATACTTTATATAAAAATGACACACACTCAATAGCAGTGTATGTTTTTCAAGGCCATAAACATATATTTGTAAGTCAGGTGATTGAAAGGATGTAAAGTCTGTATATTACAAAGGGTACAATGAGAGAAAGGGGAATAACTCTAAGAACATGGGTTGAAAGAGGCCAATAAGAAAATAAAACTAACAAGACAGAAAAACAAGCGCTTTGCCCTGACTGATGATGATATAATGTCATGATCTGACCAGTGTGATCAGAGAGATTCTCTGCACTAAAAACATGAGGCAAGAATGTAGCATATACCCTCTAACGAGCAGAGGGCTGCAACATAAACAGTGAAAGCATTTTTTGTTTTTGTTTTGTTTTGTTGTTATCTTGTTTGTTTGTTTGTTTGGTAGATGGAGTCCAAAAAGTGGGGACAGAGCACAGGGGCTGTACACCGAGACCTATATTTCTGTTCTACCACCTACCACCTCTCAGACTTCAGCAGAATCGCTTAGCCATACCGCCTCTTTGGTTCTTAATATGAAAAATGAGACAGTAATAGTTACCTCCCTGGGTTTTGTGCAAAGTCGATGAGATAATATGTGAATTGTGAATACTGTAAATCCCCAGCGCACACAATGTTTTAACAAATATTTGTTCTGTCTTTCCTCCAACCCCGCACCCCACCCCCCTGACCAGAAACTTCACAGTGGATGCACACACCCCGTGAGAGGGCATTGCTAGAAAAAACTATAGCTGCTTCTCTAAGTTACCACTCCCTCGATACTCACTGAATTTTTCAGAAAACCTTCCATTCTTCAGTCCTATCTCTAAAGTACACAATCGGTGATAAAGCTACTTATGATGGCTAATAGGGCCAATCAAAAAGAGGAGAAATGTAGAACAATTATAAGTGAAGAATGGCACATTAACTTACTCAGTCTGCATAACCTTGTAAGTAATGTTTGATGAAACTATTAGTTCTGTCATAAAAAGGCTGATGCATGTTGATGTAACTTCATTTTAGCTTTGCAGTTGTGGCAAGTGTGTCATCCTCTCTCTATGTTTTTACAATTAATGATGGTACTGCTATTTTCTTCCCTAATTGAACATTTATTGGGAGATTACCCACTGTTTGACTGATGTACTTCATCCTCCCTACTTCTTCCCTGTCGTGTCCCCACAGTTATGATGCTCATAATTTAGAGTTTAGATTCTTCTTGCTGATATTTTGCATTCCTGCTTACTGCTTATTCATAGAGTAAGGGGGAGAGAACTCTCTGTAAGAGTGAGCTTTCACATAGGTGATTAGCACTGGTACTCTGAGACTAACCGCCTAATTCTGATGCTATTGATGCATTCCAACAAGGCACGTGCACCACGGCCTTACATCACAGTGGGCCTCCTTTCTATGAATTATTGACCGTGTGGTAACAGTTAGAGGGAGGTTTCATCAGAAGGCAGTTCAAGGCTTAGGAGTCTGGGGCATATGTGTGAGTTCTATGACAGTCTGTTTATTAATCAATCAGAATATTACATTCCACTGTTGAGACTCTGTTGGGATTGGGATTGGGATCTAAACTCTGTTGGGTTTAGATTATGCAGGGTAGAACAGACCTGGGTTCTCTTTTAGTAACCACTGCCGTGACTAAGTGAAAATAAATATTTTTTCCACTGTCTAACCCACTCTTTGCCTGCAGCCTATGGGTAGAAGCTTGGCAACGGTTCAGGGCCACAGTTTGTTCGGGCATGGGGCACTACAAGAGACTCAGGGAAATGGTCCTGCCATAAATCCAAACCCGTGCACTGAAAATGGAGATTTGACTAGGCAGGACTGTTCCTGTTACAACCCAACCATTACAGTGGTACCCAGTGTGTCTTAGGAAATACAGGTGTTATGCAAATAGCTGTCATGAGCTTATTTTTTCTCTCAGTGCCTGATGGAAAAATGTGCTGTTCAGCTAAAGGAGGCAGAGGGGAAAGAAAGAGAGAGAGAGAGAGAGAAAGGAAGGAAGGAAGGAAGGAAGGAAGGAAGGAAGGAAGGAAGGAAGGAAGGAAGGAAGGAAGGAAGGAAGGAAGGAAGGAAGGAAAGAGAAAGGAGGGAGGGAGGGAGGGGTAATGATTTTTATTCAAGAAGTCTTCAAACTGAGCTACATGTATCTAATTTAAAATTCTATTTTCTGTTTCAAGAGTTAGTATGTCCTTCTGACAAGAAATAACTTTAAAGCATAGTGATGTTAGTAAATTAGGGATTTTAAAATAATTTTCCTGTAAAACCTGTGTGAGAAAAGTGCCGGATCTTAGTCTGGAACATCAGGTCCTTTCACAATGTCTCACTCACTCCGAGCAGACAGTGTGCCACCGCGGCCGGAAGAATAGAGCTGGGTTTCACTCACACCAGCCCTCCTGGCTTTGTGAGATGCAAGAGAGACTTACCAGCTGTCTGGATCTCACTTTTTAATATAAAATGGCACTGCTGTAGTGTAAACCAACCTTAATTTTATTTTTTATTTTTTGGTTACTTGGTTTGTTGACTTGTTTTTCTCCTCTCATGTTTAGATTTTTACATGTGCCTTAATTGTAATACTATAAGCATATGAATGTGAGAGATTTTAAAATGCTTTATTTTTTCCATTGGAATGGAAATTTAATTCTATTTTTAATTCCCTTTCAGAGCCCTCCTGTTACCTGGTTACTATAGGTAACAGTATGATAAAAAGCCATGTTTGATTTATAAGCCAATACTCTTAGGGTTAGAAGAACCCTAGAAATTGGTGGGGTCCTGCATTTTGCCTATGAGGAATCAGACCCCTAGAGAGGGAAATGGCTTACCTAGGGCATCGCACCTGCTTAGGGGCAGATCTGCGTGCAGAATCCGTGTCTCTTGACTTGAGTGGTTCTTTTTCTACTACACCCCCTTTGTTCTCTTCCCTTGTATAATGTGACAACCAACCTGTCACATGGACTTCCAAACTTTCTAGTGGATGAGTTCAAGTTGTTGACAGTGAGTAGGACAATATAATTTATCCTGTGACTCACAGATGATGTCCTGTGAATATTGCTTGAAGTCTCGATGTACTCATCCCTGAGAGGACTGTTGGGGTCTTCATTTGAAATACACCTGAAGAGGTCATTCTCACTGTTAAAGGCAAATGCCAGATATGGTAACAGAGTTATAATCACTAAGTATAGTGTCAATGTGTTCTTCTTTCCCTCTCATCAGTATGCTCATATATATATATATACCCCTTTTTAATATTCTAGGTTTGTGTGCTGGAGAGACAAATATTTGACTTCCTTGGATATCAGTGGGCACCTATCCTGGCAAATTTTGTACATATTATTATCGTCATTCTTGGTTTATTTGGAACTATTCAATATAGACCTCGTTACATAAAAGGAGTAAGTACTCTTTTTGCCTTTTAAAAATGTTATTGAAATAGAAGATATGAAAATGTCTTTACAATGTGTATGTATACTCTCTCCTTGAAGTGCTATGTGTTTGTTTTCATAATTTCGGGTTACATCTACAATAACTTAAAATGTCATGTTGACAGCACGTGACAGTGAATGTAATCAGATTGTTCTTATCAATTGTGCTTTCATTGAAGTTTCTTCTGTAACTAGAAGTAGAACTGTACCCTTGTATTTCCATATTATAAAGTCTTGGCCTCTGATTTAATAGATTTAATGGGAATTTTTCCCATTTTAAATCATCACGTTTTTAAAATTGAATAAAGATAGTTTAACATTAATATGAAGGAACTTATAGTTTCATTGTGAAAATGTTAACACATATTAATGTTGATATTTGTCACACTTGAAAGCCAGAAGAATCTGGACCAATATCTCTGTGTTCTCTATGATTCCCTTTTTGGCTTAGAGGCAGTGTTTTGCATTCCCACCCGAGTTAAACTTAACTTAACATGAAAGTGAAATCCAACTGCATTGCAGTTGCTATGGGAACCATGATTTAGGATTTTTTACTTTTGCATGTGCCTCAGATCTCAGCTATAGCTCTTCATTAATGTAGTTTTTTTCAGTCTCATCATTTTTCTGTTTCTTTTTTTAACAAAAGGAAAAGTCTATAGGCATTTATTTAAAATATAAAGTGAGTTTGTGGTAAAGGCACACAGAGAAGATAGCACAGGTAAAGCTCTGCCTTATTCAACAGAAACCAGCAGGTTGTCTCCGGCTGCGCGAAGGCCTCCTTCACATAAAATTTCCCCTATGACCTCTTCCCTTTGTCATCTGGAATCTAGATACTGCTCCTTGGCTCAGAAATAGGCAATATGATGGCAGGTGGGACCCAGGGGTTCCCTCTCTGGCTAAGGATGAGTGAAAAGTTCATAGTCTCCTCCTCTAAAGTACACACCCAGAAATGAGTGCACGTCACCTCCAAAGGCGTGTAGCCTTGTAAATCTTGTAAAAGACAGATGTGTTCTGTTGCAGAGTGAAGTTTTTCAATGCACAGATATTTGTAGTATGGTTCATTTTCTGATATAAATTGTAATTTGATCCAATATAAGCACAATATTACAGGGTTTGGGAGTGGGTCTTCTGAAGTCATAATACCTAGTTTGAAATCTTGCATCTGCCAACCTCTGTGTGACTTTAGACAGCATAATCTCACTGATTCTTAGTGTTCCTATCTTTAAAATGAAACCAATAATTACTTTAAGTCATATGCTTCAATTAATGAATGCATTATAAGCCATTATGTGAAAGACTTTTCATTTAACTTTCTTTTTATCAGACTTTGAGGCTTCTCCATGATTTTTTTTTAATTTTTTAATTTAATTATTGATTTTATTCTTATAACTGATGCCATTCTGGGCATCATACAGATGTATATACCATCTCCATTTCTGATGAGGTCCTTGGGATAAAAATGTTTGTACAGTTAAAAATGCAGAGGTTTATTTTCAGGAGTAAATGAAATATTCTATAAAATAACCTTAGCACAATGCTTGATGTTTAAGATTGGCCAATAAATACTAGCTATGTTTTCTCTTATTGCTGTTATTATTTGAAAATAATACTAAACTCTATAGACTAGCAATAGGCTGGCAGGCAATTTAAAATCGAATAAGGTATTCCAAGCTGTTAGTTGAACTATTTCTACCCTTTTATTCCAATCTACTTAAAAATTTTTACTTGATTTCTGTGTATCAAATTATAATTCCATCCCTATCTAGAGAATAAAATACATACCCACAAATCCTTTCAAGACATGCTGTTCTCTCTAGCATGAAAGGTAAAAATGGATGCCATGGGACATCTTTAAGATTGTTAGAACTTTTATATAGCTCAAAAAGTCTCTGAAATCTTTCTGAGGTCTTAACAATGTGTCTTAGAGCTACATCGCTGATTTGATCTTGACTTGCAGACAGCATTCTGAAATTAATCTCTTCCTAGAGACAATGTCTTAACTAGGGAAATCTTTTGCCTGCTGACAATATTGTAAATGTGAAACTTTTATTTTCTAAATCAGCACATCCTGAGTTGGAAATATATCCTCTAAATTATACTTGAAAAATAAACTTTTTTTCTTTAGTTCAATTTTCTGTTCAACATAATTTTATATGTGGTTAAAGGTCATAAGTGACACCATCAATTGTTTGCTGGGAAGACCCCGTAGCCGGGTCCACATGTTTATAGGTGCACTTTCTATCTTCCCAGTTTTTACAGGCTGTAGTCAGGCTAATTGTTCTGACATCAATTACCACGAATTCTCTTGTCTCCATTCCTCTAAAACAACTTCTTTACTCTTGTGTCTGTCTCTACTGATAGATAATATGGCAAGTGGGGGACAGAGTACGATATTGTCCTCCACCTGTCATATTGTCTCAAAACTAATGCTGCGTGTTTTGGGTTTGTGTTACTGTGCCACTTAAATTTTAGTACCAATTCCTGTTCTAGTTATATAAAAGTTTATATATATATATATATATATATATATATGTGTGTGTGTGTGTGTGTGTGTGTGTGTGTGTGTGTACATACATATATATAAGCTTTTATACTATATCTATACATATACATATGTATACACATACTCTAGGGATGTGTATATATATATATATATATATCACATAGTAAAAATATTAACTCTTTAAATATTATAAATGTTCATTTTTTATTATTTTTCTTTTACTAAAATTGACTTCCTTCCCCTTTGTGATTTGCTTTAAACATTGTAAAATTTATATATTTTTGTAAAGTATGGTGTTAAGTCTTCATTATCTTTAGGTCTAAATCTACTAAAACAAGAAGGCAGATGCCCTGAAGTAGAGTCTAAGCAAATACGTCCCTTTCCATATTTGCTGTTTATAAAGAGTTTCATTTATTGATAGGGTATTTTATTCTATTTAATTGGAAAAATGCTCCTCAGAGCATGTGGACATTATCTGAAACACTGAGCACAGTAGCAACAAATGAAATTCTGAGAGTATTGGTAAGTTAAATAGTAAAGAAGAAAAAATTAAATTCAAAACAGTTAATTGGAAAAAGAACTCAGTAGTACCCTTTGAGGGGGCCTCTGGTTTTCAAGGAATATAATACGTTAAGAGAAAGTAAGAGTAAATTTTTTAATTCCAAGCAGAGGAATTCTGAAGCTAGAACTCATGGAAATCATCTTTATGTGTCATTTTCAACAGTATTGGTCGAAAAAAGATGTCCTGATGAACTCCAGTGGAATATTCCTAAGTAAATACACACAATGGCTACCACAAAACACATTACCTTATGTCATAAATGGAATTGTCCAGTGCTTCTTCATTTGGGCCTAACACAAGTAAAATATGATTAGGAATATTCAATGTTTATTAGTTCATGACAAGAAAATGTTAATGAATGTGCTCCTTTACATTTTCTAAAATAATATAAGGAGTGTGTAGGTTTCTAATTTCTAAGGGAATTGCAGCTTTCTTGGTGATATTGCCCAAGGACATGTTGTCATAATGCTCAATAATATTTCCATTTTTCCTTTTTTCTCCTCCTTCCCTCTCTCCTTCTCTCCCTTCCTCCCTCCCTTTCTTTCTTCCTTCCTTTCTTTTTCTTCCTTCTCTTTCTTTCTCTTTCATTTTCTTTGCTTCTTTCTATTTAACAAAGTTATTTTAAGTTATTTTGAAAGAATGAAGAATATCCTAGAGAGTTTGGATTCACTGGCTCAATCGAAGAAACTCAGTCCCCAAACTAGAAATAAATTCAAAATAGCTAAAAATTTATTACATTTTATAAAAACAAAGAAGAGTATAACATACCAAAATATAGTAATATTTGTAAGAGTCATATTTTTGTTACTCTTCACTCTTTACAAATCCTATAAACCTCATGCGACCCTCACAAAAAACTTCTGACTAAACTCAGATGTCTAGGAAATAGTAGGGTTAGGATGTAGACCCAGGTCCTTCTAACTGCCGAACCCGTGCTCTTAACCACTTCCTGAGCTGTCGCTCTGTCAGTGAGGGCAAAGCCTGCATTTTCTCTAGAATAAAACTACGATCCTGCTGCCATGCTTCCCAAATCTGCCTGTGTGCCAAGGTGAGTGGTTTTTATTGTCAGGTACAAGTCTTATCAGACTCCTCAGCTTTCTGGTACCCTTCCAACTGCTAGGTGACTGCCTGTTAAAGCTCTCAGATCTCCAGTTAACCAGTGGTAGAGACTGCCTGCATTCCTAGTACTTTTTAGCAAAACCTCAAAATCATTGCTTCTCAATACATGCCAAAGTTAACACACATGGTATTTATGGAGAGTTGGTTAAAGGTTAACTGGGCCACGTATTCTCTCACAGCCTCTGTAATGTATTCTATAGAAACAGGGCTCCGTACCTGCACTGTACCAGTTTAGTTCTTGCAGGGTATTTTTACTCCTGAATTTCATTTTAGCAAGATGCCGATTAACCTACATTAAATGATTTTATAAGGAATTTATGACATTTATCTATTTAAAATTTTGTTGAAAACATTGCTTTAAACACAAGAAAAATCTGTCTTTTATCTTAATCCTAGGAATAACAATACTTTCCTTATGTTTAACTCTACAGACCCACTTAATTTACAAAAAAAAAGCTTTATAGATTTATTTTCTTATAATAGTGATACTAAATTATTGTACTGTACGATATTTATTTTGTACTTGCTGTGTACAAAATACTCTCCTAGGCACTGTGATTTCAGCATTGTAAAAACCAAAATCTAAGCTGCTATGAGGAATGCAGATGACACGCAGGCAATAAGTCATAGGATGATGGTGCACTGTAAAAGTTTTATGCGTGTGTCTGTGTGTCCGTGTGTACAAACACATTATCCGATACTTAATGTACATAGTACACTCTCTTTACTGAGCTCACAATTACTCTACCTTGACATTTGAATAACAATTGATATAATGTAATTATCAATTACTAACCTAGAGAAGACAAGAAAGATAAGGACATTTGGACCCAGGAAAAATTGAGAAAGGTATAAAAATGAAAATAAAACATTAAAATCTCTAATAGCTGGAGATAATAGCCCATTGTTATTATTTTTTTAATTATATTTTCTACTCCTTTAATATCCACACACTTTTTAAAAAACTAGGATCGTGTTATACATGCCATTTTGCTTCTTATTTTATACTTACCATGAACTTCTTACATTTAATTGTATATTAAGTAATTATTCTTTGAAGATATTAAATTAATTTACAATTCATAAAATGTCCAAATCTTTAGCCATTTTTTCTGTTTATTTTTTTCTGATTAGTTTGTGTTTATACCTAATTAACCTATTTTAATATTATAGAAATTACTTTGACATCCTTCAATATGTAATGAAAATATATCCAAATCTCTTATATTACATGTTTTTATTTTGGTCATTTTGGCCAAAATAACTTTTAATTTTTATTTTAAATTTTATCCAATAAAGTATTTATAATTTCTGAGTTTTTGCATACATATAATATCTTATATTTTCTTCTAATATAATTATTGTTTGATCTTTGTATCATAAAATTCTAACTACTCTGGAATGTATGTTAGTACTTAAAGAACACCGACACTATTTTCTTTCTCATGGTAATCATTTGGGCCACAATTTATTTTCTTAGATAATCAAGATATCTTGCTTGTATTAAAAAAAATCATTTATACTGTTTTTTTCCCTCAATTATCTATTCTGTTCCACTGATTCATTTGTATTCTATGTCACTATATAATTGGTGATTACAATGGGTTTGTAATGTGTTCTGACAGATAGTAAAATAAATATGTTCAGTATTTCACTTGTTCATACTTTCCTTGGCTATTCTCTAGCATTATTCTTTAACATTAAATTTAAAGTCATTATATTAATAACAACAAAACATTATAATAATAATTGAAGCTGCTGTTTTAAAACAATTAATTTTTTCAAAGGATACTTTATGACATTTAGGTGTCCCATTCAAACATGTGGTCATTCCGTTCTAATCTCTCTTGTTTTGTTTTTTATCTTTATTAAGACTATATATACTTTTTTCATATAGAATTTGCACTTTTCTTATTATATTTCTTATATTTGTTCTTATATATTTTGCAAATGTATAATGACTGTGAATGGAAAGTTTTTCTCTCAGTAGATGTTTATCACTAAAATGGAGAAAATATGTTGTTTTGGCACATTCTTCATATCAGAATTTTCTTGTTATAAAGTTTTTCTAGCAGATCTTTGGTGTTTATAGGTGCTATCTTTAGATAGAATCTTTGTCACTTATATATAATATTAATATTATTTCTTTTATATTCTTATTATTCCACAAGACTCTCTAAGAAAGGGTTAAATATATGTGGTAATAGTAAAACTCTCAATCTAGTTTCTGAATTTAAATGTAAAGATTTTAGTATTTGTAAATTATTGCGTAATTGCTATTAGTATTCAGTAAATAGTGTTTGCTATATTTAAGTAGCTTCCTTCACTTTTCATGAATGGCAATGTATTTTGTTAAATGTTTTAACCTGTGTAAGTATGTTAATATGACTTCCTTTTAAAAGGAAGTCATATGCACTTAATTAGATTGATAAATATTTTGATATTAACCCAACCTTCCTTTACTACACTATAACTTTTTCATAATTTATAAATTTGCAATTACTGTATTCTACTTCCATTATTGCATTTCCACTTTACATCTTTATTTGAATATAAGATTCAAATAAGTTTTTACTTGTAATACACAGTGGGGCAGAAGTAGGTTTACAGTTGTGAATATTTTAAACTGAGTTTGTTTTTGTAGTATTATTAATTAATTATTACATTATTTTTCATATGAACAACTACATTGTACCACCTACATTTTACCACCCTGTATTTTGCAAATTATGGAAGCTTCATAAAATAACTTGGGGAAGTTTCCTTCTGTGATTTAATATAATTTAAATATGGTCAGAGCTATTAATATTTCCTAGAACTCATCTTTGAAATCATCCAATTCTAGTACTTTGATGAATGGTAGCTGTTTAATCACCTTTCTAAATCTACAGTAATTGGTCTTTTCAGGTTTTCTACTTCTTGCAATGTCTTGGCAATATAAATGTTGAAAGAGAGCATCTATTTTTCTGGAGCTTTTGTTTTATGTTATTGTCATAAATAACTACAGAATTATTTCCTTTTAAAAAATATCTTCTTGATCTCAAGTATGGTCTCTTTATCATTTTTTTCTTTTTTTCCCCCTCATTCTATGTCTGTAAACTTATCTCTGACAAACAGGAAAGTAAAAAATGGTAAGATCACAGGCATCTCATTTCTGCTTTCGCCCTTCTCCTGTGTTCTACAATAGTAGGAAGAGGCAGGATGTTGATACAGCATCGATATCCCCTCCAGTGTATTTGCTAGTTTTTATGGCAATGGATGGGGCAAATTGATGGTATGGATTTATAACTTTTCTTGATTTAGATATTTAGCCTAATCTGTTTGTCAAACAGCCATTATAAGCAATCATTTGAAAAGAAAAAAATGTTTTGACTTGACAAAGGATTTCACCTTCAAGCTATTTAATTCTGATATTTATTAACAATTTTCTTTTACAATTCCAGCCAAATCGACACTAAAGGAGGCATGTTCTTTGGGAGTGAGTAGTAATTACTACAAAACCACTTTGGTATAATAATCTCTATATTATTTATTTCAAAATAAATCTTTCTTGATAACAGCATCACAAAATACTCTGCAGTTGACCCTTCGAATGATGGGTAAACAGTTTCTGTTGCAGCATGCCTTTTGATTGCCTAGCTGTCTCCTCCCTGGAATAGTTGTCATTTTCTCTGGTCATTTCTGTGTTTACTTGTAGACATCTTGTCAGTGGTTTTAGAAATGTTGAGTCGTTTGGGAACCCCAAGCGCCAGAACATGTTGTATAACCTCCACAGTTAAACCTCAGTCAGCCTAGACCTGCCACTTTCTGGAACACAGTGGGATCAAGTTTGTTCTCTTTAATCCCCGTCTTTTGGAGGTACCAGCTATGGTTAAGAAATTTTGTAAAATAAATATTTTACTGCATGTACTGGAACATTTAGTCTAGAATTTATTTTTTATCAGGGTGTTATAGATTGCAAAATTAGTATGTGTGTGCAAAGGTTGCCCCTTGGGAATAAGGCTGCTATTTCCTACATAATTTTATTCACAGGACCGTCGAGTTGCAACTGGAGGATGTCTTATTTTAATTATATTGCCATCAGTTTTTGATGGAGAGCTTAAATGCTTGCATTTACATTGAAAATGACACAAAGTAGTTTGTGTCTAAAAATGTATACTCCAGCACAGTTTTTGTTCTACCTTCTAAAAGCTTGTATTTTTCTTCTACTCATTCTTTTCTTCTTCTTCTTCTAATTACTGTTTTATTGTTATTACTTTAATACAAAGCATTTAATCAAAAACATGCCAAAACGTGTGGACCTTGGGAGAGGTTTCAGTGGTGTTAAGTTGATGACCTATAAAATGAAGACGAATTTAGCCCCAGGGCTGCAGGCCAGCCTTGAACAATGACTTGGAGCCCATTTTTCATACTCTTTGTGTTCACTGACAAAGAGTGAGTGAGATGAGACTCACTGATAAAGGAGAGGTTAAAAATCATTAGTCAGTTTTAACAAGCTTAATACAACTTTATTCAAGGAGAACTTAGTGTCATTTCCGATGCTGTTATGCCCCACTACTATTTATTAATTTTAATTGAATGTGAATGACTTTTAATAAATCACATAGAACACTTGCCTTTAGGTATCTGCTACTAACACCTTTTTCCCAAGGCACATTGCCATTATGACTTTTCTGAACTAAAACACACACACACACTTCACACACACAATGAACATGTAAAAGTTTTCAAAAATTTTATCCATTCGCTATCAAAAGCAATTTTCCATTTTTAAATCACTTGAACTGTTCTTCATAAATTAGCAAAAAATAAACTAGAACTCAGGGAAAATTTGTCACATATCTAGTGATGCCTCCTTCCCTGTACATTGCCACCTCCTCTGTTATGGCATAAACACTACCCATCACCGTGCAACCCTGCCTCATTTTCATTGTTCGACATTGCTGTTAATATGCAAAAAACATAATTTGTCTTTAACCAATTTTAAAATGAAAAACATTGTGCTTTTCAGTATCACTTAGGAAATGAAGCATTCCCCTCAGATTGCTTTTCCTTTCACACTGATTACTTGAATTCATATTTATTCATGGGTAAGCTGCCACTCAGTTTTCATTTCTTGTGTATCAGTGGACCATGAGCTAAATGTTTTTAGGGCTAGTTGTTTTCCAGTCATGATAAGGTGCGTACAGAATAGAAGTATACATTTGAAATTTATAGAGCAAGAAACAATAACATAAATAGAGTTGCTAGACCAAAACTCTTCAGTTATCTTTTTTAAAACATATGTGATGATCTTATTTTATTTGATAGCTCTTGAAAATATTTTATATTATTGCTTCTAATGTTTTCCTCATTTTACCATTTTATACAACTAAAGATTTGGTACGCCCAAGAAGAAATTATTTAATTATAACTCAGTTTATAGGAATATTTAAGGGCTCATATATCCTCATGAAATATTCATTAATTCCCTAAAATGAGTGATGCCAAAATTATGTAAGTAAAACTTGCATTAAAAGACAGTTACTTAATACTTGGCAAGAGGGGTACCTAATAATTGCATAATTTAAAATGAAGGTCATAGCAAAGTTTGTGTTCTTTTAACTGTTTCTTTTTGTTATTTAATCTTTTTTAAAGATTTTATTTATTTATTTATCTTTAGAGGGGAAGGAGAGAGGGAGAGAAACATCAATGTATGGTTGCCTTTCGTGTGCCCCCTGCTGGAAGTTGGCCTGCAGGGTACCGGCCTGCAACCCAGGCATGTACCCTGACTGGGAATGGAACCGCGATCCTCTGGTTTGCAGGCCTGTGCTCAATCCACTGAGCTACACCAGCCAGGGCCTTGTTATTTAATCTTTTATGGTGAAATTGCCTTAAAGCCCATTATAGTTATGCAGCAAAGATGTCAATGACATAGAGGCTCAAGCAGAAACCCCGGGAATGGAACAGTACAGCTCACTGTTGAGGGCTGCCCCACTGCTCAAAGACCTCTTACTTCCTGTGTCCCACTGTCACATGATGTCAGAGCAGTGGTTGAAATGTTGTGTCTTCTCCCTTTTAGAATTTTACTGATCCATAAATACTTATGGGTGGATTATACTTGGGTTAGCATAATTTCTTTGAGTCTCTAATTTGTAAAATGGAGATGCAAATGCTTTCTCTATCTACCATAAGTGGGCAGAAGTAAGATTTATAAAATATAAAACACAAGTATTTGGAATGATACCATCTGGAGGCTATGCTAATATGATTTTGTAAGCAAGGAAAACTTTTACCTTCTTCCTTCTGTGTTCTTTGGCTTGCCTAATAACTAAATTAACATAACACAAATTAATAGGAGAAAGACAAACTTTAATGTCATATATATAGGAGCTTATAGAAATATAAGTCTGAAAGAAGTCGCCAAAACTAATAATGTGTGTGTGTGTGTGTGTGTGTGTGTGTGTGAAGAACTGAAAACATAACAAAGTTTGGAATTGAGGTATTAATTAGTAAAATAATAAAGTCTGTTTACAGAGCCTCTTGGTCTTGAACTCCCTACATCTGGTGATGAGGATGTCTCTTTAACTTCCAGTACAGCATACTTACCTGGCTGTTTCTTAAGTAATTTGAATTCAAAATCATTAGTATGCTAAAGTGGCACTGTGGGGGCAACTTTGCCCGCAAAGTGCCCCCATCCGCCACGGATGAAAGTGAAACTACCAAGACATGATCTGCTTGAGGAGGAAAGGTGGCCAATCCCTCAAAGGAGAAGGGCCAAGAGCCTTTTCCTCAATGGATTTTTATTGGGTTCATTTGCACAAGAATACAGGTACAGATCAAACAATAGATAGCATTCAAAGAACTATGAGGGCTTATTCTTAGTCAGGGTCAGATAGCTAAAGAGCCATAAAACCTTGAGGAACAAACTTCTTGCTTGGACCCTTACATTTAAATGAGAACATTCCAGACAAAGCAGGTTTCCCAGGATTTTACATATTCTTTCTTGGGCCTGATAACCCGGGATCCCACTCTAGCCAGCAAAGGGCTGCACTGCCTTCCCCATCATAGGTTTTTAGGTTGAAGTGGATTAGAGCCAGGAATGCTTCNATTTGTCACATATCTAGTGATGCCTCCTTCCCTGTACATTGCCACCTCCTCTGTTATGGCATAAACACTACCCATCACCGTGCAACCCTGCCTCATTTTCATTGTTCGACATTGCTGTTAATATGCAAAAAACATAATTTGTCTTTAACCAATTTTAAAATGAAAAACATTGTGCTTTTCAGTATCACTTAGGAAATGAAGCATTCCCCTCAGATTGCTTTTCCTTTCACACTGATTACTTGAATTCATATTTATTCATGGGTAAGCTGCCACTCAGTTTTCATTTCTTGTGTATCAGTGGACCATGAGCTAAATGTTTTTAGGGCTAGTTGTTTTCCAGTCATGATAAGGTGCGTACAGAATAGAAGTATACATTTGAAATTTATAGAGCAAGAAACAATAACATAAATAGAGTTGCTAGACCAAAACTCTTCAGTTATCTTTTTTAAAACATATGTGATGATCTTATTTTATTTGATAGCTCTTGAAAATATTTTATATTATTGCTTCTAATGTTTTCCTCATTTTACCATTTTATACAACTAAAGATTTGGTACGCCCAAGAAGAAATTATTTAATTATAACTCAGTTTATAGGAATATTTAAGGGCTCATATATCCTCATGAAATATTCATTAATTCCCTAAAATGAGTGATGCCAAAATTATGTAAGTAAAACTTGCATTAAAAGACAGTTACTTAATACTTGGCAAGAGGGGTACCTAATAATTGCATAATTTAAAATTAAGGTCATAGCAAAGTTTGTGTTCTTTTAACTGTTTCTTTTTGTTATTTAATCTTTTTTAAAGATTTTATTTATTTATTTATCTTTAGAGGGGAAGGAGAGAGGGAGAGAAACATCAATGTATGGTTGCCTTTCGTGTGCCCCCTGCTGGAAGTTGGCCTGCAGGGTACCGGCCTGCAACCCAGGCATGTACCCTGACTGGGAATGGAACCGCGATCCTCTGGTTTGCAGGCCTGTGCTCAATCCACTGAGCTACACCAGCCAGGGCCTTGTTATTTAATCTTTTATGGTGAAATTGCCTTAAAGCCCATTATAGTTATGCAGCAAAGATGTCAATGACATAGAGGCTCAAGCAGAAACCCCGGGAATGGAACAGTACAGCTCACTGTTGAGGGCTGCCCCACTGCTCAAAGACCTCTTACTTCCTGTGTCCCACTGTCACATGACATCAGAGCAGTGGTTGAAAAGTTCTGTCTTCTCCCTTTTAGAATTTTACTGACCCATACATACTTATGGGTGGATTATACTTGGGCTAGCATAATGTCTTTGAGTCTCTAATTTGTAAAATGGAGATGCAAATGCTTTCTCTATCTACCATAAGTGGGCAGAAGTAAGATTTATAAAATATAAAACACAAATATTTGGAATGATACCATCTGGAGGCTATGCTAATATGATTTTGTAAGCAAGGAAAACTTTTACCTTCTTCTTTCTGTGTTCTTTGGCTTGCCTAATAACTAAATTAACATAACATAAATTAACAGGACAAAGACAAACTTTAATGTCATATATATATATATATATATAGGAGCTCATAGAAATATAAGTCTGAAAGAAGTAACCAAAACTAATAATGTGTGTGTGTGTGTGTGTGTGTGTGTGTGTGTGTGTGTGAAGAACTGAAAACACAGCAAAGTTTGGAATTGAGGTATTAATTAGTAAAATAATAAAGTCTGTTTATAGAGCCTCTTGGTCTTGAACTCCCTACATCTGGTGATGAGGATGTCTCTTTAACTTCCAGTACAGCATACTTACCCTGGCTGTTTCTTAAGTAATTTGAATTCAAAATCATTAGTATGCTAAAGTGGCTCTGTGGGGGCAATTTTGCCCGCAAAGTGCCCCCATCCGCCACGGATGAAAGTGAAACTACCAAGACATGATCTGCTTGAGGAGGAAAGGTGGCCAATCCCTCAAAGGAGAAGGGCCAAGATCCTTTTCCTCAATGGGCTTTTATTGGGTTCATTGGCACAAGAATACAGGTACAGATCAAATAGTAGATAGCATTCAAAGAACTATGAGGGCTTATTCTTAGTCAGGGTCAGATAGCTAAAGAGCCATAAAACCTTGAGGAACAAACTTCTTGCTTGGACCCTTACATTTAAATGAGAACATTCCAGATAAAGCAGGTTTCACATATTCTTTCTTGGGCCTGATAACCCGGGATCCCACTCTAGCCAGCAAAGGGCTGCACTGCCTTCCCCATCATAGGTTTTTAGGTTGAAGTGGAGTAGAGCCAGGAATGCTTCTCCCAGACGTAAATGGGGACTCAGGCTATGTTAGAATGAGGGGGGCGAGGGTCCATCACCCCCTCTTTGCTGCATGCAGCCCCCTGAGTCCTTCCATGATGGCTTCCCAAGTGATTGTGTCTGGCTTAGGTTGCCCCTCCTCTGAGCGGTCTTATCCTCATAGACTAAACCAACCAAGCACTGGGGGCAGGGGACAAGCTTTGTCTCCTTAGTGGCTTGCATTCCAGAGGTTGCTCACTCAGCCTTAGCCATGGAGGGCAATTACAACTCCTTAAACCAGGCAGAGTGGTTCCCAACATAACACATTTTGGTGCAGCCTACGATGAATCCCATCAGTTTGTAAATGTCATGCCTAGAAGGGATAAATGGTGAAGGTAAAAAAAAAAAAAAAACACAAAAAAACCTTTTACCTGCATAATCAAATTTCAGGTGAATCAACCAACAATTTCCTGGCATGAGAACTTAAAAATACAGCTAAATGACTAGCCAACGAATTACTTTAAACTCTGGGTATTGTTTTGGTTTGATATTCAAAATGTAATGAAGAGCTTCTTCAGACATTATTTTCTTCCGTGCATTCATTCCCTTGTAGCAAGGATTGTTTCCTGCACTTGAACCACTTTGTTGTACCGTCTACACATTTTCCCGTTCTATTGAAGTTGAAGGGCTGCAAGGTTGATTAAAACATGAAAGACTTAAGTGTCGATTATGTTATAACCCTCATATACAATTTACCCCTTATACTTCTATTCTGTGAATAGCTTTTTCCTTTAATATTTGTCTTCATTTATACCACACTAATGTATTTGATGTTATTACAATTTATTTTTAGTGTTCCTGCAGCCTATTGGGAATAATTGGAAAGCTATAAGATTGTATAATTATATCCTTACTTTGAGAAGAATGATTTTATGAAACACATCTTACAAATTCTTTTATACAAGTGTATAGAAAAAAAAAGATCACATTCATCAAATGTATTCAAGAATTTGGAAAATAATTACATTGATACTAAATTGGCTGCAGATTCACATATCAGTATATTTATAGGCATGATATCTGTACAAAGAAAGCCATAATAAAAAAGAAGGAAGAAATGGAGATTCTTTGTGAAGGAATCAGGATAGATGAGTGTGCCTTAATACATTATATATAAGATATTTTTCTTCTTTCATCAATGCATTTTCTCAAAAAGAATTCAATGGATGGGTTTTCCAAAGTTTGTCTTGATAGTAGGTTTTGGAGTAAAAAAAATAGGGTAGTACCTTCTGTTAAAAGTGAAATCGGGTTATGATTGCTTAGCTGTACATATTTTTTAAATTATTTAGAAAGTAAAAAGTATAATTTATGTCATGCAACTTGCTATTTAATATAATAAAGTTTTAATATTTAGAAAGTTTTATATAAACTACTTTAATATTTAGATGAATATGAAAGCACACATGGTTCCTACTGGTTTTATTTTATCTTTTTAATAATGAGCAGCCAAAAAATCCTTCATTTTCTGTTATTATACTTGTTATACTTTGATTTTCATCTAGCTAGCATCTCCTTTATTCGTTTATGATTGTGGCATAGTATGACTATGAACTTTTAATTTTAATTCAATCACTTATTTCAGGAAACAGCCAAGTCAAAATACACATTTTCTTGGAAGAAATAGTCTACCAATTAATCATCGTACAAACACTAAAGCTCTAGTTCTTTTTAATTTTAGTCCTTTTCTTTCCTAAAGATACCTGGGAAGCCTTTTAATCTCATCCTCATCTTCATCTTCTAGTGGATTCATTTTAACCACAACACCAAGTTTAATTTCAGAGTAGTGAAATTCCTAGGCAACAATGCCTCTGCTGTTTTCAGGGCTCTTGTACTTGTGTTCTTCTTTGTCTTTGGAAGGTATAGGTCTGTGTCTTTCTTAACTTCTTGGTAAGAAAGATGGTGTTAAATTTGTGGTGTGGAAAAGAAATGCAAATAAATGAATAACATTTTTTTTACTTTTGGAAAAATTTAAGTTCCTCTCTGAGCAGTGTAATTTAATAGTAAACCTGCTTTTCCCATCTCATAGGTTCATTTTTCTTCTGAATTTTATAGACATCTAATTTCTTCCAAATCTAGCATTGTTTTTGGTAGTTTGATTTGCTCTTTTGTCACTAGGATTTATAATTTAAATCATGAAGTTAATATTCTGAAAAACAGACAGTTCACTAGGTCACTGTCATGTTGAAAGACGAGTCTCCATGACTTTGCTCTTCACAGGTGGAACAGGAACGGTACTCTGCAACTAGCAATTCAAAGGAATAATTTCTTGAGACATTAACACATCAGAAAATTTCATCTATGTGAAAGCTTATATAAAAATATTCATTGCTTTTGATTACATCTCTAAACTTGATCCAGGTTGTGGGGATACAGCTAAATAGGAAGGTGAATATCTGTCTTGATTCTCTCTAGTGATCTCGCTTCTAAAATGTTGGTGATGAATGTCAGAGGTACACCTCTGGTGATATTAGTTTCAACTTGGTTTGAAAGTCAATTCCTGTTATGTATTTCCTTGCATTCAAAACAAATCATGCTGAACTAAGTCTTATTGTAACAACGCAGCTTGTCGGGTTGTCATAATCTTCTAAAGATGGAAAGCCCCTGGTGCCTCCACCACCTGCCAATGAACAGAATTGTCATAACTTCACATATGTTTACGGAAGTTGGAACATACAAGTCCCTAGATCTCATCAGCTGGCAACAAATAAAATTATAAGTCCTTTAATATCCAAATTAAAGACTCCAAGTTTACACCTCCCCAAATTAGCAGAAAGTGCGATCTCTTCTACTTCATCACCCTCTTGCATGTTATGTCTCAGCATACTCAGGGCTGCTTATTCGTGTCCAGGAAGTTAGTCTGGATTATTTTCCCCTACTGAGGAAGTCAGTCCTCAAATATACTTTCACATAGTTGAAGGGGCCACACAGTTTCTACCAAAAATGCTGGGCACTTCATAAAACACCAAGACCTGGCGTAGATAAGGACTGCACACCGGCGTTATCTGTGTGCAGATAATGATTCATTTGCCCTTTTCCATTTTACTGCTGCTGTATCTAATGTGGGTCACAGATTAGTATCCCCAGTGCCTTCTGCCACAGTATCACTCCCAATCTTCACAGACACTAGTCTCTGCTGACTGGTCCAGGCTTCCATGGCAGCACATCCTCAGAGAGCCCCTTCCAGCTCTGCCCTGCCCAGTGTGCGCTGGACTGATTACAGGCCTTCCCCCAGAGTCCCAGCAGTCATCACTCACTGTGCTCCCTCAAGCTGCTCTAGACTGCGTGGTTCAGTGGTTAGACTACCAATTACACCTTTTCTTACACCCAGCACTTTCTTCTGACTTCCTAAGCTCTAGGATTACCCTTGGGTCACTAGTCCACACTGTCCTTCTATTGAGATTCCTTATGGACCCCTTTTTTTCCTAATTATTCGCAGCCATTCCAGGAATCAGACATAGTCAACCAACCCATTTGATCCTCAAATGGAAAGGAAATGGGTTGTGGACCATTTTAATTTCCATTATCACAGGTATCACTTTCATCTATGCCAACGGAAAGATTCTTACAGCTTTCTAGGGGAGGGGTATTGACTAATTTTCTTGCCAAACAGCACTATAAAAGTACTTGCCTTTGCCTGATGACACTAATCTTGGTATAGTTGTGCTTTCTCTGCTGGCCTTCAGTGAGTTTAAATGTGCACTCACCTATGTAACTAAAAACATCTTAGCAGAACTAAGGGAGTGTCTATACCAGTGGTGCAAGCAAAGTCCCCTCCACCCCCACCATCCCCACCACCCGTCTCCATGAAAATAGCAACTTTCATTGTTCATTAACTCTAATGCCTTGCCTCCCCTGGGCAGTCTACAACACAGTGAAGACATACAGCAGAATATGAGAATTCTAACTATGTGCCTACTAAAAAGACTTTTATGGATCAGTAATTTTTTAAAACTGTTACTTTATCCTCACTACTATATGGGACAACACTGAACACTTGACTGGAAATCCCCAGTTGCTCATAACTTAATATAATTTTTTTCTCTAAGAAACATAAAATTTGTTAATTATTAAGGTTCTGGAATCTAAAGATAAGAATCTGGCACTATTATTTTTGAAATGTGTTGGCCTGTCCACTCTTCTTCAAGGCAGATACATTATGCTTTGGTTTTATCTTCACACCGGTTACGAGTTGTTGCAATTACAGAATGGAAGATTAATATAAAATATTGAACATGGACCTGGCATCAGTGAGCTCTGAAATGATTATCTGTTTTCTTAAAAAATTTTACTTCTTTGTCAATTTCAGCATCATCTTTTGTCATGATTTATTGAGACTTAGTAGCAAAAATATTGTCTAGGAGTCAAAAATTTCTGAACTAAGAGATAATCAAAATTATTGAAGTTTTCTTCTGAATAAGGTTGCAACACTCTTCTACCAAAACTTTATTTAAATATCTTTGTTATATATCTCTTTGTCACAAGTCTGTAACAACCTTTTGAGTAACAATAGACCTACTTTTCTTCTCTTTCCATTTTTAACGTTTCCATTAAGATTTTCAACTTTCAAGGCTCAGCAGAAAAAGGGCCACTACTTTTCCAAACCGTGCTCATTGTCATGAGAACCATTACTGGGAATGAAACATTTTCAGTCTGACACTAAAAAGCAAGATAAATAACATGTATGGTTGTAAGCTGCTGCACTAAAGATGTTCCAAAATCTCCATTGCTCACTACTTCTGTACTTCACCTGTCAACAGCTCTGTTTATTTGGGGATTGTTTTTATGGGTTATTGTCTGTACATAGGCATAGAGGATAAGGCCACACACATTTATCTGGGATAAACAGAACTATACATTATATATAATTTTAAATGTAAAATGATAAAGATCTTAGAAAAGCAGCTTTTCATTTTTTTTTGTGAACTCAAACCATAATGAATGAGTTGGTAATGCTTGGAAGTATCCAGGACCATGCAAGCATGCACCTGTTATCAGTAGAGATGCTGTTGTTAAACCATTTTAGAATGGCCCAGCAAGTGGTTGCCTGTAATGCTGTAGTAAGGGCAGCCACACGAGCTCTGCGAAGTCCTCAGAGAGTAATGTGGTTTTAGCGTGCCCAAGGCTAATGCTGTGTCAAGGTTCTCTCCTGAGTGATCATGTGGGGTAGCTTATGAACAGACCTTATGATCAGTAAAGAGATAATCTTCCCAGATGCTAAATTCAAGAAATAAGGCATCTTAATCCACTTAAATGCTCTAGACTTAAGTGATTCTGAAGGTGTGGGAGCCTGCTGCCCTACCAGGTGCAGAGAGACAAAGGCGCTTTTTGACATTTGGAAAAAGCGTACAAAGAGTCCACTACCATTTGGGGAAAGAAGGCATTTCTGTGAAGTGTTTTGATTATAGCAATAATAATAATAAATAAAACGAGAGATCTGACTATCAGTCCCTAGAAGACATGGAGGTGGAAATTAGGGAAACAAAATCATAATATATTCCATTTCTAAAATTCCTTTTAGGAATCAAATAGATTTCTGTGAATTGCCAGTCACCTTTAATTTGAGTATTGAAATTGATAAAATACAGTCCTTATAAAAAGTTAATAGATTCTAGAGTATTTTTTCTATAGATAGATATTTTTCCTATATTTTCTTCAAGTTAAGATCATTACTCTGCAAAGAAAAATGACACTTTTTCAAAGGGTGAATTATTATATGTAGCATTTCCAAGGGTAACTCATGATGTATATAGTATTTTTACAATAGTGAAGGCAAGTAAAATACAGAAAAACATTATTTTTATATTATAAAAATGACATTGTATTTGATATCAGTGTGAACATGTTAATTTCTAGTTCTAAGTCTCTTTTCCATTATTCCCCATTTGTTTGTTCTTAACAAGGATCTGAAGGTAATTGGGTTAAATGTAACTATTGACTGAAAGTTTCGTAAAGTTGTCCATTAACATCTATAAGAATGTATAATATAAAACCATAACTCAACAATTAATGACGAGTGCCACACTTTATTACATGGTTTGTTTCACATTTCTTTCGCAGTATGTGTGATGTTTGTCATCATTTCACATGAGAGAGGGAATTTGAAAGCCGTTCTGTGGGTGCTCCATGCATGGCTGTGGCATGTCTCAGTTCAGGGGACCTAGCCAGCATGGTCTGCACGCTCACGACAGAAATGCAGGGAAGAATTACAAACTGACAGGATGGCTGAAAGATGATATTTAACACACCTTCCAAACTCTAAATGTTCTGATTCCTAGGTTTCTAGTCTTTAGGGTGGCTCTTTACAAGTAGTAAATATTTCCTTCCATACAGAAAGAGTAGAGTGTAAATATTTTAATAAAGACTTGTCTGTTAATCATTTCTCACTGGTAATACTGTTTTGTAATTTTTTAATATGCTGACATGTCAATAAGGGTAATGTTTTTTAAAATTGCCTTATATATGTGATAGCCATTGCATTCCAACTGAGAAATTCTATCTTTGATTCTTTTTTTGCATATTCCCTACTGTTATCATCAGGTGAAATTTCATTAAAACAAACCAAAAAAATGTTATCTACCATATTCCAGATGTATAATTCAGTATAAACATCTTATACAATATCTAAAATATTATTTTCAAGGGGTTCACATGATATTAGAGAAATGTACAAAGAGGAACTATTCATATCTGTGTGAAGAAGTGAATGAAGGTAAAATTTTGGCTGAAAGTAGAAGAACACAAAGTGTTTTTCCAGGCAGAAAATAATCTAAGATAGGGATCAGAAAACACAGAGGCAAAGAGTCAAGAAAGAACTTATCACTTTCATAAGATTAAAAAGGTTCCGCCCTGGCTGGCGTAGCTCAGTGGATTGAGCGCCAGCCTGCGAACCACACAATCGCGGTTGGATTCCCAGTCAGGGCACATGCCTGGGTTGCGGGCTGGTTCCCAGCAGGGGACTCACGAGAGGCAACCATACATTGATACTTCTCTCCTTCCCTTCCCCTCTAAAGATAAATAAATAAAATTTAAAAAAAAAAAAGAATTAAACCAGTAAGAGTTCTATCCACTCTCCTTTTTCCCCTGTCTCTCTCCCTCCTTCCCTCCCTTTCTTATTAACATCCTTTAGTAGTCCTTGGCCTTCTGTTTATAGTCTGTCCCAGTTGCCCTTGCTCTTCAGGGCAACAATGGAGGATGTCTGCCATCACTGCCTCATGACCTTCACCATCACCAGCACATCTAGATTTGTTTGCTTGATTTTCACAATCAAAACCCACAAGAATAGCCCTGGCTGGTGTAGTTCAGTGGATTGAGCGCGGGCCTGTGAACCACACGATCGCCGTTCGATTCCCAGTCAGGGCACATGCCTGGGTTGTGGGCCAGTTCCCAGCAGGGGACTCATGAGAGGCAACCATACATTGATGTTTCTCTCCTTCTCTCCTTCCCTTCCCCTCTGAAGATAAATAAATAAAATAAAATAAAATAAAAACAACCCGCAAGAATTTACGGAGCAGAAGCATTTTTGAACTAGATTAATTTTTCAGGGAGGAGGTCTCTTTAGTCTTCTAATATGGTAAATTATTCCTTATAAATATAGACTGGATAGACAATAAATGTAGGGAGGGGGATTTTGTAAAATAAATGTCTGCCCTATAGTGGCTTCCAAGATTCACTTTTCACTGACTCAGAAAATATTGGTGAATATGTAACATTTCAATAGCCTTTATAACTATAAATTACAAAGAGGCTTAATAATTCACCTCTAAGATGTATATTTGATCTGTATAGGAGAAGCATTGTGAAAATGAGGGATGACTCTTTACCATCTAAGAAAACAAAAGTATGGACCTTAACTCCTCATGTTTAAACTAGATTTTTTGGGAATGTTAATATGAACTGTGTTATTTCAATCCAAACAACTGAAAATCAAAAAAAAAACTTCCATGACTCAGAACTTTTATTCCTCAGAATATTAACCTTCCTTTGAAATTTATATGCTAAAGGTTTAAGTGTGCAAATTAACTAGGTACCAAATTACTGTGATGCCTGGTCATGACATATGAGTCCTTCATTAGTATCCTAACTTTCACTTATTGCAGCTCTAACAAGTATCAGAAATATGACATATGACATAGGCTATGCTTCTTCTACTATGCTAAGTTCCATTAAACATAGTGAGGAAATGTGTACTCCCTGATCTTAAATAAGACTAGCTCAAAGTTGTAGGGTTAATAAGTAATTATTATTATAAATACTATAACAAGTCATTGTTTTCTCAAGATATTTGTGGACATGAGAGGCCTGTGACATTGTTTAAATAAAGTTTGTCTAGTGCCAGGGTACTTGATGGCCCCACAAGTTTATTTTGAATTCTCTGATGGCAAGGAATGCATTCTGATCTCAGTCCAAGTTAAGTCCATGTCATGATGTATTTGAACTTTTACGAGAAGCACTTTTCATTTTTATCTTATTCATCTTTGGGTATCAGTCTAAATTTAAAGCATATATGAATGTATGGATTATATATATTAACATGAGTATATGTACACACATAGTAGTATACATATGTATATCATGTTAAGCTTTTGTGGCAAACTTTAATTGAATCTAGTCTTTGTCATTAAATAGAAAATAAAAATCAATAATTTATGTTTTGTTTCAAAAAGTCTAGAGGTGGCTTCTATATGAAAATTGTTTTTCTGATATAAATTTAGAAAAAATATAAATATGTATATACTGGTTAATATGAATAAAACATTTTCTCTGATAACAAAAATACATAGTAGATAGGAGAAAAAGCATATAAGTGAGATCTGCTCATGCTTATTGTAAGGCAGCCAGCAGATATTTTAGCAATTCTCTAATAAAAGTAAGCTGTAAAATGTTCTTGCTAAATGAAGGTAAAGAACAATGTAATTTCTTGGACAGCCTGGTTGTATTAGGATATGCAATGTAATTAATGTATGTTTCAATTTTTGCTCAGTTTATTTCTTATTCCACAAGGAACTCTTTCGAGAAACCTCTTGGGAAGAGTGGTAGGTCTGTGAATGGGAGTGGATGTTGTTAATGGTTGTTTAACAGTTTGAAGGTTTGATGAGCTCAGGTTGAAATATTTATATTTACGGGAGAAGAAACCATTAATCTACCCTGTACAAATAGCTTACGATCAATAGCTATGTGTATCCTGTGGTCTTCTCTGATGGAAATGGAAAGCTTTTAATATACATAACAGTTGACAATTAAAATTGAATTCTTTCTCTTTATTACCAAGATCCATAGGAAAATATCCTCCTAAAGCAATGTAAATTACTATATCTTGGAAATATTTATTAAACTATACCAGTTTTGTTATATTTTAAAAAATAAGTGCATCATAAATTATTCAAAATAGACATTTCTCTGACATGTTGTATTAGTTTTTAACAAATTTAACAAGTGTATTGGAACTAAATATAGACAATTTTTAAATATAGTGATAAATTGCCAGTATTGTCATTTAAGCATATAAGATGTGAGGCATGGTAAAAAAATGTGTTTATGACTGTAAATGAAAACAATAAGCAACCTGTTCACCATAATATTAGTTTTATACCATTGGATATTACTTGATGGAGGATCGAACAAACCTCATAAACATAATTTGTGTATGTCAAAGGGATGACTTTTATTTTATCTGCTAAAGATACATCACGTTTATGTGAGATCTAAATATAAGCAAAATTGATATTTAGTAAATAGATATAAAAGTTTAAAACTAAAATATTTCGTAAATGATTAATGAGCTGAGTTTTTCCCCCAAAACAGTAAACATTGGAATAAAAAATGCAGCATTGTCCTCCTTTAGAAAGAGATATAGATTTAATTATTTAATCTTAGCACTCCCATGCCTACTTTGCAAAATATATCTACATTCTCTTTTTAAATGTTTTCTCCCATTTTATGGTCATGGCTTGGCATTAGCATAATCTGGCACATATTCAATTTACACACTCAAATTAATACATAGTTGAAATGGTAGAAAAATAAATTCAGAGCCAAAATCTTCTAACAACAAAAAGACCACACTTGAGTTTTCCATTCAAATCACAAGGGATTTAACATATGGTACAATTGAACCCAAAATGTCAACAAATCTTTTTATTTGAAGAGTTGAACGTAAAGAGTATTACAGAATAGTAATAGCTTTTGACTTGAAAAATTGGATGGCATTAGGGAAACTAAGAAAAGGCACCCTTCATATTATATTTTAGATTTGAAATCAGACTTTTCATTCTGGAAATAACAAATGTATTAAATTTGGAAGAATCAAAAGCTTACTTACATAGGAATTTATGGTAAGTTAGAGTGGACATGGAATTTAGGTGTCTTCAAATAATGGAACTGCTAATTTTTAATGAATCATGGAAAGCTAAGCAAGGGTTAATCATTTGCTGAAAGCCATACAGGTCTTGTAAAAGACTCAAGCCTTGAATTAGGTCTCTGGTAGTTTGTCAATCACACCATGCTATTTGAAGTTATAAGTCATACCAAGAGCATTTTCTAAATTAAAAATCCATTTTAACTAATTTATTAATTTGGAATAATAACATGTTCATCTCTGTGAACAAGTTGGCATTCTAATGAGTGATGAAATTTTGACTTTATGTTGTAGACACTTTTCCCATTGAAATTTTAAATAGTCTATACATGCTAATCTTTTATTACGACTTTCAACTATCATCCTGGCAGCTTACTTTTGTGTATTTACTTAAATAATTTACTTTTACTTGCAGATCTTCTCTTTGTATTGCTTGATTTTTCAGTCAAGAAGCCTAGACTTGACACCAAGATGTTACTTGAATTTCCGGCTCTGCTAGTTAGTGGCTGTATGGCCTCAGGCAAGACAGCTCTTCCGAGGAACTTTGTACTCTCAGTTGTGGATAGATTGAATTGGCCAGTGTGATCCTATAGATTCACTTCAGCCACAATATTCTACATAATAGTTTATTACTTTTTGGTATTTTTATGGGACCCTTTTTAATGTTCCCATTTTTTTTATTGTTATCCGGTTATAGAAGTCCCACCTTTTTCCCCATTGCTCTACCCTACTTCATCCCCCCAACTCGCACAGTCAATCCCCACCATTGTTGATGGCCAGGAATCCTCTATTTGTGTTCCTTTTTTGCCCCTTCCCCTTCTTTTCCCCATCCCCCACTCACACCTCCCCTCTGGTCACTATCAGTCAGTTTGTTCTTTATTTCCAAGTCTCTGGCTGTATTTGCCCACTTGTTTTGTTAATTAGGTTCCACTTTGAGGTGCTATGGTGTGATATTTGTCTCTCACTTCCTGACTTATTTCACTCAACATAATGCTATCTAGTTCCATCCATGTTATCAGGGAGGGTAGGAGCTCCTTCTTTCTTTTGGCTGCAGAGCATTCCATTATGGGACTGTTTTAATGATGTTCTCTCATCTTCCTTGATCCATATACATTTTACCCCAGAATGTTTATCAAAGCACATCCTGTTTTTTTCTGTTTGTTTTTGTTTCTTCTTTTTTCTTTCTTCTCTTCTAGACTATATTTTGGTCCCTCTTCTCTCGTTCATGCTCACTCTTGAGATTCGCAATCTTAAACAATAGTAAAAGACATCAGTATACTTAGTTAAGCTTATTTGGACACACATGTCAGACTTAAAATACATGTGCTTCATAGAAACCTTAGTTCTTTCAGATAAATAGGGCTTAATGGAAGGAGGTATTCCCAATGTGTTCATTACAGAAGCATGCAACCGATTAAATAAAAAAATGAGTTCAAACAACTAAGCCAAATGAAGAAAAATGCATTGAAAGACACAAATCTGTTTCACTAGGGTTAACATGGGATTAGAAGGTGATTTACATAGTTAACTTAGCGCTTTCACTTATGTGGATAATTTCCATTGTGATTTTAATTTCATTATTTGTGCAGCTGCATTGGAAGTGCTTTGAATTGCCATCTCTGCCTATAATGGTACTATTGCTAATACATCACTAGTGATAAGACTTGAATTTCATGAGACAAATATTTTATACTCTTTCTAAAATTGTGATTAGAAAGTTAATATTTGAAATGTATTTGATGTTTAATAAGCAGAATGTGGGCTATATTTTTTTGTTATATCTGCAACTCACAAGTCACCAAATAGATCTCCCTGAGTTATAATCTGTTTTGACTGACTACAAATATTGTCGTTTCAAAGACACTGTAAACTTACATAGCCATATAATTTTCACAGGATGAGTATATTCATTAGAAATTTGACTGAAAGCTTAAAGTAGCTATTCTACCAAATATAACCAAAATCCCCACTGAAACCATAGGTCACCACCTATGATTTTGCAACCATGATTTTGTCTCCTGGATTTTACAGGCATATCTTTCTCATTATTTTAACTAGAAATATTCGGAACTCCCAGCCTTAGAAGTTAGCTAGTGATGCTAACAAAAAGTTAGCATCGCAAGGGAAACAGTATGGAAAGCTGAAGCACACTGATCTGCGATTGAAATGACTTGGCCCTGGTGTTGGTTCTATTACAATGTTTGGAACAGAATTCTTTAAATAAATCACTCATTTATAATGAAACAAAAACTAAATGTGTTTTCTGATTCCTAAAATAAAGTTGTATGATAAGAACACTTTCAAGTTTCTTTCCATAAAAATTTGAATAGTTGATTCTCTTTTTCAATCAACTTTTTGAGAGAGGTTTTAGTAGAGAGCCAAGAAAAGTGGGGATACTCAAGTGACAGCTGAGGGAAGGGACAAGAGCCCACTGTACTGTTGTGTCTGACCCCCACCCCACCCAGTCCGTCCACATCAATGATATAGCATGGCACCTCTGCAGACTCCGAGCATACAGGGAAGCCCTCATATTGGACAAGGTCCCAGATAAAACTGTATCTTGCTTGAAAAATAGACAGAAAATGATATAGACTCCCCTTAGAAATCCACTGAAATAAGATTAAGGGCCCAGCAAAAAGATTGCCCACGTGTACAACCATTCTGCTGTCACTTTGTGCCCACATATTCCCAGCAAGGACACACTTCTGGTCTGACCTGAGGATGTTTATATAACCACTGCCACAAGGGAAAGTCATGAATTGTTTTTTTCATGTTTTAAAGATGGACTCAGAAATTAGCCCATTTCCAAACAGATCTACTACATTAACTTATGTCAAACTAAATATAAACAGGAAGCAAGAAGTAAGTAGGGAGGAACATGGACCACTATGGAGTTAGTAAAGTGACTGGCCTGGTTTCTTGTTGGATTTTCATTTGTGTGCTCAGTAGAGCCCATTCTTAACTGGTATGTCTAGCAATTATAAAGTCATGAAATGTTGACTAATATCTGAAGACACCTGTATGGAGAAAATACACCATTGCCTGACTAACAAATCTAACCCTTTGACCCTATTTTTCTGTTTTAAAAAATATATACATACTTTTTACTTTTAAAAGTTAAATGTATGTGTTACAAAAAATGCAAACAATGCAAAAATATATTCTCACATTCCCCCTAAGTAACCCTAATAACCAATTTTAACTAATGACAACCTCTAGTTGTAAACTTTAGAGAGAAGAGATATCTAACTACAGAAATCATTCATACGCATGCAATTTTTATTTGCATACACCAAGGCTAAGTGCATACATAACCAAGTAAGTATAAGAAAATTTTGAAATAAAAATAAAGATGCATACCTAAAAGTTTATTTAGTAAACAGAAAATGTATCCTTTTGTTAGTATATTTTGTCAAGTAGAACAATAGACTTTTAAATTAAATCAATCATCTCCAATCAAGTTGGTTAATATTTCCCTCATATTTACAGAAATGAAATATGCCCAGTTCCTGAACATTCTTACGCAGTGGGTGGACACCTGGTTTCCCCTGATCATTACCTTTGATTGTGCCACGTCTGATTCCTATTTCCCATTACTTAAAAACATTTCAGGCAGATCTCATAGATTCTCAAACTCTTTAAGATATTAATACTCTAGCTCGACTTTTAGTATAAAATGTCAATCACGCATCAAACTTATCACTTATCTCCTCATTAACCTCTTTTTCTGATTCAAGTACCTGAGCTAGAAAAAGGGCATGGCTTGATTCCCGCCCCCCCACCCCCACTTTGGGATTCTTTCTTCTCCATTATATTGGTGATCAGAGGGGAATGGAGGGAAAAGGGATAGGTATCTATCTCTTGGTGGGGTTAAAGTTCTCTCATACTGATTATTGAGATTTTTCCAGTTACACTCTGTGGCTGGTACCCTCATGCTGGCTTTTTAGTAGAGTATGTGACATTTTTCTTGAACATCCCTTCAGTTCAGTTCAGTTCAGTTCAGTTGAGGATCCCTTCAGTAGCCTCAACATGACAATATCAATCTTCAATGTAGAAAATCTACTCTGGTTCAAAGTCTTTTAACTTCTCCACCCACATCCCCCAGTTTCAAGGCACCGAGGGCCTAGCAGTAAGTCTGCCACCAAAATGCCATATTGAAGGAGAATCCAACCTCTCCTTTCTGTAGTATCTCAGATCATTACAAGGATTCTCTTGGTACTATTCTCTTGGAACTCCCAGGGAAGTAGAAGTTTGTGGAAAGCTAAGGCAGTCTCTACCTAGACCAGGGCTTGCTATTTATACCTTTCAATTTCCATTTAAATAGGGTAGAACAGAAGGGCAGAGGTAAGGCCAAAGGAACTGAGGTAGGTTGGCTGCCAGGGGTGTAGAAACCATGGCTTTTACCCTGTTTCCTAGGTGAGGTACCTTCTTTCTGCCTTTGTTTCCCAGCAGTGTCCAACAATTGCAACTATTGAAAACTCTCCTTCAGTATTCATTATTAAAAATTAAAGAAAATGACAGAGGAATTTGCCTTGTTTTTACATAGAACAGAGTAATGGAAAATGAACAAAATATTTGGGACTTTTTGTTTGGCACTTTGCCTTTGGTGCTGTCTTTGAAGGAATCTCCTAAATAGCATCCCTGTGAAGCATTGAAAAAGAAAGGTTTAGACGTTTTCTTCTTTTGAGCGTATGAAAACACACCATGAGATACACTATGAGATGACAAATTGGGAAGTGCTCTGGGAGACACAGCCACAAGGAAGTGGGGGAGGCTGGAGATGAAGAAGCTGCAATATAATTGCAAACAAAGCCTCAGCTCAACCTACAGAGATTTCTGGAGCACGCTTAGCCTTTCAGAATTGTTCCAGGCAATGCCGTAGTTGGGGTGATTCTCTCCTCACTCCAGCCAGTCTCTCTCCGAATCATGTCTTCTGCAAAGGGATACAGCCATAGGCAAGGCAGTTCCCTGAAGCCTGGAGAAATGCCCAGTGAGAAACTCAGCTGTGAGCCCTCTGTCTTCGCAGCAGTGGGAGGTGGGTGCCTCCACCTAAAGAGAGGATGGAAAAACACTACCATGCTATCCCTTACCGAAACCATGTGAATACTGCCTGATCGTCCATTGCAAGAAGTTACTTCTGTTTGGACATACATTAATCAGCTACGCTATCTCATGAGTGCCTGACACAAAGTATGAACGTTTCAATTAATATACAGGGTTTGCCTCAGTTTCTCTAAGTGTAAAATAAAAATTTTAATATAGAACATTTACTGTAATAATCATGTAAGTTCTTTATGTGGTATATGATTAAATAGGGCTGAATTGTTAATATATATAAGTAGGGTTGAATTGTATATATAATATATAATATACAATAGATAATATATATGATTATATATTAATTAATAATATATTATATATATTATAGCCCTTATATTATCCTTAATTAAAATCCCTAGAACTTACATCTGAGGGAGAGCTACATTTCTCTTTCAGGTGACGAGGTAGATGTATCTCCATTTACAACTTTAGCATATCCAGAATCAACCTGTCTGGCATGTTGTGGTTGTGAACTAATGGACAAAACCACCCAAGCTTCCCAGGCACATGACTACAAAGGGACAGGAATTCAGAGATAAAGCTATGGATTTTTTCCAGTAGGATAGTACAAAAAGCAAATGAGCAGATATCATTTATAGAAAGAAATATTTACAGTGTCAGGGAAGGTAATGAAAGCACTAAAAAATGATTTCTCTCAGGATAGCAGCACAAAAAGAAAACCTCATAAAACTGAAGAAACTCTTACAATTTTGGAAGCAATTGACATGTGTAAAATTATTCATGGTTCAAAAGTTGCTAAGAGCCTAAAATCTTTTCTAGTTTCTAGAGAATCAACATATTGAAGGCTCAACTTTAATTGTAAAGATTTAGCATATGAATAGAATTGGCAGAGGATTAATTTTCCAAAGTGTTGAATCCCCAAATATAAATTATACTGCACTGGCTCTTTGTTCACTGAATGCAGAGGAGAAAAAACACTATCCTGCTACATGTCCTTCTTTTTGCTTCCACAAATGCACATCTACAGCAATGTCCAGTCCTTCTTGTGTTCAAGTGAGAAATGGAAAAATATGCAGATGGATTGTCCTTAATTCTTGTTTGCTTGCATTTCTTCTGATTTAAAACATCTTATTTTCCTGTTAAAATAAAAACAGCTATTAGAAACTTAGAGAATACTTCTATTTCTGTAATATTTTTGTTACAAGATGGGTGAAATTTTTTTCCTAGAACTTTGCATCCTAGAGGCTCAGAATCATGAAAGAAATATCAACAGAATGAATTATAATTAAATAGTCACTAAATTGTGTATTCACTCTCCTAACTATGTATATCCATGTGAGACAGAAATGAACATCAACATATAGAAAGAGATGACTGATGGGTGGATAGACTCAGTGTAATCAGTGTAAATAAGCAGACTATGATGTATACCATCTGTCTCATTAACATATACAAAAATTTGCATAGTTAAATTTTATATACTCTGTCTCTGAAAGTCGTAAGGATAGAAAAGTAATTTTATGATATAATAGTGATGAAAATTATAAAATGAAATGAAAATAGAAAAAATATATGAATGATTTTATTAAAATTATAAGATAAATGTAAGAAAAAAGGTATGAATTTCATATTAAACTTATTTTCAGGTAGGTTTTCAATTTCTTGTTTCTTCCAGCATCTCTATGTTGCAATGTTGGTACACTCAAAGTCGTCTCAGAGGCTCATTTTTCTAATTCTCTTTTCTTTTTGCTCTTCTGATTATGTGTTTTCTGCTTCCTTAGATTCTAAATCACTGATTTGATTCTCTGCTTCATCGGCCTTGCTGTTGATTTCCTGTAATTTATTCTTCATTTCACTTAATGTATTTTTCATTTCTGACCCTTTTTATGGTTTCCATGTGTTTTTTTATGCTGTTGAATTCTCACTAAGCTCCTTGAGCATCCTTATAACCATTCTTTTGAACTCTGTATGTGAGAGTTTGCTTGTCTCCATTTCATCTAGTGCTTTTTCTGGAGATTTCTCTTGTTCTTTTGTTTGTGACTTGTTTCTTTGTGTTCTCATTTTGGCTACTTCCCCATGTTTATTTCTATGTATTAGATAGAGCTGCTCTGTGTCCCAGACTTGGAAGAGTATCCTTATGCAGTGTAGGTGTTCTGTAGGGCCCAGTGGCACAGCCTCCCCTGTCACCGGAGGTGGCCACCCCAGTTGTGCCCCTGTGTGGGCTGTGTGCACTGTCTTGTTGAGCCTTGATCACTATTGGTGTCACTGGGATAGAAAGACCCATAGGCCAATTTGCTGAGAGGACCAGCTGCAACTACAGCAGAAGAGCTGGTGTGCAGAGAGTGACCATATGGATCACTTGCTTGATCCATATGGATCAGGACTTGCTTCAGTGAGACTTTGGTGCTCACCAAGTCCACTGCTTGAGTGTGTCACTCATAGGATGTCATAGGGTTATAATTTCGCATAGTCTGGAGCTGTCCACAGGGTGCACTGACACCGGGGCCTCCTGGGAGGTGCAAAGTCAGCCAAAACCCAGCCTGGGGCCACCGGGCACAAACTACATAGTGATCTGCACTGGCTGCTACTAGTGCTGGGCTTGGAGTTGTTCAGGAGAGACTATGCTATGATCCAAGGCCAGCTGCCATTAGTGCCGGGCCTGGGGCCTCTTAGCAAGAGGGGTACACAGAGGCCAGATGCTGCTTGTTTGAGAGATTTTAGGGAAGTCTGAAGCATGAGGCAAGAGAGGCCATTTATATGGAAACCAGTTGGGTGGGCCCACAAGTTGGGTGGGGTAGGGTCTCAGGGCAAACATTGTGAGCCAGGTTGATGGAGTCTCAGATATGGTGCCTACCTACCAGTTCTGTGGGGGTTGAGCGGCGGCTCAGCAAAGGAACAACGGCCTCTGGTAGCACTTCTGTCTAGGAGAAACCTGCCCCTCTATTCCTCCCGCTGAAGCCAGATAATTCAGTTCTTTCCCTTAGGGCACTGGTGCCTTTCGAGGTGCTGCCCAAGTACTGGAGATCAAAGGGAGTGATTCATACAGGCCCTGTGTGAGGACCACCTGGGAGTCTAGAGGCCTCTGTCTTGCTGTGCCAGAATTCCCACTGGTTTTTACTGCCAGAAGTTATGGGGACTACTCTTCCTGGTGACAGAAGCCTAGGCTGGAGATTCTAATGTGGGGTTGGGAAGCCTTGCTCCTTAGAGGGGAGATCTGTAGCTGAGACTTCCCCCCTGAGTTTTAATCATCACATGTGGGTATAGCACTAGCCTATTCAGTGTCTCTTCCCCTCCTACCAGTTTTTCTCTTTATATCCTTAGTAGTAGAACTTCTGTTCAGCTAGAGTTCAGGCAGTTATGATGCCCTCCAATTTAGTTGTACTTCTGATGTGGCTGTGGGATGTTCCAAGTATTGTGTTTACCTATGCCACCATCTTTACCAGAAGCGTGATTAATTATCTTAAGTTACAGATCTCTAAAATGTACTCCTTTCAGGATGTTTATAATTCCACCAAATATTCCTAATATACTGACCCATTTCTTATAACACTAGTAAACAGTGTCTTTTACGTTTCCTGTAATTTTCTTGGCTAATGAATTTTTCTGGTTGGATTTGTTCTGATCATCCTTAAATCCTTCCATGCTGACAGTTTTAATTAAAGAAAAAATTTCAATCATTTCTCTAATGCCAGAGAAATGCTAAGTACAAATCATTTCTATTCGGAATTTCAGTACCATCTCCTCTGATAAAGCCTCATGAAATAGTTTTGGCATTTATAGGGTTTTTCATAGGCTGCATAGTAAATGAGCAATGCTACTTTACTTCTTATAAAAATATTGTACAGGGCCAGCATAAACAGATTACAAATGTAGCATAAATTAGCACTCATGTTTTTATGTTTTATTCTTATTATAAGATCCACACCCCCCAAGTTTGAAATGTTGTTAGATTTGCCATGCTTTCCCTGAGCAATGCAAATAACTCTGTATCTTGTTCTTGGAGCTATACATCTGTTTCTGACATTCACTTTAAATCATCTTTGGAGAGAGTGAAGAAAACTATGTATTTTCGTTTTAGCAACACTTTCCTTATCTACCAATAAATTGTTATTGATAATTCTTAAGATAAAAATGACCTCCTGATAGACTTTTGGGTTTCTTAACTTCTGATAATATCTTCACATTACTGCTTATCCCTCTGTATCATTGATTTTTTTTAAATTTCCCTGTCCATTTCACATTTACTTTTTTTCTTTACATTGTTACTTTCCTTTGACTTACAACTTTTTAGCTTAAGTGTGAATCTGAATCCCAGTGAAAAGAACTGTGTATTTCTGGGTCAGATAAGGCAGTTATGCTAAGAGTAAAATGACAGAATCATAATAGTAAATGTAAAAACATAGGGTGTAGCCCATCAGGCAGCAAGTAGTTTAGCCCTGTATGATCCGAGTCTGACCCTAAAGTAACTAGGCATTTTTTCCTCATAACTAATCTAAGTTTTTTATTTAAGCCATCTCCTGCTCTAAGCAAAAGGACAGGGAGGACCTGGGCAGTGGGCCAGGTTGTCTTTACTCATCTTCATAGCTGGTTGGAAGCAGATGCACACGAGCCTTAGGAGATAGAGTATGGTTACCATCCCCCAGGGGAAGGGCTTGGACGGGATGGGGAGATCAGGGTAGGTGATGAACCTGGGTCTCTCATGCTGTCTGTGGTGCCACTTCAGGAAGACGAGCAGCTCATTCCCACCTCAGAGAGTGAGCCAAAGTAGATGAGGGCCTTCCACATGCCAGCTGAGCCTTCCTCACCGTCGGTGCCATTAAGGGTAGGCCGAGACAGCAGTGGCCAGACCAACCTGGCAGCCCAGAAACTCTGGACTCCACTGCTACCACCATGTGTGACCTGGACCACAAGACAAATTATTGACTTCAATTCTCAGACCCCAAGGGAAAGAGATTCTAAGGCTCACTGAGTAAACAGCTCTGGGACTTAACAGAATCGCGAGGTGTTTGTGAACATTTTCCTCCTTAGAGTTTATTTTTATTTACTACAGTTATGCATATTTAACACAGTGCTGTGGTTACAGGTTCTTTGCTTGTTACTTTGAGCAATGGTGGGTTATTCAGACTATTTGGGGGCTACAGGTCTTATTTAATCCTTTGTGTTTGACTGAGTTAACAGATGAGTATAAAACCATGGCCTGCCTTCCCAATCCCCAGAAAGAAACTTATAAGCCTCAATAAACCATTTTACACATAGGAAAACTATGGCCTGAAGAATTTGTGACTCACCAAAAATCATGAAAATAGCACGTAGAAGAGAACATATTTAAATCCAAATCTAACTTCAAGCCTTACTTCTATTTCCAGTCATAGTTAATGTCAGCACATTGCACTTTTGTATTCAAATGATGATTCCATACTCACTTTGTTCCCCAAGAAACAGAGATATATTTTATCAGCTAACTAATAAGAGAGGTCTAGTTACCACTTCACTCAACAATAGAAATTTCTGAAGACTTCGAGGACATGTAGAGGACCCTTATCACATTTCACTGGTGTAAGATCATTTTTTGTGAGGATTTATTTAATGCTCCTTGAAGTATGGAAATATGATTGTGCCATTATATTTACTATAAATATTTTCATTACTTAGAAAATTATTCTGTTCTTTTTCAAGCCCGGGTATTTTTATTTCTTTTCTATGACCTCTAGGAACTGAGGGTACTAAAATGTTGTTATGCATGCTGAACAAATAAATATGTCCATTCATTTAAGTGTCTTGCCCTTTCATTTCATTGAGTTCCTCCCCTCAGTCTCTTATTATGCATCAGGGTGCAAGGGCAGAACAAATTCATTTTCATTCTGCCCTTTGTTATTTTGAAAAAAATCAAAGTCAACACTTTTATTTTCAATTTTTTGATTGACAACTCTATATTTTCACATTTAACTTTAAGTTTTTAATCAGTAACATCCAGATCATCAAGTATGGAAATTAGCATCCATAAATTAAACCATAGTTTAAAAATGGGCTTTAAAAAAATAAGGTTACCAGATAGAATATGTTACACTTTCACGGTGGACTTTGTGGAGGATCCATTTGGCTCATGACCCTTCTGCCCTTGAATTGAAACCTGGGTTAATTGAGGCAAAGCTGAACTTGCTCTTTTGTGAAATGTGCGGAAGAGGACTATTCTTTTAATTGCTAAAATCATCAGTACTCTTTTGACATTTGGATATATTCCCATTTTATTTAAAGTATTGCCTGTTAACTCATCATTTAGTTGCCTCTTGCACTATTGTATTGTTTTCAGCATATGCAAATTAATGGTCTGTACAGAGCATGGGAGTAAATGGACAGAGAGTAGGGAATCAGCTACTAAAATGCTACATTTAATCGGGGTCTATGAACTGATTACAGCAATATCGTACAGATCAAAGTAAAGGAACACCAAAAAAGAACAGGCAGTCCAATACATTAGCACTTAATGGATTCTGAGAAATGTTTGACAGTCAAATATCTGAAATTTGAACAAGGTTACACACTGGAAGGACAATTTTGTTTCCAATGAGCTAAAAGATAGTATTTGTAAATCCCTAGTAACGGTTATGGCAGAGTTTCCCTCTGGCCTGGGGGACGATCCAGGCAGACCAGCTTCTCATATGGGTGTCATGGGAAGCTACTATTAGCATGTTGCACTTTTTTCATTCCTGGTTGCTCTGGAGGTTGGGCAAATTGAGCCCCTGACATACTTTATATATGCCCACTTACGTTCCCCTTCCCTTCTGCCAGGAAGTCCCCATTCTTTAAACTACTCCCTAAAGCAGCCCTAAATATGGAGCAAAAGGAAAGGAACCTGAGGCCTGTGTTTATCCTGAAATGGCAGTGGGAGCTAAACAGGGCCGTGGACCAGCCTCTCAGCATGTACCCTCCCCACCTGAGACACCGGCATCCCTCTGAGAAAGGTCTCCACAAACACCTTCTTGTCAAAAACCTAGGTATGTGTGGAGGCCCAGCTTCCTGCCCCACCAGCTCCTGAACAGCAATAGCTGCCAGGCAGAGCCACCATCCAATAGCTTCAAATGGACTCTCCTTACAGGACAAGCGAAAGACTGAATTCAGGGCATGAATAGTGGGGATGGGGTGGGATCTGGTGTAAGAGACGAAAATGTGGGCTCTGTAGAAATAGTGAATTATCTTCAGGAAGAAAGGAATATCAATGGAAATGCTTGACCCACTTGCCTCTTCACTAGCAAGTGGCTCTGTTTTGTCGAGGGAGTTTCTGTGAGCCATCACACTCTGCCCCTGTGAACTAACAGCCTGCCCAGCTTCTGCGACAACCAAGCTCTTCACACAAGACTAGATACCCCTGGCTCTAGAATCTCCACAAAATGCCTTGACAAAAGATCCGCATAAAAGAATAATGGCCCTCCAGAGCCATCCACAGATGGTGTACCACAAAGCCAGAGTAATCTTGCAGCATCCAGAGGCCTAGTTTCCACCCAGATGCCCAGAATCTGAAGTAATCAGATCTGGCCGACATAAAGGAACTTTATTCTGGGTCATTCTGAGAATGACAAGTAGTTCCCAGGCTTTTGAAAGTAATGCACTAGTAAATATTAAAAAAATATTTTAGTGACCTGTATGAAGTTGATGCCTCTTGTTTTCTCAAGTAAGTACATGTGATTGGGGTTTCTGTGACATTGTATTTAACAGTCATAGCTGTCATTTTTTAATTGAATATATTAGGGTGACACTGGTTAATAAAATTATATAGGTTTCAGGTGCACAGTTCTATAATACATCATCTGTATATTGTATTGTGTTCGCCATCCCAAGTCAAGACTTCTTTTATCACCATTAAGAGTTCATACATGTGGTTGCCTCTTGCTCCATCAGGTTTTTCATTTAAATTTTAATCCCAAAATGGCACTCATCTCTAATGTTATAAGAAATGCATTCTTGTAACTGCAGTCTAATTCCACAAAACTAAGAGCCAAAGGAGGAAATTTTTAAAAAACGTATTTCCTTTTCAGAAGACCTTTAAAATAAAAAGAAATTAAAAGCAGTTGAGTAACGGTATTTTGCCATCCCCTGAGAATTCCCAAGGATAAGATTCATCCTAAACTAAGAGTTACTCCCTTTATTCCCCATAACATGTTTTCACATATGAAAATCATTCCTTCCCTTGCTCATTCCCCCCAGTAGACTGAGATCTGTAAAGGCAAACAGGGTATTATTTATTGCTATATCTGAAGCTCCCCGGCTAGTTTACGGGCTCAATAAATGTTTGTTATGAGAATAAATATTTAGCCAGAGTGGTGAGAATGTAGCAGAAGTAGTTGACCATTTTGATTTAAAACATTTCATCGGTGATAGTCGATGAACATCCAGAGGCACAGTGACTGGCTTGTCCTTTGTCTGAAGTGGTGAGCTTGATGGAGCAGTCCAGACTTTTAGGGTGCTTGTGGGTTCTCAAACAGCTAATAGTTTCTTCTGTAAAGCTTAAATGCTTTCATACAGAGGATGACAAACGAGGGCATTAAAAGCAGTGTTAGCTGGGAAACACAGAGAAATTGCTTAGCTTGCGGATTTTAGAGGCGACCTGAGTCTCCTTGAACAGCCAGGCAAAGCTGGGGCCCTCATGAGTGCTCCCAGTGCCCCTGAGAAAATTTTCATAGCACTAATTCAATAATCACCTTATTACTAAATCATTGGTAACTGGTCATCATTTCCATGCCTTGTGTCAACTGAGCCAATGAGGCAGTGCATTGGCTTTCGTCTCAAAATTCGTGCCTACCAGAGTGCCTGCTACAACTCAGTGTTCAGGGAGCCTGGGTTTCTTGGGCACTTCCTAAAGTAGACAGTGGCTGGAATAGATATTTTCACTGAAATCATCCAAACCATGCCAATCTTGCCTTCCTTTCATCACTTTTTCATCTCTCTTTTTTTTTTTACTGCTTACTTTAAATTTTCTCTGACCCTTTTATCCTTTTCCTCAGAAACCCAAAAGGCTGCCTTGCTACTCCCCTAAATGTTTGGATAAATAGTCATATGTAAAAGAATTTTGTTCAAAGCATAGATAAAGCATTCCACTTACAAGGTAAAAGGTTAATGGGAGGAAGCTTTTTGATACGTTTAATATCTTAATTTTACGTAGGGATGCATTTCTGCGAGCTCCCAGGGCTTCGACAGGTTTTTTTTTATGTTTACAACAAACATCACTGAAGAGCCAGAATAGAGGGTGTCATATCACCTTCACCCAGTGGGAAAAAAAAACAACCTGAGCCTGGATCGCTAAGTGATTCACTCACAGGCGTGCAGCCCCTCACTGGACTGCGGGCCCACTCCCTGCACATTCTGTGGTGCAGACACTCAGAAGTGATGAAAATGCTTTCATGGCTACTCAGAAAATGCAGGGACAAAGTGTCACCAGCAAATCAGTTTATTTATCTGATGTCATCAATATGCATTTAACATTGTAACAACTACTACTACTTGAAGTGGAAACAAACAGAAAATGTATAAGAATATAATACAGTTTGCTTTTAAATGTTGACTCTAATATTTGCTTGTACATTATGGAAATGCTATAATTTTTATCACATGAAGGTCTACAGTCCTCTAAACTAACCATCTCATGATCACATAGTTACTCCATATAGAGCCACATACTAACAATTCCAACCAACAGATAAGCACTTTATATATGAACAAAGACATGTGGCACTTAAAAACTTTGTAAATCCAGTTTATTAGAATACGCTTGGCCCTTTGCTTAGTAAGATAAAAATGTTTTATTAAAAACATTTTTAAGGGTGCTCAGTTACAAAAATAATTCTAGCTATAACAAGTAAGCATCAATAGCTTCCTGATAGGATAATAAAATAGATTTAACACTATATTTTGAATAGTCCTAGATTCCAGCAAGTTGCTGAAATAGTCCGGAGATCCCTGCCACCCTTTTCCAAGTTTCCACCAGTGGTTAAAGCCTGTGAAACTGTAGTGCATCAGAAGCAAGAAATGGGTGTTGGCACGGTGTGTGTAGCTTTGTGCTGTTTTACTACACAAGCAGTTTTATGCAACCACCAGTGATCCAGATGCAGAACCATTCCACCACCATGAAACCCCCCCTAGTGCTAATGCTTACAGCTAACACTTATAGACATACCCACTGGCTTGTCCCCACCATCCCTTCCCCTCTACCGATCACGGATTAGATCTTCATCTCTATAATTGTATTATTTCTAGAGTATTGTATTATTAGAATGATATAATGTGTCACCTTTTGATATTGAGTTTTTTCACTCTGCATAATGTCTTTGAGACCTATTCAAGTAGTTGTGCCTATCAATAATTTGTTCTTTTCTATACCAAGTAATATTCCATGGTATGCATGTGCCACAGTTTGTTCAACCACCATAGGACATTAGGGTGGTTTCAGTTTCAGGCTGTTAGACATAATGTTGCTATGAATAATCATATGCATGTTTTTGTGTGGACATAGTGCTTACTTCTTTGGGATGAAGACCCAGAAGGATCATTGTTGTATAATATAGTAAGCAGGGGTTTTTTATTTGTTAGTTTTTGTGTTTTAAAGAAACTGGCAAGCTATTTTTCATAGTGGCTGTACAATTTTACATCCCCTACAGCAGTGCATGAGAGATCCAGTTTTTTCACATTCTCACCAGCATTTGGTGTGGCCATGATTTTTTTCTAACTTTAGCTTGTCTAGTAGGTGTGCAGTG
Source organism: Sturnira hondurensis (assembly GCF_014824575.4). Taxonomy (NCBI): domain Eukaryota; kingdom Metazoa; phylum Chordata; class Mammalia; order Chiroptera; family Phyllostomidae; genus Sturnira; species Sturnira hondurensis. The sequence continues at coordinate 12,750,945 of NW_028077105.1, read as the reverse complement.
ATATTTCTTAATGTTATTAATTCATAGTTCCTTAATGTCTGGTGTTAGGAATTATTTCCAATGTTTACTTGCTATCTATATATTCTTTTTTGATATCTTTTTCTCTTTTTCTCATTGTATTATTAGTTTTCTTTTTAATTTTGTGTTTTGAAGGTTGTTTGTATGTCCTACAAATAAGTTCTTTGTCAGATATGCGATTTGCAAATAATTTCTCTCAAAATTTTTGAGAGAAAATTTCTCTCAAGTTTTTGTGAAATTTCTCTCATTTTTCTTTGAAAAATGTCTTTTCATTCTTTTGGCAGGGTCTTTCACAGAACAAAATATCTAACTCTGATGAAGTCTGTTTTTTCATAATTTTGTAGATCATGCTTTTAATCTCATCTAAAAACTCTGCCAAGTCCTTCTTCACAAAGATTTTTTTCCTACAATATCTTCTACAAGTTTTATGGAAACGAATCTATGATTCGTTTTCAAATTTTGTGTATAATGTATTAAGTTTAAGTCAGGATTTATTTTTTGCCTATGAATATTCCATTGATCCTATAATGAGGATTATAGAATATTCCATTGATTAAATAACAATCAATGGAAAAATATTCCATTGATCCTATAACAATCCTATAACATTTGTTGAAAAGGGTTTTTCTCACCCAATTCAATTGCTTTTTACCTTAGTCAAAAATTAGCTGGCCATATTTGTGTGGAGCTATTTCTGAGTTCAGTATTATGATCCACTGATATGTGTCTATGTCTCTGCCAATACTACACTGTCTTGATTACTGTAACTATAATATTGGCAGTCACTTCTCTCACTTTATTTTTTAAAGATTAATTTTACTATTTTGATTACTTTATATTTGCATATCATTTTTAGAATAATTTTGTCCATATCTACAGAAAATCTTACTGAGATTTGGACAGCAAAGGCTTGAAACTTGAATTTTAATTTGGGGGTAATTGGCAATTTTACTAGACTGAGTTTTCCAATCCATGAACATGATATGTCTGTCAGTTTATTTAGTAGATCATTATTTTTATTTCTTTCATCAGCGTTATATAGTTTTCACCATAAAAAGTATGTGCATGTTTTTTCTAGATTTATACCTAGTATTTGGGTTCTTGAGTGGTTATATATGGTATCATATTTTTGATTTCTGTGTTTATTACTAATATATAGAAATATAATTTGTTGATCTTATAGATTATAATCTAATTTATTCATTACTTATAGAAGGACTTTTGTTGATTCCTTGTGAGTTTTGCATATATAATTATGCCATCTACAAATAGGGAAAATTGTCTTCATTCCTGTATCTGTGTGCCTTTTATTTGTCTGGTATTACTGTGCTGCCTGGGACTCCCAGTATTATATTTAATAGAGATGGTGGAAACAAACATTTTTACCATGTTCCCAGTCTTAGGGGAAAAGCATCCAGTCTTTCACTGTAAAGTATGATTTTAGTTGTAAGTACTTTTATACGTTCCTGAACATATTCAGGAAGCTCACTGCTGTTCTTATTCTTCCAAGATTTTTTAAAAGATTTTATTTATTTATCTTTAGAGGGGAAGGGAAGGAGAGAAATATCAATGTATGGTTGCCTCTTGTGTGTCCCCTCCTGGGAACTGGCCTGCAACCCAGGCGTGTGCCCTGACTGGGAATTGAACCGCCATCATGTGGTTCACAGGCCTGCGCTCAATCCACTGAGCTACACCAGCCAGGGCTCTTCCAAGATTTTTGAAATCACAAATTAGTGTTGAATTTCCTCAAATGATTCTTTACATGAATATAATGATCTGATTATTTTTAAGCCTATTTTTAGTGACATATTCTATGATCCAGCAATCCTACCAACATAAATTAAAAATGTAAGTTCACAAGAATGTATATGTGAATATTAATAATGGCTTTTATTTAAAATAGCTAAAGGCAAGAAAAAAATCCAAATATCCAATAGTAGGTGAATGGGCAAACTCAATGTGTATTCATAAAATGTAGTGCAATGAAAGCGAACAAGCAACTAACACATGCAATAACATTAATTAATCCCCAAAACACTGTGAAGTGAAGGAAGCCAGGCACTGTACACTTTATCAACCCATTTACAGTAAGGTCTAGAAAAAGAAGAACTATGACATAGTGATAAAATAAAAACAGTAATCATCTTATTTTGGGGGTGATCATGGAGTGCCAGAAATGTTTTCTATTTTTATTGGGATGCTACTTACATAGGTCTATACAATAAAAACTATTTCAACTAAAGACTTAAAATGGAAGCATTTTACCATATATAAATTATACTGCATTTTTTTTTAAATAATACTTTTACTGTCATATAAGGTCTTTCCAGAGAGTATCCATCCATGGAATATAAAAAATAAAGACATTCATTGAAGAAGATACAAGAAACACTTGTACCTAGGACAATGACACCTCAGTTTCCTTCAAAGTAAGCACCTTGGGACCTCACACAATTCCCCCAATCGCCATCAACTGCCCTGTTGTAGTTTCCTAAATCTCATCGAGGGTCTGAAATCTCTTCCCTTTCAAAGGTGATTTTAGTTTTGGGAAAAGCCAGAAGTTGCAGGGTGCCAAATCTGGGCTGTAGGACAGCTGAGTCATCTGGATCATTGGATGTTTCGCCAAAAAATTCTGCACAAGGAAGGCGTGATGCATAAGTGGGTGCAATGTAGTGATGAAACTTCCAATGACCAGTTGCCCATAGCTGTGACCTTCTGAATCATCTGAACAGTTTCCTCAAAGGAACCCTCAAGCTGAACACAGAATTTGATGCAGATCCATTGCTCTACTCACTTAGTCATTTTGAATGTGATAGCCACACAGTACGCGTGCCCACTCAGTGGCATCTACCACCCCCATGAAGTTGTCTTTGTTTATGCATGCACATTCCAGTCCACTCTCCTTGGCTGACAGGTTACCTTGATGTTGCACAAACCATTATAATTATATTAACAATGATGGGAGTTTTTCCAGACAGACCTCATGTGTTTCCTTTATGTTTTAAGTGATTTTATTTTTTAATATGTAGAATTGAGCTCTCTTATACTTCAAAAAAAATTAGTGAATTAAGAGGTTAAATATTTTTGTTTAATTTTTATTTAATTCTTTGGTCACTCCTGTTCTCTGTATATATACCAAATGCAGGATCTGGTACAAATAATGCCCCTTTTTAAATTATAAAATATTTTATTACAAATCATAAGCATGTAGTTCTGTAAAATAACAATATTATAGTCAAGCACACCATATAACATTTTAGGTGAAATGTTCAAACGAAAACTAGAAATTCTTCCGCCCTTACTATTATTCTACCAACCACACTCAAACAGGTATTACTTCTGCTGGATCCTGTGCATACATATTTATCGTATTTCCTTGAATCCACTTTATATCTTTTATTATCCCTCTATTATCCTTTATAGTTTTTTTGTTTGTTTGTTTGTTTTAAATATTTTATTTATTTATCTTTAGAGGGGAAGGGAAAGAGAGAGGGAGAGGAATATCAATGTATGGTTGCCTCTACCAAGGACACACAATGTATCGTGTGTCCCCTGCTGGGAACTGGCCTGCAGCCCAGGCATGTGCCCTGACTGGGAATCGAATTGCGATCGTGTGGTTCGCAGGCCCGTGCTCAATCCACTGAGCCACACCAGCCAGGGCTATAGTTTTTATATACCATATATTCACCTACAGTTTATTGTCTTTGTTTATAACACCTTCTAATTTCATTATAATTTCCGATGGTTTGTTTTTCTAAATCTTTCTTGAGAACTGTCAGTTCTTTTCCTTATCTTTGTATTGTTGTCTAGTCACCTAATTTCTGAGCTTCTATTTTTCTAATTTTTTGTTCTTTCTCTGGTCTGCTTCCTTAATTTCTTTTAGCTTATTTTGAAACATTAGAGTTTAGTTTTCATCTTTTGTGACCACATTTTTTGTGGTGATTTTATTTTTATCTTTTTTTTTGTTCCTAGTTTGAATAAAATAGAATTCTCAGAACTTGTAAGAAGAAATATTTTAGAAAAAGCAGAAACGGATCAAAGTAACTTTAACCACATCATCACTCCCAGGGTGCCTCCCCTCCTGTTACCATGAAGGACTCAGCGGATAAACTTTCTGTGTAGCCAGGTCTGTCTGAGAGCTAAACCTAATTCAGTAAGCCTACCTCTTTGAGTCTGATGTTTCAAGATGGTGCTCTTATATTGAGCAGATACATTGTGTAGTGACAGGACTTTCAGGGATCTGTGGTCTCTGGACTCGTTCCCTGTAGTGCTTGTCTTTTCCTTTCTCACAACGTTCCTGTTCTGTTCATTTTTGTTTGATTTCAAGTAGTGTTCCATCAGAGTGAGGTGCTCTACTTCCAGATATTTTGAAATTCTCTAGAGTTACTAAATAAAATAGAGAGGCCTTGTATAGTATTATTTTTCAATAAACAACAAATATGTATTTTAGTGTAAATTCATTGCATGGAATATTTTTATTTGCTGAATAGGGTAATCCTATTGGGGGGGCCACAGCTATGTCCATGTTCTCCATCTGCCCCCCTCCTCCTGCTTAGTGACCTGAGCCACTTGGTTTTTGCGTACTCACATGACTGTTCCCGTTTATTGTCTTCTCTAAGAACCTGAAGCCCGGATTCTGTTACCTGGAAGGATCTTGCCTTCCAGAGGTGATTCGTTTATGGTGTATAGGTTCTGTGGCTCAGAAGACTCATCCGAAATTTTTCATTCCCTGTAACTTGCATTGCAGAGCCCTGTTAGTGCTTTGGCCAGATCTACCTCATATTCTATGTTTTATATGGTGATTACTTATCAACAAGTGTTACTGAAGATACTCTGATATTTTCTTTTCTTACCTTGGTTGCTATGTTTGGTTTTCTAAAAATGGGGGTGAAAATTAAAACTTGCATGGCTAAATCTTGCATGGGTAAGCCAGAGTCCCCCAAACCGATTATTTTTTAAATATTATTTTCTGGTTATTTTTCCTTGTGTATAGGAATATAATTGATTTTATATATTGATCATCCCCTCATTTCAAAGTCTTAATTCTGATAACTTATCTGCCAATTCTCTTGTAAATAATCATATCATCTATGAATAATGAAAGTTTAATTTCTTCCTTCCAAACTTTTATTTTTTGTTTTCTCTTCTGCTGTCTAGTATATATAGTCTAATGTTGAATAGAAAAGATGATAGAAGCAGAATTCTAGTCTTGTGTCTATCCATCCAATTTTATAATGGGAATAATAATAGCTATCTGATAGGATTGTTTGAGGATAAAATAACACAGTCATATAACGTTATTTTAGCAATATTTAGTGCATATTAAATTGGTAATGTGATAGCTATTCTTTTTTAATTGTCAATAAAACCATCTATGTTATATTCATTGATGTATAAAGTAGTAGAAATAAATTAAAGAGCATAGGAAAAAATAATTAAAATATGAATAGAGACATGTTCACAAGTAACTACATTATTTGGAGCAAGTCTGCACTGTTTGGAATACAAATACAAATATATAATAATTTATTTAATGTATATGTTTTTCTATATCATTCTATTCAAAAATTTAAAAGCTATCCACATTTAAATATTTAAACTAATAGCTAATTGTAGAACATAGCACAGTAGGGAAAGCATTGGATTTCATAGGTGAGCATAGAGAGTGAAAGAACAGGAAAGGGGAAAAGCAGTCTAAACAGAAAAGAAGACTCAGATGAAGAAGTCAGAAGTGAATGCAAGAATATATTATCTAAGAACGCTCTTTGTGTACTACACTCTGGGGCCAGCTTTGTTGAGATTATGATACAGACATCATTGGTCTATTGCCAGACATTTGGACTATATGCTCTTTAAAATAGTCATAACCTGTGTAATTTTTTAAAAAAATCTATATATTTATAAAGTAATAGAGGGTTTTATATATTGATCATGGTTTATAAATTTTCACATGCTATTGAGCCCTCTTCTTGCTTATTTATTTTGGTGTTATTTCATTTATGCTTATGGTATTTTTATCAAAGCGATTTATGAAATTTTGTGTTTTTGCTGAATAAATTCAGGGAGATTTTCCATTGCTCTATTCTATATTGATTTCCATACATAGTCAGCTTTTCTGAGATACAAACTCAGAGACAAATTTACACACAGGAAGTTTATTGGTGTATGCTCTTGAAAAGAAAACAGGATTGAGTAGATAAAAAATTAAAACTTGACAACAATTGCAACATGGGAATCACTTGGTGTTTTGAGATTCTCTAACACCATGATAATCTTTCATATATGTCCAAAATAGGGGTGTGATGAGCCAGCGTTTGTATTCCTCCATGGACCTGTCATTGGGTGGTAGGCTGTCTACAGAAGGAGGGCATGCATGATCTTGAGTGATGCAATTCCCTTTGACCAGGGACAATTCCTTGAGAAGGACTCAACTGTGAGAAATTAACAGGTCACAGTGGAAGAATGGCTTCTTAATGTTAAAGGAAATATCTGGGTGGCACACCAGTGGGTACTCTAGATTCTATACCTTGCATTCCACAATCCACTTGCTTCAGATAATACTGTCATCCCACCTGGAAACAGCCCCTTACAGGCTAGGAGTATTTGGTTTGTTTTCTAGAGTGAATTTGTAGGATTAGTGGAACAAACCACAGCCCCACTTTTGCAGTTGGTCTTGGGATAACAATTGATGTGCTGGGTTGGCCAAAAAGTTCTTTGGATGGGATAGTAGTGCTTAGTTGTCTTTAACACCATTCAAGACAATTTTGCTAGATTGTATCTTGTCATGTCGGCATTCATTGAAAAAAACTCATAAAAATTGGAGAATTTTGTGGAGCCATTTTAATAGTTAAGATGGAAGAAAATGTGCTACATTTTTGGCATATGGTGCTTTATTATTTCAAGGATAGTAAAAAGGTAACTGAAATGCAAAAACAAGATTTGTACAGTGTATGGAGAAGGTGCTGTGATTGATTGCACATGTCAAAAGTGGTTTGCGAAGTTTCATGCTGGAGATTTCTCACTAGATGATGTTCCACAGTTGGGTAGACCAGTTGAAGTTGATAGTGATCAACTTGAGACATTAATTGAGAACAATCAATGCTCTACCATGCAGGAGATAGCCAACATACTCAAAAATGTCCAAATCAGTAAAGTTATTGTTGAAAATAAAAAAAAAGTGTCTTTTATTTTATGGGAAAAATCCATATTTTTTGGTCAACCCAATACTTTGTCTTCATCCTCTACTATTCATTCTGTTTATATTCTCTGGGCCTTAGTCATCTGCCTGAGTGGCTTACTTACTAGGGTAATCTAGACCCTTGTATTTGAGGGGTCTAAGTCACTATTTACCTTGCTTATAAAGTGAGGCTACTCCTCCAATGCATTGCCATTAAATCTGAGTAGAGAATTAACAAAGAGCCCCCACATTTCACCTGGATGACAAACATGTTCTTCCTTGGTCCACTGACAATCAGGGTTTATTACTCTTGCCCGGAGCATGGAGTAATCCGGACTTTTGGTCTCTTGCACCAAAATGTGTAAAGTCACTGGGTGGCAGAATAGATAAAAATTAGTTGAACTCTTGCTTTATCCCCTTGTAGAAGTTTTTTTTTCTCTGGAGCCTAACAATTCTGGATACACAGCACCTAATTTGTAGGGACAGGAAGAACAAATTTCACAAATACTTCATGTGGAGTGATGGTGAGAGGCGCTACTCCTGCCTCCACTGCTCTACTCCCAGACCTGTTTATTCTACCTGTTAGAGACCCAAGACCATGTAATAGGGACCCATATAGGGCATTTACTATATCACGGAGGAAGAAATGTAGCTTTGCCCAGTGTTATCTCCAAGTTAGCACTTCATCTGCAAATTTGAAAGCCAGAAGAGTCTGTCAGACTGACAGCTTCTAAGTGCCTTGGGGCTGATAGATCCCCTAGGAATTTGTTGACTCTTGTCTCCTAACTATAAAGTAAGTCCTTCATACCATTGCAGTGCATTGTGAGTTCTTGTATTGGTGAAACAAACATACTTGAAGTCCTCAGTTAATGGTTCTTCCAAAGCCTGTAAACAGGAGAGGCAATCCATATTCAGAATGTTTCACTTTCTCCTCAAATGAATCACTCCCATATTTATGGTAAAGGGTTTTCTATGTAATTATCTGATACAGATTGGACATTGGTCTACTTAAGGCATGGTTCCATATTGGGGAATCAGTGTGGCTTTGTTGCTTGCAGGTTAGTTCATTGACTGTGGCTGAATAAGGCATCCTTGTTCACCAGTAGCAAAAATGTCAAGGATTTCAAGGCTACTGCATGCCAAGAGCTGTCATTACAACACCCACTCCAGTGATGAGGCCCTTTACATCCACTTTTCAGGACCACTCCTATTTTTAATGATTATTAAGTTCCTCTGGTAATAAACTCTGAGATGCGCATACAGGTCATTGATAGGGGAGCATTCTCAGGAATAACATCTGTAATGGAGTGAGGTTGAGGTCAGGAACACTGGTCAGAAGTTGAACTGTAATACAGCAGCACCAGAAGCCTCAGCTAATCAATCCTATGTAGAGTTTGGAAGCTGGGCTTGGCTTTCATATATATCCTGAATTGAAAAAAGGGTCTGGAGGTTTTGTACTTTAGTATCAACCAGTCGTGAGACAAGGGTGGCCCCTGGAGGTGGGCATAGTCATAAGCAGGGCAGCTCACTTTGACTGAGGGCAATTCCAATGAGGGACTGGGCTGTGAGCGATCAACAGGCAGCACTTCTGGCAGCTGGATAACGGTCAGCACCTCAGTCCGGAAGGGGCACCTTGCCAGTGCCCACAGCTCTCACTGCAGCCTGCCTTCTGGAATACTTTAGTCAAATTCTGTTTATTCCAAATATGTGTTTGTCACCCTAAAATTGTGTACAGAAATAAGTTTGTGCTCAAATAAATCAATAACTGTTTTCCCTTTACATATAGGATCTATTAAAATATAATTTCTACCTGAATATGACACTATTCATGCACCAACAATAAAAAGATGGATGATTTTGTAAATTGTTGGGATGAATTTTTACCATTCATCACATTCACTTACCTCATAATAACTTGTAGCCTTGTATTTGCAAGGCATGTCTGTGCTAAGACTTAATGTTTTATAATCATTGACCAGAAAGAACCTAAGGAGACCACATGGGTGTTCAGTCTAAGACCATGTCCTCATTAATAATCTCAATACTGAGCTAAATATCACAGACTTGCACAGTAATTAATGATGATACAATAACCGATGAAGGTGCAATATATAAGCCTTATGAAATAATATAAAACTTGATTTATTACGCTGATTTGGACTAAATGCAATTATGCTTTTAAGAGAAAACATTTTTAAGGTAAAGATAATTTTTAAACTTTTTAATTCTTGAATCCCATGTTTAAGCTAAGGATTAGTAATTTTAGCCTTAAAGTGATTTTAAAAATTGGAAGAAACTAGTACGTGTGACGAAACATAGCTGTTACTGGTGCTTGCAAGTCATCATTACTTGACCTTTTTTTTTTTATCTTTTGGAAAATTAATACATATTAAGCTTTCATTCAAAGGTCATTTTAGTACTAAATGTACATTACAATTTATGAATTTTATCATACTTTTAGCATATTATCCAAGGCTCTGCCTACTGACAACACCACATTTAATCAAATAGTATCAGCCTTACAAATAATATGACTAGTTGATGGATATTAGAGGCCTGATAAATTTTCTCAAGAAAAATTCCTTAAGGAACAACGAATACAGCGTTTTTATAGAAGAGTTCTTGTATAATAATACATAAAGTGTTTGCCATTGCTAATACTTTTGGTGGACATCACTCTGCAATCATTATTTCCAATAAAAATGATTGACCAGTAGCTGACATGAGGACTGAACTATTCTGCTGATTGCCATCACTCTTGTTGGACTAGCCCATAGGCAGTACAGCTAAGGCTTCTCCTGCGGAAAAGCATACACTTCTCCAGGAAAATGTTAACAACAGTAAAATCGCCTTGTGTTCATCCAAGAATGTTAATTTCAAAAGGAGATAGAAAATATCAATATTTTCCAGGTTACAGAGGTAGATGCAGTACAGTTAGAATTTAAACCCAGGCCTCTAAACTTCTTGATATGCCTTTCTGTTAAATAATAAATTCAAATAATAAATTCAAATGTTAATAAATACATTTATAGAAATCTATATAGGCAAAACAAGAGAGTATATCAAAAGCTTTTAGAATTCAAAAGGAAATGTAGATAACAAAAGTCAGCCTGAAAGATTCTATTAAATCCGGTCTACACAATAGACAATGTATTTATAACACTTGGCTCTTCTGAGAAATTTCTTGACCATTCTTTTTATTTTGCCTTTTAATATATTTTTAACTTTATTTTTTATTGTTTACACTACTACAGATGTCCCCTCCCCCCCTTTTCCCACCTTCATTGAGCCCTCCCCCGCCCCTCTGGCCATAACCACACAGTTATCTGTTGAAAACCTCCATATCAATATATTAGTTTCATATTGTTGTATAACAAATTACTACAAACTTAGAGGCTTAAAATAATGACCATTTATTTGTCCATAGTTATTTCTGACAAAAGTCCAGATGGACCTGGCTGAGTACTAGGGTCTAACAAGACAAAAATCAAGATAGTGACTCTTCCATGCTCTTGTCTGGGGCCCAAGAGGTGGGGGTAGAGAGAAGAGGAGCGTTGACTTTCAGCTCATTCAGGTTGTTGGCCTGTTGGCCGAACTCAGTTCCATTTGATTATAGAACCGGGGTCCTCATTTCCTTGCTGTCTGTGGGCCTGGGCTGGTTTTCAGCCTCAAGTGCTTTTTGTATCTCTGACTTCTCCTTCTGCCACCAGCCAGAAAAAATTACCTGCTTTAGGACTCTAAGACTTATCTGATTAGATTAGGTCCACCTAGATAATCTCCCTATTTTAGGTCAACCTGAACAATGTCCTTGTTTTATGTCTATAATGTCACACAGCCAGAAAAGTGATTGATTTCTCAGTGTATTCACAGGCTCTAGGGATTAGTGTGGGGCACATGAAGGAGGCAATCATTCTGCCTACTACAGTCATGATAAGGAATTAAATGACTTTAAGAAAACTGCCAAAGTAATTATTAAAAACACTGGTTGGTTAGTATTTTGTTTATGAATGAAAGTTTACACTTAAAACCAAAGGCCTTAATTAATGAGGGAAGCTGTAACGTTACATTTTTGTCCTCAAAAAATATAAATGAAATCAAAAGGACATTGTTGTAGATCAATATTATGATTTTTAGAATATCTTTAGCATAGCCAAAAGATGAATAATTTAAAACTGAATTATGCTCTGTATTGGACCAGGTACTTAAAAGAAATTTTTCCCTTTCAAACTGATTTAAAAATAAACTAATACCCATGTTCCATGATGATTTATTTTAGCTCTTTTGAGAGTAAGCTTTCTATGTTCAATGATTCTATATGATGCAGTAATACAGAAGCCTTTAAAGACAGATATCTAATTAATTAAAAGTCTGATAATTTTAAGTTTCTCTATAAGATTGAATTGTTAACATCTAGTTTTGAATAATGGTTATCTTTCAAGAGGTTTCATTTTTCTGGGCTTCTTAGCACGTCAGAACATTTGAGCCCAAAATACCAGTGTAGCAAGCAGTATTTACCAGATACAATAGGACTAAGCTTTTCCTATTGACAGCATCCAACCAAGAAGACAGGTATTCAGAAGAAAGATATCACATGAAATACTCATAAATGTCTACCTTGTTACTAATGTAGGGAGAAAGAAATCACTCAGTAAAAATTCTGATGGAAATCTTCTTATCCACAAGTAAGTTATGAAATTATATTGTTGTAACAGTTTTAAATGTTTGGGAGAACTTTATACTTAGCTCACACTTACAATCTAATGCCAAACAGAGGATCCAAGAGGAATAAAGTTTATGTAATATGTCAGTCTAAGGCAAGAGCTCCCCTAAATGTATTTTGATCTGCATCTCTACTTGGATGTTTTAAACCAAATAAATAGACATTTTTAAAGGTCCTATTGATAGATTTACTGTATCTCCCAATTAAGATAATTTATGTATAGAGAAGGCTATTTACCTGGTAGAATTGCTTTAATCTAAATTGAAAGCTAGGGATATAGAAAAGCTAAGAAGAGATTAAAACCTCTCTGGAATGAAAACCAGTTATTTTTCTAATTGCAAAAGGAAAAAAAATAGGTTATGCTCACTCAGTCAAAATTCTCAACCAACTAGCATCTACCGTATATTAGTTGAAGCATATTTACATAAATTTTGAAAATGTCAGTGTTAACTTTCTACTTTTGACCTTTCAAAACTCCACATTTTTCTTCTTTTAATATTCTTAATATTTCCATAATATTTTTCCTCTAACTCAGACATAGGCGTTTTACATTTCCAATGTGATGTGTAACAGAATGTATGTTTTTCTTCGTTGTGTGATCCTTAAGTTGAATCTCGCAGGTTTTAAGACATGTCATCTGATTCAAGCTCTTCCTCCATGGACCATCTGAAACCTTTGACTTCCTTTCCATGTAATACTAAGTTACTGTCTGTTTAGTTGAATATGGAAAAGGGTTTGGTGTTCCTCTAGAAAATAAAGAGACTCATAAGAAAGAGCATCAATTATTTACATGTACATATTAAAGAAAACAATGTATTAGGATTTGCATAGGTTGCAGTGCAGGCAACACTCCTCCCAAGCTCCCAATGCCCCCTACACACAGTGTCTACCACCAGAATCCCAGTTTTGTTCAGATATTTGGATGGTTAGCAAAGCCCTCAGGGAGGTCTGATTTTATCTCAGGTCCAGGGGATGAATTACAATTGCTTTACAGCCACCACAATAATCTTAATCATCTTTGCCAGTGATTGGTTCAGGAAAGTAGGCAGGAGACACAGTTTTACCAATGAGATGTAAGGAAATCTGCTGAGTGCTTCTGGGATTTGTTGACCACCTCCAAACTTAATGCGTGAGAAAAGTTTTAAAACCCTGTATATAAACTACTGTAGTTCAATAGTATGTTACTTGCAGCCAAAGCACTTCTAACTGAAACAGTTGCTTTTTGTTTTGCTTGCACTTTTATCCAATTTACCAAAAGTAATCTTGAGGTTAGTAGATCTGAGCCGGGCTTTTTAGATAGTAAATGAAAAGCTGTTCAATACATTGAAGTGGGAAAAAAGTGTTTCTAAGATGCAGTTTTAATTAATTATTAAACATTGACAGATGTATTAGAATCTCCAAATGAATATTTGCAATCTATAAAGTACTGAAGTACCTAGTTTAGAATACTGTAGGAAAAATATATATTTGTGCTTATATGTGGCCACTGAGTTGAACTTTGCCTCATATTAGTCCATATTAGTTAAACTACTCTTTTCAGTGGGATTTCCCTAGCCCTGGGGTTATAGGACTATAACTATTTTCATATAAAATATTTTGCATTAGTTAAAAAAATAGTCATATATGAGTATCTTCATGCTGAATGAGTATTGTTATTTTTTTAAAAGATAATTATTTCCACATTTTGCAGCAAGAGAAAAAATGCCTTTGGGAGTACTGTTTTTATTTGGAGTTGCATAAAATTTAATAGCCATGTTTATATGTTCATTAAAATCATGCCCCATGAATATTCTAACATTTGTAGTCTGTCTTAGAAATACTGTATTTTGGCAAACTATATTAAGGTATGATTTACTATGTTGAACTAAACTAAACATTTCTAAACATAATTCAAATATTGTATTTAGGAATTGATCAAAGTAGAACAGTAAAAAAAGCACAAAAAAGTTAAGTGATAAAGAATCATTTGAGCCCTGGCTGGTGTAGCTCAGTGGATTGAGTGCCAGCCTGCGAACCAAAGGATTGTGGTTCGATTCCCAGTCAGGCACATGCCTGGCCAATTCCCAGCAGCGGATGCAGGAGAGGCAACCATACATTGATATTTCTCTCCCTTTCTCCTTCCCTTCCCCTCTAAAGATAAATAAATAAAACATTTTAATAAAAGAAAGAATCAGTTGAATAACTCATAATGTATCATTGAATTGACATATATTTGCAAATACTCAAGGAGACTTTTTAAAAATATAATCTTTATTGTATATTTTTCATTACCATGTAGTCCCTTTATACCCGTTCCTCCTGGCAATCACCACACTGTTGTCCATGTCCATGAGTCCTTTTTCCTTTTTGCTCAGTCCCTCCAATCCCTAATCTGCCCCCTGCCAGCTGTCACCTGCTCTCCATCTCTAAGTCTGTCCCCATTTTCTTTGTTAGTTCAGTTTAACTATTAGAGTCCACACATGAGTGAAATTGTATGGGATTTGTCTTTCTCTGACTGGCTTATTTCACTTAGCATAATATTCTTCATGTCCATTCATACTGTCACAAAGGGTAAAATTTCTTTTTTATGGGTTAGTAGAATTCCATTGTGTAAATATCATGTACTTGTTTTATCCACTGATCTAGTGATGAGCACTTGGGTTGTTTCCATATCTTGGTGATTGTAAATAACATGGAAGTGAACATAAGGGTGCTTATATTGTTTTAAATTAGTGTTTTGGGTTCCTTTGTAAATATTCCCAGAAGTGGGATAGCTGGGTTGAAAGGCATATTCATTTTTAGGTATCTCCATACTGCTTTCCAGAGTGGCTCTACCAATCTGCATTCCCACCAACAGTGCAAAAGTGTTGCTTTTTCCACACATCTTTGCCAGCATTCATTGTTTGTTGATTTATTGGTAACTGTTCTGACAGGCGTGAGATGATATCTCATTGAAGTTTTAACTTTCATTTCACTGATGATTAATGATGTTGAGTGTATTTTTACATGTCTATTGCTTATCTGTATTTCCTCTTTGGAGAAGTATCTATTCAGTTCCTTTGTCCAATTTTAAATATGGTTGTTTGGTTTTTTTGGTGTTGAAGTTTGTAGTTCTTTATAAAGTTTAGATAATAACCCCTAATTGGATGTATTAGTGAATATGTTCTTCCATTCTGTAGTTTGTCTTTTCTTCATGTTTTCTTTTGCTGTGCAAAACTTCTTAGTTTGATGTAGCCCCACTTGTTTTTTTTTTTTTCTTTTGTTTCCCTTGCCCAGGGAGATATACCCTATAAAAAATTGCTTCCCTGGCTGGTGTAGCTCAGTGGATTGAGCACGGGCCTGCGAACCACACAATCATGGTTCAATTGCCAGTCAGGGCACATGCCTGGGTTGCAGGCCAGTTCCCCACAGGGGATGCATGAGGAGCAACCGTACATTGATGTTTCTCTCCCTCTCTCCTTCCCTTCCCCTCTAAAGACAAATAAATAAAATATTTTTAAAAATTGCTATGAGCAATGTCTGAGATTTTGCTGCCTGTGCCTTGTTGTAATGTTTTTATGGTTTCAGGTCAAACATTTAATCATTGAATCCATCTCAAGTTTTTCTTGTGGGCAGTGTAAGAAGGTGGTCTAGTTTCATTGTTCTGCATAGATCTGTCAAATTTTCCTAACATAATTTATTGAGTAAACTATTGTTAGTCTATTGTATATGCTTGCTTCCTCTATAGAATATTAATTGACTATAAAGGTATGGGTTTATATCTGGGCTCTCTATTCTGTTCCATTAATCTATGTGTCTGTTTTTATGCCAGTGCCAGGCTGTTTTTATTACTATAGCCTTATACTATAGTTTGATATTAGGCAGCATGATTTCTCCAACTTTTTTCTTCTTTCTCAGGATCACTGTTGCTATACAGAGCTTTTTGTGGTTCCATATAAGTTTTTGGAATCCTTGTTCTAGTTCTGTGAAATACATTATTGAAATCTTGATAGGAATCACATTGAATCCTATCAAGGATTGCTTTGGGTAGCATGAACATTTTAATGATGTTAATTCTTCCCATCCATGAACATAATATATGCTTCCACTTATTTGCATTCTCTATTTTTTTCTTAGGTGTAAAGGTCTTGTACATCCTTGGTTAGATTTATTTCTAGGTTTTTAATTCATTTTAAGCAGTTGTGAATGGGGCTCTTTTCTTAATTTCCATTTCTGTGATTTTATTATTGATATATCAAAATGAAACTGATTTCTGGATATTGAGTTTGTATCCTCCTACTTTGCTAAAATCACATATCAGTCCTAACAGTTTCTTGGTGGAATCTTTTGGGTTCTTTATTTACAGTATCATGCCATCTGCACATGAAGACTGTTTTATTTCTTCCCTTCCACTTTGGATGCCTTTTATCCCTTCTTGTCTGATTGCAGTGGCTAGTGCTTCCAGTACAATGTTGAATAAGACAGGTGAAAGCAGACATTACTGTCTCGTTCCTGATTTTAAGAACACTTGTCGTTATTGCCTGTCGAGTATGATGCTGCCAGTGGGTTTGGCATTTATGGCCTTTATTATATTTAGGTATGTGCCCTCTATTCCCACTTTCCTGAGTGTTTTGATCATAAATGGGTGCTGGATTTTATCAAAAGCTTTTTCTGCATCCATTGATATAATCATGTGGTTTTTATCCTTCATTTTTTTTATGTGGTAAATCCCATTTAGTAATTTGCTGATGTTGTACCAACCTTATGGCATTCCTGGAATAAATCCCACTTGGTCATGGTGTATCATCTTTTTGATGCATTGCTGTACTTCCTAATATTTTGGTGAGGATTTTAGCATCTATGTTCATCAGGGATATTGGCCTATAATTGTCTTTTTTTGTAATGTCTTTACCTGGTTTTAGAATTAGGATACTGCTTACCTCATAAAATTAGTTTGGGAGCCTTTCTTCCTCCTGAATTTTATGAAATAGTTTGAGGAGGAGAGGGGTTAGTTCTTGGAATGTTTGGCAAAATTCACTTGTGAAGCCATCCAGTCCTGAACTTGAGTTTGTTGGGAATTTTTGGATTACTGCTTCAATTTCACCTGTTGTAGTCTGTCTATTCAGATTCTCTGATTCTTCCTGATTTAGTTTTGGAAGATTGTATATTTCTAGGAATTTATCCATTTCATCCAGATTGTCCAGTTCATTGGCATGTAGTTGTTCATAACATCTTCTTATGATTATTTGTAGTTTTGGCATCAGTTGTCATTTCTCCTCTTTCATTTCTGATTTTGTTTATTTGGGTTCTGGTTAAAGGTTTGTCAATCTTGCTTATCTTTAAAAAAAACAGCTCTTGGATTCATTGATCTTCTGTATCATTGTTTTAGACTCTATTTCATTTATTGCTGCTCTGATCTTTGTTATTTCATTCCTTTTGGTCACTTTGAGATTTGTTGTTCCTTTTCAAATTCCTTTAAGTGTAAAGTTAGATTGTTTATTTGAGCCTTTTCTTGTTGTGTTTTTTTTTTTTGAGATAAACCTGTAATGCTATGAATTTCCCTCTTAGGATTGCTTTCCCAGTGTGTCCCACAGATTTCAGATTGTTGTGTCCTCATTTTCATTTGTTTCAAGATATCTTTTGATTTCTTCTGTGATCTTGTATTGACCCATTCATTGTTTATAATATGTTATTTAGCTTTCATGTCTTTGTATGTTTTTCGGGGATCTTATGATTGATTTCTGGTTTCATAGCCTGGTGGTAAGAGAAGAATCTTGATATGATTTCAATCTTCTTAAATTCATCGAGACTTGTTTTGTGTCCTAACATGTGGTCTATCCTAGAATACATTCCATGTGCACTTGAAAGGTGTGTATATTCTGCTGCTTTGGTGTAAAATGCTCTGAAGATATCAGTTAAACCATTTGATCTAGTGTGTCAATTAGGGCCACTGTCTTATTGTTGATTTTCTGCCTATCCATTCACAGAAATGAACATCTATCCATTGAAGTCAATGGGGTGTTAAAATCCCTGACTATGACTGTATTTCTATCAATCACTCCCTTTTTGTCCATCAAGATTTGCTTCACATGTTTAGGTGCTCCTATGTTGGGTACATAAATGTTTACCATGGTTATATCCTCTTGTTAGATTATTCCCTTTATTCCCTTTATCATTATGGAGTATTCATCTTCACCTAATACTATAACCTTGGTTTTAAAGTATATTTTTCAGAAGTAAGTACTGTTACTCAGCTTTTTTTCTCCTTTCTATTTGCATGAAATATCTTTCTCCATCCCTTTACTTATAGTCTGTGTGTATCTTTCAATCTGAAATGTGTCTCTTGGAGGTAGTATATGCATGGGTCTTGTTTTCTTATCCATTCAGCTACATGGAGCATAATATACATACTTTTCAAGTGCGCATGGAGCATTTAAGCCATTTACCTTAGGGTGAATATTGATAGATACATATTTAGTGCCATTTTATTGTTAGACTATTTTCCTCTGTTTCCTCCTTCTTCCTCCTCTTTTTTCTTCTTTTCTTCTTTAAGCACATCCGATAACATTTTTCACAGTAACGGACAAATGTTTGTTCGGTGTTAGCAAACCCCTTTAGCTTTTTTCTTCTGAGAAGCTTCTTATTTCTCCTTCAATTTTAAATGTTAGCCTCGCTGGGTAAAGTAGCCTTGGTTGTAGGTCCTTGCTTTTCATCACCTTGAATATTTCACACCACTCCCTCCTGGCATCAAATGTTTCTATTGAGAAATCAGGTGACAGCCTAGTAGTTACTACCTTGTATAGAACTACCTGCTTTTTCTCTTGTGGCTTTTAGGATTCTCTCCTTGCCTTTAAGCCTATTGTTTTAATTATGATGTGTCTCAGTGTATGCCTCTTTGGGTCCAACATGCTTGGAATTCTCTGAGCCTCCTGGATTTGTGTGTTTTTTCTTTCACCAGTTTAGGGAAGTTTTTGGTCATTAGCTCTTCCAATAATTTCTCCATCCCTTGCTCGTTCTCTTCTCCTTCTGGAATTCCCATGATGCATACGCTGTTATACTTCACGCTGTCCAAAATGTTTCTTCAGCTTTCCTCATTTTTGTAATTCTTTGTTTCTTTTTGCTGTTCTGCTTGGGTGTTTTTTCTACCTTGTCTTCCAAATCATTGATTCAATTTTCTGTTTTATCTAACCTACTGTTTACTCCTTCCAGTCTATTACCTATTTCAGGTATCGTATTCTTTATTTCTCATTGGTTATTTTTTATGGTTTCTATGTCTTTTCCATGGTGTTGAGTGGCTTTGTAATCATTACTCTAAATTCTCTGCCTTATAAATTGCTTGCCTCCATTTCATCTAGTTCTTCACATGGAGAATTCTCTTATACTTTCTTTGGGGGGTTATTTCTTTTTCTTCCAATTTCGGCTGCTTCTTTGCAATTGTTTCTATGTATTAGGTAGATCTGCAAAAACTCTGGTGTAGGCCTTTGTCAGATGCTGCTTGTGAAGTGCCCTGGTCAGCCTATTTGGAGCTATCAGTTATCCACAGCGTGGTGCTTCCTCTGCTGGGCCCATTTGTATGCAGAAAGAGCCATGCTGCACACCAAGGCTAGCTTTTATCAGCATCTGGGCCTAGGGAGCATCAGCTGAAGTCTCACAGAGCTCCCAGAGATCCTTTCTTTAGTTGTTAAACTAATCAATGATATAGCCTCAAGGTGTAATCAGCAGCCCTTGTTAAACTCCACAGGATAGGGCAGACTTATTCCTGGGGGTGGGGCTATTATTTTCTCTCAGCCTGCCATACACAGAGGAGTGCTTTGCTTGAGAAAGATGGCTCCTGCAGTATGGGGGATAACTCAGCACAGGGATCCCTGTGGCTGTTCCTTTAGTGCTCTCCCAAGAGCCACCAACCCCAGAGTCTCCTCAAGCACCTCCAGTCCACTCTGCCCTCCCTCTGCAGGAAGCCTGGGTAAGTGGCTACAAAGGAAATTTTGTGTGTTGGCCTTGTAAGAAAGAGGCTGAGTCTCCAGCCATCTCTCCCTGGAAGACAGAAACTCTGCTGCTTTTCACAGCTGAATGTTATCTGGGGTCATTTCCAACTCTGGTGCTATAGGCTGGGGAACCCTGCTTGGTGTTTAGGCCCCACGCTTCTCAGGGCCAGCACACCAGCCACTGAAATATCCCTCCGGAACTTCATCTGCCACCCATGGGAGCCCAGCCAGCTCTCCTGAGCCTCCTCTGCACTCCCTCCCAGTGTCATTGTGGTAAAGTCATTTTTTCTGTCTTTCCATGGTAATAAGGCTTCTTTCCAGTTAGTATTCAATTGGTCATTCAGCATGATTCCTCTATAATTTAGCTGTGATTCCAGATTGGTCCAGATTGGTGTAATTCTAGAAGGAGGTTAGTGTAATTTCCACTTACTCCTCAGCCAAGGAGACTTTTTAATCAAGTGAAAAAAATAGGTAACAAAATAATGGCAAGACTTATATTTAATTTGAACACAACATGATTGAAACATATTTATAGAAAAAAGAATGGAAATATATACAATAAAATAATACAGGTGATTATATTTAAGTATTGTATTTTCCCAATTTTTCTTTTCTGATGTTCAAATTTTTACATATTTTCTATAACAAAATATTTCTTTAATTGAGAGCAAAACATAAAACTGATTTTTCAATTAATAGTTGTGCAATCTTTACAATGTCTAATTCAACATAAAATTACAAGGAAGCTTCAGCATGTGATCGTAGCATTGGTAAGCATGAGAAAGTGGAAGTCTGCCTTCTTCTGGATCTGTAGGAAGATCTACGATTAGAATCAGATTTCTGTCCTATTCTGGCTGATTACCTAATCAGATCACCCCTAGTCAAACTAGAAGTTGTTATAGTGTATTTTTATAGGTATTTCTTTTAAGTGACAAATTTTTATAGCATGAAGTAGATGTAAAATGATTTATGAATTCGAAAATAAGATTTAGATCATAAGGCAGACTGTCATAAAATGATCAAGAATTAGGAAATAAGCTGCTTTATTTGGGCTACTTTTCTCTTTTTTCTTTTTTTTTTTATCATAGCAATGGATAGCAAATCTGATGAGAATGCCTAAGCAGATTAAATGATACTGTTGTTGCAGTTGGAAAATTCAGCTAAAATATAATTAACTTTTAGCAAAAAATGAATATAGTCCCATCATTTTGACCAGGGTTATTTGTTTTATAGATTTGTATTTATATCTATTAAAAGACCTCCATTGTTAATATTAAAACACCTCACTGTTAATGATTCTAAACTGTTGCTAAACGAGGTTGTTTTAAGACATGACTTGCTAACCCAATGCTTCTTAGGAATGCTTCTATCAGAGTTCTTAGAACTGATTCCATTAGTTTTATATTAAGAGTATGTCAGTGATATTAGTGACCTGATGTTGCTCCCTTGTTAAAAAATCATACCTGAAGAGATTTCTACAGATTGCACCAAAAGCATATCAATGATAAACATAAACCTTTTGGGGGAATAAGTGACTTAGTTATATCTTGTAATGTTTTTCTGCAGCATCTGTTACAATCACCTGCATTCTGCTGGTGCTTAATAAATGTAAAATGGCTCCCTGACCCAACTCCTTTTCCAATTAAGCACTTAGACTCATGTGGCCAGTGTTTGAATTGTACTACCTTCTTCCATTTTCCAATCATTATGGTAATAATATTGAAAAATAGTTTTGTTTTGTGTTTTGTTGTAGTGGTGTTTAAGAGGAAATCACTAATATAATTTACATCATTTCTACATATGAGTATCTATGTATTCTCTCCCCCTCTTGTTATATGTATATAATATATATGGACATATTATATATGTGTTTTTATATATATACATACACATACAAAATTGAAATTGTTTTTTTATGAAATTGAATTTAGAATCATCGTGAATTAGCAGGAAAGGTAGGAAAACTTATTTGTTTTTAATGATATTCCTTTCCCTCCACAATATTCTAGAATAAATTATTTTTCAAATATAATGCTATAAAGATTGGCATTTCCCCAAATTAATTTATGAATTGAATGTAATTTGAATAAAATGAAAAAATTGAATAAAATGAAAAAATTGTGTATATGTATATGTGAGAACCTGAAAAACTGATGTTAAGATATATGCACTTTGTGTATGTTAACTGCACTTTATAACAAAAAATATTGACTTTTATTTTAGGCAGCTTTATTGTAACAGAAAGAAGCAGGAAAGCGCTGGCAGTATTAAGGTGTAACATTATTTTCCCACCAGCTGTTTATCAGCCTTTTGGTCAGAGGTGCTACCTTCCTAGTTACTGTGGAGCCGTGGCGTGTCGTATCACTGTGGCGCTGCACCTGGCCAGCATGTTGGCCTATTGTGATTGACAGCCGTAACTAATTTTTATCTTACACAGCTAATTTGATTTCATCATTACAGCCACAAATACAATATGGAACCCATGATGATTCAATCACCTCTTTCCGTTGCTAATGTTAACTGTTTAGCTGGAAGTGCAAGTTAAATCGACTCCATAAAGGGTTGGATTGCCTGCAGCAATCCAACCCTTAAAGCATGAATGTTATCATACAGTGGGATTTGCCTATCATTGCAGATACCTCATCATTTTTACCTGAAACATAAAATACAAGGTTTTTGTTTTCCATAAGAAAAGATGAGGCTTAAGAAAATTAGTTTTATAGCAGAAACTGTAGGTTAGGTGCTATCTGGAAAGCTTGAGATTTTGTTATCCTGTTAGGTCATCTCTCCTGGGCAGTACATCATTTTCAATTACAGTCAAACTCAGCAGTAGTCAATTATAGCTCATCAAGTAGCTGTAGCAACTTGGAAGAAGTTAGTACACATCTTTACACCCTTAAGTAATTTCGATGAGTCATTTCTTGAACAGTGTGAACAATAGGGTTTATTGAAAAAAATCATTCATAGGCCAAATTACAAGGGAATGCAAAATATTCAATATTGATGCAATATTTAGGTAAAAAATCTACTTAGAGGAAATTTGGTTTAGATAAATGCCAGTTACTGAAATATGAAAATCAAGAATGAGAAGCAATAATAATAACAAAAAAAGAGGAGAATGAAGACAGTATAAGAAGTTAAATGAGATCAAGTTAAGGAGTAAAGTCAAATGAGACAGCGAAATGAAAGCCCTGCCCTTGTGTAAGGATCAAGTGAAGGATTACCCTCTGCAGCAATGTGCGGGTTTCTCTGTTTATTGTGTTGCCACACCCTAACGGTGACAGTTGTCTATATATCTGTAGTGACAGAGAGAGCATGTGGACTGACTAGCTTGTCATGCAGTCTACAGTAAAATGAAAATATCCTTCTGGGTTCCTGTGAGACAAGGGGTCAAAAAGGTGAACAAAACCACTGCTAATACGACATAGAAGGTGCTTTATAATTTTGTAGCATGGTAAATCGGAAATAATACATTTCCATTTCATAACACCAAAGGCAAAAAGATTTGTTTTATAAAATGCCATTTGTCAATATTGGCATTAATATGTCAAAAAAGAAAAGTTGTTCTAGGGAAGAATATATTGCAATAGGGAGACAAAGGAAACAAGTCTAGACTGGAATTACAGTTAATGGAAGAATGTTTTATATAAGTTTAGGTAGAATGTATGTTTTTTAATATCCTGAGTAGATAAAAATTTGGGAAGTATTGCTGTCTTATTTACACAAGGAGAGGTGATGGTGTAATGTAGTAGTCATAATGAAATGGGAATCTATAGGGAGAACTCAAATATTGACTATTTTAAACATTCTATCATCCTGTCTTCATATAAACCCATGTGAGCTTATTTCTGTTGCTAAGACTATTTCACATTTGAGGAAACTGAAGTGTAGGGAAATTTTATGACTTGAACTAGCCATACAGCTCTTAAGCAACAAATCTAAACTTTAGGTTCCAAGTCCTTAATCTCTATATGTTATTTTTGCATGTGACCCATTATCTTACCTATCCATAAAAATATTAATTTTGATGACAAAGACATAATTTTTCAGCTTGATTTCCTAAGTATGATTTATATTTACATATAATAATAATGTGAGTATGTATAAGTAATGTCTAAATTAGTCTGAATGAAGTTTTCAGATTCTTCATATTTTCAGCATTTCATGAACTTAAAATAAAATTTGATTGTAAAATAGAAAAACTTCAGCATCAACATTCTTTTCCTTCATCAGGAAGCATCCTTACCAATGCCAAATTTTCAGAAAAATTCAGTGTATGTAATATAGTGTGTTTCATCAGCTCTTACCAATATTGTGCTTATCCAGCTTTTTGGCTTTTACTAAAGTGTTTATTTAGTTCTATAATGTTAATTAGGTGGGGAAAAATATGTCACCATGAATGAAGGCATGATAGAACACTTCATTCAATCATTATTTTATTTTTTTCTTGCGCACTTGAACCAAGTAAAGGGAACCTCTAGTTATTTTTTTTCTCCTTCTCCTTAAAGTAAGACCCAGCATTTCACTATATTTCTAAAACTAAAATCCAAATCTTCAAGGCAGTGGAATAAGTTTTTAGTTTAATTTCTTAAATATGTAAGATAAATTATTTACACTTCACAATACTGAGAAAACTTTGATGTCTCATGAGATCTCTGCACTAGAACTGAGGTCTTTGCTGAAGCCAGCAGCTTCCTTCCCTGACTTCTAATCCCCAGCTCTCAAGTCAAACAGCCTGTCAAACCCCTTCGTTTGTCTTGGACCATTTAGTTTTGTCCTCACTTTATTCTCACTGAGTGTCGCACTTGTCCAGCAGTGAGATGAACCCGTCCCCTGGAAGTCAGCCGGGTCATTATTATTCATTATATCAATTCATCACGTAGGCCTCTCAGTCCTCAACTACATAAGTGATTATTGTACACTCACAAAAACCATAGTACACGCATAGAAGCCTGAGAGGGGAGAAGAGATTCTGAATGTGAAAATAGCAAGATTTTTTCCATATTGCTCCTCATTCAAGCATCGATTTACAAAATATTTTCTTACACCTATTTTGTACAAAATTGTAAGTTAACAAATTAGAGACATACACATAAGTTTTTAAATGGTCCCTTTTTCAGTAAACTTATACAAATAGATATAAGATATTTAGAATGAAATTAGATCAAGTGAGATCTTATTGGACCACTAAGTGGGACGAAGTCAATTTCAACTGATGTTATTCAGAAGGTGATATTTAAATTGACCTTTGGAGAAAAATAAAAATATTGATAGGTGATAAGAAAAGTACCTAAGAGATTAAAAAATAGTAAAGCATAAAGGAATTACAAATAAAAAGTCACCTCGGTGGCAAACAGCTTTCCAGGTACATGGAGCAGTAATTAGTCCAGTGTTTGAAATTCATGATGACTTGAGAGGTTAAATGAAATGTGTCTGAGAAGATAACATGGTACAAGATCATAGAGGTCCTTGATGTAAAATAAAGATTTTAGAACTCATTATATAAAGAAGGGAGCCATTGGTTTTCATTTATCAAAGAAATGACATGATATCCTCTTGTCTCATTTTTTAAAATTCACATCCACTGTTTATTTTGTTTACAGCACCCTCCCACCAGAGTCCTTCCAACCCCCCCCCCCACAACCAATTTTATTTGCTAAAGTTCATATGTTCTTTTGATTCACCTCTTATGGAAGGTGTTTCACGTCTTCTGTTAAGCTTTGCAGTACTAGTTGTTCTCAGAATGTTATACATGTCTGCTACCTTCCTTGTTTGTTCCCAGACTATTTTTTATGAGTTTTGAATAATAATTATCTTTTTATCTACTTTCACCACTTGACTTGATGTCAGAGGGAATTTATCATTGGTCTTTGTATCCTCAATATCTTTCTAGGATGTTGCTTTCTAGTTGCCTAAACAATGTTAGTTGACTTACTGATCAGAACTATGTCTTGGTAAGAAAAACTCATCCTCAGTGAAGAAGGCACAGTAAATAGAATACAGAATAAAATTAGGGTAATAACTAGATGCTCACTATAATGGGAGACTGTGTGGGGATACAATTAAAGGGTGAAGAGGGAAATGAAAAGAAGAGAAAGCTGATTAGATGGGGCAGAAATAGAAGAACTGCTTGAGGAAAGCTCCAAATAATTTGGAGAAAAGTTGTACGTTATACATGATTTGATTTTGCTAAGGAAAGATAGGAGTTGTTGTTGATGGGTTGTATTTGATTCTTCTCTTGAAGCATCTGATTTTTTAAATATCTTGAAGTCTTAATTATGGTCCTTAAAACAGAATGTGAGCCACTATTTCTTTTATCTAAAAATCTAAATATTATTCTTAAGCAAGTTTGAGCTATAATACTATGAGTCCATAACACTGATAAAAATATCAACAGAGATGAATATGAATCTCATCCTGTTCCTCAGAAAAAAGCAGTATCTTATATTTCCACTAATCTTATGATTGGAGTGTTAAAAAAGTCAAGTCCTTTTTAAATCTTGACTCAGCTGATTCAAAATTAATTATGTTTTTTCTCTCTCTCTCTTGTTTTTCTACAGTATGCTGTTTGGCTAGTCCTCTGGGTTACCTGGAATGTGTTTGTTATCTGCTTCTATCTGGAGGCTGGGGACCTCTCAAAGGTAATTTGCTCTCTGATTTGCGTGAGTCCTCAGTAGTGTGTTAATAAGCCTTTTCCTAAGTAAGGCAGAGTCTCACCCTGTTCTTGTTACTTAAATGCACTTTGAAAGAAGGTAAATTGAAGGTGTCCTGGTCTGTATCTCTGCATTTCTATCATCAAAAAATGCTTTAGTGTGTCACAATAATATATTTTTATTTTTAAGCAAAACAAATGTGAAACACTGATTATTATAATGACCTTGCCATAAACTTCTAAAACATTGACTGATGAGAGATTCCTGAAGCAGAATAGAAAATGTTTAGAGATGAAATTTTGAAATTTAAAGTACTTACTTTGCTTACTACTCTTCTGAAGGTTTTCCTGATTGGGTCCAAATAGCCATGCAGTAATTTGAACAATTAATGGGTTTTGATCAGGTAAAATTGTTACCAAAGGTATATAATTTATTATTTAAATGAAGAAACAGTTTACTGTAAAATAACAGGAGACTTATACTTCCTTTTCATCAGGTTTCCATGTTTTCTACTGTCCTCATAGGAGAGTGTGTGTGCTTGTTTCTGAGCACGGGTGTTGCTGTTCCATTTCCTCCAGAATGACTTTACTGTTGCAATAATGCGCTCTTTAGATCTCTAAAACCAGCATCCTTTTTGTCTTTAGCTTTATAGCAAATAAACATTTCTTTTTTTATTGTTGTTCAAGTACAGTTTTCTGCCTTTGCCTCCCACGTCTCCCCCGATGCCAGCCCTCCCCACCTGCCTCCCCTGTTCATACTCCTGCCTTGTTATCGTCCATGTGTCCTTTATAATTGTTCCTGCAAGCCCTTCACCCTTTTCCCCCATTACCCCCTCTCCTCTCCCCTCTGGTCACTGTCAGCCTATTCTCAATTTCAATGTCTTTGGAATGCACTCAACACCAGGTAACTCAAATGAGATATTTCATTCAAAGTAGTGGTGCATCTTGCTTGAGACACTTGAGAGGGTTGCAGACGTGTACTTCTTCCTATTAACTTTAAAAGATTGTAAAATGTTCTTTTACCTATCTTTTATTAGAGCAGGAAGACCCTGCAAAGATATTGATATTTTTTAAAACCCAGAGATAGCCTGCTGTAAGAAGGGAACAAAAGTGAGCTGTAAAGTCACCAGGAATTGTTTTTGCAGGGTTGTATAGTTTAGGGGGTGGGTGATGGAAGTAGTAGTAATACACAGCGATAATCTAGCATACAGGAGTTTTACAAAGCACTCTGAGCATTTTCAAGCATGCTTATCCAGCCTGGTAGAGGCATTTCTGTGATTCTTGTAGCACATTATCCTCCACACTCAGCGCAGCAGGCAGTCCCTTCCCAAGGTGCTGTGACCCATGAAAATGAATTGTTCAGGTGGCTCTAGGAAGGACATAGACAGGACTGCTGCTGTGTCCATGCCAGAAAAGCAGTACACACTTTCCAAGGACTTGAATTCCTTACCCAATTTATAGATCTCCACTGCTCTATAATCCACATTATTCAAAGGAATTCTACTCTAGAATGACTTTTAATGATATTTTTAATTTTAAATAATCACCTTAAAAACTGGAAGGCTTTTATTTAGGCATATTGGCTGAGTAAAATGATCTAGCAGATCAGGTTGTTTAATATAAAAGGAGAGAGAAGTAAAGAGAGAGAGATTTGAGCTAAGCAGCCTGCACAAATGTTCAGTAATTGTGTTCCCTGCTCCACATGCTAGCTGCAGGCACAAACAAAGCTTGTGATCTCATGACCTTGGACATGGGCACTGAAACCACAGCGAGGGTACATCCTAAAACATTACACTTTAAGACAGTTGCAACCCAAATGACTAAAAATTCTTCTAATGCACACAGGCAGGTAATGACTATCTCTTGGAAAGGCAGCAGTTAATAATATTTCTCTTTCTTTTTATCTCATAAACCAATGGTAGGCTCTGCAGAGCACATGAAAATTTAATATTTTTTAACAAATAATCTAAAAAAGCCCCATAAAGGGCAAAGTTATAATAGTTAGTTGGAGAAAGGCATATTTATACCATTTAATTCTTCAGCTTCTGCAACTGCATCACATTCTTCAAGTAACACAGTGACAGGAGGATGGATGCAATGGAGATTGAAAAATGTACAGGTGTATGAAAACTCAAAATTGGACTCCCCAAACTGCTGATAATACTTAGATTACAGAATATAAATTTTTTTCTCAACTCACTAAAAAATAACATAGTTTGACCATATAAGTGGGTCAGTTTGAGGCTGAGAGACAAATAGAGGAAATTGAATCAGGTAGGAAAATCTATGGTCATATATATGTGCAAGAAATGCTTATTTTCATAAAATATTTTGTAAACCATAGTTCCTTCATAATGAATGTGGGCAAGACCAATAAGGCAATCTTGACTTACCTGTTGCAGGGGTGCCCAACCTTTTGGCTTCTCTGGGCTACACTGAAAGAGACGAGCTGTCTTGAGCCACACATGGAGTATACAAGCACTCATGAAAACCCACAAATCGCAGTGTTTTAAGTAAATGTACAATTTCGTGTTAGGCCATGCTCATGGCCATCCTGGGCTGCATGTGGTCCTCAGGCCATGGGTTGGACACCTCTGCTTAGAGTTTAGAATGTTGTGTGGTTGTTCTCCACAGTGTCTTTTCTGGTTTTGTTTTGCTTTGCTTTTCTAAACTATTTACCTTGTACTAATGAGCAAAACAGAGATTAGAGTCATTAACCAACACAGTGTGTACATTCAGTAATGAAATGGCTTAATTACAATAATATGATACACAGGAGTGACCTGTTTGATCTTCACTTTTGTTTGTGTCCATAGCTATGTAGTTAACATATTTTCTTCACTGAAAAGTCTGTGTAAATCAAACACTATTAAAATATCAATAACTATATTTTATATTTTATCCTATAATATTTAATTATTATTCTCATAATATTTGAGGAAAAATAAAACTATCTCACCAGAGAAACTGCTTTAAAATTTTTCTCAGTTAAATTAATGGAAATGTAGTATAAAACTGTGACAGAACAGATGACAGCAACAAATAAATATATAATTGTATGATAATTTTCCACATCGTTTATACTAATAGCTTAGATATTGGTGATACAAGTACATATCCTACTGTATCATATAATGTGTTACATTTTGATTGATATTTTAATAGATCTCCTATTAAGGAAACAGTTGACATTAGTTTGTAACTCAAAGTATCCGCTAACTTTGTAGGTAGTTGCCTCTGAGCATTCAATGTCTGTTGAATTAATAGTTTTGAGAATTCCTCATGTAAATACTTGTATTGTTCTGTTGTGTTGTTTTAGACACTCATGATTGATTCTGGTGCTCGTTTGTCAAATAGCAAGAAATGGAAACTAATTCCAGCTATCAATTGAACTGAGTTATTTTGCAGAGAGATCTGTTGTTTGTTCTGTAATAAATTTTAGCTTCAAAGTACACAGTAGTCAGAAAGAAAACACATATGAAGTGGTAATTCACCTATTAGGCCCATCACCTGGGACATGGAATTTATTAAATAATTTTTGAGTAGCAATACACAGGAAAAATGTAGTGGTCTTTGGTATCTGTAAAAACGTGGATTGTATTGGATGTGACAGAAATGGAAATTACTCTTAGGCTGAAATTAGAGTCTAACACTTTATGTGACAATTTTGAGAAGTCATATTCTACTTTTGTAATTTATGGGGCACCATTAGTGAATGATGCACCTGCATTTAGAAGGGAAACAATAAATTTACAGACCATGAAGGAGTAACCAAGGTATTATTTTACATTCAAAACAGCCCATTAGTTCTTAGCCCCTTGAAACTAAGGATGCAGGTATGTATTCTTCTGGCTTGATTGTATTGTTGGAAACTTACCTAGTTAAACACAGCCTAAGCAACTAATTATACCTAGTGATTAGTATGTTTCATAATAAGCACATTTCATAGCTACTTCTAGACAACTGCCATGTTTGAATAATATGAATAGTTGTTTCTGTGGTCTAGATATGACTATTTATTTAAAAAATTGACATATAACACAGTCATGTAAGAATGTGGCTTATTTAAACTTTGAGGACTAGAATTTCTGTCTTGCAAACAGAAGACAGGAAGAAGACAAAACCTGCCCTTTGCTGCAGTGACAGGGAAAACACCCTGAACCCCGGGGGTGAGTGCTGTGTACAACCATGTCCTGCTGCAACAGTCCCTGTTTTGTTCACTCTATTTAAAAGCGTCACTCATTTAAAGAGGTTTCTCATGTTTGGATATTTTCTGCTTGATGAAATCAATATTGCTATAAAATTTTGTTTTTATGATTTCACATGAAAAAGGGACCAAACCTTTTATTATTTAAAAAAAAATCAAATTAGTGTTGTACTTTAAGAAGTAAAAAAAAATCCTATGCAAATAAAATATAAAAGAATTCCTCTGGTGATTTAAGACTACAATAAACAAATATCAAGAGGACAATTTTTTCAATTCATATTTTTTGAATTCTCCATCTACATTACTTTACTTGAACATGCTATCCACTGTCATAATATAAACTATGACTTCTACCCATGTCTACGGGATTTCCATCTTCAGCCCTGACCTTGTTCAGGCCCATATCTCCAACTTCCTGCTGGTGTCATGTCCATTTCATTGTCATCTTAAATTCATCCTGTACATGTTGGATTTGTCATCATCCCCAAAGAATCTGACTTTCTTAATTCAGTTCTTACTCGGAGAAAAAGGCAAACTTTATTTTGAAACATGAATAAAGAGGAAAAATAATCATGTTACAGAAGGGAGAAGAGCCACAGAAACCTTTATAGATTGACATAGGTGAAGCAGCAAATAGATTTTTAAAAATACAGTGTTTGTATGTCTATAATAAACTTCAGATGCCAAAAAGGCAAAAACAGTAGAGATCTGCTGAAGTGATGATACTCTGGGAAGGTAAGTGCCCCGAAGAGATGAGCTGACCCTTTAAAGATTCCACATCCTGCGGGCACTTGCAGATTCTGCTTGGGGCAGGAGGCTAACAATCCAGGCTTTGAGCACATAGAAAGCTATTTCTGGGGAATGTATAAATTAGCATAGCTTTGAGGGAGAAAGCCTCAAGCACATGGCTAATTTTCTTGTAAAAGCATTTGGTGAATTCTGTGTATGTCTAACCATATAAATGGAAAGACTAAACAGCAGAGCAAAAAAAATGGCAGAGTTGCAAAATAAGTATTGCACATAGTAAAGAAAATCTACAGAATAAGCTATACTTACAACTGAGAAACCTGAAGGGTGAGCCAGGGGCAAACACACGGTACACATTATCAGAGCTAAAATCTAGGTTCAACTCAACACAGCTTGAAATAAGCTGGTCAGACATTGCTGTATCTGTACAGTTGAAAACAAATAAAGAAAAACATCTCAAGAGAAAGACAGCATTGCTTAGACCCTACAGTTGATTTTTGTGCATAATATCAGGCCATGGAATGTTCCTACACATGCTAAAGAGAGAACCTTCTTACTAAAAGTGAAGAAAAGAATGGATGATTGAGATAAACCAACATATGATTCAGGTATTCAGTTTTAATTACAATAAGGATTTTTAAAAATATGTTGAAGAAAATGATGGGAAATTTTGAGATAATATATTGAAAAGATGAAGAATTTGCCCTCTTAAAGTTGGGATCTATAGAAACAATAAGTAAAAATTTCAGAACTGAAAATTATATTTAAAATAAGAATTCATTAGGTAGCTTGATGGTAGATTGTCAAGATAAGACAAGGTTAGGTCAATAGAAAATATCCAAACGGAACCACAGAGGTTAACAAACAAAAAAAAGGAAGAATAAAAATACAGAAAATAATGCCAGAAGCATGTTGGGTTCTGCCAAAGGTTCAATATACAAATAACTGAATTCCCAGAAGGAAAAAGAGATGGAATAGTACAGAAACAATATCTGAAGCAATAATGACAGATAATTTTTCAAAACTGATTGAATATATCAACCCAAAGTCAAGAAGACTTTCAGATCTTAAGCAGAGTAAGTACCAAGAAAACCACATTCCAGTATAAACTAGTAGCACTTTCAAAAATCAAAATCAAAGAGAAAATCTTTTCTTTCAAAGATTTTATTCATTTATTTTTAGACTGAGGGGAAGGGAGAGGAAAGAGGGAGAGAAATATTAATATGTGGTTGCCTCTCACACACCCCCTCCTGGGAACCTGGCCCCGAAACTCAGGCATGTGCCCTGACTGGGAATGGAACCAGTGACTCTTTGGTTTGCAGGCCAGCACTCAGTCCACTGAGACACACCAGCCAGGGCTCAAAAAACCATCAGAGGTAAAAGACCCACTGGGTTTAAAGCAACAACAAAAAGACTGACAATTGACTTTTCAACAGAAACAATAAATCTGGAAGGCAATCGAATGTCACCTTTAAAGTGCTCTAAGTGTTGCAACCTAGAATTCTGTGCTCTGCAAAAATATTTTTCAACAATAAAGGTGAAGTAAATGCATTCTAAGTCAAAAAGAACTAAGATGATGCATTACT
The DNA here is from genome assembly GCF_014824575.4 of Sturnira hondurensis. Taxonomy (NCBI): domain Eukaryota; kingdom Metazoa; phylum Chordata; class Mammalia; order Chiroptera; family Phyllostomidae; genus Sturnira; species Sturnira hondurensis. Next base: position 12,717,895 of record NW_028077105.1, on the reverse strand, counting down.
AGCAAACATGAACTAAAAGAAATACTACAGGAAGTCCTTCAGGCAGAGGGAAACCAATCCTTGAGAGAAAAATAAAATTTCAAAGAAAAGAAAAGAGATATATGAGCAAAAAAACAAAACAGAACAAAACTATAATAGTAAAATATTTTGGAATTTGAACTAAAATGCATGATAACAGTAACACAAAAGGAAGAAATTCAGCATTCTAAGTTTCTAGCATTATCATGGAAATGGTAAAGATAATAGATTATAGTATTTCAAGGATTAATAATTTCTTGAGTAATGACTAAAGGAAAACATATCTACCAAAACCTAACTATAGATTAAAAAAATTAAATTATACAGATAACTGATTAATCCACATACAACTAAGAAATGAGAAAACTAACAAAAAAAGGTGTGTAATAAGAAAAATAATCAAGCTGGATGCTATAATCCAAAATACATGGATAATTACATTAAATATAAATAAACTAAATACTTCAGTTAAAAAATTAAGATACTTAGTCTAAAGACACAGCACCTATTTATATATTGCCTGTAAGAGGTGCATGTTAAATATAAGGGTTTAAATTTAAAAGTTAATACCACATAAACACATAAAAATGGTATAATAATTTTAATATCAGATGATGTAGTGTTTAAATTAAGAAGTGAATAGACCTGGCTGGTGTAGCTCAGTGGATTGAGCGTGGGCCTGTGAACCAGAGTATCGCGGTTCAATTCCCAGTCAGGGCACATGCCTGGGTTGCAGGCCAGTTCCCAGCAGGGGATGCATGAAAGGCAACCATACGTCAATATTTCTCTCCCTTTCTCCTTCCCTTCCACTCTAAAAATAAATAAATAAAAATCTTAAAAAAAAAAAAAAAGAAGTGAACCCTGGCTGGTGTAGCTCAGTGGATTGAGCACGGGCCTGCAAACTGAAGGGTCACTGGTTCGATTCCCAGTCAGGGCACATGCCTGTATTGTGGGCCAGTCCCTGAACTAGGGGCACTCTAGAGGCAACCACACATTGATATTTTTCTTCCTCCATTTCTTCTTCCCTTCCCCTCTCTACAAATAAATAAATAAAACCTTGAAAAAAGAAACAAACAAAAAAGAAATGTTACTAAAGATAAATGATTTAAAGGTCAATCTTCTTGAAGATACTGTATTTAGTATTAACTGAATAAAATATTTCAGCTACACAATATGTGAATTATAAATACACAGAATTAAAGGGAGAAATAGCTAGTCACAGTGAAAGGTTTTTAATACTCTTCTTTGAATACTTATCAGATAAAAATTAAAAAAGAATATAAAATATCAGTTTAACACAATTAACAAACAATTAAGTCAATCAATTAAGACATATTAGGACACTAAACTAAAAAATAAAAGTACATATATTTTTTAAAGTATATGGAAAATTCAATTATACAATGATTCCAAACATAGAATTCTCAAAATATAGAATGATTTACAATTATTCAGTTACTATTCTCTGACAACTAAAATTAAGCTATTAAAAAACCCCCAAACTTGTGACTGCTTGTAAATTAAGCGAAATACTTCTAAATAACTTATAGGCCCAAAAAGTTGGACTAGAGATTAGAAAACACTTTGTACGCTGGCTGGTGTGGCTCAGCAGACTGAGTGTTGACCTGTGAACCAAAGGGTCACTGGTTCGATTCCCAGTCCAGGTGCATGCCTGAGTTGCAGGCCAGGTCCCCAGTAGGGGATGCATGAGAAGCCAACACACAAGGTTTCTGTCCCTCTCTTTCTCCCTCCTTTCCCCTCTCTTTAAAAATAAATAAAGAAAAGAAAAGAAAGAAAATATTTTGTGCTGAAAAAATCTTGGGAGTGGAAATCTAAATGGGTTTCAGAGTAAAATGTTTGACTTTACATGGAGATATTAAGAGAGAAGAAATACCGAAAAATTAATCATCTAAACTTCCATATCTAGAAGCTAGTAACAAAATAGCAAATGAAACCACCAGAAGTAGAAAGATTAAAATAATGAAGATTATAGAAGAGCTCACTGAACAACTTGAACAAACCTGAACAACCCTTGTACTTTAAAGAAACTGAATCATTAAAACCTTTGACAGAAAAAAGAAACTTCATGTCTGCATGACTTCACTAGTGAATTCTTAACAGAATTTAAGATTGTTGTAATACCCATTGTATATAAAGTCTTTCAAGGAATACCATAGAAAAGTTATCTATTTTAACTTATGGGACCATCATACATTGCTTATTAGATACAGATGTGATTGTCCAATGACCTACACATTACTGAATTAAAATGTGATTATATAAATAAGAATAAAGAAAAATGATAAGTATCTTCCCATAACTTCATAAATATATATTACTTTTCACACTGTATTATATTTACTTATATTTCCATATCTCCTGCTAAACTTCAACTTTCTAAAATGCCATTTGTCATCATTGTTAATCAGGAGAATGCCTGCCTTTGAGGTACCACACAGCAGTGAGGAATTAAAGAATTTTAGATGTTTATAAACAAGCCTATTTGATATATCATAAAATAAATATAAGTTGCTCTTATTAATATATTTTAATTATTTGTTTACTTAACAGTCTCTTCTTCAGTAGAGGAATCATTTTGTATTCATCCCCAAGATCAAAGGAAATGCCCGGCACATGAAAAATGCTAGTTGGAATGAAATTAAATGGTAATAGAATGGATTGCAGTAACTGCCTCGCTTTAGCAAACAGAGCTGCTGGAGGTATTCCTTTCTCTTCCACCATCGCGTGCATAATAGCATCAACATCTCTCATGGCTAGTCCCGTGCTCTGTAGGGATGGTAAGCACAGGGAAAAAAACATGAGCAGCAGGCCATCAAGATCAGTGTTTTTCAAGATGAACAATCATGAATCACCTCATATCTTTTTAAACTTCAGATGCTTTTTTTTTTTTGGAATGAGGCCTGAGTTACTTCACCCCTTATCAACTCCTACATGCCAGCATTCTTATTTGTACGTTAAACATACTTTGATTTGTAAATATTGGATTACCTGGAACTTTTAAACTAGGTTCAAGGAAGTTTTTTGATTTCTGGCTGTCCTTTGAAACAAGGATCCCACATATTTGTGCAAATGCAAATTTACGGCCTGATTTATTACTTAATACTGGCTGTAAAGAAGATCTCAAGGAAAACAATGGATTACCCAGAGCTCTGGGGAGAATTTATGCTGAAGTTTATCCTTTAATACCCAAGTCATATGTATCCTTTCTTCATGAGGGAAAATTCTTTTCAGCATCTTCCCCATACCTTTCTCCTTTGTGGAGCTGACTAGACCATACATAGCCATGCCTCTAACTTTACCTTATTTGCATAAATTTATTTTTATAGTAAGCTGAGGATCCCTATTCTAAGAGTAACAAAGCTACTGTATGCTAAGTGCAGCTGTGGTTAAGAAATACAGCTTTCGCTGAAAATTCTCACTTAGATTCCAGCCCTTTTATTAAAGTTAAAACAATGCAAACCATTTGACAGTTTGACTGTTTCCTCTCGTGATGAGTTGCTTTCTCTCTCCACAAGAACTAGATGGTATATACAGTTTGCATGACTCTAGTAGATTAATGGCTTTCATCTGGCTTTCTTACTTTGATGTCTTTCTCTCTTGCTAATTGACCCTCCAAGTGCCCTTGTGAATGTCAAACACCTGATCTTTTCTTTCGTGGGCTTAAAAGTGTTTTGGGTTTTGAAAGAGGACCTTCCACACACCAGGGTTCCCCATCAGCACTAGCAAAGTCTTAGGGTACAGGGTACGAGCAAACATTATTATTTCTGCTGGGTGATTCATGAGTATGACGTATGTGCAACTTTTTTGAAGAAGGTCCACTCAGAGAACAATGGGAAGAGGCCACCTGAGCACTTCCCTAAAATAGCAGAATGGTCTCCAGGTATTGTTTTGGCTCCCCTGAGGCTCCGTGCTGCTGCTGAAGATCAGGATGACAGCCTCAGAATGCTGACTCAGTGGCTCTCCACACTGTCTAGCATCTGCTACTCATTCAAAAGGCGCACCTTATCCCACTAGTCCAAGACCTACTCCTTTCTCTCTAGGAATGAGCTTCATAGTCTTATCTGTTCTCTTTCCAATCTGCTGTTAAGAAATATATGCTATGTACAATTTTTCTTATCCAACCTTTTATATATGCATGTATGTATACATATATACATACATATATAAGTATACAGGGTCTGGCAGAAGTAATGCCTGCTTGAGTGTGTTGGTAGGGTAATAGCATGGGTGTGATAATTTATAGTTTTAATTGGAGCATTTCACCTACGATGTCATATGTGATATTGTTGTGTTACAGAGTTCCGTGCTTATGATTTTGTAGTAAAAATTTTGTAATAAAAGAGGGGTGTTATTTGTGCTGGACCCTGTACTTATGCTTGTGTATGCCCATATATAAGTAAAATACATGAGAACAGTGATAAAAGGGATGAAAGGGAGAAGTTAGAATTATTTTGTTAATATAGGAAACAGACTGTACATGAGTAGCATGGGGTTATTTGGAAATAAAATTGAAGTTCTTGTAAATGTTATCTACAAACTAGGGAAAGCACTACAAAATTTTAATTAAATGTATTGGGGTGACACTGGTTAAAAGAATTATGTAGGTTTCAGATGTGCAATTCTACAATACATCATCTATACATTGTTCTGCGTGTTCGCAATCCCAATTCAGGTTTCCTTCCATTACCATTTATTCCCCCCTTACCCTCCTCTATGCCCCCTCACCCCTTTCTCTTTGGTAATCACCATACTGTTGTTTGTGTCTTTGTGTCTGTGAGTTTTGTGTTTTGTTTTTTGCTTAATCCCTTCACCCTTTTTACCCAGCCACATAACTACCCTCCACTCTGACAGCTGTCAGTCTGTTCTCTGTGTCTATAAGTCTGTTTCTATTTTGTTTGTTGGTTTATTTTTTTTATTAGATTCCACATATAAGTGAGATCATGTGGTACTCATCTTTCTCTGACTAGTTTATTTCACTTAGCGCAATGAACTCCATGTCCATCCATGCTGTCTCAAAAGGTGAGCTTTCCTTCTTCTTCTTCTTTTTTACGGCCAAGTAGTATTCCATTGTATAAATGTACCACAGCTTTTTCATCCACTCATCCACTGATGAGCACTTGGTCAAAGCTAGTATTTCTTTGAAAGTAGACTTTGAAAAGTAGACTTTTCTTTCTAGTAGCCTTTGAAAGTCTCTTTTGGAAGTCAAAAAACTAAGAACTAACCGTTTCTTTCTCTTTTTTTTGCCTTCCTACTGAATCACTGGTAATTCTCTTTGAGGTAGTGAAGATGTCACTGACTCACTAGGGAAAGTTTTCAAAATGTAAGTATTAAAAACAAAACTATAAAGATTAGTAGTCTAAGACAGTACCCTGCTGAAGATAAAAATAAAACAGGTTACAAACATAGTCTAAGCAATTGATATCCTCATTTGTAATCTAAAGCCCGGTTCACAGAGATGATTGTAGGACAGGAAATGTTGCTCTCTGTCAAAAATTAAAATGGCTATATTTTATAGGTTTAGTATTTATAGAGCTATGTAAAATATTAGAATATGTTTGAATTAACAGCCCCATAGCCTTAAATTAAAAAATACATATATTTAAAAGACATTTTTAAGCGGCTGCAATTCTTATAAAAATCTTAGAGTATCTGGTTCACATTAAATGCTCTTATATTAAGTGGGCCCTTAAATCTCAAAATAGTTAGTTGCAGAACTTACTTGAGAATTATATCTGACTCAGCATGGTCCCCCAAGTTCCTGGTCCCCAAGCTCATGGTACCCACGCTCAGGCTGTAAGACCTTATCAAAATCACCCCCTTCACTGTAAACCATTGTCCTAACATGACTCCTGGAATTTATTTTAAAACTAGAATGGAATTGACAGTTGCCAAATTAGCTTTGGAGGGCAAAATGTCAATTTCTATGTCTATGGACTCACTTTGGGACAACTGATACTTTGATGAACTGTTGATAACACAAAAATACACCCCAAGGAATATTAAAGAGTGAAATAAATCTAAAATTTCTGTGTTTCTAGCATCCAGTGTTATTTAGTCAGAAAGAGCCAATAAGTGACTATTTTTCATGCATTTTATATGGCAACAAACCTGCTCTAATTCTGTCCTATACTTAAAATTTCCATTGAAAATACAGTTGCACTTCGGATTAGTGGCCACAATTTGGATTAATATAGGTAACCAGGGAGCAATGTTCAGTAAACACTGTCACAAAATGTAAAGCAATACAAAGAAAATGAGATTGTTTAAATATCTTTTCTGGTTGAGAATTATGGAGAAATTTTGAAATATTTAAGATGTTTTATGTACTAGCGCTGCACTTAAAGTGTTACTTCCCCTTCTCCTGCTTAAAGACTTATTTTTTAATATTTTATAAGCAAAATGTGTACACAGCCTGATGAAAAGAGAAAAAGCAGCTTGCAAGGTTAAAAAGAAAAGATGACTCATTAATAAACAACCATTTAGAGAATTGTAATTAGTTTTTTTCCCTTCATTAGGGCATGTGGCCTGCTAGAGGAATGAGTCTAATGGAAATTGCGGGACTCCAGGGTTTCACACTTTTAGGCAGGATAATATATAAAACTGAAGTAATTAAGAGGTATTTCATGAAATGTCATCCTTTTCATGTGTGTAAAACTAGGCATTTTGTAGGGAAGTACCTTCATGGACACCATAGGGGCATTCTATCCCTTTTCCACTCTGGTGGAAAAATCTCTAGTGACAGGTCCTTAAATCTTATTTGAATTACAAGTGAGAATGAGTTTGGTACTCTCGATTAGTCCCGAGACGGGAACTAATACACACAATTCGGCACACTCTGCAATTGCTTCTGGAGAGATCTGTAGCTCGCCAGACACTAGGAAGGGCTGTGACCCTCCTGGGGGTACTTCCCATACACCAGCTTCGTCAGGCAGCCTTCGAAACGGATGGACTCCAGCTTTTACACTCCGATTTTATGAGCACTGAAATTAATCCATTAAGCATTTTGTATAGCCAGACCCCCCACTACTTACTTTTTAACGCATTTATATAGTAAGTTAACTGTGGCATCATAGTGTGCGGCATAATGAGTTTAATTCTTCTCGCCTTTTTGCTTCCTGTTTTCTTCTCAATGGAAAAAAAAAAGGAAAGAAAGAACAAAAACAAGATAGCTAAGTTTAATATTGCCAAATAGCTGAATAATTAGTACTGCCAGATATTTTTTCTCTTTAAATTTTTCTCCGAAAATATAAAGCCAGAAGCACAGATAGCAGAATATTATCTAACAGAAATAATAAATGTGAGTGTGCCGTGCAAACACCATAAAGTATTAATTGCTCCTAAAATAATGAGAAAAGAGCATTTTACTGCAGTCTTTTAATGTGGGAAAGATGGGCCCTCAGTCTGTGACTAATTCCAACATTTATTAAGAATGCAAGTTATAACAGTTTTGTATGTTTCTTTTAGAAAAGTGAAAAAAAATAAGCCACAATGGAAATGTTTAGATCACCTTCTTTGCGATAAGCATTTTATTTTCTGAATTATTTGATTCTCTTGAGTATTTCATCAGAGCAAAATCTCTCTAAGGGGCAGAAGTGACATGATCTCATTTGGAAAATGTTGTCAAAGAGTCAAGCGAAAATGCAAATGAGACACAAACCCTAGTATTTTCCTTGACAACTATGGAATTACTAAATCTGAAGACGTATGAAGATTGAAAAAGGAGGAAAATAAAATAATTGCATATTCAGAGAAAAGGAGAAACGGGTATGGTTTGGATGAAAAATTTACTGGCGCAAAAAGAAGCTCTTGAAACAAATTAATGTAAATATACATGCAAAGTATTATTAATGGAAGAAATATACCTTCAGAATTGCATATTCTCGAAGGATATTTTATAATCTAAGTTGTTATTTTACCATGTTTTGGGCCAAAGTTCAAGTTATATTTCCCCAGGACATGTTGAAAGCAAAAACAACACAAAAAGACAGCGCTGCAAGGGGCGCAGGCAGGCATTCTGCCTGTGACATCTCTCACCCCCCAGACCTCCAGGGCCTGTTCCGTCTTTGTTTATTTTTCCAGAAGCTGTCCACTGGCTTGAGAAGGTGCCTTTCTCAGAGGGAGGAAAGCCAGTCTTTCAAACTCCCTAGACTTGTTGTCCTCAGACACTTAATGATGTTTTTGTTTGTCTGTCATAATTGATAAAGTGCCTTGTAAGAGAGAAACTCCAGTTTACTTCAAGCTGAAATGTTCTCTTTAGGAAAACATACTTACACATTTTGGGGAATGTTAAAAAATATGTTCACCTGAGTTTTTAAAAACCACCATATGTGGTGACTTTACATTGGATTTTTCTGGCTTTTCATAGTATAACCTCTGTTTATGTGTTGAAACTACATACATCTTAGTCAATTGCAAAGACTATCCATTAACATTACTCTAGTTTTTTATCAGTTTTTAAATTTTTATATCTTGTTAATATGATTTACTAAAAAAACTGAATAGATCTTTGTTAAAAATAGTTGAACATTATAGCTTAATTTTAAACTTGGAATGAACTTCAAAGAACTAAAATTCCTCAGCTTTCTAAAGAATGCATGCCATTTGGACATTATTTTAAGAGTGAAGAGACTTTAAATTTTGAACAGGGTAAGAATGATATGCTCTATTTATAGGAGATCATCACACTATTGTGAAAATATTCCATAGGGGAGACAAGAGTAGCAAGAAGACAAATACTTGGGATACTTTTACATCCAAGCACAGATGTTTTTGGCTTGGATTAAGGAGACAGTGAGGGGAAGAGTAAACATTATGTATGTGAGTGACATTTAAAATTATATCCAGTTATATTCTCAATATCAGATGGGGTTAGTGCAACAGGATTCACTAATGTCCTGGGGGCAGGGTACAGGAAGATAATGATGAGAGTTGACATGTAGGTTTATAACTTGAGCCAATGGGAGAATTAGGTGTTTCCATTTATTGAGCTGGAGGCAGACAAGGGCAAATTCAGGAAAGGAGAGGGAGCGTGTGTGTAGAACCCGTTGCTCTGTTTTGTCCTCATGCTATGTCTGCTGGGCATCCGAAAGCACACTGTCAAACAAACGCAAAGGTTTATGAGTCCTGCATTTAAAAGAGGTTTTAAATGAGAAACATACATTTGAATCATCAGTATAAAGTGGAAGTTAAAGGCACGTGGAATAATAAGTTCTCTTAGGGAAAGCATATAGAGAACGGAGGAGAGTTAAGGTCAGTGCATTGGTGCTCCGCAGCTTGGTCCGGAAGAGGAGGACCTGGGAAAGGAGATGAAAGGAAGTGGACTGGGAAGGAGGAAGAAAGCAAGGAGACTAGTGTCCTACAACTTTGATGAAAACAAAACAGATAAGGTGGAGGGATGATAAATTATGACAAGAACGAGGATTGAAAATAATGCCAAATATGGAAAAGTATTAGTTATTACCAACTTTGAAAATAAAGGTGATTTCAATAGACAAACAGTAAAGGAAGCTTTATTAAATGAACTGAGATGAAAAAATTAAGACAGTGAGTAAAGTCCATTTCTTCAAGGACTGTGGATATAAGATGCAGGGAAATAGGAGAGACTTAAGAGACTACTTAAGGTAGTCTAGGGAAGTTATTTTGTTTGTGTATGTTTTGTTGAATGCAGATAAGGGAGTATGTTTTTATGCCGATGGAAGTAAAAAGAAGAAACTGATGATGTAGGAGCAAAGTTCTTGAGTAGCTGAGAGAAGATGGGATCTAGTGCTGAAGTGGAGGGTTTGACCTTAGAAAGGAACAGAGATGGAGCATCTATTACAAAAAGAAAATGCAGAATCGATGAATGTAGATGCAGGCCACCTGGTATATTTGGTAGTGAGATAATAAATAAATTCTCTTTTAATTGCTTCATTGTGCTTCAGGAAAACCAGGAGCAAGACGCATCAATTTGAGTGATAAAGTAGGAAAGAGTCACCATTTTGAAAAACTGGAAATTGTGTATGAATGGAGTGACTCACAAGATTGGACTTACATTGATTTTTCTAAATAATAATGATAGGATATGCTGAGTAATCAACATGGTCGACAAGTGTTATGTATGGACAATGAAACTCATGGATACCTGCTAGTTAGATTGGGCAGCGGTACTGTAGGCCAGCACGGCCATTTGCCTGTAATTGTTAGAGCATTAGCATTATTTTATTTTGAACCAATTAAGCAAATTAGATTCAAAGAACTGACTAGTGAATAAGCTTATTTAATATCAATTTTCTGTATTCAGTCCTTTCGTGCAGGTTTTGGGTTTTGTTTGCCTTTAAACAAGATGTTAGTAATTAGAGGCAACTTTAAAGGGCCCTGTCATAGACATAATTAGAAGATGGGAGTAAGTGCAGAGATGTAAAGCATTATCCATTTCAGGAAAATATCTGGTGACGACTGATCTATCCAACAGGAAGAGAATGGTTAAATAAAGTGTGTCATGGCCTTATGTAGCTTAATCTACGGTTCTTTCAAAATCAGAAAAATACCTCCAAAGCCATAATAAAGATAACGTAGGAAGGCTTTTAAAACAGTGGCACACATGGCACCGTCAGACTTCTTCTGGGCCCCCGAGCACCTTCCCTCACCTTCGCCTTGCGGGCTCCATTCCAGCATGCTCCCTTCTGCTATTTCTCATTCCTCTGAACACATTTTTTGTCTCAGTTCCTTACTACATGTCATTTTTTCTGCCCAAAGCCTTGTTTCTGAGACCTCCTCAGACCTCACAACTGCTTCTATTTACATGGGTCTCCTTTCAAGGGCCACCTCTTCTAAAAGAGCTTCTTACACTAATATGCCTAAAATAGCTGCTCCAGCTCTTATTCCTGTTACTCATCTTCACTTGTGGTCATGGCAGTTATCCTGGTCTGGCATCACTTTTTATACGTATGTGTTCACTTTTGTGATGTCCGTTGCTCCAAGTCAGGGCTTGGCTTGTTCCTCCAAAGCACTAAGATCAGTGCCGTTAGGTGTTCACTTACATGTCACAGAGACCAACTAATGAATTTATTGCATGAATTAGTTAAATGAATATTTTATTTTAATGAATTCATGAAGTAACAATATCTTAATAAACTCTATGAAGATAGAGCTGTGCTATGAGGCCAGCTATTGCTTAGTCAGAAGGGTGTCACAAGTTGGGTGTCAGCAGGTACCCAAAAAGTACTTGCAGCAGATGAAAAATTAAACCAAAAAAATATTCAGGTAGAGCAGATGAAAATCAGAAAAGTTGCTCTCCATTCATTCAGAATAATTAAATACATTCTCTTTTAGCTTCTTGTTATCAGTTCATGAGAAGGTCTGATTGATACTATTGTCTTCTCCAGGAAGTGAAAGTGATAATGGAACTCAGAAAGGAAGGCTTCTAGGAGGATGTTCTCTCAGTGAAGAAGCAGATACACTTTCAGTCAGAATAAGCACCTCTATCAACAGAGGATGCCTCCCAAACGTCCATCAAGAACCTTACAGTTTAAAAACTCAAACCTAGCATGCCTTCCATTGCATTTAGAACTTAATCTCCAGGTTAAGCCTTTGCCCTTGGTTCAAATATAGACCGTCAAGTGACAGAACATCTGAAGGCTGCTGCACGTAGTTTACACTGGAGTATGAACGTAGAGTATAAGGGAATATTCCCACTGTAGGGAGCAGTCAAGGGCATCGGAGTGATGAACAGTGCTGAGATTTGAACTGCTTATGTGGGGAGGAAGCTGCAGAGGAACTGGGGTTTCAGAACCCCCTAATTGGAGATGTAATGCTTGAAAGAAAAACTTACGTATTCACAACTCTAAGACTAGCCTTGCCAAGTCACTTACCAAATCCACTTTCTTTTAGCCATATGCAAATACAAACAAAATGATTTCTTTTTATCCAAGTGTGAATAAATGAGATTTGAAAAGTGGCTGCTTGGTGAAATTATTGTAAGGCACTGGAATCAATACTTTTTGTGGTAAAAAATGTAAGTTTTTGATTTACTGTTTATTTTTTTAAATTTGAATAATGCAAAATGCTTTTATTTAAAAATGGGTAAGTGCTAAGTAGACAGAAACCAGTAGTGTGAAATACATTAGTGCATTAAAATGTTGTATTAAGTATCTCCTACAAGGAGAATTGGCTCTGAATGTATGTATATTTTCCTAAACCAAATTTTATTGGACCTGCATTTCAAAATTTAAATGTTTTCTCTATTAATCAGAGAACATGGGATGGAAATAGACTGTTGCATAACAGTGCCTTTGTCTACTCCACACCTAAATGCTCTCCTCACATCCAGCCCAGGCTTTTCAGTACAATACAGTACAGAATGATGTGATGCTTCTTAAAACCATGTGTTTTTTAAATATCTCACCAGTATTGGTAACTATAATTTATCTTACTTTGATTTTCAGTCTTTCTCAGGAAAATGACATAAAAATCTGTGCTGTAATGATGTTTATTTTTCTCCAGAGGTATCCTAATTTATAAAAGAAGACATGTTGCCTTTAAAATAAATGTGTTGGTTAAAGTTGACCAAACTTCCCTGCAAATTAACTTTCTGATCAACGAATTTTTCTTAGTGAAGGAACTTGGGTATTGTCAGCCCTGCTGATGAATGCTTAGTAAACTACATTATATTATGTCATCTATTACATATGAATTTTAGGTTACAAAAACAGGTTCCTAATCTATGGAGCCAGCAAAACGTTGCTTTAGCAAGGAATACCTTACCTTCTGGATGGAAGAAATCTTGTATCACTAGAAAAAGGCATCATTCAATGTCAGTGCCATCTTTGATATTGAACACTTGGAAATGATATTCCAAAAATCTTCAGATCTTGTCATTTAGTCATATTCTATCATTGCAGTCCTTCCTTCCCCCCTTCCTTCCTTCCTACTTTTCTTGTTCCCTTCCTTTCGATAAATATGTTTGAGCATCAGTCCTGGGCCCAAGGGCCATGGCAAATGAACATGCCAGACCCAGGTCTACTGCTCGTATTTTCTAAAGTCTAGCAAAGAAGACAGATGATTAAAATCTAATGGCATTGATGTGCGATGAGCATAATAACAGAGCACATACAAGATCGACAGAGCTTAGGAACCTCGCTGAAGTTCGGGAAAGAATTCTAACATTCTCTCCCATGAGATTCCAGCCTTGTCTCTCTTACATATCTGGGGTCTCCAGTGCCTTCTAGAATCTCAAGAGAAAACAGTCAGACTTCCTTGAACCCTAAACATGTGTCATGTATGCTGGCTGGTAAGATCTGATCTGAATTCCAGAAGCTGAGTGAAATTTCAAGTCCCTTTGGCACCACCAGTACCAGGGCGACTCCTTACTCCAGGAGCAGTTACACTTACTAAAGGTTATCCAGTCACACTGGCCAGGACCTTTAGGATAATTTTGTAGTTCATAACCAAACTTCTCGAACCACCATGCACCCTCCAGGATGAGGGGGCTGGAAGTGGCAAGGCAGTTGCAACTTTGACGGTGGTGCTAAAAAGCTGTGGGGTTTTAGAATTCTATTTGGTTGAAGACTGAGGTAGCGATAAGCCTGTCCAACCAGGGGTGGAGACTGTGGGGAAGTAAGACACTTTTCATTAGCTGAGAGGGCTTGCGGGTCCTTTGTGGGAAGTGTGAAATCCTTCATGTACCCAGCTGCAGCTCAGTCACTCTGATTTATCCTAAGTTCAAGGAAGGAATCAGTTACCCAGTCTGGCAGGACTACCTGGAAGGGCAATACTGAAGTGTGCTGGGGAAGGCTAAGGTCTCTGGCCTGGCTGCACTGATTCTACAGGGAAAGCAGTAGCTCAGCCTTGCCTGTTGGAAGTTCCTCATGCTGTAAAAGACCCAAGACCTAAACAGTAGAGCGCCTACAAAATATCTTTTTCCTAATGGAGGCTGGACTCAGAGGTCTAGATTTCACCACCTCTTTTACTCAGTTTAATTCCTCTTTTTCTATTACTGCCTGTTCTCTCTATCCTCATAGAATTTTATGTCAGTGGTCCTATGTTCTTTGCTGACCACTTGGCATTGACTGGACTCATGTTGGTCTGCTCACAAATCCACTGTCATTCAGTTTCTAGAAGTAGGAATAGGACCCTGAGATGTTCTAAATCTCAAGAGGACTGACCCATTCAGGTTCTGTGTCATCTGGCTTCTCTCTAAATTTAGCCAATGACAGGTACTCTCTAGATTGATGGAAAACTGGCAAATAAATAAATAAATAAGCCAGTTATTTCTTTACAACTCCCTTTACACCAGAGATCCCACCATGGCTACATCTCTGTGTCCTGCTGGCTGACCTGCTGAGGTTCCCGGTTCTATCTAACAGCAGCCTCCAGCTGTGGGCTCCAGTAACTCTGGCTCCAACCCATCTCTAGCCTAGGACTTGGACTGCTCTCTGCTGCTGCTAGTCTCCGTTCTGTTTTGTTTGTTTGTTTGTTTTTTGTTTTTGTTTTTTCTCAGTAGCCTCAGTTCACCTTCTTAGTTCTTTCATCATGTATGGAGTCAATTTCCTGCCTTACCAATTCAGTTTCCAATTTCTAAAGTGCTTTCTGTGTTTCTGATCAGACCCTAACTGATGCACATCCTATATGCATAAAGATATTGACACAACAGTTCTGTGTAGGAAAAAGGGAGGATATTAAAGTAGGCTTGGAAGAAGTCTAGGGGTATAGAAGCTTAATCCTCTGACTGAGGAATCAATACTATAGTTGATTATTCTTTTTATAATGAGAAGATATCTCTAACAGAAGCAAGTATGTCATATATAACCTAATGAAAAAGTCACCAAAATGTCCAGTTTTAGAGCTACAATGTCAGTTGCACATCAGAAATTAGGAACACACATTAGGAAAGGAACTTGGCTTATTTTCGTGAAATATCATTGTAGTCTCTTTATTCTGCAAAATTCCGCTCCCCCTTACCAGAGCCTCTATTGGCCCCCTTCTTTTTATTTAAAGAAATAAATAAAAAATGTGGAGTACGGTGCCAGAGTATTCCAATGAGTTTGCCAAGGGGAAGGGCAGGGATCAGGTACTGAAAGGGAGGGAAAATTTACTTTCAATTCATATGTCTCTTGAAACTAGTTTACACATTTTTACTACGTGCACTTATTACTCTTCTAAGAAACTCGCAAGAAAGAGAGCCTGAGAAACCTTTCCATCAGGCAATTAAAGCAAGGGTAAACAGAGACAAGGTGCAGCTACTATAGCTGCTTGTGACCTGCTGGTCCACTGATACAGCCCGACTATGGCTGTGCCCCATTTGTGAGGACCTACCTTCGCTTTTTCACCCATTTAGCACTTCCTTCAGAAGTAACTATGGGCTTGTCACGCAGCTGAGGTTGAAAGAATTCCTTCTGCAGCCCAACACACACACGGCTATGATATGAGAGCATTTTGGCAACAAGACGATGTGATATCCCCCAAGGGCTACTTTTCTTGCTTCCCTCTTGCATCTAGATGTGACCATATACATGGTTTACACTAACAGAATGCAAGCAGAAATAATGTGTGTCGTTTCAGGGAAATGAATTTTAAGAATCAAGTATATATCTAGCCTCTTTCTCCTTCTACTGGCTGGAGGTAAACAAAACGGTGAGTTCGTAAGGAGAACAGGGAAACCACAAGTTAGAAGAAGCCAGGATTTATGAATCACCGTATGGAGCAGTGGTGTCTGAAGTGTTATGGAACTCCTGGAAGACCCAGAGACCCTTTTGGAAGGTCCGAAACTATTTCCATAACAACACTGAACAAAATATCAGTGATATTTGTAAATGTGACTTTCTGATATTATATGATAAAGGAAGTTAACATTTGGGAGATCTGCATAATTCAACAAACCAATAATTTCCAAACAACCCACACATGTTACAAATTATCTAGGAGTAAAAATATCCATTCAAAGAGCAAGACACACAATTGGATTTTAGTATGAGGCATGAAAGTTCATTGGTACGGCGGTCCTGATTCTACATTGCAACTGCGGTCCTGATTCTACATTGCAACTAACCTTCCAAAAACTGCCACTTGTCGAGTGTGGGTATAGTATCAGAAAAGTCTATCCACTATTATTGGAAATGTTATAAATATCTGAAAGAGCTATGAGATTGCTCTTTCCTTTGTTTAGTACATTTGACTGTGAGACTATATATACTTTTAAATATATCACAATATGTCAGGAGATTCAATGAGGAAGAAGGCTTGGAGTCCAGCTGTCTTCTATTAAGCCAAACATTACAGAGATTCACAAAAATATAAAACAATGACACTCTTCTCTCCACATCTTTTGGGGAAAATACTTGATTTCTTTATAGAAATACCTTATTATTGTAACACGTAGTGAGTTTATTATTCCTTTAAAATGAAATAATGTTTAGCTTTTATTTCTGTAAATATTGGTAGATATAAAATATCCCATATAAGCAGAACCTTTTTAGGTTCCTCAGTAATATTTCAGAGGGTAAACCAATCTTGAGATAAAAAAATTCAAGAACTACTGTTGTGGGAGAAAGCCACCTGCTGATATGGAACTGCTATGTCGCAAGAAATAAATGTTATTGAGTTTGAGGCATTATGTATTTGGGGTCTACGTGTTTCAGCACTTAATTATATTCTAACTAATGCACACCCACAAGATCCCTAACCCACACCTATAAGTGAGATATCTTAACTGAACTTTCCTGTAGTGCTGAGCTGATACAGACTTGAGTATCTTCACATCTACCATTAAGGGGAAGAGTTTGATGGTTACCAAATAATAAAGATCAGCCAAACATAAAAGTTTTGAGGTCTTTTAAAAATATTAGTTGCTTGTATTCTTCAGGGACAAAAATAATTAAATTTCTGCTTAACACTGGTCAGGAATCTTCATCTGTAAATGTTACTTTTAAGACAGAGATGAGTATTTGCATAGGTTAGCATTTGCATTATTTGATTCTAAGCTTCTCCATGCTTATTATGAAAACACATTTTGTGTTTATCAGCCTAACTATAAGGCTATAAAAAATATCTTCTCTTTGTTTTCAAACACCAAATTAACTGAGCACTTTATTTACAAGAGCAAACAGGACAACCAAAATGGTGTGTCTGTTGTTAGAGGAATCTTGGGGTGCATATGGTTTTTAGGACCAGTGTTTCTTTCTCCCTATTTGTCAGATTTATAATTGGGGTACCGCAGTTACCTAGTTCTCTTTGCATTCATATGAAAGGTATAAGGCAAACGCTTTACTGTAATCCCATATTCAATTAGTGCATTATTTAAAAGACTACTGCCTGTGGAAAGAAGCAAGTGCAGTTTACATTGTTGATATCCATGATGCATGCTTCCTGTGCAAGAGGGAAAAAATTAATTTATGGGCAATCTATATTTTATTCATTTTCCAACTTTTCTCTTTCTTTCAACTGTAACTGAAATCATCAGGAGACAGGCACCTAGCCAAATGGAAACAAATGTGGGCTGAAACTCGGCTTAGTCTGATGGGCCCAGGCCCGGTCTGGTACAATTCTGTATAATGTGCTCACAGTTTATGCTGAAGATACTCCTTGATAGGTCTTCTCAAGTCTGCTCAAGATACACAATATCAGGTAGTTCATGTCATGTGAGTCTCTATTAGAAGCTCATAGCTAATGGCAGTGCATGTAAAACAAGGAAATTTGGTGGCACTATGGGATTTCTCAGTCCTCAATTACACCCCATGTAACAGAGTAAGCAGAAAAAAAAAAAACCAGTGTCCTAATATGAATAAAAGGACTAAAAAATCCCATATAATGCAATGTCCCAAGGAAGGGAGCAGCATTTATTTCTCATTACACATTTCAGATTTCTCTGTTTGAATTCCTGTTGCCAACTTCAGTTTATTTTGGTGATAACTTAATCATGCCTATTTGTTATCCTTAACCATGGTGAAGGAAAACAGATGAGAGGCAAAATTATGTACAATCTGTTGCTCAGGGCATTAAAGCAGGGAATGGTTTTCTGGCATGTGTCCAGAGCTGGCCTAAAGGACTTAGCACTTTATTATAATTCATTAGTCCTCACCAGCGTCGGCCAGGCGGATGTTGTCTTTCTCCTCCTGGTGCAGATGAGGAGACTGAAGCCTAGCTTTTAGTCTGACCTCCTTCACCCAGTTCTCTCATTCCTCAAATAGTATTGCCAATCAGCCAGCCTCTGGAGCCAGAGAATTCACTGGTATCTCTCCCAAGCTTTTTTTCCCCTTCAGTCCCCAAGTCATATACATTTGGCCTCCTAAATCATTCCTAGAGATAATGTCTATCCCTCAGTGACTGGCTGACATCAACTATCAGCTTTTGACTGACTTGCAAATAAACATTCCCAATTGTTTTCCTGGCAGCCTGTCTGACTCTCCCCAATCCACTTCCAAAACTGACAACAGGGTGATTTTTCTCAAAGGGCAAATCATATAAGGTCGTATACCTGCTTGAAACACTCCAGTGGCTCCCTGTTAGCTACGAAATAAAACCAAACCCTCTAGTGTGATATACAGGCTCCCCCACAATTTGACCTCTGCCCATCTCTACCTTTATCACTCCTCATCCCCCGCCCCATCTTTTGCAGCTCCTGTATTCACATTCCTGTTCTCAGTCTGATGGGCATGCCCTTGCTACCTCACACACATGCTGAGCTCTCTGCCTGCATGTGACTCACCTTTTACTTCCCTGGCTAAACTCTATTTACCCACACACTTGGCTTCAGTGACAGTCTCCGGGCGAGCTTTTCTGATCCTTCTCTCTTATGTTTCTACCTTGTCAACTTCTGGACTTGCAGTACTTGCATACACACATCTCTCGTGTATTGTGTTTTTTGTTCATCCCTCCATCTGCCATAACTGAACTTGCATGACAAGCCTGGACCATCAGCTAGCTCACCTCTAAGTCTCCCCTTCCCCTTACTACCTGAATGACCTTAAGCAAGTTAGTCTATTTCTCTGACTTTGAGTCTCTCCATCAGTAAAACAAGAATATTATACTAACATCAGACAGTTAGTGTAAATATGAGATGCTTTTATAGGAGTAACATTCTTAATTCTGAAGTCAAATTATTCAATAAACATAAAGTATCAGTGTTAGCTATTATCTAGGAATACAATAGAAATATTTTTCCCAATGAGTTATATTCATAGAACTTACTATTCTCTGAAATTATCTTGTTTATCTATGTTAAGCATCTGTCTCCTCAGACCTAGAAATGAACATTTATTAGAAGAGTGAAGTTGATAGACTTGTTCATTATTGTAGTCTTATCTCAGCATCCCATTGGCAAGCTGTATATATTACTTGAAAAAAAATTTTTTTAAAGTACAATATCATGCAACCTAAAAAACTGACAAGAGCAGGAAATTGAGAAGTATTTAAGTAGAATTAATGACATATTCAAATATTGCACAGAATTACTCTGGATCAGCTTCACCAAGAATAAATGGTGCTTTATGACATTATATAAGATTATATTGATAATTTGTATCACTTGATTAAATTGTGTGCCTTTTTATCATGTTACAATGAAAGTCGGTACTAATCACTAAAATTATTGAGATGGACAAGGACTAATGTGTGAGGGTAGTATTTGCTTTGAGGTACATAATTGCTTACAGTGATTTGATTCTTTTGCTTGCTTTTAAAATTCACCTTAACTTGATTTCTAACTATAAAGCCAGTGATGTTATTAAATGGTCAAGGCTCATTAAATTAACTTTCGCTGACCATTTAAAATTAATAACTTCCCTGAAATTGCCAGGAGAGCATCCGAAGGAGACACCTGCTAAGGAACATAACATTATCGTGCCAGGTGTCTGGTCCGGGGAGACTTGGGCCATAAATGGAAAACGCTCAGCACCTGAGCATGTTTTCCTGTAGTCAGCTAGGAAGTGTAAAAGGTTCTGTTGCACATTCTTAAATCGGTTGTAGACAAGTCCATCAGCAGGACTGGGGATGTCGGGGAGATGGACGAGGTACTTTGAGAAGCTGTGAAAGGAAAAATAAGAGTTCCTTAGCTACTGACAGTCCTCTCACAATTCCTGGGGGCTGTTTACTGACCTGCTGGGGGGCTTCCCTGCTCTAAGGTTGCTCTGTCCCAGGACAGCCAGTCTCTCAGCAGTGCATGAACAGAACCATTCCAGGGTCTTCTGAAACAAAGATTCCCACGCCCTGGCCAGACTCCTCGTTACTTCCTGAAACTGTGAACTTGAATTTTTAATTCTCTGTAGCTAAAGTGATTATAAATCCTTGTTTGTCTAGGTGAGTCTTTGTATTCCTATGTTATTCTATTGTAATTCACTCTGAAAATATCCTAGTTTGGTCAGTAAATTATGTGTTCAACCACTGTATAGGTAATTCTTTTGAGAGGCCAAGAACACGATTTAACTACTGTTTCTTATATTTATGTTCTGTAGATAGAGCTCTCAATAAAGCTTTCTTTGGTATATGTATATAACATATACAATATGTGAGTGTGCAATTACATACACACAAGTTGTGGCAAAAAATAGGTTTACAGTTGTGAGCACACGGAACACAATGTTTACATTTGTATTATTTATTAATTATTGTATTATTTCCCATGCAGCCAGCTGTAAATCTACTTTGTCACACCCTGTACATATATACATCTATACATACATATTGTTTAGATTTAGATATCACAGTGGAGAAATAAGCCATCAGTGACAGCATGGGTCCTCAGTCTTCTATTCTGTAAAATAAAGTTTTGGCCCAATTAAAGTTTTCTTCAATCACTGCAGTTCTCCCAAAGTATATAAAATGACTCACTTTCTGCTTGCATGAAACTGAATGTATGAACTAAAGTGCTTCAGAATTCATAGTATCCACCCCTAGTCATTTAAAGCCTCAAGCCTGGAGGCAAAGAAACAGCTTGCTCGGGTCTGCCTGATTACCTCCAGTTCTATTCACCCTTTGCTTTGTGTTCAGTGATGACAAGCATTAGTTGAAGCTTGAAATGACAAACGGACCACACAAAAGCGAAAGTGTATCAGTAACAAAGTTCCAGTCTAACATTTGTGGATAGCTCTGTGGTTTCAAAATTGGATTTTTCTCACATCCAGAATGTCAACAACTAAATCTCTCGGTCAATGGCTTAAATCTATATGAAATCAGAATACGAACACTCATTCCCCATCTTTTAAATATGGGTCCATTGGTTTCTAAAATTTAAGACCTCAGGAAAAAAGTCCACATAAACTGCATTTTGTTATTTCTGCCTCTCTACCTCAAGCCCAGGCTGAGACCTAATTGGTGGTTAATAAATACTAGTTAAATTAAGCTAAATAAACTATCCCTAATAAACAGATCAAAACAACACTACCTTAGGTCACTAGCTATCAGTAGGCAGGTCAGTGGGCAATTTTGCCTCCCAGGGAATATTTCGTAATATCTGGAGACATGTTTCCTTGTCACAAGTAAGTAGAGGTATAACTAGCATCTAGTGGGTGGAGTCCCGAGATGCTGCTAAAGATCCCATAATGCACAAAATACCTCCACCAACACAAAAATTTCCAGCCCAAGATGTCAACAGTGCCATGGTTGAGATATCCTGCTTTAGGCCTTTAAACTGTAATTACCAATTTTACAAACTTGTTCTCCTTCTGTCAAACAAAAGAAAAAATTCACCTATTAGTTTTGGATGATGCCAATTTATTGACTGGTCCATCAGGATACTGACAAATTATATTACATTCTACCTACCTACCTACCTACCAGCCTATGCTTATTTCCCATTATTCTTCTTCAGCTGGAACCATCTACGGTGGTGGTTCTCTGTACTGCAGTCACCTGGATGTCCTGTTGAGTCCCTTCCCCAGAGATTTGATTGAGCAAGTCTGGGGTGGGATCCAAGAATCTGCATTTCTAACACGCCCCGCCATTGTGCTGCTACTGGTGGCCTAGGTGGTGCACTCTGAAAAACACTAGTCGACAGCAACACGAGCCACTTCTGTGAAAACTCCCAAAATTACTGTGCTCCTTTTCTCTCCTATGTTATTTTTAATGAGGATCATCTGCTCTCTTTATAAATATAATCTATGTCATTATTAATGGGTCTATAATTTCAAAGTTTCCTACTTGCTAAAGTTTATTTATAACTCCAAAATGAATGCTCAGTGTTCTCATGATCATTTTATGCACATGCAGGAAGCAGCCAAATACTTGAATCGGCCACCCGGTCAGTGCACACATTCTTAGCTGAGGCTGAACAAGGTGATGCTCTGCCTTCTTGTTTCAGCTCCTACACTGTAAACAAGTGTCCTTTCCCAGCCTATTCAGTACCATATTCCTGCATCTGTCTGCTTTCTGTTGCTGATTTTGCTGGTCAAAGTGGTTCCCAAATATGGTGCTAAGATGCCAACTAGTGTTCCTCAGCACCAGAAAGTTGTAATGTTCCTTATGGAGAAAATGTGTTTGTTATGTAAGCTTCTTTTAGACATGAGTTACAGTGCTGTACACTGTGATTTCAATGATAATGGATAAAAATATATGCATTGCCTAAGGTGTTTTTAAACAGAAACACGCATAAAACAGATCATGTATTGATGGGTTGATGAAAATGCTTTGACCAGAAGCTCAAAGGACCATAATTCTATTTTTCTTGTAGAAGTAATGATTCTATATGCACTAACTCAGTGTTTATGTGACTTTATAGAACATAACTATCACAAGTAACAAGAATCCACTGTGAATAAATGTTCTCACCACCTTCCCCCCAGTTTTCCCAACTGCACTGTACACATGGAACTTCCTTTCTTTGCATTCAAGTAGCTTCTCTTATTCGCAAAACATTTTAAGGAATAAAACCTTGTGTAACAACAGTGCTTCTGTGATTTTATACTGCCCTGTTGGGCTGGGTTTGTATTTTATATTCTTTGATTCCTCTTTCTTTAAGCATATTGCTGGGTATTGGTGTGCATTTACTAAATATTACTAAATAAATTAATTCAAATGCAAATATGTCACCTCTCTGGGTGGACATTGCAATGCTAGCATGGATTAGTTTGCTTATTCCCTAGAGCCTAACAAAGAGACAAGTTTACAAGTCAATGTTAAGAAAAAATAAGTTACAGAATGACTTTTTTAGAGGGTAAAAGATCAAATCCATTACATCCTATTTCACTCTTTGTGTGTGTATATCTATGGCTTTTAATCAATTATTATGGTTCTGCCAAATTGTTTTCGAACCAGTGAACCTAAAAAGAAAAATAAAAGTCCATTTATTGGCATGTCAGAACAAGAAGGGACAAAATGACATGACACTCATTGCCAATCAAGGTATCCATTTCTAGATCAGGGACTCTATTGGAGCCTCATTTTTGGCACAAAAGTAGGAAACTCTCATAGGTGGATATTGTTTACAGAAGCAGTCATGTAATGGATATTCCCAGACTACACGTTGGTCCCATCTTTCGCCTCCTGAAAATATTTGAAGGTTTAGGTTATAATATTATCAGCCAGATAGGATAGATGCAAGGCCAACTCCAGTAGACCTGGAAGATATCCCAAAGCTTTATGAATTTTTAATGTTCGTTCATTTTCCCCACCCATGAAAAGTTTTTTTTTTTCCTTTCTTAGTCCTTTCTGCTAAAGTCTTTCCCATAAAAAACTCAGAGGTGAGTGAGTAGAGGATTATCTTTCAGTAGCTTATCCTCATCTAAGGCTGAAACAAGGTTTTAATGAATTTTTCTTACTTGAAATAGATTCAGTATTCAAAACACATACCTGGTTGTTTCTTGAGCATGACCCAGTCTGAACCGAAACCAACCATAGGGTGACCAGTATTCCAGAAACACTTTGTTTGCTAAGTGTGAAACAGTGGATCGTTAGCAGGACAGGTAGGGGCTCTCTTGGACGAGGAGCCAGGACAGTGGTGAGCCCCCCAGTGCGCGTGGGGCAGTGCTATTTACCGACTGTTGGGAGTATTTCAATGCTCTAGCAATTAGGCTGAAGCGAACAGGCTGGAGAGGAACTCTGAGGGCAATTTTACAGTAGTAGAACATTATTCTGTCTGAAAAGTGCTAACCAGTAGAAAAGTGACTTTTAATTTTTTAAATGCTATCTAAACACTAGATTTGGCTTTTGTCTTTCGCACAGAGAGAAATATCACCTGCAGATGAAAATTTTCTAATACAGGCAGAAACCTGCTTCATATTTTCTGTTCCAGTCCCGAGGTTAGACATCCATGAACAAGCATCTGAAAATTTTCTTGAAAGGCCAAACTTCTGGGTATTTTGATGGGACATTCTTCTTAGTTGATACAATATAGTTCAAGGAAATTTTCTCTTTCTCATCCTGGTTTCCGTAAAATGAAGAACTCTGTCGCAGGAAGCCAGCCTTGTGCTATGCATAGATGTAGATGATCAATAACTGCACGCTGAGTGGTTAAAGCGTTGCTCTCCAGGTTAAAACAACCCAGGCCTGAATGTTTACTGAATAGTATGGGTGAAAGCTGCAGGTTGGAAACAGATTGCAGTGAGGGCTGATGTTCTGAAAATTATTCTTGTCACGCACGTACCTGTCAGCGGATGATGTGATGTTTATATGTGTGGGCAAAAGGGGTTAGCAGGTATCTGTAATCATTCTGTCCTTCTGGACTTATTGTTTTTTTAATCTGTCAATGGCAATTTGGTGTGACATGACCTTTTAAAGTTCCGGACAGTGCTTGTCTTGTTCACCAGTGCCTGACACAGAGTAGCTACTCAATAAATATTTGTTCAGTGAATGAGGAGTCCTTTAACAGTTTGGAGCATATACCTGTGCAGAGCAACCGACCAAACCCGTTCTGAAACCTCTTCTGCTTTCCTGCCCCTTCATATTCAAAAGAGTAAAACTACACAAAGGACTCTCCATCAAGTAAAATCTTCCCAGTGACTATGGAGTCTAAGGTTAAATATGATTTTTTTCAAGTTGTCTTCTGGGATTCAGAGATCTTTGTTTCAACTCACTGGAAGTAGAAAGAACAAGGAAAAATGTGAAAAGACTGAATCTCTCTATAAATTACTTTTGGTGCTATACTGAACTGGTCAAAACTTGAACTTCTTATCATCTTATGAACCCTCCAGCCTCCCGGTTCTCAACCCCACTATCCTTCTCTCTATCTAAGTCAGAGAGTGTATTTAATGAATTCTGTTGGATACTCATCACTGTTTAGCAATAAAGTACTTGCGGTTATTTCTATGAAACGAGAGTCTCCAGGTAAAAAGTAATTTACCTGGTTCCTTGATGCCAAATGACCAATGCACCTCCTGTATACAGCCATTGAACACCTGTGCTGCTGCTTCAGGGCAGCAGAATCCAGGCAGTGTGGCTACTATAGGAAAGGTATTTATGTCTCCTTTTCTAATATTACTATTCCTTTTTTTCTGAATTGAAAATACTTTCAAAACTGAAAAATGTAATTGACATCTTTTGAATTTCTAATTATTTTAAAAATAGAATCCAGGGCAACTGAATTCTTAGAATGGTAGTTCTCACAGACTGTGAGCTTTTGCGGGGCTCCTGTTCTTTAACTTTTCCGTGGTACCCAGCACCTGCTACAATGCTGTGTGCTCCGTGGTTAGTCAGCAAGTATTCGCTAAATTACCCAAGTAATGCTCTTAATGACACTTTCATTTCCTCAATGACTTTTTAGCTATAGACATGGAAGAATAAATTGGCCAGAAATGACTCTTCGAGTTTTGAAATCATAGGCAAAGCAGATTGATTTTCAGTCCTTGAAAGATCAGGTAAGGACTTTTCCAGCAAAGGACCTTGGGAGAAGTACTTCTTTTGCCCCGAGCTGAAGCGTTTTAGAACTGGGCTTGACCATAGCAGCCAACACTGGAAAACCTGTCAAAGCACACTCACTGTAGTTGGTTATGCCACGGCTCCATTCCGATCTCATAGCAAATGTCTATTTATGATAGAAGAGAATGCAGTTCTTCCTTCTGTTGATTTTTGAAGGGTAGACCAATCTAAAAGATGCTACATTTGAGAAATGTCAGAAACTTACCACTACTTTCAAATTACCCAGTGAAAGCCCAGAGGTCTTAGCCCATGCAAAACAGATTCTCTGGTCCGTAGTTAATTGCCTAATTATGAACTAGGCTTCTAATCTTTCCTTATTTCCTCCTTCTCTACAAAATTTGACCTATGTCTCTTTTCTTTTAGGTGGGCTTCCTGTCAGATTGTCAATAAGTAAATAAAACCGAAAAGTTGGAAACAGCTACAGTTTAGTAGAACATAATTGCAGCTAAAAGTAATGAAACCCAGGTTTAGTTTGACTCTCTCACTTGAACGAAAGGAAAAACTTAAATAAGTTAAGCCATGTGAAATTAACTTACACCTTTAAATTACGTTGTACTTCTAAAGCACCACACAGATATTTATTAGCATCATTTTTATATAATGGTCCAATACATGGGATAAAGCTGTGAACTGATGAGAGTAATTCTTTATGTCACTTATACAGTACTTTTGATTTATTTGTGGACATGCCTCATATGATTGCTCATAAGTGGTGCCTATATATTAATAAAACTGTGGGTAATGGGAAGAGGTGAAATCAGAAGACCTGGTTTCTAATCTCAACTATACCATTTACGAGGTTTGTGATACGGACAAGTAATTTTTTTCTCTGACCTTACAGACTCTTTTATAAAATTAAGACAAAATAATACTCAGAGCATTGCTGAATTTCAAATATTAAACTGAGTAACGGTTGAAAAGAATTCTATTACTATAAATAATTAAAAGAATGAATCATAATGAAATGTCACATCTCACAGAGACTGGTGAGAGGACAGGCCTCCGAACCTCACCCAGCTGCAAACACTCCACACCCAGCAAGTAGTTCCTCTAAGTTCCATTGCAGCCTAGTGCGAGTCACACATAGGCAGTGGCTCTATGAGTATAGTTGGGTAACAGCAACAGAGACCTGCTTTGGGTGCCCTTATATGCCACTCAGTGAGAGTTTTATACATTTTCTCATGTAATCCTCAAAACACACCCCAAGAGTAGATGTTTTTCCCCACCTTGTAAATGAGAAATGAAGACCCAAAGAGGTAAAGTCAGTCAACTAAAGTCAGACAATTTCTAGGCAGCAGAGAAAGTGATGAAGCCCAGGACTGTGAAGCCTAAGGTCTGCTGTCGCCCAGTGACTCGGGGCCCCAGCACATACGTGAGCCTGCGAAGACCTGGGTATTATGTCCTGGGCATAATACTTACATCACTAAATTTTCAAGAGCTGTATTTTTAATGTGTAGGTTTCCTCTTTATTTTTTCTTTATTTTAATGATGCATTACTCTGCACAAGTGCCTTTGAACAAGCCCTTTTGGAAAGGGAATTTTATAAGCACACTTTGTCAATTTCTTCACTCTTTTACTGGCTTCCTTTAACAATATTATAGCATAGGGTCAAAAAAGAAAAAAAGGGAAATATGACCTTCTCATAATAAATGCCCCCTGTATTAGTCAGAGTTCTCCTGAGAAGGAGAACTAATAGGAAATGCACATGTATGTATTTAGCTATAGCTATAGCTATGTCTGTAGAGCTGTTTATCTATCTATCTACAAAGAGAATGATTATAAGGAACTGGCTCATGCAATTATGGAGTCCAAAGTTCCAAGATCTGTGGCTGGCAAACTGGACACTCAGGAGAGCTTATGAGTAGCTCCAGTTTGAGTCCAGAAGCCTGAGGACCAGAGAGTTTATGATGAAAGTTTCAGGACAAACACTGGCCAGTCTGAGACCCCAGGTGAGCCAATGTTTCTATTTGACTCCAAAGCCCAGAAAACAGCGGTGCCCCTGCTCAGCTGTCAGGCAGGAGTTCCCTCTAATTCATCTTTTTTGAAATTAAGGTCTTTAATTGACCAAATGAGGCCCACCCACAATAAGGAGGGCAAGCTACTTTACTCAGTCTATTGTTTCAAATGTTACTCCAGAAATGCTCTCACAGAAATACTCAGAATACTGTTTGATCGACTGTCTGGGCACCTGGGAGCCCAGTCAATCTGACACATAAAATCACACCCCTGAAATGAGTGCATGATTGCTCAGAAGACCTCTCCCTGGCCATGGCTTTGAGGCCGTCAGAAGGAAGAGTGTCAGCATGGGTTTGAACTTCCTGAACGTCAGTCTGATCTCTCCAACTTCTCTCTCGAAATCCAGAGTAAGACTTTTAAAGGAACTAAGACTAAAGGCAATTTTAACTCCTCTTTGTTATGTAATTGGAAATTTTTTAAAAATGTAAAGCATAAAATAAGTCCAAAGAAAATGTAAGAAATCTGATCTTCTCATGAAGATTCAGTGATGGTGCCCCAGTTTGCTGGTGTTCCAATATGCTTGGTCTGTCTATTTGGTGGCCAGCGCTTACCTCTGTTCTCACAGAATGACCACAGTTACAATTAAAGTCATAGGTGATTTTAGACAAAAAACTTTTGTGAAATGCTTTTATCTGTCAGTTATTGAATTCTTCATTCTTATGAAAAATATTTTTCTCTTTAAGAAATAGTATATGCTTTATCTGGGGTTAAAAACTATTATATTTACAATTTATTTATTTCTAGTACATTTCTAACAGCATTTAAAACCAGTTTTACCTGATGTAGTGAATGAACACATAATGTTTCACTCTAATGTTCTAAAAAGGAAAAAAGAGTTAATAAAATTATGATGCTTGCAGGTGCCCATAATACAGTCTGACTTGGAAGGTTAAATATAGTGGCCATAGTGGATACTTGGCGCGTGACTTACAGGAATGTGGAGTTAAGTTCTCTCCCAAACCTTTAGGGTAATGACCCTCATTCCACTTCTAGGTAAAGTAACATTAGTAATTTTTTTCATTCGACTTTTTTAATCATTGCTAATGTTGGGTCCCACCAAAGTTCATATTTTTAATCTAATCCCCAGTCTGGTGGGGGGTCTTTGGGAGGTGGTTAAATCATGAGGTCAGAGCCCTTATAAAGGAGATTCATGCTTTTGTGAAGGAGACCACAGAAAGCTTTCTTGTCCCGTTTTACTGCGAGAGGACACTGCAGCGTATCAGCCATCTAGGAACCAGAACATGGGTCTCCACCAGGCATCAGATCCAGAGCCTTGGTCTCGGACTTCCCAGAGTCAGAACTGTTTGAAATTGGTTGTTGCATACAAGCCTCCCAGAGTGTGATATTCTGTTGGATCCACCCAAGCAGACTAACATAATTACTCTCACGTATAGAATGTTACATAGAATGTAGAAGTATTTGGATAAACAGTTGCTGATCTTGCGCCATAGAAAAATAGATATAGTTACATTTCGTGCTGAGAATAAATGTTATAGGTTCTGTACAGAGTTTCTGTATAGTAAGTATGGATCCGTCTTGTGGGTATATACTTGTTCACTTATTTTTTAAAGCTTTTATTCATTTATATTTAGAGGGGAAGGGAAGGAGAGAAGGAGAGAAGTATCAATGTATGGTTGCCTCTGTGTGTCCCCCACTGGGAACTGGCCTGCAACCCAGACATGTGCCCTGACTGGGAATCGAACTGTGATCCTTTAGTGCGCAGGCCCGTGCTCAATCCACTGAGCTACACCAGCCAGAGCTTCATTTATTTATTTAGTGTATTCAACAGTTATTTATTGTGTGACTACCATATGCTATGCCTCCAGACTCTGCAGCCACAGCAGTGAACAGAACAGATAAGACTTTCTCCCTCAGGAGCTTATGTTCTGGCTACTTTCATGATACTTAGTATTTATAAACAGCTACCAGTGCTCCCAGTCTAGGCAGAAGGTATTAATATTTGCTGCTTTCTAGAACTTTATTCTTTTAAGCATAGAAGGTTAGAGGTAATATATCATTCTAAAGAAAACAACGTATATCTCATAATACTTTTTTAAGATGTGCTGTATGCACCACGTAGGGGCTAGAGGAGCGTTGAAAACAAACTGCAAATACTAGAAGGTAATGTGAGAAAGGGAAGGATAATACTAAGGTAGGAAGAATATTTTTGGAGCAAAGAGACTAGCTGGGGAATGAGGAAGGAACTGGAGAAAACTGATGCAATGAAATGCATTGAGGTTTGGATAAGGTTTATTATCTGAATGTGATGGAAGAGTGTTGGCTGAATAGTGGAGGGATTTAAGGGGAATATTTTTAATAATATACAATAGTGAATCAGAAACATGATTTCACTCGTGTCATTTTTGCTTAATTAAAAGGGAGAAGGGAGCCCTGGCTGGTATAGCTCAGTGGATTGAGCATGGGCCTGCGAACCACACGATCACGGTTCGATTCCCAGTCAGGGCACATGCCTGGGTTGCAGGCCGGTTCCCTGCAGGCCAACTCCCAGCAGGGGACGCACTAAAAGGCAACCATACATTGATGTTTCTCTCCCGCTCTCCTTCCCCTCTAAAGATAAATAAATAAATTTTAAAAAAAAAGGGGAGAAGGGAGAAAATTTAGAAGCAGAGCGGCTGATAAGGAATATGTTTCAGTAATTTGGGCCAGAGATATTAAGAATTTATAGCGATGGAAAGGAGGAACTAACTATTAGAGATGTTGTTGGATCAGAATCATGTAGGGAAGGAGTATGAGAACCCAGACATAAGCCGGGAAGTTGCTCGCCTTAGGGACATGAGAGACGGTTGCATCTCACACAATGATGGAAGTGTTACATAGAGAACAAAGGGAATTTAATTTTCTGAAATTTATTTTTAACTTTAATTCAGTCAGGTATCATTTGGGTTTTTATGGAAGAGTATTAGTTGTCATTAGATCTTTACTTTTTCTGCAAGTTGTGGTATAAATAGTGAAATGCATTATATAATAATCTCATGCCTTATCTGGACGAAGAGCAGTTGACTATATTAACAGTATTTGTTGATACTTCAGTAGGGCTAGTCAAATAAGTAGGGTTCTTGATTTTTCATTCGTTTTTCTGGAGTAATTATATAACTTTTTTTCTCAGTGTAATTCTAAATAAGCACAGTAAAGGTGACTGTATGATGATTTTTTATCATTTATAACATAATGTTTCTCCTTTGTAGTTTTCTTCAAGGGAATTAACTTAGAAATATTTTGATAAATCGCATTATAATTTAAATAATGTAAATAGTTATAGCTGTAATTTTCAGCAACTAATAATTAATTATTTCCTTTTTTCTAAAGTTCTTTATGCTGTGATTCAATTCAAACATTATTTGGTGCTTTATAATAATAATGAACTCCAAGAGCAGCAATGACAAAGAATGGCTCTTCATAGTAGCTAACAACTGGTGAGCATTCACTGTGTAACTGTCATTGCGCCAAGTGCCTCGTTCCATTTAATAACAGATATCGTTACTTTTCTCTGTCGTGTGGGCGGAGGTACTAAGGCATAGGCAGGTTATTTCGCGTGTCTAGGTTTGTTCCGGAACCAGGTTTGAACCCAAGGATTTGAATTGCTATGTTACAGAATGCCAGGCTAGGTACTGAAATTAGGGGGGAAAGCATTGAACAACTGGAGTTGTATACACTTCAGATTGTTTTCTCTTGGAGTTTTTTAATTGATCAATATAATAAGTGCGTCAGCTAGACAGATGTTATCTCCCCTTCAAATCAGAAAAACTTGACTCAGGAAGATTACTGAATTTTCAAAGTCAAAATGGTTTTTAAGTGACAGAGTCAGAATTTAAACTTTCCTTGTTTTATTTCTTTTAATTAGATTAGCTTTATTGGAACAGGGAAGACTTGAATTGCTCCTAAAGCTGGGGGACCTTTTAAAAACACCTGGGCCACATTCTCTGGGCCACACCTAGAGAATTCTCTTGTCTGAGCTGTATATAGGCCACGGGGTTATTTTATTTCTTAAGTTAGCTGATTTTAATATGCAGCTAGGGCTGAGAACCATTGAAAGAGGTATATGTCAGCATTTCAAGG
Organism: Sturnira hondurensis; assembly: GCF_014824575.4. Classification (NCBI taxonomy): domain Eukaryota; kingdom Metazoa; phylum Chordata; class Mammalia; order Chiroptera; family Phyllostomidae; genus Sturnira; species Sturnira hondurensis. The sequence goes on along the minus strand of NW_028077105.1, from coordinate 12,685,945 downwards.
CTCACCTGATTTAAAACTATGTTTTTCATAAAACTAGTGACTCTTCTCAGTAGGGAGTAAAATGCATAGCAAGAATGGAAAAATTGGGAAATGAACTGAGGTATATATATATATTTTTACACATAAAATTTCATAAGTTTGTTTAATGTAATAATATAAGAAGGAAAATATTGACATGTTGTGAATTTGACCCAGGCTGCAACAAAGAAACCCTAGAATTTCAGTAAATTGTGTTTTTTAACTATTTTATTTTAAAATAGAGCCCTGAAACAAAAATGGGCATATGTGCAAAAAACAAAGAAAATTCTTATGTAAACACCATCTAGATCAATAAAAAGAATACAGCCTACACACCAAAAGGTTGTGGGTTTGATAACCAGTCAGAGCACACACCCAGGTTGTGGGTTCAGTATCCAGTCCTGGTGTGTAAGGTAGGCAACCAACTGATGTTTCTCTCTCACATCAATGTTTCTCTCTCTCTTCTCCCTTCTTCTCTCTCTGAAATTAATAAATGTATTAAAAATTAAAAAAGAATATAGCATCTCAGAACCTTTCTATATGCCTTCTCTCAATCTTACAATTATACCCTGACTTTTATGATGATTCCTTTTATTAATGTTTTTATATAACCTAAATATTGCCAAACACTATAGTTTTACTAAACACATTTTATATACTTTTATTATAGTATATATTGTATCTATTTTAAAGTATAAAAGATGTATCTCTGATGACAGCTTATGAAAAGTTAAATCAAAGAATAAAATATATACTCTTTCTGTCTTTTTTTTCAAATATCATTATACCTCTTTAGTTAACTCAGAGTACATTCTATCTCTGTTGCAATATTTTATTTTTAATACATTGCAGTATGTGTATCCTTTTTGTTAACAATAGATGCATGAGATATTTCCATTTCTTTTCATTACCATAAATAAGGCAATAACTTCTTATATCCATCTCTCGATTTGTTTGACTACATTTCTAAGGAGTGTGTGACCTAAGGGTGAAATCACCCTCTGTGGCTGCGTCTGTGGTGCAGCAGTGGAGCTGGACCCGAGGTGACTGTGACCACAGAGGCTGCAGTGCCGGAAGGGCTTACTTTCCATCCCTCTGTGGTCAAGTGTGCTGACCACTGTCCACCGCCTTGGCCGTTCCTGGTACTCTCAGGAGTTCCCATTTTGCCATTTCTGGTGAATGTTGTAGAATTTCCTCTATTTATTTGCATTTTCCTGATTACTAGTGATTCTGAGCTTTTAAAAAATCTTTCTTGGTCATTTGGATATTTTCATTTTGGGAAGTCTCTTGATCATTTCTCTACAAAGTGTTTGCCATTTTCTTATTGAGTTCTTTATCAACACTGGTTAAGTGCTCCTTGCTGCTCGGACTGCTATTTTTTCTCCCACTCTATGGCTTGCCTATTTACTCTCCTGTGATGTCTTCTGATGAACAGAATTTCATAGTAAAATTTAACAGTTTTTATTTTTGGTTAGAGCACTTTAAGTCCTGTTTAAGAAGGTGTTTTTACCTTAAATAATAAATATTCTTTTACATTATCTCCTAGAACTGTAGTTCTCAGTTGAAGACAATTTTGCACCAGGGGACATTGGTCAGTGTCTGTCTGAAGAAAGTTTTGGTTGTCTCAGCTCAGGGTGCTCTGCAAAGAAAGAATTATTTGGCCCAAATACAATATTGCTGCTATTGCGAAATCTGTTCCTAAAAGTTGTATTGATTTACCTTTCACATCAAGATGTATAATCTAATTGGCATTTGATGTTCTGAATGATGTGAAGTAGGGTTCAAGTTTTACATATGAATGTCTGATTGCCCAGCACCATTTATGAAAATGGTTTCTCTTTCTCATCACATCAGCTTTGTGATAATCAAGTGTCCATGTATACAAAGTTCCCTGGGTTTACCAGATTATTGCATTGGTCTATGTTTCTGTCCTTATGTCTAAAAACTTCCCTTAGATATCACAGCTTTATATAAAGCCCTAATGTAAGAAGGACATTTACTCTCAATCTAGTCTTTCCTTCCAAGCAGTTATTTAACATATTTCTATTTTATATCTTTCTCCTGAGTAATCTATATATCTATTTTCATATTTTTCATAGATATTTTACATTTTGATGTTATTTTATCTCTTTCAAAATTCTATTTCCTAATTATTTCTAGTATAAGTATATAAATTTGATTTTTGTGTGTATTGACCTTAAATCAAGCAACCTTCTAAATTCATTTACTCTAGTAACTTATATGTAGACCCATTAGTATATCATACACTCATGATCACATGACCTCTGAATAACAACAGTGGTGAATTCACCCATCTCTCCCTCCCTGCCCCTCCCTCCTTCCCTCTGCTTACCCCTACCCCCTTCTCTCCCTCCCTCACTAATTCGAATACCTTTTATTTCTCTTTTCTTCTTTTCTTCACTGAATTATTCTAGAAAATCATTTTAGTATACTATTAGCCCACACCGTCAAATATATTGCAGTGTCAATTGTTATAGAAATGAATTTTCTGAACAAATTTTTTTAACACAGCAAATTTTTAATGAGTCTTCTCTGTGCACTAAGAATTCTAGTAACCCCAGTGAAATGGCAGGGAGCAAGCCATGGCCCTGGGGCCTGGGGAGCTGGCCGTGCGGTGGGAGGAGGCAGGCTGAAACAACATAGAAAAATAAATTACCCCATTCTCTCTATATTTTTCTTTGTGATTTTAGTTTTCTGATTTGTATTTTTATTGTATGTAATCTGCTCTTAAACATATTCTTTGAGTTTTTAAGTTTGGTAACTGTAATTTTCAGTCTTAGAATTTGAATGTGGTTCTTTCCCCATCCAAGATGTCATTTCTGTTATACTTTGCATTTCTTTGCCAAATATTTAATCCTGTATTCTACTTCTTGAATTAATTTAAAGTATATATAACTTTATTTCAATATCTAGGGCAACTGTGGGTGTGATTTTATTTTCTATACTTTCTGTTCATTTGTGTTTGCCTCCCTGTGTGTTTGCATGTGCTTTTTTAATTGTTTACTTAGACTGGACTTTTTTAGAGCAGTTTTGGTTTCACAGCAAAATTAAGGAGAAGGTGCACAGATTCCCCATATACTCCCTTCCCCAAAACAAGCACAGTCCCCTCATTATTTTTTTAATTTTGTTAGTTATGTTTAGAGGGAAAGGAAGGGAGAGAGAAAGAAAGGGAGAAAAATATCCATGTGTAGTTGCCGTCCATGCACCCCACAGTGAGGACTTGGCCTGAAACCCACGCATGATCCCTGACTGGGAATTGAACTGGTGACCCTTCGGTTCACGGGCCCAAGCTCAATCCACTGAGCTACACCAGCCATGGTTTTCCCCCATTATTAGCAGTCCCCGTAGCAGTGGTACATTTGTTACAATTGATGAACTGCATTGACACAGCCTAATCACTCGAAGTCCATAATTTAGATTAGGTTCATGCTTTGCGCACATACTACAGGTTTGGATAAATGTATCATGATATGTGTCCATCATTGTGATATCACAATTGTGATATCTGATTGTTTTTAATATATAGCAGACATTATATCTGAAAATATTTTATAGGAATAAGTTAGGGTCTTGAATGATTTTTATCATCCTCCATAGAGAATTTATCTTCTGTTAATGCCTGAGCACTAACAATCCTTCACCACCTTTATCCTCTTTCAGGAATGGAGATAATGGGAAAGTAAGTTGCTGTATCTGTGAGGATTTCTTTACTTCTGGTTAATTTTTCTCCCTGGACAGAGATCATTCGAGATCCCAGTCCAAAGAGTAGAGGGCTCACCAGGGAACACTTCTTGGTGACTCCTGAACATCATTCACTGGATCCCAGCCAAGAGAAGCTGCCCAAATTTTCCTTAGCAACCCTCTCAGAAGTCAGCAAATCCCCCCAAAGGAATAAAGGCACCAGATCCCAGAGTCTTTTTTTCTTCACCAGATCTCTAATTCCTTTGGATATTTTTCCAATCTGTTCCACTTTTCTGAATGTAGTCAATAGAACAGTTGGTCAGAATTAGTTCACTGCTACTAGAAAGGAAGTCTTTGAGAATTATTTGTTTATGTAAAACACTAAAGAGTAATGCAATTAAAATTTATCAGAAAGCTTGATTTCTAAATATTTTATGTATACTTCCAAAAAGCTACAAAGTATTTACATATACATACTTAACCTTATTAAATTCACATTGATTTAAATTAAAATTTAAGATATGTTTACTTTATTATTTAAATAAAATGCAAATCCTGTGTCTTCAATTTATCAAGAGAGTCATTTCATTAATTTCATTTCCAAATGAAATATACTTAGTACAGAAAAATTATTATTTAGTCTTTATCCTCCTGTTAATGCCATGAAGCCTGAGATCATGCCCTTCTCATAGATCCTCATTCCCCAGGATCTAGTGAAATGCCTGGCCCGCATTGGAAATGCAAATGAGTATTTGTTGAATAAATGAGTGCTGTGTTCAAACTATCTGTTTCTGTAATCATGTCCCCTACAATACTTTGGACAGGTTGCATATCCAGTAAAAATGGTTGATGCTTATCCTGGAAGGGCTTTCTAACATAAAGGTGTAGGCATACTTGAGTATAAGTCCATTTTTCATGATTTACTGGCTTCTCAATTTATGCAAATATAATTTTAGCCTAAGTTTTACAAAATATAGTAGAAATGACAGATAATCTTAATAATATTTGGACTATTAATAGAAAATAATAAAAATGTTTCCATAAAATTGATAGATGCTTATCATGAGTCTAAGGAACCCAGGGGAATGTACACAGTTTTGTGGGACAGCTTTCAGACCTTTGGAACAAATATGTTCTTCATCCAGATATGGAGGAAGGAATATTTATTTTTAAAGCTCCATATACAGGCTGTTTTTGTTGGTGATATTTTTAAAGTATTGTGAATTCACACTACCAAGAAAAATATAGAAATGCTTTCTAAAACATTAGGAAACCCAGGTTAATTATCCCACTAGTGAGCTAGTATAGAATCTTTCTTAAAATGTTATTTTAAATGCAAGCAATATAAAGATTAATACATTTTGCAGCACCAAGACTGAGAATTCTAAATGTACACAATAAAGCAAGACAACAAGAGAAAAAAATAAAATATAACATTTCTTATTTGTTATGGCTATGAATGAAATTCTAGTGTAAAAATTAGTATTTTTCTTACATTAAACTTGAAGTAAACCTGCCATAAGCTGGCTGGATTCATCGTACACCTGCACTCTCTGCCTCCGTGTCACTCATTACTGCCAGGGTGTGTGCGTGCATTTCCGTATAAACAGGTTGGGTTTTTATTGAAGATTGAGACATAATTAACATGCAATAAGCTGCCATATTTAAAGAGTACAATTTGATAAGTTTTGACATATGTATAGACCTTAGACACCTTCACCACAATCAAGATAATAAATACATCCATCACCACTGAGAAGCTTCCACATACCCCTTTGTGACCCTACACTCTTGTTCCTTCCTACACCACCTGAGCTGTCCCAATGTAGTCATTAATTTTTTTCCTGTCACTACAAATTAGTTTTCATTTTACATAATGTTATGTAAATTAATCATATGGTATGCACTCTTTTATTTTTCCTGGATTCATTGATTCAGCATATTTATTTTGAGACTTACCTGTGTTGAAGCTCATACCAATATTTAATTTCTTTTTCATTTTTCACTCAATTTCCACTATATATATAAATGGTAAGTTGTTTATCCATTCATCTATTGAAGGAAGTTTAAATGGTTTCCATGTGTAAAGCATAAGTTCATACAAAGCCTTGAACACAAAGTTGCAAAAATGTGTGAATAGGTTTAGTATGGGCACATGCCCTCATTTCTTTGGAGTTACTTCCTAGGAATTGAATGGCTGGATTATATGAATCATTGTGTGTTTCCTTTTTGATGAAACTGCTGAGTAGTTTTATGATAATGATTATATCATTTTACATTCGCACAGCAGTGTATAAGAACAAAATTTACTCTGCCTCCTTTCTTCTGCCGTACCTGTTATGGTTAGTCTTTTTCACGTTTTTTTGTCTCTCTTCTCCTCAAATGTTGCTATATGGTTATCTGATAGGTAGCCAGGAATTCAAAGACATTCATATGGACAGCAGCCAGATTTCTCTTCCTTACCCTCAGTACTTTACAGAGAAAATACAGAATGGTCATCAAGGAAATGAGAGTCAGAAGTAGACAGGGTTTATTTTTTTTATTTTTTTAAGATTTATTTATTTATTTATCTTTAGAGGGGAAGGGAAGGAGAGAAGGAGAGAAATATCAATGTATGGTTGCCTCTCATCCGTCCCCTCCTGGGAACTAGCCTGCAGGGAACCAGCCGGCAACCCAGGCATGTGCCCTGACTGGGAATCAAACCATGATCGTGTGGTTCGCAGGCCTGCGCTCAATCCACTGAGCTACACCAGCCAGGGCCTAGACAGGGTTTAAATTCCAGCAATCCTAGTCTCTAATTGTGTGACATTGGGAAAGGTCCTTAATTGCTTTCTTAAGATCCAGTTTCCCCATATAAAGTAGTTTAAAAAAGAGAGAGACATATTAGTAATTTTATAAATGTCAGCTGCGTGTTCTGTCCTATGGGGCAAAAATAAACTGAAAGTGTTATGATTGGGAAGAGTCAGAATAACTTGTAGCAAAACCGTTTTGAAACCAGCATAAAACAAAATTTGCATTGGCTTTCTTTCTTTCAAAGTGAAATAATACTTTATTATTTTCAAAAACAAGTATATCTTCTAATACCCCAGAATACTTGGGACTCTGAGAATAATAGAGTATTTTTTTAGCATAACTGAACCCATTGGTGGAGGTTTACCATTTTCATAGAGTAACTTTCAAGTGGGAAATACATGCATTACTGTACAGTTAACTTGGCATATAATATATAACAAACTAGAAATATGTAGTTCATGCCAGTATTAACTTGTGCTTTCTCCTCATTCAGAACCTGAACAGATTTCTTATCTGTGTCCAAGATAATGAGGTATCTGTTTCTTTGAGCTCCCCCTAATGATGTGTTACCCCAGTACTGACCATTGATGTGCCCTCAGAAGTCTTCTCCCATTTTGTCCTGAGCTAGAATGATGGATTGTTTGATGTGGTTCTCTTACTGGTGCTTAATCTTTTGCATATGTGATTAGTTCACAGGATACATAGTCTACATCAATTTGTTTCTGAGGAAGTGTTATGTCCTTATATGCCTGGCAAAATTCTTCCCCTGTATTTTTGTTTTGATCAAGGAATGATCCTCTCTGAAATGGAAATGTGCTATCTCTGCCTGCTTTCTATTCTGCAATTAGCATTCACTCTGCCCATTTCAGTGTTTCTGTCAGACAAACTGGAGCGAAGTCAATGTGACTCTTCCCCTTTGAAAGCAGCTGTGTCTCGTGAAGAAATGCAACCAGGCCTCGATCACTTTCTCTCTCTCCCTCCCTCTCTCTCTCTCTCTCTGTCTCCCCATTGCAGCTCTTCTCTGTGCATCTACTGTATTCCCCTTTGCCTCTCTGCTAACCCAGTGTTCATTGCTCTGTACTGTTTTTCAAGTTTCACGTGTTAGAAGGACTGCTGGTGTATAAGCAATGGCTTTGAAGTCACATTTGACCACCTGCCGTAGTGTTTTACACCTGTAATACCAGATCAGTGCCAGGAGGAAAATATTCTTGCTCTACCTTCTTATCTTCTGAATGAAGGGGCATGCAGATTAAACTAATAAAAGGTATTAACAGGAAAATGGGTACATAGTCTCTATTAATATTTATATGCATGGGAGTTCACAGAAGAGAAATGAAACTCAGAAGAACAGTTAGACTCTGGGCTTATATACCCGTTTAAAAAGGAGAGAGGGGTTGAGCTTTAAGGGAGGATCAATTGTCGGGAAGTCACTAGGGAATAGATGGGAGAACTAATGGAAAATAAGGGCTATTTTAGTAAATAATGTTTATGCAAATCATGTTGGTGTCAACTCCCTGACTTCAGTAAAAGTCACTCTCTCCTTGGTACAAGGCAGAGCATCTTCCTCAGAGGGAAGCATATGCCCTGCTTTTAGACAGATAATGGAAGAATAGAGAATTCTTCCTGCTTCTGTTGATTCTCAGTTTCTGTTCTTCTCAAAATAATCCTTATGTGAAAGTGGCACATTTGGGGGTAGCATATTCTGATCCATTCATCAGTCATGACCAGTTCTCTAAAATTCCAAGGTGAAATGAGACTCGGTACCTACAGGACTTTGTTCATTCCATTTGGTTAGGACCAAGGTGCTCTAACTGCAGTTAGGGAGGGGGAGCTGTGCTTGGTTCAGTTACACGCACACTGAACATTGCAAACACAAAGTTTCCAAAGAGCAAGGCAGCTCAACACCAAACTTTACGCCAGTAAAATGCACATACAGTTTGAATGAATAGATTTCTGTCCCTTTCTATGATCCAGATTAACTGTCATTGTTATTCAGCGACAATGCCATAGTTCTAAAGTGGCCCATTCATTCAGAACAGTGGAGGCCGTGAGATAACAGATCACTGCAAATGCTGATCTGCAGGCCCTCTCTGTTCCTTCCCACATCTGGCAGAGCATTGCCTTCTCTGTGGGGTAATTTGTCTTTAAAAAGCCGAGCATCTCACTAGGGAGAGGAACAAAATATGACCTTAATTGTGATCTCTCTGTATCTATAATATCTTTAATTGTAAATATAAGATTCAGAAGCACTGCTGATAGTGTGAAAAGGTTGCACACTGTCTTCTCAGTAAGATTTCTCCCTTTGTCCTGATTATTCTGGAATATTACCATTAGAACAGAATGTTCCTATAAAGGGAAGATGAACTGAAAAAAAGGGAAGTAGAAAAACTGCCACTATTAATTTATCCAGGCTGAATTAAAGATCATTAAACTTTGTAGTACACTGTTTAATAAAAAAAGAAAAAGAAAAAATCATATAATAACTTCAGAGAAATAGTTATCTGAAAAGACCGCCTTTTGATGACAGCTTATGAAAAATTAAATCAAATCACTAGTTGTGCGACTATTAATGCATTTCGAAGAAATCCCTTTTGTTCCGACAGTTGAAGTAGGGACCCATTTCCTTTGTCTTGGCTTTAGTCTTTGCATCGTTGCTTAGAAACCCAGTCTCTTAGAGGTGTTTGCCCAGCAAACTACCTATTTCTAGGTAGTTAAGGCAACACATTTGGTTTTTGGATGGAGATGATTAAAAAGAAATGGAGTAAGGATAGGTTAAACAAAATGAGATTTTTGTTTATGGGTAGATAGAGTTTAAAATTACTCACAGTAGCTCAGTATAAATAAGAATCAAGTAGAATTACAAAGAGAATAATAAAGCCATAGGGTAATTTTTTAAGAAAATAAAAAATATAAATTTGTCACTAGTTAAAGCTGTAAAAAGAACCATGTGTAGAAGCTCATTATCTGCACAGTAAAACAATTAACAATTGACGGTGTGCCAAGCACTTTCCCTTTGACTGTTCCAACATTGCCCCAGATAGATTCAGATTGGCCAATCATATTGCTAATTCCAAATGCTTTGTGGGGTCACAGTGAAGACACCCAAAGATTCTGGACAAATGACAAGGTTGTATTTGTATGTGGATTATTTTATTTTGTTTCTGCTGCACTTGGCTTTCATATAGTTCTATTGTCTTTCCAATAATATGGAATTAAGAATAAAACACTGTGAAAATAAAATTAGAACTATAAAGGTTCCTGCCTAAGATTTCCAAGAGAAAAAATAAGCAAATGTCTACAGCTATTTCTATTTCACCACATATGTGAAAACATAATATGATATGTACTTCTTGTGTTCATCCCATGTCTGAGTTTTAGGCAATATATAACATTAAAAAAAATCAGAGGACCTGACAATGGCTGCCACTGTCAAAACCCAAACAGACATGCTCTCTCTCAATTGTCCCATCATTCTTGAAAACTATCGTGAGTGGTCAGTTGACATCAGTCTTCTCTTCAGAATTCAAGGCTTTGCCTACTTCTTCCAACTGAACTGCTGCTCCCACGCTTCACTCCTAAGGGCCTTCCTGTGCTGATGATCAAAATCATAGTGACCAAAAGAATATTAAATCTTGTAATTATCCTCAAAGCTTCAGAAAGGAAGATAGTTTTTACTTCTAGCAAATAATGTGTATTGAAATCCCAGTAAGGCATTAGTAGTGATTGAACATACGGATGACTTCCGAGACAGTTATCTAAAGTCTACCTGCGTGAAAGTGCTTCTGTGGCACTTTGCTTTGTATGCTACCCATGTACAGCAGAGTACTTTAATTCCTCTTAAATTATTTGTGTTGAATCATACAGCTTCATGAAAAAAGTAACAAAGCCAAATAACTTAGAACTAGAAATTCCTAAGTATCTTAGGACCTACCTGTTGGGAACCACTCTGCCTGGTTTCAGGAGTTGCAACTGCCCCCCATGGCTAAGGCTGAGTAAGTGACCTCTGGAATGTGAGCCACTAATGAAACAAAGCTTGTCCCTTGCCCCCAGCACTTGGTCGGTTAGTCAGTGACAGGTAAGACCCCTCAGAGGAGGGGCAACCTAAACCAGACACGATCACTTGGGAGGCCATCATGGAAGGACTTGGGGGGACTGCGACAAAGAGGGAGCGATGGACCCTCGACCCCCAGCTATTCTGACATAGCCTGAGTCCCCATTTCTGTCTGGGAGAAGTGCTTCCTGGCTCTAATCCACTTAAGCCTAAAAACCTATGATGGGGAAGGCAGTGCAGCCCTGTGCTGGAAAGGGTAGGTTCCCCAGGTGATCAGGCCTAAGAAAGAATATGTAAAAATCCTGTGAAACCTGCTTTGTTTAGAATGTTCCCATTTAAATGATAAGAATCCAAGCAAGAAGTTTGTTCCTCAAAGTTTTATGACTCATTAGCTATCTGACCCTGACTCAGAATAAGCCCTCATAGTTCTTTGAATGCTATCTATTGTTTGATCCTTACCTGTATTCTTGTGCAAATGAACCCAACAAAAGCCATTGAGGATGTGGCTCTTGGCCTTTTTCCTCTGAGAAAGGGCTACCTCTCCTCCCCAAGCAGATCATGTCTCGGTAGTGTTACTCTCATCCTGGCGGACAGGAGTACTTGAGGGCAAAGTTGCCCCCACACTTACCAATTTCAATATTTGTTGAATAGGACAAGCTGAAATGAGTAGCAAAATTGCCTCTTACTTTTCCTTTCCTTCCTTAGTAGGTGAATCAGTGGGTAACTTTATAAACAGAGTTAATTGTTTCACAGGACTATCATGAAACCAGTCATCTCTGTACCAATCATCTCTGTCCTGGTGGTAATTGTATAAAGTAGTCACCAAATTTATTTTGTATTTTGATTCACTATCATCTTAGGGAACATATTTCACTAAAAATAAAAAGCTATTATCTATTCAAAAATTAAAAAAAAAACACCTAGAAGGTGGTTGTATTAGAATACAAACAAGTATTCTAATTACGAGTAGTATTGTTACCGAACAAAGGGTCCGAGGGGGCGGCAATACTTGGCCCACTGAGGGATGCCAAAAACTTCTTCAGAAAACAGGGGCCCCTCCCAAGGAGGATACACTAATATCTATAGGGCTCTTCTGTCCGCCGCCAATTGGAAAGACATCTCTCAATGCCAGAGATTTGTGAAAAGGAAACAAAATGTTTATTTAATGCTATTCAGGCCTAATGCCTTCCTTAAAATATTAAAGTCTTTAAGGGTATACACCTACACACAAACACACACAGTGCTCCCTTCTCCCACTGTCCCAACTCCGGGTACTGTAAATCAGGAAAAGAGCACACGTCCATTTTCAGGTCGCTGGCATGTGAGCTGTTTCGCCTGCCTGTCCAGGCAGGATCTCCAATTAATCCAAAGTCATGTGGCACCTTTCACTGGCAAGAGTTCTTTGTATCAAGTTCCAGTCAAAGTCTCTCCTGGTTTCCAGGCCACTCAGCCAAAGGGAGCATGCCAAAGCTGCGTGGGCCTCTTCTACCAAAGCCACACTCCACCAAAAGCGCATCTTTCTTCTTCACCTAGCCGCAGGGATCTCCATTTTGGCAAAGCTGCGTGGTCTTCCCTTTCACCTGGCCAAGAGGGGGTCTGCACTCTGCTGAAACCGCTCTGCTCTCCCTCCTAATGGCTACAGGGGTCTACATCTTTCCAAAACAGCGTGGCTATCCCCCTCACCTGGCCAAGAGGGGGTCCTCACTCTGCTAAAGCCACATGCCTCTCAAGCAGGCACTCTCTTCGAGAAGCAGCCCCAGTTCCAGCCTGGGTAGCAGCCACTCACTTCTCCCTGGCCCAAAACTTGGCCACCGCTCTTTAACATATCTATGAAACCAGTTAACGGTTATAGATATGTTAAATGACCATTCCAGAGGTTAGCTGCAAAATTGTTGCTATACAAAACAGCTCTCAATGGTCCTGCTCCATTCGTCCCTTCCCCCAACTGACACCTTGGGGTGGGGGGTGAGGACATCCTAATATTTCCTCCAATATTCTTGTACACTTTGAGTTCTGGACACCATTCCAAATCTTTTCTGGGACCCCCTTGGCTGCACCCTGTATCAGTATAACAAGTCAATGATGCCTTTCTGGCTGGAAATAACCACAAAACATTTTAAAATGATGACCAAATGGATGTCAAATGTACTGTTCGATGACATCTGACATAGAAAGTTTCACTCGGCTCAGAGAGCTTCTGGGCTGGTGAACAAGTGGAGGTGGTGGAAGAGGGGGGTGTCAAGCCACACGGCCTTTCCCCATACCGTTCCCCGTGCATCTCTTCCATCTGGCTGTTCCTGCATTCAGCTGTTGACATCAGAACATCCACACTTGCCTCTTTCCTTCCTTGCACATCACTCCTTTATTCAATAAGCCCTCAGAACAATTAGATTCTGGTCAGCATCAGCCTTGGGAATAGAGCTTCAAGTCCTAATGATATGATAATATTTCTTTTTTGTATTATTTGCAGCTTCCCTAAATCTCCAGAAAGATCAGGTTTGCTCATTCCTTGTTCCGTGATTGTAATCTGACATCATGCAGCTAGAATTGTAGCATTTTTCTTAATTCAGGCAAAACCAGTTGTGGGTTTAGATGTTGCTGGTTTCTTTCAAATGACTCTACAATGCTTTTTGGTTACCAATGAATCAACAGATTTTCTAGCTATTTCTTTTTCCTGTACAAATCCCTTATTAATAGCAATGCAACAGCCAAATGAAGAGATTCATACGGTAAGGTGTTGGACAAAGAGCTTCTTTTGCCTTGGAGCTTGGGGCCCTGGCTTGCTGGCATATAAAAGCAATCTGATTCTTCCTCATATTTTATATTGTTTCTCTGTATAAGCTTGACTGTAACAGCAAATGGGAGTTATAAATGAACTATAATAAAAGTTACACTGACAATGAAAAAATTATTTGTGTTGAATCTAGTTGTATTTATCACATTTACTCTGACAAGGACTTAACTATAGCATTCATAGATGCAGCAGGAAATGGGTTGCTGTTGTCTTCCATTCATTGCTATGTACTAGCAGGGATGATCACTCATGATTCTTTGTTGTAATGCATACCAGGGTTAAAGATGTGCTGGGAACGTGCAACATGAGTTCATTTTAATGAGCTATCATTTGTCAGCCTTCACACAGATGTCTTTTGTTTTGTAATGTGAAGTCTTAGCTATCATCCCTTATCAGATATTCTCACCGATGCATAACTGAGTAAACACATGCAATTCAGAAGACATTTCCCTGGTCGCAGAGATGGAATTGGTAGATCAAATGATAATATGTTAGCAATAGTTAAACAGGATTGTTTACTGTGTAATGGGAACTATGGATTATGATTAACACAATGGCACATTCATTTTTTTAAAAATAAATGAATGGGTTTATTTAGGGAAATTGAAGAAAGATACAGATGATATAACCTGTAGAGTCACAGGAAAAGCAAAAGTATGATTCGATGTAGTAGGATTAAATAGTTCATTGTGTCAGATTTTAGATAATATTGTGATTTACCATTAATTCAGTTTCCCTTGCTTATATTACTTGACCCAAGACACTCATTTAAATTGAGCTTTTTATATAATGAGAGCTGAATAAAAGACATGTTGATGATTGGCTTCTTCATGAGCTGTCTCAAATATATCTTACCAAAGCCAAAAGACAGCTATAAATATACTTGTAAGGTCCAAAATAGAGGGGTTATGAAATTATGGAATGTGTTTCTAAAGATAGAATATACAAAGAAAGCTACATATCATGGCTTGAATAGCCTAACCAGGTTTAGCTTATTTAGCAATTAATTTTCTTTTTCAAATTATTGCTATGAGCTACCTTAGAAATACTACTTTTTCCCTTGTTTTTTTTTTTTAAATTTGATTTTATAAGTGAGATTAGCATAGTCAAGTTTTCCTTACTAGGTCATTCATGTTTAACTAATGAATAAGCTGGATTTCATCTTTGGCCTTTGCCTATGAAGAAAAGCTCAAAATCAAAATAACACCAATGACAAACAATGACAGCAACCATAAAGCAGCTCCCTGGAAACCTGGATCAAATATCCTCTTTATTTTACTATTCTCAGCAGGGTTGGAATTGCACTGAGCCAAGACACAGGACAGCTGTGTTGAAGTTGTTTGTCTTTTAAGGTTCAGTGGAAATCCTGTGAGGTTCTGACCTTTCCTGCGGATAGTATTGTTTAGGGCTGTTTCAGTGTTTGCTATGTGTTCCTCAGGATCCTGCTATAAATGGTTGAGTAAATCCCTAAAGTTTATGACACACAAAAGAAAATTATTTTCCAAATCATAAATAACCCCGAAAGCAAACATAATAAATCACACATTTTAGTAAATACGTTGAGAAAAATGGTTGGATGTAAATGCATTTTAAAGCAAATCTAAATAGCTGGAACATCTCTGTTGCTGATATTGATGGCCAAGTATAACTGTACACCTGTGCTGTCTTTTGTGAGCATTTAGAGTGAAGAAACAGTGCTGAAAATGGACCGTTTTTCCATTTTCAGTTTTTAGTGACTAAAATCATTAACTGGATGGACTGTTGATATGAATATTAGTTGATAAATAATAAAGAGAAAGAGAATTTGCAAGCATTGATCTTATAGTCAGTTGAGCATAGTGGGACAGTGGGGCTTTGTCAGAAAGACGTAGACCTTGAAATGAGCTCCGTTATTAGCTGTGTGAATTTAGCCAATATATGTAACCTTTGTGAGACTCAGGCTCCCATATGTAAAATGTACAAAATACTAATACCTACCTCGTAAAACGTTCTGTTTTTTTAAAAGATTTTATTTACTTATTCTTAGAGAGTGGAAGAGAGGGAGAAAGAGGAGAGAAACGTTAGTATGTGGTTGCCTCTCACACACCCCTAGCAGGGATCTGGCCCACAACCTAGGCACATGCCCCGACTTGACATCAAGCCCACAACCCTCTGGTTTGCAGACTGGCCCTCAATCCACTGGGCCATACCAGCCAAGGTTACCTCATACATTTTTCAGAAAAGATATATATAACTGTTTAGAACAAGATAGGGTTTCAAAAATGCTTATTCACATACTTCTATAACTAACAATGACAGGATTGCCCAGACCAAATATGCCATGAATACTTGGTGGCCAAATACAATAATCAATTTTCAGTACTCATCTAACCTAGGCTCTCTGTAATAATTAGCACTTAAGACTTTTTCCCTTTTTTTAAACCTGTCTCCTTTTTTGGACTACATGGCAGATTGTATTTTCTGAAAATCATTGTAACAATAGCAATGATCCCTCATGCCTTTTTTATGCTATGGCTTTATGTTTATGCCATGGAAGGGTGGCGTCTATGCCCCTTTCTTTGGAATGGGCAGGGCTGTTGTGATTGCATTGATCAGTAGAGTGTAGCAGTATATGCTCTGAGATTTCCAAGGCAATATAGCTTCCACCTTGCTCTATGGAATAAGTGATCTGAAAGCTATCTGCCAAGATTTATGCCATGGCTCACCTAAAACTGTCATGCTATGCAGAAGCTCCAACTAGCCCATGTGGAAAAACTATGCGAAGAGAATCTGAAATTAGTTGAAAATAGAGACTCAGAGAGCCCCGGCTACTTCAGCTCCCAGCTGTGCAAGCTCCAGCCATCCAAACGCAACCACGGGAGAAATGCCACACCACAACCTCGACCCCTCCTGAATTCTTGAAACACAGACACTTACATAAGACATTGTAAAAGAATTTTGTTGCTTTAAGCCACTAAGTTTGGAATGATATGTTTTTGCAGATATATATAACCAGAACCGACTATCTTTGACAGGCGATCTTGGTTTCCCCCTGCCCCCAGCATTCTTTCTTCATCGCCATCACAAGCTCCACTTGCTCCTGCTGCCCCGGTGTGTTATTGACACCCATCCTGTTTTTATTCACAGTTGCCATCTCTCTGCTTTCTACATGTTCTGTAGAATTTTTGTTTGCTGACATGACTGCAAAATATTACCTTAATTTTATTGAGGAACACAAAAGGAGTAGAAAGAAGAGTTAGAAAAATTACTTAAATAAATCCTGGCAGAGGCTTTTTCAACTTTGTTGAAAAGTGTAAGCCCATGGATCCACAAGGGTCAATAACATGAAACATAAAGCAAAGACACGTAAATAAAACTGAACCAAAATACATCATAACGGCATTGCGTAAAATCAGTGATTAAAGGGAAATCTTAAAGGTAGACACAGACAAAAGACATTTTAGACATAGAGAAACAAAAATAGGTGTGGTAGTAGATGCCTTATTGGAAGCAATGCAGATGTGAGGTAAAGCCCATTTTTAAAGCACAAAAAGAGAAAAACCTGTCAACCTAGATTCTCAACCCAGTGAAAATGTCTTTCAAAACTGATGGCAAATTAAGTAGTAAGAAATTAGAAAGCTAAAAGAATTAATTACTTAGCAGACTGTACTGCAAGAAATATTAGAGGAAGCCCTTCAGGCCAAGCTAAAATTATTTCACATGGAAATCTGGATTTACACAAAGGACGGGAGAGAATTGGAAATGTTTAACTACATGGCTAATTATAAAATAATGTTTTCCTTATTTCTCACATCCCTCTAAAAGTTGATCGTTGAAAGCATAAAAAATAACAATATACTGTGGAGTGTATGGCATATTTGAAGTAAAATGACAGCTGCTGACACACAGGCTGGAAGCCAACCCGGTATGATGTACCATTCCTATAGCACATGTGGAGTGCCCAACAAGACATGAGGGTAGAGTGTGAGAGGTATGTGCATGCCATAAACCCTACAGCAAGCTGGAAAGGCTGTATTAGTATTTGCCAAATTTTACTTCAGAGCCAGAAATAACATTACCATGAATAAGCAGGGTCATCACATAATGATACAGGGATCAATTCATCAAGGGAATCTAAAAACACAATATTTATAGATTTAATATAAAATAATTAAAATCCATAATGCAAAAAACATTAAAACTGAAAGGATAAAAATGAAAATCCCGAAATATATTCTGAGATTTCAGTGCTCATCTCTTAGTATTAAGAACATCTGAAATGATATAGACTTAAAAACCATATTAAACACTTCACCTAATTGATATTTACGTAAATACCAACCAGTAATAGCAAGATACAAATTATTTTTAGTTACACATGGAATATTTATCAAGACAGGCTGTTTATGGCCTATAAAAATTCTTCATAAATTTAAAAACACTATTCTGGGTACAATGGAATTAAATTAGATAAGAACATCAGAAAGATATTTGGAAAAAACTCAAACATTTGAAAACTACATAATACACTTTGGGAACATATATAGATCTCTATTTAAAAACTGACAGCTAACAGCATATTTATTATTAAAAATTATTACTGTTGCTCTCTCACTAATATTAAGGACAAGGCATGGATGGCTGGTCTCACTTACCATGTCTAATCAATGCGGTGCTAGAACAATAGGCGGGATCTTTTAAAAAATATGCAGAGAAAGAGTAAAACCATGTACATTTGCACGTGACGAATCTTCTATGTAGAAAGTCCT
The DNA here is from genome assembly GCF_014824575.4 of Sturnira hondurensis. Taxonomy (NCBI): domain Eukaryota; kingdom Metazoa; phylum Chordata; class Mammalia; order Chiroptera; family Phyllostomidae; genus Sturnira; species Sturnira hondurensis. The sequence goes on along the minus strand of NW_028077105.1, from coordinate 12,667,839 downwards.
CTGGAGTCTACAAAAAGCTACTAAAACTAATAAGTGAGTTTAGCAAGGTTGTAGGATGCAAAGGTGATCCACATAATCAACAGTATTTTGTATATTAGCCACGAACAACCAGGAAGTGAACGTTTTAAAACAATAGTTTCAAAAATAACTAAAAATATGTAATAAGGTTATCTTACAAAATATGTTAAATATTTATACCCTGAAAGACAAAAAACTATTGCTGAAGGAAATTAAATAGTAAATACAGGAATATATAAGTTCATATTTGAGACAATAGAACATGTTAAAATGTTTGTTCTCCTAAATTTAGCTTTAGGTACAACACAATTTTAATCAAACTTTAATTTTTTTAATAAGTTGAGAAACTGCTTCTGAAATATATGGAAATGCAAAAGACCTAAAAAAACCAATTTTCAAAAACTGAAGTAGAGTGGGATCTGGAATAATTAATATCCACATGCAGAAATAGCCCACTCCAATCTATATTTCACATGCCATGTAGCAATTATTTTCAAATGAATCTTAGACTAAATGTAAAAGAAAGTTATAAAACTTCTAGAAAGCTAATCAAATGAGAGAACATCTTGAGACGTTAAATTAGGGGGAAAAAGTTTGATGACACTGAAGGCGTGATCCACAAAAAGAATTGATGGCTGGCATTACTAATATTTTTAAACATCTGTTCTTCAAAATACACTGTAAACTGAATGAAAAAATACAATCTAGAGAATGGGAGACTATATTTGCCAATCATATATCTGGGTGGCTTGTATCCAGAATAATTTTTTTTAATTCCCCAAATTCAAGAATTAAAAAAGAAAAAAAACAGGCAAGAGAGTTGAACAGACTCTCTCCCAAAGCAGATACACAGGTGGAGAATAATCCGAATTAGTCATTAGAAAAATGCTACTAAAATTCACACCGAGATGTCAATGTGTGCGGCTTAAATGAAAAAAAGGGAAAATGACCACACCGAGTATTGGTACAGGTGGAAGGGAACTGGAATGATCATACACTTCTGCCCAAACTTTACAACATTACAATGACTTTCGAAAACTGTCTATTGGTTTTTGTAAAAGTTAAATATACACCTAGGTTTCAACGCAGCTGTTTTACTCCTAGGTGTTTAGCCCAGAAAAATGAAAGCCTATGTCAATGCAAAGAGTTTTAATGAGTGTTATTTTATTTATAATAAGCAAATGTGGGAAATGATCAAGAAGCTCATCAACATATAAGTGGACAAACAAATCATCATATATCTGTATAACATTATTCAGCAATAAAAAGAGTGGATGATTAATACCCACAAAAACATGGATAAATCCCAAACTAATTATCCTGAGTGAAATAAGGCAGGCAAAAGTAAGTACGTACTGCCTGATTTCATTTGTACAATTTTCCTGACAATTTAAATCAACCTGTAATGACAGAAAGCAGTCTAGTGGTTGCCTGGAGACATGGATAGAGAAGGATTCCAGAGGGTTACAGGAGGCCACAGTGGGCGGTGGGTATGGTGGACATGTCCCTTATCTTGATTGTGGTGGTGATTTCACACTTGTATGCATATATCAAAACTTACCAAATTGTACACTTTAACGATGATCACGATCATGGGTCGATTACATCCTAGGAAATCTGTTTTATAAAGTAAAGCAAAACATCTGTGGATAGCCACAATTTGATATTGCACTGACTAACTCTGACTTTTCAGCAGTTTATTTTAATGTGTCTGTTTACTTACCTGTAAATTGGGATAATTATGGTATCAACTACATGGCTTATCGCCGTTGTGTGTTTGAGTCTTTATGAAGTGAGCTAATCTCTATAAATCCCTTAGGGTGCCTGGAACATAATATAATTAGTGACTAGCTATGCTTCATGTGTTGGAAAAGGTAATAGGTTCCAACCGATTTCATGGGTCACATCTTTACTGATTTGAGGGAAGCCTATTCCTTCCTCCAATCCCACAAAACAAAGAAAAGGGATGATCTTGGGCTACTGGAATTTGTATCTGGCATAGCCTTGCACTTGCAATTAAAGAAATTATTTAGAATTATATATTAGTTAGCTTTTACCTTGAGAAAATAGAATGCTAAAGGCAGGAGCTTTTTCTAATCCTTCTATATACATTTTCTCACTTTCTACCTAGATTCTGTGTCAGTATAGTGCTTTTTAGCTCAGCAGAATGCCTCCTCTATATTCCTACAAATAGTAGACCCAGCAGTTTTTCCATTGCTGGTTTTTACTAAAACATTTTACTGATTTTAAAAACTTCTCATTCTGAAATTCCTTTCCCTTCTGCCATCTCCTAAGCACCATAAACTATGATGTAAACATAAATTTCTTTGGAGTAAGTTCTACTTGCAAAACAAAAAATACCATCAGAGAGCTGTGGGCGTGTTTAACCCCAACCCCCGATTGCTGGCCGTACCTAGGATTTCTCTATACCATACACATCTCTTTATTAACAATATCACTGGGCTGAGGAGCCATAGCTGAGAGACTGAATTCCGTATGCTTGGTTTTTTATTTACTCAGACTGAAAGCAGCTGCATTTCTGTTTGAATTGCTCCCTGAGCTCTCCTGCAAATATATAAAAGGATGTTATAAATAAGTTAGGGGTTGATGATTCTCATTTGTCAGTGAGGGCAGCCTCAGTGAAAGCTGCGTCAGGGAAGAATGGAGGCAAATGCTCAGAAATCCTTCACAATTGTAGAGTTAATCCTTCAGAGGATATTCTCGGGGAGTCTGAGGATGCATTTGAGGGCAAGAATCATCTCTCTTCTTTGAAAGAGGTAGAAACAAGGAGATACATCTTTTCCAAGATTAGGCATAGGATTTTATAACTTGAACCTTTGCTATTACTTAATCAATTTCAACAGTACATGGCACTCCACACCTAAAACAATGTGCCTCTGTGAGTGTGCATGTGTGCACTCACATGCCCATTCAGGGGTGTGTGTTATATAATGGTGGAGCAAATGTATCGCATACGATGCTTTTACCACTCAGCCGTGAACTCTTGTTCCAGAACATGGCTCAATCTTCCTATATCCTGTACCCTTCAGAAGCCCTTCAGTTTCAGCAGAATCAGTTATTTTCTACTTTCTGAGAATAAACCTTGGCATATCTCTTGTTCTCATGCTTGTGAACGCACATTCTTCTTTTTTAAATTTTCATTGTGTTAATTTAATGATCAACCCCAGTGTTGTCTTTTCTGAGACATCTCCAGTCTCCTTAGGCTTGCATGGGAACTCCCTCCTCTGCGTTCTCATAGCACTTCAGGCAGAATTTGGTTGTGGCCAGACATTCATCAAAATCACTGGGGTTGGCTCTTTCCACAAGAAAGCTTTTGAAGACACAGGTCACATTTTATTTTTCTTTGTATCACCGGTGCTGAGCCAGGATTTGGCATCATAGTTGGTGTTCTTTATAGGCTTGTGGAATGAGTGGCTAAGTAAATAAAGGAACAATCCTGAGACTTCAAGAGGCAGAGGACAAGTACAATACTCCAGAGGCCTTTAATGAGCTGGCGGTGCCACTGGTGCCGCAGATGTGGGTTTAGCGGCCTTGTCCCTGGCAGCTACTGCCACGCTTGCTGCCAGGGCTCCTCGTGTCCCTTGGCCAACCCTGAATTATCGGGGAGTCTGGCTAGGTAAGCATTTGAAAATGCCAAGAAAAGTACTTGATGGTAGAAAGAATCAGTAACAGGAACTGTGCTGAAACAAGATGATTTGCATGGCCAAAGAGATATTAAAATCAGGTAGAAGGATTAAGGCGATGAAAAATTTAAAGGCAAAAAAATGTAAGAAAGATTTCAAAAGGAAAGGCTGTGCAATAAAGACAAAATATTTCTATATTTTGGGAAACCCAGGAGGTAAAATATATAATGTAAGTTACTGAGTTCAATTAGTTTTAAGGATAATAAAGTATTAGAATAATTCTTTGATGAAATTTACCATACAGGCAGTTAACTTATTCAGGTTAAGGAAAACTTTTTTACTTTCCAGAAAATAGTCCAAGTTATTTTTGAAAAATATAAGTTTATCTGAAAATATATGAACACGATGGACTCTTTCTGACTTGGTACGTAAAGTTATATGTTTCCATTATCTATTGCTGCATAACAAACTATCCCAAGTTTCAATGATTTAGTGATTTACAAAACAATTATTTTTCCATGATCGCTTATGGAAGTTGACTGGACTCAGCAAGGCTGTTCTCATTGGGGTCTCGCATGCGGTTGCAGTCACAGGGTGGCTGCAACTGCGATCCTCTAAGGGACCTCACTCAATCACATCTGGCACATGGGCTGGGAAGGCACAGACGGCTGAGGGCTGGAATGACCTGCACCATCCTGCACTTCTTTCTGGCTCTTTGTAGCATCTCTGTGTAGTACCTTGGCTTCAGGTGCTATTCTTTTTTTTTAAAGATTTCATTTATTTATCTTTACAGGGGAAGGGAAGGAGAGAGGGAGAGAAATATTAATGTATGGTTGCCTTTGGTGTGTCCCCTGCCAGGAACTGGCCTGCAACCCAGGCATGTGCCCTGACTGGGAATCGAACCGTGATCATCTGGTTCGCAGGCCCTCACTCAATCCACTGAACTACGCCAGCCAGGGCTTCAGGTGCTATTCTTACATATCCTTACATGGTGATTCAGAACTCCAAAGTCGTGCACCCCAAAATGCAAGCATCCGGTGTCACTTCCACCACATCTATTTATCAAGACCATCGCAAAGATTTAGTGTTAAGGTGAAGTGCCATAGCTTGATGGGTAGACATTTTAAACCATCATTCCCTTTTTCAAGTACAGATTAAACCTTCCCATACACACATATACATACACACACCCCCGATTCTTTACAGGCTTTCAGTTACTTGGGTGTCATGGGTTTTCAGTATGCTTTTAGAACTGCTCATGTCTCACTAATATGCATCACCTCCACAGACAACCTTACATACAACTTTACTGAGTGAAATGACAATAAATTAGAATGAGATAATAACTTCTTCATGGCCTATTTTCAAACACTAACTTCTAGGGAGACTTTATAAAGTGCACGTGACTGCAGTGCGATTGAGATATTCAGTCTGACACTCCATCACAAGCAAAGCTTGCTTGGGAAGCAGAAGCCGCCAACTGGTCCGCATCCAGGGGCTTGTTTGATGAGATAACTGATTGTTCTTGGTCCCTGTTCTCTATTTATTCACTGCGATATCTCTGGCTACATTCCCACGTGTAAATTTTGTATTTTTGCCTTGGTTTTTTTTTTTTTTTGATTCTCTTAAGAAAAATGACTAAAGCTGTTATCACTCCACTGTAAATCAAAATGGTGTAGTTACTTCCAGGCTTCCAATCTAACCACACTGTACTCATGTGAAGCTGCATTCCAGGTCAGAGTTTCCAAGTCCGAATGTTCATGATGGGCTGTCAGCATAGAAGGAGAGCTTAGGCTAGACTTTTCCTCTCATGCAAGGAATGTGAGTTCTGGCACATGACTGTACAACTGCGTGTGTGTAGTGTTTTCTGTCCCATAAGTACCGTGTTCAGACGTGTGATATTATCCATCCTTGATCTATAAACATAGGCATATTCAATCTTATGTTTCCTGAACGTTTATTTCATTTTGTAATGTTTGAGTGAACCATTGAGTAGAGAAAGCCATTCTTAGATTAAAATAAGGGTGAAATGAACTGTCTAGACTTCGAGACTCTGGCCACCACGATCAGTCACTGGGGCACTTGGTGGAAACACTTAATTATGAGTAGATTGGACTTCACAGCTGTCCCCTCTGAGTGGTTTTTCCTGACCCCACCCTACCTCACTCCAACAATTGACCACTCCCTCCTCTGTGGCTTAAACGTGCCCAGGTCCTGTGCATGTAGCTATTGTAGGAGCCGTCTTCCTTACAGCTTTGCCTTTCTGATCCCCATCCACACTTCTGAAATTGGGACCCCTTAAATTCTCAGGGCACCTCTGTAGTTTTCATACCCCCGGTTTGCTGCAGAATGATGCATTTGCAAAAAATGTTTTTGGGGGGGGGAAGAAAGCACACTGACAGATTATTCTCAATTAGTTCAACAGATTTTCTTTTGAGCAAACTTGGTAGGGCCTCACTATCAGCTCCTGACAATGACCATTCTCACTCAGAAAATACCAGCAATTAAGTAGTAGAAATTAAGTAGTAGAACCAGTAAAGTGGGACTGTTCCACTTTTTGTTGCTTGATAGAACAAAGGCATAATTCCATTCTCTGACTCCACTCTCCCTCTCTTTGTCGTGCTGAAAACTCTGGAAAAAAGGAAAGCTGATGCGGTGTTTCTCTGTCAAAGGGGTGAGAATTTGTATCTAGTGGAGTCCCAGTTGTACTTTTATGGTCATATTAATGGCTTCAGAGGGGTAGTCCTCCTCAGCCACAGGATGGAACTTGTCTCATTTTCTATCACTAGCCCCTATGACTTCATATAGAATTCCAGAATTCTGATAAACTGTCATGTGGAAAAATGATAAAGTGATTTATGCTCAATTTTGCTGGAAGGTAGAAATGCAAGGGCTGTCAGTCGGAGTCTGGAGAACAAATGAGTTACAGTTCATGAGGCAGCTCAATAAGGCTATCATTTCCCATCAGCTCCCATCACTGACAGCCAAGATTTACTGGTTGGAGAATGGGAAGGGGGCTGAGGTTTGGTGCCAGGTGAATTGGCACTCTTATTCTATCAACCAGGCTCATATAGACAAGAGGTTACCATGAATATTTGATGGTAGCATCTTCCCAGAAATGCTTGTGAAACACAGCATTACTTTGCTTCCATTTGTAAGGAACCTCTCTGCTCTCTCCACACACACGTGCCTCTCTGTGAAAAATGGCCACTTGTAAACCCCAAAGGCATTTGGGATTGTTTGTTTTTGCTGCTCCAGCTGGTGGCATGTTCCTCTCGGCAGTCAGTGCATGCAGTACCCTAATTCATTCTCCTCTGTCCTCCTAGGAAGAACTGAAAATCCCTCATCTACCGTGATGCTGTATGCATCACATCTATCATTATCCATCTGACAGTGGCAGAGAGCGGGCAGCCTCCAGCCCCGTATGTGCTCAGAGAAAACAGACTTTGATCTATGGCATTTGCTGTGTTCTCCAGGCAAATAAACGTTAGAAAGGCAGGGGTAGTCTAGATTAGCCCTAAAAACAGTTCCAGTTAAATTTCTTCAAAGTAGAAATACATAACTTTGTAAATCTGAAACTATTATATAGGCCTCTTTTCCTTGAAACGTTCATTTCAGTGAGAAGAGCTCTTACCTCAACACATTTTATATCGGTTGGGTTAGTTTTACAAGAAATCACATTTACCCTTTGCTCTCTGGAGCTAGGGAAACACACTTCTAAAATCTTTAGAAGAACGTTATGTGTTTATTTTGTATACAAAACCAACTCAAGATGATTTCAAATAAGCCTTATTTACTGCATCATTTCCCAATGTAATCTTCGGTTCATTGGTTCATTATTTCAAAGCAATAAGGGGTGTTTTGTGAATGTGTGGTGAATTGGAGGCTTACAACAAGGGGGGCGTTTTTAAGCTGCTAGATATTTTGCTTGCCTTCATGAAACTTCAACTTCTCTTAAGAAATTATTTTAACATCCAGTGGAATAAAATATGTTCCTCTGTATCAGCAATTTTCAACTATTGTGCCACAAGAACTTTTAAAACATGCAACACCTGACTGTTTAGTCAGAGGCACTGATCTCTTTTCATATGAAAAAAAATGACAACAGCTGTAACAGGGTGCAGCCAAGAGGGGGCCCCAAATAGGAATTTGGAATGAGGTCCAGAACCCAAGGTGTCCAGGAACTATTAGGATGTCTTCACCCCTTCCCCCCACAGGTGTGAGTTGGGGGAGGGAGCAGGAACACGGAGAGCTGTTTTGCATAGCAATAGCTTTGCAGCAAACCTCTGGCATGGTCATTAATATATCTATAACCTTTAACTGGTTTCATAGATATGTTAAATAGTTGTGGCTATCCTTTGAGCTAGGGTGATGGAAGTGACTTCCACCCAGGATGTAACTGAGGGCAGGTCCCCCAGGTGACAGCACCTGTGTGAAAGCTTGGAGATGATTGACTCTATGACATGGTGCCACACCTGGCTAGACTAACTGTGGCAGCCCAGTAAAGCTGGAAGGATACAGGAATGCTGGCAGGTGTAACCGATTGTGGGAGGAGTCAGAAATGGGGATGCGGAGGAGGATTGGCACCGGGATTTAATCCCAGACACTGCAGCCATGTGAGGAGAGAGCCACATGCTACTGGCAGAGTGCATACCACCCTGCAGCTCTGGTGGAGAGAGCCAGCTGCTTTTGGGCAGAGTGGGGACCACTGCAGCTTTGGTAGGAGAGGACCACGTGGCTTTAGGCTGCTCCCTTTGGCCATGTGGCCTGGGAAGCAGGAGAGACTTTGTCTGGAAGGAGGGTGAAAGAACTCTTGCCAATAGGCCCCGAGAAGGTGCCACATGGCTTTGGAGTAATTAGAGATTCTGTCTGGACGGCAACACAGCTGAAGGTGTCAGGAGACTGAATCACAGACATTTGCTTCTTTTCCTCAGCTATAGTACCCCGAATTAGGGCAGGGGGAGAAGGAAGCACTGTGGGCATCTGTGGGTATCCAAAGGACTTTGATATTTTAATGAAGACATTAGGTCACTACTTTAAGTCCATATAGCTTTAAATAAACATTTCCTTTCCTTTTCACAAATCTCTGGCATTGAGAGATGTCTTTCCTAAGGTGGTGGACACAAGAACCTAATAGGTCCTTTCCACAGTAGTGTATTGTACCCCCCTTGGTCCCATGTTTAGTAACATTTTTGGCATCCCTCCCCCCCATCTGTTCTATAACACAGCCAATACAGTAAAAGCCATCCAGTATGAATGAATTAAAATTGCACCTATTTGGGGGGTCAAATTGGAAAAAATGTAATACATTTTTTTTGGTGTGCCACAGAATTTCAGTGATTAGTATATGTGCACCACAAGATGAAAAAGGTTGAAAATCCCCGTGATGCCAATTGCTGAATCCCAGTCATCCCTGCACTGTGAGTTGTCAACATAAGAAACATTCAAATCTGGAATTTGTATAAGTTTCTTTGAGCTAAACTGATGGCATATGCCAGGGAGCAAGATCTCTGATGTCTGAGATCTCTGATCTCTGATGGAGAATAACTGTTGTGCAGTTTCTTTTTGTATTTGAAATGAAGGAGGGAACACATGGAAGATTACCTGGAGGTGGGAGAAAGCAAGGTGGGGACTGGATTGTAGGGTCCTTAACAAGATTATCTGCTCTCTTCAGGGCGGTCCTGGTTTCTATCAAAGGTGTGTTCACCCAGGAGCACAGGAACAGTGGACAGGACTTCCTTAAAGCAAACATAAACCTTCTGCTAAAAAGTTGTGTGCCTGGAGCAAGACTGTCCACCATGACCTGTCCAGTTAGGAATTTATGTTCTGATAATCCCATGAGGTTACTTTCCAAAGAACCCTCCCCCTTTTCTTTTCACCCACAGAGTTCATTTACTGTCTTGGCAGCACAGGTTCGAGGCTGTGAGAGCCAGGTACTTCCCTGGGGCAGGGGCAAAAGCCTGGGACTGTAAGTAGAGTCAAGTCGCAAAGGGTGGGCAGAAATTTTCTTTTTCTTTTTCTTTTTTTGTAATCGTATTTATTTTATTTTATTTTTTAATTTTTTATTAATTCTTGTTCAAGTACAGTTTTCTGTCTTATATTCCCAGCCCTGCCCCCCACCCAGTGCTCCCCACCTCTCTCCCATTTCCGCCCTCCACCCTTAGTTATTGTCCATGTGTCCTTTATACTTGTTCATGTGAGTCCATCCCCTTTCCCCCTGCAATTCTCTCCCCTCTCCCCTCTGGTCCCTGTCAGCCTGTTTCGTACTTCAGTGTCTTTGGTCATATTTTGCTTAATTGTTTGTTTTGTTGTTTAGATTCCTGTTAATGGTGATATCATATGGTATTTGTCTTTCACCGCCTGGCTTATTTCACTCAGCATAATAATGCTTTCCAGTTCCATCTATGATGTTGCAAAAGGTAGGAGCTCCTTCTTCCTTTCTGCAGCATAGAATTCCATTGTGTAAATGTACCATAGTTTTTTGATCCAGTCATTTACCAATGGGCATCTAGGTTGCTTCCAACTCTTGGCTACCGTGAATTGTGCTGCTATGAACATTGGGGTGCATAGGTTCTTTTGGATTGGTGCTTCAGGGTTCTTAGGATTTTCAAGTTGAAGAAATAAACATTTTGAGTTTAAGTTGTCTGTTCATTAACTCAGCAAATATTGTATATAGGAAGTGTTCTTGCTACTTATGGAGCGTGTTGAGTTCTGTAGCTTGCAAGTTAATTAAGAGAGATACAAATAAAAACGAGTTATCAGAGAGTCACAGATTTTTTGAGAGAACTAATCAGAGTGAGATTTTGAAAAAGTGACTGATTATTGATTTTGGTTTGGGAGTCCAGAACATTTCCCTGAGGCGATGACTTTTAAACTGTAATCTAAATGACAGGAATGAATGTGGCATCCTGAGGTCTCAAAGAGGAGCAATCTCTGGGGAGGAAATAGCTAGTACAATAGCCCTTAAATAGTAACTGATTTGCATGTTTGAGAAGTTAGAAGAAAGCAGGCAGGAAGATGGCACAGGTCTTGGTAAGCCGTTAAATTGGTCTAAAATGGAAGCCCTAAATTCTCTTCCTGGCCTCAGGGAATCAAAGACACATGATGAGGTGTTTTTAAAAGAGGGAAAGGAATATTCTGTTAGTGAATATTTTTAACAACCATTAGAGCTAATGCTAAATGAGTATCGTGTATCAAACATGGTGCTAAGGGCTTTATAAATAGTAAATATCTTAATCCTTGCAATGGCTGTAGAGGTCAGATTTTTATTAACCCTCTTGCTATTAAAAAACAAACTTCAACTAAGTAAATTTGGAGATCTATATAGCTTTATTCAGCTATTCATGTATCAGGCAGCATCCCGAATAGCAGCACTCCAGGGGGTTATACAAAATGGAAAGTTTTAGTAGGAAGAAAGGAAGGACAGGGAAGTATTGACAAAAGAAAAGAAAAGAAGAGAAGAGAAAGAAGTCACTTCAGGCTGAAACCAAAGGAAGGGTTTTTGTCATTCCGATGGCCTCTTACTTGGGGAGGACCCATGTGACAGGTTACCTTACTTGTCCTTGACTAGGAAATTCCAGACTGGTTGATTAAGACTACATTTCTGGGGGAGATTACATCTAGATTTGGTTTCATGGGCTTTTAGCCTGAGTGATGCTACTGGGGCCTGTGGTTTGCTCTTTAAAGCTCACTCTACAGCAGGAAACAGTGTTGGTTGTTCCTTCCCATCAGATTAGTTCAGATGCCTCTCTTGGCCTTTTCTTCTAAAGTTCAATGAAGAAATACCAGAAAGGAGGAAGTTTCCACTTAAAGAATATCTGTCAAGTTCACAAATGCTTATCTCCCATTACAATATCACACAATGTAGTATTCTTTTTTATTTGTCAAATTTAGTACTGATCTAATGTACAGTACTCAATAGGTGGGAATAAAAAAGGGTTCAATTTATGTTCATTCATATAAACATATAACTGCTTTCGAAAAACACAGAAACACTGCCTAATAAAACTTACATTCACAGAATGGGGATTCAGCAATTTCTCTTGGTACCTCTCTTTCCCACAGCCTACTTCTGTCTAATGACAGAGTGTATCCGGGGTCAAGCCCGTCTTCCCCTCCACTTCTGTCACCCTGGTCCAGGCCCCGTCCTCTCCTGCCTAGCCTCTCACTGGCCCCTGCTTCTGTTCTCAAGCAGCAGCCAGAGGGATCCTTTTAAAGTATCAGCCGTATCATCTCACTGTTCTAAACACCCTCCACGGCTTTCATGTCCCTGAAGTAAAAGTCCGTGATGGCTGTCGGCCTCTCCGTGATCTGCTGCATCTCTCTATCATGTTTATCACTTTATATCCTCATGCTCTCCCCTAATTTGGAAACTGAATGTTTGTTATTTTCTAGTAGATTAAATATTTGACGGTGGCAGTAGCTGCATAAGCTTTGTTAATAAGAGCCTGTGTTCTTGTATAACCAAAGAAAAAATGGAGGTCCGGCTACCTGCCACCCCAGAAGCCAATCTCATGAGGCAGGTGCTGGGGCAAAAGGAAAGAGGTTGATCCAGATCCTGCAACCTGGGAGAATGGTGGACTCCTGTCTCAAAGCCCATCTCCTCTTTCTGCCATGCAAAAAGGCCAATTGTCCTCAGCAAGGCCAAGACTAAAGCCAGTATCCAGAGTTCCTTCTGGATTTTATAGTTATTTGGAGGCCAAAGGCAGCTGCTAACTGGGCTTAGTCCACATTCAGCTGGTTCCCAGCTGCTGTCCATTTCAGGCTCTCTCCTGGAGCCTACATGTGGAACCCACACAGCCATGGGCCATGCAGCTGCTAGAGCCACATGGTCACGTACTCCTGGGAGGGAGCACTCAAATTCACTGGTGAGTGCATCACCAGGTGGGAGAGAGAGAGAGGCTGCTCCCTCCAGGAGGCCATGGGCCATGTGGCTGCTAAGGCTATGTGGTTGCTAAGGCCATGTGATGCATGGAAACAGCAGGTGAGTACACCATGCAAGTGCAGATCATGAGCAAGGGAGTGAGCTTCTTTGTCCCCCTTGTTCTCCTGGGCTTATATTAGCTTGGGTATGGGATGGAACAGGTGCTTTCTCAAAATGACCAATTAACTTCCCAGACTTTCATGTGCTTTGGGTGGGTCCATCTCCCAGCCAATCCCTCCTTTTTCCAGGCTATACTGACAGGTCTTTTTTGTCAGCACATCCCACTGTGCCATTTTGACTTCTATGGCACATGTGCCTGCCTTTCTGTGTCCCTCCATACAATCTGGTACGAGAGGGAGGGAGGCCATTTTTCCTCCATCCAATTATCTTCCTAGTTTTTCCTGTGCTCAGTATAAGAACTTCTCTCTACTGCCATCTTGGCCAATGTATGAGACTTCTGCTGCTCCAACTGACTGTAAAACAGTCTTGGGTCCATGTGTATCTTCTACTCCTATCTTCAAGGCCACATCATCTATGTACATAAGACCATGACTTAGGTTGCTGATGCTGAGTCATTCTGTATATTCATCAGATGCTATCTGGTGGTATTGATACACATACAGACTCTTTACACATTGTGCCTATTTCCATATGTTCATCCGCATTCCTATTTCCTTAAACTCCTCATCCCTCACCATTCAATCTTTCTCTTTTCAGATGTCCAATCAGCCAGCCAAGATATTTGCCACTGCTCCTAAGTCAGTATGTGTTCCCACATCAAATCATTTTTATTTCCGAACAAGGTTTACCGCAGAAGGTTTAAGAATGGGAGAAATTCCCCTCAGCCCTGTGTTTGTGGTCAACCCTGAGTGGGCTCTAATGTAGTCAACACTCATTTTTGCTTTGCACTCACATGTGGGACTGACCCATTCACAGTCCAAGGCTGGCATTCCTGTTCAGTCGTATACATTGAGGTGGGTGGCTCTGGGGTCTGGGACACCCATTTAGGCATCTTACTGTAACCTCTAACCTTGGTGTTGCCTAATTCCTGAAATACTACTTCCATCTTACAATGGACCCTTAAAATGAAAAAGTTAATTAGTAACTGGAATATAGTATGAATTGACTGAATTATCTGCCATATTTTGACTGAATGGGTGGTGTCCATATTTGAAATAGTCCACATATTTCTTTGCCCATTTCATGTTTAACTAGCTTGAATATCTCAAAACCACTTTGCATGCCTAACCAGGGTGGCTGTACTGTACTAATGGAAGCTTCCAAGCATTCCGCCATAAGAACATTTAAGGGAAATTAGAGTAACCATGTTATGTATGCTGTGAAATCATTCATTGGGACAGCATATTCATTTTTATCTAGTATTGCCTATTTCAATCTAAACTACCAAACTTTTTCCTATCTTAAGCATTATATTCTTGAATTGGGCCTTCATTCTACATAGTTGTCTCTCAGTATCCAAGGATATTTAGTTCCAGGACCTCCCACAGACCCCAGAATCAAAGGTTTTGAAAGTCCCTTTTATGAAATGGTATAATGTTTGTATATCGCCTGTGCACATTCTCTTGTGTACTTTAAATTATTGCTGGATCGTTTATAATACTTAATATGATATAAATGCTATGTAAATAATTGTTATACTGTGTTGTTTGGGTAATAGTGTTAGGCAAAAAGTTTCTACATGTTCAGTACATCACACACTTAACTACATAGTACATGTCAAAAACAATATAAGTTTTCTTATAAAACACAAGTTTTATACCACCTAATATGTTTGGTCTGTGGTTGGTTGGATCAGTGGACATGGAGCTCATAGATACAGAAGGACAGCTGTAGGTGGTATATTTATATTATATAATGTTTTAGAACATTTTAAATGTGATTTCTATTTTCTAACATTTTTGTATCTCGATAAAATTTCAAACATAGAATTAGACAAGAAAGAATACTTTCTCATTGAGAGAAATGTTTAATTCTAAGAGATTTCTAAACTTAAATTTATTAGAGTAAACATTAGTTAATAACATTATATTTAAGTTCAGGTGTACAACTGTATATTACATCACCTATATATCCCATTGTGTGGTCACCACCCAAAGTCTAGTCTTCTTCCATGAAGACATATTTGAGCCTCTTTACCCTCTTCATCCTCCCCTACTTTCCCTCTGATAACCACTATTCTGTTGTCTGGATCTATGAGTTTATTTGTTTAGTTTGTTCATTTGTTGCTTTTTGTTTTATAACTCACATAGGAGTGAATCATAGTTCTTGTCCTTCTCTGACTGACTTCACTTGGCATAATATTTTCAAGATCCATTCATGTCACCACAAATAATAATATTTTTATCTTCTTTAATTAAAATAAAAAGTGAATTTGAAGAAATTTTATTCTAAGAATGAATTGTATAAATATTTTATAGAACTTTCTAAGGCTGTATATGCAAAATTTACAGTGAAGAATTGTATGTGCACAAAGAAACTGAAAATCTACAACTCTTCATAAAAGGGAATTTTTAGAAATAAATAGTACATTCATGCAAGAGAATATATACAACATTTTGTTCTATTTTGTTGCATTTTGTAGACTATAAGCTCATTATAAAGAATATAGTACATATGTGAATTGCAGTTTGGAAAACTCTACAACACATGCTTTTAAGCAAAAAAGCAAGATACAAAGCAACATGATGTAGAATTGTCCTTCCTTGTGAATAAAACTTTCTGGAAGTTTATACAAAAATTTTGTTAATATTTCCTGGAGAAAGGAATCAGAAGTTGGAAGGGAGAACATACCATTCACTTTTTTATTTTTTTACCTTTTTTACTATTTGTGTTTTATCTTGTAAATACTGTTTTTACTGTAAAAGTTATTTTTTAAAATACTGTTTTATTATTTCATTATCTCAAGAAATAAAAATTTTAGTATAAACATCCCTATAGATATTAAGGTCCCTATAGATTCTAGAGTATCATCTACAAATACTTGCAATTTTATATTTTATTTCTCAGGTCATTCATATTTGATCTCCTCTGGAAGAGCAACTTTCCAAAAGAATCAATAAGACTTCATCATTCTTTCAATACTAAACATGCATCCAAAATTTCCCAAGTTCTCATACCACTGTTTGGTCAGGCTTTGGAATGTCATGCAACAACATTTTGCTTGTGATTAACACCTATAATCTTTTCCCATAGCAATGATAATAGAACACATGCTGGAGGAAGCTTGACTGGAAACCAAACATTATTGCCAAGTGGTGGAACTTAAAAAAACTCAAACCAAAACCCAGCAGCTACTGCCCAGGCTTGGAGTGCTTGGAAGGAAGGGTATCATGTACCCTCTTCACTGCCTGTGCAATAAACATGTGTGCTTGCCAGTGGCTGAGTCTTAATATCCATATGAGCATATATATTTTTGCAAGATAAGATTTTATCAAATCAAAACAAAGAGTGTCATTTTTACTAAATTTTATATGCATTTAAAATGAGGTAGAAAAGAAAACCTGGCACCATATATGTGTTTGCCTAACTGCATAGTAACTGCCTAGTAGTGGTCTTGTTGGGTACCTTTCTTTGCCCCAGAGGCTGCTCACTAAGACATGCTGGATGCACATCTTATTTATTATTTTAGTCCCATTGTCTTGAAAGCAACCACTACGTCATTATTTTCTTGTATATGTTTTTGGTTTCTTCATGTTGCCTCTATATGAGTGTTGCATGCATGAGGAATGTTCAATTAAATTAGAACTATTTCTAGTGGTTCGCATTAATACGAAGTTTAGGAATTTGGATCCCCTGTGAAAAAAGGGCAAAGCTTAAGCCTCTCTTTAAAACTGCATATATTCAAAATATGCGAATTTTGTAAAATTTTATAAGATGTCAGCAGATATATGTATGTACTCTAAAGGCAATGGGATCTCTGTGACATCTCGGCATCTCAGTTACTATATATGGGAGAACATAAATTCTTTTGCAGGGCATATGCGACCTTGGTGATTTAACTTTGCTCGACTGTCCAGCAGTTTTCAGCTAAGATTTACTCTGCCCTCCGGGAGATATATAGAAAGTCTGGAGACATCTTTATTCTCACAGTTATGGTGGTAGTGTGTGCTACTGTCATCTAGTGGATGGACACCAGGGACTCTGCTGAACACCTGCAATGAATGCACAGGATGACCCCAACAACCAAATCATCAGATCTGAAATGTCAGTAGTACCAGGGCTGAGATGACCTGGACTTCTTTTAACTCCTGCTGCTTTTCACATCTCATTCAGCCCCCTTCCCATACAAAACCACTTGCCATTCCCATGAAAATTTCCTCCTTCTACAATGCTCTTTCCCCTTGACCACATGGTCAGTTATGCTTATTTACTTTCCAGTGACTCCTCATCAGTAGAATACAAAAAGTCTACTGTGAACGCCTCCACTGTAATATTTGATTATAATATTTACCAGCATATATATCTTGCCCACCCTATTTGGAGCTCCTTCGGGGCTACTAAAACCCTAGTGTCTGGTAGAAGGTAGCCACTGAATAACTAGCAGTTGAGTGCTAGTTGAATAAAGACAAACTTTTAAAGGTTAAAATGTATTTGGGTTTTAGTTGATGTTTCCATGACAGAAGGATGAAAATGCCTTAAGCCAGTTGTACTTGTAATGGATGCAGGAAGTTGACTGTTATGAATTTTGGGGGGAAATAAAATTTCAATCACAAAGAAATACTCGGTGAGTTAATTCAGAACTGTGCAGTTGCAGGTGTTTTCATTATGCAATAGATGTAAAATACAGCAATTGAATGGTGCTTTAGTAGCACAGAGATGATACAACAAGTCATAGAATCTTAATTGCCTTCAAGTCTTTCAAGCATTCTACTATCCTGTAGTCATTGCAGCCAGACTCTTGCTTAATTGTTTCCCATCTCTGCAGGGCACGGGAACCCTGGGAGATTCTCTAGGACTGAAAGTTTTTAAATCCCAACAAGTTTGTAGAGATATAACTCATTCTCTCTATTCCTATGCCTTACCCTCCCCCATGCATCAACACTGTGATCCTCAGTTTCCAAACTGCTCTGTGAAGTGCCATCACCTCTTCAAGCCACCCAGTTGCCCTTTGCACTAGAGTGAGTTCACTTGTATGATATGTGCAATGATGCAGTGCAACAGTTTCCGCTTTCTCTAGTTCAGGTATCTATCTTCAGTTTCCATTGCAATGCTGTAAACATTGGATTTGTTAGAACCCTTGTCTGATTTCAGGCTTAGCTGTTTGTCAATTGAATGGCTCTTTGCATATTGTTTGTTACCTTGGTCTTCACTTTCATTCTCTGGAAAGTAAGGCATTGGGATAAATGATCTCAAAGGTTCCTCAAAGATCTGACCTCCTTTAATTCTATGATTAGTATGGATAAAGGAAATATCTGCTCAAATTTTGCACGTGCACCCAAGGGTTTGAGCATAGCACAAGCCTAAGCCTTGATCTTCAAACAACTCATCATCAGATCTTCCTGTGAACAAGGTTAGTTTCCTTTTAATAAATTTTTGTTAAGTGAATTCACAAAATGTTACAACTTTTTTTAAATTTGAGGGACTCTTCATGCACTTAAATTAATTTGCATCCCTTTTGTGACATGCACCAAAAGACACTTGTCGGTTGATAACCAATCAAAAGAATGCCTTCAGTTGCTTAGAAGAAACTTACCCGATATGTAGTCCCTATAATCCACATTCAGGGAGACTGGCTGATCAACAAAAGGACACTGTACACTCTTTCCCAGGTAGTTAAAAAGTTCAACCTGCGTATAAGCCTATTTTGGGCTTTGGTTATATTTCTACAGCATAGGGTTAAGAAATAGTAAGCTCAACCCATAGGAAGCTACACATTTCCTATATTATGATGTTAGTAATTCATCATTAACCTTTTATTCTTTGCTGACTGTCCTGACTTAAGGAAACAATAAATTCTGGGAACAGACCTGAAACTCCTTGGCATAGATTCTAACCTGAGGTTTTTTTTGCGTAAAAGCAAATGCCTGTCAATTGTCCCCATTGTAGAGAATTCATGATCAGAATTTAAAACATCCCTTTTTGTCCCTACCTGCTCTATTGACTTGCATGAAAAGACATTTGATCTCTTTAAATTTAAAGATTAATTGATGGTTTATCCCTTAAATCATGCCTGGTCAAGTTTTCCATATATACATAGCTAAATATACACACATAGCCACTTTTGAGGGAGAAGGAACTATTCACTAAATAATATCTTAAATAATTAAAAATAGACACATAAGGATATCTTACTGAATGTTCCATAATATGTATTCTAAGGAAGCCACATAAATATTTAAGAATTTCTTTTAAGGAATATTATTACATTTAGGTTAGGCTCCTTAAAAAAACTTGTAGGAATTCGAATGAGAGACCTAGTTTTAATATGCAAAATATCTGAGTGGTTTTTAGTGGTAATTTGTAGTTTTAAAAGAGTAACTATCCACCAAAGATATATTTTCCAATACTGTTTTTCAGAAAATGTAATTTAATCTGACTTGAATATGTTTCTGTTTTTTATAATGGCTTTATTGTGAGGAACAATTATTTGAGACATAAAGCCATATCCAAGCAGGAATCAGTAAGCATCTTTAGGGCTGAGCAATGTGCACCAGCCAGAGCCCAGGTCATCTTTCAGATGTAACTAGCCAAAATCGTAAAAATATACACAGTAATAGAGAACACGCACCATTTCGACACATGACCAAAATAAAGGTAAATGACACATCTAGATATCAAAGAGTCAACAAGTCATCTTTCAAGCCAGGAAAAGGATGCACACCAATTAGTGCTGAAGAAGATTAAGCATTGTGAGGGTGAGAAGGATAATTTTATTCTTAGATTTTGTCAATAATGCATACCTCAATTTCAAAAACAAAATTTACATGCACACTCACACATCAAATGTAATAATTGTGAATCATCGTGAAGTTTAATTGAGCATATCTGATCTGTAGTAACTGAAATGGCTGCTGGTCTACTCATGATAAAATACTTCTGTGACCAATGGTGTGCGGCTGTAGAACAAGTCAAGAAATGCTATTTGGATTCAGGATGTAAATTGTCCATAAATACAACATTAATTATATGGTGTTAACTTCTGGTTAGTTGTTTTATTTGCTTTGTTTTTTGATTCAGTATAAAGACTGAAGTAAATTAAATTGAGTGAATTTGACTTTAAATAGGTACATAATCAGCAAATAGCCCCCAGAATGAACCTTAGCTTGAAAGGCTAATTTTGATGTGTTTATTGCAACCACAGGGAAGAGTAGCATCTTCAAATAGGAAGAAACAAAGATATTCCCCTATGTCAGCTGTGTAGTTGTAACT
This sequence comes from Sturnira hondurensis, assembly GCF_014824575.4. Classification (NCBI taxonomy): domain Eukaryota; kingdom Metazoa; phylum Chordata; class Mammalia; order Chiroptera; family Phyllostomidae; genus Sturnira; species Sturnira hondurensis. Next base: position 12,647,865 of record NW_028077105.1, on the reverse strand, counting down.
GTTTTCTTTTTTGTGTGTGTTTTCCTCATTAGCACATTCTCAAAATATGACATTTAGTTTTTATGATCCACTGAACCAGCTAGTTGGAAGACTGCAAATATAAATTAAATAAAGTTATGACCTAATTTTCTTTTTTATATCATCCTATACATCACATGGGAAACTTTAGAATGAGTGTGTATGATCACATAATTTTGTGTTTTCTGAGCTTTAGAAGTAGTGCATTTTCCGTTGTTAAAATTTTGTTTATTTTAATCTGTAAACTTCTTTCTTATTTGTGTATGGTGAGTATGATAAATTTTGGATGTCCAAGTTTTGTATGATTAAATGTATAGTAATCATCAATTGGTTGTTTGAATATTAATAATCCACATCAACACTGCCATATAACAAGGCATCTTATTAACAATGTAAGCCTACATTTATACCTTTATAAGGATGATTATCTTTTCAAAATAAAAATAAATTCTTCACAACTAAAAGCAAAAGAATAGACACTGTCATTTAGTAGACTCTGCATATCTTGATGTTCAAATATTTAAATGCATTGAAAACATCAATCTCTTAATTTGTTTCTCACATTTGAACCTGAGATTGTTAGATGATTGAGCGTTTCTTTCTTTGTTTGTTTACAAAGCATTATTTTAATTTAAAGTGAACTTTGACCAAAATAACAACATCTTCAATCAAGGAATGATTTTTTTGTTTGAATTTTGCCAGTTGCTTACTTCCATGTAATTTAAAAATTTAAATATATGTAATTCACACTGTTCAAGGTTTATACATTTGCTTCCTAGGAAGGTAATGTAAAATTTAATAACGAGGCATAAAAAATACTTAACCCAGCTACACAGGAATATAAAAAAAAATGGCTTCAACATACATCAGTGAAACAGAAATGGAAAGAATCAGTTAAAATAATGTAACCTTTTAGCTCAGGCACACTTTTTGTAAAGTAATTTTAACATGATTATTCCTGGTCCCTCCCCATGAAATAACTTATCTATATTCATTGAAAGAAAAGCCAACTGCATTATCTGTAGGGCCCTAGTGGATTCATATTTATCTTTCCATTCTATTTTTAGGCTTATTGATCTTTTTTGTTCCTTGCAAGTGTTTTTTTTTTAATAACAGAACAGGGCAGATATTTAAAATTCAACAGTATGATGTACTGAATTTGCCATTTGACTTTAAAACTCATGAAGACAAATAATTATATTTCCAAAGAAAATTATTTACCTAATTTTGCTGTGTAAAATGGGTTATTGATCAATGGAGGTTACTACACTCCTTCTCTGATTCCAAAATGGTCAGACCCCATAAAGTGTTGCTTGTATCCCTTGGTTTTTCATTTTCATATAGATATTCATAAGCTAGGGCTGTTCAGAGTAAAAAAAGAGAGAGCAATCATGGCTTAGAAAACATGGCTCATAAAGGATAGTTAAAGCAAGTGAATATGGGTCCCTTGGAGATAGTATCAATGAGAGGAGACTTAGATAAGTTTCTCCAAACATGTGAAAGGCTACCATAGAGCAGAGTGAATGGATTTCTTTCTTCTTCGATGACCAAACCTGGGATCCCTAAGTAGACGTAGATCGGTATAACGATGAGTGTTCTGACAGCGGTGTCCAAGAAGGGTAGTTCAGGGGAAGGGATGGATTTGTTTTCTTGTGTTTGTTTTCATCTTTTCCTTCAACCTTATTGTTATAAATTGACAAATAAAAATTGTCTGTATCTACTGTGTACAGTATAAAGTTTTGACATATGTATACATTATGAAGTGATTATACCACTAAGTTGATGAACATATCTATCACCTCACATAGTTATCATTACTGTGTGTATTGTGTGTGTAAAATTTCCTCTCTTAGCAAATTTCAACTATAGAATAGAGTAATTTTTTGTACAGAATTTCTGTCGTGGGTGGGATAAAGAATATTTCCTAGATGAACTCTTTCCCAACTTTTAATTTATACATCTAAAATTGTATTAAGATATAAAACATGAGTGTGTGCTGAGTTGCTTCTTTTGCAAGCCTCACTTTGTTGAGCAGAGCATTGGCCTACAAAAAAGAAGTGAGCCCGCCCCATGGGGCACACAGTACAACCCATTGAGATGAAGCAAGAAAGCATTAGAACTCCAGTTGGCATTATTTTACCTACTTTTATACCTCTCTATATTTTAACAACCAATATAATGTTATTACAGTTAAACATGATTATGATGTATAAATAAATGTTTGACATTTACAAATATCAAATACAAAGACTTTTTATTGATAAGTTTGTGTAATAAAAGAAAACATTTGGGACCACTGAAACGAAGGAATGGAGTAGAAGAAAGTTAGCTTGGAATAAGTGCACTGGAATTTCATGTATCTGTGACCAAAGTACAGGGCAATTCAAAGCCAACCCTTGGGTTCAAATTTATGTGAAAAAGGCCAGGCTCAGACTCAAACCTGAGAGTATACTAGGGAGGAAGGGTTTGTTAGCCAAAGTAATGTTCGTAGATTGTGACACAATTAATTGTGTATGTGAATGGAGACACAGTAATAATGGCACCATAGATGAAGCACTACCCTCTCCCATCTCGGCTTATTTACATTTAACCCAAGGTTTTAACCACAATTATTTGAGTTGTTTGGGCTTATTACCTGCTAGACATCAGTTCTCCAAAAGCACATAATTTATCACAATTAGGCTTAATTAGCTATCTTAGTCTTTGTTTAGTAGATGCCAAGAATGGAGACAGCATGGACAACAATTCTCATCTCAGTACCTAAAAAGGGACAGTTTTAGGTCATTTCCTGCTAAGTTCTGTGATGGATGGGAGTTAATTTCATCCTCAGGACTCACACAGAGGGCACCCATACCGTACAATGCCATACTTTATTTTGTCTTATTGAGAGGTATTTCTATTTCTAACAACTGTGTCAAGAGCACTCAGTATTAAAAACTAAAAATAATAGTTTCTTCCTCTTTCAATAGTCTCTAGGTGAAGATGTTAAATATTGGAAAGGATACTTTGGAAATCATTAGCTAAAATGTTCATTGCTTTTTGTCTTTATCATATAGAAATTCTTTCCATGTCCAATATAAAGCCAGGAGTGATGTTTATTTATATAAACTGTGGATCACACTGCTACAGTCATATTCCATTTTGCATATGCATTGCCTGATTGGAGTCTCCTGACTGACATGAGAAACTGTGGGTCTGTGTTTGTGTGTGAGAGAGAGGGAGAGAGAGAGGGAGAGGGGGGAGAAAGGAGAGAAGCGAGAGGAAGGAGGAGAGGGAGAGAATGGTACTGGAGAAGGAGAAGGGAGAAAAACAGCTGGGGAAAGAAAAAGTACTGTGACCCATAGTGACAATGATCCTGAAATTTTATTGTATTTATGGTTACCAAGTGTTCTAGAGAAACTTAAAAGTAAATAAAAAACAAACTATTGCATATGAGCAATGGATTTTCCTTATCCACAGGAAAATAGTCATTTTATACAGCCACTCATTGATTAAAAGATCTATCACCATCATGGATGAGAAAATTATTTTCTCCTTCAGGCTACATGAAACAAAATACTAACATGAAGTGTATAAAAGTAAATTTATTAGAAATAAGCTGAGAGGAAAAAATGGCAAAATAACTTAAAAGCCAGAAAATCAAAATCAACACCATTGAATAAATGTTACCCAGTGGCTATGACAGAGATTGTTGCTAAACCAGAAAAATTATGTTAAAATCCTAAGCTGTTTGATATGTTTCTTTTTACTTGTTTGTGTGTGACTTTTGTGGATGCATGTAGACTAGACTGTGACAAAGAACTAGATTACATTAAGATCTGTGTGGAGTGGGGATGGTGATTATATTCAAAGGCTATTTGTATCTAGTTTTTATCAGAAAATAAGTTTTATTCACTTGTGGTCTTAATTTAGACTTCAGTTTTCTGACTATAAAAATGACAATGATATAAATAAGATTACAGAGCATGAAATGAATTGGCAAATGCAATGTCATATACCAAAAGTATTATTGCAAATGCTAAGTTTTCCCGTGGCTTAGTAAAAAAATATAAGCACATAAGAGTCTTGATTTAATATACATGATAATTTTTACATTACTTAAGGTGAATGACATTATGTGGGTAAACAGAAAACCACGATTTTTTCTTAGAGCTGAAAAGCTGAAAATCTACCAACATAGGTTCAAATGAATGGTATTCTTTTTAAAACTGAAAATCTTGGGAATGGCAATACATTTTTTTTCCCACTAGGTAAAAGTATGTGTGGTAAGGATCCTATTTTATGAAAACAGGCTCAGAGAATTATTGAATTATTGTTACTGTGTTATTCTTCTAGTAGGGACTAATGAGCATGTGAGTGGAGAGAGGGGGTGTGTCTTGTCATGAATTGGAATGTATGAGAATTTATTGCAAATCATTGTGTTTTAGGACTACTTAATAACATGGAAACAAATGGTATTCTCTGAGATTATTGGCTATGGCACTTAAGTGTCTATAAATATAATCATCCCACTTGACAGCCCACAAATTATCAGGATGTATCAATCTACCTCTGTCTAGCAACCTGTAACTATTTATGGTAGGTTGTTTTTTATCTTAAAATCAAACATACATAGTCATCTTAGCACTATCATGTGTACTGAAAGGAAGTTTATAAAGTTTTGAACTTGAGCTCTGCAGGTGACTCAGTCACGTCCTGAAACGTTGTGACCAATCCGATATTCACATTGGTCACATTGAGAAACAATGAATATTTAATTTTAATAAGCATGAATGTCCTTGCTGCCTAGAAATAACCACTATAAAGATGTTGAATGCCTGCAAATAGGCTTGACTTTTCCTCATGAGCTGCCCCTCCACTCATGTATGCGTACTGGCACCTGTTCGTTAAAAAGGAAATTTTAGATGGGATGTTTGAAACAGAGGTACCACTGGCTGAAATGTACACACACTCGCAATACAAACAGTGTGGTTCTAGATTTGAAAATGATGTTGAATGCTTAGAGAAAATAAGTGAGAGGAAAAATGAATAGTTTTTACTTACCTCACTTGCACTTCAGAGAAGCCCTGACAATTATAAAATGTTCATTTTTTTTTAAAAAAAAAAAGCACCTCAGTAGAACAGCAGTATGATAACATTAAAGTTCCGGAGTTCCCTTTTAGTATTTTTTGTTTTATTCTCTTAGAAATTAGCAATATTTCTGTTACTTAGAAAAGCAAGGCTGACTATTAAAAAAAGAGTAAAGAACAAGGTACCTGCTGATCTCAGTCTTCAGAATTAATCGTATTAAGTTGGTTAGTATTATTGCAGACATTTGTATATATCTACGAGGTGTATTCAGAAGGTATGCAGCCAAGGAGTATGCAAAATAGAGACATTTTTTGAAGAAGATACAAGATACAAGAAACATCATACATAGGACAATGGTGACACCTCAGTTCCCTTCAAAGTACGCACCTAGGACCTCACACAGTTCTCCCAATCACTATCATCTGCCCCATGGTATTTTCCTGAATCTCATTGAAAGTTTGACATCTCTTCCCTTTCAAAGGTGACTTTAGCTCTGGGAAAAGCCAGAAGTCACAGGGAGCTAAATCTGGGCTGTAAGGGAGTTGAGTCACCTGGGTGATTTGATGTTTTTCCAAAAAACTGCATGAGATGCAAGGCATGAGCAGGCACCTTGTTGTGATGAAGCTGCCAATCACCAGTTGCCCATAGCTACAGCCTTCTGAATCATACAAATAGTTTCTGTGGAGGAATGTTCAAGCTTAATGCAAAATTGTATGCAGTTGCTCTACTTGTTTGGTCATGAGATGGCCACTCAGTACACAGGCTCACTCAGCAGCATCCACCACCCACACTGAGTAGGACAGTGAAGTTGTCATTGTTCACTCATGTGTATTCCAGTCCTTGGCTGCGAGGTGACATTGATGTCGCACCAGCCATTCTCACTGTATTAACAATTACTGGATTTCTTCCTGGACAGACAGTTGTTGATATAAATATATGCACAAACATAAATAAGCATATAATAACAGACATCCCTTCAGCCTAACAGGCCTCTTGGCTAAAAGCCTTCTGAGATTGCCTTAATGCTCTAACAATAAAACGAAAGCTCCATTTCCCTTAGTGAAGTCTGGACAGACTGGTCACCACATTTTTTTTATGTGACCTGCAACATAGTGATGTAGCAGAGGGTGGTGAATGGGTGGAGACACTGTAACAAAAGCAGCATCGGGGATTATTTTAAGTGACAAGGGTTCGCTGCTATTGTTCTTTCAATTATACCCATACACAGTTTTAAATTTACATTGCTTTTCTATCCCTGTTTTTTGCTTAATGCCCTTGACGCATTTTGGATTATTTTAATGTGAATACACATAAAGCCCTTTCTCTCTCACCTTTTGTAAAGTCCAATTTGCCTTAAGGTACCAAAATTGATTTTTACTTTTTCCTTTTGGTGATCATTCCATTATTCCTGGGTTTTTGTAATTGAATACAACTCTTCACCATCTATCCTGTAGAATTCAGCTGTCATGGAATATGCACAATTTAAATATTGTTAGATATGAAGAGTCTCATTTCTGTGTGCACTTGTCAACACAGGATTTTACCAATTTGGTTGATCAAATATATGGATATTTCAGTGTTACTTCAGCATTCTTAGTGAATAACTTTGGATATGGTAACTGACCATTTATTTGCCTGCTGGTATTTTTTGCCCATTTCTCCTGTAGACCAATGCGTCATCTGTTTCATTGATTTGTAAACTATTTTATATGCTGTTCATGTTAGATACTTGATTCTAAATTTTGTTGTTTTATTTTAACCTCAATGTTTTACATCAATTTCGTGACACGTTAAACATTTATGTTTAGACATGTTCTCTCCACTTGCATATTATAGAAGTGTTTCTTCTCTGTTCTGAATTGTACTTAATTGGTTTATTGGTTAGTTCTTAGATCTTTAACCCCTTTTATTTATTGTGGTCTGTGGTATAAAAAGGACTTTTCATGTCTATATGTAAAGCACCTAGGAAATCACCTGGGTTATTGGAAGCTCACATGGTATTTTGTTCCATTTCATTTACCTGTTAGATTAGGTTAAGTTTAAATTCCTTGTAGTACCCACTCTGTGTATATTGCCTCCACTGGGCATAGGGCTGTATATTAGAGTGAATAATGACTGAAAGTAGTGCCTAGATTCTAGATCTTTCTTAGCCCCTTGCTCTTTGATTAGTGACTCTGCTAAAGTAACGGTATTCTCAGTGACCTGTCTGAAAAGCCAAGAATCAATCTCCATGTCACTTTTCCGATCGTCTTTTTGCAAATACTGGTAATATGAGGGGTTTATTCATTTGAAGAATAAGTGGAGTAAGTTAAAGAAACACTGGGCTAAAGAAAGGTAAAAAACTGGGTGTGCATAAGAGAGAGTTTTAACAGAGACCTCCCACACCCATTACAATTCCATGTGTCCTGAATCTACACCGCATGCCCCATTGGATTCCTGAGTCCCCTTTCTTCCCTTTGTTCTAGAAATGTCAGATACGCTGAGACTAAGCCATGCTCTAATATGAAATCTTGAATTCTCAAGTTATACCCTATGAACACCCAGTTGGAGCAATTACCTTGGTTCTTGCTGTGGCCCTACACACTCAGGTATTAATGAAGTGTTAATTACATCCCTTATCAAATGCCAAGCAAGGTGATGAGCATGTACTTACATAAGACCTGGTGCCTTTTTCTGAGCCCCTAGAAAGCCTGCAATATATGGGAAGCACAATTCTTTTGTTAATTTCAGAACTGAATCTACTTTGTTGAATCAGTTATTCAGTAATGTGTGCATGAAAGTTGCATAATTTTTTCTTATTACAAGGTGTTAAAGATATCACCTCTGTTGCTTTTTAGAAAATTACTTCTTTTGCAGTATAAGAAGTACTTATGCTTTTGATAGCCTTTAAATTGGGACATTAAGTTGCTTCTGTGTCATATTTGCTTAAAATAATTCTATATTCAGAGCTCTGTATTTGCTATGGCTTATGCAGATTTATTGCATACATTCCTAAGGTAATTTATCGGAAAACTAAAGCATGCAATTTACTGAAATATTAGAGTCATTTAAAAATTAAGTAAGCCATATGATTAAGGAACCATTCTGCAGAGCTGTTTGTGACTAAAGTATTTTAAGATACAATATAAAATAACCAAGGAAAACCTAAATAAATGGATGCAGCAAATACGTTGTTGTTGAAACTCTAGCAGGATATTTAACTGTCCTAGGAGTCGGAAAGTGTACCACTCACAGTTTTCGCATTCTCCCAAGAAGCTGAAGCAGGGGTTCGGGTGGAAGGAGTAGCTGTAGGACTTCAGCTCTTAATCTGCTGTGGGCTCTGTGTATCATTTGTTGCAAACCAGGGGAGACATTGAGGGAATTCATACATATCTGTACCATACCCATTATCATTAAAGGGATTTAAATGTGCTTACACTGAAAGTAACCTGCTCTGCAGAAAGAAACATAGAAATAAATAGAAACAAATACATGCAATTTAGAGTACTGATGCTGTCAGGTAGCATGAGAAAAAACTAGAACTGTAATGTTTTAAAGTGATCTTTTTATTCAATATCTAGACATCACAATAGGGCGTTTAAAGCTGTAGATTCAAATGGGATTCAGTCATTCCAACCTCAAAGCTGAGCACTGGAAACAAATGTGGGAACTTGACCTTCCCAGTGGCCTTTCAGGAACATGTTTGGAAAACTGAGCACAGTCTCCAGCAATCAAATGTTGATAAAGGGCCAGGCAGAGCCTCCCTCCTTGCCCTGAGTTTCTTACCACTGCAGGGACTGAACAAGTTCTTTCTATGAGTCCCTGTGACTTCCAACTCAAACCTCTGAGGTCTCCACAATTTAATGATCTGCAGTCATCTTTGACTAACTCTCTAGTTTTTGATCACCAAAAGCAAGTAGATTGTGGAAAATTAATATTTTCTAGCTATGTTTTAACATATGTTTTAAAAGTTATTCTGAACTGCTTTCTAGGCCACTGAAAAGACAGGAGAAGGAGTTCTCAGGGGCAGGTAAAGAATAAATTAGCCTAGACCGTGGTGGACTGATTGGCTCACAGAGTGACTTCAGTGGTCTGAACAAAGTCACACAACAGCCAGTACCTGGTCCCATGGCTTACAGGTGTCCTTGAATAAGCAACTTCCTGATGCACTGTCAGGGAATTGCATTAGCACATTTACATTAAAATGTGACATGATATGAAAAGATATGAGGTTGCAAAACTTTGGCATACTATCAGGGAAAAACCTGATGATAAGTGTCATGTTAAAAGTCTTATTCTGTCATGGTTATAAGTAGAGTAGTAATTGCAAATGACAGATTAAAGAGGATAGTAAAAAAGATCTTGACACTTAAGTGATGATGTTGTTATCTATATTCTGAGTAATTTTACTTACAACAGAAATTGTTCTGTAAGTATTTTTATGATCCATGTTTTTATTATGAAATGATATTCAAGTTGAACTTTATGTTCCTTGACAATTTTTACCTTGATGTTAATATTGCTTCATCAGCTTTTATATAATTGGTATAACATTTTCATCTGTTTAATGTAAAATTCCCTAGGTCATTTTGCTGAAGTATATCTTCTACAAATCGTAGAAGGTTTCTCATCAGCAATTACAATGCATGAAATAATGTCTTAATAGTGTCAAGTGTACTTGAACTTTATATTATTACTTTGAAGAATCTCCATCTTTCAAGAGGCAAGTATAGGAGCTATGTGTTCTGTCTGGTCTTTCCAGGTTTACTATTAACGTGTCCAGGTAATAGAACCATGGTAGATAAGCATCACTGTGTTCCTACTAAATAATATGAGAAATGTAGAGTTTTCTAACCTTAACTTTCTCATATACAACCTTGTGTTATTATTTAGTTGTCTAGTTTCCTTTTGGAAACCTCTTTCATATTAATCAATGTTTGTTTTGCAATGTATTTTTATTTACCTTAGTAGGTAAATTGAATGATTTAATTGCTCACACTTGCTTTGTGCATTCTCTTCTTTCATTCTGAGTTTTATTTTATTTTCTTTTTTTAAAAGATTTTATTTATTTATTTATTTTTAGAGAGAGGGGAAGGGAAGGAGAAAGAGAAGGAGAGAAACATCAATATGTGCTTGTCTCTCGTGTGCCCCCAAATAGGGACCTGGCCCGCAACCCAGGTATGTGCCCTGACTGGGAGTCAAACCAGTGACCCTTTGGTTTGCAGGCCCGTGCTCAATCTATTGAGCCACACCTTTTCTTCTTTCTAAAGTACATCTTTTAGAAGAGTCTTAAACATGGGTCTATACGGTCATGGTAACATATTTTTGTCTTTGAAAATGTCTTTAGTTAGCCTTCATATTTCCAATGCTAATTGTGTAAGGTATGGAAGTCAGAATTGATAGATTAAAAACTCTTTCACTTGACACTATTAAGATATTATTTCATTGCATTGTAATTGCTGATGAGAAACATGCTATTAATATGTTCTTCACTTACTCTTATTGTCGTTTAGTTCTCTTTAGATAATATACTTTTGCTTTAAGATTTTTTCTATGTTCTAAAATTTCACCATAATTCTCTCTAAAAGTGATTTATGTTGTTATTGCTTCAAACTTGGCATTCTGCTTGAGACACATGTCTCTCTCCAGCTTTGGAAAACAACTGCATTTTCTGTATAATCATTGTCTCCTTTTATTCTATCTGTTCTCACAGTCTGAAATTTTTATTAGATGTATATTGGTTCAATTTTTATTCTTCTTTTTCACTTTACCATGCTTACTTATTTTCTCCCCCTTTAATTTCCCTTGCTGCATTCTGGGTGATCTCCTCTGGTTTCCAGTGCTTGGAACTTTTCCATTTTTTTCTCAGCAGTGTGTCTTTTAAATCTTTTCAATTAAATTACATTTGGTACCGGTTACTGAAGAGGGCCATTTATATCAGCTCGGTCTGCTATGATGCTAGATTTAGTTGCATTTTTTTATGTTAAGTATTCATACAAGATATGTCCTCATGCCGTGCTGAGACAGTGTCCACAGCTTCTGAGAAACAGGAAGAACACTTCTGATTCCTTGATCCATCAAAATCAACCTGACTTAGAAAATTGCTGAAAGTGTAAGATGACACTATGAAATTACTGGACACGTACGGAATTTTCTCTGTAGTGTGCTTAATTGAGTTGTATTTGTATGTATGTCTGTGTGTGTGCAGAAACATGCATATATATATAGAAAGCTTCATTTCCTTCCAAATTCCAGTCAGTAGAGGAAATACATATTATGCTGCTCTATCTTGCTACTTATGCACATTTTACTTTCCCTTAACTTTATATTCTAAGCAGTTAATCTTTAAATTTATTTTATGTTTTATCTCTTGTGAATTATTTTTAGAGAATACCTTCACCCCCTATTTTGCCCCCTTCATTCAAGTTATAAAAAGTAATTTTCCTAAATTATGGCTTTTTGTAGTTAAAATTATATATGCATTTTAAAACTATCACTTTTTAATTAGAATCATAAAAAATGCTATCATTACCAACCCCCTGAGAATGCATTGAAATTCCATTTGGAATATTGACAATAGCTAAGTGGCCAATGCATTTACTGAAGAAGCGACCATTTTCACTAAAGTACTTTATCAGGGGGAAGTAAAGACAAAATTTGAGATGCTACCTGGCATTTAGGATTTTACAAACTAATAGGAAAAAGGATATTAAAAATAAAACCATGAGCTTGAAATGAAAATAAGAGAAAAATTACATAGATATCATCAGCATTTACTCACTTAGAAAATGCTCTCAAGCCCCTTTGGTTGTACAAAGTATTTCTTGTTTCTTCACCCCTCGTTAACTTAAGTAATTTGAATTCAGGACTTTTTGATGTATTTTTTTCCATTTTGTTTTGGGTAGCTGCTGGTATTACACACATATTAAATTATATCAAACAGGCTACATTATAAATTTTAAATGTTTTCGATATGCCTTTCAGGAAAAATCTGTCACTTACAATTTTAGTTCCTTGAGAAGATACATTCTGACTAAAAAAAATTACTTTTAGAGTTTGGAATGTGAGAAATTGAAAGAAAGATGCAAGGGAAAAGAGGGAAGGAGGATGAATACAGGGTGGGGCAAAAGTAGGCTTACAGTTGTGAGCAAGTGAAACAGAGTTTGTTCTGGTATCATCATTTATTAATTATTATATTATTTCCACACAAACAACTGTAGACCTATGTTTACCCCACCCTGTGTCTGTGACAAGAGAAAACAATATGGTGTTCAAAGAGACCGAAAGCACATAATTCCAATAAACTCTGTTTTTTAATCATTTAAGCTTAACTGTGGAGTATAGTCTTAGTCTGTGGAGAATCTGAGGTTTTTATCCAGTAGATTTACTAATTTAAATATTAGTACTTAGAAAAAAAGAAATGTGTGATGGGCTCGACCTGTTTACTGCAAGGTATAAATCACTCAACCTTTTCCATGTCACCAAATGCATCACATTCCCTGTATAAAGCCCCTAACTTACATTTCTTGTTCATACCTTTGTGGTAGCGCTTCCAATACTAAAAAGAGGTACAAAGAGACAACAGGAAATTCCCCTTTTATATAACTCAGGTGACTGAGTCCAGTACTTAGAATAAGCAACTTGACAGTTTAACATTATTATCTTCCTTTCATATCAAGCTTTTGAAATATTTTTAACTTTGTAATACTGTGCGCTTATTTAGGACTCCAGAGAAAAGGACTTTATTTACAAACCATTTCTTTTTTTTCTTCTAAAGATTTTATTTATTTATTTTTAGAGGGGAAGGGAAGGTGAGAAGGAGAGAAATATCAATGTATGGTTGCCTCTTGTGCGTCCCCTGCTGGAAACTGGCCTGCAACCCAGGCATGTGCCCTGACTGGGAATCGAACCACGATTGTGTGGTTCTCAGGCCCGCGCTCAATCCACTGAGCTACACCAGCCAGGGCCACCACAAACCACTTCTTAAGAAATATTTGCCATATTTAAATATGTACCTTTACATGTATATCTATGGGTGTTTTCACTGAGTAGGTACTCAAAGAAAATATGCAACACAAATATTATAACTTCCATGGATCACAAAATACTCTCAGTCTGAGTATGACTTATATCTGCCTAATAGAAGTAAAGGGAGCCTTAAGAAGAGAATCTGGAACATTTCTCCCACAACCCCACAGACCAGTTTCTCCCTGATCCTCTGTGCCAGAAGTGTGAGAAATAAGTGACTGAGGTCTGTCAGCGAAGACAGTCAGCCAAGGGACTGAGGATGCCCCACACGAGAGAGTTGAATCTAGACTGAATTAAAGCTGAATCAGTTACCATTCAACAGATGGAATTTGGAGTAAAGCTGAGATGTAAATCAATAAATTAAAAATATTTGTATGTTTGTACACATGTTCCATTGACTTACCTGGTAACCTAAATTTTTTTCCAATGGCTATTTTTTTCTCTTATTAAAATTATACATTATTGATTATGCTATTACAGTAGTTCTGATTTTTCTGCCTGTGCTCCCTCCACCAAGCACCCCCACTCCCTCAGGCAAACCCCATGAATGTTCATGTCCATGGGTCATGTGTAGAAGTTCTTTGGCTTCTCCATTTCCTATATTGTACTGTACATTCCCATGGCTATTCTGTAATTACCTATTTGTACTTCTTAAACCCCTCACCTCGTCACCCATTCCCCATACCTCCCCTCATCCGGAAACCATCAAAACCCTCTTCGTATCATTATTCTGTCTCTGTTATTCTGGTTTTCTGAGTTTACTTTTTAAATTTAATTGTTGATATATATGTATTTTTGCCATTTTATTGTTCATAGTTTTGATCTTCTTCTTTTTCTTAACTAAGTCCCTTTAGCATTTCATATAATAATGGTTTGGTGATGATAAACTTTTTTAGTTTTTTGTTTGTTTGTTTGTTTTGTCTGTGAAGTTCTTTACCTGTCCTTTGATTCTAAATGATAGCTTTGCTGGATATAGTAATCTTGGCTGTAGGTCCCTGCTTTTCACGACTTTGAATATTTTCTGCCAATCCCTTTCAGCCTGCAAAGTTTCTTTTGATAAATCAGGTGACAGTCTTATGGGCACTCCCCTGTAGGTAACTAACTTATTTTCTCTTGCTCCATTTAGGATTCTCTCTTCATTTTTAACCTTTGACATTTTTATTATGATATGTCTTAGAGTAGGCCTCTTTGCATCCACCTTGTTTGGGACTCTCTGTGCTTCCTGGACTTGCATGTCTATTTCCTTCACCAAATTAGAAAAATTTTCTTTCATTATACTTTCCAATAGATTTTCAATTTCTTGCTCTTTCTGTTCTCCTTCTTACACCCCTATAATGGTAATGTTGGACCTCTTGAAATTTTTCCCAGAGGCTGCTTATACTATCCTCACTTTTCTGGATTTTTTTCTTCTTATTGTTCTGCATGTTTTTTTCTTCCTTATGTTCCAAATCATTGATTTGATTCTTGGCTTCACTCACTCTACTGTTGTTTCCCTGTAAATTCTTTTTCATTTCCATTAACATATCCTTTGTTTCTGACTGAATCTTTTTGATGCTGCCGAGGTCCTCAGGAAGTTCCTTGAGCATCCTTATAACCAGTGTTTTGAACTCTGCAACTGGTATATTGCCTATCTCCATTTCATTTAACTCTTTTTCTGGATTTGTGATCTGTTTTTCACTAAATTTAAAGAATGCCTCATAGGCCAATAGAGTACAATAAAAGAGAATGTTTAATTATTGCCACTAGTATGTAGAAATATTGCAATCTGTTTCTACCAATTGTGTACATATACATATACACATTTTGCGATAACAGGCAAGGTCTGGGTTTATTTGTTTGTTGTTTTGGGGGGGTTGTTTGTTTATGTTGGCTCCTGTAATGCTTCTAGGTTCTAAACTGTCTAACCTGACAATAACCTTGTCCTATTGGTTCTATTTTCCATCTGTTACATTGCTCCCACCTCGTCTTCTAGTTATTCCCTACCACACAAAACCTGTGCCAGCCACCATTTTTTCCCATTCTGTCCTTACATGTTCTACCGTCTTCCATCTCCATGTGCTTAGGTACCCCTGCACCCATCCCCCTCTTACCTCTGGCAAAGCCTTCCCCCATCTTTAGCATTTATCTGAGTCTTTTCAATTCTGTGAAGAGAACTTTGTGTTATATGTATGCTATGCTGCCTTCCTTAACCTGTTCTTCTCAAATTAACATCCCTTTTTACAAATTCCCATTATAATTCACTATGAAATTATACATACATACAGTGTGGGGACAAAAGTAGGTTTACAGTTCATCATATGGAAAACAATACAATTGTAAACCTAATTTGTCCACCCTGGTTTAAGAGCTTTTGTTAAATGCATTATTTAAGAGCTGCTTTGTGATTCAGTGGCTGTTCAAAATGTTACAGCATTCCTGTCATTTAAACATTGTAGTTATTTTTATTGTGCTTCAATCCTGAAAAGTTTCAATTCAAAATGCAATATTTATAAATGTATGAAATATCAAATTAGCCATTTGTAACCTCTAAAGATAGTAAGGTTGGCACAGAAAACTGTTTCAACAGCCTTTAACTGGATAATCTCAGAGGCCTTAACAAAAACCTCACATTCTCTATGGCATATCCAGAACAATGTGAAGTTGTCTCACCACTCTTTATTTTTATTGCATAATAGCAATGAGCTATGAGCTTTTTAAAAACCTCAACTGTTACTTAGTGAAAGTGCAAATAATGACCCTTAATTTATTACTTCTCTCTTCCCACTGAGGTATAATTATCCTCAAATTGGTTTAATGTCCATTGTATATATTTCACCTCTTTTAGATTATTAATTTATTACCTAATAAGAACAGTTTGCATACTGTAAAAAGCACTTATCCTCAGGAAATTTATTTGACATTAATGATTCTCAGTTTCCTTGCTATACAAAATTGTGCTACAGAAACTACATAGTTACATCCATTTTTCCAAGTTGCTACAATGCTATTATTCAATAAACTCTATGGCATTAAGAAGACGTTCACCTAACTATTAAACAGTTATGTGCAAAACAACAATGCATCGTTTTAATAGTTAGATTATTTTACACTTACAAAAATGTTCATAAATTAGTATTTATCATTTTGTACATAGATGAGTCCATGAAATTCTAAAAATGTGAGGATTTGCAGAAAAATATTCCATCTGCCCTTTAGTTCAGCAAAGACTTCTATGAAAATAAACTCACTGATAAAGATGCAGCACTATTCTTATACACTGTCTTTGTTTTTAAATCATAGCTCATACTTCTGTGATAGTTCTGAGATCTTTAGTGGTGGGGTCAGTGTAGTGTTTTATACAGTAAAACAACATTGCTTGGTGGGTAGTGTGTGGCAACTGGATTAAGAGTCTGAATTCAAGCACAAACCCTTGGATGGCAACAGGACGCCCTGACCCGTGATCTAATGCGAGTAAAACTCTCTCAGGTTTTGTAGAGGGGGGTCGCTTATAAACTAATCATGAGATTGTAATACTCATAGTACCATTTTCAATGAGAGAACGAGCTGCTCTGTGTGACAAGGAGTTGACACCAAAAAGTTTTATACAAAATGTAAGCTACTCTTAGTAAGCAGTCACAAGGAACTGGAAAACTAACTCAGTAATTCAGCTTTAAGATCATAGTGTTCAGTCATTAAAAGGTCACCTGCCCTTGGCCTCATTTTAACTTAATTGGGACAGGTTAATCTTCTTTGATGTTTTTCTTTCAATTTGGAATGAAACTGGGATCTCCATTAGAACTCCTCATCCATCAAATCCTGTGACCTTGAAAGGAGACGGCAGCTCTCCTTCTCAGGAGAGAGTCTGAAAATGAGAATTAAAATAGGTCTTCTCAGTGGAGACCCACAGCAACATGTAATAAGACATGTAAAAAAAGATCCTATCACTGCAGGCATCCTGTAATAGTTCTCTAAGTAACATATGGAGTCAAAAAGGGAATTCACTTAAGCTCAGAATCGTAAAAAAAAGGAATTAGTAAAAGATGTTAAATCTTCTAAAATTCATCTGTGAAAATTTTTAATGGGAGTCAACAATTTTATAATTTGTTTCCACACAATGCTAATGAAAAGCTCCACACTTCAAAACATGAGTCATGTTCAAGTGTCACTCTTTAGAAAAATCCCCAAAAGAAAAACAGAAATAATTGCAGAAGGTATGGACAATGATGTAGTTTTCTATTATTATAAAAGTAATCTTTGTATTTTAAAAAGTGACAAGACATTTTTAAGTAAACACAGGGTGGGCTGCTGTTGTGATAAATGCAAAATAAGATGAATATACAATGAACACTGCTACAGTGGTGATATTCACCATCTGAGAGTCAACAGTACTTCACTACTTTCCATGTGTTGAGGAAAAGTCTCATGACCCCAGACGGCTCTGAGAAGTTTGTAAAAGTATCAGGTGTAATAATGCTCCCTTTTAATTTCACAGTAAATAACCTGCATTAGAGTACATGGTGACACACTTCAGGTCCTGAGAGATTTTAGTCCAACTAAATCAAAAGCATTCTCTATATTAATGTAGTCTTATATAATACTAGCTTTATACAGAACACTACCTACAAATAAAAGACTCCACTACTGTTCTGTGTTTTCCATGTTTCCTATAATGAAAGCTACGCATTAGGGTGCCCACATTTCTAAACTCAGTGCTGTTGACTATTTACAAGTTGCTCCATTTTCAAGAAAAAAAAAACAGGTAATGCTGTCTAAGAGTGACTCAATGTCCAGGGATATTTAATGGTCACCCATTGCAAAGATTTGTCTATATTAATATTTAGGATCACCAATGCCATGCATACTTACTTATTACTAACTATAAAATTGTCTATGAAAAACAACTATACTCTTGAAATTTGATACAAACAAAACATTAAAAGAATAGTAACTATAACATTTCATGTTGTTTCCATTTTATAAAATGTCTACTTGGAAAACCTTGTTGAAAATTTAGTGATCAAAGCTCAGGTATAGTCCATTTATTTCTGGCAATACAATAAATGCTCAATAAATACAACATAAAATTGTTCCAATTTTATTTTGATACCTGCATGGATTAACATGAGTATGTCTTATAACTTCAATACACAGGTCCTATATTGATCAGTATTGATGAAGACAGCACCTATTTTGTATTACCTAAAGCCTCAATAGAACCGAGCAGGATGATATAGTTGTACTGGCCAATGAAGTGTTGTAAACATTGACCCAAGGAAATGTGAGGATAGCAAAATTTTGAAATCTTGATTCAAAAAATCTTCAAAATACCAGAATGGCTATCACCAATTAATCCACAAATGGCAAGTGTTGGCAGGGAGGTGAAGAAAAGGAACCCCTTCTGCGTAGTTGGTGGGCATGTAGCTTGTCACAGTCACTATAGAAAACAGTGTGGAGTTTCTCCAAAAAGTTTAAAATGGATCTGCCTCATTCCCCAGTGTTCCACTTCTGTGGATTTTTTCTGAAGAAACTCAACACACTCATTCAAAAGAATATATGCACCCTTGCGTTTATTGCAGTGCCATTTATGATAACCCAGTTACAGAAACAACCCAAGTGCTCATCAGTGGATAAGTGAATAAACAAGGTGTGACACATACACACAATGGAATATTACTTGGCCATAAAAAAGAATGAGACCTACCATTTGTGAAATGGTGGATTTCGATTGAAATCTAGCATGTATGGACCTACAGGGTATTAAGCTCAGTGAAATAAGTCAGTCAGAGAAAGACAAATACCATATGATCTCACTGAGGTATGGAATCTAAACCACACAATAAATAAAGAAAATTGAAACACATTCATAGATACAGAGAGAGAACTTGTGGTTGCCAGAAAGATGAGGTGTTGGAAGTTTGAGTGAAAGAAAGGAGAGGAGTGGGAAGAATGGGCGAAAAAGGTAGAGGGATTAAGAAGTATAATTTTTTTCTTTTTAAAAAAAGTTATGTACTGATTTTGAGATAAAGAGATTGATTTGTTGTTCACTTATTTATGCATTCATTGGTTAGTTGATTCTTGTATGTGCACTGACCAGGGATTGAACTTGCAACCTTGAAGAAATACAAATTGTTAAATACAGAGTAGTCATGGGGATGTACACTACAGCATAGGGAGCATAGTCAATAATATTGTAATAACTAAGTCTGTTGTTAGATGGGTACCAGATGTATCAGAGTGGTCACTTAGTAAGTTACGTAATGTCCAATCACTAAGCCATATGCCTAAAACTAATATAATGTGTGTCAACTGTAATTGAAAAATAAAGATATCTTAAACAAACAAACAAATAAATAAATAAAACCTCTTCCAACTATTTGAGAGTACTATGATAGTGAAAGTAAAGGAGATAGAGTTGGGCAACGTAAATATTATAGCCAGAATAGAGGAAAGGATACCAACAATCTAAATAACTAAATTTATCGAGCAGTTATACTATTCTCCACTAATCGGTCTAAGTGCCTCACACATATGTCTCGTTGAATCCTGCCAATAATACTGCTTACATTTCAGAAGAAAATAACGTTAGATGTTTAGATTGTACTTCTACAGAAGAATTATTTATTTTAATCGAAGTATATTTGACATATAACATTGTATAAACTTAAGGTATATACAGCAGGTTCATTTGACACATTTATATTAGGTACTACAATTGCCATTGCTGTAATGATTAGCACTTTTATCGTTTTACATAGTTATATTTTTTTAGTGGTTGGAATAATTAAATGTTAGTCTCTTAGTAGATGTAAAGTGTATATTCTCTGTACTGTGCATTAGATTCCTAAGGATCATTTACTATTTATTGCAAGTTTGTACCCTTAAACTTAACATCTGTCTTATCTTCTTACTTGATATCACTAGGTAACCAATATTTTACTCTCTGTTTTTATAGGTTTGGCTTTTTAAGTTCACACGTGTAAGTGATATCATATAGTACTTGTCTATATCTGACTTATCTCACTGAGCATAATGTGTTCAAGATCCATCCATGTTAAAAATGGCAGGATGTCTTTCTTTCTTATGGCTGAATAATATTCCATTGTATTAAAACTGTCTGTACAATTTACAAAAGGAAAAGACAAGCAACAGTCTTTCACTTTATATTTCTCTCCCACACTTTTATATTTCTCTCCCTCTCTTTCTCCCTCCCTCCCCCTCTGTCTAAAAATAATAAATGAAATCCTTTTAAAAATTTCATGGGTGGTGGGCACATATGCAATATATAGATCATGTATCACATAAATGTACACTTGAAATCTGTATGACCCTACTGACCAATGCCACTCTGATAAATTTAGTGAAAGCATGAAAAAAATAACAATTCTGCCCTTTCGGGCCACCCACATCCGGACCCATATTCCCAGATTACACCATGAGAAAGTGCCCCTAGAATTCCTCAGTGCGGCAGTCCTGCGGCGTCTCGGTGCTCCTGGTACTTGACTGCATTGCTCCCATCCCGTGTAGTCTCAGTTATTGCTCAGAGTGACCATTGCTCACACAGCATTCCCTTAGGTGAACTTTTCTATTATTTTTGGTTGGAACAGTGTACAAAGTTCTGGCTTTACAAAATTGTAACATGTTGGCAATAAATTTTAGGACAAAAAGATAAAATAACATAAAACTCAACTAACCTATAAGAGATAATTCTTCTCAGCAAGGTTTTCTTTTCATAGATATCCAAGATCAATCTTTATGGAATGCATATATTAATAGACCATGGTGATATAATTATGAGGCTCATTAAAGAAACCAAGTTATCTCTTCCAAATAATCCACTTTAATTGATTCATACATTTTTCTCTTTGCACATTTGGATGCTTTACTCAAAGACCAGATGGTGAACTTTGCTACTGCTGCCAAAATATAAGATGAATGTGTGTTCACGTGTGTGTGTGTAAGGGTGACTACATCCAGTCTGTAAATATTCAAGCCATGAGAAATAACTCTTTGATTATAATTCATATTACTTTAATGCAGTGTCATCTTGATAATCACTGTGCATAACAAAGACCTATTATGGTTCATTTTTATATTTTGACTAATGTAAACAATGGTAATATAATGCTATATACCCACTTATACATGTGCATAACAAAGACCTATTATGGTTCATTTTTATATTTTGACTAATGTAAACAATGGTAATATAATGCTATATACCCACTTATACATGTGTTTAAAATTGAACATTTTAATTTAAAAACAGAAAAAATCACACTGAATTCAATCACCCTATAGAATCTTCCATGTAGATTTTATATAGTCAGCTTTTATAATTAAATGTATTAATGTAACATTGGTAAATAACATTATATAAGTTTCAGGTGTACAATTCTATTATACATCATCTATGTATTGCATCGTGTACTTTCCACCCAAAGTCTGGTTTCCTTACTTTACCATATAGTAGACCCCTTTTGCTCTCTTTATTCTCCCCCAACTCCATTCCCCTCTGGTAACCACTGTTGTCTACATCTATAAATTTGTTTGTTTTGTTTTTTTCTCTTAGTTGCTTTCTATTTTATATCCCACATGTGCACGAAATCATGTGGTTCTCATATTTTTCTATCTGACTTATTTTACCTAGCATGATACTCTCAAGGTCTATCCACGTTGTCACAAATGGCAGTATTTCATCCTTCCTTATGGCTGAGCAGTGTTCCACTGTATACAAGTACCACATCTTCCTCCAGCCATCTGTTGAAGAACACTTAGGTTGTTTCTACATTTCGTAATTAGAGCTGCAGTGAACACAGGGGTTCATATAGCTATACAAATAAACGTTTCCAAATTTGGGTGTAGATATGGATCACATGGTAGTCTCTTTCTTAATTTGCTGAGGAACCTCTATATTGTTTTTTTATAGTGGCTGTACCAATTTACATTGTCAATAGCAGTATACAAGTTGGGTTTTTTTTTTCCTCCACATCCTTTCCAACCCTGATTTCTCATCTTATCGATAATAGCCATTCTAAGGTGGTATCTCATTGTGGTTTTGATATTCATTTCCCTTATAACTAGTGAAACTGAGCACATTTTCACATATATGTTGGCCATTTGCATGTCTTCTTGTAGAAAGGATCTCTTTAGGACCTCTGCCCATTTTTAAATTGTTTTATTTACTTTTGTTGTTGCTGAGTTGTATAATTTCTTTGTATATTTTGAATATTAGCCCCTTATCAGAGTTATTATTTGCAAAAATCTCCCATTTTGATGGTTGCCTTTTTGTTTTGTTGATGGTTTTCTTTCATGTGCAGAAGTTTGTTTTTTTTAGTTTGATGTAGTCCTTTTTATTTATTTTTGCTTTTACTTCCCTTTCCTCTTGAGTCCGGTTCACAAATACTCCCTAATACCAAGGTCCTAAGTTTAGTACCATTATTTTCTTCTATGTATTTTATTGTTTCATTTCTTATATTTAAGTCTTTAATTCATTCTGAGTTAATTTTTGTATCCAGTGTCAGCTGGCAGTCTAGTTTACTAGCCTCTGGGCCCTTAAGTTTCTGGTGCTGCTACTCGAAACAGCAGGTGCCAGCCATGCTGTACTATCTGAGGTGTCCCAGATGCCCTTACTGGGTTCCACGGTGATGGGGAGGGCAGGGGGGGAGTTGAGTTCCTACCTCCGCATATTTGTTTTTCTACTTGGTTTAGCCACAGTGAGTACATGCCACCCAGGCTGCAATGTTGTGTCTGCCCCTTCACTGCCTGCCCAGAGAGGGCTGCAACTAAACACTTCCACTACTATGCATGTGCTGGGGCTGGGAAGGCTATGGAAGGCTGGGGTGGGAGGATTTGAGTATCTGCAGCTTTGTGTTTTTGCTGGAGATGGTGACTGCTCAACAGCAACCATAACCCTTTGCACCTTGTCTTGACTTGTTTCTGGGCCAGCCTTAATGGGGGTGCAGGTTACTCAGGCCAGAATGCTGCCTCCACATGTCCAGACCTCACCAGACTGCCGAGGGAGGACTGCAGACAGACGCTCCACTGCTGCCGCATCCCTGCTGGGGCTGCAGAGAGTGGCACGTTGTATATGTGGCTCCTGTCTCCATCCTTCNACAGCAACCATAACCCTTTGCACCTTGTCTTGACTTGTTTCTGGGCCAGCCTTAATGGGGGTGCAGGTTACTCAGGCCAGAATGCTGCCTCCACATGTCCAGACCTCACCAGACTGCCGAGGGAGGACTGCAGACAGATGCTCCACTGCTGCCGCATCCCTGCTGGGGCTGCAGAGAGTGGCACGTTGTATATGTGGCTCCTGTCTCCATCCTTCCCCACCTCTTGCCTTCTTGGCTCATTCTGATATGCCCACCCTCAGAAGTCTCAATATGTGGATCTCTCAGATGTGTTTGTGTAGGGTGGGGAATCCGTTGTTGAATTATATTTGTCCAGCTTGTAACTGTATGGGGAGACGCTAAGAGGTTTTCCACTCTGCCTTGATGCTCTTATTTTGTTTTATACTATCCCTATAAATAGGGACCCTATAGACCCACAATAGGAGGTAAAGTATAGGCTAACAATGAGGAACAGGAATGGTCCCCAATTCTTATTTCCTTATTATGGACTCTGAACTTACCTAAAATTACTTGGTGATTAGATGCCCTGTTCTCTGTCACCTTTTCTTATCTCTCTGAAAATAATCCCATACTTGCATGGTTTTGAGAGTGAGTGTATCTTTAGTGCCTTGGGTGCCTCACCATAGTCCAGCCTTAAAGATGCAAAGAAAGTCCCAGTATCAGAGGTTTGAGTGAAGTGAAGGAAAGATTTACTGGAAAAATGAAGCTTAGATAATCACTGAAAAATGATTAGAAAGGAACTGAAGGGAATACAGAAGACTGTTCCAGGTAGGAGAGTAGGTACAAATGTCCTTTGACGGCATTGACTATGACTAGTGTGAAGAACCAAGAGCAATCAACTGTGACTAAGGTCTAGAGCATGGAAATGCACAGTGAGAGACCAGACAAGAAAGAGTGCTGGAACTTGGCCAGGAAGAGTTGTGGTGCCACATGAAGAATGTTACCTTCTATATTAATTTACGGGAAAAACTAAGCAGAGTAGCTCTGCCTTTTGAAAGTCACACTAGAGCTGCGGTCCAGGAAAAATTGCTGCTGGGTTCCAACTTGGGACTTGGTGGGAGTTCAGACAAGAGATGCTAGAGGTGAAAAAGGTACGAGGTCTCGAGGAAGGAAATCAACCAAAGGATTAAACCACATCAGAAGGGAGAAGGAGGTGTCAAGAATAACTTCCAGGTTTTGTTGTAATTGCAATTAGGAGAGATAATTGGGTCAATACATCGGGCACACATACAGAGGGAAAGAGGAAGTCTTTCTCGGGTTGGAAAATGGTCATCCACATGAGCATTACATTTGTAATTAGGAGCTTGGCAAGTCCCAACGTTTAAAGAAAGTGAGGATATTTTCCACATCGCATAGCAAGTACTATGATTATTTTAAACGCTTAGGATAATGTTAATCTAAAATAGAAATAGGCAATTTTGTCATTGTAAAATACTATCCCTCGAATCAATGTAAGCTCACTCATTTACCTTTACTAAACTAGTATTTGTCTTGTCCTTTATATTTCTTATTTAAAACAGGAGTTGATGAAATATAGCCCAAAGGCCAAATCTGGTCCTCAACCTGTTTCTATAAATAAAGTTTTATTGGAACACAGCCATACCCATTCATTTACCTCTTGTCTATAGCTTCTCTTAGGCTAGAAAGGAAGAATGGAACAGTTACAACAGAAACTGGAAGACCTACAAAGTCTAAATTATTCAACCTTTTGCATAAGGATTCAAAACACTAAATTCTAAATATATGGATAGCAAAGTGTTTTTGAAAACCTATATCTTCTGCCTTATATGAATTTCTTGTATCTTAAGAACAAAAATAATTTTTTATGTAATTTTGGGGCCCTAGAATAAATATTACTCTAGTCCATCATTCTTAAATTACACTTTCTCTGTTTTATTACTTTTTTCTACTGTATATCTCATTAGTCAATCTCTGGTATATTCAAAGGCAGTCATTGGCCCACAACAATTATAACTCTCAAATTTTATTGTGTACATGCTATATCAGTGCATCAACTGCTTTATTAAAATATTTGGAAAATTTTCATACACTAAAATGTGTGCTGAGTCTAAAGGCTTCACTGAGGAATATATGAAAGTTTTCATCTCAAAGGTAATAAGGCATTATACTATTGAGAGTCTATAACTTATACAAATCTGATACTTATCTTATTTATACTTATAAGTCTTCGCTTATACCTATCTGATAGTCTATGGATTTAAGGAACCCAAGGAGAACTTCTATTTAATAATTTAAGTACAATTATTCATATATAGGTGAACTCACATGTATGTTTTCTATTTTGTTTTTTGTGTGTGTGTTGTATTTTTCACACAATTACTTTTATAAGTCAGTGGTGACTTACTATGGGAAAGCAGTCAAAATGAAATATCATTTTATATTTTTTTAGAATTTTAACTGACAAGTTTAGTTATTTTTTAATTCTTCTCCCTACCTAGAATTTTACTAATGACCAAATGCTTCATAGGGTAAATTATACTATGTAGAATGATTTATAGTCAATAACAAAGATGACTTCATCATTTTGATATATTTAAAACACCCAGTGAGTAGGAAATTAGAAGAGCGTATCCTTATATAAATCCTCCACAAAGACAATATCCTATCATTGCCATATTTTATTAAGTTACAGTACACATGATTTACTAATAACATGCCAAAATGTCCATGACAAATAACTAAGATTTGCTTAAGATCTAAAATAAAAGCCTTCCTGAAAGGATGCATAAACCAGGGGTCGCTAACTCCAAGTCCACGGGCTGTTAGGCACCAAACCATGAGCAAAGCTCACCGGAGCTCCACCCTCCTGTGTGCCTCTTCAGCCCACTTCATTCACACCCTACCCCACTTCCCCACCCCCACCATCTTCCCCGAAACTGGTCCCTGGGAAGTGCTGCATTAAACCAATATGGGTTAAAAAAAGATCTGAAAAATGTATTTATCCACAAATGATTTGTTTAGCACCTGATTGGAATAAGGCATAGTGATAGTATTCAATATATTAAAATAGAAGATATACTCTTGTCCTCAATGAACCCATAGTATATAGAGAGCAAATAATTTAGTCCTAAGAAATAATCATAGGATGAATTCAAACAATTGCATCATAATGTAAAGAATGCTACAAATTATCTGCTTACAGTAGACACATTGCCTTAGGAACAGAGACAAGGAGCATAAACAGGGAAGCATTTGGGGAGCTGGGACTTGGAGGGTCAGAGGAAATTTTCCATGCAAAGAAGGATTGGTTGGAATCAAGAGCAAGGAGCAACATGATCAATGATACAGGTCTGAGCAAACACAGGGTGTTTAGAAAATAGCATCTGCATTATTATAGTTATTGCGGGAGAAGAGGATGGGTAAGTAAAAATACTAGATTATCAAACACCTTATATTATTTTTAAAGGGTAGATATTTTTAGATTATTTGAATTTTTAGGTCCATTGAGTCTAGTGGATATATACATATACATTATATATACATATATGTGTGCACATATATCTATATACACACACATACCTACACACATGTGTGTGCATATGTAAGGGGAGAGAGAAAGAATAAATATGAATATCTTACCTGGATGCACAAATAAGATTTTTAAAGTGAAATTGTATGGTGAACTGAACAAGTTGGGCTGGGCATTTCACAGCCTTTGCCTCTTCTTCCTGTTTCAGCCCTTGTGAGCAAACAGCAAGACTCACCCACCAATGATGCTTCTATAGCCACCCAACAATAAGACTTAGGTTCTAAAAAACAGGTGGAAATCCTCTGTTAGAGAACTGACCAATTGAAATACCCAATTGTAAAATTATGCTATTCAAATAACTAATTTCTGTTAGCACAGGATGATTTGTACTAAAGTAATTTGTAATAAAAGCCCAGGGATTGTTGGTGAATTAATGACCGTTCAGTTTTATTTTTGCAGGTTATCATTCTAGAACACTAACACTGTGTATTGGTGGTGCTCATTAGAACTCTTTGGGTTTACTGAGGGTGATGGGAGTGGACCAGGAGGGTGAAAAGGATGAGGCGGCCAGGTTTCCTCCTGAGCACAGCTGGCAAACACAAGGCCCGCCAGCCAAATCTAGTCCTTCACCTTGTTTCTTCCTGGCGGCAGCACCGAGCTCTCACTTAACTGTTAAGGAGTAGCTACATTTATACAGTCCTAAAATTAATTTGTCCTTTTGAAGGCAACCACAAGGCTGATGTGGCCCCCAGTGAAAATGAGTTGGACACTCCTCTCCAGAGCAGTTTCCCCAGGTAGAACTGTTGAGTAAGCCTCTTTGTAAGGCTGACTCTGAACTAAAATGGTCCTTTACTTTAAATTTGAAAAGCACTAATCAGATATACAGATTATAGTCTGAAATTTGAGAACATTTGTGGCTTTGGGATTCATATCATTCATTGTAGTAATCAGGATTTGGATTTTTTTTTCTTTTTTTGGTGGTGGTTGTTAAGATTTATGCAGGCAAAATCTTATAAGAGTAAATTCTTGTATTTGTTGGAACATACTGAGTATAAGATCGTCTCCTATGTAAATGCTCTACAAATACACTACACTCAATAAAACCCATGAAAGACCACTGGAAATGTCTGGTGACAATTTCATAATCTTTTGCTCCACGGCTGAAAAATTAAATGGATCTTCTAAAAAAAAAATAGACTCTCTAGACAGACCTTATATCTCAGGCTGTGTGACTTGCCTAACCACTCACCTCTAACCACTCATCTGGAGCTCACTGAGTGTAGCGTTTCCATATCAGTTCTGCTAAGCCAGGTGTCCAAACCTGGAGAAAAATAAAACAGAGCAAACATTCCTCAAGACATGGTGTGCAAATAGAGCCATTGAAAGCAGCTATTGTAGCCACAAGTAAAAATGACAGTCTTCAGGTACTAACTGATAATAGTTCTTTTCAAGTATTTGCATTAATGTGAGAAAACATTGAAGTCAGCAGTATCATCTTCTAATACAAATCATTGTTGCACATCAGTGGGAGCCAAAGTGTAATTGTAATATCAATAAATATCCGTGTTTTAGATTCTCTGAGAATTTTATTCACATTTTAAAAAATGCTACCTATTCATTACTTTAGAGGTGTCCTTTCCCTTTGGTAAGCTATTTTAAGTTTTTTTACTGCAAAGGAAGAAAACCAAATACATAGAAATCGGGCAAAATCAGCACAGTCTATGTTAAAACAAATGTCCTCTGAGCTTGCATCAGCTGGGATTTAGATATTGTCTCCATGAGCATGCCACACATACTTATTAATGAATCTCTTGTCCCACTTTAGAAAAAAAAGTAATTCTTCAGAAATGCCTGGGGTGATTGTGCTCAGAATGTTCTAACAGTGTTTGTGTGAGTATGTGTATGTGTATCTGCAAGCAAACACTCTTTAGACATATATACTTTTAGTTAAAAAGAAAAAAAGTAACCAAATGTTGTGAGGAAGGCAAAACAGATACCCTGACTAGTACATGGTACTACGCCTGTAGGCACTAGAACTAGTGTGGGACCTCTGTGTGATATATATTTCCTACACCTAACTGGAAGATTTTTCTTATTCTGGTACAAATGCATAATTTGCTGGACTTTAGTTCCAGGGATCTTTTTACCCAAATGGACATCAGCTATAGACCAGGCCATTCCAGAGCTATGCTTGTATGAAGTTTTGAAAAGTCTGTGATCTCAAGCCTTAAGAAGTAGGTTTTCAACACGCAGCTCAGCTGACTTTGATGTGATCAGAAATCACCAAAATTGGAAAATGGATTTCAGTTAACATATGCACTTCTCTTCGTGGACCTGAGCAAGGTGGCTTCACTTTATCTGTCTTAACGATGAGTTGTTTTTAGACCTAGACATTTAGAGCATAGCTCCGTTTTTGGCTAACATCGGTTTAATAGTTAACACTTTGGTACTTATGCTACAGCATATTATCACTTTCTACAACAACCTAACTTTTTTTCAGCCAAGCCCAATGATTTAGCTTGAAAATCTAGCAAAACCTAAAGATAGAACATGTAAAAGACTCGTGGGTTTTCTCCCATGAATAGCTGTAAATGCTAATAAAATGTTCCTTAAAACGCATTTAAATTAAACCATGAGCCTCCTCCTGTGATGACACAAAGGTTCGAGAGAGACTGAAAATGTAACTGCCCGTTACGATAAGACAGAGTACCGACACGCGGAGGGGCCACGTTCATGCTGCTGCAACTAGGCTGAAGGTAGTGTTCTTTCTCTTGCATATTAATAATGACAGGTGGTGCTGGAGATAATTTTAACCAGATTATGGCGAGCTGTCGTTCTTACTCAAGAACGAGCAAATGCTTTGCTTGAATAGAGTGTGACTGAACAGACTTTCAAATTCACTTCTTTCCTAAAAGCATTTGAAGAGTTTTTCTAAGAGAACTGATGAAGTGCTTGCCTTTTTTTTCCCCCAGAAAATAAATAAATACATACATACATTTCTGAAAGACTTCAAGCACTGATTTTTTTAAAGGGCCTCTCAGACATTTAGATGCTGATAGCTTTTTCTCATTCCTGAATATGAAGATGCCTGTTCACAGAGCTTCCCAACGTTGAAGTTTGTGCACAAAGAATATACAGAAAAAGCTTTTCTCATCCATGGATGATAAACAAAGCTCCTCCTAATTGGCAAGATATGAAAAACATTTCAACCAAGAAGGAAATGCTTATGTCTCTTTGGGGTTCCTATCTGAAAAGCAATTTTTTTTTTTGTTAAGTAAGCTAACTTTTGACAAGAATTTGCCTTTTGGTTAAATTCCAATGCATGTGAATCTCATCAAAAGGCTTAAAGGAAGTTTTAAATCAGTCAAACTTGTTCCATTTACTGAATTTAGGGGTGTGTGTGTGTGTGTGTTTGAGAATATAAGAAGTATATATTATTCTGATTTTTGACGGGCATGTTTAAGAAATAGTCTCATGTAGTAAAGCAATCACAAACAAAAAATATAAACAAAGTTCTCACATAGCTACTTTAGAAACCAATTAAATGTGGTCAGTGTTGAGACTTCAGATTGCTTAGACAAGAGTTTCTTCTCTAAAGCAATGCTATGCTCACTGTAGCAACAAAGGAAGGATATCTGAAGACAGCACCAAATCATTATAGCACAAATAATTTATTGTTATTTAATAATCACTAATATAATGCTTACTATGTTCTACCTCTTTGCAAATGTGAACTCACTTAAGTCCCCTTAACAATACTCTGAGCTGGAATGTGTGTACTTAAATGAGCATACTCAACAGCCTCGATCAGAGTGCCACCTTTTGAACTGAAAGCATCTTATAAGTACTTGGTCTTGCACTTCCAACCATAATTAGATAATCCTGAAGAAGAAAAGAGAAAGCTATACCACTGTGGTTTAATTTTTGTCTGTCAGATATCCCAAGGACTTAAAAAAAAGCATTCCCTATAATGCCCTTATGGGGGTGGTAAATTTGTTCTAATTGTTCACCAGAGTAAGGAGAATATAAAGACATGGTAGTTATGAGTCTTAGTCCACAAACACAAAAAAGCTAGAAATATGCTTTAGTGCTCTATAATCCAACTTAGTTTGTAACTCAACCTAGTTCGTAACCCAACCTAGTTTATAACTCTTAACTTCCCTTTGTGGCTTCGCACTAGGTTTCTGCCCTATCCCCTGTCTTTTGCAGTGTCAGGAAGGGACTGATGGGCCATCTGCTCTAGTCAGGGGCACACATCAGTTACCAATGAGATGACCGTGTTTCCAGTCCTGGAGGCCTCTTCAGATCCTGTCAGCTTTCTGTGAGAGCCAACAATCTTTTGCAAATCTAGAGCTTTTACAATAATGCTATTCCTGTCTAATCCTCCAAAATTCTTTCTCTCTCTTGATATTTAGGAGAGAATCACAGGGTTCTCTACCATGATTTGGCCAAAACTCCCTGTAAATTTCAATAAATATGCTGTACAGTGAGCATCAGTACTTTGAACACAAACCCAGGGAGACTGGCAGGTCATTTCAGGAGGTTGCCCTACCGCATTTCTCCCTCAGGCAATGAACAGAAAGCCAGTTATCTGATAGCATGGATAGCAGGTGAAGAGGAAAATTTCAACCCAGGCACATGAATGAAAAGCTCAGCTCAGAGTGATTGCCCTTGTGGGCATTAAGTTGAATGGATTCTGTGTTAACGGGTACAAGGAAAGGGTTCCTAAAGGAAGAACATTTATCTTAATATGAGTTGTACTGTGAAATTAGAAAACACTCTTAAAAACAGCTGTATTTATCAAGTAAAAATTACCTGGTACATTCATCATCCAGATCTATCGTTTTTAAATGCCATTGCCGAATAAAAGAAACCAGCATTCTTTGGAGAATTGACTAATTCCAGGACTACTATAGGCAACATACGAGATGAGCCTGGTGCATCTGGTAGCACCAGAGAGTAAGAAAGCACTAAAACCCACACAGCGATGGTGGCATGTCAAACGGACACAGGATCCAACAGAAAAAGCTCCAAATGGTAAAATCTGGAACTATTTGAGCAAGATAAATAACATACTACTGGTGACTGATAACCCAAAGTATGAAGTAAATAAATATCTATCATTTTATACTGACAGAAATACGTGATTAAATAGATTAGAGAGAATGGGCCAGAAGAATTCAAAATACCACTTGTGGGTGCTCTGCCCGAAGGGAGGTGGAGCATAATTATCCATTCTGTACGTGTAGGCTGCCCGTAGGGACTTTCCACCAGAGCATGCAGTACAGAAACGGGTGGGGAGTAACCTTACAGTGGGAAAACCTGACAAACATCATCTCAGTCTGGTGATCATGATTAATATCAACAGCGATCTCTCATGTTGATAACATGTGCTCCTCCTATGATGTGATAAAAATGGCACTTTTCCTCTGTGATCTTTCTCTCAAAAACATTACTCCAGTATAATCATAAGGGAAGTGCACCAACACATTCTGCAGGATATCAGATCAGTATTCCTCAAAACCGCCCAAACCATCAAAAGCATGGGAAGTCTGGGAAACTGTCACAGTTTAGAGTGTGGACTAAAACTAACGTGGTCCCCTGGAGGAGATCCTGGAACAGAAAAGGGATATTGGGTACAAACTAAGGATATCTGGACACAGTATAAATGTTAGTTAATAATAATATATCAATATCCATTCATTTGTTGTGGCGTTCAGTGGCACAGAGCAAAAAGAAGCTCACACATATATATTCTCTGGGAGAAGGGTGGCAGTGGATCATTCTCCATGAAACCGTTAACTGCTCTGGTAATGGTTATGCACCATGCTAATGTAAAATGTCAACAATAGGGGAACTGGTGGTGGGGTGTACAGAAACACTGTACTATCTTCATAACCTTTCTGGAAATCTAAAGTATTTCTTACGGAACAAGATTATGTGGGAATATAAGACAGAAAACTGTACTTGAACAAGAATTAAATAAAAGCCCTGGCTGGTGTAGCTCAGTGGATTGAGTGCAGGCTGTGAACCAAAATGTCGCTGGTTCGATTCCCAGGGCACATGCCTGGGTTGCAGGCCAAGTCCCCACTTGGGGGGACATGAGAGGCAACCACACATTGAGGTTTCTCTCCCTCCCTTCCTCTCTCTCTAAATGTAAATTTTGAAAAATCTAAAAAAAAAGAATTAAATAAAAATAAAAATTAAAAAAAAAGATTATGTGAAGAATTCAAATGGTAACCAGTAGGAGGAATGGAATGAGCCCTCTCATCGGGTCTCTGCCTTGCTGTCTCGGCAAAGGCAGGACCCCTTTACACAGCAGGGCGACCAAAAGACTTCCGTCAACGGCAAAAAGCATGACATAGGAGGGGGTTAAGAGTGGCAAGCTTTAAACTTTTAAGTTTCTTATTGAATCATGTGTTTGCTCAAAACAATGTATGGGAAGAAATTTAAAAAGAAAATCTAGAAGCAGCATATTTTCTTAAATTGTGATTTTGCTTCTTCACTTGTTTTGGCTTGAGAGTCTGTAGCAGAATATGGTTTGAGAGCTTATAGAGAAATTGTAAATACAGTTACTGTTTTTTTTTTTCAATTCAGTTGTGTAAAGAGATACTGGTATGTAGTTATTCTGAAAAAAAGCAAATAGGAAAAAAGAAAAGTCAATAGCAGATTAAATTTAGGTAAAGGTACTAAACACAATTAGAAAGAACATTTGAAAACAAAAAACAACAGGAAAAATGAAGAGAATTACTCTCCTTATATGGAATCACAGCTGTGCAGTGCTGAGGTACTAATGTGTTCTGCATCGAACAGATTGCATAGGAAAAGACATTCTTGTTTTAGAGGCAATTCCGATTTTGGCACCATCTCCCGGTTTCTGGGGTCACTTGCATTAACTTTCATTACACTGCATAGACGCCGCTCATACTTTGTTAAATTCAGATTTGGTGTATGGGTGTAAGTGAAGTAATGAAGTTCTCTTTTTCTTTTTTGCATGTCTGTACAGCATAGTGAGAGGCTTTTCATCAGGGATTTAATATTTAGCGAGCAGGTTGCTGACTGCCAGCTACAATTTACCACTTATCAGCTATGAAGAGAAAAAAAATAAACTATAAAGAGTTCAACATCAGCTACTCATCCATTCCCTTCAGGTCAGGGTTAGTAGATTTGCAAGTACATTAGAGAAATCCTACAGTTAGTGAAAAGAAAAGAGTATGTGAGACAGGAAAGAGCAGAAATTTAAAGATATATGCCTATAAATTTACTTTTATTAATTATTGTTAAAATGTACATTATTTTCTAACTGCAAAAGCAATTCTAGTCTGGCTTTACTTCCAAGATATTGAGGTATTATTATTATTATCATTATCATCATTATTAATATTTTAATCATAAGTCTTAGCAGGAGTAAGACATTTATGTTCTCCATTTGAACATGCTTTGAAAAAGGAACTCTACAGATATTTTTATTCCTAATATTTATTTGGCCTTTTTCTAGTTATTATTGTTGCCATGTTAATAGAAAAGTAATTTCTGAAATTGCCTTCTAGTATGTGAAATGGTTACCATGAGCTAATTTCTGAAACCCAGTAACTAAAAAGAATAAAGCTTTATGTTCCCTTATAAATCATCAATTGAAATAAGGGTTATACATGTCAAACAAGATACTCTGTAACCCAAAGAGGGCTGACAGATGCTTGCAAACTCTTTTCAGAATTGACACTGGACACTCAGAAGAGGGTGCCTTCATCCTGCAAACATGGATCTAGACTCCTGAATTTCCTGTTACGTTCTGTTGCATGCTATATTGGGAAACCATCTTCAAGGAGTGAGGGAAAACTCTTATTAGTGGTTTAATTCCTGGCAATTTTGAGTTACTGTTTTTGTAGAGTGAACCACTGCAACAGAAAAAAACTATCTTAAGATTTGTGACAAATACTCTGGGCTATGATGGAGAAAATCCTATTCTCAGATTTGAGCTGGCACTAAATGATTCTGGTAATACCTTTGGGTCTCAGATTCTACATCATTTTTAAAAAATGGGCTACAAGATCTCTTCCAGCTCTAAAAGTATCTTATTCTACAAGCACAGACAGTCTTATTCTCTACAAAATAACCAGTACTATATATCATTTTGTAAAAGTCTGTTGAGGAATAGTTTAATCATCATTTGCCTTTATCAAATAGAAAACTGCAATTCCCTTAATCTGCGACAATCTATGGTAATACTTTACCATGATCAGCCTGATAATTAATCAGCTGTTCTTAATTCTATTTTCAAAATCTTTTATACAGACTTTTATCAGATACAAAGTGTTTTCTGTTTTAAAGACTTAATGAAATATTTTTAAATATTCTTTACCATTTTCTATATCAAAGCAAGTCATAACTGAACTTGCATTTTTATATAATGTAGTCTCACTTTAAGAAATGTTTTCATGTCTTCGCTAATGAACAGGGAAATCTTGAAATCTGTGGAATCAAAGAAACCTGTAATGTTTCTATATGTCACGCATGCTCAATTGGAGGGATATTTTCTTCTATAGGAGAAACAATTGTCTCAGGAGCAAAGATGAAAAAAATAGCTATTACAGTGGTGTGGTGTCTTCCAAAGAGCCTTTGTACATATAAGAATATCAGTGGTATTAAAACTCTATGGGGAATGATTAGGAAAAATATCTGAAACAGTTTTCCTTAGGGGCAAAAATAAAGAAAAGATCAAATAACTGGAAAGTCAATGCAGTTTAAATTGTACGTTTTTAAACTCCCCAAAACTTATCTGGGTTAGAAAGTAAAGTGCCAAGTTTCTTCCCCAAAGCAAATTAAACTGGCTGAATTAAAACCCTTTCAAAAATTAGAGTTAGAATGAGCATGGAGACAGATTTTTAACTGCAGCATTTTCTTCTAGGACTAAGCCATACCAACATTCTTCATGAGTCTAATTGAAACTGATTATGGCTGGCACCTCATAATACACTTCAGTTTCAATGATTTTTTGGCTCCAAAATCACTTTTGGTCCATGTATTTCTAAAATATACAATGAAATTCCTTTATAATTTAATAAAGGTAGTAACATCTAAAATGTTGCCTTTCTAAAAGTATGTCCAACTGCCTTTTAAAACACAAGCATGAACAAAACTAAACTTCAAGACAGACTAGTCATGCTTCTTCACATTTACTGTGTGCTGCTGGTGTGGTGTGGAGAACTCTTGGGGGATTTTCTTTCTGAAAAACCAAATCTTTGAGAGTATATTTTTAAGCAAAATCTAAGGGAAAGTACCAGTTGCCATCCTCAGAACTGATTTCATTTTGTAAGTCTGTTCAAGAAAACTAAGAATTTTCTATAAGTAAAAACTGACTTCTGGGATTCATAATTACCCAGGAAGAGGCATGCCTCTGTTACAATACTTGATTCTATTGAAAATACGTGTGCCAGGTATACGATCAAATAAATAGCTTCAGATGACAGCAGTTTACCTTTATGTTATTTTAAATTTTGCTAAAAACAAGGGTAATCACACCATAAGAAATGCAGAATGCAAATTGTAATATCAATCATACTAACATAGTATAAATTATAACTGCATAATTCTAAAATGATTTCATTGTAGTAGATCTGTCAAGTTTTGTTCATGTAATTTTTTTGGCCAACATCACTTATTATGCCATAATCATGAAAAAATAAAAGGAAAGAAAAATATGTTTTGCACCTACGTGTCGTGCATTTCAGTAAGAGATTATCACTTCCAAGGAATACGAAACTTGAGTCACAAAGCAGTAAGAGCAAATCAAATCAGAAAAAAAATGTGAAAATAATATTGCAGTTTATCTTTCCAACTCTAAGCATTAAGATATATTTTAACACTCTTACATTGCTGATTTAAGTGGATATAAATATAATTTAATCTTTTGACCTCCTCATTCAGACCTTAACAAAAGGGAAACCTGTTTAGTCTGTGTTCATAACTAGGAAAAAATGTCATGTAGAAAAATAAAGAAAACAAATAAATGTGAATAATAAGATAAACTATGTTAAGAACATAGGCAGTATTTTTAGTTTTCTGAGGAAATTCCATACTGCTTTCCAGAGTGAATGCACTAGTCTGCATCCCTACTAACAGTGCACTAGGGTTCCCTTTTCTCCACAACGTCACCAGCACTTGTTTCTTGATTTCACTGTGATGGCCATTCTGACCAGTGTGAAGTGGTATCTCATTGTGGTTTTAATTTGCATCTCTGTGATGGCTAGGGATGCTGAGCATCCTTTCATATGTCCCTGGGCCCTTTGTATGTCCTCCTTAGAGAAGTGTCTGTTCAGGTTCCTTGCTCATTTCTTAATTGAGTTGTTTGTCTTCCTGGAGTGGAGCCATGTAAGTTCTTCATGTGTTTTGCAGATCAAACCCTTCAAGGTATCTTTGGTCCAAGGTATCTTTGCAAATATAGTTTTTCATATGGTTGGATTCCTTTTCATTTTGCTAATGTTTTCTTTAGCCATGCAGAAGTCTTTCATTTTGATGAAGTCTCATTTGTTTATTCTTTCTTGTATATCCCTTGCTCTATGGGACGTATCAGTGAAAATATTGCTTCATAGAATATCTGATATTTTCCTGCCTATGTTCTCCTCAAAGACTTTTATGGTGTTGTGAATTATATGTAAATCTTTTTTATCCATCTTAAGTTTATTTTTGTGTATGGTGTGAGTTGGTGGTCGAGTTTCCTTTTTCAGCCCAATTTACAATGCTAAGCATTGGAAGCAACCTAAGTGCCCATCAGTAAATGAGTGGATCAAAACACTATGGTACATTTACATAATGGAATACTATGCAGCAGAAAGAGGGAAGGAGCTCCTTCCCTTCAGGACAGCATGGATGAATTTGAAGAGCATTATGCTAAGTGAAAGAAGCCAGGCAGTGAAAGATAAATACCATATGATCTCACCTATAAGCAGAACCTGATCAACAAGCAAGCAAAATATACACAGAGACACTGAAATAAAGAACAGGCTGACAGTAGCCAGAAGGGAGAAGGAAGAGGGATAAAGGATAATGGGAAAAATAGGAGAAGGGTCATCAAGTGACATGTATAAAGGACACATGGACAAAGCCAAAGGGAGTAGGATAGAGGGTGGGAGGCCAGGATGGCTGTGATGGGAGGGAGGTGGGGGAAGTGGAGAAAACTGTACTTGAAAAGCAATAAAAATGAAACAAAATTACTCAGCCATTAAAAAGAAATAAAAGAATATAGACATTATGTTTTCTCAGGTTATAAAATAAGATTTTAAATCTGTGTGAGGTCAGAGATAGAGACCACATGAGAATCTTGATTCCTTAGAATCTTCAAGAAAATAGAAATTGTACAGAATAGCAAAAAATATTACAATAATATTAC
This sequence comes from Sturnira hondurensis, assembly GCF_014824575.4. NCBI lineage: Eukaryota > Metazoa > Chordata > Mammalia > Chiroptera > Phyllostomidae > Sturnira > Sturnira hondurensis. The sequence goes on along the minus strand of NW_028077105.1, from coordinate 12,609,782 downwards.
AAATAAATGATTCTGTAAAACATTTTATATAATTTAAAATTAGATAAGGTAGCCTTTTTACTATTTTGACAAATAGCCATGACTTAAAAACCAAAATAATGATCTAAACTGCATTAATTCACTAACGATTTGCTATGAACTCTTCAGTAGCACAACAGCTTAATCATAGGTAATAGCAATTTTAGGTGAGAAGTCAACATGAGGCATGTTAAGAGTACCAGACTGGAGTCACTGGGGGTAAGGGCACTTGTTAACTACCTCAGTGTTATTTCTGGGCACGTTTACTTTTTTTTCAAGGAGTTAGGTGGACGAGGTACATTTTTCTGATTTGAAAGGAATTACTGTATTATTTCCACTACCTTTTTGTCCCCTTGTAGTCTCATCCCACCATAATCACCACACTGTAGTCCATGTCCATGAGTCCTTTCTCCTTTTTGCTCGATCTCTGCACCCCAAACTTCAGCCCTACCCCTTCAGCTGCCATCCTGCTCTCTATCTATGAGTCTGCATCTATTTTGCATGTTAGTTCAGTTTGTTCATTAGATTCCACATATAAGTGAAATCATATGGTATTTCTTTCTCTCACTGGCTTATTTCACTTAGCATAATGTTTTTTCAGGTCCATCCATACTGTTGCAAAGGGTAGAGTTTATTCTTATTTTATGGCTGAGTAGAATTCCATTGTGTAAATATCCCATAGTTGTTATATACACTCATCTAGTGATGGACACTTGGGCTGCTTCCCTATCTTGGTGATTGTAAATAGCACTGCAGTGGACAGAGAGGACTTATGTTCCTTCAGATATGTTCTCAGAAGTGGGATTATTGGGTCAAAAAGCAGATTCATTTTTAATTTTTTCATGTATCTCCATACTGCTTTCCACTATGGCTGCACCAAGCTACATTCCTACCAAGAGTTCAGAAGGGTTCCCCTTTCTCCACATCCTCACCAGCACTTGTTGTTTGTTGATATATTGATGATAGCCATTTTGGCAGGTATGAGGTGATATCTCATTGTGGTTTTAATATGCATTTCTCTGATGGTTAGTGATGTTGAGCATCTTTCCATATGTCTAATGACCATCTGTATGTCCTCTTTAAAAAAATATTTATTAACTTTTAGAGGGGAAGGGAAGGAGAAAGATAGAGAGAGAAATATCAATGTGTGGTTGCCTCTAGTGTGCCCCCCCACACACACTGGCAACCTGGCCCACCACCCAGGAATATTCCCTGACTGGGAATTGAACCAGAAACCCTTTGGTTTGCAAGCCCATGCCTGTTCCACCGAACTATACCAGCCAGGGTATATGTCATCTTATGTAAAAGACCTGGACAATTATAAGACACTGCAAGAAAAATTGAAGAAAATAAAAATAAGTAGAAGCACATACTGTGTTCATGGATAAGAATAATTAACATCATTAAAATATCCATACTAGCCAAAGCAATCTATAGATTTAACACAATTCCTATCAAGATTCCAATGATATATTTCATATAACTCGAACAAAGTTTTAAAAATTTGTATGGAACCACAAAAGGCCCTACATAGCACAGCAATCCTGAAAAATAAGAGCAAAGTTGGAGGAATCATGCGACCTAATGTGAGGCCATAGTAATCAAAACAGCATGGTGCTGGCCTAAAAATAGACACACAGATCCATGGAACAAAGTAGAGAGCCCTGAAATAAGCCCACACCTTTATAGTTAATTAATATTTGACAGAGGAAACAAGCACATACAATGGGCTAAAGATAGTCTATTCAATAAATGGTGCTGGTGAATTGGACAGATATATGCTGAAAAATAAAACTAGACCACCTTCTTATACCACAAACAAGAATAAATTTAAAATGGATTAAAGACTTAAATGTTTGATCTGAAACAATACAAATCATATAGAAAAACATAGACAGCCAATCTTGAACATTGCTTGTAGCAAAATTTATCATATATATCTCCCCAGGCAAAGGAAAAAGTAAACAAATGGAACTACATCAATCTAAAAAGGTTTTGCACAGCAAAGGAATCCATCAATCAAAAGACAACCCACAGAATGGAAGAACATATGCACTAGTACATCTGATTAGGTGTTAATATCCAAAATTTATAAAGAACTTACAAAACTCAATACCAAAAAAAACAAACAACCCAAGTAAAAAACGGGCAAAACACCTGTTTCAAAATGTTTAGATCATGGTCAACTTTGAGAAAAAGATAAAAGCTATGGAATAGCTCCTCAGAATAACCCTGTTCTTCCAAAATAGTTCCATTTCAGGAAGATCCTTACGTCCTTGAAGCTACTCTGAGGAACTCTCAAGACCCACTGATTCATGAACTCTGGGATCAGAAACCTTGAAATAATATTATTTTAAAGATTAGTTTTATCTATGATATTTATGGTCTGCATTTCTAAACCAAGTTCATTCTAAGACCATGGATTGTTTGAACTTATATTTTGAAGCAGATATTGGAATTTTTTTTTACTTAATTATATTTATGGAATACAAATAGGTTCAAGTTTATGCAGGGAGAAGTCAACCAATCAATGCAGCCTCCATTTTTTACTTTAACTCACCTTTGTCCTTAACAAGCCAACTCTAAATACTGCTGGATTTCCATTTTCTTTCTTGATGTTAACACTTAACCCAGGATTCTTCTTACTCATCCCTTATACTTTACAAAGAATACAGAATAATGGGAGGGTAGACTTCAATAATGCAAAATGAAATGATTGAAACACAGGGAGTATGCTGAGTATTTCCTAAAACTCTTCCACTAGTCAGCTGAAAGAAATATGAAACTTGTCTCAATATCAGAATGTTGACATCAGAATTTTATAAGAACTCATCTAGGAAATAGCTTATATAATAAAAAAGAGATAGTTTATAAAATAGAAATAGAAATGAAAAATAGATAAATATCTCCAACAGGGAAATAATGAAAAAAAACTTCTTACTTTATATTTTGAATACATGTACCTGGTTTTATTTGTTTTCATTTATTTATCTAGTTTTTTGTTTTATTTGTTCTTAGTAAGATTTCTTTCACAGTTAGTTGCTCTTCTTCTATATCTTTGACTATCAGTCATGGCTTTACCAATTCTTTCTACTACTTTACATAAAAATAACATTTTTTAAAGCCAGGTAATACAATGGTATGAGCTATAAATCTGTAGGTTAAGTGTGGTCCATTCTAAATATGGTCTAACATTCTAGAAATCTCTGATGCTTTTTATTGCTATGCTCAGTAAACTTCCCTTTGAAAGTGTTTAAAGACCTGTTCTTATAGAATGTGAAAAAGGAAATTGTATTGTTACTTTCACCACCTTTCCTATTGCCCCAGGTACCATTCCCTCGTGTTCTTCCTTAGTTCCTCAGAGAACCAATTGGGCCAACTCACTGGGTATGGTCTTCAAATCCAACCTTTGCTCTGCCCATTCTCTGAAGCTACCATTTGCTTATCCTGTGTATATTTTTTCTGATCCCGTGTGTATCTTGTGTGACTATTATGACAATAGAATTTAAGCTAAAATAGTGGTTTAAATGCATCAGTTTTCCCAAGGTGATAAGTGTCTTGTGGATTAAGTGTTAAATCAACTCAAGACTGGAATCAACATAAGCATAAGCAGGTTTACTAGGATCCTCCAAGTAACTTCCAAGCAGTGTGTCGTATAACTTGGGAGTTGGCGTTGATGCTACACTATTTGATAAAATAAATCATCATAGAAAAAATACTGTTCCTTCCCATTAATAAGCAGTATTATTGATCCGTGTACCCAGATGTGTCTAAATTCCTTATTTAAATTCTCAATATGTACTGATGCTCTGATTCCAATGATTCTGTTCACTCAGGGTCTCTACTGTAGTTGCTTGATAGTCTTAAGGGGGCCTTTACCCAGGTCCCCTTAATGCATGAAAACTGCGATACTGTGCAAGAAGATGAGATTCCAGCCTTTTTAGTAGTCTTTATTTGATATGAAGACTCAGCAATTTGTCCAAGAAAAATTTTCCTCTAGAAAAACTTATGAACTATTCAAATATTGAATGCTTAAAATTCCACCAGTTTAATTTACTAAGTACATTAATATATTAATATTTGCAAATGGCATAGCTTTTAACAAGGAATTTCAAAGGAGTGACTAATATGAAAATTGAAGACTGTGTGTCAAATCCATGAGGGACATCTGTTTGAATAGGTGCTCAATTTCCAACACTCACAGCATTAATCATTAGAAAAAATTAATTTATTCTTATTGTTGACACTATTACAGATGTCCCCATTTTCCCTTTTTTTACCCACCTCTGACCAGCCCCAGGTCCCCCTTCCCTCTGACCATCACCACACTGTTCTCTGTGTCTATGTGTTACGTATGTATGTTCTTTGGCTAATCCCTTCACCTTCTTTCATCCGGTTCCTCTTCTCCCCTCCCCTCTAACAGTTGTCAGTCTGTTCCATGTATCCATGCCTGTTTCTAATTTGTTTGTCAGTTTATTTTGTTCATTAGATTCCACATATAAGTGAGATCATATGGTACTTGTCTTTCTCTGACTGGCTTATTTCACTTAGCATAATATTCCTCTTTATAAAAGAGAGATAGCAGTATTCATATATCAGAGAACATACTCTTCTCACCTTTAGCTTTGTATTTCCTATTTAGTAGCAAATGAGAGATTCCTTCTCTAAGGGAATGCCTTTACAGTGTTTGCAGTAATAAGACTAAGAGAGAGCTCTCAGAATATCTGTTTCAAGGCTATTAAATCCTAGAGAGTGTATTGCTCAAGGTTACAGAGGAAATGAAGCCTGTGCCAACATTAAGACATCTCACTATGTCCAGTTCTCATTTACAAACATGACACCTTTCATGTTTTATTGCATAAAAATGAAAAGCCAAGTGATTTTATGTTTCTATTTTCCAAGAGTTATGCAGAGTGATGTTTGTTTATATTCTTGGTGTTAATGACAATGTCAGCTAATACACTGGAAATTTCTTCAAGTAACATGGCAGCCATATATGTGGCATTATACATCACTTAAATTGAGAGAAATGCATGACTAATGCAGCATGCATCGAAATTTGTTCTGTTGTGAACTACTCTGTGTAAGTCATTGAAGCCGCAATACTGCATTTAGAATAATAAGACAAGGAATAATGGCATCCTAAAATTTAATGAGGTAGTTTAGTTTAAATGTACATTGTTAGTTTGTGTCAACCTACTGCCCACTGTAAGCAGTGCATTTTTTTAACAACCTTGTGCAATGGGGCTGTAAATTACTATAATTAAATTAAGCCATAACCTTATCCAGGCAATATGAGGTATTTGTATTTTGTTTCTGTAATCATATTATCTGCTCAGAACAGAAACTACAGTGGGGAAAAAAATCAAACAGCACAATCAATCACATCATTTGTAAATTTGCAAATGGAAAACAAGGCTACTTGGGATTATCTACCTATTTTCTGGGCATGTCCATCACAAATCCCTTGATTTCAGTAATTGCCATTTAACTCATCTTTGTTAACTGGTTGGTAAATTTAAAAGCAAAGTACAGTGTAGAATAAAAAAAGTTTGCCTCAAATAAGCATATTTACCTGCTTTTTGGTTTGTTTCCAATCTCATTTTAAGATTACAGGAAGATGGAGAGAGATTACTAATTTGAATTCACAAGATGATAGAAATCCTAAACAGAGATAACCAGGAATCCTGGAAGCAATATAGTACAATTAGCTTTGGGGGGTTATTATACTATTATACTTTTCATAAAAATTTGTATCATTCTGGGACTATTTTGTGTGGATTCTTTTATTGGGTAGGTACTGGTTTCCCCTGGGCCTGGTAGCTAAAATTAGGAGATGTTTGTTAATAAAATGGGAAGAGGAGTTAATCATTTGCTTCTCTCCTTTCCTTCAATCATTTGTAACATTTGGTAAAACTCATGATATATTTTAACCAATATTGTTTTGAGGCCCAACTTCCCAGGAGACAGTAGGTTCTTTGAAGTCAGAACTATGATTTATTTCAAGCTGTACCAAGTGCCTAGCATAATGCTTGGCTCAGACTAATTGCTCAAAATATATTAACTGAAAGAACAAAAAATTAATTAGAGGAATGAGATGTGTGTCATTCACATATTATGGTTTACAGAATCTAAACTTTTTTTTCACTTTTAAGTTCCCTGAAAACATCCTTGTATGGGTTAAAAGATTAGGAGTTGGGGATTGAGCAGTCATGAGAGATGTTATTTTATCTGGAGTTTCCACAGTTCCTTTTAGTGTTAAAACAATTTGGATTTTAAATGATCACTTTCAGGCTCTGGTTTCTGGCTTCATCACTGTTGCCCTCTCTAATTTACTCATAGAACCAAAATATTTTTTACAATGTGAATGGCAGAGTCGCCAAACATAACCATAACATTTCATTTCTTTATCATAGAATACAACTGCGTTTACCATACTGTGTTCCTATCTGAGAGACACTAGGTGGGGCAGAGATGAGATCTTTTATGACCTCTCCATCATTGCACTTCATCCTTTAAAGCTAAAACTAGTGTTACAGTCACACAGGAACCGGAATGGACAAAGTACAATATGAGACAACAGGTGTTTCTTGAAAGATATTAGCATATGTGTATGTGATTGTGGCTTTTTTGTGGTCCACTATATACGGCTCTCAAGGCCCAGGTTAGATTGGTTTTGTTAATTGGCCCTGGGTATATTTTGACCTGGCTCATTGGAACTTCAAATGCTTAAAGTTGGTTGTTTAAAAAAAAATAGAAGACAGAGTGAAAGTCGATCAAGTTTCTTGGAGCATCCAGACAAAACAAAAAGCTAGTTTCCAATAGAGTATGAGTTAAACTGTCATCATTACCGATGAGGGGGAAGGAGACCAAGTGACAAGCATGTGGCAAGGGTCATGACATTCACGTCAAGGCAAAAGGGAAATATGCAATCATAGATTTTTTAAAAAACAAATCTTTCATTGGTTCACTGTTTCCTTGTTACCACATTAATATTTCATGCTTTAAAATGTGAAACAATGCATTGAAACACAAACAACCAAGTGTGCAGCAATGGAGTTATGTGGCTCTGTGCATTATCCTCCAATGTAAAAGAGCAAGTGGTAATACCATTCATATCAGTCACATGAGTTTAAATGAATCATGATGGACTATGTGTTTATCTTGTCACTGGGTATGTCAGGCAGGAGGCTAATTAGTTTGAAATCTCATTGAGAATATCTTCTACTATATAATCTCTGAGTTTGGAAACCATCAATACTTAGTAAAAGAGACAAAAATGCAAAAAAATTTAAAAAAATAAGTTCTTATAATTATTCCCTATAAATAAGAACAAACAACTACAGTCCATTTTTTCTACTTGTTATATTATTTCAAATCAATGTCTTCTAAGTCCTGAAGATCATATCTAGTGTTTAGCTGAAGCCCTGGGATGGAAGATATTTTCTAGGAAGAATACACTTCAGAGGCAATTTACTTATTTCCCATTGTTATCCATTGCCTACATGACAAGTAGCAAAACATAATTTTCTATATTTAGAAATTACTGATAAAGTGTTTATGTTAAAAATTTTCAAATTAATATCTCTAGAGAAAATAAATATCAATTTTTAAAAAATGATGAACCCCCATTATTGAGTCAAGCACTTCATAAATGCTATATGTATACTAACTTTTCATTTTTTAAAATAACATGTAAGTGCTTCCCATCATGCCCATTTTACAGATGAGATCTGAGTCACGTGCCAGCGAGTGGTAGGGAAGGGAAAAAACTCACTATGACTCAAGAACTGGAGCTGTGCTCTGTGGTGATATAATATATTCCTGAGTTTTTGTTTTGTTCCCAAATATTCTACCAACTTATTCTTTGAGCAATTTTTAATCTTTATGATGTCCAATTGTCTGATAAATAAGACAGATACATATTTTAACCCTTACCACTTCACTAAGTAAATGCTATTAAGTATTGTTGTGAAGACTATGAGAAAAGTACTACGGTGCACTACTATACTTGGAGTGCAAATGGGGACAATCTTTTAAAATTTTTTAAAAATATATTTTATTGATTTTGCTATTACAATTGTCCCATTTTCTCCCCTTTACTCCCCTCTACCTCATGCTGCCCTCCCACATACATCCCCCCCCACGCCCTTAGTTCCTGTCCATGGGTCTTACATGTAAGTTCTTTGACTTCTGCATTTCCTATACTATTCTTAACGTCCACTTGTCTATTTTGCACTTACCAACTATGCTACTTATTCCCTCTACCCTTTCTTCCTGAGAAGCAGTTTGGAAATATGAATCACGGGCTTTAAAAGTTTTTGTACACTCTTCTACCTTGAATTCTCATTTCTAATAACTTTTGCAAAAGAAATACTCCAAGATGAGAATAATGATTTATGTCTCTCCTACAACCATCTTTGAGGAGAGTGTTGAACAATTCTTATAAGTTTAAAATTTGCAACTTACCATGTAAGTTAACATAGTCGAGACTGTTCTTAACTTCAAACATGAAAGTAATAGAATCTGTAATTGAAGTTAGTGACAACATACGAAAGTCAAAAAGCACTGAACATTTTGATGGGTTGTATCCAGGAAACATGAGATATTACTTTAAAGAACAAAAATTAAAAAGTAGCATCTACATAAAGACATGCTGACATTTGCCTGATAAAATATTGGAAAATTAGACTAAATTTACAATACAGAAGTAACACCCCAGAGTCATGGTATCTGGGGGCCACAGAAACCAACAGTAAAGATGTATTTAAGAACAGATTAGATTCAAACCATTAAAATATACAAGGATAAAGGTGAAGAGTTTGATTGCAATAGCTAACCTGTTACTGACATTTATAGTTTACAAATTATTTTGAAGTGTTTTTATGATTTTCACACAATGTTGTGCTGTATGTATTATCTCTAAGACAATGGTTTCCTTAGAGCCATTGGGAGAGAAGTCAGATTTTTAAGAACTAGATAAACGTAATTGGTAAATAACATGTTAGTTCATATGTCTTGCTATAGATTATAAGTGAATTTATTATTCCTTTAAGTTTTGCAATCGGTTGTTCTTATAACCTATGTAATATTTAATGTAAAATAAACTTATTTCACAGATGTTAGACTGAAATAACTTAAGAAATATTTTTTAAAAATATGTTTTATTGATTATGCGATTACAGTTGTCCCACTCCCCTCCTTTATTCCCCTCCACCCTGCACACCCCTCCCCCACCATCCCCCCCCTTTCGTTCATGTCCATGTGTCACAAGTTCTTTAGATTCTGTATTTCCCATAGTATTCCTGCCCCAGCCCCCAGTCTAATTTCTACCTACTATCTATGCTACTTATTCTTTGTACCTTCTCCCCACTTCTCCTCCTCCCACTCCCCTGTTGCTAACCCTCCATGTGATCTCTATTTCTATGGTTCCACTCCCGATCTAGCTGTCCTCTTAGTTTGCTTTTGTTTTAGGTGTGGTTGTTAATAACTGTGAGTTTGTTTTCCTTTCACTGTTCATATTTTTTTATCTTCTTTTTCTTAGATAAGTCCCTTTAACATTTCATAGAATAAGGGCTTGGTGATGATGAACTCCTTGAACTTGACCTTATCTGAGAAGCACTTCATCTGCCCTTCAGTTCTAAATGAAAGCTTTGCTGGATAGAGCATTCTTGGCTATGGGTCTTTGGATTTCATGACTTGGAATACTTCTTTCCAGCCCCTTCTTGCCTGTAAGGTCTCTTTTGAGAAGTCCACTGACAGTCTGATGGGCACTCCTTTGTAGGTGACTGTCCCCTTATCTCTTGCTGCTTCTAGAATTCTCTCCTTCATTTTAATCTTGGCTAATGTAATTATGATGTGCCTTGGTGTGTTCCTTCTTGGGTCCACCTTCTTTGGGACTCTCTGAGCTTCCTGGATTTCCTGGAAGTCTATTTTCTTTGCCAGACTGGGGTAGTTGTCCTTTATTATTTGTTCAAATAAGTTTTCCACTCGTGGCTGTTCCTCTTCCCCTTCTGGTACCCCTATAATTTGGATGTTGGAATGTTTAAAGATGTCCTGGAAGTTCCTAAACCTCTCCTCATTTTTTTTTTTGAATTCTTGATTTTTTCTTCTTTTCTGTTTGGTTGTTCCTTTCTTTCTTCTGGTCCACTCCCTTGATTTGAGTCCCAGTTTCCTTTTCATCATTATGGGTTTCCTGAGCATTTCCCTTCATTTCAGTCGGTTTAGCCTTCATATGTTCCTCTAATTTTTGGCTAAAATCAACCAATTCTGTGAGCATCCTGATCACCAGTATTTTGAACTGTGCATCTGAAAGGCCGGCTATTTCTTGGTCACTTAGAATTATAGGCTCTGGGGCTTTGAGCTATTCTTGAGTCATAATGTTTGGTCTGTTGGCACCTGTTATGTTTGAGGGGCGGAGCCTTAGGTGTTCACCAGGGCTGGGCGACCCAGTCGCTGGGTTGTGTCACTGTATGTGGGGGCGGGGGCAGAGAGGGAAAAAAATGGCATGTTGCTCCGCTCCGCTCTCTCTCAGATTTCTGTCCCCTCTGTGGCTCCCACAAGCAAATTGGGCCCCTCTGGTGCAGGTTCCTGTGTGTGTGGGCCCGTGTACTCTCCAGGACCCTGTGGGTCTCTCCAGCAAACTCTCTGTGGGCCTGGGAGCCTCTCCCAGCTCCTCGACCCCGGGAAAGTCTTTCTAGTTGGTGCTTTCAGGCTCTAATTCCTATCACTGGGGCCCTAGCCTGAGCGGTCTGTCTCACTGTTCGCTCCTTCGCTTGGTTTATCAGTCTGGCTGAGTGGTTGGTTGTTGTCAGACTTCCGTACAGTTCAATTTTCACTGTTTTGGCTGCATTTTTGTTTCTAAAACTTAGCTGTCTTTAAATTTAGTTGTGGGAGGGGGCACAGTGTTTCCACCTATGCCTCCATCTTGGCCAGAAATTAAGAAATATTTTTAACACAGAAAGACACACATACATACACCAAATATAACTTGAAACTGTTAAACAGATCAACTTGCATAAAACCCAACATTGAGAATTTTGTCTCTGTTTAATTCTTGAGATGTAGTTTCCTTGGTTTATTAGGGAAAATACACTCAAAGGCAGACCTGAACACCAGGTACATAGTTCAGACAAGATATTAGCCTTTGTATGTTTAATTCTTCTACACAAAATAGATTTAATTATGTATCTACTTATAGGCTTCTATGGTGATTAAATTAGAAAATAAAGGCAAAGGATTTAGCACTCTGCCTAGCACACAGTGAGAATACTCATGTTAACAATTATTATTATTATTATTGAGAATATTTCTGGGAGAATTGAATCCATTGTACATCATTTCATTACAGTGATGATTTATTAAAGCATAACAAACTAAATCAGAAATACATCAAAATTATTTAGCCTAAGTGTAATGTTTGAAACCTATTAAACTTTCAGATGAATTAAATAAGTCAGTGAATATGACAACTTTAGCCTATAGAAATGTTATGGACTTATATCTGCATTATAGAAATATAATAAGAAGAAATACACTGAGTATTATCACAGTAGGGAAATACCCCTGAGGATTTGGAGTAATATAAATTTAAATGAATTTTGTCATGATCATCCAAACCACATCAGACATGCTGTCATATAATTGACTGATAATGATCAAGAAGCGTGTCTTCTGTGTTTAGCCTGCTAACGTTACCTGAACTGATTTCTATAATTAACAGCTAATTGTCACCTGAAACAATCCTTGTTGCATAATTCTTGGAACTCTCTTGACCATTACATGTAGGGATTATTTCAGATCTCTACATCTCTCCACCTTATACTGTCACTGATGCTAGATGTGTCTTCTCTATGCTTCTTCTCCCCCATAAACTCTAACATTACCAATCCCGTGCATATTCCTAGAGACAACCTTTCTACCTCCACCACCAAACCACGAGCCCACAAACCATCCTTGGCTGACCAGCCCCTTCCTTCAGAGGGAACCAATGCATGCACTTTCTCTGAGACCAGGATGAAATTGTTCTTCATCCAAGACCATATTCACAGTAATCTTTAACCCTCCTACTCTGCTTTCCACATGCCCCTTCCCCTGAGAACACTCTGTCTAAAAACAACATTCTCAAGAATCTCTGCATCAGGCCCTGCTTTCAGAAAATCCAAACCATGACACTTTCCTTGATTTCTGCAGACCAGTCATCGGACACCGGCTTCCGTCATGACCATGCCCGTCCCATGACCTGTGCTGTGATCTGGGAAGCACGGTGTTGCCTTGGTTGAGCTGTCGCTCTTGCCTGCAAGACAGATCACTTTGGGAGGACAAATAATTGCCTTACTGTCTTTGGACTCTTAAAATCTTGCATAAGGCCTGCTACATATAAGTTGTTAAATAAATATATTGAATAAGTAACTCAGAATACACTCCTTTGTACTAGTATTAAGATTGAACCCTGGCAGGTGTAGCTCAGTGGATTGAGTGCGGGCCTGAGAAACAAAGGATCTTGGTTCGATTCCCAGTCAGAGTACATGCCTGGGTTGCAGGCCAGTTCCCAGCAGGGGATGCACGAGAGGCAACCACACATTGATGTTTCTCTCCCTCTCTCCTTCCCTTCCCCTCTAAAGATGAATAAATAAAATCCTAAAAAAACATTGAATCTTTTTAATGGACTCATTCAAATGAATGGCATTCACCAAAAAAGTTTCTTTTATGTAAGCACCACTACTTTCAGTATAATAGCATTCTAATTTTTAAAAATATTTTATTTATTTATCTTTTTAGAGGGGAAGGGAAGGAGAGAGGAAAGAAACATCAATGTATGGTTGCTTCTCACGCATCCCCTGCAAGGAACTGGCCCCTGCTGGAAACTGGCCTGCAACCCAAGCATGTGCCCTGAATGGGAATCGAACCGCGATCGTCTGGTTCGCAGGCCCGCGCTCAATCCACTGAGCTACACCAGCCAGGGCTCACATTCTAATTTTCTTAAACATTTTAAACTACATTTTAAGAACCAGAACATTTGGTCTTATTAAACCTTGAACTTCTTAAATGATTCTCATGAAATTAGTATGATTTTTAATGAGGGGAATACCACGTATGCAATTTGATGAACTATGACATGCAAAGCTCTGTAAATATACCTAAAATAATGTCAGGTATATCATAAAGAAATGAATTATGAATTCCACCTAGATCCAAATATAACAAATAAACAAAAATATATTTACTTTTGATTTGTACTCCAAACAACACTATGTTAGTACTCGAAAGTGATTTGATTATTGCTTTTGAAATCTTTATGTGGGTGCATGTGTATTTTTGCAAGTGTTGCCTGACAGAAGAAAGACCTGATTTTTCAATCTATAGTTAAACTTTTATCAGCAAAAAATAAAAATAAGCATTAGTGTTACTAATATAAGAAAGCAGGAAACGCATCATCTGAATACTTTCCAAAGCCATTTTGTTTTTACTGATATTACAAAAGATACTGTACATAGGATTGTAAATATTTCTTTAAAATGCAATGAAATTAACAATCTATAATTATTGGTAAATTACACTTTATGGTAATGTTATGAAAATGCCTCCTAACAATGATTGATTAGAAAGGAGCAGGCACCAGCATGTCATGTGTTCTGAGCAAGCACATATATATTTTTAGGAATTCTGAATGCAGATGACAATTTGAGGGGAAAGAAAATATAGTACATTCATTATCACCATCAGTATCTTAGGTAGGGAAGGGGGTTTATTTCCTTAGTTTTAAAAGGTACTTTTAGCCCCTGGCTGGTATAGCTCAGTAGATTGAGTGCGGGCCTGTGAACCACACGACTATGGTTTGATTCCCAGTCAGGACACATGCCTGGGTTGCAGGCCAGTTCCCAGGAGGGGACTCACAAGAGGCAACCATACATTGATATTTCTCTCCTTCTCTCCTTCCCTTCCCCTCTAAAGATAAATAAATGAAATCTTTTAAAAAATAAATAAAAGGTACTTTTAAATTAAAAAATATCAGATGAATTTAATTTGAAATTCTGCTTCTATATTTTTAAACCTTTTCTAATCACAGTGAGATACAAAAATTATTGGATTTTTTTCTTGGCCACCTCCTGCTTGACAGCCATGCCTCTCAAAGCCTCGCAGGTGTAGAAATCACCTAGGATCTAGTTGAATATAAGACTCTTATTGAGTAAATGTGAATGATAACCTGAGAGTTCGCATTTCCAAGTAGCCCAGGGTACTCCCAAGGCTGCTGACCTAGTCTCAGATTTAGTCTGTATTTTAATTCCTGCCAAATAAAGGAAATTCTGAATGATTCCCAGAAATGGTGCTTCTGCAGTGTTGCTAGCTCGGACCTTTATACAAGACGGTCGGCATCAGCGTTTTAGATTCCACCAGTGAGTCGTTTGACTTTCCACCAGGGATGGTGCCCAACCCTTAGACAACTTCAGCAGTGACGCTGTAACACATTGGCACGCAGCAGGGGCTTTATCAAACTTTGCTGACACTTTTTGGCTACCAAGAAAGTGGAGTTGGCACAACATAGTGAAACTTTGCTACGACCAGAAGGCCAGATAGCGGCAGTTTGACAAGTCTCTCTGCAAGGAAACAAATTAAGATGCCCTGACAGCTCTGAGAAAGCTGTTCTCTTTGGCATTTTACTTTAGCGTTCTCCAAGCATGATCTCGATTTCTTGTGAAACTACACTCATAGCCCGGGAATTTCTTTAGTAGCCAAGTCACACCTCAGAGTTCTGTCAGATGTGAATAACCCTCAAGGATTTTCATTCTCTTGTCAAATGTGCCTGCATAGTTTCCCACCATCCAGCCCTGCATTTCAATAAAACTTTGTTTCCCAGAGCTTTCACATCTTTGGTCTTGTATCATCTTATCTTCCTACTGAATGAAATAGTACGAAACCTTTTTTTTCAACGTTCATTGACACAATAAACATTAATTAAATTCCTGCTACAGGCAAGGATAAGTAGGTACCAAGGAAGATATAAAGATTAATGAGTCATGACCCTGCCCTCAGAGAACCTATAATGTAGTAGAGACATAAAAACATGAGCATGAATCATGAGGAAGAAAGGGATAAGTGCTTCAGTGAGTTATAGATCACACACTGGGAGAAGTTATCAAAGCATGCAATGATTTCCAGCCCAGAGCAGTGTGCTGCGGGGGCTACGGACTGCACCAAGGCACAGCAGCTTTGGAATGTTGTGGTGGGGAGGAGGGAGGAGCAATAACAACACCGTACAGAATTGGGAAACTAGGGATGCTGCTTGGGAATCGGTAGTGTATCATCATTTTGTGTGGGTTGTGGCCATTGTCCTTAGGGTAGAAAGAAAGTAGATTGACAATAGAATGTAGAAGATTTATATTGGAAAGATGAGAGTTTAGACTGGTACTCATATCCCTAAAAGTCTTCTTTACAGCTGAATAAAATGAAGTACAGGATGAGGAGATGACTGATATAGAGTGAGAAAGCTAGGAAATGGCAGTACTGTTTTCAACTTCCTTTCTGGGATCCTGTTTCTACCCTCAGGGTTAGTGACCTGTTACAGTCCCAGCCCCACCCCTTCATTGCAGCCAGAGGCCCTTAGCTCCTATTCAGGGCTCAGAGGGAGGGAGGAAGAACCACTTCCTGCCCCAGGAATAAGAGTATAAATGGCAAGAAGTTTTATCTGAAAAAGAGATAAAAGGTGTAATTTAACACTCATTTGTTTTTGCTTTAGGACTTTTTTTTTTTTTTACTAAAATAGTTGGATAGTATGCACCCTTGATGCATTTTTATTTTTGCAAAACTATAAACTTTTGTTTTCTCTGCTCATGCTTCAGGTGCATCCCTTTTTACAAGATCTATGACTTACCACCAAAAAATAAAAATGGGTAAATTGCACCTGGCTAGCCATCATATTTAATTTTTTAAAAACTGTGTTATTACCTCCTAGGCACGTTCTGTAGCACATTTGCTCCAAATAGATAATACATCATCGTGGCTTTTCACAGCGAAGAGGGGGATTTTAATGAAAATGCCACTTTTAATAAGAAACTTCAATAACATGTGGTCTTGGTTGTTCCAGCTGAAATATTAATATCTAGCACTTTTTTCTAGAGTTCAGTAACAAAAAAGGTGGAAAAAGTTTGTTTTGAAATGTAGTGCTAAGCAAGCTGGAAAATAATTGTGCTGAGATAGAAATATAGTATATGTAAACTCTCAATATTTACTGCACATTATATACCATGTTTTCTAAGTTTTTTCTTATCACTTACAAGAAAAGGAAGAAAGAAAGGAAGGGAGGGAGGGAGAAGGGGATGAGGGAAGGAAAGATTGATAGAAGGGAAAGAGAGAAAGAAAGAAGTTGATTCTGGCAAATTTTACTGAATATATTTCTACTTTTTCAAATTTTATGTATTTGTTTCTAGAAAAGGAGAAAATATAGACAAAATATTTAAAATCTTAAGTGTTTTGTTCCAAAGCAGTTTGTCCCCACGCTAAGAGAAACCTGAGCATCTTTAAATTTACGTATAAAACATTCTCAGTGTATATATTTTCATATTTTTTCTTCCCAACCCAACAAAGTGGCCATTATCAACTCTTCAGGGAGAATATATATAGTTGAGAAGGACAGGATGAGTGATGCACTTTTCCATGTTTAAAAAGTCTAAACAAGAAGAAAAGCAAGAACATTTGAAGTAGGGGAAAGTTACAAAAAGAGTAATTTATTCCTTCATGTAATATTGATGAATTGGGTAACAATACCATGTATCACATAATGTGTAGCAAGAGGATGAGGTGAAAAGACTGGTAGGGGCCATGCATGAAAGGTGCTATAGCCAAGCAAGCAATCTAAACTGTGCCTTCAGCCTGGAGTCCTCAGAGAACAGAAACACCCGTGACTATTTGTGAAGCAAAGGACCTGGCAGGAAAAGATGTACAGATGTGAGCTTGGACATGCCAGAAAAACTAGCAAAACTTAAGCACAAGGCTCAGTGAGTGCGTAGCATGCTAATTGTTGCCCTATAGAAAGATGGTGAGTTTCACAGGGTATAGGCTGTGTCTGCTTGATATCCTGTTACCCATTCCCAGGGAAGCACATGGTATCTGGCATTCAGTAGGCATTCCTTCCTCCCCGACCATCCCAACTCTCAACTTCATAATTGGCTAATAATCACTGTGAAGCTTTTTACAAACAGTTTACAAAACCTTTTTGAATCCCCTGATAAACTTACTTTGTGCAACATTTGATGTTGGTAAATACCAACTGCAAATGAGTGATACTAAATAACTACTGGCTTGTATCAATTAAAACAAAAACAAGCAAAGCTTTTAAAAGAAGCAAGCAAGTGGGAAGTCTAACACTATATCCTTGAGAGTCACGTTACAAATTCTTAAAAACCTATCTCTTCTAGGAGAGCAGGAGTAGGATGTTTGAAATGACAGAACTTGTGAATATCTGAACATAATGACTCAGAAAAAGGAATAATTATATTGGCTGGAATATGATAGAACCCTCAAAAGTGTATTGAACCAGATATGCATACAATGGGAAATATAGATGACTGTTAAATTAGAGCTGTGATGCCAAATAAATAAATTTCTCATTAAGAAGAAAATCAAAGAAATTTTGAATGTCTTCTTAGGGAAGTATTTTTCTATCGTCAATTCTTGTTCCTCTCTTTTCGCTGCATGTTGGTGGTACACCTGGGCAGAGAACCTGGTATTTTAGATGCAGTGGATAAGTACTTGGGAAATTCGGGGTAATTAACAGGTATTTTTAAATTATTTCTTCAATAGTTAAAGTACTACCAAAACATTATTATTAAGCAGTATTTTATAAACGGCAAGGAAAACAAGATGTATACCATGTCATCAAGTAAAATCTTCACATAAAAAGAGACTGGCTTGGTGATTTCTACAAGTCCTTCTAGATGTACCTTTTTTGTCATCCTAGTCATTGGTACATATACTCTAGTCCTCCACCCTTTTAGAATTTTCAGCTTCCCATTTATATAGGTGGATATATGCCCCTTGAGCTTATAGACAGGAATTATTGGACACTGAAGATCTTGTAGCCCAGGTAAAGATAAAACAGAAATTTAAAAATTCACAGGTTTAGGAAGTTCCATATTCTAAAGTGCTTTTCTGGGCTTTACAAAAGTCAAAAGTTATAAAGTCAAATTACTAAAAGTTGTTTTCCCTTATTGTTATCCTAACTATGATTTCTCTTGTTTCTGCCTGAAGACCACATCATCTTCTGAACAACTCATCTAAGAAACATAGGCTGACCCACACTTGTCAGAGGCAGTGCTTTTGTCTGTCAGTGAAAGAAAAGTGGGCAATTCAGCGAAAGCCTGAAAAAAAAACTGTGAGCCCCTTCACAAGGCTTTGAGACTGTAGGGGATAAAGAAGGTTAAAAAATAGTCGTAGACTTAAGAGTGTAATCAAACTCAAAACTCAGGAAAGGATTTACATGGCATTATGTATATGGAAGAAAAATATTCAATATTTCAGTGTCTTTAAAAATGCAATCTGTTTTCAAGTTTGGGGGCATTATGATTCTCCTCTTACTTACTTTGGACTTGGACAGAGAAAAAGAAAGTGTACAAATAGAAATCACAATTGAAGAGTCTTTACAAATGTATCTGGGTAAACTTTTCTAAGCTATGCAAATGTATCTGGGTAAACTTTTCTAATACTACTACTCTGAAAGTAGCAGTATTCCAAGAGGTATAAGCAGTACTGAATGAGATGATGCATGGCAAAAGCTTAATATGGTATCACAAATATAGTCCATGTTCAATGAATGTTACTCATTTTTATTGCTATTTTTCTATTGTTCTTTTAAGACGGCAAGGGAAGCCAAACACAGTTTAATCTATCCCCCACTTCTTTGTTAGCATATAAAAGTTTCTGGAAAAGCTTTATGAATTTAACTAATTTCTGTCCCAAATGTAAACAGACCTTATTCCAGTGAGTTGACATTCAAGTTTGGAAAATATTTTTCTAGCCATCATTTATGAGTAATGACATTTCAGTTAACTGTGTATGTACCGACCTCCGAATGCATGCCCAGAGTCCATATTGCACTAAAGAGTTCAGCAAATATGAAGAAATGAGATAGAGACACTATTTTTTGATGTAAAATAGGGAAATAGGATGAATACATACAAAATAAGTCAAGATACATATAATCATATGCTGTAATGATTCATAGTAAATGCAGTTGATGGGAATCAGAAGAAAGACTTTTAGACTCATTTTCATGATTTCGTGAAAAAGGGGGACTTGTATGAGGGGCTGAATTTGAGTATGCCTAAACAACTGGGAGGCCCACTATAAATAAAAATATGGTCAGAGGGAAGATGTCGAATAACTAAAGAAAACTTCAGTGGTGGGCAGTAGAGAGCCACTCTGCAATACAAAGCACAGAAGCTGCAAGCTGATGAAAGCATAACTTATGGAGATAGCTTTGGAAAGAGTGAGGTTATTTGGAATGAAATTGGAAGTCATGGCAGCCAGAGAAAGACCTTCAAGTTGGCATCACAGAAGTCCTGGCCCATGGAGAACCACTGCGGCTTAGTGGTGGGGTGGAGTAGCCTG
This sequence comes from Sturnira hondurensis, assembly GCF_014824575.4. Taxonomy (NCBI): domain Eukaryota; kingdom Metazoa; phylum Chordata; class Mammalia; order Chiroptera; family Phyllostomidae; genus Sturnira; species Sturnira hondurensis. The sequence continues at coordinate 12,590,159 of NW_028077105.1, read as the reverse complement.
GGCCCAAGTGCCGGTTCACACTCCACTTCCTTCACACGTTTATTGTGTGTTCAGTCATGTTCCTCAAGCTCCAGCAACAGTTTCCCATCCACCAAATGGAGTTAGGAATGTTATTTTGAGCGGTTCTTGCCATGAGGTTCTTTCAAGTTATAAGTAAAATGCATGAAACTGGTAGAACAGTGTGTGCCACAGAATTAGTATGCAGTAAATACATCAGCTCTAATTAGCTATGATAGAAAAGAAAGAAAGGAAAATGTCTTAAGGTGTTAGTTAAAGAGACTCCATAACCTCTTGTAGCGTGGGAGGTAGTCCAGTCCACCATCCAGCAGCCCTTCATCGCCTCTGCCACAGACACCCCTGCCCCACCGCATCCACACAATCAGTGTTCCCCACTGCAGCCACAGTTATCTTTCTAAAATGCACATCAGATGTCTGCAGTCCCCTGTCAGTTGCTCTCTACAGCCCCAAGATCAAGTCCAACCCTCTGGCATGGATTGCTGAGCCCTACCTGTCCTGAATCACCTCTTGAGCTTTTTCTCCCACCAGTTCCTTCCCCAAATCTGCATTCTTCAAAGTGTCAAGAGCTCCCACATCTGAGACAGCTCAAACGCAGGAATAGCCATGCTCCTCTTCTTTGTCTCATTGTAGATATTAGCATAAGGCATGTGATGCAAATTTAGAGATGTGGAAACCTTTGTAGTCGTGTGTGAAGGCAAGGAGATGCAGCTTGAAAGAGGGTGGTGCATAGCAGCATGCCAAGAAGGAATTTATTTTTTCAGACCTGTGTTGTCTTGGTTACACGGCACATTAAAAATGCAATTGTTATAGACAGTTTCAGGGTTATGTATGCATTTTTCCCATATGTTACATTCTTCTCAAATAATAAGCAATGTATATTGAAAGACTAAATGGACATACGGCGAAAAGTCTCTCTACCACCTGCTGAGTGTCCTGCAGTCACTATCAGTTTGTTATTAGTTCTTCCAGATATATTTTGTGCATTTTGTGGGAACTATATAAAAACCTGTACTTACAAAAATGTGAAATGTGTGACACTATGACAGTATAAAACTTTGTCAATGTTTTTGCTGTTGATTCATGTTTGGACTTTACTTACTCCAAGATTACAGGGGTAAAAGTTTGACTTCAACCACTACATTTATGGGCTTTTTTATACTTAGATTTTTAATAGTTGGTATGTAACATATGAGATATTGGTCTAACCTAATTTTAGAAGCTTTTATTTCTCCATTATTTAATAATAAACTTAATCCATTATTTTGCTACTAATGTGAAATGCTCTCTGAATATCAAACTTTAATCTTACATAGATTTTATTTCCTGTTATATTAACCTTTTTATTTATGTGCATCACTTTTATGATTCATTCATTATAAAATGTTTTAATATCTCTTTATTGCCAACTCTTTCTTCCAGAATATTCCTGGTACTTTTTGCTTCTTATTTTTCTATAGAAATTCTAGGATCTTCTTGCCTGGGCTTAAAGACAGTCCAATGACATCATAGGAATGGCATGGATTAATATGGGGACAGTCAGCACCTGCATGATGCTGAGTCTTCCTAAGGAAATAGTACGACTTCCTATCTTTTCCATGTGCATTTAAAGTTTCCTACATATAGACGTTGCACATTCCTGGGTATTGTGTTGTGTTATTGATTTTAATGGGACATTTAGTCGGTTACAACTTTTAACTAGTGTTTGTACTTTATGTTAAATTCTCTAACCCTACTCTAAAAGCAACCAATCAAGCAAAGTCCAAAAAAGAAATTACAGGGATTCAGTTCAACACTGCCATTTTCAGAAAGCACCTTGGAAGAATTTCCCTCAGATATCTTCATAGAGACCTTCCTGGCTACGATTTCTGTTTGATACACTCTTATTTTTTTTAATAATGTAAATAAGAGGGAGAGAAGGTTGCTTGTGCTGAGATGAAACTAGTTTAAAGTACCTCCAAAATACTTTCTACTTATACAATCTTGAGTCATGCAAGAATTTGCATAAAATAAGGTGAAGCTATGTGGAGCAGTCTGTAGAGATTAAAAATAATATTAAATAAGAAGGGGCGCACTAATATTTAGAGAGCCTCCTGTGAAGTTTTACACCAGAGTCTCTTCCGTCCCTGTATGAATTAGTAGTTCTCCCTAATGAAGAATTCATCAAATACCTGTTATATGCCAGTCACTGTCCTAGGTGCTAAAGACACAAAAATAAATCTGTTTTAGCTATTGCTCATGAACATTTCATACTCTTAGTAATAGTAGTCTATGACGTGGAAATTAGGCTAAATGATTTCTGTATGCCCTTTCAACATCACAGCTAAGTGTTCTGGCTAAGGAAAATTTGACATCTAAATAGGAAGATAATTTTGTTTGATTCACTATTTACAACTGATTAATCAAAACACAGAGTCTATAAATTACACGCTAATTTGAGATGATCGATAAATACTAAGTGATTTCTAAATGAATCATAGAGGTGGCAGTGTTACTGGTCTGTAGAACATTAACTTATTTTATATTTAACTCATTGATCCAGCATTATTTACTTTCCACTGAATATACACCATTATATAAGTAAACCTAATATATTTTCATATATGTTCATTTATGTACATATGTATGTACATATATACAGCATATACCAGTATATGAATCATTATCAGTTTCTTCACCGTGCCTCTGAGCCAGTTTTATCATTCTGCTATTTCCCTCATTAATAAACTGAGTAACCTTTGATGTGCTTTCACTGTATCTTTGCACAGGAATGACATTTTTAACTTTATTAAAATTATACTTTGGCAATATCAATAAAGCCTCATAGATTTTTTTCTTTTAATACTTGGGCTCACTTCCAGTGCCATTGTGAGGTAATGATGATACTTGATTTGAAAAAAATGATTTTAACTACTGCTTTATAATGATTATAAATTGCTTTAATCTTTTTTCATGCCTTCGAATACAAATAGTAGAAAAATATCTCATCAACAGCATGCTTGTATTATTATTGTTTCTCGATGCTGAATTCTCAATTTTCAAACAAGAACATTTAACACTTTTTAGCACAAGCTAGTCATTTTTTAAATAATCAACTTTGCCTTATTATATTAGAATAGAAAAAATAGAATTGGAGTGAATTGAACTAAAAATATCAGCAGACATTGTTCACAGCAAGAATAAAGATCTATATCTGCAGTGTGCGTTAGATCTTTTATACTGGGGTTACAATCAAAAAAGTTTGAAAATCCCCAGTGGTTTAAACATCCTGTGTTCCAGGCTTCTGCAAGATCATTGACTTTAAGCATGGGAGTTGACTCCAGAAAGTGTGGACTAAGTGATCATGCATAGTATTTACAGGAACTGGACACCTGCAGTAGCAGCTGAGGCAGCTGTGCTTTTGCCTGCCTCCTTGTAATCTTTTATGTCAACATATTTCGAGACAGGATGAGCATGTTACTGATGAACTTGCTCACCAACTCAGCTTTCCAACTCTGGTAGTTATGATGCATTGATTATGGAAATGGAAGGAAAGGCTTATAAATACATCTCTAAATAATATCATTAGGTGTCAGACTATAACATATGTAATATGACAATTAGATGGGAACTGAAAATGAAACCTATGCCAAAAGGACCTGAAATATGCATTAAAGCAATATAAACTAAAAGAAGTATGATTTCATGTTTGAGAATTAAAAATTGCTTGTGCTCACCTATATGGTATATTCAGTGAGTGTAGTATGGGATACTCGGCCGTAATTCGTTTTCATAATGAATCCTTGAAGTTCAAGTGGCATTTGTCCTTCTTCAGTATGAAGAGCTCTGTGTAGAGAGTCTAACAAATTCAGTGTATTTAAATGAAAATATAAAGTCAACCAAGAGAAAGACATCAACCATGCTTTAATATCAAAATTTATTTGATCAAATTGCCATTTATAATTGTGGCACCAAATTTTAGTTCTATGTGAAGAGAAGTTTTTGCTGAAATGATTTCATAGTGAGACGAAATAACTCTTTAATTGGAAACTCCTACTAAGCTAGACAATGTGTTCAAAGGCCTGGCCAGTCCTGGACAAGGTCCATGATTGGTAAATGACCTGTCATTGTGTTTGTGTGTGTGTGTGTGTGTGTGTGTGTGTGTCACTAAGTTCTATCACCCTATTGAATCTGTCAAATATCTTTAAATCAAAAAAAAGAGGCATAAATTTGGATGTTCTTTCAGAACAAAATGTAGTTTTCTTTTGGATGTCACTCTCTGTAATAATGACTTTGAACCCACAGAGAAGTAATGTGGGTGCAAATGGCTGGACCACATGTCCAAATCTACTGAGGCATTTTTAAAACTATTTTGGCCTTCCTGTAGCATTTCTGCAGGCTTTTCCTTTAATTGTCCAGTGCTGACACTCAGCCTCTCTAAGGAAAGCCTTAGTAAGCCACTGTGAAGGTGTTACTCTCATTCGTGTTTAGGGATGAAACAGTCAAAACCTTTCATTCCTGTAGCATGGAGAGTGTTGTATTCAAAGGTTATTTTTGCTTTTTTTATGTTGCCTTAGATCTGAACTATATCCTTTTGAAGTTCAAATTTGGAGGTGGTCGTAGGAAGTGTTCTGTGAAGCTTTGCTGTTCAGCTTAACAGAGCAGTAAGGGCTGATCAAGTGCACCTTAATGTGTGGCCTCTCCGTAGGAGCGGTAGTGAACTTGGCTTATCCCAAAAGGGTCAGTGAATTGAAGAGCTATTAAATTTGCCAGAATGGCCCCAGTTGAGCTTTTCATATCTTTCTCCTCTCTCAGACAGTAGAGTTCAACTCTGTGATGGGAGCCAGGTTTAAGACTGTTTTTAGGGTAATTGCAAGTGGAAACTTTCCCAGGGCAAAGAAATAATGAGCTCTAAAGCCCAAGAGACACTGTTTTAGTGGAACTATTTTCTCTGTAAACTACTGGTATCAGAGTTTCATGTAGGACAAAGAAAGAGGGAAAAGGTTAAGACATAAATGTACTTCACTAGCCATTCAGAATTCATATGTTTGTGTGTGTGTTTGTGTGTGTGTGTGTGTGCGTGTGTGTGTAAATGTCACTTGGGCCCTTGCAGAGTATTTTTGGCAATGATCTAAAATGCATTGCTACTCACTTTTTGCCACATCCATAGGAATCACCTAGTAGCTAGACAGAAATGCAGAATCTCTGGCCCCACCCCACGGCTCCTGAATTAGAATCTGCAATCTTAATAAGATCTCCAGGTGACTTTTAGGCACATTAGCATCTGAAAAACTGTGGCTGAAATGCTGATGCTATTTTGTCACTAGAATATTGACTAAGGTTAATAGCTCCAAAGATATAACTGAAGAAGAAAGGGTAAAAATTCCAAAAGTTCTTTACATACATTTCTGCGCTTTCCCTCAAGAATGTCTTGCCTATTTTTACCTGCATCAGCAGAGTCTGAGTGGGTCTGTTCAAATATAGCCTTGTCATTCTTGGGCATTATTATTATTTAAATTGTAAAATTTGCATATTTATTTCATATGATATGGTATGAGATAAGGATGTAGCTTTCATAATTCTTAAATAATCAAACAATTTTCCCAGAATTAGTAAATGAATAAATCTCTTTATATATTGAATTGAAATGCTAACTTTATTTTATACCTTTGATATAGAGCTTTTGAACTTTGTATTTTTTCCATGGCTATGCCTTTCTCTTCTGACATCAGTACCATGATATTTTAATGACTGTGATTCTAAACTAGGTTTAAATACATGCTTTTGGTAGTTATCTTGTCTCTCTTGAACTGCATCTAAGCATTTCTATCACATTCTCAACTATAGCATTCTATGTATAAATCCTTATAGTATTCTATGTATACTTTCAAAACTATAGATATTAAAGAGATTCAGCTTTTCATAGTGCATATTTTGTAGGTATGTAGTAAGAAAAGTGGACTTGATCTTAACACTCAAGTATCAGCATTTTTCTGTCATTCTGTCATATGCTTATTTTATTACATTTTATAATATGAGGTTTATTAAGATAAAAAATGTATCAAATCTTTGCATTCAACATGAAACCAAGCCTAGTGGCATGGTAAAAAGGAACTCAAAGTGAGGAAAAATTAAGAAAATAGAAATTCATGGGTATCACTCTTAGGGAGATTGCAATAACTGAGAATGTGTTAGGCTTAAGCACAGACTCAGATACTTATAAAAGTACCCAATTAGAAAAAATTTAAATAAACTTGAATTAATGTTCTAGGGCTTTGGTAACAAAGAATCAGAAACTTAAACAACAGAAAATTATTATTTCACAGTTCTAGAAATTAGAAGGCTGAAATCAAGGTGTTGAGAGAGTCCTGTTTTCTCTCTCAGCTTCTGAGTGTTACAGGCAACCCTTGGTGTTATTTGGCTTACAATTTATACAACTCCAGTCTCTGCCTTCATTATCACATGACTGTTTTCTTTGCATGTCTGTGTCCTCAGGTGGTGTCTTCTCTCTTTTTATGAGGACACTAGTCTTATTGGATTAAGGGACCAGCCTGCTCAAGTATAACCTCATTTTCACTAAATGACATCTGCAATGGCTGTATTTCTAAGCAAGGTCACATTCTCAGGTACTTGGTGTTTGTATTTACAGCGTATCTTTTTTTGTGAGATGCAATTCAACCCGTACCAGAGCTCTTTAAAGCAAAAGGATGGCTCAGACTGGCTTGAAGTTGGTAGTCATTCTCAGATGTCTTAACAGAAAAATCACATACCCTTGCTACTGGTGAATAACACAATGAAAACTGTGTAAGAATTCTCACACACTTCCCCACCCAGCAGATAAGTGCGCATTCAACTTAATGACTGGGTATCTTTCACTGGGTGATGAGCTTGATGACAGTTCTTTTGGTGATTAAGATTCAGGAGAATATGCTATTAATAACGGAAATTAGACATGGTGGAGAAGGAAAGAGTTTATGAATGACTGCAAAGTTTATGATCCTAGAAAATTGGAAGAAAAGAATGCCAACTACATGGATGAGTAATAAACTCATTCAGGACTTTGCTGAATATATGTTTTGTTTTGTTTTCTTATCCGTATAATTAACAGACTGCCTTATTATAGGTCATTGTTAAGCTATTGTTAATTATTTTTCCTCTCATTTATTTTGATAGTTAAAACTCTATTTAGTTTTACTACAACACATGCATTTCTGAACAAAAGTGTTTTCTGAGCCCATGACTAGTCTAACCATCTGTCATTCACTCAGGAAATGACTGCATTTACGGGTATATCCATTCAGTAATTTGTGAGCAAGGAGCCATGGTGTTTGATTAAAGTATTGGATTTTCTTACCTTAGCCTTAAAATGAGCAAGATGCAGAGCCAGGTGCTTTGGCTGATGCTAAGCCTACCCTTACTTATTTTGTTGGCTTTCATCATGCAATTGATCACAATTCCAAAAGGCAGCATATTAGAAAGTCTACATCATAAAAAATGGTCTTTGAGAGGATATAGTCAAACATAGACATAAGTTTAACGCTCATTTTGAAATGAAGATCCAAGTAAATGGAGATTTGAGATTTGAAATTGTTCTTTAGAAGTAGTGTCAAAGGAAACATTACCCAACTACTGAGACATACATAAAAGAAAGTTATTCTAACGTATTCAAACCAAAGCCTCTTTAACACATGAACAATTTACTTAATCTCTGTCATTTTCCAGTTGTTCCCTAATAAGGCACAATGTCCTCACAAGAATAAGTACTTTGGTTTTTGAAATTTGGTAAAATTATGATATTTATAATTATAATATTTATATTTGTATGAAATTTTGGTTCTCATAGAACTTTAGAAATGACCAAGCCTAACAATGACACTTTAAAATTGTGGGTCCAGGTCCCTTCAATTTATCTTAAAAATAGAATTTCACTTGTTTTCTTGGAGAATTTGAACAGGATCTTGTTTTCCATGCTATTTTAAGTTACTTTGAGAAGTCATTTGAGTCTTTTCCTTAACCAAAACCTTTAACATATTGGTAGAATTTGATGTGTGACATTTTGACATCCATATAATTGATCACAAGGGGTCCACTCTAATGCTTAAATGCATGCTTCCTTATAAATGTTAGCAAGTGACTTAATTTTCCCTAATGTTAGAATCTGCCTGCTGCTATCTTTATAAAGTTAAAAGATTCATGCTGTCCTTTATGCATTTGATATTTACAGTTGAAAGTCCTGTATCCTAAGCAATCTGGTTCACAGTTAGGAGTTAAACTTGGCATTTTATAAAGTGTGCACATTTGAGTTTCTCAATTCTTTCAGCTTGTTTTGAATTTATTGTAAATTAAATGGTGGGTGTAGAGGCTACGAGTGATAATTGACAGCTCTCATAATAATAATTTTTTCTGACTACTCGAAAATATACTTTATTGAACAATATTTTAAATTTATCTCTATCTACAAAGTATTTTAAGCAATTCCTTCCCATAAAATATTGAGAGAAAATTCCAACTACATTTTTTAGCATTACCTATTAGTAAACATATATCAGATATGTTTCAAAAATATATATTTTTTTGGTTGGTGATAAAGCAATAACTTCATCTCAAAATACATAGTGTTTTAGAAGACCTGTAAGCAAACTGCTACATATATTGTGAGAACCCTGTGCTGCCCAGGGGAAAACTGACAGTACTATTTTCACGTGAGTGCCCCAGCGGGGATAAGATTGAAAAAACAGACACCAATTACATATCCTAAGTCCTCAGCAAGAAAGAGGTAGTTGACTTATGGGTCATTTCAGGCCAGAGATTGGTTTCAGAAACCTGCAAATTTATATTCAATACCTATATTGAGTATCTTAGTTCAGAGATTATAAACACTGCTTTGTATCAAATGAAAACAGGCTAAAACCATTTTTTAACCTTAAGTCTATTAAAAACATGATGAGTTCTACTTTAGAGCGGTTCTGAGAGCTGACTGTGCCCTGAGTTCAGAATGGTTTTCTTCAAAGGACAGAAAATCATAGGTCACTTTGTACCTTCTTACAGAGACTGCTCATACATGAAAGCCTGAGGCAATTAAAAGTAGAAAAAAAATAATTTCCTTCATTCAGTTTTTGCACATTTTACTCAATTTTCCCTTTTTTGCAAATATCTAAACCTTTCCCAGTCAAACCTGAATTTGCATTTTCTTTAGCTACTATCTTTATAAAAACTGTTTTCAGAAAATATCTGACAAAAATAATTCAAGACTAATAACACCAACAACTAAATACCTAAAAACAATTCAACATAATATATAAATGAGTCACCACCTTTCTAGATGGTACTTTAAAATAAGTACTTTAAAATAAGAGTAAATCCTGAGAGATTTCGGGCATTATCAGTCCAATTGAGGAAATATTTGGGTTGATAGTGATTTATCCTTGTATTCCCGAGATGCCACTAAGTTAATTTTCTTGTCAAAAAGTGCAACCAGCAAGGAATTAGGTCACCAGAACTTACCTTGCTGTACTCTTTTTCCAAGCTCCTGTTCCTCATATACCCCAATAGCCAAATTCAATTAAAGTAGAGGTGAAAAGTAATTTCCTCATTTGACAAATGCAGTATATTAACACATGTACCTTTGCTGACACTCAAAAGGCTCACTGACTTTGAAATAATTCTTTGAATATATTTTATCAAACCATTCTGATATATGAAAAAGCATAAAGTTCAAAAACAATTTCTTTTTTCCCCACCCACTGATTTTATTCTTGAATTTGCTCTAGAGATGATGCATGCCGAGTTCCCCTTTAATTCAAATGTGCCCCAGGTGATCCCTTGGCTGACACAGCTACATGAAAGCATTTTGTATATAGATCCATTACTGTTGTTGTCCTTTGGAGAATAACGGAAAGGATATAGATTTGACAACATCCTCAAGTTCTACCACATGTTGCAGCTACACCGGAAGCAAAATTGCCCCAACACATGGTGAGGATCTTCCCATTTCATCTCTCCAAGAGGCTCCACACCCTTTCAAGAGTTTTTCAAAAGTCCCTGTCTCTTGCTGACAGATCAGAGAAGAATTTAAACAAGCATGCATGTCCTTTCTGTTCCACTAAAACTAAAAATAAATGCAAATGGGTGACAGGTGAGGCATCCATAGACGTATATGGAATGATTCCCAGTTGCTTAAATTATCTGACTTTTTAGAAAGTGGTCAGAAAGAACACAAAGCCAATAATGAGTCACAGAGAAGCAGCCCTGAGGAAGATTTAAATAGCTCTGAGAACATAAACAGTAGAAGAGCATCCTTCCAGCCAGTAACAGGTGCAGCACTCAGCACAGAGCAGTCAGCCTGTTGCCACATGGCCTGTCTGATTGGCAGCCCTGCCGCATAGTGTGTAGCCACCTGCATCTCACCTTTCAAAGAAAATGGGGCTCATTTTGGTGGGAGAATGGTGAAAATCTGTGGGAGGACTGTCAAAAAAGAGACGGAAGTTGGTAGGCCACTGCAAGAATTCTACTGCAGTTTCTATGTAGTTGTTCCTGGTAGGAAGAACAATTAGTTGGAAGTGCAAGACAAACGGCAGTTCCAGACTTATAGATCTACAGGATGTTTAAAACAAGTCAAGCTATCCTAAAAGAAGGAAAACATTTATGGCATCCTTATCCTATTACGAAAATTGGCAAAATGTCATGTTCCTTCAGCCATGGTTCATCACTTGAGGATGCAGAAACTTCCTCTAGAGAACAAGAGCAATGTGAATTAGTGGAACAGAATTGAGACTCTTTCTTGTAGTATTAGGGCCACATGAACTTGTTGTAAATAGCCAGAGTATTATCAAAAACATTAAACTGCAATTACTTTAAAAAGCTATTAATATATGGCTAAATGTACATTTATAGAGATATAATGTTATTGATCTCATGTTAATGTTACTTGCATTTCCCAATATTGGAAAAATTTGGAATTTTGACCAGACAAAAATCCTTTTTCTGAATATTTCTTCTCAACCATGCCTATGTAAAAGGGTTACTAATTTGGCAAATGCAAAAATGTATGACAAGTAACAAAGCCTCACCCTTGCACACGCTGCCATTTAGCAGCAATGTTATATCAAGATCTATTTTATTGATAATGTTATTGTTGAAAATGAGGGACTTCTATGAAATCATGAGGAAAATATTCCAAGGACCCACACATAGGAGATTATGGTGTTGCAAAATGGTTTGTTTGCGTGGAAGGCTGCCCCTGGGTTTCCAATTTCCCATTTCCCTCCATCCCACCATGACGAAAGTCCAACCATGTCCTCAGCAAGGCGAAAACAAAAGCTAGTGTTCAGAGTTTCTGCTTCATGTTAAAGTTCAGTCTTTTGGAGCTCACCCAGTCTGCTGTAGGTCCCAGTAGCTGCAAGACCCTCACAGTCATGTGCTCCCAGATGAGAGAGCGCACAAATGAATGGGGCAAGTGTGTTACTGGGTGGGCAAGAGAGGGAGAAAGATATTTTGTTCCCCTGGGATATATTAGCTTTGGTTTGGTGTGGATCAGGTGCTTTTTCCAAAACCACCAATAAACTTCCCAAATTTTCATGGGCTTTTAATAGGTTTACCTAGTTGGACTGATTGGCCTCTGTGGGCCAGAGCCTCCCCTATATCCCCCAACAAACTGGTACTGGAGGGGGAAAGGAAGGATGTTAATCCTCTTGGCAGAGAAATGCTCTGATCACCTGGACTGTGAAGCTGCAGCTTCCTGGTGAAGTAAGCAGGCTTAAGCCCCCCCGGTGTATTAAGCTCAATGTCTAATTCCTTTTGCTTCCTTTTCTTTTATTAATAACTAACTAGTTAACTGCCTGCAGTAATAATGTCACTGGGACCTGTTTAGCCAAAGATAGAGATTTCTTTATTTTTTCTGTTTGAAGAAATGGTTTCATTCAAGACAATTCCAGTGTTAAGCAGAACTGTCGTCATTCATGCAGGCCACGGAACCTAGAGCCATGCTTAACCATGCTCTATTTGGGCAAACCACTTTGTGCCCCCCTCAGACATTTTGTGTGGGTTAAATAAAGCAATGAAATAAATAGTTAATAGAAATAGAATCACAAAAGGCCAATCTGAGAGTTGTGTAAGAAAGCTGAGAACACTTTTGACTTGGTAAGTTATTGAGCATATTATAGAAATAGTTCTCTTTTAAACCACTGCTAGTTCTTTATTTTTTTACCTTACCAGCTTCCACATGGAATCATAACACAAAATCTAAGAATCAGGAATGTTGCCATAAGCAATTCTGTAGACAATGTGCACTAGCTATTCTGCTAGGTGGGATTTTTGAAGATGGACGCGGCAGACCCGTCTCTAAGCAGTGTGAAATCTATCAAGGGCAAGAGAAAGCAACTCTATTGTATTTGTGAAATGCCTAATGAACCAAATGTTATCAAAACAGAGAGAAGATAAGCAATTAGAACTATGTCATAAAAAGTTTGAAACACATCATACCTGTATATGTTACTGGCATGGAGGAACGACTCTATTGGTTACCCATAGGGAATTGCAGACTGTTCTAGCCTATGGTTCTTTCAAAGCATTGATCTTAGTTCATCTTAGACCTGGGCCATCCCTGAAGATATGAGTCACCCAGGATTTTGAGACACCAGTTATGGAGGTTCACTGAAGATCCAGAATAAGAAGGTTGTCATGGGAATATGATACTAACCCCTGAAGGCTTGATGAATTCTATCCCAAATAGTTTTTTTAATAGGGCAATGGCTTTCAAACTTTGTTTTTCTATTTTTATTGTATTTCTTCCATTACCATTTATTCCTTATAACACCCACCACAATCACCGCACTTTTGTCCATGTCCACGAGTCCTTTTTTCTTTTTGCTCAGTCTGTCCACACCCTAACCCTGCCTTTAGCTGTCATCTTGCTCTCCATCTATGAGTCAACTTATATTTTCCTCGTTAGTTCAACTCGTTCATTAGATTCCACATATGAGTGAAATCATATGTTTTTTTTATTTCTCTGACTTGCTTGTTTCACTTAGCATAATGTTCTCCAGGTCAATCCATACTATGGCAAATGGTAAAATTTCCCTTTTTTTAAATGGCTGAGGAGTATCCCATTTGCAGATGAATCACCTAAAAGCTCATTACAAATGAAATTTTCAAGCTCCATCTGAGACTTTACTCAATCAGAATCTCCAGAGGTGAAGCTCATGAACCCACATTTTAATAAGTTTTTCAGGCAATTCTAAGGTGTATTAAAGCTAGAGACACACTGCTAGTGTTTGCTCCTGTAGCCTTCGTTTGGGGAAGATGGCAGATTAGCCTCCAGGTTCAGAAGATTCTCCAGTCAATGGAGTTTCAGAAATTGACAAATCTTCATGCAGAAAGTCAGTAGATAGGGATATTTCAGTAGTTGCCAAACTTGACTACATACTGGACCCCCCTGGGATGCTTACAAAAAACACCCATGCCTGGATCTCACCACCATATTTCTCATTTAACTGGTTGGGCACTTTTAGAAGCTTGAGTCAAGTTTGAAACTATAGCATCAAAAAGTGGTCCATAAACTTCCCCACTAAGAGTCTAAGGGAGCAATTTTGATAACAGAAAAAGAAGAAAAAAAGAAAAGGAAGGAAGGAAGGAAGGAAGGTCCAAAGGAAAACATATATTTTTTAAATATACCAAGTTTATTCATGGGTTGCATAGCATTTTGGGGACTTCCATCTAGAAAAAAGACATTTTAAAAAAATCTTACCCTACTATGACTGAGTAGCATAGATATTTCAGGCTGATGAAGGGTCACAATCTAGGGCCACTGTTCACATCATATTTGAGGTCTATCAAAACCATAAAGCCTCTAATTAAAATGTTCTCTTTTCTTTAAAACATTTCTAACTTTTCCTTCTCTCCACTTTGTCCCTTATTTATCTGTTCCCCTTTTCCAACCCCTAATTATTTCCTGCTTTATCTTCAACCATCACAAAATGACAGTTCTCCTTCTTTGAGTCCTCAGTATTCAATTATGACACTGTTAATTATTGACTTAGCAAATCTTTTGGTAGTCATGGTAGTTTTCATAGTTATGTAATGATTAGTTCAGATTGCCTCAAAAAATTTCATTGTGCTTCTACTACATTCTAGGTACTGTTCTAGGTACTTTGAGCCCATCAGGAAAAAAATCCAAAAGTCTCACTTTGAGTGATATTAATTCTAGTGTGTCAAGCAGCAAACAATAAGCAATATACTTGACAGTTTATAGTATACAACAAAGTATGAACTATGTTAAGTGATATCAAAAGAGAAAGAATAGAGTAAGGGAAATTGATAATGTGGGCATGAGGCATAATAATTTTAAACAGGGTGGTTATGGAAGGTTTCATATAAAAACCTAATATAATACTCTTTTATATTGACCATACTTTGATAAAAAACAAAAGACTTGAAGGAAGTGTGTGAGAGAAGAACATATCTGCCAATATGCATCTTTTATGAAATATTGCACAAGTTTTTTAAGGGATTTGGTTTTGTTTTTACAGTAATAAAAAAAGTAATTCTTCCTTAATCACTCTGGACATCGAGCTGTTCCATGCTAATAGATGGTTTAAGCTATTGAATTTCCTGCCTTCGGAAATTCATTTCTGTTCATTTTCCATGGAGCACTAGATTTCACAAAGGGCACGTGGTTGTTATTGTGTTGTCAGTGGCAGTATCTTGGCAGCCATTTACCTTTGCCTGTCACCAAACACATTTATATTTTTCAGCCTCCCAAGGTTGTATGTATTTGTGTCTGTGTGTGCGTTTTAATCACACACTGCTGTGCATCCTAATGAGACCTGCATCACCACAAGTTCGATACCTGTAATACAATTGCACTGTGCTCCCAAATGCTCTTTTCCTCTGCTCATTACAGGGTTCAAACCAAATCACTTTATATCAAGTCAATTCAGTTTTCGAGCAGAATCTCACAGTGGCATGAGGCTTTACTCCTTGGCTTAAACCAATTTTTGTAAATGTTGGGTATGCAAAAGCATCTTCAAACAAAATTATTAATTAATCCCACAGACGTCAGACAGCTATTGATTCTAGGTTGTGAGGGGCATTTTGCTAGATTTCACCAGCACAGATGATGCAGTCTGCATTAGAGTTACTTTTCATGTACTCCAAGAACAGCTCCCACTCGGTTTCACATGTATCATTGGGAGTCTTATTGTAATTAGATTTTCACATTAAATTTTTCTGGTAATTATATTAAAGCCTTTAAGTTCAACTGAAATTCACAGAAGTCACAGATGATGCAGCCAGATTATTGGTCATGAGTGTATGTGTAACATTCAAAGTAAATCTCGTTACAGCTTCAGTAATTAGAAGTGGTCCTTTAGGGAGTCACTACATGACTAAAGAGGGAGCAATAATATAAAATCATCTTTAAGGCAGAAGAATAATTTAATTTATAGGTGTTTTTAAATTTGGATACAGTAAATGATGAGCTCCCAATCCCATGTACAAAAAATTTTAATCTTTTTTCCCAGACCTGACTTATGTTTTTGTTTCCCACATTTATCTCCCAAATACTCCAAGCAATGACTTCCTTTCAACAGAGCTAATCGTTTTCTGTCATTCAAGCTTAAGAGGAGACTTGCTGGTGGCAGTGCGTGGGAGGAGCAAGGCCTGGTTTGGCTCCTTTTCCCTGGCCATCCTGTTCTTTGCCTCGTAAACAGCCGTAACTTATTTTGTAGTTGTTTGCCCAAAGAGATGATGTAATTGTGAAGTTCTATAAAGCAAATAGTCAGAATTTGATTGAATTTGATTCTGGATTTATTGAATTCTGGATTTTAACAATAAGTGTTCATGTAATTCTGCTTTACTATTTTCTGTTGTATTTACAAGAGAGATAATTCTCATATTTGCTATCCTCTATTTAAAATTGTCTTATTTTACATAAAACTTTCCAGGAGATGCAAATGACCCTTGAGTTCAAATAATTTAAATCTCCTTGTTTAATCAACCACATTTTTATGTTGTTAAATATATTAAGGAAGGAGTATAGAGACATATATATTCAGACAAAATTCATTTTAGATGTTCAATGAATATGATCTAAAATACACAGTTTAGATTTTCTTTACCAAATTTTATTATATCATGAAAGATTTTATTTCAGCAGCAGACATTTATTTATCATGATATTACATATATTACACTCTCTGAAAGTAGACAAAAATTTTCTGTGCATGTTTTGTTGAGCTGACTATATTCATATAATTGGCAATATAAGAATCATAAAGCCTAGATCATTACTATAGTAATCCATACAGACTCTTGTGAAAGAAAGAAAGAAAGAAAGAAAGAAAGAAAGAAAGAAAGAAAGAAAGAAAGAAGCTCAGTACTTTGAATTCTAATGTAAATAAAACTGAGGTTATCCCCAGTAGGTTATACAATATGCTTTTCTCTGCCACTGATCATCTTGACTGTATTGGTTCATTTGAAGGTCAAGAAAAAAGATTGAGGAGACACTGAGAGATTAGCATTTGACTTAATAGATATAATGAAATGTACATCTTTATGATCTTAGGTACTTTAGAACATGTGTTTGTAGAACACCATTGATTTAACAAGCATCAGAAACCCTAAAAGAAAGTGAATTCTTTTCTTATCCAGAATAAATAGAAGAGTCAGAGTAGAATTGTGGGGTGAGTAGAAGAGGTCACCAAGACAAATGTGGACAAGCTGAAATCCAACTAGGAAATACCATCAGGGTACAGTTTGTGAGGTCAGTAAAACAAAATCAAAGAACTAATACAGTTTCTTGACAAGCAAGAAATGGGGCAAAAACAATAAAAAATAAAGTAAACACAGCAAAGAAAGGAAAGCAAAAAAAAAAAAAAAACCCAAACAAACAGGAATACAGGAGAAGCAGAAGCACCCAAAAAATAGGTATGGAAAAGAAGTAAATGATAGAGTAATCGTAAGATTTTTGGTGGGTGAATAAGAAAGACAATCATCCCTGCAAAGTTGGAAGCTTAATGCAAGTTTCCAGAGTCTGATTTAAATTAAGGATGATGATAATAGTTGAAGAATTAATAAATGCCTGTACACAAGATGAATTCCATACCTACAAACACCGTGTTTGGAAATTTTAAAGAAACTTCAGTAGCAGATTTGAAAGTGAGAAATTAAGTTCACAAATAACATATAAGAACAGATCTACATTTATAACTTAATATTTACATATCTTAATACTTATATGTAGATTGTCAAAACAGGAGAAATAGTATATAAAATATTTTGAGCTCTTAATTCACGAGGTCTGCTCAGAAAGTATCCAGTTATGTAACAGGAAAAATAGAAACATTTATTGAAGATACAAGATACAAGAAATATTGTACAGGGCAATGACACATTAGTCCCCTTCAAAGCAGGCACCTACAGATCTCACACAATTCTTCCATTCACCATTGGCTGCCCTGTCATACTTTCCTGAATATTATTGAAAGTCTGAAATCTCTTCCCTTTCAAAGGTGATTTTAGTTTTGGAAAAAGCCAGAAGTAACAGGGCACCAGATCTGGGCTGTAGAGGGCTGAGTCTCCTGGGTAATTGGATGTTTTGCCAAAAAACTGTGCATAAGACATAATGCAAGAGCAGGCACATTGTTGTAATTAAGCTGCCAACCACCAGTTGCCCATAGCTGCAGCCTTCTAAGTCATCTTAATAGTTTCCATGTAGAGGAATATTTAAACTTACAGGTGTGTTGCTCTGCTCCCTCAGTCATTTTGAATGTGACAGCCACACAGTCCACATGCTCACTCAAAGGCATCTACTGCCCCCACTGACTGGTACAGTAAAGTCGTCATTATTCACACATGTTTATTCCAGTCCACTCTCCTTGGCTGCCAGGTTACATCGACGTTGGGCAAACCATTCTCATTATATTAATAATGGCTGGACTTTTTCCAGACAGACCTCATATACTCAACACCAGACCAAGCTCTTTAAGGAAATGAATTCATTTAATCCATACAACCACTCTATTGAAGTAACTGTTGCTACACATGGGATGAGAAAACTGAGGTTAGAATGTTTAAGCAAGGTCATAGGTGAGTGTCAGGACACAGATGCAAGCCTGTCTGGGCTTCATAGTTTAGGATTTAATTACCAGTAAAGCCGTTTAACCAGACAGAAAAAAATAGAAAGGCAAACAAGAAAAAGAAGCTTCCCTATGCATTTTCAAAATGTACAATTTAGTTTCTAGGAAAGAATGGAAAAAGAGTGAGCTCTATCTTATTTTTGTTTATGTTTTTCTTCAGTGATGCTTGTGATCTTGTTAATGTCATACTTGACTAAAATGTGTCTTCTAATGTTATTTGTGGTCAATGAAGGAAAAATTGCTCATATTGACTTTTGTGAGGTCCCCCAAAATATTACGCAGATAATTTTCTTAAGAATTATGGGTAGACTATTAATAATAGCTAGTAATTATAAGGTTGTTTAACATCTATAACACTGAAGGTTTTATTTTAAAATTGTAAGACCTTTATCTTGCTAATTACCACTTTCATAATTACTTTTAAAAGATTACAGTGGAGAAGAAGATTTAAAATATTTTACACTTGACTTGAACATCAGAATATTGGCTAACATTAACAAGGGTCGTAATAAGGAGAAACATTTCAAATAACAGAGACTTTAAAAAAGACAAAATTATAGTCTAATTTCTGGCACTAGTTTTGTGAGTTTGCTAAGTCACTCTACCTCTCTGAATTTTTATTCATTATATTCATAAATGGAAATCCTTTCTTGCCCCAATACCTGTGGCTTATCAGATTTCTACAAAAAGGAAGCTGGAAATTACATAATCTTGTCAATGAAGGTACACTTTTACTTATTTGATTTGATCAAAATTACTTCAAGTTCTCAGGAGGTGATACATAGATTCTTTAAACCCAAACTCTTAAACATCCAATTTCTAATCTTTCATTGCTAGACTATAGAAAAACAGATGATTTTTTAATATTAAATTTGTATTCTAGGATCTTGCTCAACTAATTGTTTATTTGCAGTAGCCTTTTTTGTAGAGTTCTTGGGGATATTTATATAGACAAATAATGGAATCCACAAATGGAGTTTTACTTCATTCAAATCTCTACAACTTTTATTTCTTTTTCTTGCCTTATTGCACTGGCTAGGAACACTATTACACTGTTAAGCAAGAGTAGTGATAGCAGACATTCTTGCCGTGTTGATGATCCCATCCTTCTCTTGTTCCTCATCTTAAGAGAAAAGCACTTAGTGTTTTATCTTTGTACTTTATCTTTAAATATGATGTTGACTGTAAGTTTTTATTAGATACGCTTATTAGGTTAAGGAACTTTTCTTCTATTTCAAGTTTGCGGTGAATTGTTTTTAATGAATGATGTAAATTTTGTCAAATGACTTTTTCTGCATTTATTGGGATGATCATGCAGTTTTTGTTCTTTAGTCATCGCATTATATTTTAATTATTGATTTACATTTGTATCACTTAAGCTCCTCTGTCATTTACCCTAGTGTTTAGTGCTGTACCTGGAATATAGTAGACAATTAATAAAACTATTCATAAATGCTGTCTAATACATAAATGCTGTCACTAATTGTCTAATAGTAGACAATTAATAAATCTATTCATAAATGCTGTCTAATACATAAATGCTGTCACTGCGCTAGGTGCTTAGAACTTCCTATGTCATATGCTCTGCTTCTTTTCTTGGTAAGTAGAATTCTTTTTTCCTGCAATACATTTTAAATTACAAATAACTAAAAATGAAATAATTATACTCATGAGTAATTGATGATGTGTTTTTTTCCTTATAACTTGGAAACCAACTCTAGGCAAAATATTTTGTATATTGGCCCGATTATCTCCCAAAAATGTTCAGTTATTAAAGATGAATTATGGACACTGTATGTTACAATACTAAAAACTACTCAATTATATATAAGTATGTGTATATGCATGTCTCAATGTATATATATATATTTTTTTCTATTCTTAAAATCATTTTTACCCTCCTCAGTGAGCCAGCCTACGTTTAGTTTCCTAATCTCTAGTAAAAACTGAAAATATATGCTACTTGGTGATCCTTTCTCAATACTGACCCTAGTAGACGTCTCACCTGCTTCTTTGTCTTTTACTCTCTCTGTTTTCCCCTCTTCCATACAACTTACTTGCTTATGGTGGCTTTTAAACACTAAGAATAATGGATTGTTTTGTAAAAATGCTGAAAACCATTTTGTGACCCAAAGTTCAGTGAATAAAGTCACTGTGATATGTAATGGAGTATTTATAAAGTTATGTTACATTCTTTCATAAGAATGATACCAAAGTAATATAAAACTGCTTCCGTATAATGTAGAATATACAATGTTTTTACTCAATCATATATATGCTCTTCATTATATATAACATGACATTTAATGTTGTTGTGAGGGCTTTATAGGAGAATTTGGAGAAATATATACTCAAATGCTGAGCTTCCTTGGGGTAAATATATTAATGATATGGTTTGGATGAGGCAGTGCATGGGAATAAATATAAAACACTTTGGTGAATGGAGTATTGCCATTGACTTTTTCTCCAACTGGGTACTGTGATATTCTTGTCAGCTTATAGTGTCACCTGCTTAAGTGACAAAAAAGACCTGTGGTTTCTCCTTATTTTCTACTACAGATAGAAACCTAGAAAAAGACACACTACCCACAGATTTTGTCTTGTGTGTGAATTTCCAGTTTTATAGGAGCTCTTTGTTCATCCATGTGCAAAGTTCCCTCTTAGTCCAATTTCGTTTAATATACATGTTTTTGTTTCAATCGAGATGGAATATCTAAATTGATAAAAACCTTTTCTGTCACTATTTCAGAGAAAAAGAACAGTTTTATGATGTTTTTATGTAGGTTAACAAAATTATTTTTTAAATATTTTATTTATTTATTTTTAGACAGAGAGGAAGGGAGGGAGAAAGAGAGGGAGAGAAACATCATCAAGTAGTTGCCTCTTGCATGCCTGCTACTGGGGACCTAGCCTGCAACCCAGGCACGTGCTCCAACTGGGAATTGAACCTGTGACCCTTTGGTTCGAAGGCCAAAGGCTCAATCCACTGAGCCACGCCAGCCAGGGTACAGAAATCAATTTGAAGTGAACATTTTTTTATTTCCATAACCTTCTCTTTTATTAAGAATAACTAACTTCTATATCACAAAACAAATTCAGGATTATGTACCCATCTCATAGAAATGAATAATGGTACAGTTTATCTTATATTTTCTGGTACATGAAGATGATTACCATTACACTCCCTTGTGTCTTAAACCACAATTTTTTGGCAATAACATTGTCTTCAGGAAAAGCCATATTGAGTGTGACTATATTTATGAGGGAATTTTCTGTGAAAGATATTATTCCCATACTTTTCCCCAAGGACTCACTGGTAATGAGAGTCATAATACAAAGTTGGGATAGAAATAAAATAAATATGTACAAATTAATCACCTTATCAATGCAAGTTACTTATAGCAATTTGGCACTTGGTAGAATTAAGAACATTTTAATAAAATATTGTCGTTCTGATGCACAAAAGAGAAACTGCCATGGGATACATATGGCAAAGAGTAACTATACATCTGTTCTCGCTACACAAAAGCTGGCCAACTACCAGACCGTGGCCTGAGAAGAACAGGAAAGTAAAAGGAGGTATTAGCATGGATTATGGAAGTATTTGCCTTATTAGAAAGTCTTCAAGAAAGACACAAATATTCATTCATTACTTGTGTTTAATAAACTTCTAATGTAGTGTATCTGTAATATAAGTTATAGCACGCAATAGTAAAGTTATTAGTGGCTTAATTTTCAGCTCCATAATAAACTGTCTAGAATAAGGAGAGCAAATAGACTTGTATGTACTGAAAGGCTGGGAATGGCGTGCTTGTTTGGAACATTACATAAATGCTACTTATTTAAAAGAGCTTAATAATATTTTTTCCACTCCGAAGTTACTACATATTTCAGATGTGTGTGGAAGAACTGAAAGTCTTGAAATTGTGCCATTGATCTGGATGAAACAAGATCAATAGCTATTATAGGTACTCAGGTAGAGGGTATTAGAAAAGTAAATTTAGAATATATTACTAATAAATAAGCAAAAATTTTACAGGAAATGCTCAAATTTGTGTATACATTATTGCATTTTTATTGCTTCTTTACAAATACAAGTACCTCTTTCGTAATGTTGTAAACTTTATTTATCAAATGCTAAAAACATGTATTTTCTTGGCAAAATTTTACTGTTCTATATAAGACAACTTTATATAATTCATTTGCTGTAACTTAACACTATTTAGCATACTAGCATTCACTGTCATTTAAACAAAGATAACTAAAATACTAACATATTTATACTACCTTTTTAGGGAAAGTTCTCTACATTCATGTCTTTATCTACAGAGACATGTTTTTCTAGCATTTTTAACATGCATTGTTGATTAGTGGCCCAGAAAATTTTCAAGAAAAAAAAATGACATGTATACTTATCTTATGTGATGAGTCACATTTGGGTGACAAAAATTCAAGAGAAGTTCTCAAATGGACAGAGCCAGTTCACAACAGAAGTAGACTTCTGATTCAGTTTTTTTTAATTCACATGCGCTGTCAGACTTATGCACTGTCAGACTTACTGGCTTTTAACTTATCCCCTTTTCCCCGATTGGGTGCTTAATTGAATGTGTATACTTGTTTCATGTAGCACTGACAACTATAGGCAATTTTAACATTGTTGCTGGTGGTCGGTGGTGTAAGATGAAAAAACCAGACTCTGAGGCCCTGAGGAACTGATGAAGGTAGGATGCCCCCACCCCACCCCCATATATTCCACACAGGGTGAAGTCCCCATGGAGGCTGGACCGCTCCAGAGGACACCAGTACGGCCGGCCAACGTTCCTGTGAGTGGCATTTGCAAGCTTTCTAAACGTGGAAGATGAGAACTGTAGTTAAATGACACGAGTGGTTTCTGAAGGCAAAGGCTGGGCTGCTGAGAAGCTCTGTGGATATCTTCTGTTGCCCAGTGAACCATATGCAGAAAAGGAGACAACAGCTTAAAGGGAGACAAAAAAGGGGAATGTGGCCGGTGGAGTATCTGAAAGGTCCCCCACCGGACCTTATCCTCTGTGTGTGTAGCCTCTGGACTCAGACTTGGTTTTCCATTCACTAGAATTGTCTATCTCATTTAGGCAGTGGAAGCTTAAATTTTTTTTTCGTATACAAGATAAAATAATTTCAGATGAGGTATTTTCTGGTAAAATTGTTATGTATGATTCATGGTAGAAAAAGTTTTGTAGTTGTTTTTTTTATATAACATAGTCAACAAAGTAGTACTAGAATCTAGCCAGCAGTAAAATTAGCTATTGTACAACTTTTCATTTAGTGATGCTGGCAACTTCATGTGAGCCATAACGATTTGGTGAGAAGCAGAAAGAGCATTCAGTGGAACGAGACTTACCCACAATGCTCAGGGGGTTCTCCTTTACATAATACCATTTTTAAAACACAGGTTAGGATGCTATCTTTTGTCCTAAAATTGAAAAACTGCATTTAACTTTAATTTCTCTACTGTGGTATAGAGGTAGAGAAGGATGATGACTCAGAGTTTTCAATTGTTGTTTTGTTTTAAAGTATTAATTTCCATATGCAGAAAACAGGGTTGAGAGTGAGGACTTGAGCAGACACTGTGTTATTGGAGGGTGACAGATGTTGAGAATCTGGAATTTGTGGCTCCAAAACTGAGGAGATTTGGCAACAGTTGTATTGGAAAGAGAAAGTAAACAGGAAGTGGCTTAAGAAAATTTATCAAGTTTTGTGCCATCAAGTGCAAAGCAATGTGGCACAAAATGAACTCCAGGGTATCCGGGGCACCCACGGACGCAGCAATTAAAAACAAGATTGATAAGGTGGATCAGACCCATGGAAGAGGTAAATGTCAGTTAAAATTTTGAGATAGGTGGTGCATATGCAGGAGAATGTGAGTGGGTGCCTTCTAGATAGAAAGGTGATGACATGTATAAAGCTGCAAATATGTATAAAAGTGCAAAAGCAGGATGTTGTAAGGAATGTGAATGAGATCAAGAAAAGCTGGGATAGGAGGGTGGTTCTGAGAAAGAGGTTAAAAATCCACAGAGCAAGTGCATTTAGAAGGACAGGGGATGGGAAGAATAGCAGCAGACAGTATTGCAGCGAAGGTAAGGCAGTCATAGTTAGTTAATGTGGTAGGCAAAAGGGAGCCCTGGAAAAGCCTTGAACCTGACAATTACATGGGTTAAATATATTTTACAGGTTGAAATGAAAAATACTGGAGAAACTGAGGACCACGAGGTTATTTCTTTTGCCAAATGGAAGTGGTGAATGCCTCCAGGCCTTTTGTATAATAATTGATGCTGGGGTATAAGAGGCCTCAAAAGAAATAGAAAGCGATGTATCTCAGAGACATTTCCAGAAAAAAATAATAGAACATAATAATGGGTTATCTATGATAGAGTCAGAGAAAAGAAAACTGTTAAGAAAATGAATCTGTGATTTTTGAGCCCAGGGAACCAAGAAGAAGCTGCAACTGAAAATAACTCTCAACTGATCAGTTTTTATTAAGTATCAACTTGTAGGAGCACAGTTCTAATCATTATGCATGAGTCAGAGAAAGGTAAGGTCGAATCCCATTTCCTTGCATAACTATTAGGTCAGTGGATGAAGAGTTGTGTGTGTGATGAGTCCGTATGTTAATGTGTAATACTAAACACTCAGTATATTAGCCAAAATGATATATCTCCAGGACCAGCCTTCTGGTCTGATTTTTTTTATTTTTCCTTAACTTCAGTTATGGAGGAACAGGTGTTGTATGTTGCATCTTGAATTAACTACCATATAACAACCATGTTACAGAGAAATCTAGAAACTAATACTACAGCATTCCTTCCTTTAGAAAACTGGAAATAAGCACCCTACCCAGAGCTATTATATAACCTACTACTTTAATGTAATTAGAACAAATAGCCAAATCAATACAAGGTCTTGTATTTACAAAATCACTTGATGCATAGTCAATATGGTTTTGTGTGGAATAAGGACAGGCCATAATGACTTTTTAGTTGGATTTCTAAATTAAAACTTGAGTTATTATTCTTTTGTGATCTCTGTGGCAAAACATCACATAACATTTAAGAATGCCATAAAAATATGATTTGCTCCTTGCCGTGTGTACCTACTCTAAGGCCTGTTCAAAACAACTGCTCTGAAATAACTGAAGCGTCTAAAGTGTTAGTGGCTCTACTCCCAGCAACTCAATGTGCCTTTTCTGAACATCTCTAAGTGAAAAACATTTCTGAAGGTGTATCACTAAGACTAGAATTTTTCCCTGAGTTTTGTTTCAGGAAAGAAACACAGTACGCTGTACACTTTTTTATTGTAGGGGACAAAATGATGGATTTTGCATTCATCTGTTCTATGAACAACCTCATCAAGATAAAACTATTCAATTACTCAGAAATTTAGCTCCTTGTTGTTGAGCACATAAAATAATACTATACACAGTTATGTGGTCATTTGGGGAAAGCCAACATGATAGAGCAGGATTCATGTTATAATTTAGATGTATAGGGAGCTATTGGGACACTAAGAGAGATGCAGATCACCCAGCCAGAGTGTAGCAGGATGGGTAAGGATATGGCCGGTAAGGCCTAACACCCCTGAACTGGGTCATGCAGGAGGAGTAGAGGGTGCACCAGTGAAAGGAGTTGGAAAGCCTTTTCAGGCACATAGTGAAGTTGGAGAGTAGAGCAGCCATTGCATATCAACCACATTGCATCCTGTGCCAAGGAGTTTAAACTTCACCGGGAGGAGACTTGGGAAGGAGGAATATGAAATGAATATGATTAGCTTCATGCTGGGGAAGATCAGCAGCAAGGTGAGATTCGTTTGGAAGGAATAAAGGCTGGAGGAGCAAGATCCACTAAGAGGCTGTTAAAGCAGCTCAGAGAGAGCTGGTGATAGCTGAACAAAGAGTACCAATGGATGGAGACACAAAGATGTGTTAAACAGCTGTGAAGGAATGAGGACCGTAGGGAGTCTAAATGTTTGTGCTATAGAAAGCATGAAGTTCTTCATTTTACCTCAACACTTTGTTTTGCCCTCTATTTACATGAGACTCTTCCATATACGCTGATGGACACGCTTTCTGTTTTTATTAAACCATGGGTCCAATACTGTAGTATGGCATTTCGTCTAAGTAAACATTCACAAGGGGGTCAACACCTTGCACAAATGTGTGAAGTATTTGCTTACATAGGCAGTTCCTTAAATGTAACTGTCATTGGGTCATTTTAGCCCATTGTTCTAAGAAATCTGCTACTCTGTAATAGTTTCAATAACTGGATTACCACCTATAGAGAAATGTCATCAACTCTTGGTCTAGTAATTTTCTTCAAAATCAGGGCCTGGGGGAATATGAAACTATCTAATTTGTGGAGGATTAATAGCTTTCTGTAGCCTTTAAAGAAACCAAGCATGTAAAAATCTTCAAAGAGAAACAATAAATTAGAAAGAATATTTTTTCAACTATACCTGCTACTTAATCATGTAAAAAGATAAGCTATTCTTCAATATGCAGAGCCCAGCAATAAAAATCAACAGTAAAAAAATGTATATATGTAAAAAGCAATTAAGAGATGCCATAGAAAAAATAGTGTAGGAGGATGAAGGGCACACTTATGTTACCAAAAGTCCAGGGCCCAGCTGGATCTAGGGGCTGAAATAATGTCACCAAGTTCCACCTCTTTTCTCTTTAGCTTTCTGCATTGGCTTCACTCTTGGGCAGGTTTTCATCTAGTCAATCAGCTCAATAGCTCAGCAAGTAAAAAACCAGCTTCTCGTGCCCAGTAGTGACAGACATCACCAAGAATCTGGTGTCATTGAACTACCTGGGGCCAGTAGAGTCGGACTGTTTTCCTTCATCCCTCTGTTCAACCCTCCTTGTATAATAGTGCTGTGTCTAAAAAAAGAACAGCTCTGATTGGCCAGGCCTGGATGACAGGCATACTCCGGGCCAACAGATTTGCACCACCTGTGCTGAGACTGATGAAAAGGTGGGTCCCTGAGGGACCCAGTGGTTGAAAAAGGAGCAGTGGGTAACGGTCAGGTGAAAACATCAGGTCTCTGCACTGCAGCTTTGTGATTCTCTTTCTTCCTTATCTTTGCTACTCATAGCACAATCTTTTTTTTTTTTTTTACCTCTCTGTCAGCTCTTATCAAACTAAGCCTTCAAATAACCTTTTGTTGGTTAAGTCTTTTTTCTAATCAAAATGTATTCTTTTCTTAGGAAACACTCTTCTTGTTCTAATCCAAATAGTTGTTCCTAATTTATTCCACTGCCAAACCCCATATCCTTGGGTAGTCATATTTGGAGATTCTTAGAGAGAGCACGGAACAGCGCAGAGGCATCACAAGGTAATGGGCAGCACACTGATTCAAATTCCAGACAACGTGCTCATGCTGGCATTCACCACCATGCATTTCCTCTTTTCCATAATGAGGAGTCTAATGGTACCATATCTCTTCCAGCTCTGATGCTTCCTGAGTCTGGCAGAGAAGATAGATGTGCTTCTGCAGGAAGTTGTAAGAGTTGGCATAATGTTAGGTGTTTTCCTTGGTGTTAGTATTCCTTACCCATAGCCTGACCACTTGTCTCATACCTCACTTTCCCTCCCGTGGTCTCTTCTTGCTTGGTTGGTGCTCAGCCTGGTCCCCTCAAATGCAGAAAGTAAACAAAGACATACGCAGGGAGTCATTTGGAAAGTGATTCCAGGGAGCAGGAATGAGGGACCAGGAGAGTGAAATAAAGAAGGAGAAAAGCTAATAGGAGGGTGTATTACTGAGTTCACAGGGCAGCTAGTGCTAGGTTTCACCAGGACCTTCTGAGAAGCTCTATAAAATGACTGAGAAGGACAGGGAGAAGCATGGCCCTATGGGTCCCCTCAACATTGTAGAGTGCTTTCCTTTGGAGCACAGATATTTCTTCTCACCCAAAAGATTCCAAGACAGAAAGCAAAAGACAGTGGTGCATGTTTGAGGCAAAATCAAACATGTCAGTGTAAATTGAAGCCTTGCTGGAACTGTTTATTGCTGCCAGGGCTGAGTCAGAAATGAGGCCAAGAGGATGTGAGGAGGAGGCAGGGTTATTTGGTACACGCGCCTTGCTGCCGGTGTGTGTGTCTGTGTTTTGTATCTTTTCAAAGCTCTCCCTCACGTGCGTAAAGATCTAGTGCAGATTGCCTACTGTGCTTCAACGTGCCCCTGAGCCTGGACACTTGGCTCTTTAGTGACTGGCTTGCCTCTGGCCCTATTGCCTGGTCTTGCTGCTCATCTTTTTATAGTTTCTCCCTAAGCTTAGTTAACACCCAATCCCTTGCGCTTAAAATTTGACCCTGGTCTTGAAACATGTGACTTGTCCCAAGTGAACAAACGCCCTCCCCTTTGTCTAGTTACATGTAGTCTGGGTAGTTACTAGTCACTTGTAGTTCACCAGTAATCATGATTATTCTAACAAAATGCCATGCAAACATCGTATGCTCATATCCTCTTCTGCTGCCAGTGGTCTTGCCACTTAAATGCCCGTCTCCATCAACTCTCCAAATTGTCCACATCCTTCAAAGCGTAAGTCATAGAAGTTTTTTCTCACTTTTTAGAACCAATATTGCTTTTCTCAGATTTCCTTTAAAATCTCTTGCTTCTTCTCATTACTAATATATATTTATCACTAGCTTTCTCACATGGGAATTTTAACTCCTGAATGTTATTAGTGACCTGACTCATGTTATGGCACAATATATTTTTGTATTTACCAGAGCACCTCAGTCAGAGGTTTTGCAGATAATGCAATGTAAAATTTGCTGCTGATTAGTTGATGTTACTTCCAGGGGTGAGGGAGACAGGACTACTGGCTCAAATTTGTATCTTCTTCCACCACAGGGTCTCTGAGTGCCACCTATCAGTGCCTTGGGCTCTTTATCTGCAAGTGAACCTGATAAGAGCACCTAACTCAGAGTGTGTGGAACAGTGGCCTGAAGTATTTAGCTCAGTGTTCGCTTTAGCCCAGAAATGCTCCACCCTGCATTTATGGACTATCAGAATTTCCCTTAAATTATAGTCATCAGTACTGTGGTAAAAGTATGTTTTTGTTTTTTTCCAATTAATTAATTTGATACTAGCCCTGTGTTTCATGGAGCTCAATAGCTGATTATTAAATGCATGCGATGCCCAAAGTCAATAGCTGTTACTGAGAATGACAGGCAGTTGTTTAGCTTCCAGGATGCCCCTGTGTTTTGTCGGACAAAGCAAACACGGGAATCTGTAAGGAAGATGCTTGCACATTATCCACACTGCCCCTTCTGCCCAGCATCCCCCTACTTTCTCTCCTTCACTTCTCGAGTTCCACCCACCCTGCGGTGGTTACCTCCTTCAGGGAGCTTTCTCGTTCCCCAGCCCACACAGGTGTTTCTCAACTCTTATCACATTGAAAATCTTACATAAACATTTGGCTCTTATCTTTCTCTCCAAGAGTTTTCCTATATAACTATCTGTTTCTTTCCAGCTAGATTTTAAGCTGTTTCAGGGCAAGAATCACACCCAATCCATTCTTTATCTGGGACAGGACAGTGGTTAGCACACTGCTGAGTTCACAAGATGCTCTGAGAAAAGACCGGTAGGTTTACTAATTAAATCACATCGAATTTCTAAATTTGTACTTCAGTTTACTACTTAATACTACCCAGTACGCAAATCGGAAGTCATCTTTTGCAATGCTGTACCACTGGCCTTTAAAGCATGACAGCTATGTTATAGAATGTCTGTCGAGGTGCGGAATCTCTGAATTATTTACTGGAATGAAAAAGTAAACAAACCTAGCCGTTCCCTTAATTAGAAATCAAGCCTTTGAAATTATAGTGCATGAATCACCAGATTGCCCTTGGGGAACACTGGATTTTTTTCTCTTTAAATGCTCCAAAACCAATACTTCATTAGACTTCCTGTCACTCCCATGTGCCTGTTTACAGTGAAGAATCCAATGATAACACCAGTGACCTGAAATAATTGCCATGGAAGTTTGCTTCCGATGAAAGTTCAATTTTTGCTGGAAAGGTGCCTGGAGCTCAAATCGCTGCGCTGACAGCCGTCTGCAAGCTCCTTTTTCTGGCCCTCGTAAAGGAGCAGGAGCAGTTCGGAAGCAGCGCCTGCGAATCCCTTCCCTTCCTCCTTGCTGCTGCCCTCAGGCGTGAGGCCATAGTCCGGCTTAAGGAAGAAATGCAACCTTATTTTACTTTTGTGATAAGGCCTAAGATACTGATGGGCAGTGGGTCAATGGGTTCGGGGCAAGTCAGAGAGCCGCCCTGGGGAGACTACCCTTCCACAGAGCGAGGGCACACAGGGGAACACCGGAATTTGCAAGTGGAAGAGAACTATTCAACTAGAAATCACTCAATGAAAAATTCGAACTCCTAGTAATAACCGTCACACACAAGAAACGCATAAGAAACAAGAGCAGACATGAAATGGTTTCTCTTTAGCCAGGTTTCTGAAATATCTCCTGCCCGGAAGCTCTTTGCAACTGCATCTTTATTGTGTATGATTTATTTACTTGTTTACACCTTTAGCAGGGTAGCCCTGGGCAAAAGTCATCACTGTCCCCCACCTCTCCCAGTTCCTCTAGCTGGGCTCATCTTAAGTCTCCCTGGTGATCTCTGCTGCCCATTGCATGTCCAAGTCCTGCCAGGGAGGGTGCCAGAGGGGTGCTGGCGGCTCAACGCTCTGAACCTTTCCTGCCTCCCGACCCCTGACAAGCAGCAAGTCAGCCCCTTTTCTTTTGAACGTTGCTTGCATTGGTTAGAATTTTCCCAGCTGCTACTAACAGAAAAATGCATGAGCTTGCTCAGCCCAAAGCAAAATTTATCACACGGATGCAGGGGTGTTGCATGCACTTCAAGGGCTGGGAAGCTGCTGGGCTTCACAGACGGGAACTGCAGATTATCAGGTTCCTTTGCTGCTTCTCACAGGTTTTATTCTTTTTCCTGTGTCCATGAAATATTTTCCTCTACGGGATCCACATGGCAAACAAACAAACAGTCAAAACAAGTGCAAAACAAAAGGCAATAAACATGACTCAGAGCAAAGTGTGGTATACATAGGTGGCAATGCAGGTGGAGGGGAGGTATTCGCTCATTTCAGACTTCAGCTTTATGAAGGAAGACTGCTCTTTGGCCAAGTTCCCCTCATAATGGCTGCCCCTGCCCCAACTCACGTAAAAGCAGCCGTCACCTCTGTGGCCCTATAAAAGGGGAGAAGCAGTTCCTTTAAAATGGGGGCAAAAGCCAATAGGTGTCCACCAATTGTACCTTTGTCCTCAAAGCCACTGCCTGTCCTTTCGCACTTGCGGACTCAGCAGGCCCACTGCCGCTCTGTCCCTGCAAACACACGGTCTCTCAGGAGAAACATTGGAAAGCTTTCCTAAACTGAGAATGAGAGCTGGTGCAAGAGCACATTCAAGGTTTTCAAATCCTAGCAAGCAGGTGGAGTATTAATCTGTTGACCTTGATTTATGCCGTTCTACTTGTGATGAAATCGATTTAAGTAGTAAACACCCACAACTCATGATTGACCTCTCCTTGGTGAAATCTGGTATCAGTGCCCCCAGTTCCAAGCCCACAAGTTTTGTGTCTTCCATGCTGTCTTGCTTGCTTTAGTAAATCTTTTATTTATACTTTTTAAAATACACAATTTCAGTTTATCAGGTACAATAATTTTATATACACAAGTATGTGTGTGTGTAAAATGGGTTTTTGTTCAAAGCTACAAGTTTACTATTTTGTGTGCTCTAGATTTTTTCAGTCTCTAATGTTATAATTTTGGTTTTGTTGACTGCTTTGTCACATTCTGGTGGATTCTTTATTATATCTGCCTTGTAAATTAGCCCTTTTATCCATATGCAATACACCTTTTCATTTCTAGTGATGCTTTTTTTGGTTAAAGCCTGAACTGGTTGAGAAAAACTCTGCTATATCTTAGGGATAGCTATTGTTCTTGTTACTAGTATTTACCTAGTACATTTTTTACATTCCTGTATTTTTTAAAATTTTATATAATTTTGTTTTTAGATATATATTTTAAGAAGTGAGAGTAGAATAATAAATAATACCTTGTTTACTTATTCACTGTTAGAATCTATGACTTTAAGTATAAAACGAATCTTATATTGTCATTGTAGCTATATTTTCACTATTTCAAATAGTTTAATATTATATTTTCCCATTCTTTTTCAATTTACAGACCACAGTTAATTTTATTTAGCAGGATATATCAGTTTAATTTTGTGTTCTCTTTTTTCTTACAGTCTTTGTCTGTATCTACTTTCCTTCTTGATAAGTTCATCTTTTAATTTTAATTTAATTTAATTTAATTTTACTTTACTTGCAGGGGAAGGGTCTATAAGAATGACTGCCTTAATTATTTTCTGGGAGTGACTTTTTTTTACCTTCATTCCAAGAATAGTTTAGCTGGTTAAAAATGTAATCAAGGATTACTCAATAGTATAAAGATATTGCTCTTTTCTTCTACTATCAATTGTTTATGTGGAAAAAAATGAGTTTGGTCTGATTATTGTCTCTTTGCAAATTATCTTTCCTTTTCATCTTATTGCTTTGTGTGTTTTTTCCTTTTTTTTAAGATTGCATTTATTTTTTCAGAGAGAGGGGAAGGGAAGGAGAAAGCGAGGGAGAAACATCAATGTGAGGTTGCCTCTCACATGCCCCACACAGGGGACCTGGCCCGCAACTCAGGCTTGTGCCCTGACTGGGAATCAAACCAGCGACCCTGACCCCTTGGTTCGCAGGGCAGTGCTCAATCCACTGAGCTACACCAGCCAGGACTCCCCTTGTTTTTTATACTGAAGATCATTATGATATATTTAGATATGGAATCCACCTAATGTTTAAAAAACTCTTGAATATGAGAGCATATCCATTTGGAAAATTCTCAGTTATAATTCTTCAGATGCAGTTTCTCTGCCACTGCCTCCATTCTATTCATTGGGACCTCAATTTTGCCTTTGAAAAAACTCTCACATTGTTAATTGTTCACATTAACTGTTTTTTAGTACAATCTTAATTATTATAATTTTTGTGCTGTGTCCTGCACCTGTGACAATATAGCGATTCCACAGTGCTATACTTTAATATAATTTTTCTTTCCATCAAACTAGACTGA
Source organism: Sturnira hondurensis (assembly GCF_014824575.4). NCBI lineage: Eukaryota > Metazoa > Chordata > Mammalia > Chiroptera > Phyllostomidae > Sturnira > Sturnira hondurensis. The sequence continues at coordinate 12,556,854 of NW_028077105.1, read as the reverse complement.
ATTCCAGTTAAACTAGACCTATTTATGTTTAGGTCCTTTTTATTCAATTACTATTTTTTTACTTTTGAATATTTAATTGCAAATTTCATAATTATTTTTCTTCTTTTTTGCCTACATGTTTTTGTTTTATATTATTCTCTTTAAATAAAATTTATTCCTTCATTTATCACATGGAGCTTTTTAAACATATTTTACATAATCTCTGTCAGACTTGTTCATGAAATTAATTTCATTGGGAATTAATGATAAAGCAAGCATCATATCTTATATCTCTACATTTCTGATGTATAGCACATGTTAGGTACTTAGTTGAGATTCAGAAAAATATTTAATTAATAAATATATCAATGTTCTATTTTTGTATAACCAGAGATATTTATTTATCTAGTGCTAAGAGAGTATATAATTCGCTACTACACTCGTTCAATGATTCAGTGAAACTCAGGATCATCTCACTACTTTTCTGTTAAACAAACACTCTGAGTCAGAGCAGCAAATATCTCCCCAAATGCTTCCCTTCTACTCTGCCTCACAGTGCTCTTTTTATCTTGAGTCATTCATTTATTCATGCATGCATGAATGATTCCATTCATTTGTAGGGTTTTCCTTTTGCAAGTATGCTAATTAATCAAATTAATTATGTAGAATAAATTTTTCACACAAGATCATATTTTATAACTTGATTTAAATCTAGATGGTGTGTTTATTACTTTAAAATAAATATCCTGTTAAAATTTAGCAAGAAAACTTTTAATTATGTTTTAATTGATTTATTCAGTTATCTGAATAGATTTTTTAAAACAGTTATTAAATAAAGAAAATGGCAAGATTCACTATGGATTTTCATGCCAGATTCTAGTCGAACTTATATTGTTATTCAAAAACCAAAATTTTAAATGTTTATGTATTAATATGCTTAGTGTCTTCTGTAGCGGAAACAATGTAGATTTTACATTTGATTTTGAAGCAAATTAATGGTGTAACATAGCAGGATATAGTGGGCCAAAAAGAAACCAATTTAGTAATTTGTGCCAATATTTTAAAGTTTTCTGGATTAAATTACAGACAAATTTCCTATGACAAGGCAATTTCCTTACAGTGTATATACAGCCCCAATCATATTGACATACAAATTTCTTTCAAATTCAGAAATTAAGACTCATAGGTTTAAGTCAGCTGATTTATAATTTGCTTTTGTATTTGAAAACAGTTTTCTTCAATTAAATATGCCAGTATTTAATAAAGCTGTTTCTCTCTCCCTGTTATCACTGAAAAATGTTTGCACATCTGTAATGACCCGTGTTTCTTTTCTTTTAAAGAAATTTCACTCACTAGAGGGGCTGAGAACAACACTATTTCAGTTAGCAGACCTGGTTTCCGGTCCAGGCTTATCAGTGCACCAGCTGTGCAGAGGGATGAAGTTACACTGCTCCGTTAAGCCTCAGTTTACAGGTCTGTGAGGCTGGGATAAGAATATCTACTCCACAATGTTTTTATGAAGAGAAAATGAGATCATGTGTTATAAAGTATTTAGTACTTGTTAAATTTTCCCTCTTTCTAGACTTGTTCCCATGTTTACACACACAAAGACACCTTGTATTAACCTTTATTTCTAAAATATGTATACTATTACTAGTAATAATTTAAAATACTTTATCTTACTGACTCATTAAAATCCTTCCTAGAGAAGGACTACCCGATATTTAGCATGATAGGCAGTATATTATAAAGGTTAACATCTTGATTATTTCAGCCAGACAAATAAAGGTAGTAAGGCAGCATAAGCAACTAACAACTTCTCCTAACCTCAATTTCCTCATTCTCACTAGGAAAAGATAATGGAGCTATATAAGTTGTTGAGTGGGTTCATTAAAACAAAGGGCTAGCCCAGTGTATGGAACATATTGAGTACTCAGTTAACATAACCTTCTATAATTATAATCATTATTATAAAATGTACCTTGGAAAATGTACATAGAAAGATGCCATTGTGAGAAAGTATGTGCTTCCCTTCACGTTAGAGCTAATACATTGGCAAATGTCTTTAACACTGAGACATTCAACTGTGAAAACCAATTATTATACAATTAGAAGCCTCCTCAATTAGGGAAAGATTAGGTCATGTTTTTAAAACACCCACCAATATATTCTGCCAATCCCATCTGTGACACAAATTAAAGCGACCCCAGTTAGCAGTTATTTTCCTAACACTGTATCTGTCTCCTTGGAGACATCCATAAGACTTGTGTTAACATCTTTCAAGTTACATCTGGATAGAACCAATATGTGATCAAACTCTTGCTACATTTCATTAACAGACAATATAACATTTGCTTTCCATTCTATTTTTATGCTTGTTGTAATAAATAACTGCTTCATGAGATGTATGCCCATCTTTAAAACTGATATAACCATAAAGTTGGGGCACATTGATTATCTAGAAAGGAGACCACTATGTATTTGGCAATTTATATTCTGGGTATAAGAAATTCATTGACAAATTAAATTTTAAGGAAAACATTAACACAGTGATGTAAATTTAAAGTAAAAGGAAAACGGGATGCTTTAAAAATATCTGTTTTTAAGAAGCAGCCTTATTTTTATAATTTAAATATATAGCATGTTGTAGCTGCACTATTAATTTTGGATTAAATAAAACAGATTTAAAGGTCAAAATACTGTAGAAACTCCTTTGTCTCTTAGGTCCAAAGAAGAGAAGGTGTGGTGGTATGTGTGGGAAAAATAAAAATACTTCACATGGTGTATAATTTTGTAGTTTTTGTATAAATTTTTTATGTCTCTGAAAGTTTGGTACTTGAAGCATCATGCCAATGAAGAAACAGAGGCTGATATGTGCCCTGGCCAACTGATGGAATGTAGAGCAGAGGCACAAACTCACCTCTTCTGATTCCAAGTTCCACTGGAAGAACTTCATAACTGCCTAACAATAATAAAAAATAAGGGTACATACTGTGAGTTTAGATGAGATAAAGTCACTTATCAGCCTTAAATTCTTAGTGCAAAACAGCTTTGCTTGTCTGACATGGCAAAAGAAAATTGCATAACCTCAAAAGGGTCTTTATAGTCCCAGGATCAAATATAGCAGCCCCGTAGCTTCAACTCTGTTTATCATAAATTCATGGTTATTAATTTAATGCAATGGTTACTAAAATTATTTTCTTGACCAATCAATAAACTAAAGAAAAGTAGGCTGCAAAATCATAATGTTCATAATTTTCAAACTTTTAAAAGATGAACAAAATAAGAACTAATAAAAAAGGAAAATATATGTTCACCAAATATTTTGATGAGCAGATAGTCTGAATTTTAAATACCATAGTAGTACATTTTCTCCTTTTCTAAGTGCCTCACAGCACTTGATAAACATTGAATTAGAACTTTGCTCAGCATGGCTGCTTAGTAAATATTAAATAATAGTAAAAATAATCAAAACACCACTGTGAAGTCAAAACAATATTTCTTTTTACTATATATCCCCCCATGTTTACAACTTTAACAGAATTTAAATGTTATGCACCATGCATATCAACTGTTCTGAAAATTAAGAAATGCAGTTGATGTTTTGTCACGTTAACCAAAATTTGAATTCTATTTACCTTGGGAGACTGCATGCTGTTACACAACTAATCCTTTTACTACCTAACCAAATAATTAATACCTTTATAAGCACATTATAAATTATAGATTAGTAAATAACTCATTATGCACTTAATTTCAATACTAATTGCCTACAGGCTTAATGAGTTCTTCATTGTAATAAGAAAACTGATGTTAATTTTTACTAGATGTAACTTTACCAATCTATGACCCAATTTGATGTTTAATAAAAATCCTTCCAGGGAAAGTCTTGCCACTGATTAGTGTTAGATGACTTTAAATAAATATTGTGTGATAGAGTGTTAAATTACAAATTTTGAGTTACGCACCAGAAGATGCTGAAGTCTGAAATGGCACAAGACTATCTGTAGAATTTACAAGTAATGCAAAAAGAGTAATACAAAACCCCTAGTCCACTTTAAGTGGGTAGAGATTGAAATAATGGGAATCAAGAGGAAACAATGAAGGGGATTTTAAGAAGAGAGGTATACGTGGGAGGAAAGTCCCACTCCCACAGGGGAGGGGTGCAGTAGTCCTGAAGACAAGGGCCCTCGTGTACTATGACTATGAGCTATGAGCACTGCAGTTAGTGGGCATATTGAACTACCACCAGACCTCTGCCTGGAAATCTGTAGGGTGAAGACAGGCTTGGTCGTGCTGAACAAAGAGTGAGAAGAGTTGCTGCATGGTTGGGATCAGTCTGTTCCCAACGTTTGTTGAAGTAAAAATGCATGCTTGTTTTCCCAGGAGTAGATGCAGGCCACCCCTCAGAGGGAGAGCCAGCAGAAGGTCACATTAGATTCTGTCAAACAAATGAGTTCTCTAGAGGTTAACAGTTCTTGCTAGAGAAGGAACTGCAGGTAAGCCAGTAGAATTCTGGGGTGCAATAGAGTTGCATTTGCCCTGGTCTTGTGAACTGCATTGTGAGAGAACCACCGTGGGCTGGGGGCCTTGCAGAAGTCCCAGGGACTCGTTCAGCTGTGAATAGCTATCAGGCAGGGAAAGCTAGAAAGCAGCCAGTGACACAGCCATAAAATAAGAACTGTTGGCTTTTCCTACTTCTTATCTTCCCACCCTTCACCTCCGAACTAAATACCTCAGATGAGTCAGAAGTCTCTGATGCAAGATAGCACGTAAGGAGCTGTTCAATAGAGAATGACCAACCCTCACTCCTCCCCCTTACCAGCCCCAGACTCTCTCCCTTACCAACTACAGCTGTAGAAAGCATAAGCAGCAGCACTTTGGGGTAGATATGAAGCCTTTGAAAATTATATGGAATTGGACCTTCTAATAGCAGAATTTCATTTGTGTTTCAACACGTAGAATGAGCTTTTCAGTAACCAAAAGTAGAGATGCCACAGAGCAGGTTGTGTTCTAATCCAGGGAGAGGGAGTTTGCTTCGCCCTGATAGATTTGAAGTGACAGAAGCAGGAAAAAAACACTGCATGGTATCTGATTAAATTCAGTGAGCACTGCTTGTTCAACCTACCAGTCATGGTTGTTATAGTTAAGTTAAAAATAGGGTACTGATGAGTTCAAAACTTCCTGAAACACAAAGAGCCTTAGTTTTTTAAAGACTCTAATAGAACTAATATTTCTAAGTGTGTAAATTCAGTACCCTCCAAATTTTTTTTTGTATCTCTAAATAAAGATGAAAAGAATTTGAGGACAAATAGTTGCACGGGTAGATTCCATTAAATCTGTAATTGATAAGTCAAGCAAAGCATGGAAAAATCCATAATTCTCCTATTCTAGGCAGTGACTTAAAACTCTTCTATTAGAATGGGGTAAGGCCTTCTCACTTCATTTAAAAAGCAGAGCAAAAGTATTCCAATTTCACATCAACTGTACTGCCACCAGAGGTTTGGGACTGAATTCTATTTAACAAGGCACATCTTGTGTATTGTATCAAGGCCTGCCCTGAAAAGAGCCTAACTCTGAGTCACTTGCTTTTTAAATGGAAGCTGGAAGCTGTTAGACTTGAAAATAATCTAAAAGGTTTAGGAAGGAAAGCTAGCTTCCTCTCATGGAAAACCATGAAAAATGATCTGAGAATGTCATTCTCTTATCCCTGGTTAAAACTCTAACCCTTTCCAGTAAAGACAAGCAATGGGTTAAATCCATGCAAGAGAAAAGATCGTTGGTGGAGTAGTATCAAATATATTTCAGCAACGCAGCTAGTTTATATCAGAAAATCTTATGATGAAATTCTTTAAACGACTGAGACAATTTGTAGCACAAGCTATTTTGTCCTTTATAAGCATTTATTATTTGACAAATATAATTTTTAATCAACTTATTTAACTATTAGTTTCTCCATTTCAAAGCTTACAATAAATAATATGGAAAATTATAATTCTAGGAATAGATATACACACATGTATACACCTCATATACACATACATGTAAAATTATTTTTATTATTAGAACTTATTTTCTACATTGTGTGCACCCATCAAATGCTCACTACTTTGGCTGATGGCACTGACATAGCTGTTTGTGTGCAATGTAGTAAATGATGGCAATGTAATTGATAAAATTGGCTTTCACTTACCCACAAAGCAACTACAAAATGAAATGACACAAACATTAGTCTCAAATTCTGCCATGAAATGTGATGAGTTGATTTCATGTTAGTGACAGATACTGTACACTCTAATGATGCATTCTGAGTAAACAGCAGCATTCGACGACGGCTCTCTCCTCTTCAACTCTTCTCAATGTTCTATTTTCAACAAGCTCTCCAGGGAAGAAAAACACCAACTTGTTGCTTCCTGATTTCTTTTTAATCCTTGTTTTTGATCAAAGTCCTGGTGCTGTGTTTACAAATGAAAGAATAGTAGAATAGTGTAGATAAAGAACAATGTCTGGGTTAAGGGGCAAATGATATTGTTAAACTCACACACTCTTGCATCAAATTTCTGATTTATTGAGGCAAAAATGCAGAGCTTAATAAAAGCAAGGTTAGAGCAGGGACAGAGAAATATATTAGTGTGGCTTTTGTTCCCTTAGTTTATTTTCTTAGTGCCTCAACATGGTTCTTACTTCCCAAACATAGCAAGCAGTTACTGGTGATACTGTTCAGGTAGACATTGTCCACCTAGAGTAGAGAAAACTGCTGAGAACTTGTTGAATAACTAATTTTAGTATATCACCAGCAAGGCCATGTCCACAAACAAAGTTAATACTCAAGTGTTTCTGGAGTTATGTATATATTCAGATACATTTATTTCATCTCCTAATAAAACCTGAGTATGTCTTTATTTCCTGAACCTGTGGGGAGACTACAATGTGATAGAGTTGTATATATGACCCCATCCTGTCTTAGTTCTGGCTGCTATAGTAAATATACCATTGACTGGGTGGTTTAAAAAACATTCATATCTCATAGTCATGTAAGATGAAAAATTTCAACATCAAAGGTTGAAACCCACTGTGGCTTGAGATTTCAAGTAAATAACTAATGAGTAGAATGTGTTTAAAGTGGACTTTAAAAAGAAGTAATGATCAGGAAAGTGGGGATGAAGACTGGGGTGGCAATAGGGAGTAGAAGAACATTCCAGGTAGAAAACTGAGCAAAGAGAAGGTAAATGAAAACATCTAAAGGTGTGTCCTTGGCATTGCAGTTCTGATATGTGGAACACTGAGGTTTCTGAACATGAACTGCACAGTAACCTTTGCTAATTGACAAGTCAGGTAACTCAACACACAGAATTTCTAAATATCAAGAAATCTCTGGCAACTATTATGTATACACATCAAGATTTTGTTTCACATTTTCTTTTGCACACAGATTATATGGTTCTTTTTGGAGTTAAATATGTGAAAAATGTAATTTTTTTTACATTTTAAAAAGAAATAAAGCAAGAAATGATTTTTTGTAAATGATATTAGAAAAAACTAAATGCCTAAAATAAGTTGGCTAAAGATACCATAAATTATAAAAATATGACCAGTTTTTTCCTTTGGTAAAATCCTTGATTTATTAGTACTTCAAGTAAAGTAAGAACAGAGCATTTTATAGCTTTTTGATGGAACTATCTAATATACACAAATTAATTGAATGATATGAAATACTCAGGTTCTCTATTTCATTGTAATATTTATATATGTAATAACATTTACAAGACTTGACCATTCAGTTGTACATACATACAGAAATTAGGTTAAAGTCTGGAATATTACAATTAATTTTACATTTGTTCAGCCAGTACTTTTAGAACAAACGAAGTTGAAACAGCCAGAACCCAAAGCTGACATGATAATACACAGAGGTGGTAGTTTATAAATTGCACTTAAAGAAACCCCCATTCCATGCTACTTTTTAAATCAACTATCCTGTTACATGCTTTTATTGCCTGAAAAGATGGGTCAAAATTTTTCTTTAATTATGTAGTGTAAGTACAACTGTGGGGTACAAGGTCTAATACGTCAGGGCACCGTCCCTTTCTTCTTATTTACGGTGCTGCTAGTCCAACACTATTGCCTGACTAGAGCCTAGCAGCCTGACTAATTGCTCTGCCTCCTTCCCACCCTACTTCCCCCTTTTCTCTGCTTACCAACATGAGCAAACTGTTAGCCATGCTCAGCTCAGTGAACCATCACGGATTCCTCTATGACCATGTTACAAATGTACCCCTAATATTTCTTGGGTTTAGCATTCTTGTTATATGAAATTTGCAGTGAAATCTCAAAAATAAACTCTCAAAGGTTTATAATGTTACCCAGCTGATATTTCCTTTTTCTGTAGGAGCAGAGGATATTAACACCTTGACACATTTCCTAAGCAAAGCACGCCAAGGAATTGATTCGGTCCACTCTTTATTATATCTGTAAATCATCACTTGGGGAGCAAAATGTAAATAATCTAATCTATGAAATAGAAATTCATTTGTATTAACTTATGCTTTTAGTATGTGTGGCCTCTTAAATGTATTAGAAGGAAATTGTTTCTTTGAATTACAAATGAAGCAATAGGAAGCAATCATGGGAATGGATTGGGCAGAGAATGTAATTAAGTTGTTCCAATGGCATATGATATTCCCCCTAGAAAATACTGAAAGGATCAGATCACCCCTTCCCCTTCACCGAAAGGGAAACCTGTCAAATATTCCGCAGATAGGGCCTCCAAACTCAGTTGCCCCTTTGTCCTTACCCAGCCCTTTTTGCTGCAGAAGACAGCCAAGATTCTTCAGGCAATCGAAGATTGTCACCTTCATATATGGAGAGGAAAGGTCAGGGCTAGAGATAGAAGCATCTGTATAACCATTCAAATAATCGGGGTGGATAAATAATAGAGGGAGTGAGCACAGAGAAGAGAAGACCAGGAATGGGTGGTGACATCAAAGCCAAGAGAACATGTTTCAAGGAGAAAGATGTTGCCAACTTTGTAAACTGCTCCAGCTGGGAGATGCGAGTAATTCGGGGAGAGAAGGCACTGTCAGTTTTGCCAAGATGGAACTGTTGGTGAAGTTTTAGCCAGTGAGTCCCTATAAAGCCTGAGTGAAGTGGTGTGGAGAATGGAAGGCAAGGAGATAGAATCAGGAGCCACAGACCACTCTTTGAAGAAGCTTTGCTATACTGATAACTAGGAGGTTTCATTAGGTCAAAGGTGTCTTTTATTTATTTTTATTTTGAGATAATTTGAGACATACAGAAGAACAGAGTGCCCATTTACCCTTCACTTATTTTCCTCTTTTGTTAATGTCTGATAAGACTATAGAGCATGTATTAAAACTAAAAAAGTACCTAACAATTATCCTTGGTGCCATACTGTTAACTAAACTACAGAACTTTAGTGTTCCCACTAATATCTTTTTTTCTCTCTTCCAGGACCCCACATTGCATTGAGTTGTCATGCCTCCTTAGTCTCTTCCAGTCTGTGACAGACAGTTCCTCAGTCTTTCTTTGTCTTTCATGACCTTGACACTTTTGAAGAGGACCAGTTGGCTATTTTGTAGAATGTACTTCAGTTTCAGCTTCCTGTTTTCTCATGATCAGACCTGTTTCCTCATGAGAGTATGTAGAATTGAAAAGGGTACCACAGGGGTGGTGCGCCCTTCTCAGTGCTTCAAAACAGGGGGCAGCATGATGTCAAACTGCATTCTTAGTCTCGCTGACCACAGCCTCTTGGCCAAAGGAGGTGTCTTCCATGATTTTCTTTGTACCTTTTCCTTTGTAATTGCTAAATGTTTGGGGGGAGATATTTTGAGATCAAGCAAAAATCCTGTTTTTTCCTTAAATTTTCATAAATTTTAACTCCATCAGTAGATCTTGCCTGTGGCAAATGTTACCATGATGTTCTGATGGTAATTACTATTTCCCTCATTTATCTTACATTTATTACTTAGAATTTCTCTCTAGGTGAGAAATGTCACTTCTTCCCCATTTATTTCAGTAGCTCATCAATTATTCAGTTATTTACTTATATCAGTATAAACCCTTGGGTATTTATTGTATTGTTTTGCTTATTATTCAATACTACCATTATTTATTCTGTTGCTCAGGTGTTTAAAAATCTAGGCACTGGAAACTTTTCCAGATTACCTCCTACAGCCTATTTGCATGCTTCAATCCTTTCATTTTCATTTTTATTTTATTTTATTTTTTTAATTTTATTATTTTTTATTTAATTCTTATTCAAGTACAGTTTTCTATCTTATATTTAAATTTCTCTTACTTTCTCTGTGCCTTTTTCTGTAATTATATATGTGTACACTTCCTTACTGTGAAGGAAGCTAACTGTGAAGGAGAAAAGTGAGGGGATTTTGAGAAGAGAGATACTATTGCAGAACATGAAACATAAAAATTAAGGAGCAAAAATAGGATTATAGAGTATCATGGATTATCATTTTAGGATTTGTGATCATGAATACAAAATGTCACAGCATGGTTATCTGATGTAAGTATGGAGTAGGAAGATAAGTTGATTAATCTAAAACTGAGATTTTTCCTAGGGACTATATTTGGAAAGGAAGTAGGCAAGGGTTAGGGTAGAGGTATTTGTAAATCAACTTTTCAATGTTATAACGGTGAGCCATGGAATCGATAAAAGAGAGTGATAAAATGTTCTGTTGTCATAGGAAAAACATTTTGTGTTGTTTGTGGGTATAAAATAATTTATACAATTAAGTTGAGGACTGTATAACTGAAATTGAAGTGTAGAGAATTTCTATCAGGTTTTTTCCTGGAGTCCACACCAGCAATGCTACCAACCTCCCTAAGTTTTTATTCCTTGATCTTATTATCTGACCTCCTATCTCTTATATGTCTTAGTCTCTGACACTCCTCTCTTTCAGCACCAATTTCTACCACATCTCAATATTTCCGAATCATTTGTCAGGTGAGAACACAATTATTTCCTAAGCAGTTGAAGCAAACAACAAAAAGGGAAACGCTACAGCTTTCAAAGTCACAGACATCTCACCCAAGCTTTTGTCAGGGAAGGGTGATATTTCGCTTGGGGGATTATGGTGAGCTTCCGCAAAGTCACTAGAATAACACGTTTGAGAGTCACTGACAGCATCATTGCCAGTATTCTATCTGAAAACGTTTCCTCCATCCCAGTCGAGGTCATAAAAATGAGGCCAAAAAATAAAAATAAAACCTGTTCTGTAGGAGACTCCATTAACTAACTGATCTGAAAACAAATTGATGAGAGGATGTGGTTTAATTTTTCACTGGTCAGAGTCATTACTTTGTGAGACATGTTTGGTCACCTTTGATGTGTCAGCTAAATGGCTGCTTCTAAAATTACCTTGACCATTATTCATGAGAGTGTTAGTAATTACTCAGTGGTTAATGAAGTTGGTTTCCAGTTGATGATCATTAGAAATTGAGCGTGACCCATTGAACAACAGCATGCTGAGCAAAAGTCTCAGATTTACCCACCCTGTACTCACTGGACTCTGTTTTGACCTGAAAACACTATTAATAGCTCTGGAAAAGAGAACATTTTCTAATAGAAATACTTGTTGACATGCAGAAATCCCAATTTCTATTATCTACTAGTGATACTACTGGTAAAGTCTGACACTCTCTCTGTGCTCTAACTAAATTATATATGTACTTTAGGGTATATATTAGTTTTATATCCACCTCTCTCAACTAAACTTCAGAATCCGTGGGTGTTGACCTTGAACTCTCAGGGCTTGGCAAATACCGTAGGCATCGCAGGCACTCCAGTCAGAATGAGTCAGGTAAGCAATTATCTGATATCCAAAGTTAGAGAAGTTGGGCCCTGGCTGGCGTATCTCAGTGGATTGAGCGCGGGCCTGCGAACCAGAGGATCGCGGTTTGAGTCCCAGTCAGGGCACATGCCTGGGTTGCAGGCCGGTTCCCTGCAGGCCCACTCCCAGCAGGGGACGCACGAAAGGCAACCATACATTAATGTTTCTCTCCCTCTCTCCTTCCCCTCTAAAGATAAATAAATAAATAAAATCTTTAAAAAAAAAACAAAGTTAGAGAAGTTGGATCAGTCTTTTAGCTCATTTCCTTTTTAATCTAACTCACCAACTCACCCACTTCTGTACCCACACAGATAGGTATACACAGATTTATAGCATTTTAGAAGTGAAGGAGACATTGAAGACCATATAATCTGACATATTCTTTTATATGAAAATCGCAAATTTATCCAAAAGGGTTAAATGAATTCTCCAATGCAACACAGCTAGTGTAGCAAGACAACGAAGCCACTGAATTAAATATTTAGGGGGAAAATCTTCCTGGTGCTTACTTGGCCAACAGAAAGAAAGAGGATCTCAGGCAGGGTCAAGGGTCAAGCCTTTCACTTACTGAAAAAAAAAAACCCACTCATTCCTCAATCATTTCCCATTTATTTGCTAGTTCAGGGCCTGCACATCTCAATGGTTTAAGTTTAGCTATAATACTTGGCCCCTAAATGTATTTATGTAACTAGAAATTTAGAAAAATTTAACAAAATGCTGTTCTGGTGCCATTATTTAAATAGTTTTATATTTCCTTGTCATTTACTTCAAACTACTCAAGTAAAGAGTACTTTAGAAAGCAAACGGAAGGACTTTTCAAAAATTCAGTTCTTTTCCTCGATTGAGTAACAAAAGCAAAAACTTCTCTTTGAAATTACTTAGGAAATGGATGTGCATGTATAGTTTCTAGTCCTTCCTTTGAGCTCAGAAATATTTAATAGCAAGTGGAGAGAAATTTTAAAATCAAATCTCCTTTGGCAAAATGTTTTGAAATTCGGCAATGAGTCCTTATTGGGCAAAACCTCAAACAGTGTCAGATTTGCTGTCAGAATTTTGGTCAGGATTATGTTATAATCCCTAGGTTACAAGGGGGCAAAGAACAGACATTTACTGAACATCTACTATGTGCCGAACACTTAGGTATCTTATATACTTACCTCATTGGATGTTCACAGAAAGAAATATGTTTCTGGAGCATTAGCCCCACTTTCCAGCTGCATTTATGTTAGAGAAGTAACAACCAATGTCGTACAACAGAATTTCATTCAATGCCTAGTGTGCCCAACTCCAGAGGTTTTACTGCTTCCGGCAGTGAGTATTCAGAGTTAGCAAATCTTGTTTTCCTGGAGTGCAGAGGGGTCCTATCTTGACAGGTACTTCCTAAACATTACTGCATCAAATCATCAGAAGCCCACCTTCTTTTTATCATATGGTTAACAGATAAACGGGTATTTTTTAAGGAGACTGGAGTATGCCCTTTTACAACAGGAATATAGGAAGAAAACATTTTCTCCTTATGACAATGGCAAAATTTGACTATCGTAAACCAGGAACACACTCCAGAGGCAGTTAATTTTGGTATACAGCCACAGACAGAAATGATAGCTCAACTTTAATTATGTCAAAACTCAAGTTATTGTCTCTGCTACATTTTCTTCAAAATTCAATTGGTCAGTTCCAAATAACTCTACCAAGCAAGTGAACTCGCTCCTTTTTCTGGGGATCCATTTCACAGCTAACTGCTCCTGGCAGGCACGCCGAGAATCAATATTGCTCCAAACCAGCTTTTCTGCTGCTCGTGTGGGGGACTGCTCTCCCGCTGCGAAGCAGTTTTAAGCCAAAAACATTTCTCCCGCATCCTCTGGTGTGAGCATGGGGTTTCAGTCAAATGTTTACTCTGAGGCCAAAGTGACCTAAGCTTCCTCGTTGGGAAGGACCCTGGCTGTGGTGTTCACACCCAGGAACACCACAGTCCAGAGACACTGTCTCCTCGTCTGGAGTTCTCTGAGTCAATGTTTCATTCACCAACCCAGATGTTATAGCAAATGTAAATTTATTCTTTCCAAAACTGATGTTGGCTTTTCTGCACGAGCCTGCCACAACGGGAAGGAGAGTCATTTAATTTAACATTACTGGTTAAGAGTGTGTTTTTTTAGTTAAAAATAGTTTAGATCTGGTACAGTTTTTGTCAATTCACAGTTCAACTCAGGATGGGGGTGGTCTCCTCTTTCTTCTTTCTTCTTCCCAAGATGGCTTCTGAGCTCTACACAAGGACAGTGCAAGCTTCTCAGGCATGCAGGCAGCATGTGGACAGTCTGGTTTTGCACCGCTCTGTGTGCTGGTCTCATCTGAATGGCGAGGTGTGGTTTTTCTCTGTCTGTGACTCCTGCAGGCATCGGCTGCAGGATCCCTCAGGTGTAAATCAGAAGCTGGTCTCTGTCTTTGTAGACTTTCAGAAGCAACTGACTTTAGGTGCCCCTGGGTCTGATTCTGATTAGGGCCCTTGGACGGCGCACAGTAAAACCTTCAGATCCAGTCCTACTTCTATGAGGGGCCTCCAGCACATTCCCCATCTCTAGATCACTTTTGTTGTACACAGGCTGTTGGTGCAGGGCTACCCCAGGTGGACTGACCTTGGTCCCTGGATGCTAAACGAAGAATGTAACAAAAGTCTCCCTGTATTTAGCTTTCTATGAAGCCTGTCAAACACCTATAGCCTCTGAGACTTTGGACATGATGACAGTCTGTCTCTCACACCTGTGTTTCCCAATCCCCAGAGCTAAAGAAGTAAACTTGCTCCCCTATACTGTGTGACAAGGACTTACCAAAATTCTCTTAACTTTGACAGGCAATAAAATTCTATAATGTAGTCTCTACTTCCGCCACAGAAAATTCTATGATGTACTTGGCAAGGCCTAGAAACAGATGATTTTTTTTTAAATAAAACATTATATCCTCACTTCCTGAGTCAAGGATTTCAAACGATGTATTCCTGTGACTCAAGAATTCTCTTAAGTCTATCAAACTGATGTTTCTGTCTCTCTATTTTTCTTTATACTTCTGCTGAGGAATATCCGTAGTATACAGATATTCCCAAAGGCAAATGAGTGATCCCATTTGAATAGAAGGCAAATGAGTCAAATAAACAAAAAAATATTAAGATGTTAAAAAGTATTACTCTAGGTAATCCAGGCAACCCTATTTTACCAGGTTTCCAAATTATATGAATTATATAGACTAATCTGTTGTCATTTAAAAAAAGAAAATAAAGGAATAAAAATAATCTTCTATTTAGATCTTGTCAACACCACACCAGAGAAAGAAACTCTCTATCAGAGTGAAGCAAAGTTTCTGGTCACCATGTGTCTGCCCTGTATTCTGTGTGTGAAGGTACATTGCCAGCAAGTGGAACGACTCAGTTTGATTTTCTGTGAGTTGTTTAAATGGTGCCCGCTCTTGGCTTTTATCATAGGAAAGTCATATAAAAACTTCAATTTTATATCAATTATTTGTCCATTATATTGACTTTTCTGTGTGAAAATAGAGACTCTAACAATGGGAAAAAAGACTGTATCTTTGGAGGAATTAACCTACTTTTATCTTATTTTCTTCTCACTCTGTTTGTCTGTGCATTTCTTCCTATTTCCACTTTTTTCCCCACTTGAAGAACGCTGAAAGACCACCGTGATACTTAATCACCTCCATGTTTTTTTCTTAGGAAGACTTTTTAATATTATTCCATCTGTGCCCCTCCTAGCCACTGGAAACCCTTGAAATATAGATAAATTATAATTAATATAAAGTTAACCTCCACAAACCTCCATGAGTTAGGTGCTATATACTTTACAGCTCAGGAAACTAAAATTTAAAACATCGCATAATCTGCCAAGGTTCTGTAGTTGATAATTTGGAAGGATAGGGTTACAAATTCACTCTTTAGACTCCACATCAAGTGTTCCTTGAGGTCCGCCAAGAATGTTTTCATTTTAAATGAAACACAATTCCCTATTTAATGACCAGAAACTTAGCCATTCAATTTGTTATATAAAAATATGTGATTGAGAAATTGTTTTGAATACATGCTTACGTAATGATTGAAAAAATAGTATTTTTTCTTCACCCTTCATTTCAAAGCATTTTACATGACGTAACACTGTCTAAATCGATGCAGTAATTAACAATTCACTCCGGTAAAAACACCAGAAGCAAGATGTGGCCCCCAAGGCTTCAGACACTGATACCACGTGCTTGTCATTGCACCGTGAGATGCAGAAGACTCACCTATAACATCGACATGGGCAAATGTGGATGACGACTGTTTTTGTGCACCTATACATTCGCTCCAATAAATCATGGTGAAAAAAGTCCCATTATGGAGAATTCCCTCTCCACCTGGGTTCATCAAACCAGCACATAGTGGAAATAAATTTTGATATTTGAGAATTTGATATTCAGAGCACAAAGACGTAGAGATTTTTCTAAAGACAGCTCGCTTTCCCTTAGANAAGGCAAATGAGTGATCCCATTTGAATAGAAGGCAAATGAGTCAAATAAACAAAAAAATATTAAGATGTTAAAAAGTATTACTCTAGGTAATCCAGGCAACCCTATTTTACCAGGTTTCCAAATTATATGAATTATATAGACTAATCTGTTGTCATTTAAAAAAAGAAAATAAAGGAAGACATATAAAAGACAGCTCGCTTTCCCTTAGAAAAAAAACCTCTTTGGGTTGCATTTTGCTCTATAGCTCCATAATGAAAAGGCACAACTTTCTATTTTCAAGATAATCCTACTTTTCCAATTGTTTTTGTGGACTAAAGCTCCCTTTTGATTCAAGTCACTGTGCTGATTAAGGAAAACAAAACAGTACAAAACAAAAGCTGCAAACTTCTGTAACTGAGTTTCTTACAAATTAGCACCGTCCCTACAGACGACAGGAACCCTGATAGGAAAACAAAGAGGGATTAAGCAGCACTACCAGTGGCTTTTTCCCACCTCGGGACTTCCTGCAGGATTCAGTGTAATCTGAGCTTATTAATGTTGATTCTGCTTCTCCTCTGAGATGATTCTGCTCTACTCGAGGTCAGACGTGAAGCGTAATGCAGGATGCCTGACTGCTTTAAGGAAACTAGAAGCTTCCTACATTGTTCTGTTATGTACTAGTGGCTAATAAGAAAGGCTTCTCTCCCTGTTATTAACAGTGCATCACTTTGACTTAATACTATTAGATTTCTAAAGTGACTCATTCTGATGAAAAATGAAGGTGCTTGGATTTTAAATTATCACAGTAATATGAGTTTAAATATTAGTAGTTACCCCCATATTTGCACGTAACCTGATAACCTAGGTATTATGTGACATAAAATGCATTGCTTTTCAGATCAAACAAAAAAGACATGTCATTCTTTATGCTTTGAAATCCATTAACTTTTCTCTCTCAGGAGAACATAGCCCAAATCAGAACCTCTCTTTGTTCAGTTTATGACGGTGATGGTTACTGGATGGGATAAAAGCAACATGTAATGGTGCCATTTAAAGAAGGCCAGACATAATGCTTTTGGTGGGAGGCGGGGGCAGTTTGTGTTTGGGGATTTTTTTTTTGCATTGGGTTTATACTTCTTCCTGATTTATGTGTAGTTCATGGTCCCCACAAGGTATCAGACCAAGATGAGTGTGAAATACATGATCAAGGCTTAATGGAAGCTTCTTGGTTGAATAGGTGAATATAAACTGAGGCTTGTGACAATGTTTATAAGTTCCAAATTAGTCATCACACCACCAGACTCTCCTTTCTAGTCCAAGATTTTTCTCTCCTCAGCCCTCCTTTCCCCTTAAAAAGGTTAGCCTTCGGGCTAAGTCTCTATCTCTATCAAACCAGGAAAAGAATCACTTTGACTATAATTCGTGTTGATAAGGTAGGTCTCACAGATATTTTCATTTTAGTTCTATTTGTGGAATAAAAATCTGATTTCTTATCCAGGACCCCTACGCCTTGGTGAAAAGGGAGGAGACAACCTTCTCTGCCTCAAAAGTTGTGCAACTGAGAGAATGGGTCTGTTTGACCACGTGAGGTACTTCAGTGAAACTGGCTCAAAATGTCACTGTGTGCCAGTAAAGATTCATTTTCTTCTTTACTGTTCCTGCCTTAACACACTATCGGCTTAATAAATACTTATTGGGATGATTTGAATCTTATCCTGAAGTATCAGGGTAGGATGGAAAATGGTCGATTGTGACAGTGAGCAATACAAATTCACTCTTTCCCTTCGTGGAGCTTATAGAAAATCTTATGTAGAAGAGAATAAATAATGACAAACAGGATGAGTGGTCTAAAAGAGAAAGCCAGTTTACAGCAGGACTTCTGATCTAGTTTTGAGTGGTCTTGAAAGTTATCCCAAAGAAGTGACAAGCTGAGACTGAGTCAACTCTCGGTGTCATGGGTCAATGTCCCCAGCCCTCGAGAGACAAACTCTTGCTGTCCCAACCTGCTGCTCCTCAACATGGTGACTGTGCCGTGGTTGTCTTTAGGGCTATTTTCACATATCCCAACTTTGTCTCTTCTGGCCACATAAGGAGATTATACTTCCTCCTCAGAGTTAAGGAGCTGGAGTGGGGGGGGGGGGGTGATTCTTTTAGGCCAATAAAATGTGAGGCAAAAATGATATACATCACCTCTAGGCAGAAGTTTTAATGGTTGGCAAATGCTTTGTTGCATTCTTCCCTCCAAAATGTGACGTAAAAATCAATGCCAAGCCCTAGGTCAATTCGAGTTTTGGCATGAGAACAATGGCAATGTGGAGATGAGCCCCCAGGTAGCCTGTGATGGACATAGAACATGAATAAGAAATAAAATATCTTTGTTTCCTTAAGCCATCAAGATAAATGGGCTGCGTGTTACCACTGCATATCCCAGTCTGTGTGAACTGATATATATGCCCAACTTCAGTGAGTCTCAAGTCCTCAGTGTTAGGATTCAAAGAGGTTTAGGTTAGAAAAATAGATCAGTCACTATATACAGTATTACCAATGTGACATTATGTTTCTGAGTATTACAGTATCTTTTGGCAAGGCAGAATAGTATTATAATTAAAAGCATGTATTTCTTTTGCCAGCCTGGGTTTGAATCCTGAATCTCATATTTACTAGCTGTGTGGCTTTGGTAAAATTATTTAATACCTCTGTATTTTAGTTTTCTCGTGTTTCAAATGAATACAATAATGAGGCCCTACATGTATGTTAGGAGGATTAAATAAAGACAGTGTCTGGCTCATAGTATCAGTGCATAAGGATTTCCTATTATTATTAGCATGACACTAAATTTGACACAGTAAAAACTAGTAAGTGGAAAATGTAGTAGTGTTTTTTGTTGCTTACATTTTATCTCAGAGAAAAAATGGACTATTTTCTGAATATTGTTTTTTGTTTAAATCAAGAACTGAAAAATGGCAAATAGTGAGCGCCAATGGTAAAACTTGGCCATTCAAATACCGAGATCGTGTGAACACTTCCACATCCTGAATGCGACTGCCCGTTGGAAAACACCTGAGCAGTAGACAGATGACTAAGGCATCAGGCATTTTAACCAGACCCCGTCCCCTTCCAGATTGAAAGGTAATGGGAAAGCAAGAATTTCTGGGCAGGTCAGCTAGAAGCAGAGGCTCAGTTCTCAGCAGTGCCCTCACCAGCCTTGATATGAGTCACTGTCTTGCTTCAGGGCACAGAGCAATAGATACAACCAGAGTGATTACTGGAGGAAAGTCTGGAGTGAGAGAAACCATGCTACCCGAGGAAACCTCAGGATTCCAGAGGCCTACAACACAAAAAGCCATTTTTGACCCAAGTCTGTAACTGAAATAATTGGTTTTAATGTTCTCTTCAAGCAATTTAGCCAACATATCTATATAGTGTATATAAATATCCCATAGCCATTCATCATCTTTGCGGTGGCATTTGCAATCTCATGTTACATGCAACCAACTATTATGTTAAACCTAGCAAATTTTGCACTTAGGTGGTATTGTGAAGTGTCATTGTCTTTGATGGAATGGCAAGGCTGTAAACTGCAATCTGGTCTGTGGAAAAAAAATATTTAAAATCATTCAATTTGTTTTTGTTGCTCAGCGCTCACTCTCTCTCGGTCTCACCCCGCCTCCCTCCACCCCTTTCTCTGAGTACCGTTCTTTATATAACAAGACAATGAGAAAAAGGCAGATTACAGTGATTAAAATATATTGTTTTGTGTTTTGCTTTGGTTTGGTTTTAAATCTCTGACTGGAAAAAGAAGAGTAACATTTACCTTACAAGCTGGGCTAGATGGGAGATAGTTTTTGCGTGTTTGTGTAACTCCACTGCATTATGTTCATGGTAAGTATGTCCTAAAAGGAGATAACACTTATGCTGTTTTCTGCTGAAATAGCCCATGTTTTTAACATACAGCAGTGCCTCCTTTGCACTCTGGACTGCTAGCAACAAGGATCCATCCGGGACTTTCAGCTCTCCGGAGAGCAGTCAACAAATGCAAGGCCGTGAATTGTTCATATAATAAGTCAAAGCATGCATGCAGTGCCTTATTACATTCAAGTGAACTGACTTCAAACTGGGCAGATCTCACATTTTATCTTATCGCTGTGCTGTTTTAGTGTCTGTCATTGTGGAGAAATTTACCATTAAGCTTTAAGTCTCTGGGATCTGGTGCCTTTATGAATTTTCTGAAAGCTCAGTTCATAGTCATGTAAATGTGTAGTGACTTTTCAAGTTGCTTCTGAAAGTGTAACAATCAACATAAATTCTTTTAAATTTCAGCACTTGGAAATTCACATAATACCGTGGAATGGATGCTGGATATGCTAAGTCATCAAAAAGATGCCATTGTAGAAAGACTAAAAAAGTTTTTTCCCTCCAACCTGGTGCCATTGGAGACACCATGCCATTCAAATAAAAAACGTAGTGCAAATTCACCAGTACCTCCAGACCCTCTCAGATCGACAGTCTCAGCCCACATTAGCTAAGGTACACACATGAAAATAATTTTTCCATGGTTTAGTCTATTTCAGAAGAAAATAAATGGGTAGTGTCAAATATTGAAAGCTGTATTTGACAGGACTGGAGCTTCTCAAACTACAGGGTCTGGCAGAAGTTAATGCCTGCCTGAGTGTGGTCGGTAGGGTAATAATGTGGGTGTAATGATTTATAGTTTTAATTTGAACATTTCACCTAAATGTCCTATGGTGTGCTAGAGTGTGATGGTGTTATGTTATGGAATTACATGCTTATGATTTTGTAATAAAAGATTTTGTAATAAAAAGGGGCTTTATTCTGCTAGACCCTGTATTTTGATCTAAAGATGTCTTTATTCTCTTAAAAATTATTAAGGACCTCATAGAGCTTTAGTTTGTTAAGGTATTAATTACCATACTAACAATTAAAACTAAAAACATTTTAAGGTTTTATCTAAAATTTTAAAACGAGGGGCATTTTACATATTTGCAAAGCCTTTTGCAAATGTCTTTACCATCTGGCTTAATAGAAGATTGTTGATGTTTATCTGCTGCGTTTACTCTGTTGTAATATCACACATCAGGCAGTTTCTAGAAGACTCTACTGTACTCTCAGGAGAAAGCAATAAAATTCCAATGAAATCTGACTCTTTTTATGAAAACAGTTTTTCAGAAAGGGTCCTGAGATTGCTCTGTGAGACCTCTGCACTAGAATGTCGAGATTTTCAAGAAGAGTTGAACCCTCGGATATTTTGTGAGCATTAGTATTATTTTGATATGTTGTAAACTGAGACCTGAAACAACAGTGGCACTAATTAAGTTTATTTCAAGGTACTTTTTCTATTTTTAAAATACATTTGCATCCAGGTTTCCGCTGCTACTGTCCTTATACTTCACCTCTGAATCTCCTCTCAGGTTACGTTCTCTCTGGTTCACAACCTCCTCTTGCCCATTTCAGGATGAAAGCAAGATTGGTGTGTTTATAATTACCAAAATAGTTGCAAAAAGGCAAAACAGAAATCTTCTTAGAGACTGATTCTCCACTTTAAGAATATGTGAAGTAAATAGGACCCAAATATTTTCACTCCAGTTACTGCTCCCCGCCCCCACCTCATTTACTCAGACTGACTTTTCGAGTTTAGTGGTTTACACAAACTTCATATTTCACAACCCACACCTCACCAATCTCTATAAAAGCTTCTGCACTTCCAATTATTCCAATTCTTGCTATTAGAGGAAGAGATTTATCTGGGATTGAGGAGTGGGAGGTGTCCCTGAATTCAGGGAGTCTCACAGGGCAGTGGAGGGACCAGAGCCAAGGCTCTGACCTCCACTTCACATCTGCAGAAACTTAATTCTTTGAGTGCAAGCAGAGTTGACCAAGCTCACCTGAATGTTTGATATTAATCTCCCCAAAGAGATTGAACATGAACCAAAATGCCAATGCATAACATTTTTGT
Organism: Sturnira hondurensis; assembly: GCF_014824575.4. Taxonomy (NCBI): domain Eukaryota; kingdom Metazoa; phylum Chordata; class Mammalia; order Chiroptera; family Phyllostomidae; genus Sturnira; species Sturnira hondurensis. The sequence continues at coordinate 12,534,549 of NW_028077105.1, read as the reverse complement.
GAGTAATATAACTTCCAAAATGACTTAAAAATTGCATTAACTGGTTACATCCATTTACCTTAATACAATCTATATGAGAAACCAACGTAAAATAAAATCAAAGCAAAGGAAACCAGTGGGATTGTCCAAGTGGGTGTTTTAATAAATTGCTATAATCTGATGTCCATTGGCATTATAACAAGATATTTATCTCAATATGTGACTAAGACCCAATTTCCCTGGATAGTACTACAGAGGTAACCTCTCCTCTATAGATTTACTTCTTTCTTCATTATGTGCAAAACCACTTAGGGTTCCTTGCATTTGTACTGTTATTTCATGCCTGTGCATCTTTACAGAATTTATTAAGCACTGATCCCACATAATTTGGCCTTATATACATTTTATTTGGTGGGTTTGGGTAGTGGATGAAGAAGCCTGAGGTAGGTGAGACAGGAAATCTTTCTAACAATGACTGGATAATGCATTTCAATGGGAAGGTTTTTGAACCTTGATCCCAAATGGTAAACCCTTCAGATCTTACAAAAAATATGAGGAATGTCTGAGACATGTTTTAGCCAATCTGGAATATTATTTATTAACTTCACCAGTGAGAGCATTTTCTCAAGTTCCTCATGATAAATAAAAACTACTCAGTTCTGCAAGAAAAACAGACTTGCTGTGCTACACAGTAAGGCCTACAGTCTGGATGAAGACCTGAATAACGGAAGACTTCTAGTACCACACCTGGAGCGTGGTCCTTCCAAGGAAATGCCAGCCACCACCAGAGGGAAGACTCTGGCCAATTTTAACTCCTCCAAGAATTCAACCTTAAATCAACCAGCAATTAGTATCCTTGTGTGTGTTCACGTATATTTTTTATATGGCAGCCCAGTTTTAATTCCTCCTACAAGCATTTTCTTATCCTTCATTCCACCCCACCCCTGTTCCAAACACCAGGTTCAATAGAGACTCTGATCCTCTTCCTGGAGAGAACTCAGCATAGGCCTTTATTACTGTTTAGATTCCACACAATAATTCTTTGCTTTGCTAGTTCATGTCTCTGTGTCTTCACGTGAGCTGAGGGTGAAGGCAGCATTGCATTCCTGTTGTCCTGCGTTGACTGGTATGTAGCAGGTACTCAGGTAATGCCCAGGGCATGACTCAGTGAGCTTGGGGTTCTTCTTTTTGACTTCATGGAATTGTCTTTTCCTCATGCTGACACACAGTTTCCTCGGATATGTTAATACAATTGATTAGCTGACACCATTGTTTACAAAACTGTTTTCCTCGGCAGGATGTTAATGAGTATTAAGCAGTAAAAGATTTTAGTAGGCAAAAAAAAAGTCTGCAAAATGCTGAGTTCAACCAAGTTCTACAAGACTCTTTACTGTAGGACTTCCTAGAATTAATATACTAATATATGTTTTAAGTCTCAAGAATTAAACTGAGGTAAACTCTTAGGGAGGCTTAATTGTATATAAAGAAAGCCATAATTTAGTATGTCACACACAAATTCTCTCCAAGAAATATTGTTTTGGAATGTTCAGAAAGAAAGGAAACAAACAGGAGGAAGGAAGGAGGGAGGGAAAGTGGAGGGGAGGGAGAAAGAGTGGCTGAGAGGGAGGGAAAATGAGAGAAGGAGAGAGAAGGCAGGGAGGGAAAGGAAGGAGTGAGGAGGTTTGTATAACATGCATTTCACAGTCATTAATGCAAACATGCGTCTGACTGTAAACTTTTGTACTTTCAGCTGTATTGTGAGCCACAGTAATGCAACCTGTTCTCTACCTTATTTGGTGCCTTAAAGCCTTGATCTCCCAACATTTTCACAGTCTGCTAGCCCTGTCTTGGGACTCAGATTCCATTCTCATTTCAGTAACTCTTGACAATACACCAAGTTCTCATACCTTCTGGTTCTGTTAACACACCCTGCTTGTAAATCTTAATCCTAGAGGAAACCAATAATGTGCTTTAGACCATCTACCTCCTCCCAATAAAAAGTATAAAAATGGGATACAGGATGGTTGGGTGATTCTCTAAATTCGTGACCACCTATTAGCTGGGCATCCAATGCTATGTAGCATTCCTACTATGCATTTCTAATTATTTTACTCTCCATTTGCTTCAGAGACTATTTCAAATGCCCTCTTCCCATTTTAGTCCTCCAATCTATCTCCCATATCTGAGTTCATAACATTTATCAAATTTTATATTGTATTTGTCATTATTTGTATTTATATTCATCATTATTTAATAGCTCTCTGTCTCCTTAACCAAAAGTCAGCTCCCTGAAGCTAGGCACCACGTGTGTTTTCACTTTGATCACTTAGCTTTTGTTATAATGATACTGCAAAACAATTATAAGCATGCATTTCTCTCGTGACTGGGAGTTGATAGGTCCAGCTCTGCTAACCTCAGTGGAGATCACTCATGCTTTTCTGGTTAGTTGGATGTTGGTGATCTAGACCAAAGGTCTAGACCAAACTTTTTTTTTGAGGTTATATAGTAAATATGTCAGACTTCAAAAGCCAAATATGATTTCCATAACATTTTAAAAGAACTTTTTAAAAATGCAATAACTTAGCTTTTGAGCCAGATCAAAAACAAACCACAAGCTGGATCTGACCCCAGGACCTGGGCTGCCATCCCCTGATTTAGACCGTGTTTGACTGGGTGCCTCTGCTTCACATTGTATTTTGGTTGAGCTTGAATATTTGCTGCAGGATGGGGCTCAGGTCTGCTTCATAGGCATGCATTCTAGGGCCCACGGGGTGTTCTTCTCATGGCCATGTTGAAAGCAGAAGTGAGCAAGTAAAAATACATGATACCTATTAAAGCTTAGGCTTGGAACTGGCTCACTGAGACATCGGCCACATTCTGTTAGCCAAAGCAGGTCACTTAGTTGAGCCCAAAAGTCTCCGTGTGGGGAGGGTCACTTTCCCTTTGGTAGAAGAACAGAATAATACATAACAAAAGTTATGCATGAAAAAAGTTCAGGAAGTGGCGAAAAATTGGGACCAATAGTTCAGTTCCCACATCATTGTGTATTTGCCATTTAGAGTAGTGACTGACACATAGTGGTAGTTCCTTAACAAGTATTTAACCAATGAGGAACTGAATTCTGCAATAAATACAAAATGACCCCTGGGCAAGTTACAGAGAACACGTATTTACTTCCAGAAGCCATCCTAAGCATTTTACATGTATTAACTTATCCAGTTCTGATATCATCAGTTCAAAAGAGCTAATATTATTTTCACTTACAGTTGAAAAAAACCTGATTCTCATATTAATTAACATCAAGTTAGTTTCTGTTCATTTTCTAAAATCTGAGTTTAGTTATTATGCACCTTGATATACTGCATTTATCAATGTCAATACATATCAGTCCCATCATGAAATCAATCTGCACGGTCCATTCCAAATGCAGGGTGGTCATCTAGTGGTGAAAGACAGATTCTGTAGGCTACCAAAGAAGAAGCCAACAAAGAGACGAGGAAAAAAGATCCATCTTTATTTAGCTTTTGTTTTCTATTATTATTGACAAAAAATGTATTGTGGCAAAAAAAAAAGGAGGGATTACCTGGAAAGTCCTTATTAAAATAAACCCATAAATACTAAAGTACTTTTAAAAGGATGAATAAACAGCCACCACTCAATATTTTGATCATATGTTTTTAATCTTTTGTCTCTTTCATTTCCTAATATTTAAGTGATTTTCCACGTTGGCCTTCCTCCCACCTCTATTGTCTGGAATTCGGCCTTCCCCTGTCCATGCTGCTCTCACTTGCAGTCTAGATTCTCACGGTCACTCGATCATCCTCATCAATTCATACTATACACCCAGAATGACAAAAAGGTGTTGGGTAATGTCAATAAATCTTATCTGAGACCACAATTAATTCATAGGAGCTACTTACAGTGCACAGTTGGTTTTCATCTTGTACTTCTTTTCTTATTGATTCTTTTTAAACTCCCTTCCTGCTGATTCAAACCCTGTATTCCTTAGCCCATAATTCCTCCCTAACAACTTCACATTAGGGGATGGCTTTACTCCTAATTTATTGAGATAAATGCCTTGTGATGCCAGCTCTTGTAGATTTCTTTCTGCATAAAGACTATAAGAAAGTTTCTAGTTCCCTATTCATCTTTATTTTGACTTTTTAAAAACTCTTTTCCTCTTTCCTATCAGAGTATATGTCCTCCTTTCATCTTTCCATGTATAATCGTATCTCCTCCTCTCAAGATCTCCCACTTTCTATCTACTATTTTGCTTATGTTTTATTCCTTCTACTCTAGCTCTTTTTCTTTTGCCTATAAACATATACATATATTCTTAATCTAGAACAGAGCAATTCCCAACCTCATAACTCCCACAGACTGACTCAGAATTTCTCTTCTATTCTGCATCTATGTCAAAGATAGTTTATCAACTCTTTATTCCCCTTGTCTCCCACTCACTCACTCTGCCCTTGCAACTTGGCGCCTGTCTCTATAACTCTATTTGATCTGCTAAAGTGATCAGTGACCACCCCATTACCAAGTCCAGTGACATTTTCCTAGTCCTCATCCTTCTACAACCCTCCTTGTTTCTCTCTGTGGGTTTTCAACTCACACCCTTTTCATCTCTTGATTGTTGCACTGTGCTGGTTCTTCTGGTTCAGGACTCTTTGCTCTGTCTCTAATGGTTATTCTTCTTCCTCCCAATGTGCAAGCATTTCCTCCTGTCTTCTCTCTGTATACTTTCTCTCAGTAATGCGTAGTGATTTTCAACACAGCACCATTTGTTGAGGACCTACTCTGTGCTACAATGGTGATACAATGGTGAACAGATTACCCCAACCCTAGCAAATGCACAGTCTGGCAGAAGGGACAGAAACACAATTACTGAATTCCACTTGAGAACTGCTGTAAAAAATATGTGACCCACAAAACATGGACGAAGAGCAAAGAAATATGTAGGGGATAGGAGTAGCAGAAATAGGAAGGGAGCAATTGGAAGTGGAGAATGTCCAGAGAAAGTTTCCCAAGAGATGATAAGGAGTGAGACAAAGGTAAGACTCAATAATGTGACTATGTAGAAGAAATGAATCTAAAATATCACTATATTTGTCCGACTCATTGCAGCATACTGAAAGGTAATTAGTCATTCTTCTCCCAAATATGTGCCAGAGAGAGCCATTCCCAGCTCATGAACTTACCTAGTAAAGTTCTCTTTATTTATCTTTGTTGCCTGAAATTTCTGACTCTCAGGACTTGCATTTAGGTTTGGCAGCACACTCAGCTTCCATTTTCTGTATTTCCTTCCTACCCTGCTGCAAGACCACAGATTCAGGGGACATTCCAACTACTGCTAGTGGGAATCCTGACTTCCCCCAGTCTACAACTGCCCTGAGTCGGCAAGACTTTCACCTTTCACATACTCTTCCATCCTCCTCATTGGGGTGAAATAGGTTAGAATCAGATTCCACATAAGGTAAGCAACTCTTGGTCTAACAGATACTAAATGATTGCTTGGACCATGAAAACAAAAGTAGTCAATGATGTCTAGAGTGTAAAATTTAATTTTTAATTGGGGTTTATGGTCTCAAATAAATAGAGACCAGAATAAGGGTAATAGAATGGGAAGGCAAAATAGACTGTTCATTTTCCATAAATGGAATGCTTCAGTTATTGTTTTGTTTTCAAATTTTAGAATTAAATAAATGTTGACTTAATGGGATTTATTAACATTACAAGTTAACGGTTGGTAATTTTTCAAAACATTTCCAATTCTCAAATCATTGCAGAACAAAGGGGAAGTAACATAATTTAAACATTTACACATTTAACATTCAAAGCATAAAACAGACATGGAGAAGTTAGATCAAGGTTCATACTTTGGCAGTAAATACAAGCAATTTAAACTTTCTTATCAAGGAGTAAGAAATTTTTTGTAGTTAATCCAATCTGTTCTTTATAAGAGATATAATTAATAAAAATATATTCAAATGTTATAAACAACCTAGGAAGTTGCATTGCAATAAAAACAGGGATAATAAGGGGAAAATGCTAGTGATAGTTTTGTAAAATAAAGAAAAATTGAAGACTTAAAAAAAGCTGGGTATTTTTAAGATTTGTTTAAATTAAAAAAAAAAGAGAAGAAAAGATAGGGAGAAAGAGAGGGAGAGAAACACCTTGCAAGAGAGAAACATCAATCTGTTGCTGGGGACCAGGCCCATAATCCAGGCATGTGCCCTGACCAGGGATCAAACTGGTGACCTTTCACTTGGTGGGACAATGCCCACCCAACTGAGCCCCATTGGCAGGGACAGAACTGGGTATTTTTAGCTCAGAGATGTATCTTATGAGGAATAAATTTACCAAATTAATACAAGTAGAATGAACAATTAAGTGAGAAATTTAGAAAATAACTGAAAAAATACTTATCAGAAAATGTTGAATACCCAATAATCTTACTGGTAAAATATTTCTTATTTGCAATGTGCAGCTCGTCCTTTTTTTTTTTTTTAAAGTGAGCTTAAATACCCAGAATGACAACAATGGCACACACACACACACAGAGAGACTGCCTCACTTATGAAGAATTGCCCTGGAAATGTCTAAAAAACTCTACCAACTGTAATCTAAGAGTAAGAAAAGTCATCATTTATTATGACTTTGAAGGTTTATCTCAGGCACGTAGAGTTAGATCAATATCCGAATATTATATGAGCTTCAGTTAGATAATTATATCAATTCTACAAAAGTATTTAAGATTTAATACCCATTTCTTCAAATAGCTCTTTTTAAACTATAAGTAGAAAGCATGTCTGTTTAATGCCAGTCGATGACACTCTACAGACACAAAGATGTGGAGCGATACATTACATGTGACGGAACTGTGAGGTTGTCTGGAGGGTCCTGGCCCCGGCTCAGGCCCTTCCTTCAGTGCTTCCTCTCGGGTCGGCATATCCAAGTGCTCCAAGACCAAGATGCCTTGTTCAATTATTGTTTTCGTATTTTATGTGCCAAAACCTTTTGCCTCCCTCTCTCTTTACTTTCTCACCTTTCTGCCTCCTTGTGGACCAGTTGAAACTGACTCCTCATCTCTTACCTCTTTTTCTGGGCTCTGGAAGGGAAGGTCTTCTGGCCACTAGCCCCATCTCCATCTAATTATTATTTTAAATTCTCAACAAAGCGAGACTTCTACAATGCAAACCTACTCATTTTTTTCATCTTATTCTAAATCTTTTCAACCTTTCCTGTTTAATCTATAGCTTCACACAAAAAGTGTTTGAAGTTTTATTTCAAGGCAGTGCAATCCCCCTCTCAAATGTGAAGCTGAGTCCTGGCATAGTATGTAGAGCATGCAGCATTCTATTATAACGTATAGTAAATAGGTGGATGATGCCCGGCACGGTATGTGATATGTAGAAGGTGGTGCACTCAGGTTAAATTCTCCCTGTAGGTAAATGGCTCCACTCAAATCCTTCTGACAGTGCAACTAATTTTATTCACAGCCAGTGGGGGGGGGGGGGGGCGGGGAGAGCCACTTGTGTATCCAGTTTGGATAACAAAGGAGTAGGGACTCCTCTGTGCTGCTAATGGAGACCTTTCCACTCATGCGCAGTTAGAGCTAAAAGGGTGGATATAACCAGGAGCAGATCCTTCAGCATGGGTATTAATGGGAAAATCTCTACGCATTGGCGTGAACAATCTTAGGAATTGAGGGCAATTTAAGAAAAAAAGAGAGAGAAACAGAGAAGAGATGCACAAAAAGCAAGCAGCGGATATTGAACTCAAGACGGTGCATAGTGAAGGCAGGGCTGGAGGGTTGCTGCTTCTATCTGGGGAACCCTTTGGAAGTGTTTTGAGGTTTGTGAAATAATTCTTTAAAATTTCATGGATGCTGATGTTATATAAGGAGCTATAACACATTAGTCTTCTTAAAGTTTTTTTAATTTTTTTCTAAAACAAATAAACACCATTGAAAAACACCGGTGAAATGGAAAGTCTGTGGACTTTAGAGTCTGAGAGACCTGAGTTTATTCCATGTTCCAGTGGCCATTGCCATCTTGGGCTACATATGCTCCCTAGACTCGATTTTCCTCACCTATAAAATTCAACACTTATTTTACAGGGTTCCAGAAGTTACTAATTTAAAAAAATACAGAGAATGGCCCTGGCTGCTGTGGCACAGTGAATTGAGTACCGACCTTTGAACCAAAAGGTTGATGGTTCAATTCCCAGTCAGGGCACATGCCTGGGTTTCAGGCCAGGTCTCCAGTAGGGGGTGTGTGAGAGGCAATCACACATTGATGTTTCTCTCCCTCTCTTTCTTGCTCTTTTCTCCTCTCTCTAAAATTAATAAAATCTTTTTAAAAAACAAAAAGTGCCTATTGTACATAATGAAGGGTAGATTAATGTTAATTTTCACTGCTTCTCAAACTATCACCATTGTAAGACACTGAGTTACAAATTTATCTGGAATGTCTTTCAAAGGCAAAAGAACTAGATTTTCTTCTGTGAATACCACAGTATGAGAGTACCTCAATATCAGCATATAAAAATATGCCATAGGTCTTTATTAGACATACATGATATAAATGCCAAAATATTTGCATGTTTAACTCATCTAGAGTTAAACAGAAAAGTTCTTTTTTCTTAAAAGAATGAAGGCATACAACTTATTTTTATAAGCTTGTTTTTTAAAACTGGATTCCTAAACTGTAGCGAAGCAGGCAGCACTGAATGTGTCCTGGCCTCCACGACCTGGAGTCCTCTGCGGTCCTGGGAGGGTCAAACCCCAACCCTTTCGTTCCATGCTTTCTTAGGCTCTGAAAATTTTATCCTTTTTTCAATGTATGTTATTTTAGATGTGTACACTTACTAACCTTGGATAAAAAAGTTAATCCATCCATGCAAACTGTCTTCTCTATTAGAAGAGCACTTGCAGAATGCTGCCTAGTTGCGATGATTAGAAACCAGAACAGGGGGCACCCTGGCTCTCAGGTCAATTTTAAGGTGTTTGTCCTGCTTTGTGAAACTTCCTGACTTTCCATGTTCCTTTTCAGCCAGAAGTTCCTGACACTCTCCTTCTGCACTGAGTGTGCCGACTGCCTAGTGACACAGCTCTTCTATCTCTTATAAGCAGGCATCTTCAGTCTTGTGCCCCCAGACCCGCTTCCCTTGCCTGCTAGGGAATTGCTCAACCTGTGGAAGTTGCCTCCTAAGGAAGGGTCTTTCTCCATCTATATGTGTTTTAGTAGAAGCCTGAAATGAAGTTTCTGTTGATGTTTCTAAAGCAGGTGCTTCTTATCTCTTAGTCTCCTCACCTCTTCAATATCCTAGGGTAATGGTTCTCAGAGTGTGGTCTGTGAACCCCTGCGAGTCCCTGAGACCTTTGCAGGGGCCCATGAGGTAACAAAGCTTATTTGCTCTACAATACTGAGTTTTAATCTACTTTTTTTCAGAGTAGACAGACAGGTGTGTTGATGGTGCAAAAGCAGTGATAAATCAAATTGTTGGCACCTTAACAACAAACAGACAGCAACATTAAACTGAACCAGCAGAAATTATGTTCTTTACCAATGTGCATGCACAGGAAAAAAAAGAAAGGTGATTTCTCACAGTAATTTCCTTGATCAAGTAGTAAAAATTATATAATTTAACTAAACACTGATGACACTGATTTTTAATATGCTGTGTGGCAAAATGAGAAGTATGCACAAAACACTTCTATTATATACTGAAGTATGACAGTTGCCTGGAGAGAAACACTTCTGTGCAATTGAGTTGCAAACTGAGCTAGCCACTTTTTTATGGAACATGATATTTACTTTAAAAAACAACTGACAGATAAGATATGATTAACTTAGATATTTGGCAGACATTTTCATGAAAATGAACAAATGCTCCTTTGAACTTTCAAGCAAAAATTAGAATTTTTGAAATTTACATCAACCACAGTGTGCTTAACAGCTAGCAAATATATAAAGATATTTTGATGAGATTCCTAGTAATATTAAAATACATACGTTCTTTTGGTATTTTGTAATGAAGTGTGTCAACATTTGGAAAATCTACATAGCTCAGTGAGCAAATATTTTCCAAATGAGCAATGTAAGATTTCATAAAATTATGCATGAGCGAAAGCTTCATGTAAAGTGTAAGATATACCAATAAATTTTATTGTGAGAAGCAATGAAAAGTTCATTGATGGGGTTGCAATACTTGCACATTTCAAATAACCTTTAAGAAACTAATATTTATTGAGTTTAGTATTGAGTGAATGAAGAGTTGCTCCTCAAACCTATAAAAAATTAATTAAAAATGGATCATAGACCTAAATGTAAAACTTAAAATTGTAAAACTGCTAGAAGAAAACATAGGTGAAAACCTTGATGATCTTTGCTTAGGCAAATATTTCTTTTTAAAAAATATTTTACTTATTTATTTTTTAGAGAGAGGGGGAGGGAAGGAGAAAGAGTGGGAGAGAAACATCAATGTGTGGTTGCCTCCCATGTGTCCCCTACTGGGGACCTGGCCTGCAACCCAGGCATGTGACCTGACTGGGAATCAAACCAGCGACTCTTTGCTTCACAGACCCGTGCACAATCCACTGAGCTACACCAGCCAGGGTGCCAAAGATTTCTTAGATAAGACACCAAAACCAATTCATTAAGGATAACTATGTATATGATAAATTGATCCTTGACAAAATTTAAACCTCTGTTCTCCTCAAATGTGGGTAAATAAAAAGAAAAATATTTTTAAATCATATATTTGATAAAGGACTTATAGCCAGGCTATGCCAAGAATTCTCAAAATTGAAAAATAAGAAAACAAATACCAAATTGAAAAAAAAGGAGCAAAATATTTGATCAGAAGCTTGATCACAGAAGATATACATGTGGCAAATTAGCATATGAAAGATATCCAAAATGACAATTTTTTTGGAATACACTAATTGAAAGCACTGTAAATTGTCACTGGATTCTTATTAAGCTGGCTAAAATGTGTACAACAAGAAAGAAAACCAGTAATATTAAGTATTCACAAGTATGGAAGTTGAATGGAGCTCTCGTATATTGCTGGTCAGAATGCAAATTAGTGCAGCCATTTTGGAACACAGTTGGGTGATTTCTAACCATGTTCAGTGTACAGTTACCATAGGACCCAGCAATCCCACTCCTAGATATTTTTTGCCTCAGTTAAATAAAAACTATGGTTACACAGAGATCTGTATGTAGATGTTTATAGTAGCTTCATTCATAATTATCAAAAACTGGAAACGCCCAACTTTCCTTTACTTGGTGAATGAGTAAATTGCAATATGGTCATACTACTCAGCAATAGGATGGGACAAAGTACTGATACATGCAACAATATAGGCGACTCTCAAATGCATTTTGCTGCATGAAAGCAGCCACACTAAAAATGGCGCAATGTTATTGATGTTACTACATTCATATGACGTTATGGAAAAGGCACAACAGCAGAGGCAGAAACAGACCCGTGGTTTCCAGTGGCTGGGATGGGAGGACTGGACCACAAAGGGCACAGGGGCATTCCGGGGGATGATGGAACTCTTTTTCTATTGACTTGACTATTGCACTTAACTCACAGAATTGAATACTAGTGAAAAGACAAACCTTTATGTGCATATGTATCGAATTGTTGCCATTACCATCATCATCATAAAAGAGAACAGAATGTTTTAAAAGGGTGGGGGTAAGATAGAGGGAAGATCCCAGCCCTTCTCCCCCCTTTATCACTGCTAAAGCTGATACCAGAAAATTCACTGTTCATCTGTAGTCAAGTTACGGGAGTCACAGGCTGTGGCCAGCATGAGCAAGCTTCACACCCAGGGCCAGGCCACCATGCCTAAGCTCACTGAATAGCTGAGACCAGTAAGAACACATGTTCTCTTCAGCTTGACCCCCAAAGAGAAGCATGGGGTGGAAGCTGAGCTTCAGGTGCCTTGGTCCTCTCCTAGACCTCCATCAGGCAACTGATTCTACCTCCATGGGAACAACAGGGGGTAGAGAAAGAGGCTGGACTGCTTTATGAAAAATCTCCCCAGGTAGAAAACAAGAATGGGAAAGAAATATACTCTGCTCATATAGCCAATCCACTTTTCTTTCATGAAAAAATTTAAACATATTAGAACCTAACAAACCATAACTAGCTAGATGTTTAAAGAGAGCATGTTGCCCTGGCTGGTGTAGCTCAGTGGATTGAGCGCGGGCCTGCAAACCACACAATCGCGGTTCGATTCCCAGTCAGGGCACATGACTGGGTTGCAGGCCAGTTCCCGGCAGGGGACTCAGAAGAGGCAACCATACATTGATACTTCTCTCCTTCCCTTCCACTCTAAAGATAAATAAAATTAAAAAAAAGAGAGAGCATGTTAACAGCAGGTGCCCCACCCTCCTAATAACACTGTCTCTGGAAATCTCCTTTCCTTGCCAGAAATCACTAAACAGGCAGGCTCCATTGTTTATACATAACCCAGGTAACTTCTGTGCATCCCTTTGCAACATCTATTTGACTACATGGCTTTTAAGTCTCAGTGATTCCTCATAGGTACAAATATCATAGCAGCCAAGAATCATGTCTGTTTAATTACTGATGAATAGTGCCTAATACAGAAACATGGAGAGATAATTAATTAGAAATCACTTATATTCAAATGATGATGTGTACTGAACTGTAAGTATGAATTTTGTGTTATTTGATTTTCTTTACCCATTGCATCCATCTGCTTCCAAAAATTTGCAAAGATTCTTTACCAAGATTCTGATGATTTAGGAAAATCTTTTATTTTAAAAATATTCATGGCCAATTACAACTTGGAAATACTGGTCATTAGAATTTAAAAATCTATGACCTATATTAACAATGGGGTTATAATAATCATGTGCACGCATTCACTAAATACATATTTTCTTTAGACTCAATATCTTTTTTAAAATTTTTGCCACCACTTTACTGATATATCACATTCTAAAAAAAAACTATAGGGTGGATAAGCTCAATAAATGAAATTCACTTTCTAGTATGTATACTGATACTTGGGTGAGTTTTGGTAAGTTATTTGGGATTTTTGACCTATATATTTTTCTCAAGAAAGTAAGCCCAGAGATAGTCAGAGGTGCTACCAGTGTGGGGTTGTGATGAAGCTCTTCAGTCTATTACAAGCATCACAGAGTTTCTTGATTACCCCCAGCCAAAATCTCCTTTGAAATAAGCCACAGGGACCATGGAGAGACTGATCATTTATCTGAAATAATGTCATTTCTGTGGTTTGGTCTGTTTTGCAGCCTCTGGATAACATTCCCTGTCTTGACTTATAAAAAAGTATGATTAACAATTGGGAGAATCTACTTTAGTGACCTATTGGGGGAATATTCTCATTATGGAAAATAGTATATCCTACTTCTTAATGTCTTCTTGTAGGGATACTGTGTTTCTCATTTATCTGTATATAGAATAGATGTATCTCTCTAGTATATAATCATGTAAAAAAGGCTAAAGATAAACGTGTGAATCAGAGAAACATATGTTTATGTAGTTAAATACAGCATGCTAATGTTTTATAAGTCCAGATAGGAAATATGAAAGGGACAGAATAAAGCATAAATGCTTTAACAGTATATAGGTCATTTTGCAGAATGTTTTCTTTTCTCATTTGTTATAGGAGAACAAATGCTGAAGCACTAGGTATTTTTCAGCATAAAGTCTTATTTTTTTTCTGCTACTGCTGGAGAATTCAACAAGTGGATTTTTCAGATAATTGAACTACAGTTTCAACAATTTTCAATGCTACTTTTTAGCCTTTCCCCCGCTCTGGGAGATAGTCTAATATTTATTAAATATTGTAAGACCTTTCCATGTATAAAAAACTTTGAATACAATGTAAACCCTTCTGAATAACTTAGGGTCACTATATTACCACATTCCTTCATTATGACTTCTTTATATTGTATTAGGAAGTCCCATTGCTGCAAAAAAATGTCTTCTAGGGAAAAAAGTAAATATTAAATATACTCATTGACAAGATAGATGCATGTCAATTTCAAAACATTAAAATATGTGGAGGAAAAGTACGTCTTTGATTGCAGAAACTGTGTATTAATTCTTAAACATTTTCCAATATGCAGCAAAATACTATTGCTTTGGCCCTCCCTTCACTACCCACAAGACTCTCAGTTGTCATTTCTCCTGTATGACCTTAGTCATACTGTAAGGTCCTGTATGACCTGTATGACCTTAGTATAAACTCATGTTCCTTCTCATCTATGTTGCTACTCCTCCAGCTGTTGGCTGTGACACTCAGACAGCACACTAATACATAACTATGTGCTAAATTGTACTAGTCAGTTTTCTCCCTGAAATCCTAAGGCCAAATACTTCAGTGCCAAAGTTTTGCAACAGCTGCTTCTGTGTTCAGAGGTTTTGTATCACATTCCATGTCAGGACCGTGTTCCAATAAACTAAAATTGCCAGGAACTTGCACTTTGGATGAAGGGCATATTAACTGTATCAGGAAATTTGTAAAGCATTTATGTGGAAGCCTGCATAATCCTGTGCTCTCATTTCTTTTTTTTTTAAAAAAAGAAAAGAAATGTTGATACTAAATATCTTTATTTCAGAATTGACTGTCAGGAGGTCCCCTGGGATCGCAGGGACTGGACTCGTGGGAAACAAGAACTGGGACAGGAGGGATGCTACTTCATCTTGCTATCAGGATCAGTGGCCTTGAGGCTCTGGCACAGTGACACATATCAGTGGCAAGCATTATGGTGGTATTTCCAGGGGATGGAGAGAGTTAGAAACTACGTCAGAGGAGAAAATCAAGTCCTAGGCGACTCTCGAAGTTGTGGAGAAAACATCAGCATGGGTTTTTCATAACCAGACTTCAGCTAGCGGCTTCACAGAAGGCTTAGGAAAAGAGGAAACACAATGCAATACACAGATCATGTATCATAGAAATCTACACTTAAAGCCTGTATAATATTATTAACCAACGTCACGCCAATATGTTTAATTATAAGTAATGAAAGGAAGGAAGGAACAACTTCCATCAGTCTAAGGGAAGGAAATAACAAAGTCAGCCAAGGTCTTCAAGCTCCAGAGAAGCAGGCTGAGTTCCACTTAAGTGACAAGGTTTCAGATGATAATGGGGGTGTCTGAAAGGAAACTTTGAAAAGACACAGATTTTTCAATTGTATCCATAAGTTAAGAGTAGAAAATATAATGTGAAGTATATATTTGGGTTACTCCTTTCTATGAGGAAGAACCAGGTATACCAGCAACTGAGTGCAATCTCAGCCAGTGGGGAAAGAGGGTGTGGGATCTCTCATTTGCTTTTTGTCAGGGACCTGGTGTGCTTGAGCCTGAAGGTCATGGAACTTGTGTCCTTCCCTTGTGGAAACTGGGAAAATTCTAGAGAAGTCAAGAAACAACAGGCACATAATTGTTTTCAAAGTTAGTGTCACAAATCAGAAAACATTATCATTATATGGAGGAACCTAAATTTAGCCGAAAGTCTATTTATAAGTAAATTTTTTACACCACCAGACTCTTCTGGTCTGGGGTAAGAAACTCTTGAGAGAAGGAGGACAGAAATGCCCACGTGACAGGCAAAGAACTACTCTGACAGGTTGCCAGGGGTGGAAAAGAAAACTCTAGGGAAAGTTTGAAACTGAACTGGGGAGGACAGGCAGATGAGGGTAGACCTTTGAGAGATGAGCCTTGAAGCCAGTATGTTCTTATGGTTCTTATGAGGATATTTCATTGCCCTGAGCCATTTCTACCTGCACTCTGTATTTTCTTCCACTGACGTTGGTTTATCTGTTTCTTTTCCCTGTTAATATTCAGTACCTGCTAGTACCCATTACACATACATTGTTCTCTCTCCTTTTTGTTACCAAAACAATGTGAGAAGGTATGATTGTTCATGTTTGTTTTTTTTTTTGATACTGTTGTGTTAGGATATCTATAAAAATAATAGTGAACCAGATAGGTAATAAATATTTCTTATTCTTTACCTTTCCTCCACCATTGTATATCTCACTGTTATTTCATATTTTCTGTGAATGAGGAACTCTGCCAACTCTGAGGCTACAAAAAGGAAAAGTAATTGTAATGTCCTCTTGGAGCGTACAGTCTAGAGGAGAGACATGCACAGAATCACAATGAAAATGCATAGCCGTTCAGTATTAAGTGTGTTTCAAGTACATCAGACATCTCTAAGAAAGAGTGCTAGTCAAGGACAGGGAGTCAGCCAAGTGTTCACAGAAAAAGAAATTCTTAGATGAAAACTGAAGCAAAACAAGCAAACAGAAATCGTCACCATCACCATCAGCAACACAAACAACAAAACAAGAGTGGAAGTGCAATGAGTGTCTTAGGTCAAGTTCCTTAGAAGTAGAGTTGGAATAAGGACTTGATGTACAGGATTTATGGGGGAGTGCACTTCAAGAGAAACCTGTCACAAAGGGAATGCAGCAGGAGAAGGAAGGACCATGAACTGAGCAACGGTGTGGTCTCACATCAAGTTCTAACCACTTAATAGATCACAGCTTCGAATTTCAGTAAGCTTCCTAAGTTCACATAGTTAATAAAGAATAAGGATAAGGTTAAGTTTTGATGAGTAAAAAAATCCATACAGTTGTCACTATACCAATCTTTTCTTCTGTAGTAATTATACCCCAAAGAGTCCACATTTATGCTTGCTCAACTCTGATGAGGATAGAGAAAGGCCACTGTAATGGAAATGTCCTTGACGAGAGAGTTGGAGCTGACTTTGGAGTCTGATAGCCTAGAGCTCAAAACAAAACAAAACAAACAACAAAAATGCTTTTGGCATTTTCAGAATTTTAGATTGTTGTTTTGTATGATCATGCTCTAATATATATAATGTTCTCTTTACTGGTATCTGTTGCCTGAGGAAAACATTTCAGTGAAGGTTACATTAGTACATGGGTAGAGTCTGCAAAATGCTGGAATCAGGGAACCTATTAACCTGGAAATATACAAGTGACTATTTAAACCACAGTAAACTCATTTTGCATAATCTTTTGCATAATTGTTTTGATTCCTAATACCTAACTTTCAAAGGGGCATAGAGTGACTCTGAGGAAAGCTAAAGTGGACCTGAGCTATAAAGCTTTGGAAACTTCTATTCATAGAATTCTAAAGAGATCTAATCCACCTTCTTTTTTCATGCAGAGTTAAGTATCAGAGGCAATGAAAACATTTATTCACCAATACCTGGGTCAAAACCATGTTAGCAATAAGATGCTTACCTCACAAAGTAGTTCTTTTAGAGTGAATTGTTTAAGTTCACACCTGGAGTTGCCACTTTGTAGCTGTGCAAATTTAGGCATGTTCCTCAGCTTTAGTATTCTCACCTGTGAAATGAAAGCCAAATAATCTATGTAAAGTAAAATACCCAGACCCCCTAGTCTAACCCTTCTTGAGGATAAAAAAACAACAGTTTTGATTGTTAGACTATTTGATTGATTATGAACAATCAATCACCAACCCTGGTTCAGTGAAACCCCAGAATATCTCTAGATATCTCAGGGAACTTCTTAAAATTATTTTTTCTCAACACAATATTAAATGCACTTTGACATATATAAGGCCTGTCTAGAAGGTTTCCAGCCATGTAATATGAAAAATAAAGATATTTATTGGAGATGATACAAGAAACATTGTACAGAGGAAATGACTCCTCAGTCCCCGCCAAGGTAGGCACCTTGGGACCTCACACAGTTCTCCCAATCAGCATAAGCTGCCCTGTCATATTTTCCTGAATTTCATTGATGGTCTGCAATCTATTCCCTTTCAAAGGTGATTTTAGTTTGGGGGAAAGCCAGTCACAAGGCACCTAATTTGAAGTTTAGAGGGACCTGAGTGAGTGGATATTTTGCCAAAAAATTCTGCATAAGATGTGATGCATGAGTGGGCACATTGTAGTGATGAAGCTGCGAATCACTGGTTGCCCAAAGCTGCAGCTTTCTGAGTCATCTGAATAGTTTCCGAGGTGGGACATTCAAGCTTAATGCAAAATATGATACCGATTTGTTGCTCTACTCGTTCAGTCATTTTGAATGTGATAGCCACACAGTACACGTTCTCACTCAATACTGTCTAATGCCCTCAATGTCTAGTACAGTGAAGGCATCGTTGTTCATATATGTACATTCCAGTCCAATCTTCTTGGTAGCCGAGTTACATCAATGTAATGAGAACTATTCTCATTATATTGACAATGGCTGTATGTTTTTCAGACAGACCTCACATACTTTGGGAAATAGGAAGGGAAATTTTAAAAAATTAAATATTAATATGGAATTCAACTTCCTATAAATATTGCCTCATTTTGGTAATAGGATATTGGGTACTACTTATTAACATCTTTTCCACCTAGATAAGTAGTGAATAGTACAGAGATTAAGGCAAACCTTTAAGGATGTTGCTTAAAATTGGTCCCCTGGGTTTTCAGGGACCAATTTTACATAGGCCTATTTTTTAATGTACAACTACCAGGGTTCCCAACAACTAGAGAGACTGACCTTACTTGGCAGCCTTGATCACACAGATTTAAGGTGGGGTAAGGGGTAGGGAGGGAAGAAGTGTGAACAGTTCTCCAGTTGGAAGAGGATAATATCCATGAATAGTGGCTCTCCTCTCACATGACCTCCCAGAGGTGGGACTAGTTGTTCTCCTTGGAGAGAAACAAAAAAGTGAGATGGCGCTGCATCATAATTATTGAGCATGTGTAGGGTCTGCAAAAAGGGATGATCAATGCCTTCTTCTTCCAACTGATGACTTAGCCTGGGCGTTGATCACTCGCCCAAGTCATATCTGAACACAAAGAGAAATATGGGTAGGGTAGGTGGAGGACATCAATGCTATGCCCTAGAGTCTCCAGTGCCTAAAGTGTATGTGAGGTGAGTATTGTGCTGTTTTGCCCAGAATTGGGTCTTAGAGTGTGGATGAGATTTAGAGTTGCAGACTTGCAGAGTGTGGAGAAAGGCTTACACATCAGGGGTATGCTGTGTGAGAACTTCAGGGAGCAGTCAGCTGCTAATGTGGCTGAGAATCAGAAGAGACAACCTACGCTCAAGAAAGTTGCTTGAAACTGAGTCCTCTCAGCAACAGAGAATCGTGAGGTCTCTACCCTCCCATAGCAAGTCCGTACACAATATGCCAGATCAGCAGAACAGACCAACAGATGGCACAGCAACTTTTCTATAGCTAATTACATACAGAGTTGGTACTTTTTCCTCTCTTCTCCCCATTTATATTAGTTAGGGTTCTCCAGAGAATCAGAACCAATAGAATGGATAGATAGATAGATAGATAGATAATAAGGAATTGGCTCACATGAATACGGAGACTGATACATTCAGATCCAGGAGAAACCGCCAATGTTATAGTTTTAGCCTGAGTCCACAGGCCTGAAAATGAGGAAAAACAATGGCATAAGCTGCTAGTTCAAGTCTGAGATTGATGACCCAGCTTAAAGGTAGTTAGGTAGAAAGAGCAAATTCTCCTGACCTCAGCCTTTCAGTTCCATTCAGGCTTTTAACACATTGCATGAGGCCCACCCGCATTGGGCAGGCAAACTGCTTCATACAGTGTACTGATTCAAATGGTAATTTCTTTCAGAAACATTGTCACAGAGAAACCCAGAAGTGATATTTAACTGAATATCTAGGCCCTTTGTGACCCAGTCAAAGTGGCATATAAAATTAACCACCATATCATCCCAATATAAAAAGTTTAAAAATGAACAGAATTTGTCTTTTTATTTAGATGAAGAATTATATATTAATCAGACTAAAATATTAAGGGAGAAACAAAGTGTTTGGGACATAGTTAACATTAAATATTATTTATTGTTTATCTAAATATGGAATTTAAATAGTAATCCTCTCTTTTATCTGGAAACCTCACTAGCATCCCTTATACCTTATGAGTAATACTCTGAGTTAGGAGGCCAGACAGTCATGCTCATTTTATTCCTTTGACACTGTCTATATAAAAAATAAATTGTACTTGTTTTGTTTGTTGTAGTGGAAATGCATTAGGAATGGCAACAAATAATTCATGTTGTTAATGTGTTAACATTTGAAAAGGAAGTTATAAGCTTATTCAATTTTCCACCTCAGAGCCACCTCCAGAATTTTAATGGACTTTTGATACTCAGACTTCAGTTAATAGTGAAACAACACCAATTCCGGCTTCTGTAACCCTGAAAAAATGGTTTGAGCTCATAAAATCATAGCGTTTTAGAGCTATAAGGGATATTAGGGATCATCATTTGATTAAAACTACTCTTGTGCTTTGAAATGAAAAAAAATCTGGTTTTAAAGAAGAGAAGTTATTCGGACGATCTTTCAGCTCAGCTGCCTGACATTCAATAAAGCAGAACATCTAAGTCTTACAATCAAACAGCTCTAACCCCGCTGTCAAGTGTGACTTTTTAAACCTGTCAAACAGTCATTAATTCTCACTTCTTAAAACATCTACCTTTGAAGCTGTCTAACCTTTTCTGAGAAAATTCAAAGCATACGATCATTTTCTGAAAAATTACCTGGAGTGAATTCTTTGTTAAAAAAGTACTTCTGAGAAACTACCATTGAACATTTCAATTATTACATTTTCAGGAAAAACTAGTTGTGAATCTTGCTGATTGGAATGCCTCAGTGTTGATTAGTTATGTCTCCCTAAATAATTGACTGTTTAAAATTATGATCAACTTTCTCTTTCATAAAAAATCAAGAGCATAAAACTTCTTCAGTTTTATCATGATCCATAAAAGTGTCAGCTTTACATCACTTCGTGAATTAATACATGCCCAAACTACCAGTGAGCTTAAAAGTCATGAAACAAATGGGTTTTGTTGGCATCTTTTCTCTTCATAGTCAACATCCCCTTTCTGGGATATACGGTCATTGATGCAGAGGAAAAGGGAATAATGGCAGAACCACGTGAAGGATCTTAAAGTTCCTGCTTAGATGTGGTGTATGCCACTTTTACTCACATCCCATTGCCCAAAGCAAGTTCATATCTGGACCTGACATCAGTACAGTGGAAGTATACTCCTTCCACAAGGAGAGGCACCACGAGGACCCTGTAATGTTGAGAAGTACAATGAATATTTGAAACAAGAGTACTATTTAACATAGGAAACTAAAGCCCAAAGCAGTTCAGAGACTAAGCCACATAACCAAGTCCACAAGTTGGTTATTAATACACCCAGGATTAGAACACAGCTCCTAATCAACTGATCATAGGTTTTTTTGTCATTTGTATTTGGGCCCCCACTTATGTATGTATATACACATGCTCCTAAATACAATAGCTTCTTAAGTGCATTTTTCAAAGATTTATCCCACTCCGTGTTCACAAAAAGAATCAAATATTTCTAGAATCACTTTAAGAGGACTCATATCTAAATTCATACACCAGTCATGGAAATGGGCTATATAAATCTGTTTTCTCTCTTATAACCTGATATTCCAAAGTAGATCTTTCAAGACCTGAAAATCTCAGCAGAAGGAGTGCAAACAGTTTCTTGCCAACCAGTGAGCTCTTCTTGGAAAACCCAGTAATTACTTCCAATGTTTGCCTCCCACCAAACCCCTGCAGGTTTGGAAATTTCATCTTAATTTTTTAAACTTAAAGCAGATAATGTTGAAAAATAATAACTTGAGAAAAAAGGTGATAAAGAATAAGAAAAAGTAAACTGGTACGTGAAAGATAAGAACTGATTTTGAAATGTGGAGATTCTTTGTAGAAAAAATATGTTTATATCTTGAAGTTAGTGTAGATTTTAGCAAAACACTTTTAATTGGAGCTAGCTATCAGAGTTCCATTTGGTCTTTTCTCTTAGCTTCATTGTGAAATTCTACAGAAATCACCTGCTGAATAAAAAAAATCATGGTACTGCAGCTCCTTGTAGTCAGAAGTTACTTTTAACCCAGGTATGAGGGCAGAGACAGCACAAACTGGTACCCTGAGTATCCATCAAAACTGAGCATCTCTCTAAAGATGGTAGATGCTTCCTGAGTGAGGGCTAGAAATAAGAAAAGACAGACTAGTTGAAATGTCATTTTTGTAAAAAGGTGGCCTTTGCTTCTTTGAATATCACTGAATGGCTAAGAAATGGTCCACATTGTGTCAAGGAGCTTTCTTTTGCAGCCAAAAGGAAGCCTAGCTGTGAATGGCAGAGTACACCCACCTGTCCTATTCATTCAGCTCTGCATGCCCAGGGGTGATGGTAAGTGACATCCTTGAGTTATGATGAAATAGAACACAAGTCTCTGGAATATTTGAAGCTCACTCTATTTGTTGCAAAGTCTCTGTCTAAATAAAAGTGATGCGGAGGCACAAAATCACTGCTACAGGGTCTGACTATAGGGCTTCAGAAATCTGTGCTGGTTGAGGTTTCCAAGGTTTCCAAAAGGGTTTGACTATCTGGAGGAATATATATGAAAGGACAAATATTGGTCCACTGTTTGAATGAGAACTATGTTAGAGTGAATAAAGGAGAGTGTTAATATTCATTTCAACAAACCAAGCAGCTGTGATGTAACTGCATGCCATCACTGCAGTTATGGGTGCTGTTTATAACAGGATGTAAGAAGTGACTGCTTATGGACACCCACACATACACTGAACACTTAGAGGTTAGCATTCAGCTAAGTTCCAAATGCCATCTGCATACATAGCTTTTTCAAGTGGAAACAACTATTTTTCACTGCAAACCATAAAAGTGACTGAAAACAATGACATATTCATGTGCTCTTATAATATAAAAACAGTCAATCTGATTGAAACTACATTTTATTTTTACAAAGGAAATTTATTTTTGGATCATGATCTATGTCATATTAAACATATTCTATAGCTATGAGCTGCCCCAGAACCCTACTAAAATATTTATTTTCAGGAATACATCTTTACAATTTATTTTCTTTCCTATTTATGTTTATCTTTAGTCCTTTAAAGTAAGATAATTTATTTACTTTGAAATTACTTTAAGATTTGAAGGATCCATGAGTAACAGCAAATGGAATTCAAAGAGCTCAATTTATCTAGTATATATTTGATATTTGACTTTTTTACAATTGGAAAATATTTTGATTTATTTAGTCTTTTTATTTTAATTTGTCATAGAAAAAAACATTTTAGGTAAGCCTCCTGTAGCTAATAATCAGTTACACTTTTTATAAAACAGACATTTTTATATGTGGAAGAGTAGAAAATATTCTCTCCATTTTGATCAAAAATGTGTTTTCAATATATAATAATACCTTACACTTAATAGGTCTTTTCTATATTTTTCTTAAATTAATTTATGGAGAAGAACCATCAGACAAAATGATGATCTAAATACAATCCCCCAAATAGTACATAAATTGTACATTACAAGTATTGATCTCCTGCTATAAGTGGCATTTTTTGAGTCCCCAGTTAGTTCCACTTTGAAAGTCCAGAACAGTATCATGTAGGTAGGGAGGATAGCATGGTACTCCGTTTACACAAGAGGAAACAGAAGAAATTTAAGCCTGTTTGATCAATTCAAGCTCTGCGCATAATGCTTTGTCAATAGGCACACCATGAGGCAGCCCCAGCTGAATGCTAATCCTTCCATTTTAAAAAGGTTACATGGCATGTTAGCTTCATGACTTCCATTAAAACCAATGGGAGTTATACCATTGCCATGCTTTGGGAAGAATGCCCTCTAAAGCTATTGATTTTGATCTTTTGAACTGAAGCTCTGAGGCCTGTGTCCATTGACAACTACCCTGCGTAGTTCTTACAGAATTCTGTGCTACTGAAGTGCTGGATTAGCAAGTAAGCTACTTTTTCAAATTAATCAGCTTGTCTATCTGAGACAAATGTTTTTATCCCAATACTCTTAGAAATGCCACATATCAAGCTTATTTCTAACAGTTATAGAAGTACCAACCATGGATTTTGTTGCAGTAAACAGAAGAGCCAGCCCAGGCAGAGGAGAGCCATTGTGACGTGGTCAGATTTTTACTGTGGGAAGTGCGCTGTGTTTTCACAGTAGCTATTTAATTAGGAAATGTGGGTGACGGGGCAAGAGAGAAAGCAGAAAGCAGAGGTACCAGTTAGAAGGTTGTTGAGGATATCCAGCCCTCAGATAATGACAGCTTGGAGTAGGGCATGAGCAATGGAGAGGCAGGGAAAATGAAGAAATATCAGTAATAATCAAGTTGGAGAATTGTCATGGGGTGCGAATCAAGAGCGAAACATGTGCCATTAACAGTCAGATAATGTGGGTCGGTGGGCTAAATAGTGAGTGAGCCCGAATGATGAGGACAGAAGCAACTCAAATTTATCTATTTGCTCCCATTAAGAGTTTAGAATCAGTGCTACCAGTCTTCCCAATTGAAAAAAAAAAAGTACACATTTGGATATTGGTGTGAATATGTCTATTTTTAAGTAATAGGACCATTGTGTAGACACCTAGAACATGTCTGGAAGCTAAATCTACCAATAAGCCACCATTTGAGGCTTTCTAGTTTCTTCTCTAGCACATTATTAGCACTCAGTAAGTCTGCATCTACATTGGATAGATAGTGAGTAAATGAATAAATAGAATGGCTCTAACAAGGCTTTGTGTGGTCTCAGATACTTGTACTTTTAACACTGAGCTTATATCAATACATGTTTCATATTAACCACATTAGAGAAAAATTCCTGTTTGAGAGTGTAAAGGTTAAATAGTCCTAAATTCTCTTTGCATGAAGATTATATTTGTATTTTTATATTTAACATCTTTTTATTCTGGTTCATTTATGCAGTTTTCTATTCCTAACAGGTAGAAATGATAATTACTTAATAGCTAATAACAGGATTCTCAGAAATAACTTTTTCAATACCATGCCATAAGCTACTTTTAGATAAATTTTGAGAATTAAAATAAAGGCATAAAGTGCTTTGCATTTAAAAAAATGGAAAGAAAGTAATACAGTATATGAGATAGAGAAAGAAAAAAAAAGGAAAAGGCCAGAAACTATTATATCATAGTGAAGGATTTTGTTGTTGTTGTTACTTTATTTTCTTCAGAATTTCACTTTTGTTCCTTGTTCTGTTTTTAACTCCTTACTTTGGAACTCAGGTATTGTCGATCCGCATTTCTTTTCCTAATATGCGTGTTTTTTAAATACTTCTTTGCGTGCATCCCCCTCATGCTGGTATGTGGAACTCCCATTGTCCACAAGGTCTGTCCGTGAGAAAGCTCCTTTGCATTCCATCTCTCTCCAGTGTCCTCATTATGTAATAATTGTTTGCTGCTAATTATATTTGATTGAAAATCAATACACCTAGAGAGAAACTTCAAATACTGTCATAGCTCATTGAAAGGTCTTATCTAATGACAAAAACTATGAACAATGTGTATAATAGAGCATGAAAATGAGATAGGCTCATGTGTTGTAACCAGAATTTATAAATCATTTACAATACATGCTACTTTAGCTCACCCTTATAATTTAATCATCACAATGACCCTGTTAGGAGATATGACCCCATTATACAGCAGAAGAAAAGAGCAGTCACTGAGATTAAATGAACATAAACCCACAAAAGCCACATACTTTCATTCCACAGATCTAATAACTCCACGTATCCTGATAGGTTCCCTCTTTGCTTCCGAAAATGATTCTGCATGGTAATCTGTCATGTCATGTCTCTCTTCCTAGCAAAGTGGTGCTCTTATCAAGCTGTATATACACTTGCACACACACTAATATTACTACTGTCACTTGAAGTTGTGTTGTTCATCATTAACTTTGGTACTAATTTTCCGTAATTTCTGTATTGCCATTTCCATTACATAATTTTCAGTTAACAATGTTTAATTCTCTTCAGAGTATAAATCAAGAAATAATTGTCTCAACTGCTTTGTGTATATAAAATTAACAAATTGTTTCATCAATTGAACTCTTATTTTGTGTTTGTAGGTCAGCTCAAAATTATAAAAGTTATAAAATGATAGAATATTTTAAGTTGCATCAAAACTTAATACTCCCCATTGAGTTGTTCTACAAAGTAGGGTTTCCATAGTTTCAGTTTTCTATTTCTTTCTATTATATTTATGTACAGTGAGCAGATAATTTGTTGACCCCACTGGTAACTCTAACAGTAAAAGAGACTAAAAATTGAGACAACAAGGCTAAACAGACTGTCCTGGGAAAATCAAGATGTGTGTCCCCCTAGAGAGAATCATAATACACCAAATGAGTATGATCATTTTCCTTAACCTAAACTCAGAGAGACCAATCCAAGACTTCAGCACTATTGGTCCCAGGAAATGAAGTGTCACAAAACTAACTTTATGGAAGCTCGGGGGCCTTTTCCAAAC
This sequence comes from Sturnira hondurensis, assembly GCF_014824575.4. Classification (NCBI taxonomy): domain Eukaryota; kingdom Metazoa; phylum Chordata; class Mammalia; order Chiroptera; family Phyllostomidae; genus Sturnira; species Sturnira hondurensis. Next base: position 12,508,163 of record NW_028077105.1, on the reverse strand, counting down.
AGTCTCAGCTATTTGGGTTGCAATGCTGTTGGAGGATGGCAATATCACAACTGTAGGTCTAAGGTATAAAAAGTGTAGAGGACACATTTTTCTTTGAGAAACAGGATAACTTAGCTTTCACCCCAAGTGCTAGACCAGAACAAAGTAGCCAGTGTTTTTTTCCTATAATAGTTCTCATAGCTGAGCGCCTTGGATGATTTCCAGACACCACCCCACACCCCTCAATCCACTGAATCACAAACTTCATGATGAGGCTTGAGAACAAGAAATTTTAACCACATCCATGAATGATTTAAATTTACACTAAATTTTGAGAATCACTGATTTAAATCAAATATTGATGGAAACAGTAAAATAATGATGTAATTCCAAACTGCAACCTTCTTAGCCCTTTCCTTGGCTTGTTTGCTGTCTTAACAACTGTTAAAACCCTCCACTGATTTCCACTTTATTCATAAATTTGGGTTGAATTTTCATGTTTTCTAAACTTCTTTCCCAGTACATCTGTCTCTCCCTCTTCTTTTCTGTTCTCTTTTTATTTTTCTGTCTTCTTACTCTTCTCATAAAAAATAAGTGAATCATCACTATATCTTCTTTCTCTTCATGTCTGATAACTTTTCCTCAATATATTCACTGAAAAAATATAATATATGTTTTCATGAATGTTAATATTTAATTAAATTTTAATAACAATATACAACAGAAAAATAAGAGTATATACTCCTTTCCCAGCTAAAAAGTACTCCTTAAGTATTTTATCTGAGTTGAAAAATGAAATCTGCTCGCTCAGTTACTTTATTCATTTGCATGTAATGCTGTAGGAAATCTGCGTGTTACGGATTTCAGGGCTCTAGGCTCAGTGGCCTTACACATGGCTTTGGTAGTAGTCCTTACAATAAAGTATCCTGACTTCAGGGCAAGATCTCTGCTGATTCATTGTTGTATCCAGAATAGCTCCTAGCAGAATGTCTTGTACAGGGAAGACACCCATTAATATTTTTCAAATAAGTGAACAGAAGAAAAGAAAAACCTGGCTTCCTCTTAACTTGTCACACACTGGGCTCATGTGTGACTCAAATACATAAAGAGACCCTTTGGTGGTATAAATGAGAATAATAACCTCTGCTCTCTGTGATTTTGTAACAATATCTTAACAACTAAGTTCAGTCTTGTAGGTGGTTATGGCTTTGATAAAAGAGGATGTTTTGTAGGAATAAATAATTTGAAATATTGCTAGGAAACTTATGGGCTCAGTGTTGTTACTTTTATTCCCTGAGTCTGTGAGAATATCGGTGTATAGTTAGGGAGATTCGAGACATATGATTAACAAGCATTTAGTGAGCCCATGCTATTTACATGGTACTATTTTAAAATGGCATAGCTTATTTCAGCATTTAGGTTTTATACATATTTAAAATCCCTTTTGTTCTCAATTTTAAATCCCTCCAAAGTAATAGTATGGCTCCTAACCTTCCACAACTCTGTATTCACAAATATTCTATTTCTTGGAAATACCTTGATCTCAAAGCAAAGAAAAAAGTATAGCATCTGGGATTAACTTCTTCAGAAGTCACAGGATTTCTTCAGAAGACTTTTGGTTTTTAATTTTTTTTAATTTTCATGCTAACCTCGTTTTCTGTCCAGAGTAATTTTTACAGAGGGAAAGAATACAAAGGCAAAAGTTAGAATAAGTTCAAAATTACACCTCTCTTTGCATTTAGTTAGTAATATTTTAGTGCTAGAGTCTTCAATACTATAGAGTTTTAAAAATACAACTAGTTTAATAGTATTTTTTATTTTGATTGTTGTTCAATTACAGTTGTCCCCATTTCCCCCCATTACTCTCCCTTGCCCTGACCACCCACCACCTTACAAATTCAGTCCTTCCCTGTACCCCCACTGTTGTCTTTGTCTATGGGTCCTTTATGAAAGTTCCTTAATTTGTCCCTTCCCCTTCTTTACTTTATTATCTTCCTCTCCCCTCCCCCCTGGTCACTGTCAGTTTGTTCTTTATTTCCAAGTCTTTGGTTCTATTTTGCTTGCTTTTTTGTTTTGTTGATTAGGTTCCACTTATAAGTGAAATCATATGGTATTTGTCTTTCATGTCCTGACTTATTTCACTTAGCATAATGCTCTCCAGTTCCATCCATGCTGTTGTGAACGGTAGAAGTTCCTTCTTTCTTTCTGCTGAGCAGTATTATACTGTGTAAATGTACCAGTTTTTTGATCCACTCATTTACTGCTAGGCATTTAGGCTCTTTACAGCACTTGGCTATTGTAAATAGCATTGCTATGAACATTGGGGTGCATAAATTCTTTTGAATTGTTGTTTCAGGGTTCTTAGGGTATGGAATTGTTGGGTCAAAAGGCAGTTCTCTTTTTTAGTTTTTTGAGGAAATTACATACTGTTTTCCATAGTGGCTGCACCTGTCTGCATTCCCACCAACAGTGCACTAGAGTTCCCTTCTCTCCACAACCTCACCAGCATTTGTTGTTTGTTGATTAGATTGTGATGGCCATTCTGACCAGTGTGAAGTGGTATCTCATTGTGGTTTTAAAGAAAGAAGAACAAAGTGAGAGGGATCAAAATACTTGATATGAAACTATGTTACAAGGCTGCTGTAAAAAATACAACTATTAAGGGAATTTTCTACTAAAGTATTGAACAACTTCATAAAATGTATCAACAATCTCTTCCCTTAGGTGAGGATCAGTTGTGCAGGAGCAGGTCGGTGGTGCTCCAATGTAGTCTGTAGCTGTCCACTGGTTTCACAGGCTCTGGGGTTTCCCAGGCGACACAGGCAAGGTCAGCCCCCATTTGTATTTTGCCTAGGGCCCCCCTGTCTGAGCTATAAAGCAATCTGAGGTGGCTGCTACTTAGCTACTTATAATGGGCTTACAGGTTTCCTGGTGAAGCCAAGATGTGAGTCTAGGCTGGTTACTATTGGTGCCAGACCTGGAGCCCCCTAGCAAGAGGTATGGGGACTAGGGCTCACTGAAGCTGGTTGTTGCTTGTTTGAGAGAATTTAGGAAGTCATGAGGCATGAACCAAGACCAGACATTCATATGGAAAAGAAGCATGGGTGGGCTCTTAAATTGGGTGGCACGAAATCTCTGGAAATTTCTAGGGCAGGGAAAATAGTGTTAGCCAAATTATTGGAGTCTCAGATATAGCACAAGCTTGCCAGTCTGTGGCCCTGTCGGGGTTAGGTTCAGAGAAGGGACAAGGGTCTCCGCCCACCTTTTTGTCTTAGATAAAGCTGTCCCTCAGCTCTTGCCTTGATGCCAGACACTTCATTTTCTCCCTGTGTGCCACTGGTGCCTTTAAAGCTGCTACCCTGGTGCTGGAGCTCAGAGGTAGTGCATCTGATTAAGTACGTGTATGGGTTTTTAAGAGGAACTTCTTGGAACTCCAGAAGTTTCTTCAACCAACTCAATCCCCACTGGTTTTTGCAGCCAGAAGTTATGGGGACTTATCTTCTTGGCATTGGAGCCCTGGACTGCATGGCCTGGTCTTGGGACTCCTCAATCCCAAGATATCCCTCCCAAACTTTTATTCACTACATGTTGACGTGGGACCAGTCCATTCCATATCTCCATGCCTCCTACTGATCTGGATAGATGTGGTCTCTTTAATTCTGTAGTTGCCAGACTTCCATTGCACTTGATTTCTGGTGGTTCTGAGTGATGTTTGTTCTCTATTTTAGTTGTAATTTTGGACTGGTTTTGTGAGGAGGCGAGGTACGTTTAACTACAATGCCTCCAGAAGTCACCTCTCAGTTTCCACTGATTTTTCTGCCCAACCTTATGTTCACAAATCTTTCCGTTTTCCAAAGAAGATAGACATTCCAATACTTATATGGAAACTTCTTTTTTTTTAATGTTGGCAATTTGCAACATTTTTACAAACACTGCCTTTGACAAACAAAAGATTTCTGTGGCTCACATTGAGCCCTGGGCTGACAGCTTTCCACCTCACTTAGGGAAATGGAAAAGCTGACTGAGGCAGTCAACATGTTCATTATGCAGTGCTGCTGGCCACAGGCAAGTGCCTATAGACTGTGATTCTTTACCTCACTGTCACCTGTCTACAGGGTAGTAGTGTTAACAACATTTGAGTGAGAAAATTTACCTATGTCCATACAGATTTGTCAATCATCGGAATATTCTCATAATGAATGAAAATCAGCTGTCTTATTTGTTGAGGTCCATCTGGTGAAATTCTGGGTTTGGGAATATTTGTGGTTTAAGAGCTTGGAAACCTCAGTGTTAGTGAACATTGACATTGTTCAGGGAGGAGATAGATGAATGAGGCAGAAAACCTGAATGTCACCTCTGATTTCAGTTGTCGTCTGGAATGAGTACAATGCTCCTAGTTACCTGGCCAACCTTCCCCCTTAATTTAAATGATTTGATGAAGAAAATAAACACTGTTTCTCACTGCTCCAAGAAAAAGCAAAGATCCACTCATGGCCAGATTTGGGAAATAAACTTTAAAAGAAAGCAATGACAGCCAAAGCAATCATTACGATGCTCAAGGCTAAAGTCACTCTTACTTTATTCTTTCATCATTCACCCTAGCATGGTTTTAAAGGGTGCTTTGAAAGATTCTAAGATGAAGAGAAATCTTATCTCCAAATATTACAAATTGTTTAATTGAATATTTCTACAATCTATTTCATTGTTGGCCCCTTAGAAGTCATGATATACAGGAGATTTAAAAAGACATTGGGAACATTTGTCATAAGAGGACAGGAAGTTGAGTGAAGATGATGACCTGAGTCTCCAGTTCTGGGCTTACCCTATGGGAGGGATTAAAGCACAAAAATATTCAAAAGATGGAGTTACCATCATAAAGAACACAAGGGAAATCTCTGTGAAAATCTTATTCTTAAAGAGTAATGTCCGTTTGGCAACAGAGAATAGGGGAGGCTGAAAGTCAGTGGAGCCTGCCTTTAGTTTCCACTGTGTACAACTTACATATTCTATGGTTGAAAAAATTCTCTGGGGCAGCACTTTCCTCTCTTGTAGAGACCAAGCTATTGAGTGAGATGATCTCTAAGGTCACTTTTGAGTTTTGTGAGAATATGGATCAGAAAAAAAAATCCAGGAAAGATATCATCATAATGCCCTCCCCCCAGATAAGTAGACATCTTAAAGAGCATATAACTTCAAATAGTTTTCAACTGTGTATCTGATTATGATTACTGATTTGGTTTTTATCTATCATTTGCATGGGAGAGTGTGAAAGAACACCTGACTTTTGGAGAACCAACTACAAAAATGAAAGAAATAGAATAATCTTTTGGGATTTATGCTATCAAATCAATGTATTCAAGAAGCGATAAATACAAAGTTGCCTAAAGGGGAGAAGGGGACCACCATTACGAGGAGGGCTGGAATGTACCTTTTTGAATGTTTTGATATATCCAAAGCATGAATGTGCAGGAGTGGAGTTAATCAGCTGTGGAAGAATAGAGAAAGGAGAGTTAAGGCACAAATGGTGGCAGGGCCCATGCAAGCAAAATCCAGCGGGAAGGGACAGTGAGTGCTTTAAGATTGCCACATTAATAACCAGACCATTGTGAGATGACTACACCAGGTTATCTTACTGTGATGCTATTAGACCTTTCATTCATCTGGTTCCCCTTGTTCTGACTTTCTGCTCACCAAGCTACCTTCTGATTATAATCTAGCATTTCGAGGAAGTCTGCCTACAGGGAGAAAGTACAGTGAGAATACACATTGCAAATATTTCCCATCCCTATCACGGTGACTTCTTGTGGAAAATTCAGATGGGTTTATGATGATGATTTGGCTTCCCATAAACTCGGTCACAGGGAGATCATACCAATGTGACTATTCTCTTCTAAATAAGTATATTACTCATTAGAGATGAATAAATAAGTACTCTAATCTTAGATGATATATAGTTAACATAAATTGGCATGCAGGGCATGAAAAGCCTGGAGTGTCAAAAAATGCCTGGCTGTTCAGAGCAGAGAGCCGGATTATCAGACAAGGCAATTAATCAAGGCACTACCCAGTGAGTTCTTAAGTAACACTCCATTCATCAACCTATTTCTAAATGCAGAGAAATTCCACCAAGAGAATCTAAATAATCATGTTGTATATAGGTCAGTGCCCAGTCAATTTTAGAAAGATCCCCAAATATAATGGCACGTTGAGTATCTTTTAAGCTATACTGACAGAGAACATGTAAGGACTTCTTGGTACAGTGCCTGAAACAGAGGATGCTACGAAAGGCATTTGGAATAAATAAATGGGGCTTATTCACACTTGTTACCACTTTTTCTTAACTTCGTTGATGTACTAATTTGAACAAGTAATTTCTGTAACAATTGTAGTGTCTCTGATGCAAAGCATGTCATGAGAAATCTCTTTATCTTTGCTTTTTTAGCAGCTTATCTAGAAGTCCCTATATATGGTTTTCCTAGCATTTTCCCTGCTTGAATTTGCATGTCTTTTCTTAGATTTGGGGAATTGTCAACTATAATTCCTTCAAATGTTGCTTTTTCCTGACACACTATTTTTTCTTTTTCTTTTGGGATTTACATGAATGTTACTTTTTATAACACAAATTTATAATAATCTGATTATTTTTTAACTTTATCTATTTGTGTTCTTCAGATTAGATCCATTTTATTGCTCTGTCTTTATAGTCACCGATTCATTTCTCTGCCATCTTCAATATGCTATATTAAGCCTGTCCAGTGGGTATTTTCCCTGCACATATTGTATATTTTGGTTCTAAAAGTTCCAAAAGGAAATTCTTTGTTTCACCTACACAGTTTCTACTTCTCTGCTGAGATTTCCTATTTTTTATTCATTATGAAATTATTTTCATTCCCATCATTTATCATGATTATAACAACTGCTTTAACATCCTGTCCACTAGTTCTAATATCTGAGTTACTCATAGTTGATTTTAGTTTATTATTTTTCTCTTTAGAATGAGTAATATTTTCTTGAATCTACACATACGGATTTGTTATGCATGTTAATCTAGATAGTGTCATTTTTACATTGTGTAAACTCAGGATTCTGTTTTCTTACCCTGAAGAGTGTTAACTTTTCATTCGTTTACTAATGTTAGTAGGCAATTGATTTGGTTGGATTTAAACTGTGAATCAGATTCTGCCCCTTGTGCAATAGCTCACATCTCCATTTGGTTCTTCAACTCTTCATCTTAACAATGAGTCTGCCATGTGCATATGTGGTTCCTGACACAGCCAGAGATCTGGGCAGATTTAGACACATATTTTGGGACTATTCCTCTCCTGCTATCTACTTTTTTGTATTCTCTTCTTATTTCCAAGCATCTGGGGTTGCCCAGAACTCTCTCCTCTGGTTCTTCTGGCCAGAAACTCTGAGTTTTCATTGGAATTTTATATACTGCACGCGGCATGCCATGCCCTTCTCCCAAGTGTCAGCTCTTCACTTTCTACTGCAACGTTTCACTCTCCATCGCCTTTGGGCTCTTTGTATTTAGATGATCATGTAGGGTTGTTATTTAGAGGAGCGCTGGTCTGGCAGGAGCTTAATTGCTGTATCAGAAACCAAAATCTACCTCTTTTATTTTAATCAAAGCATTCAGGGCAACATGATCTTTCTTTCTCATAAATCTCTTCAGCATAATTTTATATTTCTTATGTTACTATCAGATTCTAGCTGATACTGTAGCACTTCCTAAGTGTATGTTAGCTGACTTATTTGCTGAATTATCAGCTCATTCAATACAAGGACTCACTCGTGTGAAGTATTTATGGCAGATAATTAAACAAAGAAGATATATACTGCTTATAAAAATTGTGACTAGAATTATGAATTCCAAAACCATATTGTTGTCAAACAAGTGGAAACTATGCTATCTATGATTTGAGTGCCATATATTAAAAGAATTACACTGAGGAGACATATTGATAAATAAAGCCTTAATAAAAGATTAGAGTTTCTTCATATTTTTAATTATCTATGGATGATTCAACTAGCCAGTTGAAACTAGACATTCAGATGGAAAAATTCTGAGGGACCCTTGGACTTAAATAAAAGTTAATTAAAACAACACTGGAGTGAGGAAGGCAAGATTTGCTATTTGCAATTGGACAAATGAATGAAAAAGCCAATACTTTATTCAAAATATTGTGCAGACAAGAGCTAATAAATCTGAAATCCCCTTAATAGAGAATCTAAATTCTGAAAGGAATAATGCATGCTAATTTTCAAAGACAAAGATATTTAGAAGAAGGGAAAACCTGGTGATGTGAAAAGCAGTTCATTGATTTATTTTTAATGCTTTCATGGGTGAAGAAGAAAAACAGCTAATGAGAAGATGGTTTTGAGATTGTGGCATGTCAAGATTGTAGGCCCACTCAATGTGAAGAAAGCGGAGATGGAAGGGGTCTATATGTTATATGCATAAACTGTTTCTTCTGAATAGCTTGTTATGGCATCATTGATATGTTAATCATCTCTGTGGCCAGGTGTTTCTCTGTAAATGAGTTTCTTAAATAAAACACTACTTTCCTTTGAATGAATTTAAAATAAGAAGGCTATAGCTAATATTTCTACAGTTACTTGAAATAGCAAAAACTTCCTTTCTTCCCAGACGTTCCTAATGTTTCCACAATAGTCATCACATTAAAAATAGAGAATATAGTGCATACTTAGAACATGAAAATGAAATTATTTTCAATTTTCATTTGTTACCTGAGGATTAAATAGGCATAATAGGAATCTGAGCTGGGGGAGGTAAAGAGAAGGGCATTTCCTTATGTTTGCAAAGATTCTCAGCCTGCGCCCTATTAGCTTATAATTAATTTTATTCCCATCAACATGGAAGAGGAGTTTTTCTGCCAAATTAATTACTTTTTATACTCCTTGGAAGTCAATAGGACTACTTGGTGATTTTGAAGAAATTATTTGAGATATGTTTCTTTCATTTCTACAAATTTCTAAGCCTAAAATATCTTTTTTGTGAAACTGAGATATTTCATTTTCACAGTATGATCTCTAAAACAAATTTAATAGATCTTGAAAGCAAGCATTGAGTTATTTGACTTGGTAATTCCACTTCACTTGAGGGGAAAAAATACTCAAAATTCCTAAAAAAAAAAACATTTATATTCAGAAACTGGGATGCATACTTTTTGTAAACATTTGTCCTTTCATAGAGGCCATTGTCCCTGAAAAGCGCTACCACTCCAGTGCTGAAAGCATCAAAAAGATGCTAAGACAACAAACTAAAATCTGACAAATGGTTTGCTAGGGAAATGGCCAATTGCACCAGCCCACTTCCTACCATGAATTGTACCTTTCAAACTTGCAGCATAAAAAATAAATGGTGGGGAAAAGAGTGTGATAATTGTCAGTGTTTCCTATTCCTTTTTAGATATAAAACTGTCCTTGTGCTAGAACTGGAAATCAGTGTGACATCATTGTGCACAATTGGCTCTGCCATTTATTTGCTATATAACCTTACATTTCTTAACATCCCTGGACCCTAGGTTCCTCAGCTGCTTTATTGATTGATTGATTGATTGATGATTGGGTTTCTTTTTTTGGAGAGAAAAAGAGAAACATCAAATTGTTGTTCCACTTATTTACTCATTCACTGGTTGCTTCTTTTATGTGCCCTGACTGAGCATCAAACCTGCAACCTTGATGTTTCTTGGTGCAACCTTGGTGTATTGGGATGACACTTTAACCAGCTACACACTGGGCCAGGGCATCCCTTGGCTGTGAGGATTAAATAAGACAGTGCCTAGTACATATCAAGTTCTCACCTAAATAATGCTGAACTAATAAATGATGTTTTAAAACTGCCTGGCTCATAATAGGTGCCTACAAATATTGGAGTCTTTTTTCCTTTGCCATAAATGACATTGAGCAGAAACAAATGGCACAATGCCAGAGACCCAGATGGTTCCTGTGGGGTTCTGATTCTTCTCTGATCCATGAGGCACAACTGTTTTCAATAAGTATCACATTAGTTATTTCTTGAGACATCTTCATTCTTCAATTCATATAGGCAAAACTCACATGTACAGTCATCCTACATTTCCAAAAATTTTAACTCGTCTTTTATTCTTATTTTTGATTTCCAAACATTATCCATGCAACTAACTAGACTTTATTTATCCTTTAAGGTTTAGAGGTAAGGTGTTATTCCTATCATTTTAAAAACCAGAGGATCTGAAACTCAGAATGGTGCACGTCGCTACTCAGTGGCAAAAAGTTTTGTTTTCTGCCTTAAAAAGCCAGCTCTTCTTTCACCACATGCTGGTTTTAAAGTTCCACTGTCCTAGGAGTTTCCAAGGTGTATCGTAAGTGATGTTCAGTGTTATATTCTCATAAAGGCTGCAAACTAAAAAATCCATAGTTTGCACACAATTTACCATCAGTATTAATTATAACACTGATATCTTTCATAAGCTAAGATGAAGGGTTTAAAGATAATAATGCAGTCTGTCGTCCTGTCCCATATGGAACACTAAGCTTTTTAGCAATGTGTACGGTCAAGTTTATTGCTCCCTAATAAAATAATGAGCTCAAAAATTTGGGAGGTTTTCACAGAATAAAAGTAAATGAACATGGCCTACTAAAGCGAAAAAGATATTCTCTTAACTCCTGTTAACTAAAACCAGCAACAGTTTGCCAGAGAGAGCACAAACTACATTAGAAGCTGTCTCCACAGAGGTAGTGAACTTCAAAATCTTGACACAATAAATAGGCAATACTTAGGGTTGCTCAAGTAAAAGCCTTCTTTTTTCCCCCTTTTCCTACAAACCCTGTTTGTGAGTTAGCTGCAAAAACTAGGTCTCAGCTTCGGCTACACAGCAGAATCGCCTGGGGAGCTCTAGGAACGCAGTGAGGCCTGAATACCACCCACAGGGACTCCAGCATAACCGTCATGGACCTCTTCTGGGCATTGGGGTGGGTGGGGGTTAAAAGCTGTTCCCGTGATCCGAATGGACAGCCAAGGTTGAGATGCCACTACTCCAAGGCAATTTCTTTGGGAATACATTTATGGAATTCCAGGCTAAGAGGATACTAGTACTTATAATGTATATTCTGCACTTCAAGAATTTCAGCAAATGGCTTTACCTAGTGTATCAATACTTTTTTGGGATAAGTGCCTTGGACAAAATGTAACTTATTGGGTATTATAACTAAAATGTCTAGGGAAAACAGCAGAGCTGAGTTTAAAATCTTAAATCATCTAATCAATGCCTCATTTGTCTCCCACTCTGGGGTTCGATTTTTCTGATTGGCTCCATTCTAAGACTAGATGTCCCTTCAGAGTCAGAAGGTGTATCAGCAACTCTCAGCACTACATTCCTCTCACATTTGAATTCCAAAGAGGAGAGAACAGGGCTTCTTTCTCAGCCTTTGATCGGAGGTCTCATTTGCTCTGATTGGATCAGAGGCTGTTCAGGATGCCAGAGCTGAGGCTGAAGGCGTAATTTGCACTCAGACCTGTTTTACCACTGTTTTACCACTGCTTCATGCACCTTTTACTACTCATATATATCCTGCCTTGAGAAAATTGTTACCAGTTTGATTAAAAAAAAAGAATTCTCTCCCGATGAAGAATTTGAGAAATAAAGAGATCCCAAAATATGACAGCTTATACAAGAAAACTTCTCCCAGTTCTCTGGCTGGAAGCTCTCTCTCTCCTCTCTCCACTCCACTTTGCATCCACTTGTTCTTATTCTAGGGCCATTTCTCTCCAAACACAGGCCAGAGCTCAGTGAGGAAAAAGCAACAGTGTGTACTATCATTGATTCTGAAATAATTGATTTTCACACTTATTTTTTATAATGCCTCTATTTGTTTCCTGTAGCTGTTATAGAAAAAAACAACCCACAAACAGCAGGAATGTATTCTTTCGAGTTCTGGAGGTCAGAAGTCTGAAATCAAGGTATGGGCACAGTCACACTCTCTCTGCAGCTCTAGGCAAGAAGCCTTCCTTGCCTCTTCCAGCCTTGGTGGCTGCAGGCTTTCCTTGGCTTCTCAAGGCAAATTTCAGTTTCTCTCTCCATCTTCATATGGTCTTCTCTATGTCTGTGTTTTTTCCTCTTCTGACTCTTATGAGGACATTTGACATCGGATTTAGAGTAGACTTTAGTAATCCAGGATAATCTCATCTTGAGATCCTTAATTACATCTGCAAAGCTCCTCTTTTCCAAATAAGGGCCTATTCACAGGTTCTGAGAATCTAGATGTGGATATATTTGGGGTGTGGGGAGGGGAGGCACGGCTATAATACTCATTGCCATTTTTATCTGGGTTTTCACTTTAGAGCTTTTTTTTGGCTAGCCACATGCATGAGTGGGCTGTCAAAGAAGGGGTAGGAGGCACATATTATTTGCAGAGAAAGGGAACCCTCCATTGTGAGACTAGGAAACCCCCTAAGCACGTACAGCTTACCAGTGGAAGACTAATAGTAACTCCTTAGGGTGCAACACACATTACTGAGCTTTAAAATATAAGTAGAAAATGAAGCACAAAATAAGAGGCATAGTTCTTTTACATCTTAAGGTTGTAAAAAAAAATAACAACTGTGTAATAACGAGTACAATTTACTCTGGAAAATTTGAGGATGCAAATAAAGAATAATATTATATTAAAATTGTTTAAACCCAAGGGATAGGATCCCAACTCAATCTGGTTTAAGAGAAAAATATAAATGTATTGGCTCATGAACAGGAAAGTGTGGGGATCACAGAATCCAAGGGTACAAGAGATGTGAATTTTTCAGAAACCTGTCTTTTTATTGTTTCACTGTTATTTATTTTCTTCTGTTATTGCTTCACTCCCAGACATGCCTTTTAATGAGGTAGGCGAGATGGCACTACACTTCAGCAGGCTTTCTCAGTCTTTAGCATATTTGTTCTCAGAAAGAGAAAGTCTCTCTTCTGAGGTTCATTTTAGTCCTCAATTGGACTTTGAGTGTCCCTACTTGAAACCAGGCTTTTCCCTTTTACAAGTCAGTGTACATAAGAGGCAGAAATACTATAATTGGTAAGCTTAACACTGTGTGGAAAGACAGTTCCCAAATGAAGTGGTCTTCCTGTTATCACAAGAAGGAAAAAGGGGCATCAGAGAGGTGATAATGACCCGAGGTCATTACATGGTGTTAAGATCATGCTTAAGAGTTACATACGTGCTCTTAAGAAGAGAAAACCTCCTGGACTCTCAGGTTAACTAAAGACATCAGTCTAAAGGATCAATAGAAGTAATTAGGGATTATACCTTACAGATAGCAAATTCCAGGTGTTGAGGAAAGAGAAAATGGAGAACATTTTGCTTAAACGATGATGGTTATAAAGTCAATAGGATAAGGGTGCATAATGTGTACACTCTAAAAGAATAAAAAGTGTAAAAAGGAACATTGGAATAAGATTTAGGAGATTTGGGACTTCCATCTGGTCCTGCAAGTTAAAGGGAGATAATGTAATTTCTGAGGCCCTTTATAGCTTTAAGACTGTAAGGATTACACAAATCAGAGAAGATGGAAATTAAGTGAGCTCCATTCTAATGCCTAAACACCATTTTTCTGATCCTTTCATGAGATGGTAGGATTGTTTGAAGTGAATGAGTATGAGTTTAGTAAAAGATCGTCTCACAGGTACACCTTCATTCTTTTTTCAGAATCCCAATTCTGAGGAAGCCTTACAAATTATGTCCAGAATGGTATTTTTTTTTCTGTACTTTCCCAAAAGCAGGGAACAGAACTGTACTTTTTAAGATAAGACCTTTAATACTAGCAATATGTTATCCTCAGGAAGTGTGAGTCTATTTGTGGTAATGTGTTTGTCTTGAACCAGTTTATACCTGTTAAAATTAGAGGCTTGAATCTGAAAATATCACTCAAGCAAATGGTTATGTTATTTCAATAAAAAACCAAATCCATCATAGTATAGTCTCATTGGTTTCTTAAATAGACTAAAGTGGCTGGCTCCATTTGTAATGCTTAGTTTCCTAAAATTTTCCATTTTAACTTACAGCTTTCTCAACCCATCTTTTCTATATTTATTTTGTTCTAAACTAGGAAAATGTAATCGCTGAGACACATCATGTACATATCAAAAATACCAAGTGGGAAGAAAAGTCATTTCCTTGAGCATCCTCCACAATATTGATTTGCGTTTGCCTCCTCTGTCTTCCTGACACAGAGTTTCCTTGTTCCACGTATGCACTGCCTAGAGACGATCCGAGTCTAAACAGAAATTGCAAGGCCATAGTTGAGTATAATGTCTTTCTTTCCACGGGACATATCTCCTCTTAAAAATCTAATTTTTAAATTACACAGGCAGCAGTTAGAAGGGAGACTTGACTACATGTCAGTTTCTTTAGTACAGTTTCCCTCACTGGCCCAGCATCAGGGCTCGGTGCCCAGAGCGGACGTGTTCTCTGATGGGGCTGTGATCCTGGTGACCCAGGAAGGGGAGTGCTAGATCTTATGACTCAGGAGTGTGAAACCGTAGTCCTCTGTTTTATTTTACTATCTGAGGAGGGGTCGTTTCCTGAAATGATAGCGAGCAGGAAATACATGTTTAGTTTAATAAGACCAAATAGCTGGATATGAACCAGTGGTGTATCAAAAATATTTTTCAAAAACCTTGAATAGCTTTTCTCACTTTCCTTTTTACAACTTTTATTATAAAAAGGGAAAAGAAATTATTTTCATTGAGCACTTACTTTGTGCTGCAGATGCTTTGTGTTTTTTGGTCTCACAGAATAACATAAAAGTATTATCCACATTTTAAAGACGAAGACAGAAGGTTAATTAACCTGGCTAAGGTTACACAGTTAGAAACTACCAAATGTCAGATACAAAGTGTGTCTTTTTTCATCAAACTCTACTCATTCTGCTGTAACACATTGTCTTCTTTTTAAAAAATGTACCTAGATTTACTTAATTTGTGTTACCACTTGAAAATGGAAAAAAGAATATTCTTTGCTTCTTGCATGAATACCTAAAGAGGAAGCAATTGCCAAGATCTGAATGGGGTATTAAACGTTGAAAGTAGAGGTGAAAGGCCAGATTCCAAAAGTCCTATTCACAAAGTTCTCTCCAGAGTTTGTGGGAGCAAGAGATCAGCTCCAAATTGATGAAATTTTGAAACTTCTGAAAATCATACAGTAAATGAATGGAGTATCATTGTATCAAGGGGCAGTCCTGAAATACTTGAACTGTTATCATCAATTTCACAGAGATTCATGAACCAAAGAAGTAGAATTTACATATCCAAATGTGTAAATCCATCTATTTAACAAGCACTTAAAGATGCATTAAACAGACAGGAAATCCATTATGGGAAGTGACTCATGCTTCATTAAATGCCTTCTATCCATAAGTGATAGGCTAAAAGAAAAATTCACAGATATCAAGACAACTGATAGGCTTGTTCCATGAAATGCACTGTTTTTAAAAACATGCTAGACTGTATGAGGAGGTCTGTAGTCAAGCAGATTTTTTGTTTTTGTTTTTGTTTTTCAATTTAACAGGTATACACAGAGCCACCACAAAACTCTGTGTAGCTTGTGCCCTGTCCCCAGGCACCTGCCTGAACTGGTAAGTGGAGGCTGAAATACAATCATAGTTTTGCCCACTAAATCCTGTGTCTTTAAATCAGAACTAAGCTGGGCCAGACTCCTTGGGAAGAAGAGTTTGAGGAATGCTGGAGAGGGAATCTTTTTTGTTACAAACGACATCTAATGTGCTAGCTAGAGAATGCTATGTTATATAAGAGTTCTTAATTTGTATTCAAAAAGCATAACCAGCACATCAAATAGTAACATGACTTCCCATTTCAAAATCAATTAAATTATAAGTGTAAGTTAATTATCAGAACAATACTAAAAAATAATGTAGTGGTAATAAGACAAACCAAGAAAATTATGCAAATAATTAAAATTTGGAACTCAGTAGTATTGGCGGGGGGAACCATGAGCTTTGACTTGTATGAATTGAAAGTCTGAGTCTTTATGGGTAGCATACTCCAAAAGATGCTCCATGGGTTCCGAGGTGCTCATCATAGCTGTTTGCTTCAGTGCTCCATGGTTCTCATCTTGCTTGTAGTACACCCCACTTGCTGCCTCGCCACCCTCACAGTGCCGTCCCAGAGTATGTGCGCACACACACACCCTTACGCAACACTTACTCCCTCACTCACACATCTTTACACACTTAACTTGTTCACACACACATTTATACACTCATGCTGACACAACTCACATACTCCTACCCATTCACATACACATACCACGTACGAAAGCGAGCCACTATAGCCCTATAGACCAATTCACCATCTATTCAGTGTTTCCTTTCTAAATTATTTTGTTCACTTTGTACCTCTGGCCACACTACCTTCTTAGATCTTTTCCTACTTAAGTTTTCTTTGTTCTTTAAGGCCTAGTTAAAATATCCACTCCATTATTAAACTTTTCATGATAACTCAATGAGATGTGACCTTTATTTCAAAAGTATTTCTTTATCTTTCTTAAGTTTATAGCTATGTTTTGCCATATGACCTTACAATGTAATTACATACGTTGTTTGGTAGGTTATCAGACTGTGCAGTCTTTGAAGGCTAGATCATGGTGTATTTATATTATATCCTTCACAGCGATGGCCTTCATCATCTTGAAGAAAAATAATCTTAGTTAATTTTCACGAAGTAGGCCCTTTCAGGTTTCCATTTCAGGTTTTAAATTGAGACCTATTTAGAATACCTGAAATTACTTAGAGGAGACTATTTTAAAGATATGCAGCTAATTTTATCTGAATATATTATATTCACCCTAGGCAATAGACAGAACCTAACTGGTTCTGTTGATCTTTGTCTACATAAAGTCAATATTCATTATCCAATTAGCTGTGTACAGAGATTTTTATCATGATTTAGTGTTCCTCACAAGTAGACTCTGGGGTGCAGGGTCCTCTGAGTATCCCAGACTTCTCTCCAATACTCTTCTTGGGCTTCCTGTTTCCATGCCCCATTCGCCAGTTCAGCATCATTCAGCTTCCAGGCATACATTCCATTGAGCTGCGTATTTTTGTGAAGGGTAACCATAAAAATAGGAATATATCTTTATACAATATTCATATGAACATATCTTTATAGAGTAGTCATATGAACATTACTACAAAGAAGATATAGCATGTGCCTCTGACTTCACCCCATGGAGTTATAGACTGTTTGCTTTATTCCCAGATATTTTATTTTTCTTTTTGCTATATTGAATGGGATTTTTTCTTCTTTCTGCTTCTGCTGTTTCATTGTTGGTATACAAAAATGCCTTTGGTTTCTGGATATTGACTTTGTATCCCACTGTTTTGCCAAATTCATTTATTAGGTCGAGCAGTTTTGGGGTAGAGTCTATAGAATTTTCCATGTACACTATCGTGTCATCTGCAAACAATGACAGTTCTGTTTCCTCCTTTCCGATTTGGATGCCTTTTATTTCCTTTTCTTGTCTGATAGCTGTGGCTAAAGCTTCCAAAATATACAAAGAACTTATACAACTCTACTCTAAGAAGACAAGCAACCCAATTAAAAAGTGAGCAAAAGACTAGAACAGATACTTCTCCAAGGAGGACATACAGAGGACCTAGAGACACATGAAAAGATGCTCAATATCACTAGCTATCAGAGAGATGCAAATAAAAACCACAATGAGATAGCACTTAACACCGGTCAGAATGGCCATCATAAACAAAGCAACAAACAACAAGTGTTGGAGAGGCTGTGGGGAAAAGGGGACCCTAGTTCACTGTTGGTAGGATTGCAAACTGGTACAGCCACTATGGAAAACAGTTTGGAATTTTCTAAGAAAACTAAAAATGAATCTGCCTTTTGACCTAGCAATTCCACTGCTAGGATTATATCCTAAGAACCCTGAAACACCAATCCAAAAGAACCTATGCACCCCAATGTTCATAGCAGCACAATTTACAATAGCCAAGAGTTGGGAGCAACCTAGGTGCCCAGCAGTAAATGAATGGATCAAAAAACTATGGTACATTTACACAACGGAATTCTATGCAGCAGAAAAAAAGGAGCCCCTACACTTTGCAACAGCATGGATGGAACTGGAAAGCATTATGCTGAGTGAAAAGTTGAAAGACAAATTCCATATGATCTCACCTTTAACAGGAACCTAAACAACAAAACAAACAAGCAAGCAAAATATAACCAAAGACACTGAAATAGAGAACAAGCAGACAGGGTCTAGAGGGGAGAGAGGAGAGAATTTCAGGGGAAAAGGGGAAGGATTCACAGGAACAAGTATAAAGGACACATAGACAAAAACTAAGGTGGGGGTGGGGGAATGGGAGGGAGGTGGGGAGCACATCGGGGGTGAGCTGGGATGAGAGTAAAAGACAGAAAACTGTACTTGAACAATAATTAAATTAAAAAAGAAAAAGAAACTAAGGGTAAAAATAAAAGACTGCTTTCTGTGGATAAGCTGTCTCCAAATAAGAGAGATCTGAGTGAGCTGAGCATGCTCACTCCCTTTGCCCAACTCATCTGTCAAATAAGTTACCCTACATGGAGGTAGTGGGGCTGAGAGAAAGAAAAGAGACATAGAAAACACATTTCTCCCATCCTGTTCCCTGAGGAGAAATGAAATACAAATTATTTTTCATCTTCAAAAACCTAAAGAGTGGGAAGTAAGTACTTTTTTTCTCTCTTAATCTACTGAATCTAAGAAGCAAGCCCCAGAAATATGCGGAGGGGAGGGTATCAGAAGTCAACTAGAACAGTCTTCCCACTTTTAAGGATGTTTGCCTCTAAAATTGTTGACATTTCAGGTGTTTTCCTCAGACACTGATAGGCAGTTTATCTTTTGCCCCTGGAAGGCTCTGAAATGATTTCTCTCAGACTAGCCCCCCAATTCATACTCAATCCTGTTTCCTATTTCAAATTATGCCCCCCAAAAGCCAGTGTATCATGATGTTTTTCTTACTTATTTTGGCCCATGGGAAGGAATAATTTAGCCATATGCACAGGAAATATATTGTTTTCTGTTTACTTTGTGGAGAAAATAAGGCCCCTGGAGCTTAAGAGAAGCAAAGCAATACCTGCTGTGATCGTTTATCTAATGAACACAAGTTTCTTATGCATTTCCTTTAGCCTCTTTGTTTATGGTTTAAATCCGATAAACATCAAAACCTCTTTCAACATTAAAATATTGAAAAAAAATATGTGCTTTCCAGGAATCTTTTTTAGTCAAAAAGGGAGTTAAACAAAGCACTAAAGAGATATACCTCATGTGACCACAGCATTCATTATAAGTACGTAGAACCCATTGACTCAATAAATGTCAATTCTAAAGCTATGCTAGGCACTTGTCATATTCAAGGGATACAGATGCCAGTGATTAGTTAGTGAGTATGTTTTAGAGTCTAGGTTCTATGCTGATGTGCCTTTTGCCTTGAAAAGCAGTCAGGTACAGAAGGACTGCAAGGCCCAGGCTCTGAATTCAAAGCACGCTGACAAGAAGTTATAGCCAGGCACACTGCTAGCATAGGAAAGTGTCACATAGCTAGATACAGAGTCTGAAGTGTTAGGTTAGAGTGGAGAGAAGAAGGTTTAGGGCAGGGTAGATAAGCCAGTATTGTGTTTGGAAGTATGCACAGGCAAATGTAGGCTTTCTACACTTACATAGAGTTTAGACTAGGGGGTGGGAGGGAGCACTATGGACACAGTGACACAGTGGGGTAGCTAGGGTTTGGAGTCTGGGCATGAATACTGTGAAAGCATGTCAAGACTGCCCTTTGGTAGTGATGCAAAAAGGTTCTCAGGTGCTAAACTTCAGTTAAATGTAGGATTCTTCAGATGAAAATGGTTAATTATTACAAATGGTGGGAAATCTCTTTGTGTCACTATCGTATAGAGCTTTACCACTAAAATCAAATTCATCCTCATTCAAGGTAACAATTCCCACTATATTTTTCTGGTACTCAATTACCTGCGAAGGGATGGTCATTATCTCCTCTGTATTATAGAATGAAAAAACAATATAGAGGATGATACCCCTGGTCATGAACTCAAGTATTCTCTTTCACAGTGTTTTATTTTTTTCACCAGCCCTACTCTCTTAGTTTCCACAGGTAAACAGAGTGATATATTGTATAATTTACCTGGATAGTTTAGACCAGAAAAAAATGGTTGCAATAAATTACATGAGCTCTTTCAAAATTTTCCTAAACAGGAAATATTTTTACTCTTCTCTTTTCTCATTCTCAGCAATCTCTGGCACATACATCTCTCTTTATGGAGAAGGATTAACATGGACTCAACTTGGGAGAAATCCAATTAGGTAGTTAATAAAAACTAAAGCTTCATTCCATGCTAAGTGATGATGTAGCACTGGGGAAAATTAATTACTGCATTTTAGAGTAGAAGGAGTTGGACATGTCAGATTTGAATTTAGTTAGCCTTACGATATACAATAACTTTCCATTCTTTTGTGACTGAATATTTCAAAGTACAGTCAGGTGCCACATAACTGTATTTTGTTTACCAACCAGCCAAATATACAACAGTGACCCCCTACAATTATAATAGAGATGAAAATTTCCTATCACCTAGTGACATCGTAGCTGTTGTAATATCAAAGCAAAATGTGTTGCATGTTTATGTTGATGCTGGTGTGAACAAACGTACCGCACTGTACCTGTCATACAAAAGGATAGCACATACAATTAAGTACATTATGCCTCATGATGATAATAAATGAATATGTTATAGGTCTCTGTCTTTTCTATGTTACATTGTTTATCCTTATTTTAGAGTGCACTTTTCTATTTATTTCTTGTAAAACATAATGCGTGTTATGCTGGCAGCATCCTCATACATCTTGTGTTTACCATGTCTTGTGCTTGATTTAATCTCCTGTTGTTTTGTGCAGTAACATGCTGCCCAGGCTTGTAACCTAGGAGCAATAGGCTGTACCATATAGCCTACGTGTGTAGTAGGCTATGCCATCGAGGTTTGTGTAAGTGCATTCTGTGATGTTCCCACAAGGATGAAATTTGCCTAAGAATTCACTTTTCAAATGTATCTTCATCATTAATCAGTGCATAACTAGTAAAAGTTATGCAAAATCATGTAGCCATACTCTCTAAAAGTAAGTGACCTTTTTAATATTCTAACAAGATTAAATTCTTAAAATGCTTGAATTTTTGTAGGAACTTTTCAGATTCATTGTGTAAATTCAAGTTATTCCCTTGGCTCTAGCTGTGAATAATCAGTGATCGGTGAAAATATATTAAAATTGCCCCTTTACACGAGAGTGTTTAAGTGATTTTGATACTCCTAAAGAGATTGTCTAAGTGCTCTGATGCTGAGAATTTATATATAATCATTGTCAAATACAGCATAGTGCAGTATTTAATAGCTACAATTAGTAGTTGTCAATGGAGGTAGGTTATTAACATTCAGTATAAACTAGCCATTTGTAAACTTTAAATTATAGTGTATTTTTCGAAGTTATTTTGTCTGAACTAGAGTGAGTGATATCCTCAGAAGTTTACATTACCCTCATGTATTTAAGTGGTACTGAATAAACCTAGGCCACAGAAAATCCTAACACATAATATTTAATCACGCTCTATTCCTATAATCGTAGAATCATTTTGAGGAAAGTAACTGAACAAGTTCTGAATGTAGCCTTCACTCTTAAATGACCATCCAAACTTTGCTTGGATATGACTAGCTACAGGCATTCATCATTCAGAAAACCACCCATTCCCTTTGAGAGCACTGGGAATCGTTTGGTTTGCCATAATTTCTAGATAAATTCATGGGCTTGAATCTTTGCCCGCCTCTCTGGAGTTAACTATAAATAATTAGTCTGATCCTTCTGAAGGTTTGCATTTCTTTAAATATTTTAAGGCCGTTATGAGCATCCTTCTGATTCCTTTCTTTTCCAGACAGGTCAACCCAAAGTCTCTCAAGGTTCCTCCTGTGGCATGGATTTTAGCTCCCACAACCCCCCTGGACACAGTGTCAGGATGCAATTTGAACAGTGTCCGTCAAGCACTAAAACATTCTGAGAGAAGACTGACTGTAAGATACCTTAGGTGTGTGAGAAAATTACATGTCACAGAATTCCTATGTTCACTGCCAGAAAATAGCTGGTTACTTTATTATTCCTTTATTGAAGTAGCTTAACAAAATCTACCTATACCCTAAAATCACGCCACTATATTTTTTCTATGTGATTTCCAATTTCATATTGGATGTGCCAACATCTATGGTATAAATTCAGTGGCCCCTTGGCTTATGGCTATGAACAACCACCTTGGATGGGGAATTATTAAGCTATTCTTTTCCACAAGACTTCTCATGTCTCATACTCTTAAAAAGAAAATAACCAATAAAAAAGAAATATTTTGATAGATGATGATGTCTTTCTAAGAAAAAAAGAGAGCTGGAAGGAAGCACATCTTTTAAATAAGAAGTACTAAGTTATGGCTGATGCTGCTACAATATCAGTGTCATCTCTAGAATGAACTGTGCTATTCTGCCCACCACTCTACCTCTGTCTTTCTACCATTGCAACAATGTGATTAAATTCGTTATTTTTTTCCATGTTTGTGCTCTCAACTTATACTTCTGCCTTCACTTCTACTTCTGGGGAGAATGTTCTCTCTTCCTAAGGGATGCTAAGGAACTAAGTGCTTATCCATATAAAAATGATGATGACTATTTTTCCATTTCCTAATATTTTATTCTAGACAGTGACTTTTCGTCCAGTAGCCTCTTGGCCTTGTATGTTTCAAAAGCTACAAAGTGCTCTTAGGATATGACCCAAATGAAATAGGTACATGCACTTAAAGATGATGTATTTAGACTGAGGGATTTATTTACATTTGTCTCCAAAAATTCTACGCAGTATTGATCTTTGTACTTGCCAGGATATAATAAGACAAGAGACACATCTTACCACTTAAAAAATTTATCTGACATAAATAAAATACAGCTAAAAATTTCTCTCACATGAATAAAACACAACTAAAATATCTGTGAAATGTCTTCATCCAAATGCATGGCCATTATAATTCCACAGTAAATTTAGGGTACAATGAGTTTGGGGTTCGCTGTGGCAAACCATGTAACAGGACATGTCAGGTCGTATAATGCTGAGTAGGTTTCTGAACAGCATCTGGAAATTTTTGAAATACACCGTATGAATTATGTGTCCACCATTTTTTAAAATTTTAATACATTCTCCAAACCAAATATGATATTTTGGCAATGATTGATTAGGTGGCCAAGATAATTTCCTTAAAAGGCAACAAGGTCCAGTAGGAAAGCATGAAATCAGAAACAAAATTTGAAACCATGTTTCATCCTTAATAAAGACAGCTTGCTGCAGATATGTATCCATGCTGAGCCTCATTTTTTTCTTCTGTTAAATAAGCACAGCACCTGGCTGGTGTAGCTCAGTGGATTGAGCACGGGCCTGCGAACCACACGATTGCGGTTCGATTCCCAGTCAGGGCACATGCCTGGGTTGTAGGCCAGTTCCCAGCCGGGGACTCACGANGGTTTCTGAACAGCATCTGGAAATTTTTGAAATACACTGTATGAATTATGTGTCCACCATTTTTTAAAATTTTAATATATTCTCCTAACCAAATATGATATTTTGGCAATGATTGATTAGGTGGCCAAGATAATTTCCTTAAAAGGCAACAAGGTCCAGTAGGAAAGCATGAAATCAGAAACAAAATTTGAAACTTAGTTTCATCCTTAATAAAGACAGCTTGCTGCAGATATATATCCATGCTGAGCCTCATTTTTTTCTTCTGTTAAATAAGCATAGCAACCCCTAGTTCTAAATGTTGTTGTAGCGTTTATTAGGTAATGGATACATTAATTTTATTTCCTTTCTTTTTCAAAGTACACATTACTGCAAGTTTCTCAATAAGTTGCAAAACTCATATGCACCAAGAGATACTTATCTTCAAAATTAAAGATTTATAGAGAACTTACAGAGAAATTTTCCATTAATTAGTATTTTATTTCATCTTTAGCTGTGTCCATTCTCAATAACTGAAAAATGACCATGCAGTCCATCAGTAACATTAACTTTTGACTCATCTGTCTTGCTACCATTTTTTGGTCATTTTTTAAATAGACTGTTCTCTTCCAGAGAATAAATGAAGAAAGAAAGGACATAAAACTTTATTAGTATCTCTGGTAACAAAACAATGGATCCAAACGAGATTGGGCTCCCAGTTCAATTCTGTTGACAAGTTAAAATCCCTGGAGACAAGCACAGATGCAATCCAAATCGGAATTTCTGACCCTGGGGAAATACCAGCAGTGGGTTGCATATGTAAGTGGGATAATGACTGGTAGTAGTGGTGGGGGACTACTGAGGAGGACATTTCATTGTTCCTTCAGTGTCTCCAAGCCTTCAATATCATCTATACCTTTGTGCCTCCATGCCAATTAAAACTCCATATTAATGTGCTTTAAAACAAATAAAATGGTGGTCTTTCACTGAGTGCTAAAATGGAAGCAACATCTCTTGAAAGAGCTAAGGTGTTCTATGCCTCCCTAAGCCCCCAGAGTGAATGCAGATCACTTTTGAAAGCTCTTAAGGCAGGAAAGGAACACTCACAAAATGAAAAAGATACCTGCAGGGAGGGAACACACGGAAGGTGAGAAAGCAGCAGGAAAAGCTGCCTGAAGAGGTTTCAGTACATCGGAAACTATAAAGTCGGTGAGGAGTTGATCTTTCATTATTGTAACCAGCTGAGAAAATTCTGCCTCTAGCATCTGCTTCTAAGGGTTTGAAAGAAAGGAGAAAAGACTCATTTCGCCAAACTTAGAGCCCACTCATAGATGATGGGTCCTTTCGTTAGAAATTAAAAAAAAAAGACTTTTAAGCCTGAAGACTCAATTAACTTTAACATTGCATGCAGGCTTCTTTATTAAATTTGGTTTTTTTCCTTTCCTTCTTTTCATTTACCCTCGCTCCCTCCTTTCTTCTCTTTTTTCTCTTTTAGAACACTGCAAGTACCATCTTAAAATAAAATTTATTATATTCCAGATGCAGATTTTCTTCTCCAGCTGAGAGTTACTATTAATTTCTTGAGCAGAAACAGGGGCTACATTGAGGCTTAACATTCCTTTACCCATAAGAGAACAATTGACCAAGATAATACACCGTTGCCTATATATATATTTTTTTTATATAGGCAATATATATATATATATATATATATATATATATATAGGCAATTAGGCTTCTTGTGTTGACCTGAATGCATATAACCCCTGTCAGAAACCACATTTTAGTACTAATAACAGCTTTTATTTTATTTAAAATA
This sequence comes from Sturnira hondurensis, assembly GCF_014824575.4. Lineage (NCBI taxonomy): Eukaryota > Metazoa > Chordata > Mammalia > Chiroptera > Phyllostomidae > Sturnira > Sturnira hondurensis. The sequence continues at coordinate 12,482,776 of NW_028077105.1, read as the reverse complement.
ATGTTATTTTGAAAAATGGCATCATCAAGAATGGGGCCCTTTAATCTGAACTTTTTAAAGACTTAAAATAAAAAATAAAATAAAATAAAATAAATATATTGTGATTTTTTGTGTATATATATATATACACACACACACGTGTGTGTGGAAACTATATCTATGTAGCTATATATATATATATATATATATATAATAACATTGTGATGATTAATCAGTAAAAGCTTATTAGAAGGAATAGTCCAGAGCACTAATTATAATGCAGAGACATATACAAGATGGTTATATCAAGTATTGAGGGGAATTTCACCAAAATGAGACTTTAGCAACAATGCTCAGGACACAGAGAGTGCAGACCAAATGAGCAATAATATAAGACACTGATCTCATCTAAGAAGGCAGTAGGGATAAGACTTACAACAGAAGAATGAAATACCTTCTTTGGAACACAGACAAGAAAACCTACTTTCAGGCTAGAAACAGAAACATTGAAAACATATTATCGATGAATTTTAAATATTTTATACTACATCTTTAGCGATCTCTCTGCCTAATGGAAGAAACAAATTTTGATTTAAAGAATCTAGCTGTTAGAAATCTATATACCATGAGACTTCTCATCTGTTTTTAGAGCTATGGTTGTAATGTTTTCCATGGTCGGAGAAATATTTTCTTAAACCTTTTCTTGAATAGCTAACAACAGAAACTAGCATTAGCGGTGGCATCATATTGAATTTATGATCCACAATCAGCCAAATCTCAGAGTTACCCATAGTTGGATAGTCTAGAAGAAAGTAGAGTCACAAGTGTACATTTTAGACTCCATCTACTTCTTGTAAGTTTGTCATACAGTAGGATGAGTCACATCTTTGAATTTTAGAGCTGATAGATACGTACTTCTTTATGTTCTGGGCTACATTCCTATATATGCTATATTCATTCAACCTATTAAAGTGCATTTGTAATTTTGCTTATCTTTCTAAAACCACATTTTCTCAGCTCATTCTTTCTGGCATCTTGAACAATACTATTTGCTTTCACTGATTCATATGTTACCAGGACAATTTAGCATTGGGGTTTTTATATGTATAAGCAGATTTACATAGATCTATGAGTGTATTAATAAAAAAAACAGTTACATTTAGGGTTAGAATATTAACTTCTCCATCCAAGGATAAGCCATGAATGATGATGATTTTAAAGAATTTTTCAGGGTTTCCTATGAATTGGTATCCACATGTAGATATTAGCCATGAGATATAACACAATGCTCTATGATAATATATTAAACTTTAACCCAGTGTGTATTGGTTGTAAATAAATTAGAGTTTATTGAAAAATAGTGATTTTTGGTGTCAAACAAAGCCTTGCCCACTACCCCAACTCCTGCCTCCTCAGCTGATCATAGAATATCATTCAGAGTTTCCTAACTAGTTCTCTCAGTCCTAATAACTAAGTATACATGCTTTATTAATATAAATATGTTGATCCCCCCAGAGTATTTCTGCTGTTGTTAAAAACTGCTTCTTTCCACTAAATGTGGAATCCCTCCAATGTTATCACCAGAAGAAGTATGTTTTAAGGTAAGAAGAATGCTGACGTGCTCCCATTCTTACTCTACAAGTGTTGAAAGCAGTGTCCTGGTCCTAACTTCCTTGGACCATTATAGAACTCAGCAAAATAGTCTGGGGTGACTAAGGTCAAGCACTAGGGTTTTACAAGATTGTGTCATCACCTCCCTAATGATTATTGTTTAATACAGCACCTATACTGGACTCATTACGTTTCCTGCATTGTCCACTCCAGTGCTACAGGAAACTTGATTATATTTATTGTGATTACCCTTGGTTCATGTTCAACAGTGCCTTCCCTGTCACTGATCACAAATATTTCAATAAGCTAGGATGTTTGATTTGGCATTTAGGTCTTTCACCAGTCTAGCCCCCAATTTATCTTCCCAAAGCAATTTTATACTACTCCTTACAAACTCACATCTCATAAAATAAAGCCTATGTACAGGTTCATATATATATATATATAGACTTAGTTCTACAATCTTGATTAGTTGGTCTATTTTATTGAAAACATTTTGTTCCCCAGACTGTTGGCCTATCCAAGCCTGGCCAGGCCAGGCCCCAGCTAGAGATCCCATCTCTAGAAGGCTGACTCACCAGAGTCCACAGGCATGGCACTCTCCAAGGACCTGTGCATGGGCGGTCCACACTTGCCCTTACGTTCTTGCCCAGTGCTTCCTTGTATAGTCACATGTTATCTTTATTTTTCGTCCCCCCAAAGAGACAATAATATCCCTATAATATTAGGGATAACATTTTATATTTGTTTATATCTGATAGCATTTTACTTCATTATGGCTTGGAAGAGTGCTTTGCACATTGTATAGAAAAATTAATATTTGTTAGTAACAATGCTGATAACTATAACCTAATTACCATTTACACAGAAGTGCATTTTCTAGCCTTTCAGATAGTAACTAAGCAGTCTAGAAATAGGAATGTATCCATTTTCAATATACTCCAGAAATCTAAGAAACTATTTGAGATATTTAAAACTGCAACTCAAAACTTCTCGCTCGCAGCCTCCACCTCCTGAATTTCCCACTACAGCCTCCACTGCTTCCTCTCAGAGCAGATGCATGCAGGTATTCTCTCCTCAAATGTTAGAACCTGTGAAAGTAAATTTTAGCTTTCCATTAAAGTTCTGAGATGTTATTAGTATCATTTTCCCATTTACTTGTCAACTATTTTTTTTTTGGTCAAATGCTTATTATTTATTGAGCAATTAGGCTTCTTGTGTTGACCTGAATGCACATAACCCCTGTCAGAAACCACATTTTAGTACTAATAACAGCTTTTATGTGACACATCAAACCCTGTTATTTTGAAAAATGGCATCATCAAGAACGGGGCCCTTTAATCTGAACTTTTTAAAGACTTACCAAGAGAGATGAATAAATATATTGATGTGATTTTTTTGTCACTATACTAATCTGAACGAATAATTATGAAAATTTCCTTGATATACTAGTTTTTGAAACTTAGAATTCTGAGCCCATTTTGTGTGTTTTTTCAAAATAAATCACCCGGAATACATAAGATTTGGTTTGTGGTTTTCCACTTTGTTTTGTATTATGGAAACTAGTTCTTTGTTTCAAAAGTCCTTATGACTTTGAAATCAAAATTATAAATCTGTGGAAATTAACTGACTGATTATGCATGGTATATATCATGCTCAGGAATGCCTGTTGAATTTAAAAAGGGGCTTCAAGGAGACCTTTATATTGTTTGTTTTACAACACAGAATTTATCTTTTGTGTTTAAAATAATGCAGCCATTGTCAGTCGATGGTCGTTGGTGTCGGTCCAATTTGGCGTACAAGGAAGAAGGCCACTTTATTCAGTGCAAACAGCTCAACTGTGATACAGCATGGCTGTGAGCCATCACTGCTGTGTAATAATTCTCTAGTGCTACAAGGTGGCCAGCACCACGCACAGCTGGCCAAGAGGCAGCCCAGCCACTCAGGCAGCCCAGCCACTCAGCTTTGGATCACACCAGCCTGTTTGGGTTTGTTCTGCTTTGCTCCAGCTAGAAGTCTGTCAGGGAAACATAATGTACAGTCTTCAGTTGCAGGTAGCTGGTTTATATAGATAGAAGTACCAGTTTCTGATCCCTGATTGGTCAGTATAGTCTGGTTAGAACAGAGCCACTCCAATTGGTCAAAGCTGAGCAGCTCTGATTGGGTAGGGAAAGCTTTGGTCTTATTGGTTGTAATAGTTCTCTGGGAACTTTTTTATAAAAACTAGCTCGGGTGGCAGAAACAGCGCAGGCCCGCAGTTGAGCAGCGTGGAGGCAGGCAGGCTAGCGGCTCAGGGACTTCTCTGTAAAGGGGAGTTTGTGTGAGAGACCCCGACACAGAAGTGGCTGCTAAGATCTGCTTTTTGTTTATGTTTGAACCCGGGAGCCCATCTTAGTCCTCAGAGTTCACAAGATGTGCGTCCACACAGAGACTTTTGTAAATGAGAACATACAATTATGCCAGGAATCAGGGAGTTAATGATTTCTGGTTGAAGATATGCACTTACATTTCATTCTTCCAAACAATATTAAAAAATAAAAAACTGATAAACTCACAGAAAAAAGAGACAAGAAAAAAGAGGAAATGGACAAGAGAGACACCAACGGTTTTGGGAGATAAAAAGTACATGGAGGATTCATATGTGATTTAGCAATATGGAAAAAGCTTAAAAACCATAAACATGTGGAGGATGGTTCCAATGTACAGATTTGACCTACAAAATCCTTGCAACGTTGGTATTTAAGAGTGGATGAATTAGAGGACTGAGATAGAAGACTGAAAAGGGGAATGGACTGAATATCTGTTCAGGAACAGTTAAGCTATCCTAGGCTTGCTCTTTAGTTTACATGCCCCGGCTTCTCCTCTGGACAGGTGAGACTCTTACGGTACAAGCAGGCATGGCTAAGTTTCTGATAACATGAGGGTTAAATTTAAAATAACGCAAACTTAAAAAAATCTGCGTACTATGTAGCAAGACCACCATCTCATCAGTTTAGCCTAAGGATCCTGCAGTCGGGTATCTATCCTATAAGTAAATTGGAAGGCCCAGAACAAAGTTCTACAGAGTTCCAAGGCCTAGTACACGGGAGGCACTGCCTAGTCATCATATGTGAAGGAAACCAGCTGACCAGCATGCTGACACATAAAAAACCTGCCAATCAAGTTTTAATTTCTCTTTTTTTGAAATGAAATGACAACCAATGATCACCAGACTTTTAAGGAAAGACTCCAACAATAAGGTCAGAGGCAAAAACAAATGTAAAAAAAATCTTCGGGGTGTTCCACTCTCTGTTCCCTCTGTGGGGATTGGTCTTTCCCTTGTTTTCTCTCTTTGCTCCTGTCATGTTATTGACTGGACTCATTCAAATACAAATGAATAAGAGAGATCTTTTCTCACCATTATATCTAAAAGTCACATTTGTCCTACCACCCAATTTTTTGTCATTCTATTCCTTTACTCAAATTTATTTTCTTTATATATGAATCACTAGATAGATATTTTTATATTCTTACACATATGTTCTCAATTTCTCCCACTTTAAAATGACCACCAATAAGGGTAGAATCATTTACTTTGGCACATACTAGACCCTTGATAATTTTTTAAATATTATTCATTTACCTACTTTTTATAGAGCAAAAATAAATAACTTTGGTAAATCCAAAACAACGTAGGAAACAAAATTTAAAAACAATTATAATTCAGAGAACTAAGAAAACTTATAGCCAAGAAGCAATTCAAAAATGTTAGCTGTATAAAAGCAACAATTAGAAAAGAATAACTAACGCTTAAGGTTTCAAAATATTAAAAATTAAAGATTTAATTTAATGTAAGATTGGGAAGACTTGGTAAAGAAAATCTCCAAGAGAGTTAAGAGAAATATAAAATACAAACAACGGGGAAGAAAAGATAGTAAAGTGAAAGATTAGGTCTGGAAGCCAAATGTCTGCCTTACAGGAACTCCTATAAAAACAGTAGAAGGGAAGGAATGATGGAAGATATGATGTAAGATATTATCTAAAATGACTCACATGAACAAGTATAAAGGACACATGGACAATAACTAAGGGTGGGGGGCAGAAATGGGAGGGAGGCGGGGAGCATGGGGTGGGGGGCAGGCAGGGTTGGGAATATAAGACAGAAAGCTGTACTTGAACAAGAATTAAATTAAAAAATATTTAAAAAAAAGATATTATCTAAAATGGAAGGGAAAGCTCTCCAGGTACTCCACAAACACAAGGAAAAGGAAAATCATCAAGGTACTTACAGAATTTCAGAAACTGTAGCTAAAATTAAGATTTTTCTGCAGAGATAATTCTCAAAACTATGGAAGCAAAATAAATGGTAAAGTATATATACATTTTGAAATCTAAAAAATTGTATATTATTAATGAATATGTACATATTTAGTAAAACTACAAAAAACTTTCATGAGAATAATAATACCAAAATAATGATAGTAATTATCCATGAAGAGGGAAATGATATTTAGGAATACAGAGAAGATATCATTTATGTGTACAAAATTCTATTTAAAAATGACTGCAAGCAAATATAGCATAAGATTTAATGAGACTGAGTAGTGGGTATAATGAAATTGTTATAATGGCTCCACACTTTTGATGTTTTTGAGATATATCACTATTTAAAACAAAATGATGCAAAAAAACAAAAGTAAGAAAACAGATTACACAAAATGTTGCAGGAAACAAAATAACATATTTCTTAATTGTATTAGTGAAAAGTAGAAGATAATTGAAAAATGTCCACTCAGTTATATTGAAAATATTTTTTAACAAAGAAGCACATACCCAGGTAAAATATCAGCCAATTAATAAATGTAGGATGAAAACACTTGAGATTTAAAAGTATTCACCTAGTCTTAAGAAACTAGTGAATTACAGTCAGTGAAGCAAGCAAGCAAATCACATAAGAGAAATATATGAGAGCTGTTAGGAAAAAAGTATACTGAACACTTGTTAAAATTGGCAAGATATGTTTTATTTTAACTATTGCTACACAGTAAGATCTCTTTACTGGAAAGATATTTCAGTGTAGAACTGAGCTCAACTCCAAGTTAAACAAGCAAGAACTTCATCCAAGACTTTATTCAAGACGATTGCAATAGGAGAGTGAAGTTAAACTTCACTTCACTGAAGCAAAAGTTGGGAGGATTTTTAATACCTGGGTTAGCTAGTGGAAAAGTACTAGAGGACATTTGAGGGATAAGAGAGTGTTAGTCAGTATGATTAGGCCATCTGTGTTTGTTAATTATCTCTTCTCAAAAGCAGGCTTCTGTCCATTCATAATTACATTTCAAAGGGGTGGGTCCCAGGACCTCGAGAAAGACATTCCTATTTTTTAGAAATTTACATCTCCAAGGAGCATGGGAAGAATTTTCAATCGCAAGTTTTCTAAAGAAAGTGTTCTAAGGAAAAAAGTCAGTGGCCTATACTCAGGAAAAAAACATGTTTAGTCAAGCTAAGAGGAATGTTAAGTCATCTTAGTCAACTCAGGAAACTGAGGATCCAAGCTAAGAGAAAAAAAATGATGTTAGGTGAACTCCCACTTCCAATTTTATGCATCAGTTGCACGGAGCCTGATAGAAGCAGAAGCCTGACGGATTCTAGGTCAGAGGTCCCAGCAAAAGGACAAGCAAACAAACAGAAGAATTGATTGGTTCTGAAGTGTTAGAACATGTAGAAATTAATATTGAATGACTTTTCACAGTTCTTTAAAAAGAATTAATGATAGGTGTGCTATAGACAGTGAAAAATATGCCACAAAAATATGTAAAGAAATCAATAACAGACAGATAAAGGAAAATCCCCAAACACTTGGAGATTAAACAGCACATTTCTAAATGACACATGGGTTAAAAAAGAAATCTCAAGAGCAACTAAAACTTATTTTGAACTAAATGAAAAATAAAAATACAACATACTATTCTTTGTAGGATTCGGTGAAAGCAGTGTTTAGAAGGACATTTATAGAATTGAGTGCATATACATAAAAAGAACAAAATTCTAAAATCAATAACCCAACCTTCTACCTGAAAATACTAGGGAAAAAAAAGAGCATTTTAAATCTAAAGCAGAAAAAGAAAATAAATAATAAAAATGAGGGTGGAAATACAAATTTGAAAATAGAAAATCAATGATCAATTATCAATAAATCCAAAGTTAGTTCTTTGAAAATATTCATAAAACTGATCAGCCTTTAACCAGGCTAAGACAAAATTAGAGAAGACACAAATTACTAGTATCAGAAATGAAAAAGGAATCATTACTATAGATCCCTTGGGCATTAAAAGGATAATGAAGGAATACTATTAACAACTCTATACTCACAAATTGATAATCTAGAGGAAATAGACAGATTCCTTTAAAGATACAATCTGCCAAAACTTACACAAGAAGAAACAGCTTACATAGGGCTATATCTATGTAAGATATCTATAGATATCTATATCTATATCTATAGATATCTATCTATCTATATCTATATCTATATCTATCTATATCTATATATCAATTCAAAGAAATTGAATTGATAACTTTCCCAAACAAAAAGCACCAGTCCCAGATGGGTTCACTTGCGAATTCTACCAAACATTTAAGAAATAAATTATATTAATTTTCTGCAATCTCTTTCAGGTGATAGAATTAGATAGAAAACTTCCTAACCCATTCTATGAGGCAAACATTAACCTAATAGCAAAATTGGAGAAAGACATTTCAGGAAAAGAAAACTACAGATAAATACCTCATATGAATGTAGATGCAAATATCCTCAACAAAACATTAGGAAAATGAATCCAACAATGTACAAAAAGAGTTACACACTACACCCAGTTATAATACCTGGATTTATCTCAGGTATACAAGACTGGTTCAACATTCAAAAACCAATTAATGTGACCAAAAGGTGTAGGAGCTTTTTCTTGGTGGTGGTGGTCATTTAGCAGGTAGCTCAAGCCACAGGCTTTATTTGAGACCTATCAGACCCGAGTCAGAAACTAGCCTGCTGTATCTCCCGGGTTCCAAGGGATACCTTGAAGCCTCTTCCACTTAAGCTTGAGAGGAAGAGAAATTACCCTCTCTGCTCCCCATCACCTTATGGAGGTGATGAGGCTCATAGCACAGCTCTCTCCAAAGGAATATATTTCCTAGTCTTCAAATTTGCTGTTCACTTTAGCTCAACCCTGTCACATTTTCAGTGTAAGTGAGTAGTTCAAGGTCACAAAACTTGCTTTAAGGTATATTTTTCTTTCTTCTACTTTTTATTGAATTTATTGGTGTGACGCTGGTTAACAAAATTATAGAGGCTTCAGGTGCACAATTCCAAAACACACCATCTTTACACTGTATTGAGTGATCACCATCCCAAGTCAAGCTTCCTTCCATCACCACTTATTTTCTATGCAAGATCTACCTAGTCAATCCAGCACTTCATTGGAGTGAGAGTGGTTGGCATCTCTTATCTTGTGGTTCTGTCACTGAGACCCAGGCAATTCCTTTTTCTTACCACTGACCCTCTTTGTTAGAATTCATCTTCCCTCATGACTTGCCGACTAATAGAATGACTTCAATGCACTTTCACCATTTTTTTCTTGGAAAACATTTGTTCATGTGCTATAGATAGTTTCACGTTTGTGTATGTGATTTTAAGTTAAGTGGAAAACCTATGCCTTTTATTGCATTTGTAGCTGCACATGAATATGATGCACTTTAGCTAAAGGGTTGTTGACTTATTTTCTCCACCTTGCAATAGTTTACTAATGATATTTCTTAAGAAATGTTATGGCTAATTTATGGTGCAAGTAGACAAGATTGCAAAGACCCTGAAAAAATTGCTAAAATAATAGGAAGAGGAAGGGGAGAAAGTAATTTTATGTTTTAATTAGTAAAGATCTTATAAATTTTAGTATTAGCCACAACATTATGTTAGATTTTGCTGAATTGAAGCAGTACTTTAATATTTTAAATGGGCAAAAGGTGAATATTCTTAGAGAAAGAAAAATAGATTTAAAATAAGATGAACTTCACTTGGAAATAAATTACACCCTTTATAATATAATATATACAAGTCCTATGAAGTAAGGGCTCTTTAGGTTTTACAATTGATGTAACTCACTGATAATTTTACAAATAAATATATTTGTGTTGTAGCCAGTAAACCTTCATAAGTAGAATTCGTGGATACATTATTTTCAGGCAGAACTCATAGTTTCCCTTTAGATGATTTTTTTTTCTTCCTATAACATAGAATAAGAGGAGGGAGGGAATCATATTGCCCAAAAGGAACCTCAGAACAAGTCAGCCCAAATAAGCTAACTAATATTTATAAAGTAATTCTCATCCTTATAAATTGCCTTCTTGCAGGAAACAGACCTTATCCTGACTTTTAATATTTCAATGCACCGATCTTGGTGGATGGAGAATGGACCAGGATGCACGGTGACATCAGTGACACCTGCCCCAGACTGGGCCCCAGAAGACCATCGCTACATCACGGTCTCAGGGTGTCTCCTGGAGTACCAGTACATAGAAGTGGCTCATAGTTCCCTCCAGATTGTCCTCGCAGTAAGTGTTCACAGCCAACCCCTCTTTTAAGTGCTTCTGGAATTGTTTTATTTCTGTGCAGTCTCAGAGCACACAAATGAAATATTCAGGGAACATGTGGCTATTTGCTTTTTCCTAATTAATGCAACTTTTATTGTAATAGGGATTTTGAGGTTGAGTCTTGCCCTAATCTGAGTGTATTAATTATTTCCAGCAATTATGAAACAGAATTTATGCAACTTCAGCATTTTATGTAAGAAATCCAACCAGTTAAGTTTTGATCATTTGGCTTTTGGTAGGCTTTTCCAAAGACTCTGAAGGGAAGATTAGAGAGCTTTCACATCTAACATGCTGTAATACCCAAATTCATAAGGTTTTAATGGGTAGTCTCCCTCTCACACTTTCAGCCCTGTACTTTCTGTCCTGAAACTCCTCCGTTTGCCCTATCTTCCTCTTCCTAGGTTTCTCCCAAAGTGTCACCCATCACCTTTATCCTTCTCTCTCTTTCAAAACAATTCCCTTTTCTATAAGTTTCAGTTCTAGGACAGTCATGCCCTCCTTTTCCACAGAATTCTACTGATAAAGAACTCTCCTAACTCCTTTTTATTTGTGTATTTGTAGAATGTATTTGTACAATACATGCCTATGTTGTATAAAACACTATTTTATATTGTATCACTGGGACAAAGATATGAGCAATTCTTATTTCTCAGGAAAAACTTTTATTGAAGCTAAAGAAATAATTTTGTGGGATTTATAAAATTAAGGCAACTTTATTATACATTTCTCCATTTATTTATTACACATCTGTATTGGCCAATCCATATATTTTCCTCAGATTCCATGTAGATCTGCAATTAATGTGCATAGTCTTAAAATTGTTAGCAAATAATGCAAGTATGATATGCATTTTACCTTTTCCTTCAGTTAATTAATTACTATAGGAATGATATTAAATATGCATATGCATTACAATAGGCTAAGACTGCTGTTCTAGGAAGCACTTTCCAAATCTCTGTGACCGAAAACCACAATAGTTTATTCTTCTGAGTCAGCAGGAAGTTCCCCCATGACTGTTACTGAGCAAACAAGGCAATGGAGCAGCACCACCTGAGTCATCGTGGGTGGCCACAGCAGAGTGAAGATAAATCTGGCGAAAACTGCTCCTCCGTGGGAGGAGATACTCATTGTTCACGGCTCCTTGTTCAGAGCTAGTCACACAGTCTCAGCCAATCCCAAAATGGCCAGAAGGAAGGGGGAACTGTGCATATGTGTAAACCAGCATAAATCATTTCCAGAATATTTGAATTATGTTCTTAGCTAAGGTGCTGAGTGATTTCCCTCAAAATGTTCTCTCTGAGACACTTCTTAATAAACAAACTATTCTATAATATCTTTAAACTCTAAAAATGATCATTTTCATTATCTTGAAATAAAGATTAGTTAGATTCAGTGGGATGGAAGTAGTCATTTCATTACTTGAAATCCATTTAGATGAAGTATTCATTCTCTCATGTTATAAGTAAAATATTTCCAATTTTAGGGGACAGATAAAACCCCTTCAAATATGTATTAGAGAGCAGCCGTACATAACTGTTTCTTCATTTGGAACTTACTCTTGTGCTATACTCCAACGTTTTGGGGAGCTTCCATCTATGTATCAAGGATGCTATAAAGATAGAGTATATGCCTGGGTAGTTATATGTGACTATTTTAGATTGTTAGTCAAAATAATGTGTGTGTGTGTGCATGTGCATGTGTATACATATAATGGATTTATTAAACTCCACATAAAATTTTGGCACACGTGTAATTTTCTAAAAAATACATTTGGATAGGGAAGCATATGTTGAGGCTGACATAATGCCCAAAGAAAAAGTATTTTTACATAAGTAAAAACCATCTGAATTAGGCAAAGCAACTACAGTACAAAGAAGATGGGCAGAGTGTCCATAAGGGCAGATATAAGTGATATTTTAAGCTTCTGGCTCTCAATTCTGTCTGCATTGGCCCCCAACTGAGTGGAGAAATTGTTTGAACAAGCTAACCCAGGATGTAGTATTTTTACATCTCCAGTTTCCACCTTTTTTTTTCTGTCCAGGGGGCACTCTTTTTTCCCAACGCCTGCCGACTGTGCATCACCTTAGTCATTTAGTTAGTAACCATGTACCCAGGGCTGTTGCTTGGAGATCAGTATTCTTTCTGTCTTTTGAATTTTGTCTCATCAGTCTTGGGCTAAAAGTATCTGTTGTGCAGAAACTTTTGCAAATCTTAACTAGCTAGTTTTACAGTGCAAATCAAAATGGGGCTTACTTATCTTGAACATTTGGCTCTACCTAGATGGGAGCCTTCTAACTGCATTTTCCTGTACTCATTCCAATCGCTGTGCTGTGATGATTAAGAGTTAAAATAGTGTCTTCAATCTATGCTCCTCCCATTTTGGTGTTGCCCAAATCACCCCCCTGACAATCTAATGTTTACTTAAGTCCAGTCCAGTGAACACTACCTGGGTGCTTGGCCTCTGCTGGCATCTAGAGAAACAACTGACAGATCTCTGACCTTGAGGATGTCACAGTCAAAAATGATGCGAGGTTCCTAAGGATTCAAAACAAGTGCAAATTGTCACTTTCCAGGGATGTGACATACAGAAAATACAGTTCGTGCAGCTTGTGGCATAATCTTGGCTCGTTCGTTCCATCCTGCTTTTTGTAAAGTCAGCTAAACTCTCGAGCTTCTCACTGTTTTCACTGGTCTTTGAAGCTGCCTTCTCTTCCAGGATACCTAGCTTAGATCTGCTTTCATAAATTGCTGCTCTTCCAGCTACTGCTCTTGATTAACTCCAAATCTCTCTAGTCCTTTTTCTACACCTTCCCTGAGCCTTTCTTTCACAGATTCCTGACCTCTGGCATGCCTGTCACCCCATTGTTCGGTTTTCTGCCAATCAACTCCTAGCTGATTTTGAAATTAGCATTCACAAAGTCCTCATTTGCATTGTGCGTACATAAGATATTTCTTGTCTACAGCCAAAGGAAAAGGAGTTATCCATATAATTGGGAAGAGGGGCTATTAATCACACAGCTTCCAGCCGAGCAGAAAGCACTGCCAGAACACCATAATGATGAGCCAGGTGGGAGAATTTGAGCTCCCTTGCTCCAGCCGCATTTTCTTCTAGTTAGTATCAGACATCACATTCAAAAGGAATGCAGGTGTGCACAATTTTAATAAAATCAGAAATTAAAAATAACATACATTTATAAAATGGATCAAATAAATATGTATGGGGAGAGCCAGGGAGGGAATCAGCTAGAGAGACGGTGTGGTTCACCCCAGAAAAATTGAGCCAATTTCTTCCAATGTGTGATTGAACTGCACGGTTTACAAAATGTGTTCACGGGAATTAAATCTTTTAAATTGTGTAACAGTCCTGTGAGGGCAGCAGCACAGGTTAAAAGCCTTTCTTAAGATTTCTTAGCTAGTAAATAGGGAGGATGGATGTGCTGACTTAAGTTTTTCTCTGGTACCAACGATAGGAAATGGGTTCCAACCTGCATGCCAGCACTAGCTAATGGGTAATGGATTCCTGAGGCCCCCAAATTCCTACCTGTTTAGTGAGAAAAAACCCCCCACAAAACCACCATGATGGATTGGCTGTGTCGGCTGTGAGTAAGGGGAATGGAGGAGTCTATGCCTCATATTTGTAATGCACACATTACACTTCACACCCTGTAACCATCACAATGAAAAGGGAGGTTGTTTTACAAATAAATGTAAATAAATGAAGCTTTCAAGAAAAACACTTATTGCAATGCCTGAGGTTAGTTCATATTTTAAAATATGTTAGGATTCCAAATAATTAATGGGGAAAAAACAAATATTTAATCCCTCTTTTCTCTCGCTACTTCCTCGGGACCAATATCTCTAAATTTAATGTAAACTTCTCCAACCAAAGTTGCTAGGAGTGTTTCCCTTTATTTCTTTGATTTCTTTTACTGCTGATACACTTCTAAATTCTTATTGTTTTAATCAGATTGATTATTAATATTTTAGGAGACCAGCAGAGGATATTGATAAAAATAGAAATATTCTCACTATTTCCTACAGATACTAAAATTGGCTTAGCAACCAGAAATGGATTAGCAGGGGAGTCATAGAAGACTTTGGAATAAAGATGAATACCTGATGCTGTGCGCAGGTTCCCTACCTCGTTCATCCTTCGGTTACATCTATTCCCGATTCAGAAAATATGTACCTTTTAGAGTTTATGCAATTATGGAAATCATTGTTTAACAGATTGTGGTGAAAATGTTTAAAGATAAAATATATACTTTTCGATGGATAGAGTCACATCTTTCCAACTATTCCCAGTTTATGATTAATATTTGCCATTTGGCTTGCTAAGACTTGCCTAAGAATACCATGGGTGAAGAAATTTTTAGAACTCTAGCCAATCACATACTTACCAGTCACCAAACACTGAATCTGTGCTTCTGTACTGTGTCTACTGTACCTCCACACTAAAGAGTGACGTGGTTTGGAGCTGGGATTGAAAACTGAGTCTTCCAACTTCTAGTTCACTGTCCAGGAGGTACAACAATTTTCTTCCTAGAACAAACTGCTTGCTGCCTGGGATAGAAAGGGACAGAATGACAAAAACTCTGCTTCTTCCCGAGCTCTTGTACTGGTTCAATAGCCTTACTGCTTGGTGTCAGGTATTACACACACTGCACCAACGCTAGTTTTCCCAGGCACTGAGATACACGGACATAGTTGTCAAAAGGTAGTAAAGTAACTCAATAAACTAAATAAATGTGACCTGTCTTTCTGTAACATCAACACAGTTTATGTAAATAGTCACAAAAATATGGGAAGAAGAACCAAACCACTGTTGTGAATAGGGTTTTTTTCCAGTGTCAAAGTTGTTGAAATAGGAGAATGAAGGTAACAAACAGAAACAGGAAAGGATATTTCTTGGCACAGTTTGGTACTGCAAAACATATAAACAATACTTCATGAACTAATTTTATACCTCCACTTGATTTATCCTTGAATAGTCAAAAATGATCGAGACCCACTGATACTTCTAAAATAAGCACATGTTTAACTTTATAACCATTCCCAGTTCCTCCCAGGGGTGTCCAACCTTTTGGCGTCTCTGGGCTTCACAGGAAGAAGAAGAATTGTCTTGGGCCACACATTAAATACACAGACAATAATGAAAACTGATGAGCATTTTAAAAAGGCTTAAAGTGAATTACAATTTTGTTTTGTTTTGTTTTGTTTTTTTAAAATACATTTTATTGATTATACCATTACAGTTGTTCTATTCCCCCCTTCATTCCCCTCCACCCCCACCCTCCCTCCCCCACCATTCTCCCCCCCTTAGTTTATAACCACGTGTCTCAAGTTCTTTGGATTCTATATTTCCCCCACTATTCTCGCCCTCCTCCCTATCTATTTTCTACCTACCATCTATGCTATTTTCTGTGCCTTCTCCCCCCTTCTCCCCCTCCCACCCCCCTATTTCTAACCCTCCATGTGTTCTTCATTTCTATGGTTCCACTCCTGATCTAGCTGTCCTCTTGGTTTGCTTTTGTTTTAGGTGTGGTTGTTAATAACTGTGTGTTTGCTGTCCTTTCACTGTTCATATTTTTCATCTTCTTTTTCTTATATAAGTCCCTTTAGCATTTCATATAATAAGGGCTTGGTGATGATGAACTCCTTGAACTTGACCTTATCTGAGAAGCACTTTATCTGTCCTTCCATTCTAAATGAAAGTTTTGCTGGATAAAGCAATCTTGGCTGTAGGTCTTTGGATTTCATGACTTGGAATACTTCTTTCCAGCCCCTTCTTGCCTGTAAGGTCTCTTTTGAGAAATCCGCTGACAGTCTGATGGGTACTCCTTTGTAGGTGACTGTCCCCTTATCCCTTGCTGCTTCTAGGATTCTCTCCTTCATTTTGGTCTTGGCTAATGTAATTATGATGTGCCTTGGTGTGTTCCTTCTTGGGTCCAACTTCTTTGGCACTCTCTGAGCTTCCTGGATTTCCTGGAAGTCTATTTCCTTTGCCAGACTGGGGAAGTTCTCCTTTATTATTTGTTCAAATACGTTTTCCACTCGTGGCTGTTTCTTTCCCCCTTCTGGTACCCCTATAATCCGGATGTTGGAACGTTTAAAGATGTCCTGGAGGTTCCTAAGCCTCTCCTCATTTTTTTGAATTCTCATTTCTTCATTCCTTTCTGGTGGGATGTTTTGTTCTTCCTTCTGGTCCATTCCATTGATTTGAGTCCCAGTTTCCTTTCCATCACTATTGGTTTCCTGTGCATCTCCCTTCATTTCAATTAGTTTAGCCTTCATATGTTCCTCTAATTTGTGACTATGTTCCTCTAATTTGTGACTATAATCTACCAGTTCTGTGAGCATCCTGATAAATAGTGTCTTGAATTGTGCTTCTGAGAGGCTGGCAATTTCTCGGTCGCTTAGAGTTATTGGCTCTGGGACTTTGAGTTCTTCTTGCGCCATCTTTCGGGTTGTTCGTGCCTGTTCCATAGCAGGATCAGAGCCCTAAAGTGTTCACTAGAACAGGGCAACTCAGTCGCTGGGTTGTGACATTGTATGTGGGGGCGGGGTCAAAGAGGGACAATGGCTCTCACTGGTATTGAAGGGCAACTAAGTCGTTGGGTTGTGACACTGTATGTGGGGGCGGGGTCAAAGAGGGACTATGGCGTCCTGTCCGCAGCCTGCCGCCATGGCCCTCACCGGTGCCGCAGTTGCTGCCATCACAGGGCCCACGCGTTTCGTCCCACTGCACGCGAGTGTGCCACCGCCGTCAGCCCTCGCCGCCTGGGG
The DNA here is from genome assembly GCF_014824575.4 of Sturnira hondurensis. Classification (NCBI taxonomy): domain Eukaryota; kingdom Metazoa; phylum Chordata; class Mammalia; order Chiroptera; family Phyllostomidae; genus Sturnira; species Sturnira hondurensis. The sequence goes on along the minus strand of NW_028077105.1, from coordinate 12,465,775 downwards.
CCTTCGTGGTCTGTTTCACTGTGCGCGAATATGCGCCCGCGATCTGCCACGCACCCCAACTGGTTCCCGTCTGCCTGCGCGCCTGGGTCGGGGGCCCTGTCCTGCCCGACCCTGCTCGCTGCTGGCTCCACTCCTCTTACCGTCCCCGTTGAACGGTTAGATGTAGTCGGACTTCCGTATAATTCAATTTTCTGTCCTTTGGTTGTGTCTTTGTTTCTCCAAACCTTTGTTGTATTCAAACTTGGTTGTGGGAGAAGGCACAGTGTTTCCACCTATGCCTCCATCTTGGCGGAAGTCCTTATTAACTGAATTACAATTTTGTATTGGGCTGCATTTACAGTCAGCCTGAGCCTCATGTGGCCCGCAGGCTGTGGGTTAGACACCCCTACCAGACTAGACAATGACACAGTCATTTCAGAACATAATACCCTGATGTCTTATCCATAAATGTCAATCAAGTTATAGTAAAAAACTAAACCCTGAATAATTAATTATCATATTTATATTTTGCTTTATTCCTAAAATGTGCCCTTATAAATTGGTGAGTAGTTCTGCGAATTCATGAACAAGCAAGCAGAATGCAAAACCTACATAGTCCCTATCGAAAAATTAAGTAGAAGATTTTTTTTCCTTTAATATTCTCTGGTCTCCCTACATGCAAATTATAAAATATAAGCTGAAATATTCACAGTCAGGGAGTCACAATCCTTAAATCTTATACTCAGCTGTATAATAAACTATTTTGTAATTATGAACTAAATGAGACAATGTTTAAGAAATTGCCTTGAAAACAGTAAAGATGGTATTATTTGTTTTCTTCTTAACTCAATTTCTTCCACTGCTCCTTGAGAATACTACTATTATTTCAGGCTAACACAGTGATATGCAAAAATAAACTGAATCCTACAAACTTTACTTGTTCCCCAGATAGAACTGTAATTCTTAGAGTCAGTATGTTACTATTTAATGTACCCACACACTAGACTACACAGGGGCAAGTTGATCTCATTACAACTAGTATGTAGGTGTCGTGGGGGGGTTCCACCACGGATGAGAATAAGTCTACCAAGACATGATCTGCTTGGGGAGAAAAGGTAGCCAGTGACTCAAAGGAGAAGGGCCTTGAGCCTGTTTCTCAATGGGCTTTTATTGGGTCAATTTGCATAGGAATACAGGTAAAGCTCATCAGTCATTGTCAGGCAGTAATGATCAAACAATAGATAACATTCAAAGGAAAAGAACTATGAGGGCTTATTCTGAGTCAGGGTCAGTTAGCTAAAGGGCTATAAAACTTTGGGAAACAAACTCATTTCATGCTTGGACCCTTATCAGAAAATTGAGAATTGCCCTGGCTGGTATAGAGCTCAGTGGATTGAGTGCGGGCCTGGGAACCACAGGATCATGGTTTGATTCCCAGTCAGGGCACATGCCTGTGTTGCAGGCCAGTTCCCAACAGGGGACTCATGAGAGGCAACCATACATTGATATTTCTCTCCCTCTCTCCTTACCTTTCCCTCTAAAGATAAATAAATAAAATCTTAAAAAAAAAGAAAGTTGAGAATAATATCTTAGCAAAGCAGTTTTCACAGGATTTTATGCATTCTTTCTTAGGCCTGATTGGCCTGGGAATCCTCCTGTTCCTGCCCAGCCCTCCAGCATTGTTTTAGGCCTAAGTCAGGCAGGGGAAGTAAGGCAGCCAAGAGATTAGGAGACTTCTCATAACAGAATGAGAACTCAGGCTGTGTCAAAGCCAAGAGGCAAGGGTCCATCACCCTCTTTTTCTATAGCCCCCCAAGTCTTTCTCTGAGGGCCCCTTCGAGACCATTCCTGTCTTAGGTTGAGAAATACCTGTCATTGGCTCATGAGTCATCCACTTGGGGCCAAGCAGGGTGAAATAAAAGGGATCAGAGGCCAGCGTTCCTGCAAGGAAAATAAGATTTGCCTTCTTAGTGGCTTGTGGTCCCAAGGACCTTTACTCAGCCTTAGCCATGGAAATATGGCTAAGGGGGTTACAGCTTCTGAAACCAGACAGGGCAGTTCCCAACAATATGTGATGTTTAAAGTGCTTTCTTATTACCAAAGTTTAACATCGCTTGATCTATGAGAATGCCTGGAAATATGGGGTAAAACCACCAATACATTTAAAACAGTAGTGAGGATTATAGGATGCAACAAATCATCAATATTTTGGTTTTCTTTAATAATCTAAAAGGTAAATTGAAATTCCCCACACAGAGTATTATTATTCAATGGGTGATGTACAATTCTATTTCTTATATTTAATTTTATAATTATGAATTTGATTTGGAGTAAAATAGTGAAGTACATTAAATCATAAGTTATTTCAAAAAGAAATAATTATATATACATATACTGAAAGAGTATTTTTTGAAAAACATGAGCTCTTGTCTTTGAACAAAACGTTACCATCTTCCTTTTACATACATAGTATCTTCCTTTGGGATATCTTTCCAGTCATGATCAATTATTTTGGTAAAATTTTTTAAGAAGTAGGTTTGTTGGCAATTCTTTTTTTACAAGAACATCTTTATTTTATTTTTATTGTTATTTTACTACAGTTGTCCTGATTTTTCTTTCTTTGCCCTCCTCCATTCAGCCTACTCCCTGCTCCCACAGTCAATCCCCACACCGTTGTCCATGTTCATGGGTCATTCATACATGTTCTTTGACTGGTCCCTTCCCCTTCTTTTTTTTTTTTTTAAGATTTTATTTATTTATTTATTTATTTATCTTTAGAGGGGAAGGAGAGAGGGAGAGAAACATCAATGTATGGTTGCCTTTTGTGCGTCCCCTGCTGGTAGTTAGCCTGCAAGGAACCAGCCTGCAACCCAGGCATGTGCCCTGACTGGGAATCGAACCGCGATCGTCTGGTTCGCAGGCCCACGCTCAATCCACTGAGCTACGCCAGCCAGGGCTCCTTCCCCTTCTTTCCACCATTACCCCCCCCTGCTCCTCCTCTCTGGACACTGTCAGTCTGTAACACAGTGATAGTTATAATAATGGTAGATTGTGTCCATGTTTCCAAATAATAGCAAAGCATTCTAAAAGGAAGACTGTAAAGATGATTTATAATGACAGCTACAATATGAGGGATAATTTATTGTTTAGCATGTTATACTTGAGTGAAAAAGAATTACAATATGGGAAAACATACTTAAGCTGAATAGTGTTTACATAGTGGAAGAAGAGCCATCTGTAGTGTTCCTTCTGTACCTTTTGCTTGTACCAATCCTATAAATAAGATTTTAAACTACTGTTCTGCCCCCGCACATTCTCCTACACAACCAGTATATGATTCCTAATCTTCATTATTCTCTTGCTGTTCCTGTCTGTGTGGCATCATGGCTGCATTTGTCCGGACTCTGCCATTTATTCTTCTGACCTTTCTCTTGACTCCCGCACATAGTTAAATTCCTCTCAAGCAGTAACCCTGAGACTCAACGCCACATTATGTTTACCCTCATATGTTTATCACATAATCTTCTCTGAAGTTCTCTGAACACAATATTGCATTGTATTATATTTAATGAGTCAGCTAGTGGTTGGCTAATTATTTTGGTTAATGCTAATTACAAATAAAGGCTCCAAAGTCAAGGACTGAATTGGACGAATGCCATAGAGCTTGTTATTTGGGGTTTTATTATCTCTTCTTTTATTCTGAAATATCTGCATTTCTCTTTTCTCTTTATTGATTCTCAGTCTCTCTTCCTCTTAAGTCTGATCTATTTCTTATCAGCAACTTTATTCCTTTTACTTCTTAATATTTGTGTCTTCTAGTCATTTATCTTCCCTTTCCCTATCCCTTCTCCATAGTTTATTGATTGGTATTGTACCTCATAAAATTATGAGTAGATTTTCTCTCTTTTTAATTTCTAAATTTTGAAAATAACATTTGCTGTAATTTAGGATTGCCATGTCATCACAGGCAAAATATCATAATTATATGATAGTATACCTATAACATGTGTAGGTTGATTTTATCCCAATATACTATTTATGTTACAATGAAAATCAATTTTAAGAGCAATTTTACTCCAAGATATGGAAAAGTATCGTATCATGGCCACTCCTTCATTATTGTCCCGTAATCATAAGTCTCAGATCTGTATTCCAGTGACATAGTTATGTGGTACCCACCCTTTCCTTGGCACAAACTTATGGTCTTAAAAGTTTCGGGGTGTCTNTATTGTACCTCATAAAATTATGAGTAGATTTTCTCTCTTTTTAATTTCTAAATTTTGAAAATAACATTTGCTGTAATTTAGGATTGCCATGTCATCACAGGCAAAATATCATAATTATATGATAGTATACATGTGTAGGTTGATTTTATCCCAATATACTATTTATGTTACAATGAAAATCAATTTTAAGAGCAATTTTACTCGAAGATATGGAAAAGTATCGTATCATGGCCACTCCTTCATTATTGTCCCGTGATTACGGGACAGATCATACAGTATACAGTATACAGATCATAAGTCTCGGATCTGTATTCCAGTGACATAGTTATGTGGTACCCACCCTTTCCTTGGCACAAACTTATGGTCTTAAAAGTTTCGGGGTGTCTTTGGTATTTTATCTGGAATGAAGTTGACGAACCCATATCACAAAAGTGGAATGGATTTGCCTCCTGCCAAAATACCATAATTATATGACAGTATACCTCTAACTTAGTGCCCAGATAGCATGTGAAGGAGTGGGTCATAATTGCTGTCTTCTCATGCATTCAGGAGCTTCATTAGAAACTGGATTTAGGAAGACTAACAGTCCTGAGCAAACCCACATGAGCAGTCATCCTACATGTTCTTGAAATTCTCCTTCTTCCCTTGTAGATGAAACTGAGCTGTATGCAGACTATACTGTTCTTTCAGTTATTAACTCTGCATACAGATTTCATTTATATGGAATTTGCCCAAAGAGAATGTTAATTTCCTTTTCTTCTTTCAATTCATTACCTGTTGTGTTCTGTATTGCAGGCCAAGGAGCTTTCCTCGGACCTACTGCTCCTGGGAAAGAGGCCAAATTGGAATGAGACAAAGCCAAACTAATCATTCAATTAAAAAAATACACTCAGTGATGCAGTTAAATATGTTAGGCACCATCACTTACCAGTGGGTGGAAGTTTGTAGTTTTTAAATGATAGTTTAACATTGTGTCAATTCAATCTAAAGATTCCAATTTAAAACACTGTTATTCTTCTGTACTGTTTAACTGAATGGAGCTAGAAATAGCTTTGCACTCATTCAGTCACTAAACAGATAAATACTTGCTGAATGCCTCTTCCTGTTCTCATGCAATTTAAATTCTTATAAGATATATAAACACATACACACATATATCTTTATATATGTACACATATGTATATTTATGTGTATATATAGATATATGTGTGTATATATTTTATATAGATAGGTATAGGCATAGATACAGATGTATATGGTGCTGCACAAATCTACTCTACTGCAGAGTAAAGGAAGACAAGGCGAAAGAACTCCTGGAGGGTGGTCTCGGAAGGCAACTCTGAGAAGCAGTTTCAGAGCCAAGTTCTAAGTATAATGAGAGGTGGCCCATGTAAATATTTGGGGAAAAAAACCATCCTGGGTATTGGATAAGTAAGGTCACAGAGCTCTACTCATGAGAGTGTATCTGCAGCTCTCACCGTGTATAATATGGTCACGAACTTGCAGTCGGTAAATGCGGGTCATCATTCTTGAAAGTAAGTCAGCTTGCCTGTATTCTGGTTTTTTCCTCTCTCTGCCTTCAGTCCATTTAAATTCTCATCTTCCTTTAAAACACCGAACACTTTCCTCCACAATCTGGTCATTTTCCCACTCTGTATTTCCCACATTTGAATCAGTCTTAAATATATTTTTAACCTGCCTTGAATTCACTTTGCCCTCCCCCACTTTCGGTTTCTCTCTGCCTGTCCCGCCAGATGGTGCTTGCTACTTCCCTTCCCAAGACTTTGGCTGTCTGTCCTTCTCTCTGTCGCAGTCATGACAAACAACACGATTTCCATTTGTGAGGTTGAAATTATGACATCATCTTCACTCTCCTGATGCCTCTCTCCTCCCATGTTAATCACCCAAGTGCGTATCGACGGCCCTAAATTTTAGAGATGCACTAGTTATTTGCTGGCTAGAAGGCAAGACTTTTCAAGATTTTTCTAGAAAATTCCTCTAAGTGTTACATTTTACTTATTCATATATTAGATTATAAAATCTATCACAATCCCAGCAAAGTTCAGTAAACTTGTTACAGCAATCAGTGCCTTGCCAAAGATTGATTGGCATGACTCATTATCATCAATGATCCCCCTCAGTGCCAATTAGCTCATATAAACCTTGAAACTTAGAGTACTGCTTTCTTAAAGGACATTCAACGAGAAAGTCTAGGATAGTGATAATGAAAACACAATTTGCGATGTCTTTATTGTAACTAGAGTGTTTAAAATATTTTTGCATATACATAGATTATTGTTTCCTGTGGAGCAACTGTGTGAGAAAAGCAGAGTTAATGGAGGGCCCTGCTAAGTTGTCTGGAAAATTATTTGATCATTTAAGTTATAAATGTGAAAAAATCATTGAAAGCTCTAGTTAAATATACCTGCATCAACATCTACCTGAGATTAATCTTCACTTTTACTTTCTTTTGTGATTCATTTTGGATTCTTTTTCCCTTAAAACCCTATATACTTACAGATGTTAATCTCCAGAGAAGCATAATGATTCTTCCCACAAAGGCAGTGCATGGCTTGGCTTCGCCTTTGCTGAACCCCAGTCAGAGCCTCTGATGACGGATAGTTTGCTTGTCAGCTTTGCCTCATGAATCCAAAGAAAATGGAACTTATCAGGAGCTGAGCCTCAAGCACTGCCTGTGCCTCTTATTTGGGCCATTTCCTGCTAGGTTTGGCTAAGGTCTTAGCCTTCCATCATTTAGCTCCCTGACAGACAGAGAAGGGAGCTGTTGCACTTTCAGGTGCCACTCTGCAGACTGCTATATTGGCAAAATAAACACACAATATATTTTTAGGGCACCACCTGCAGCAGGCAGCTGTACCAAACAGAGCAGAACCACGAAGGATGTGATTTGTTCCATTTAACACGAAGCCCTGAGGTTCAAGAAGAGAGGGAGGAGAAGGTTCTGTGTATACAACCCACACATTCTCAATTGAAACCAAGGCTGATTTTCTTTCTTTTTTAGATTAGAAGTGAGGTATCATTGTATCTTTCCTCCTTTCCCACTCCACAAGCTCTGATTGAAAACAATTCTATCATTGGGGTTATAACTGTTCACTGAGAAAATCATTTTTCTCTTGCAACACACTTCCTTTTCCATTCAAGGGCAATTTTCCCTCATAGCAACCTATACTTAAATGCCAACATCTGCTATATCTAAGCAGCATATAAAATGGTGTCTGGCATTTACATGATGCCAATGACATGATCAGAGAAACTCATACACTTGGCTTACATAGAAGATTCTTCTTATCTCATAACTCTCGTCCATTTTAGTCCCCTGCAGGTTCTGTCTGCCTTTCTAAACGTGCCTCACAAGTCCAACACTCTGAAAGATGAACAATAATTTTAGCTCTTTCTCCGATTGGCAGCCAGTTCTTTCATTAACTCCTACCTTTCCAGACACTTAAGATGTGTACTGCATCGTGACAAAATACCACCATATCTGCATTGTCAGAGGACCTAGAATTGTGAGGCCAATGCAAGGGATATTTTAAGTACTTGCTTTTTCCTCTAGATTTAAAAATCTCATTCTCCTAATGGCTATCGATTTTGACCTCACAAACCAAAGGCATCATTTCATTTTGAAGTCTTCTATGTGAGCTGGGATATATATAATTAAATTATACATGACTCTGGAGGTGATTCAAGTAGTTACAAATTGAGGTCATTTTAAGTACAGAAAGGGACAGTTACCTTTAATATTTGATTGGCCACCAAGAATGATACAACATTTTGCTTTTTCTTGACAATGAACATTTTAAAAAGAGAGAAAACTGCATTAAATATTTAAGAAGTATACTAGAATGTCATTCTTAATGTCTGTACCATTGACTAGATCTCTAGTCTAAAGAAGAAAAGTTCTTTGACCATCTTTTTGTGCCTCATTAAATCTTTTTGGTGGGACTTTAGCTCCTAGATTCAGAGAGGTGAGATGAAGGAATTACAAATCTGCCATTTGTGCCCCCGGCAAACAAAGGAAGTCAAACCCTTTGAGCTGGAAAACCAAATTTCCTCCATTATTTTCACTGTCATCATTAAGACAACGGTCTCTAAGAATATGGGGCTCAAAATAAATTCTTGCTGAAGTAGTCTCCAGGAGTACTGAATGTGAGAATTGCTTTCATCTCTTTCATCTTTCTAACATTTTAAACCAAATTTTCTGGAAAAGCTTTCAGACTTGGTTTTGCTTGGTTATGTCTCTTTCTTATTCTTTGTCAATCAGTCAGGTATTTACTTTATGAGTGTGTGACAGTGCCTTTTAACTGTATTTCATTGAAACTTTGGAAAAGGTGGGGGGGGAATATCTTTAGTTTCAAAGAACAGAGAAGGACCTTTAATCAGAGCATCATTGTTTGTCAGAAAATGAGACCATTAGATCAATCTTGAATAATTAATTATAGTGTACTGAATATTTTTCTGGAAGAGTCCTCTGGGATATGTTAAAAGACAAGAGAGGGTAAGTCTTTGACCATGAGGCGTAGTGAGTTTGGAATAGGGAGACTGAATGAGGAAGATGTCACAGGATAATGAATAAGGTTAAGAAAAGTGGGTGGAAAAGGAGAGGATTTGCCATATCTCATCATTGAAACTGTGTGTAAAGGGCACAGAGAAAAACAGGCATCTTCTCTAAGGCTCAGTTTTCTCACCTTCAATAGTCATAACAATAATATCTACCTCATTTTGTATATGGTGAAAACAAATAACATGAAATCTACCTTCTTGACAATTTTTTAACTGTTCAACACAATATTTTTGACTATATGTACATTGTTGTACAAGAACTTTCTGGACCTCTTTCATCATGCTTGACTAAAAGTCTCTACATACTGAATAGTAACTTCAGGTTTCTCCCCACCCCCCGGCCACGCACTTGGCAATACCTTCCTTCTTTTCACTTCTGTAAGTTTGACTGACTTAGATACCTCAAATAAGAAAAATGTGTCAGCATTTGTCTTTTTGCAATGGTTTATCTATGTCACTTAGAATATTGTCCTTAAGGTTTATTTTTGTTCCATATGACAGAATTTTCTTCTGTTTTAAAGCATACTATGTATATATGCCATTTTCTTAATCCATAGATGTGTCGATGGGCATTTTTGTTGTTTCTACCTCTTGACTGTTGTGAACACAGAATGGTGGATACTATTTGAGATATCTGGTATTAGATTCTTTGGAGTAGATAGCCAGAAGTGGGATTTCTGTCCGAGTTATGTGGTAGTTCTGTTTTTAGTGTTTTAAGAAACTTCCATACTGTTTTTCATTATGGCTGTACCATTTTATTTTCAGTGACAGGACAAAAGGATTCCAACTTACTTACATGTTTACCAACACTTGATCTTCAAAAATTTATTTATTTAGTTATTATTAATAACCATACTGGCAGTTAGAAGGTGATAGTTCATTTTGGTTTTAATTTACATTTTGTTGATAATTAATGACATTAAGCATTTTTTCACATCCCTGTTGGTCATTTTTATGTCTTCTTTGAAGAAATGTCTATTCAAATCTTTTACTCATTTTTAATTGGGTTATTAGGCTTTTTTTGGCTATTGAGTTGTCAGTGTTCCAAATATTTTAGAAATTAACCCCTTAACAGATACATGGTTTGCAAATAATTTCTGTCATTATGTTATTTGCTCTTTTACTCTGTTGATTATTTCTTTTGCTGTGCAAAAGCTTTTTCATTTGATGTAGTCCCACTATGCACATCTATTTTTAGTTTTGTGACCTGGGTTTTCAGTGTCATTTCAAAGACATTGTGCCAAGACCAAGATTATAAAGTGTTTCTGCTGTGTTTTCTTTTAGGAGTTTTATAGTATCAGGTCTTACATTTAAGTTTTCCATCTATTTTGAGTTTGGGGTTGTTGTTTTTGGGGTTTTTTTTTTTACTTTTTTAACTTTCTTATTTGGATATTTTGAATTTTAAATTAATTTTTATTCTGTATTCTTTTTTAAAGATTTTATTTAACTATTTTTAGAGAGGGAAAGGAAAGGAGAAAGAGAGGGAGAGAAGCATCAATGTGTGGTTGCCTTTCACATGCCCCCAACCAGGGACCTGGCCCGCAACCCCTGACTGGGAATCGAACCAGTGACCCTCTGGTTCACAGGCCCGCACTCAATCCACTGAGCCACACCAGCTAGGGCTATTCTGTATTCTTAAGAAGTCATATTTTCTATTTTGCTTTTATTAGTGGTAAGCACTATATTTTACCCTGCATCCCTAATAAAACTGTATATAATCATCATGTGTTGCATTCTCCTGAGCAATTCAGGACACTTATAATGCTCTAAGTTCCCCCCAGATACTCTAAATGTCTTTATCTCATTATTTGATGTCTGTTGTTTTATATCTATTTAATAACAACTCTTAATTTATTATGACTTTTATTGTTTTTAATTCCTTATATTTTCCCCATGTTTTGAAAAACTTGTCTTCTATTACTTCTTACTATTCCATTTTTTCCTCCTATTGTCAATTTTCATGTTGCTAGTATATCATTGTAATAAACTTCTCTAGGTATGGAAGTTTTGTCTTCATAACCAATAATTAGTTTATTCTCACTGTTGATAATTTATTTGGTATAGAATTGAAGTTTCACAGCTCTTTTCCTAAGTATTCCAAAATGATTCTGCTGTCTCTGGCTTTAGTCGCTCCTTGAAAGAGGCCATCTCTGAGTCTGCTTGCCATTCATTTTGGTAAAGTGCCTATTTACTTTAGAAGCTTTGAAAACCTTGTGTTTATCTTTGATATTCAGCAATACCACTGAAGGACATAATTAGATATGAAATTTTAAATATTATTTAATGCTTTTCACTCAGAACATACTTTTTTATGTTTTTTCTTAATTGAGGAAAATGACCCACCAGTTTCTTTTTAAGTGTATCAATTTATTGTTGCCTCCTGGAATATTGATTGTGTGCTGGAGCTTCTTCTTAACTTTTATTTCTTATTCTTTTTGATAGACTTAGAAGTTTAATTGATATATTTTTGTAATTGTTTAGTTCTTTTAAAAATCTGCCCCATCTGTTCTTTTGTAAGAAGTTGATAATAAATCACTTTTTGACATTTGAGTTATATCTGCCTCATTTGACCAAAATTGTCTTTTTCCTCTTCTCCAGCTTCTACATTTCCTATTTTCAGTCTTCTGTAGACAGAAAAACTAAGATTATTAGAATTATAAGAGTAATAACCATAATTCATCTGAGTCACGAACAAAGGGCACCCCCCATAGATAAAAGGCATCCCCTGTAGCACTGGTGAGATATTTGAGATGCTCAAGTGTTTGCACGTTTTCTGACTTGGGACCAAATGACTTTGGTTAGGAAACAATTTAAGAGTAAATCAAGTGTTTATGTATGGAATAAACCCCGAACAGAACCTATTTCCCTATTGCATATCTATAAAAACTCTCTTTTTGTTGGTCTGTCAATTACATTGTGGTAAAAATGAGCTAGAACCCATTCCTGTTCTACAGCCTCATCTTCTTTCCAAACCTTTGTGTTAATTCTAGTCACACAACATTTTGGTAACATGATAAGGAATATGACCTAGGGCTCTATTTATGTATTTTTATTTTCAAGGCCAACTATAAAGAAGTAGAAATTTGTTTTAATTCAGTATCTTTTTTCATCCTTCCCACTTAAACACTTAAGAATATCATCTTTGATATAGGTCACACAATATAACTGTCTTCTAACTCACTTTGGGGGAAATGTTATTAAAACATCTCTTTTGGTATGTTGTATTGACATTTTTCAGAAAAATGTCCCTGTGGCCTTTGACTTAGGATGCTATAGAATGGTATAGTTTTCAACGAGGGTAATTTTGTTGTTGTTGTTCCATTCTGCTTACTTTGTATCTGGCCAAAGTAAATGCATAGTGTACGTGCTCTGTTACAATTGGTAGGAATAGAGACTGGAGATTGAGCTGTATGGAGACAGAAAAAATGAATGCTTGGAAAATCTGTAATTGAATGTAATTTAGGATCTTTCTAGTTTTCTTTACATATGAGAAAAATCTTTTGTGTTTCTTGTAATTATATCCTTCTTAGCACCTCCACCCATAAGCAGGTGAGAGAATCCAGAAACAGAAATAAAGTCTGAGAGATCATTTAAATTCAGACTTTGTATCATGAGCACCAGTGAAGCAGACAAGCTTACAGGAAAAAGACACAAGTGAAAGAAAGGCACAGAGGCAGGAGAACAATGACGTAGGAAAGGCGAGAGGCATGTCAGAGAAATGTAAACAGAAGAGCCAGCTAAAAAGAATGTAGTGTGCATGTCCCTCAAAGAACCTCAGATTTACTTCACATTCTAACTACAGATACATAATCGGTGACAATTACACACGCGCGCGCACACACACACACACACACATATACATATATCAGTGACTCACCTAAATAAAGTGGTGAACAGATTCAGAGAACAAACTATTATGAAATGGCTAATCATTAAGGGGCCAGCCGACTACGATGGCCAGTACCATTAAAGGGCCAGATACTTCGTGACTAGTGTTGTGTGCAGGATGGAAAGCATTACAGTCATAAGTCAGAAAACTTCAAAGAGGCCATTAGAAAGGTGTGCTGACACCGTATGTTTGAAAGTGGTCACAGTAGCAATTTGTTTATGATTTATAAAAGGGTCATGGTATGTGACTAGGGGCATAAACATTAAAAATCTTTTATTAGCCAAAATGCTAACTTTTAGATTATGTGATGTGAAGTTCTTATAATAAAGGCCAATATCTTTGTGGGAACTCATAACCGTAGGGTATTATTATGTCAACTCAGTATTAAGCCTCAAAAAGAATTGTGTAAGCAAAATAGTAAAGTCACTGTGGTCCAAAGAGAAAAATACTCTCGATACTTGTGATAAAATGTAAACACAATGTGCTGACTTGGGTATAATTTTCCTTCTCAATATACATTTTAAGGACAGTATAAATCAATGTTCTGTAATGTACATATTTCCAGCTTAAAATATTTCCACCCCCCAAACCATACACTGAACAAAACAATGCTTTAAAAAACTTTTGCGAGGCGAGATGAGCGCAGCCTCCCCTGTCACTGCATCCATGTAAGTGCCAGCTGAAAGGATTACCTCTGCTCCACCGTGTCCTGCGCCGGACGGGTCGGACCGCACCTGCGGAGGAGGTGGCTCCCCAGAGCCATCCTGTCGAGCTTTGAAAGTCGTGGGTGGTGATAAGTTTTGACTGTGCAGCCAGCATATGTCATGATAACTTTTCAACTCCCTAAGTAAAGAGAATACACACTGTTCTCTGATCAAGATTCGGCTTGATTTCCCACCCACCCTCTTCTTCAAACACATTTCTGAACAAACTTGAGTAAATACTTGGCAGGTAAAATGTAACCTGTGCCCTTTATTGGAAGAGAAGGAACCATAAGTTGAAAGTGTTAATTCACTACCGCAGTCACTTCCCATTAATAGAAAAACAGGTCCACATGTTTCCATTCCTTTGAATGTAGCCACGGAAAACAGCAATTGAGGAGGCCTAGATATTTCAGTGCGGGCCCAGTGGGCACTTGTTAATGAGACTTTTTTACGTCTCCTTGTGCTTCTATTGGCCGTGCTTGGCTAAATTATCTCTTTATCAAGACCTGAATCCATTTGTCATTTCTGTGCTGCCCACACATCAATATCTCCTTCACTCAAAGAAACGACTTTTCTTGTACAGAGTTTACTGGAAGAAGGGGGTTTGGTAGTGCATCTACCAAGAAGATTCCACGTGAAAGGCCCAAAGAGATAGGGACCCCAGGGAGAGAACAGGCTGGGGGCGCTGAGCGGCAGCACATCACACATTGTGATCAGCCTTGCGGGTGAGAGGCTGACCAGCGTGCACCGCCGGATCGATCCCCTCCTGCTTCAAGCCCATGAAGAGCCACCGCCAGACTCTGCTGAATCCCTCAAGCAGGCGCACGAGCTTCAAACGCAGAGACAAAAAGGGCAGCTGTTGTTTTCCACAGCAAGTGGGAAAAAGTCACTCTGTAGAGAGATCCAATCCGGGACTTGGCAGTGAATAGCAAAGCCCACGTAGTTCCGGGTAGGGCACATGGGATTCTGAGAGTCTTGTAGAAAGTCTGTGCTCCCTAGAATCCAGTAAAAATCACTGCATTTCTAAAGAAGAATGGGTTCTTTACAGGTGCCTCCATGTTAGACACCATTAAGTTTCAAAACAATAAAAACATAAAGCTTAAGCAAATTGAGAGTGAGCATTTACACGAGAGATATTTTCCTCTAGAGAATTTAATTGAAACTTTGTTTCCTTAGTGATGTAAAGTGGTTCAACATAGAATCAACTTTCAGGAATGTAATTCCATAAAATTGGCTGTACCTGCAATCTGATATCATCAGAGGCGGTTAAAAAATAACTCTATCTCTGCTTGAAATTTTGTGTTTGCATGAGTCTGTTGAAAATATTTTACATTTTTTTAAAATTTAAAACAGCAGTCCATAGCGTAAGTACTTGTAGTACTGCAGACTGCAGCTTCCTCGGCCCTGGGTTCCTCAAATTGTGGTCCCTGCACCAGAAACACCAGCAGCTCCTGGGAACTTGTTACAAATGCAGGTTCCCAGGCCCCAGCCAGACTCCTGAATCAGAAACTGTGTGATGGATCCCAGCGATCTGGTTCTGATGTACATTGTAGTTTGGCAACCACTGCCTTCATTAGCAAAAGTAAAATTTTGATCACAGACCCAATCAAATATCATTTAAAAATATTTGGGGGAGAGGGTGAATAAAGTGAAATTTCATAAGACAAATAAAGAACCCACTGAAGAGAATCCGAAATGAAAATCTGACATATATAATCATTGCACTGGTTTCTTTCAGCCAAGAAGATGAAAATATGTTTCTTAGTCTAATACACAAGGTTCTTCATAGTATGTTCCCATCTATGTCTCCACCTTGTTCATTAGTCAGCCAGTCCCTTAACCAACATTTACTGAGTTGCTATTACATTTGATGTGAGTAAGTAAATAGAAGAAGACAAATCATGATACCCAACTGCCATACCCCAAAGGAGATCAGATCCAGCTCCATGGGTCCCACTCCCTGGTCTTTGGTGATCCTTACACTTAAACAAGCTTTTTCTTAGTCTAAAACATTATTTCACCTCCCCTATTTCTTCTCCATCCAGTATGTTCTTAGCCATCCCTCCTATAAGAACCAGCCCACATAGATCAAGTCTTCCAGACTTCCTCAGATAAGGTTGTTCACTGGTTACTTCTTGTTCTGGGGTCTTATAGAAAGGTATTTTATTGTATTGTAGCAGTTACCATATAATATTAAAATTAATGTTTGTAGTTTTAAAATCCACCAGTTTGGGGGCTTCTGGAGATGAGAAATTGGCAAATTAAATAAATAACAAAGCACATGGGACATTTCCCATATGTCACAAAAGCGACTTGAAGTAAACATGTGAGAGGCTACTATGGAGACCTGAGCAACATTTCAGTTCTGCCTATTAGAGAATCATTATAATTAGTAGTAACAGATAGATTCAATATATAATGTGATCATTTAATGCAGTGACTTCTCAAACTTTGATCCAGTTGTCATTGTTCAAAACTGAATACAAGAAAATTGCCAACCATATTGTGTACGAGATCGCTGGCAAGAAGCTGTGCAACACAAACCATCCTGGTCATGGCATAAACCTAGCACACAAAAACTGGAAGTGGTTTTAGAGCTCCTTCTGGTCAACCTACTATAAGAGTGAGGTGGTTTCAAAAATTACTTAAAAAAAATCCAAAATAGGGATAGCAAACCCAAAACCAAGATGCTATTTTAAAAACTTGAACAAAAAAACGCTAGACCATAAAAACCCTAGAATCTGGTATAGGAGATAAAGACATGCATGATTTTACAGTTGTACCCTTCTACTCTAAGTCTGCACATATGTGCTTAGGCCCTACCATTTTCTCAGATCTTTTACCCTTAGGAGAACATTTTTCTGGTCCCTTTTTATCCAGCTGGCTCCTCTTACCTACTGTTTCTCCACAGTGTATCTCGGGTTGAGCCTTCTTCCTCCCTATTGCCAGCCACTGCTGCCTCCTCACACCTCTCATGGGTGGTGGCAATAGCCTTCTCCTTGAACACATTGACTCCACCTTCCCCTCTTCTGCTGTGCTGTTCCATACATTTACTTTTCTTTCTAAATACTGTGTTCATATTGTCACATGACTTCCTTTGGCCTGTCATCGACTATTTATGACCTCCTGTCCATTCCCTCATCCTGCTCTTGCAACTTCTCAGTGTGCATGGAGTAGGTTTTTAACATGATTTGAAGGAAAGAAGGAAAAAAGGGAGGAAAAGGATGCAAGAAAAACAGCAAGTTAAGCTGTAACTTTTTACATTTCTCTTTAAATGCTCCTCTTGCCAAATTTCACTATAGGAAACATTACTTTCATTCCAAGCATGGAATTAAGCTTGTCTTACCTCTGTATTTTCTTGTGCTGCATTCAGATTGCCCAAAAATCCTGGATCACTTCTACCGAAAGGTCTCTAGAAATCACCTCTGCATCCCCCTTGACCAGATGGTGCTCTCTGCTCTCACCAGTACACTCCTGAAGACATCAGCTTTATTTCCATTTAACCTTGCTGCTCTCAATCTATCTCCTTTCCAATTAGCACAAAACACTGCTGCCAAAACCTGCCTTATTGCCCGCCAGTTTCCTAAACTCTGGGTTTGCTCACCGTCACTCATCTGTAAAATTCAAATCCTTTACAACGGACTTTTCTGGCCCTTCAGATGAGTGTCTTTGCTGAGAATTCGGGCAAACTAAAGTCTTGGCTTCTTATGCTACTTCCTCCTTTGTCCCTTGTATTCAGGTTGTGTAGGCACCGGTTCCTGTGTCAATGCACAATTTTACATTCCCCTCTTCTGCGTTATCCACGCTTTCTTTTCATGGCTACCCCTGCAAGAAGTTCACCCAGACCAAACAAGGCTGGGGAAAAGGCATACACCCAGCACTGTCCAGAGAAAAGATTGACCTGTTCAGTTTTTCAACTCCAAAATATTTACCTCATTGGTAACAAATGAGGCCTCCCTCAGGGCACCTCCTCGTATAACACAGAGCAAGTTCAGGTAGGAGACACACTGGAGACAAGCACATGGTAACAAATTCAAGGGTGTTGTACTTTCTCTTTTGAATATGGGTCTTAAAGGACTCAGATCATGCTTCTAACCTCTTCTCTGTTTCTGGGGTACTATGATTGCCTTGAAGTCATCAGATCATCAAAATGCAGTTAGTTTTATTTTGATACTTAATGGTACAGGACAAAGATCTGGAATGTGATGTTTGTATTAAACAGAGTATTTAGCTATCATTCATTAAAGGGACCTAAAATCATCTCTATCATAAACTGTACTACTATGTTTACTAGTACAGTTTGCCTTTCTTTGAAATACTGCCATAACTCATTATGTAATGAGTAAGTTATCATTCACCAATGCAGAGAGGTAATGTTCCAGCTAGTTTTCCTTTCAATATTTTCCTGAGACACAAAAGTAGAGTGGAGGGAATAAACAAAAATATCTTTGCTATTTTTCTCAGAGATTTGTATAAATTACCTCGGGGTTTGTAGATGACAGTAATTACTGAGTTAAAACATCCCTGTTCTCATATGGCGCTATTCCCCCCTCCCACATATGCTAGTCTTTAAAATAAACATAAAGCTAAGGAGGTAAGTGAGCACTGAAGTAAGTTTTTAAGACTAAGGTGGTCATTTTCTCATAGAAACTAAGATCATTATGATTATGATGGAGACTCCTGGGATCCCACGTACCACGATCATGTCCAAGAAACAGTCAGTTATGTGCTGCAGGCTCCAGCGTTCACACAAGGTAAACTATGGATTTGATATAGGAGCCGTGTTATATGGTTTTAGATACCCAACCTATATGTTGGCGCAGCCAGTGTCATTTGAACTCATTAGAGTGGGTGGCCGAGGTCACAGTGCTGGTGACAGGGACCTGTGTTCTAGCCTGCACTCCACACTAGTGTACACTTCACATCTCTCAAGTCACATTCTAGAAAAGAATCCATCGGATGTCTCCAAAGTCAGGACAGCATAATTTTGTACACAAATTTCCTGCTCTCGGGAATATATTCCAAGTTAAAGACAAATACACAGGGCAAGGGGATGTGATACATACTGTTATATAAGAAAAAGCCCAGATAATGGGGGAACCTCAGGTAAGGGACACTTCAGCATGTGGGGAGATTAGGAAAGCAGGGGTGGAAATGAGGTACCCTGGGCTCAGTCTTGAAGGATGAGGAGTTATCCAGAAGCAGACAGGGAAGGGGAAAAGAGGAAAGGCAGGCATTTGTGCAACTAGAAAAGCCAGACAGGTTCAGAAATGCTGGGTGTGGACATGTGAGCCCACTGTTCCTTATAAACTCCATTAATTATACACTTCCTGTCCAAGGACGGGGGGCGGGGAAGGACCCTAAGAATCCAAGAGGACCTACCTTGTATGAGAAATAAGGTCCCTGAGGTGCATCTGTTTTAGTCCTACCTAGTTACTCATAAACTTAAGAAAAATAAAGGCATTTCAAAACTGTTCTAAAATAAAAGAGAAAGCAGATACCATTACCATGAAATCAGTACCCAAGGCTATTATCATAAATCTGCATCCCATACACAGCATTCCAATAAGTGTTTTAGGATTTGCCTAAAAGCAGCTCTGCTTGTATATATGAACATTTAATATATAGTATGTAGTTAAACAAGTATAGGTGTGTTTATCTATATATCTATATATCTCTATCTCTATCTATAGATAGATAGGTAGATAGATAGATAGATAGATAGATCTTCATTGAGCATTATCTTTAGCAGATAATAGTGGAATGTTCTGCACCCTGGCATCCGCAATTCTGCTGTCATCGCACTTTGGTGAGCAGGAACACTAGTCCAGGCTCACTCATGCCCTTTTTTTAATGAAACCCTCGCTGTCAGGCACTCTACGAGGAAGTATTCTATTCTGCCCGTTAAATACCTCCCCCATCCCTTTCTACTCCGCATAAACTGCAGAGATCGCGTTATTCACTAATTGGACCTGGCAGCGTTAAATTAGCATCGTCTGATTACTAGACTTTTGCCCAGTGATCTCAATGTCCCCCCATTGAATGCACTTATTGTTGCTATTCCTGCTTTGGAACATGACTTCCCTAGAAAGCATTTCTTCATTCAGCCTCAGCGCTGGAAACAGGCAACAGCTTGAAGCCAGCAGCTGCTCTTGAACAAAGCAGGTAGAGAGAGGCAAGAAAAGCCGCTGAAGCTGTAACAATAACCACATCATGACATAATTACAGTGACTCTCCAGAGTGACCTGCACACGTTTAACACCATATGGTTATTTTTGGTGATGGAAATGTGTAGACGAGAGCCACAGTTTAATCTAGCTACTTTGCACAGCATTCCTCCTAGCATGACATTGATTTTTATCCAGAAAATTAACATGAATATTTATTGACAAAAGTGAAAACTATATTTTCACAGTGAGCTAAGTGTTCCAGTAGATTTAATAAAACATTTGAATTTTGTCTTACCTGAAATATATGAATAGGTGAATAAAAAAGTTTTGTGGTTTTTTTTTCTGTGTGTGGAGTGGGTTTTTTTTCCTTTTTTTTGTTCTTAACTCTAGTAACACTTTTATAATAAGTAATATATGCTATTCAATCTCCACTCCCTCCCCCCATTTTCAGACACTGTTTTTTCAAGGGTGCATGGAAGGACTGTTCTCTGTTTCTCTTAATGTGTTTATTTGACTTTGACTAGGTTAATAGGAGTTATTGCTACTATAGCCTGCCCAGCAGAAGCAGATTGTCAATATGGACAAAACTGGTGGTCTACCGGGAATTAATAATTTGCCCTCTCTGTCCCTGTTTCTGAAATTAATTTATTCTGCAGAAGATTTAGCTAGATACCTGTGTCAGAAAGATGGACCAGCTCAGAATCCCAGCCCCCTAAACTGATTGAGGGGTTTCTTGGGACAAGTTGATCTTATCTGGACAATGGAATGATATCAAATAAACATAAATATTCCATCACTCTCTTGTAAATACTTTTGAAGCATTCCACTTATTCATTTGATTTTTGAGACTAAGAACGTTAAATGTAGCTCTGGGCATTCAAAAAGTACAGTGGTCTCATCTTGGTAACAGAGGCTCAAATAACAAAATCCCCCTCCTAAACCAAGAGCCCAAAGGATTCTGGGAACCTGCCTTGTGACTTGAGAGGGAATTAATTTCCCTAAGACTATGATACATCAAAATTCTCCATTTTAGAATCCCATTAAAGGAAAAAGTGGGAAAGCTGATAGAACTTACAGGTCCATATAAGAATAGGGGCACCCTGGCTGGTGTGTGGCTTGGAGAACTGAGCACTGGCCTGAGAACCAAAAGGCCACTAGTTCCATTCCCAGTCAGGACACAGGACTGGGTTGTGGGCCAGGTCCCCAGTAGTGGGATGCGAGAGACAACTGACTGATGTATCTCTTGCACATTGATGTTTCTCTCCCTTTCTTTTCCTCTCCTTGACTCTCACTCTAAAATTAAATAAAATCTTTAAAAAACGAAGAGTGGTGGCCAGTTGCAAAGTGGTTTCACTTCAGAGTTTTCTCCATGCCCTTTGTCCTAGCCACACACTACCCCCAGTGCCCTGAGACCTGGGGAGTTGAACATATGCCCCCACAAACGCTGTCTTCTCAGGTAGATAGTGGGAGTTCCCCCTTCCTGCCTGCAAGTGCTGTATAGCAGGCCCTTTTTTATGCCATTAGCACATGAAGCCAAATAAATCCCCGGTAACAAAAATAAACACTTAACTCTCTCTGTCACCCCAATAAGTTAAATTGCCAAAACTATAACCGCTTTTAGGTCTTTTCTTGAGAATCAAAGAAACTAACGTGTCTCATGGGCTCTATTGTATATATGTACAAAAAAGGTAAAAGGATCTATTTTACACAGGAAAATAGCAGCCGCAGTATAGGTCAAGAAGATTGAAATAAAATGATTTAGGGAACTTGTTCAGCAGCTGGTGCAACCAGGACTAATTTAGGCCATTGTTATTTTTTGTCACATTTATGAATGTGGGCTCCAAATGGGCTCACTTGGGACTTACTAAGTAAGTGCCTCAGTAAGCAAAGAAAGCTGAAATCAGGGGAAGGGATCTTTTCTATTGACTCACTGCACGACCTTCGGTGAGTTATTTTCACATCGCTTCTGTCCCTGCTATTATAAACTAGAAATCATAATATGAATCAGTTCTCTCCAAGGGATTTTTATGACTTAAACAACTTTTAAAGTGCAGTACAGTAAAATCACAAAAAGGCAAATGGTCAGAACTCACGTCCTGAGTTTCTGCAGAATCCCTAGACCTCATGGTGGCCAAAACAAATTAACTACATTTCCAGAATGCAAAGGTAACTGGTTAAAGGCCAAACAGGTTATGACAAAAGTAATGGTAGAATGAGGTGTGAGTATCAGATGAAAAATAAGGAAAATGTGTTTTGTGTGGATAGAAATACTTAAATAAATTAGATGGTAGTGTTGGTAGCTTAATCCTTGCTTACTCAATAGATTTTTAATCTAGTGGCTCATTAAACACCTAATACTTTACATGGATCCTGAGTTTCTAACTCCTAATTTGTTCCATCATATGAAATACTTATTATTTTCATATTGCAATGTATAAGTGCACTTATGTTTCTTTATTACACAAGAGCTCTCCTAAATGGTAAACATGACTGTAATACTTATTCTGCATAAGCGATACTTTTATGAACTCCCGCAGAAACCAAGGCACGGTTTCAGGCCCACACAATACGTGTAAATTGAGAGGCATTTGTTATTAGACTAACCTTTAAACTAACCTTTAATTAAACTAACCTTTCCTACCTATATTGTTTCTATCCCAAATTGCTAACCTTTATTTTTTTTAATAAAGCGTACAGATGGTACTGTTTCTGTTGTATACTAATGGAGATCAGTAAACACATATTTTCAAAAGCACTTCCTCTAGGAAGAGCCCAGGCCTTCACACAGCCCTGCACTGAAAATTCCTGATTCTCACACACAGGCAGTGCATGGACTTATAACCTATGTCTGCAGTTGGTCAGTCTCAGTGAGCCAGAAATAACATGCGTGTCTTACTTGGGAGGCATTGTGCCATCTGTGACTTGATTGAAAGTTTACCTGTGACCAAACAGATAAAGAAACATGAAGCAAACACCCAAAGACAGATGGACGAAGGCTGCCACAATCATAGTTTTACTCAATTATAATTTCCACACACTCCGGGTGACTTCTGCTTTTTTATAGCTGCAAGCATCTGAGGGTGTCCCAATGGACCTTAAAACAGAAGAAAGATGTGTCTGGTTTTTGTCTAGGCCAGTTTGCAATGTGGGCACTTTGGAGATTTGTGCTATGAAAAAGCAATTAGCTCCTTGAGTCTAGGGTGCCATTTAGAATATCTAAACTACTGTGTTTCATCATAAAATTGACCTTTTTAATTTTTTATGTCGGAAATTTCCAGTAAAAGTATTAGCATAAAAGGTGTAGCTCCAGGAAATATATGAAAGGCAGGGGGCAGAGTCATGAAAGGCTGTGCTACCCTGAAGGAAAGTTGGAATCATCTCCACTTGGATACAATAAATGCCATTCATGGAGCACATGTGCTTAATTTTTAAATAATTGCCATAATTAAGTAACATAACAATGACATAGCAACGCCAGAGCTGTGAGAGAAGCAGGCAGGCAGTGCATCTTAGATTTACGGCCAATTTACCATCGTGCAAGATAATTGCTTTGTTCTCTAGAAAAGAGGTCCTCTTCTCATTATTTCTGACTGTCATTCCTATGGTCTAGTCATCTTAATGTGATCGTAATTTATGTACTGTATTTCTCAACACTGTATCAGATGTGCCATTTTAATTTTCCTGTCCAACTCCGGTGTTTCAGCAGAAAAAAAAAGTGTTATTTGTAGGAAAAAAAGAGGAAAAGGAAGTTATTTAGAAACAGAAGAATTGAAGTGCCACAGACGACCATCAGAGTCACCCATTGCAGTCCACCCTTCTGTAGCTGCTGGTAACAACACAGCGTGTCTTTTAGAAAAATGTAGAGAAGTGTAGGGTTAAAGTTGAAAGTCAAATTGCCTGTGTTCCAGTACCAGCAACTTCACTTATTAGCTGGATGACATTAGGCAATTTTTTTAATCCTTTCGGTACTTCTGCATCCCTTTCTATAAAACAGGAGTGCAATTAGTTAGTTACTAATTACTTATAGTTGTGTATCCATCCCACAGATTAGTGGCTTAATGTGATAACTATTACCTCTCAGCGTTTTATGGGTTGACTGAGCTCAGCTAGATGGCTCTGGCTTGGGGAACTCCATCTTATGATGGCTGGCCCTGGACCGGAGTCATGTGGACTGGTATTCAAGGTGGCTCATCCACATGGGTGGCAGTTGGTGGGTGGCAGTGGATGCCAGCGGCCCCTGGGAGCTCAGCCAGTGGTGAACGAGAGTGCCCACCTATAGCCTCTCATGTACCTCGGACTTCTCATAGCACAGCAGCTTACTTTGGAAGGTGAGAGTGTTCCAGGAGAGATTCTTCTTAGGTACCCAAGAGTAGGCTTTAAAGTTTTTTGTGACCTAGACTTGGAAGTCTCACATTCATGGGGCAAAGACTTCGTCTCCACATCCTGACGAAAGGAGTGGCAAGATCACGTTGTAGGAGAGCACACGGGGTGGTAGATGTCATTGCAAACGTATTTGGGAAACAACATCACCCTAGGCTAACAGCTAAAGTATCTACCTCATAAAATTTGGCACATAGAACCTCCAGTCTGTAATGGGCCAGGTCCAGTGGGATAAAAAAAATCTTACATAGAGATGGAAAAATGGTCACGTTTTGAAAATTAAAACAGTTGGCAGGGCAAGACAGATTAAACTTTACATTGCTAGAAAAAGAACTCAATTTAATATGCAAAAATATTATTCTCACAACCAAAAATGCTGCAAAAAATTAATAAAGATCAACAATGTTGATAAAGGACAGTTTTATTGGTATAATATCTAAAACCAAATAGAGTGAAAATTATTTTCTTTTTGTTGCACTGTGCAAGTTAAGTAGGCTGTGGAAATCTAGCAGAATTTTTTGCTTGTAGCAGATACTCAAAGAAATATATGTTTATAAAGATGATTTATTTATATATTCTTAATTTCACATTTTGGTGACTTCCAATACATCTTCCTACTAATATTTACAATAACTTATTTTTACTCTTTAGGTAAGTGCTCTAAACATTATTCTATAGATGAATATTATGGGGTTTAGATGAAAAATCAGGCAAAATCATGGAAGTCACAAGTACAAATAACCCATGCGTTAAGTATCTTGATAGGATCTCACCAAGATGTGGGAAAGAACATTTCAAAATACACTTCCCTCTGAATCAATAAGTATTACTTTTATTTACTCAGAATCTCACTAATAAAACCCAAGGTATTGCTAATCAACAAAATGAACAAGCAAATAAAGTATCGCTGAAGATATTGACCTTGAGAACAGGCTGACAGTGATCAGAGGAAGAAGGGAAGAGATAATGGGGGAAAAGGGTGAAGGGTTTACGGGAACAACTATAAAGGACATGTGGACAACAATAAGGGGGGCATGGAAATGGTGGAGGGAGGCAGGGAGGACTGGGATGGTGGGGAGGGCTGGGGTGCTGAGGAGGGGCGGGGGGAAAGGCAGAGAACTATACTTGAACAACAATAAAAAGTTTTTTTAAAAAAAAACAAGGTATTGAGTTACATTAGTAACTCTCTGCTAAAAGCAAGAGATTTGCCATTGCTAAGAAATGAAATTATAATCACGAGGTAGAAGACTTTATATCCAAACCACAGTGTGGCCCCTTGTGAATTCCCACAACTGATTTGGGCCTTCATTTGCAAATGAATGGCATAATTTTATTTTTACCAGGCTTCTTCCAAGATGACCTGATAATTAAACTCAATGATAGCAGGCATCACTCACTAAAAATTTAGAGGTTACCCCCCCAAATAATTATAAGTCAGCTCAGTGACATTTACCTAGAGACTGGCTTACAGCATTGAGAACAAGCAACACATACAATACCGGACAGAAACAAGGAGAAAAATGCGCCTAAGAAAACTGGATGCCCCATCACAAAGCCCATTTTCCATCCCCAGGTAGCAGAATAGGAGAGTGCTTTCCTTGTGCCCCTCAAAGGGAATATATATCACGCTCTTCCTGCAGAAATCCTCCTTTTCTTCATCTATAAATATGGTACAGTGAAACCTCAGTTCTCAAACTTAATTTGCTCCAGAGAGCTATTTGAGAACTGAACTGTTTGAGGTGGGAAATGCTTGAGAACCAAGGTTCGGCTGCACTAAAATTAGAACATTTTAAAATAATGCTTTAGAATTTTGAGACTGTGGAGACTAAGTCTTAAAAAGCTTTCTAAACTAATTTTATTGTAAATTATTTTCTTTATTCATAGAGAACTGTCATCTATAATTTTTAATGCAGGAAAAAAAAACCTTGCTTGATAAAACTAAGGATATATAAATCAGACTATATGCATATTGAAAAAAAGGACCACAAGTTTGAAATTTTGTGTTTTTTTTAATATAAGGTTTTATCATTTTTTTCTTTGCTCATTTCTGTCACAATACTGTAACTGTGAGACATGACACTAAGCTATGTGATCCTATGAAGTATTTCTTAGGAACAACTTATTGAGCACAACTTTCTTTCTTTGAGCTGCTTAACCTCAAACATTTATCCATATGAGTTTCATTTATATCATTAGCAAGGAGTCAGAAGATAAGTTAGGCATGTATTTATTTGTGGCTTTTTTCTGTCTACTAAAATTTTGAGACAGCTTTATAAGATAGACGATATACAGTAAAATTTTTAATAGAAACAGTAAAATGATATATTAAAGGAAATAGAGAAGTAAGCAGGTGTAATCAGTCACCTAGGACCCCTCACCTATGTAACACTGAATAATGACAGTCTCTCAGGGCAAAGAAAAACTCCATGACAGTAAATGTAAACAAGATTTTCTCATTCTGAACAACAGTAACATACATGTACACAGGTTGCTTTTCTTTGTGTTATTACCAAATTTGAGTTTTTGTATTTTTCACATTAAGAATCTAGAAGATTTTGGAATTGCTTTTGGACATCACCAGTTCTGCCAAGAGGACCAATCATTTTGCTTTATATA
The DNA here is from genome assembly GCF_014824575.4 of Sturnira hondurensis. Lineage (NCBI taxonomy): Eukaryota > Metazoa > Chordata > Mammalia > Chiroptera > Phyllostomidae > Sturnira > Sturnira hondurensis. The sequence goes on along the minus strand of NW_028077105.1, from coordinate 12,439,230 downwards.
TTTATCAGAATTATCGCATAACCCAATACAATTCATCTTAATAAAGATGTCACAGAGGTTTGGGATATTGGGAGAGGATTAGCTCTGTCCCTCCATCCCAAACTGGACCTACAATGAGCCCACATGGGGTATCTATGGTTGTTCTGAGACCTTGGACATACAATTTGATCTCCGTGTATTTTTAAAACATTCCTCTTCAGAGAATAGTTTGAAATTGAGTTGTATTTAACTGACAGGTATACGTACGTGCAAGTACAGCTAAAGGTGCAGGTTTGCCTATATACTAAATGTACATGAGGAAAATGGCACAAAGTATCAAAATCAGACACACAAACATTCTAAACTGCTTTAGAATCCTTTCCAAATATTTATCTTCTGTATACCATGTTTTGAATTTTATGCAAACTCCAATTATAAATCACAGATATGAAAAGGCAACTTTCAGAGAATGTCATCATGGCACTGCCAAGACTGAAGGCACACAAAATATTATTATTTCTGCTGACTTGAGTGATTATTAGCAAGCTTTCATGAACCTCAAATCTGACTAACATGAACAGCCAGCAAATTCTTGCCAATATTTTCTTTTTTTTTCACAATGGGGCTTCTTTATGACAGAGTTTAAGTAGAGTGTCAGAAAAAGGCAATTTGTGGCAAAAAAAAATCATGGAGGAGGGGGAAAGACAGAGACTCTTGACGCTTCTTTCCAACTTGGTGTCCATGACATTCCAAGGCCACCTGCCTTAATGCTGGCACTGTCCCCTTCCTGTCTCATTGATGGTACTTCTTAGCTCCATGGGAGTGGCAGCATGTAAAATTTTAAAAGGGAAACTGACAGCACAAATGCCCCACCATTGGGCATTAGATCTCTGTGCCCCCCAAACTCTCTGAGTCCCTTCAGTCATTAAAAATACAAACGCGTCATTGAAAACACTGTGAGATTATTTCAGTGGTGTGTGGGTAATTTTCTAAAGCAAATACACTTCTTAAATCCATGGTTTCATGAAGTTAAATCTGGCTCACTGCTTTACTCACATCATAATGTTTTTATTTAAAAACATATTAAAAATAAGCTCCATGGGCATAGAAGTCATCTTGAGCTGATGTTCTGAATAGCGTAAACGTTGCATGCAGGAAAAGGACATTACTGCTTGTTCCCATCATTTGATTGGGTATATTTAAATTCAGATTCAGCCAATTCTGTGTCTTTCAGGAAAGTATAAACCTTTCACAAATGTATTGTCTCCAAATGACAAAAACTGCTATCTGGAGAAAACCAGCGATGCCTGAAGACTGCCTCTGATGGGTTTACTGTGGGAGTCATCCAAGGTAGATACACACTCTTCAAAGTAAAACTCACTGAAACAAAGAAAGAAGGAACAACATACTATATGGGGAAATTTCTTCCAGACCTCAATAAATCAGATCTGAAAAAATCAGCATGATCATTGAACCACCAGCACTGATGACTTCTTAACCATTCCTTTCTTTCTTAGGGAACTTTGAAAGTTGTTTGCCAATGATGACTTCGTGTAGCAGAAAATCCTGCTATTGTGTTGGGTCACGTTATCCTCACATTTCTTTAATTTTTATGTGGTGTTTTAATAACTACATTATGTATGCATTCAACTGTATTGTATATTGTGATACTGTAAGCAAGAGGAAAAACAACTAGAAGATTGAATAATGTAAAAACTGGCAGCCCTGAGAAGTTTGTGGAAACACTCGTTAGTCCCGGTGAGACTTAGTGTGAGACTAAGCCTGAGGATTGGTGCTCTAGCTAAGGACTAGGGAAGTGAGTGTACAGGTCTGACACGCCTTCCAGGAGAGAAGCTCTCTTGCCAGAATACAAACATGAGACACAACTGAGAATATGCCAAGCAGTATCAAATTCACTGACAAATATCTATGTGTGACAGTTTGTGGGTGAATGTGACCTAGGCCAGAAGAGGTCTAGATGCATGTTTAGTAAATCCAATGTCATGTAGGAAATTAAAAAGCTTTGGAGAACATACGATTTTTAGCTCTACCCCTTGAAAGTGTTTTCTTTGGAAATAAGTAGTAAATAAATACAAATAAGGAATATAAAGCACTGACTATGCATATGATGCTAGAGAGCAGTGTTTTCCTAGAACATGATTGCAGATACCAAAATGGGTGTTCCTAGAAAACATCAGTGTAGATCAGGATCCATGGCCCAAAAGCCATTAATAATGACAAGTGGAATGTTGTGACACAAGACTCACTAAAGCATTGAAAAGAATTTGAGGGAGAAATATATGGCCCCTCCCCGAAGTAAAACCAGTGAGAAATGTGTCAGACATTGAATCATAAAAATTAATAATATATTCATTCAAACATTTATAAAAATAATCCTATTTTTATTGAAGGATAAAAATAATCCTTCAATAATCCTATATAGCAGACACCATAATAGGAACTTCCTAACAAATTTTAGTAAAAATCAGAAAAGATTGTAGAAAGAAGAGATAAAGAACATTGGTCATAAATGCCATAAGTACAGTATCTATATTCCAATTTATGGAAATTAAATAAACAGTGTAAGTTGACAGTAAATACAAGGTTACAAATATAATCTCTTAGTGTTATTGGTGGAAGTGGAGTTCTTGCAGTGTCGTGAGAAAAAGAATTTCCTGAGACTCTCACGGGAGGGTGGATTCTGTAGGAAACTTTACTGATGACGTAAAATTGAGGGATTTTCCCTCCTGACTTCCCAAAGTCCTATCTCTGTTCATATCGCCTTGGGAAAGGGCCAACCTTGTCTTCAGTAAGGCTAGAATTAAGGCGACAGACCAGAGCTTCTGCTCCATATTTAAACACGGTCCAGTCCAGCATCTGGCTTGCTTAGCTCAGATTTCAAGCTTCGGTCCACTGCTGTGCTGTGGCATTCAGGCTCCCTCCCAGAACCAGGGTGTGGAGCCTTCACAGCCCTGGGCCATGCGGCTGCAAGAGCCACGTGGCCATGGAGAGAACAGGCAAGTATGGGTCATCAAGTGAGAAAGAGAGAGACAGAGTGTCTTTGTTCCCCTAGGATTATATTGGGTGTGGGATGGACCAGGTGCTTTATCAAAGAAACCAATTAACTTCCCACATTTCCATGGGCTTTTGATTGGTTCATCCCTTGGTTAGACTGACAGGCCTATTTGTTCAAGCACCTCCCCTGTGCCCCACCAAAATTGGTACCAAAGTGGGGAAGAGAAAAGTGTTAATCCCCTTGGTAGAGCAGTGCAGTAATCCCCTGTAGTTTCCCAGCTAACCAAACAGGCTCATGCTCCCCATTTTATTGATCTCAATGTCTAAGTCCCTTTGCTTCTTTCTTTTATTCATAATTAGCTGAACAGTCATGGTAGCATTAGGCATGCCCAAGATTGACCAGAATGACTTACAATTAATGGCAATGAAAAGCTAACTGTTCCACCCAAAATTATAACAGAGTGGTAAGAAAGAGTGCATGTCATAAAAACATGAGGTCTGTCTAGAAGGCATCCAGCCATGTAATATGAAGATATTACATGTAATATGAAAATACAAGCCATGTAATATGAAAATACAAGATACAAGAAACACTGTACATAGGACAGTGATGCCTCAGTCCCCTTCAAAGTTGGCACCTTGGAACCTCACACAGTTCTCCCAATCACCATTAGCTACCCCATCGTATTTTCCTGATTCTCATTGACAGTCTGAAATCTCTCCCCTTGCAAATGTGATTATAGTTTCAGGAAAAACCAAAACCAAAAGTTCAGGCTGTATGGGTGCAGAGTCACCTGGGTGCTTTCAGTTTCACCCAAACTGTTTCATCTCTCTGCACAAGATGGATGGGATGCATGAGCGGGCACGTTGTCCTGATGAAGCTGCCAGTCACCAGGTGCCCGTAGCTGTGGCCTTCTGATCATCCAATTAGTTTCCACAGAGGAATATTCAAGGAGGAAGGAAGATGGAGTGGGATCAGGGGTATTATCTTCACTTAATTCTGACCACCCAAGAAGAACCAATTAAAAGTAAAATGAAAGCTCTGTGAGTATGATAATATTATCTTTATATTTATAATAGCCATGGGAAGACATGCTTGATTTAGTCACAAATACATTCTCTGCTCTTAAAGAAGTTTCAACTAAAAGATAAATATGAGCCAATGGCCAAAAGCCCTTAAGAGGATATTGCTCAGAAAGAAACTAGGTGATCCCCAGAACAAAACCTGATAATACAAAGGCAAACTTGGTCAGTACTGGGAAGCATTAACGAAGTAGATACATGAAGCTAGATGCAGAGAGTTTTCTATGAGCTTTCAATGAAAAGAAATACATGTAAAAGAAAGCCCTTCAGTTACTATTCAATGGAGTAAGGTGAGGCCTTTGAAAAATAAATTCATTAAAACATTTTTTCTGATATGTTCAAAACAAGGTACAAACATGAGAGAATGAATCTACTCTTAGGATAGTTGACAATGATATCAGATGACATAGTGAATGTAGAAATTCCCAGCTATTTTCTTGTTCTTATCTCTTTTTTTGTCATGGATTGATGTGAGCAGAGAGAACACTTAATCCTAAGTGGAAAGAGAGGAGTACCCAGCAACTCCTCTTTGAATCTCTTGCTAAAAATTGCATCCTGGAATACCGAAAAATACTGTCAGCAGCATTTGGGGAATTACAAAGACATGGGTATTGCAAGTCCAGAAGTACGCAAATTAGGTAATGATTTTCAAAAGCTAAAAAAGAGAAGATTTTGTAAAGGGGGAAAAAAGACAAACAAGCTTTTCAGAGTCAGAGTATAATCTGAACATGAACTATTAAATCCAGAATTTTGAACACCTAATGGAGATGGTGATTATGAAGGCTCAAAATTAGTAAAGGCTTAAATAGAGTTTATGGAAAAAACTTAATATCCTTGAGAGGATATTAGGATGGCCTTTTGTGAATATTAAAAAACCCATCACCCGGAGGGGGCATGAGGTTTCCTTTGTGTAAAGGACCGGGAGGTAAAATTTTACAATAAATAAGAATTTTGCCTCCCCTCTCTCAAATTACAGAGTAAACATTACAACTCTGTGGTACATTTACACAGTGGAATACTACTCAGGTGTTAAAAATGAAAATCGTACCTTTTGCAATAACATAGTGGGACCTGGAAAGTATTATGCTAAGTGAAATAAGCCAGTTAGAGAAAGACAAGTGCCATATGTTTTCCCTTATATGTGGGATCTAATAAACAAAATAGAAACAGATGAACAGGCACAGAGAACAGATTGATAGCTGTCAGAGGGAAGGGGGCTCGAGAGGGCTGGGTGAGAAAGTCGAAAGAATTATGCAGAGAAAAAGAAAACTCACAGACACAGACAACAGTGTGGTGATCACGAGAGAGAAAGGAGGGTAAGGAGAGGTCGGTGGAGGTGAAAGAGTGTAAATGATGAACGAAGATGACTTGAGTTGGGGTGGTGAACACACAATACAATATACAGATGGTGTACTATAAAATTGTACACCTGAAACCTATATAACTGTGATAATCAATGTTACCCAAATAAAGGTTTTGTAGAAGAAATGATTCTAATAATCGAAACCATTCCAAAATATGATGGAAGTGAGCATTCCACCATACAGTCCTGCAGTGCTTCCGACAAGGATACATTCCGTGAAATGTGCCATTAGGTAATTTTGTCATTGGGCGAACATCTCAGAGTGCCCTTACACAAACTTCGATGTTGTAGCCTGTTACACACCTAGGCTACTGCTCCTAGGCTGCAACCTGCATGGATGTTACTGCACAAACAACGTGAGGCTAAATCAAGCACAGGAGGAAACGGTGCAACAAGAGATGCAGTAAACATGAAGTGTCTGAGGGTTCTCCCAGTGTAACATGGCGTATGTTTTACAGAAACAGATGTTAATAAGCAGAAAGAACATTATAACATAACAATAAAAGCAGAGTAAACACACAAACCAATAACGAGCATAGTTGTTTATTATTATTATCAAGGATTATTATATGCACTATTCATAACTACATGTGCTGCACTTTCATATGGCCGGCAGCACAGTAGGTTTGTTTACACCAACATCACCACAAACACATCAGGAATGCATTGCCCTAGGACTTCGTGATGCCTGCGGCGTCACTAGATGATAGGAATTTTTCATCTCCACGTTGATCTTATGGGGCTACCATAGTACCAGTGGCCCATCCTCACCCAAAACATCATTGCACTGCTGCTCATGATGGTATAAGGATTCAAGATGTTGTCTGGTTATCTGTCTGAGGTGCAGGGGGAATGAGTTAGTGACCCTGAGTAGTTTATATTTCTGTGTGCTTATTTAGTAACTTTAAAACTGTCTTGGACAGGCCCAGCTGTAGTGTCCTCAGGACGTTTCCCTAAATACGTCCTTGCTGTCAAGGTAATTGCCTCCCCTGAAGAATGCGTACCTGACCCTAACGAACTGTGCCCAGCCCTTTCAAGTGGCTGCTTCATGAGCCTTCTCTCTTGCTACACTGACTCCAGCTTCAAAAGATTGAGATGTAATCTATGTATCTACAGAAACTGGGGGATCTATATCAGGTTAAGGCCTCTTACTTTCCTTTAAAAATCACCCCAGAGTTCTGAATAGAGCCATAAGCACAGTCATGAGTTATTCAACCAGAGGTAGCTCTTTGATTGATAAATCAATTTGCAGGAATATATTAAATGATTAATGAGTCTGTCATATCAAGTAGGACACTGGCTAATTGTTTTCAAGGTTCCAATAAATGTAATGGCAATTAATTGCATCTGCTATAATCTGCTTCATGCTTGCAGCTGATGTGGAAGTTTGACTTTCATTTTTTACTGGTAAAAAGCCTTTTGTCTATTCTGGGGCTTTCTCCACACCTGCCTCATACAGAAAAACAATACTTATGTTAGGCAGAATCCTGCTTATTAATGGCCATAAATTTAAAGCCCTTGCAGCCCTCTCTACAAATGAGAAGTTTTGCAAGCCACCCAGAGAAGTGGTGTACTTACAAATCTAATTTTCATCTGACTATAGGATATTGTGGTTCCCTGAGGCAAGCCTTGATATCACGAAAGCAATTTCTGGCAGATTGGAAAGACTTTTCCCTTCTGGGTTTCCAGCAACTGACAGGAGATCAGAGTGGGGGGCCCACTCTCAGGGGACTGGCAGCTTCATGAAGCAGGTGGGACCTGACAGGCTATTTCCAAGAAGCAGAGGCCCTGAAGCGGGAAGCAGGTATGCCTGACTGAGTAATAGGACCCTCCTCACTTCAGCCAGGAGAGGCAGAGCCCAGCGCTGGCAGGCCGCGCTCATGCATGTCAGAGGAGCGTTGCCAGCCATCCCAGGAACAATGAGAAGACAGAACAATTCACAGTGCTGAGCACCGGGCTACAGAATTCATTAGGCAGCTCAACACTATTAATGCCATCCACTTCTTGAAAATTCTGTGAAAAAGTAGATTTTGTTTTACTACGCTTCATGGCTTTTGATCCTGAAACCCTCAAGAGGATGGGCATTTTCCATTTTCTCTTCTCCCAGCCAGATCACACTTAACTTTCCCCAGTGGGTAGCTGCCGAGAATGAGAATTGGCTGTCAAGTCACCCTGCATGCTCAAGTGCAAGGTGTGACAAGGTTTGGGGGTGGGGTCACATGGCTGCCACTCCAAAGGTGGGTGCTTGCCCACCTCTTTGAGGAAGGTGGTGGGGTGGAAAATGAAATTTGAAAAGGTTTCTCCCCCACCCTGGTTGCCCTCTTTCACTCTGCCCTGGAAGCTTTATGTTCCTATCCCCTCAACCCTCCCCGTCGGCTGGAGCTGCGGGACTGTTGCCATGAGCCCCCAACTCCCACCCCACCACACGGCCACCACCAGTTACTCTGTAGGCAGATCTCAGAAGAATCCAGAAAAGGCCTGGGTTTAGGGCTTTGACTGTTCCCCCTCTGGAAGCAGTCTGTTTGTATACCATGGGCAGCCCCACCCACGGCAGCCAGCAGCATGACCAAGTGGGAGTCCCTGGGGGACACCCATTCAGAGCACCAAGTCACCCTGTGTATTCCTATCCTGACTGCAGGGCAACCCAATCAACCCTTGCCCCTCATCACTGCCGACACCAAACATCACAAACCCGACACCTGGTTCCCTTTCCTCCCTCTCTGCAGTCTTCTTCACACTTCCTCCCCTCACTAACATACACAAACTAAAGGGAAACTATAACTGTGATATTCCAGTGGACCCTATTGTTCCCGTGCCACATATTAGAGGAGGGTTAAGGAGCCTGGTTGCTGGAGGAGCCGTGCCCTGAAATAATTCCAGCACACATCTGCCCCTAGAATAAGACTGATGTCTACAAGTAAGGTTCTTTTAGGGGCTATTGCTTGTGTTTTGCGACCAGCTCGACGAAGTTCGTTTGTTTGTTTGGTGTTTCTTTTCATGGTGATAGGCTCTGAAACCAGAAATTTGAAGTCTGTTGGAAAATAAAAGTTACTAAAACACACATACAAAGATAACAGAAGATGCTGAAAGAATTAGGAGACGTATGTAATTAGGATCTCATCTTGCTTTGTGATCAGTGTTCAAGATTCAGGACATAATTTTTAGGTAATGGACACTCCCGTCACTTCGCCGATATCTGCTGCACTTATCAGATGTAAGAGTTACAGGGTAATTTCCACCTTAGGCTCCTTGCATTTCTAGCTTTATGAATGGGCAAAGTGAGAGATTCCTGGGTCCAAGACATGTCACGGAACACTAAAAGTGCCAGGTCTGAGAATATCTGTATGGTCATAAGGGAAGGAAATAAGTTGATAGGGGTTGTTTGCTTGTCACACCTCAGTCTGAACCCAGCCACACTGTGATCCTTTCAAATTACACAATTCTATCACATCAGTCCTCTTTTTAAAATCCTACAGTGGCTTCCCATATCACGTAGTGAAAGCCAAATTCCATATAACATCTAGGTCTTCGTTTTCATGGGTCCCTGATATCTCTCTGACTCCTTCTGGAATGTGCCAAGAATACTCCAGTCTTAGAGCTTAGCACTGACTGTGTCTTCTGCCTAGAACTCTCTTCCCCGGGTATCCCACGTGGCTTCCTCCTCACCTCTCGCCTTCCTTTACTCCATAGCATTACACTATATCACATACAAAATAGTTTGCTGATTGATCTCATTTGCAGTCATTTTCCCCACCAGGGAATAAACGCCATGAGGGCAGTGACATTTGTATGCTTTTGTTTTTCACTGTATTCCCAGCACCTAGAACTGTGCCTGGCTCATAATAGGCTTACAATACTTGTAATATGACAGATGAATGAATACCCTCATACATGTATAGGTGAACCTAAACTTGTGTTGCCTTAAAATTGTAGTGTGAAATAACACCTTGATTAAAAAGAATTGTTCAGAATGATGGTATAATTATTTCTAACTATCAGTAAAATTTTATCACATTCTATTAAAATGAGATTTTAAAAAATCTCGCAAAGTTTTTCTAAGGACTTTTTGAGATAAATTGTGTAAAATAATTTAATAATTTGTAGTGGAAGTAAATATCCATTACTCTTCTCTTCGTTAATGTCATCTTACATCGTAATACACTTCTCCAGTGCCTAAGGCAATCACTGATATCCACTGAATGTATGTAAGATGTCAAATGAATTACACAGCAATTACTCAAAATACTTTTAAATTCTTCTTTTGTAGAAGCAAGATAGATTTTGATTTTAGAACTCCAGTAATATTATTTAATGTGATTACTGGTCATATTCACTTGCTATGATTGCAAATAACTTTTGGCATATATCAAAAATAAAATTCATCACCAAAGAATTAGTTATTTCCACTATTTGAGAGAAAGAATCAAAACCTTCTAAAAAAATTTCAGAGTGACATTGATGATCAATGTCTGGGTAACAATAAGCATTTAAATCAATAGACATATATTTAAAGTATGTATAACCCTTCCTTGGAAATTCCTTTGAAAGAAATAGCATTACTCAGCCACATTTTATTAAAAAGTGCATTTCTTCCACCACGATATTTGGTATTCTACAGTTAAAGGCCTGTTTCTATGAATTAATAGTGTGTTCTGGGAATTCTTAGGTATGAGACTTGAGCACACTTCTGTTCTGGCCTTTGGTGGGGGGGCTGCTTCCTCTCTTGGAGGAAGGTCACTCTGGGATTTTCTTTCCTATACATCAACAGAATAAAGAGGAATGAGGAGGAATGCTGGTCTTTCAGAATTCAGTTAGGAGTAGAGGTGTGATTCTTCTGCAGATTAGCAAGTGACCTCTGAGTTACATGATTTCATCTCCAAAGGTCCCCCTGCTTAATATTGTAAAATGAAGAAGCATGAGATTTTTGCTGATATTTTATAACTGAATTGGCTTTTTAAACATCATATTGATATATAACTCACATATCATAATTTGTCTATGTAAGAAACACAATTCAATGATTTTTAGTACAATCAGCATTTTACAAACATTATAATCTATATTTAGAGCATTTTTTCCCTCCAAAAAGAATCCCCGTACCCATGAGCAACCGTTCTTAATCCCTGCCTTTCCCAGCCCCTAGGAACCTAAGTCCACTTTCTATCTCCATAGATTTGCTTAGTCTAGAAATTGTGTGTAAGTGCAATTTTAATAATATGAAATTTTTTTACTAACTTCATTTACTTAGAATAATATTTTCAATGTCCATCCATCTTGTAGGATACATCAGTATTTCATTCATTTTTACTGTCAAATAAGTTTTACTGTATGAATGTGTCATACTTATTTATCCAATTGTTAGCTGATTGATATTTAGGTGTTCTCATTTTTGGCTATTGTGAATAATGCAGCTATAAAACATTTGTGTACAACTTTTTGTTCATTGTCTTCTTTTTAAATTTATTGGGGTGACATGGGTTAACAGCATTCTATAGGTTTCAAGTATACATTTCTGTGATACAAGATCTGTATGTTTATTGCACCATGTGCCCACCACCCAAAGTCAAACCATCTTCCCATATATTAGGCCCCCTCCACCACCCATGGAAACTCACAAACGCTGCAGCTCCACAGTCCAAAATGCTGCGTGATTTTTGCATGTAGGTTGAACTGCTCCGAGCCACTGTTTTCCTAATTTGCAACATGGCCTGGCAGAAAGTAAGTATTCAAAAGTGACTTTTATGCAGAAAACTCAAGAAATGTCCACACATGTCTAAGCCCCACAGTTGACCTGAAATCAGATATCCATCTTCATGAAACTCATCCAGCTAACCCCCCAAATATAGGGAAGTTTGTGTGCACAGGTGTCATATCAATGGTTGCATCTGTGTCTGTTTTTTAACTACAAGATAGCTGGTTAGGAAGTTCTCCCTCTCTGAGTCAATTTAAATCATCTAAATTTTGCAGGTAAAATTTAAGAAACAAAAATAATCTTCAATCTATAACATTTGGTAATAGAGTGAAAGCTCAATTTAATATCCCAGTTTTGATAAATAAAAGTGACTGAGTAGTAAAGATTTAAATAATACTTATGAGTTGAAATACTATTTTATTGACTTTCCATGTGTGCCAGTTTAACATTATGAAAGGAAAATGGAGAAATAGTAGTATGCTTTAATCATCTATCATTAGTCAGACTATTTTTTTTCATTCAATAACAATCTTAGTATAAATTACTAATTTCCACTTTCTGTAAAAATCAATTTTAATGTAATAGTATTGGTCTCAATCTATTCCATAAAACTAGAATTTACTGTATTCAAGTGTTGACAATGCTTCACGCTTTCATAGGAAAATAAGTAGAGAGCATTTCTTTTTTTTTCTGACTATATAGTACATTAAATCTCCAGAGGGGGCAAATGTTTTGCAAGATATTACTTATCACTACGTGACTGTATTAGAATCTAACTCAGAAATGTCTTTTGCAATGGCAATGACTTTTTTTCCTGAACTTCACCTACCAGGCGGTCATGAGCAAATTCTGTACCTTTAGAGACAATCTGTAGACAAGTAGTTTCCTTTATTTATGGTTTGTTTTAGAAGGGTAAAATCAGCCCAAGAGGACTTTTATTACTTTTCCAAGGACATGACCATTTTTTTCTCCTTTATATTCTGAACAGCTTTCTCTTCCTAGAAAGTAAACACCTAAACCCCACAGTTGACCTGAAATCAGATATTCCTCTTCATTAACTTATCCAGCTAATCCCCAAAATAGGGAAGTCTGTGCACAGGCATCGTATTAATGGTTGGATTGATTTCTGCTTGTTCGTACTGTAATGAAATGTTTCCCCTAAGGTTCATTCATCACTTTAAAAAATTAAGCCAATTTAGAAATATAATTTGAGTGTATAATTGAATTTGTCACTTGATCTTAGCCTTTACGAGTTAATCAAATAACAGAGACTTAAGGAAGTTTCCCACACATGCTCCTGACCGTGGGCAGCCAATCATTCCCTGAAGAGAATGTCAGATTCTTTCAGGACGTTTGTTGATTAGATCCTCATTCTTTCTTCAGAGGACTGAATCATTTTTTTTCCCTAGCAATCAAGATTCATGCTATCAGTCAAACTGAAAGGAAGAAAATGGCATAATTTTAGCTAAAATATGGGAAATGACAAATAAGTGAAATATGTTAACTGAAGTGGAAAAGAAATGTGTAATTAAGCAGCACAAGGACCGTATGTCAGATTCTTCTCTAGTCATAGATAGGAGGAGAGTTGAGACTTTTTGCAAAGACCAACAAAGCTGTCAGGAAATTTTAGTCCTCTTTATGATTCACTGGACTCTTTGGGATATCTCACTTCAACCAACTGACAAGTTGGTTTGTTTTTGTTTTTGTTTTTTCATTAAGTATAAGAGGGTAGATCAACTACTTGTAAGCCATGACAAATTAAGTGAAGCAAATTATAATGGGAAAAAGATATATGCATGGTTTAAATGATTTAAGTACACACAAGAATAGGTTTATTTGTAATCTTGAAAAATCTGAACTGCTACCTTTCAAATCCCCCTCAGCCCTGTGCCAAGCATGGTTTGAAGTTTTTAGTGAAAATATGTACCACGTTTGAAATAGCATCTGCTTTCAGTGTTTCAGTGATGCTCTAGGCATAGGGACCTCTTTAGATTTTTTTCTCTAAAAGCTAGGAGGCTGGACACTCAGATTCCTAAAGGAATTTGTGGTCCTGCATTGTGTGAGCAGAGCGGCACCTCAGCACCAGGTGACCTTGCTTCCCCAAAGCCCAGACAAGCCAAAGAGCTAGTTTGTTCCATTTGCTGAAAGAGAATGGCAGGATCTGAAAGTTTCAATATGCAAGTATTTCTAAACTCTGAAGGAGATATAATTAAATGTATGTCCCATTATTGAAATTCATATTCTTTATCCTCATCAGTGATTGCCAGGATTATTATGTTTTTAAATACTTGTCGCATTTTGTTCATAGAATCAATATCATTAATTCATTTTACAAATAGGAGCGTGCGATGCAAGAACAATAAATTGAACCTCCTCCTACATTTGGCAGTTCTGAAACTCATAATAAAATATTCAACATTTCAATGCTGACATAGCTCCTGTCAGATAAGGAGGAAAAACTTGACCATGATACCTTACCCACTTTCACTTACATCTTGGAAATACGGAAAATTAGAGTCCCTCAGACATTTTACCTGATTCACCTTCTTGTTCAGAGTGTACATGGAAGGATCCAGGATTGAGAGCCTGCCAGGTGTCAAGTTTTGCTTGGGAATTACAAATATGTTTTACATATAGTTAATCCTCTTGCATCAACCGTTCCCTCTTCATTGAGTTCTTTCCTTCGGTTTGCAGTCTTTTTTGAGACTCTTCCATTCAAAGACACAAATCTTTTTTTTTAAATCTCAGTTCTCCTTCAAACTGCTGCCCATCTTGCTTTTCCTTCACAGCCAATGTAACATAAAATTCACTGTCTTAACCACTTTTAAGTGTGTAGCTCATTAGTGTTAAATATATTCAGGCCATTGTGCAACCCATCTCCAAAACTCCTTAAATCTATGAAACTGAAACTATATCCAATAAAAAACAACTCCCCATTCTCCTCCCAACCATCCCCTGGCAACACCATTCTACTTTCTGTGTCTATCAATCAGACTACTCTAGGCACCTTATATATAATAAAAGTGGAATTACATAGTATTTGCCTATTTATATGGCTGTGTCACTTAGTATAATGTCTCCACATTTCATGCAAATTTTAGCATGTGCCAAGATCTTCTTTCTTATTAGGACTGGATAATATTCTTAAGATTTGCTTAGACATTCATCCATTCCACTCTCAATGGACACTAGGTTGCTTTCACAAATTGGCTTTTGTGACTCATGCTGCTATGAACACATGTGTTCAGATATCTCTTCAAGACTCTGCTGTCAATTCTTATGAATACATACCTAAAAGTCTAAAGGCTAGACCATTCGATAATGCTATTTAAAAATTTTTAAGGAACCATCATACTGTTTTTTATACCAGCTGTACCATTTTACATTCTCACCAACAATGTACAAGGGTTTCAGTTTCTCCACATCATCACCAACACTTGTGTCCTTTGTTTTTACATCCTAATGGTATGAAGCAGTGGCTCACTTGTAAACCTGAAATTCTAAACTGTTTCAAGTGTGGGTTACATATGACCTATATTGGAATCATTTTGTTAATATATTGGAAACATCCGGACTCCTGAATCAAACCTCCAAGCACTGGACCTAATTAATAATTTAACACGTTGCTCATAGGACTCTTGTGAAGACTTTCGACACACAGTTAACCATGGTGGATGAAGGTGATGTGAACGTGACTCAGAGCCAGAAAGAAAACCCCCAGCCAACCCTGTAAATACTGTGTCAAATAGAATTCTTGCTGTAAAAACTCTCATTTGTTTAAACTTGGTAAATAAGTCGAGATCATCTAGAAACCACTAACAATTTGTCACTTCTTGATGTGTCGTTTTGCAAATGTAACTAAGTCCTTGAGCCACATAGTGACACTTTACAGTGTGTTACTGGATGGTACTGTTACCAATCCTGAATTGATGGAAAGCTATCAACACTTTCATTATGTCGATGTGTGTGTGTGACGTATACAATGACTCACTGTTATCCTGACAAAGATTTTTATTTTCATCTACTTTCCTTCTTTTGAACACTAAAAGTCAGGGTTAACATTTCAGTTCTTTTATGATTATTTGAATCCTTCACACTGGCTACCATGCTAGGTACTATTTATTTTCTACAAACAGGGTATATAGTGCCTTAGATCTTAGCTATTTAGAAAAGTGCTTACTTGTTATGCAAGAAGACCTTAGAGACTGAAATGACATTTTGTCCAAAATGAGAGTAGGTAGGAGCATCAGCAGAAGAGGGATAAAACTCATTTTCCCTCTGAGTGAAGAGTAAGTTAAAAAGGGGCTTAATGTCAAGATTTGAACTAAGAAACTTTAGTTTATGCCAGAAAAATTTTTCAAAATTTAAACTACTTGTACTTGTTTTGCACCAGGAAAATTACATTTATAAAATTATGTATAAGCAGACTCTTCACTTCCAAAATCCTGGGCATTTTTCCAGAGTTTTTAGATTTATTATGTTTTCTGTAGTTCTGTACTTGTACTTTTGTGCTTCTGAAATCCTGTCTGCTTTTAGCAATTAATAAAAATATTACGGGTTTTGATGTGCATCACTGCAGCGTGGGAACTAAATTACTTTTCATCTGCAGGTTTAAAGCAGAATAAAGTTCTTTGTGATAAAGTTTCATACTGTTCAGACACGAGTCGCTGAACCGTGGAATCCAATGAGCCAATACCAAGGCAGCCAGGGAGAGTGGCTGCGTTTTGTTCCAGTTTATACCATTCCAGCTAAACAGTCTGCTGTTCTAAGAGGTTTTAAAGGCCAAGCCCCTATGTGGCTTTTAAAAATTAATGAAGAGCTTTCTAACCAGAGCAACCACTGAGCTCAACCAAAACATGGCATCGGATGACACCCTAACTTGTCCGTCGTGGCTTAACCATTGCAGTTGCCAATTCCGTGCTGAAAATTCTGCTCTCAGAGGTATTTAAAGAACAAATATTACAGGTGATTATATTTTTACTAGAATGTATTTGACATTCACTATTCAGTGCCTCCACCCAAGGGTAAAATCAAAATTATTTCTCCTTCTACTGATTACTCTGTGTGTACATGCCTTTTTTTCATGGCTTCTTCCCTTTAGTTCAGTCCACCATGTTAAAAGTATAGCTTATGCAGGTAGTGTACTCACTTATTTTTTACTATAGTGTAAAGAAGTTTACATATATGTGCACATATATCTGTATATATACACACACAGCGTGGGGCAAAAGTAGGTTTAAAGTTGTTCATATGGAGAAAAATACAATGATTGATAAGAAATAATACAAGAATAAACTCTGTGTTTTACATACTCACAACTGTAAACCTACTTTTGCCCAACCTTGTATTCTAAAATAAAGAATGGTGATAGGTATTATTTACATAACAATTATAACATCATTACAAAGATAAGGAATAGTGCATTAAAAACATTAAGGATAGGGATTATGTTTATTTATATGCATACCATATATTATATGTTTATTTATATGCACATATTTATATTTGTTACCTGCAATAAAGAATCAAACTCTAAATAGATTAATTAATTAGGTAGAGTTTGCTGGGTTAGTTTTGTGTAGGTATAAATAATCTCATTTGGTCCTTAAATTCTTCCATGGACATTGCCCTTACCTTATTTTATTCTTCTGAATAATCTACCCCAAATCCCTCCAATTCCCGGTCGGTTCAGTTATTCCCTTTCAATAACTATTTTATTCCCTTAGGGCGTGGGGTGGTACCTCTTATAAAACTACAGTGATTTTTCTGTAAACCTATTTCACCAACTCTACCATAATTTGCTTGCAGTCTACTAGGAATTATCTTCTCCCTTTCCTCTTTTTTACAGCTGTTGATCAGATCTACTTTCTGGTATATGCATTTTGTCCTCCAAATGAGCCATTGTGTTAAGTAGCGTCTCCTCCCATCCCTGCTACACTGCATTCTCTACTCTTAGGTCACCATTTGGATACTGGCAAACTGGCTTTTGTCTTTGGTGTTAGGCTACGTTTGTGGACTTTCTCTAACGTGGACATCATCATCCTAGAATATTTCTGTTCCCTTTTCTATTTCTAGTTCCCTTTTGAAGGAAGGACTTCTAGTTTTTTCTATATTTCCATGGATATCACATGGCCAAGTTGTTTTCCCTGTATTACCCAAACCTGGCTATTACATTTCCTTCAAAGCAAGAGTATTCTGAAGGGTTTAAAGCTGGTTGCATTCTGAAAGTTTAATCAGTTGTTCATTTTTTCTTTTTAATAATTTATTTGTATTGTTCAATTATAGTTGGCATATACAGTATTATATTAGTTTCAAGTGTACAACATAGTGGTTAGACATTTATATGACAAGAAATTGTCACCACAAGTCTAGTACCCATGTGACACCATACTTAGTTATTACAATATTATTGACTATATTTCCTATGCTGTATTTTATATCCCATGACTGTTTTTATAGCTGATAGTTTGCATATCTTAATTCCTTCTCCTTTGATACCCACTCACCAACCCTCTCCTATTTGACAACCACCAGAATGTTCTGTGTATCTGTTTGTTTTTGTCTTATTTATTCAATTATTTTGTTTTTTTTAGATTTCACACATAAGTGAAATCATATGATATTTTTCTCTTTCTGAGTTATTTCACTTAACATACTATCCTCTAGGAGGTCTATCTATGTGGTTGCAGGTGGCAGGATTTTATTCTTTTTTTATGGACCATATTCCATTGTATACATGCCCCACTTCTCCCTTATCCCATTGTCTATACATGGACCCTTGAACCACTTCCATATATTGGCTACTGTAAATAATGCTACAATTAATGTAAGAATACATATATTTCTTCAAATTAGAGTTTTGAATTTCATTGGATAAACACCCAGAATTGGAACAGCAATGTCTTCATTGTCTCTTGTTAGAGCCTTTGTTTTACTGTCTATTTTGTCTGGTTTAGGTGTAGCTTCTCTAGCTTTTTAAAAAAATTCAATTTCAATAAATATCTTTTTCCATTTCTTTACTTTCAGTCTCTGCATTTCTTCTGATCTGAAGTGAGTCTCTTGTAGGCAGCATGTGAATGGGTCTTATTTTCTTATCCATTCAACCACCCTAAGCCTTTTGAGTAAAGCATTTAATCTGTTTACATTTAAAGTAATCACTGGTAGGTATGTAGTTATTGCCATTTCATTATTAGTATATTTGATGTACTTCTTATTGAATAAGCCCCTTTAACATTTAAATACTTATAATACTTGAGTTGGAGGTAAAAAACTCCTTTAGCTTTTTCTTGTGTGAGAAGCTCTTTATCTATCTTTCTGTTCCTAATGATAGGCTTAGTGGGTAGAGTAATCTTGTCTGTAGGTTCTTGCTTTTCATTACTTTGAATATTTCATGTCAGTCCCTTCTAGCCTGAAGACTTTCTGTTGAGAAATCAGCCAAGAATCATGTGGGAGCTCCCTTGTGGATAACTAACTGCTATATTCCTAACGTTTTTTAAGCTTTTCTTTTTCTCGTTAACCTTTTGCATTTTAATTATTATGTATCTTGATATGGGTCTCTTTGAGTTTGTCTTATTTGAGACTCTCTGTACTTCTTGGACTTGTATGTCTAATTTTTTTTTACTAAGTTAAGAAAGTTGTCATTATTTCTTTCAATGGGTTTTCAGTTTCTTGCCCTCTCTCTTCTTCTGGCACCCCATAATGCAATGGGGTGGTAAATGTTGGTAAACTTGATGCTGTCCCAGAGGCCCCTTGTACTATCCTCATATTTATCCTTTTTTTTTTTTAGCCATTCAGTTTGGGTGTTATCTATGCCTTGTCTTCTAAATCATTGATTTAACCCTCTGCCTCATCTAATCTACTGATAATTCACTTTAATGTCTCCTTCATTTTAATTATTATATTCTTCATCTCTGACTGGGTCTTTTTTATGTTTTCTATTTCTTTTTCAAAGTTATCACTGAGTTCACTGAGAATCCTTATAACTAGTGTTTCAAAGTCTGAATCTGATAGATTTTTTGTCTCCATTTTGTTTTAGTCTTTTGCCTAGAATTTTGTCATGTTCTTTTATTTGGGACCTGTTTCTGTCTCCTTGTTTTGGCTGCCTCCTTGTGTTTGTTTCTATTTATCAGGTGGAATTCTTACATCTCCCAGTCCTGATGGAGTGGTCTTATGTGGTAGGTAACCTGTACAGCACATTGGTGCACTCTTCCTCCTTGCCTGATCTATATACTCCAGGTATGTCCCTTGTGTCGGCTGTACTTGAGCATTGATTGTTGTTGGCATGTCAGTGGGAGGGATTGACCTTCGTGATGATTGGCTGTGAGGACTGGCCATGACTACAGTGAAAGAGCTGTAGTACAGTGGTTGACTCCATAGAGTATGTTCCCTTTAATGGGGCTCTGGTGCCTGCCTAGTTTGCTGTTTGGGTATGTGCTTTGTGGAGGTGGTTGTGTGGTGTTCTAATGTGGTATGAAACTGGCCACCAGGTGTATTGGTCCCTCCTGAGAGGGACACTTGTGTAGGTCAAGTTCAGCCACTGCCTGTGCTCTGCCTGGGGCCACCAAGTAGAAGCAACAAAATGATCTGCAGAAGGTTGCCACTTGTGCTGGGCTTGGAGATGCCCAGGGGACCCTAAGCTGAGAATTGAGGCCGGTTGCCACTAGTGCCAGGCTGGGACAAGAGGTGAATGGCATGCCAAGGCCAGATGCTGCTTGTTTGGAATTTGTGAACCTTTGAGGAATTTGAGGAAAAAACTAGACACAGCCAAGACAGGCCATTTGGATGGAAAAGCCATTGGAAATTGTTTGGGTGGGATGGTGCCTCAGAATCACCAGGGTGGGGTGAACAGTGTTAGCCAGGTTGATAGAGACTCAGATATGACACCTGCCTGAGCCTTCAGAAGGAGGGCTCAACAACAACAACAAAAAAAGCAGTACCTTCTGCCAGCACTTCTGTTTGGGAGAAAGCTGCCCCTCTGGCCCTGGCCATGAAGCCAGTCGATTCAATTCTTCTCCCTGTGTCCCCTGTGGTTGTGGAGCTGCTTCGATGTTGGAGTTCTGAGTGAGTGAGTCCATTAGCAGTTATACCCATGTGTGGGGCATTTAAAAAGGACTCCTGGGACTCCAGCAGCCCTCTCCTCACTCAGATGCAATATCTGCTGGTTTTCACAGCCAGAAGTTCTTGAGAATGGCAATGGAACCCTGGACTGGGGAGTGCAGTGTGGGGCTAGGACCTCTGGCTCCTCAGGAGGAACCTCCACAGCTGAGATGTTCCTTCTGATTTTCAACTGGGGTGGGACCAGCACCTTCAATATCTCCACCCCTCCTGCCAATCTTGACATGGCTTCTACTGTGTATTCTTAGAGGATTTCTGTTCAACCTGACTTCAGGATGTTCTAAATGGCAATTGTTCTGTGATTTAGTTGTAATTTTAACTTGGTCATGGGAGAAAGGGAGCACAGTGTTGACCTACTCTGTTGTCTTGATCCTAATGAGTTGTGCAAACTCTGGAACACTATTCCAAATAAAAACTAAGATGGGAGCTCCACAAGGGCAGGTATATTTTTTACTCACATTATTTGAGCTATCACTAATCATTTGCCTGCCTTTCTTCTAAAAAGCTATCTCGAATCTCTCAGTTTACTCTATGCCTATATAACAGTATCAACATAACAATAGTTAGTGTCTATATAACTATGAATTGTGTTTACATAACAGTGTCTCTCAAGTTCATGTAAAATAAAAATAAAGTACTAAATTAACATTTTGTGTTGAGTATAAAAAATGTACCTGGGGCAACACTTTAAGAACCTACTTAGCCCACATGTGGATGAATTATCATTCTAACTGTACAGTGTCATATGATCTAACTTCTGTTTATCAAAGCATTTCTCATGAAAATTGTATAGAACTTCAAAATAGGAAAAAACACATTTTTCTCGGCTACAACTTTAGTACAATATGGGTCCATCTTCTCCAGCCTCTCCTTTGCCTTTTCAGTGAAAATAGTCTCCCTCAATTGTAGTTCATCTCTGACTGTTCTACACAGAAAGGGGCCATTGAATATATTAGGTCCCATGGAAAAAGAGTAAGAAGTGAAGATTTACCCTTTCTCAGGGACATGAGAAATAGGGCAGAGTTTCATGAAATGAGAAATGGGAAGGCATTTAAGCATAAAGCTAAGGCCAGGAGGATAATAAAAACAGAGGGTTGGGTCAAGGTGATAGAATGAAATGGAAGATTTGAGCGTTCACTGTGTGCAGAGCACCATGGTGAGCAATCTACAAGATTAACTCGCTTAATCTTTACAAGAGCCTAGAAAACTTAGTACAAGTATTTCCCACTTTGTAGATGAGAAGACTGAGACTCAAAATTTTCATTTTTCTATAGTTCTCCATTAAAAAATAGCAACATAGCCCTGACTGATGTGGGTCAGTTGGTTGGCACATTGTCCCTTAAACCAAAAGGTCATAGGTTCCATTAATGGGCAGAGCATGTACCTAGTGGGTTAGTACCAGAAGGAACTGACCAATGTTTCTCTCTCACATCAATGTTGCTCTCCCTCCCCCCTCCTCTCTCTAAAATCAATAAGCATGTCCTCAAGTGATGATAAAAAACAATGGCATAAATAAGCACCAGTAAAACTGTCAAAATCTGAGTAGGATTAGAAGATGGTATTGGTATCAATATCCTGGGTGTGATAGTTTACTATAGTTTTGTAAGATGTTACCTTTGGGAGAAAGTGTAAAAAATGTACCCTCGGTTTTTAGGAATTCTTTATATTACAAGTATTAGCCCTCTATCTGTCATATACTTTGTGAATGTTTTCATGTTTTTTTTCAGTTGCTTTTTTTTCTTTTCTTATAGTTTTGTTTTAAAGAAAAAAATTGATTTGGGGTAGCCAAAGATGTTAACTTGTTTTTATTTTTACTTATGAAATTTGAGATGTAGAAACCCTTTTTTTATACAAATGTTAAAAACAATTTGTCCATTTTTTTCCAGTACCTGTATAGTTTCATTTCTTACGTTTAGATACCTAAACCCATTCTCAGACAATAGAGCAACTCTGGTCCCTTAGGAAAACGACTAAGAGATTTCAGGATGACATTTTTTACTCATTAGTCATGAAAGGGTTCCTTAGCACATTGATCTCTGCACATTTTTTCTCTGCATGATAACTACCAGATAACTAATGGCATTTGATTATTGCTCCTGCGGTACTTCCACAGAAGAATGTCATCAGGAACAAACTTCCAATGAAAAGAAAAAGTGTCACTTCCCTAGACTCAGGGGATTTTTATCAGAACTGTTTGAATGGTGGTTTAAATTCACATGAATTTCTAATGCAGACAAAATAGTTTATCAAGTGGCTCCTTTTTTTTAAATATTGAGGAATTTCTACACGATAAGTATGGATTACACTGTTTGTGGCTGTTTTCAGTGCTTTGCTTGGTATTATGAAGAACATAATGGTCACGGCAGAGCAGACCACAGTGTCTACAGTCTGTGCACACCCAGCAAGCGTTTGGCTCACCAAACGTGCAGTCAGCATTCTGTAGCTACTTCTCACTCTAATTACTGATCTCCACTCTCTGTAGAAACACATTGCCAATAGTACATATTGCCGCTCTAGGTAAAGCATTCTTTTGCAGATTTCGTATTATTTACCACCACTGTCAGATGTATGGGACAATATTTACTTATGACAATAGGTGTAGGCAATTCACATATCAATAGCATATTGCCATTATTTAAATCGTACCTCTCTCCAAAAGAAAAGCAATACAATCAGGTACAGATAAGGGACTACGCTGAAGCAGAAACAAAATGCCATAAATAGCAGCAAAAGTTAAAATCAATTTCAACTTCTAATAGATCACTGGGATCTTCTAACTTTAATATCTAATTTGCTTTTCCAAATTAGTAATGCTAAATTCAGTGAAATAATATTTGTAACACTTTGCTGTTATCTTTGAAGTTTGGATTGTATAACAGTGAAGTTGTTACTTCAGGAATAATACTATTTTATTTTTAAAATATATATTTATATCATATTTAATAGAAACTTACCTTTCCATTATCCTAAATTTTAAAAATACAAAAATGCTGATGAGTTTCTGTGGTCAAAATACTACTATCTTTAACCATGGTTAAAGCAGAAAAATATAAAATTATTTTTATCATAAACAAAGATAGTTCTTACAAGTCACCAATATGTTTTCTCAGAAGGAAACTAAGGTTTTAGCATGTAGTTTATTTCCATAAGAAATCAGTGTAACCAGTCCCTGCTTTTTGCATAGTGTAGTATTTTTGGAAGCTATTAATCCAAGGTAGTTTCTGCAGCCATCATTCCATATCCTCCTTTTAGTTGATATACAGAAATAATGTAAAAAACTATTTTAATTTTGCCTGAACTTGAAGCTACACAATGCCAGATCAGAAAGTTAAAGATAAAAGTGGTAAGTGAAATTAATCATGCAAATTTAGTATAGATTAGTTACAATAGGTTAAGTATAGATTAGTTAGTATACATTAAAAAACTCATAGTATAAAATTGAACCCCTACTCATCCAGTTGTGTTGATAATATATAGCTATAACTAATTACAATAGTAAATATTTGCTGTTACAAAACAGATTATACAATGCATCCAAAAGACAAACAATTCATATTTAGATTAGCCACCTTTGAATTTTTTATGTTACTGATCCTGTACATAAGTAGGGGATAAGTGTGTTTAATTCACCTTTGGATACAAATTTTTAACATTGTTGATAATTTTTTTATCACAAAAGAAGTTGTAGATCTAGTTTACAAAAATTCTGAAAACTTAGATATAATTTAAAGTGTTATAAAATTAAATGTACTGATATATATGTTTAAACCCACAATGTTGGGGTATCAAAAAAGTTCCAATAGTCAACTACCAACGCCTACTTAGAACTATGTGTGTAATAAAATAGGATATTTGCTTTAGTCTTCTCTGGCTGCCATAACAAAATACCAGAGACAGCGTGGCTTAAACAACAGAAATTTACTTTTCACCATCTTAGGAGCTGGGTTCCAGCATGCCCAGATTCTGATGACAGCTTTTTTCCTGGCTTCCAGGTAGCCAGCTGTGCTATTATCACATTGCCAAGTTATCACATTGCTCCTCCTCCTCGAATGCACATTGAGGAAGAGAACGCTCTCCAGGGTCTCTTCCACAAGGACACCAATCCCAGCAGACCAGGTTCTCATTCTCGCCACCCTCATCAGCTCATCTAATACTCTACTTCCCCCAGGCCCCGTCTCCAAATCACTTAGGAGTTAGAGCTTCAATGTATGGTAGAGGTGGGCTGCAATACTTAGGTAGCAGTCAGATGCAAACTTTCAAACTTTCAGTTCATAACAGTAGTATTGGATTATAAACCTCATTCCCCTGTCTTTTGCCTAAACTTTACAAAGTCTTTCAATGTAGCTCTCACCATGCTTCCCCTTTGTTTAAAATCTTTAAATGGTTGCTCACTACCCAAAGTCCTTAGTGTGGCCCTTTATAATCTGACCTCGAATCATTTTACCCTGTTTTCCACTATTTATCCCTGACAGAGCCCAGACATATAATAAATAGATTGTATCCAAAGAAAACTTCCAGACAGGCCCTTCTGATAGAACTTAACCAACTATAAGAGTAGGTAGTGGAAGGAAATGAAGAAAGTTGATGGAATGTGAAGAAAATTAGTTGCAGGCAAATGAGAGACGCCACCTAGTTCAGGGCACAGCTGTGATGTTCCATAAACATTTATGGAGCAGGACTGAAATCAGGCCAAAAAAGGCGGATGACAAATATAAAGTCACAACTGCTTGTGCCACCATTCATGAAAAAAGATATAATTATGTCTTTTACACATGGCATGAGTCTTATACATTTTGCATTGAAATTCTCTTTCAGATTTTAGAAAATACTTCATATGATACACTTACTTTATCTATGATGTTTCCTCCATCCTTATTTCTCTTACCTTCTTTACTGTCCTGGAAAAGATGAACAGCATAGCTAGTATAGTGCGGAGTTTAATCCAATGGCCGACACTCATGTTTTTGGCCACCACAATGATTATAAAATAAAAATTTTAGCAACGGTTTTAAATAGAGAATTTACATTTATATTTGGACTTCCAGTTACCCTTGAAAAATGATAAGAGCCCCGATTGAGATTTCATTTCTATGCAGCAAAGTTTGTTGAGAACAGAGTGGCACCTGCAGATGGACAAATCCACTCCAGCATTTCCCTCTGTGACTTCTGTGGGCATTTGAGTGTGAGACAGACAGACTTTTATAGTGTTGGTTCTGGCAGCTACCAGAAGGGTGGACTGAAACCTATTATATAAACATTCTGTACCCTCAATATCCTCAGCTGTTAAGTTGGTACAACTAGAATCTCTCAACAGTAGGATTGTTGTGAAGAATAAGTGAAATAATTGCTGCAAAGCATTTTAGCACATAATAATCACCCTACAAATTTTAGTTATTGAAAAATGATGCCATTGTCCTTTAGTTTTGTTAGTATGAACAAAGGTACAAAATAAAAAGTAAAAGTAATGAGATGCTGAGAGAAAAAAATAGTACATTAGTTTTTTTGGGGGGGAGCATGGTTTTCCTATTAGAATTAGACGTAAATTAGGAATAAAGGACAGAAAGCCTAAATCACCTTCTTTTCTTATGGAGAAAGTTTTCCTATGATTCCCTTCATGATGATTTGCCATTCTGTTTCTAATACCTGTACAGGCACTGCCTCATCCAATTTGAGGGTACTACTTCCCCCACAGGTGCCCTAAAAAATGAATCTGTCACTGCAGTGTTGTGCTGGAACCAGGTTATGATAGCTCACAAAGAGCCAGCTGTTAAATTCTTACTAATTTTGCAAGCCAGTGACAGTATGTAGCTAACTTAAGCTAACTTATGTAGCTAAATCAGCCATGATAAAAATATTTGCACTGTGGAAACCAGAAAATGTTGCAAGTTAGAGCTTTTTAATTTTTTTTCTTAAAGAGTGTTGTTTTAAGCATTTATCAGCACACCGTGATCAAGTCTTGCTCCTGGATCTAAGTTTCTTTGTTCAGAAACCCATAGATTCTCATTCTCTCACTTAAACTTAGACCTCTCCCACATTTCAAACTAAAAACCTTATCATCAAAGGAAAGAGACAACAACACAAAAGGCAACCCACAAAATGCGAGAGAAAATTTCAAGTTACATATCTGACAAGTGGTTAATATCCAAAATATGTAAAGAGCTCACGTAGGGGACCAGTTTGTTTAAGTCTGGCAAATGTGACTCAGCTCTGCATGGAAAACCTACAGAAGCGAAGTGGTGGGCAGGAGCCAGACCTTCAAACCGAGTTTTCCCGTGGGAATCAGGCCTAGGAAATGCATACAGATGGTTATGGCTTGCTCTTGCTAAAACTCCATCACCCTGGTCTAAAGCAACAAATGTGTATTGTCTATCTTCAAGGTAGTTTCCAAAGCCTCTATGAACTCTCCCAAGGACAGAGCTAATCAGCTCATCGCCATTCCTCTCTGCATGTTATTTTCATTTTCTTGATTGTACCTAAAATGTAGGCAATAATATTCTATGCAATAGATAATGAATCTTTCTCTGATGTAAGACCCAGGAAGACAATAAAAGCTTGTCTAGGCAAGGGTCCACATGCTCTCCTCTTGAGGGAGTGGAGGCACCCATAGGCACTCTCTTCTTGAGAGTAGTCATGCCTGTTCCCTTTTTCTCCACAGGATTGTTGCCTGCGCATTCATTCTCGCCGTCAGCCACAACAGGCAGACTCTTCTGGCCAGGGTCCACCACAAGCTCATACAACTGAAAAGCAAAAAGAAAACAAAATGCGTCCAAATAATCCAATTAAAAATGAGCAAAGGGCCCTGGCTGGTGTAGCTCAGTGGATTGAGCATGGGCCTGTGAACCAAACAACCGCAGTTCGATTCCCAGTCAGGGCACATGCCTGGGTTGCGGGCCAGTTCTCAGCAGGGAATGCATGAGAGGCAGCCATACATTGATATTTATTTCCCTCTCTCCTTCCCTTTCCCTCTAAAAATGAATAAATAAAATCTTAAAAAAAGAATTAAAGGAATCATTTTTTAAAAAATGAGCAAAGGACCTGAATAAACAATAAACATTTCTTCAAAGAAGACATACAAAAGGTATATAAAAAACATGCTAAATATCAGTAAGCATCAGGAAAATCTAACTGAAGCCACGTTGAGATATTACCCCACATTAGAATGGCTTCTATTGTTAAAAAAAATGTCTTGGCAAGGATGTGGAGTAAAGGGAACCCTTGCACACTGTTGGAGGAAATGTTAGCTGGTACAGCCATGGTGGAAACAGTATAGAGGCCCCTTTAAAAATTAAAAATAGAACTACCATATGATCCAGTAATCCCACTTCTGGGTATATACCTTTAGGAATTGAAATTAGGATATCCAAGAGAGAACTTCACTTCTGTGCTCACTCTAACATTATTCGCAATAGCTACAGTGTGAAATAACGCAAATGTCCATCAAAGAAAGAATGGAAAAAATGCGCTGTATACATATAAATGTTATTTATTCTTTACAAAAAGAAAATTCTGACATTTGCAACAACATATGCAGATGTGGGAGATACTATGCTAAAGAAGCCAAATGTAGAAAGACAAATACTGTATGATCTCATTTATACATGGAATCTAAAATTGTGGAACTCAGAGAATCCCGGAGTAGAATGATAGTTACCGAAAACTGGAGGGGAGAGGAAAATTGTAAGATGAAGACCAAAGGTTACAAAGTTTCAGGTACGCAAGATAAGCATACAGTTTAGTGCCTATAGCTTGCCAGCTTATATTGTATACTTAAAATTGTCTAACATGGTAGACCTATGATAAGTATTCTTACCACATACACACACACAATAACAACAACAACAACGACAATAATAATACTAAATAGGCATTGGAGAAAACTTTGGGGAGTAATGGGTATGTTTATGGCCTTGATGGCATGTGTCAATCCTGTAGTGGTTTAAGAAAAAATCTAGGCTTAAACACACTTCTTTTTCTTTTACTATTATTTTCAGTTGTATTTGATTGTTTATGTTCTTACAGTTTTCCAAAATTATCTCCATTTGTCCCCCTCCACCCAGCACCACCGCTCCTTCTGGCCATCCCACACTGTTGTCCGTGCCCATGGTCCTGCGTATATGTTCTTTGGCTACTTTATTCCCTGTGCTGCACTTCTTAACTCCATTATTGCTGCTGATTGCCTGGTAACTAGTTTCACATAATCATCCTACTACGATCTCAGGCTCAGTATCACTGTGTTCGTTTCTTAGGGCTACTGTAATCCAGTGCAAAAACTGGAAAGGCTTAAACACAACAGCAGCAAGTTTATCCCCTCACAGTTTCAGAGACCAGAAATCTGAAATCGCAAGTGAGCGGGGCTGTGCTTCCTCTTGTTCACCTATCCATTCACTCGGCTCATATAACTTACAACGACTTCACTTATTTTACTGTTTACTCTCTTTTTCCCCACACAAGACCATAGGAGCTTTAAAGTGAGGACTTTGTTCCTTAACCATGACATATTTCCTTGTTCTTGGTAAACATTTCATAGATGTTTATGAATCCTGGTATCAAGATTTGGTCAAAGATGATGTTAGGGGAGATTAGGGAGGTGATAGTAAGATCAAAGCATTCAGTGACTTTATGGCACACCGTAGCTCATTTAAAACGACAAGTCTGAGTATGCTAAAGTGCCATGATGTCGATGACTTTGTGAAGGCAAGATTCAATAGCTAATCAAAGCCAATCATTCATCATTCCTTCCCTAAACCTTTCTTTTTCCTGCTGTATGCCTGGTAGTATATTAAATAACAGGAATATTGCGTGCATCTTTCTCTCAATCAGACAGAAGTTTACATATGCATATACAAAATATATGTGTGTGTATATGTGTGTTTATATGTGTGCATGTGCTTGTGTGTTTATATGTGCATGTATATATATGTATATGCATTACACATAAACATACACAGAGATTTTATTATTAAGTTTTCAAAGAAGAATAGGTATATTTCTCTTCTTTGTATAATCAAAGCAAATGCTATATAGCACTCTTAGAAACATAGGCAAATAAAATTTTACAAAGTACCAAATCAGAAGCTGCACTGTTGAGTAGTATTGCAATTTATAAGAGAATAAACTCATGAGATTCATATTTTAGTTGTTCCCCTCTTAAGGAAAAATACACAAACATTTTATTGTACTTCAGAGAAAAATACCCCATTTATGATGAAAATGGTCTGAATTCACAGGCAGAATGAAAGTAAAGCATGCGATTCCCTTGTAGTAGGCCTAGAAAAACTCTTTAAGCACAATAGTAACAAATTTTAGAGTACATAATTCAGGATAGAACTGCAAAGAGGTTATTACAAGTGAACAAAAATTATGGAAGTGCAAATGTACTGTGTGGGAAGTATTCACAGACCATAAAATATACATTGCTACAGAAACTTAACAACTGTATAAATGTGGAGGTTTTATAGTGCATTATATTAAAGAAAAATCCTCGTATAACAAAATCAAAACAGAAAGTTAAATCTGCAGCATACAACCTTCCAGCCACCATGGGTTCTATACACGAAGTCAAGGAGCACACAGGCCAGCACTGTGAGGAGCAGGAGCCCAGGGGCTAAGGTCCTATTCGCATTCCTTACTGCCAGGCACACGTTAGATAGGTGGCCTTAACCACAGCTTTCTGTGCCCCCTGTAGTAAAATTCTTGTTTTAAACAGTACCCACATTTTAAAAAGAACTCAGTTACTAATTTCTTCTCTTTCTGAGACCAAAAAGACCCCCCACAAAACTTTATATATATGAAGAACCTGACACATCCAATTTAATTTACTTAGAATAAAGCTGAGAAAACCAAACCCAAGAAAAGTCAGATAACTTGCCTAAAATCACAGGGCTATTAGTCACATAGCTAAAAGGATATGATGACTAAATATACTCTGGGAAATGGGAGAGATAGAGATAGAGATGATAGAGACAGAGATAGAGATAGAGACAGAGACAGAGACAGAGTTTGAGGTAGAGTTGGAGATGGAGATAAAGATAGAGATAGAGATAGAGATAGAGATAGATAGGGATAGGACCGGAAAGAACTGGATAGCCTTTTCTTTAAGTATGTATATGAACAGAGAGTGAACAAACAGGTATATGAGATAATGAATGTAAATAATACAAAGTAGAGTTAATATACAATTATATCATTTGGCTTATAAGCTATATTCAGAAAAATACAGTGACAATATATATTTTTATGTCTAAACACTCATCTTTTTTAACCATTGTACTTCTCTCTCACTCATTCTTTTGTGTTCTATTTGTGTACATATCATATCTTCCTGCATTAAAATAATTACTTTCCTAAAACTTGGATTTTATTGTAATTGCCCAGCAAATCTGCCCTGCCTTTTGCCATGGCTGAGAGTTGGAGGCGTGAAGTACAGGTTCATCCCCAATGAGGTTTCACTAATTCTGATCATCCCTTCCCACTAAATCCTGTTGGGTCTTGTGCAGATGCTAGATTGTGTGAGTGCACTCTGCACGTGTCTGGCACCTGTTCTAATCTGGACAGCCTTGTGTGCCTGCACTCTGTGTGCTTTCATCTCTATCCAGTTTCACTCTGACCTGCAAAGGGGGCCAGCTACCTAATTTGTGAGGCCTGGGCACAATGCAAACATGAATCTTCTTGTCCAAAAATGATTAATAATTTGAAGATAGAGACGGTAGCACATTAAGCCAAGTACTGGGCCCTTCTGAGCATGCGGCCCTGTGTGACTGCACAGATTTCATACCCATGAAGTCAACCCTGCCTGCGAGGGTGGATATTAGGATTTGAGTGCTGTTATGGCTTTTGGCAGGAATAGAGCTGCTTCCAAGCTAAAGACAGCCTACTGTGCAGAAGTCATTGACTGAATGATGCCTCCTGTCTCACCCTATTGCACATCCCCCCTGGCTGCCCTGCCATCTGGGTATTGCTCTTTAACTGTTTTCTGTGCATTTCCACATAAGCTTCATGGGGACTGGAACTGAGATGGCCAGAATAATTCCATGTGCTTTTCAACTCTATCACCTTTCTCTTGATTGTTCTTGACCTTGAGAGAATATCTGTGAATGTTCCTACCAGTTCCTGGAGTAGAAGAGTTACTCAGTATGATAGTTTTTATTAGAATACAGACTCTTGGGCAGAATTTAAAGGGACCTAAACCAACTTTGTCATGTTCCAGAAGAACAGAGATGAATCACAGATAAAGTTGCTCAAGATCACAAAGAGTTCCTGGCACAGCCCCCACAGTTCTCTTTTCTCGTTGCCAAACGCCCACCTTCTGGGAATTGTGTTCTGCTTAATGCTATGCTGGCACTTTTCTTATCCAAATTCTAAACCCATTCTGTTTGGAAGTATGAGATGCTTATTGTCTTTTCCATTGTTACTCAACTTTTTTAAACATAAGGAGCAAACTATAATTTCATTTACTTAACAGCGGTAACTGAGCAATTACTAGCATTGTGTGAGTAGTGACATAATTACATGAAAAATATAAAAAAGGGCTCATGATCTTCAGAAGAATAATCTAAACACGAAGCAGCTAAGTAACCCTGGAAGGCAGGTGATAATTGCATGCCAAAGGCTTTTTAGAGAAAATTACAAGGGTTCATTAATGGGAAGAACAGATGAGGTGAGATTGGCTGAGAAGGACCTTGTGGGTTCCCCAAAGCTAGGAAATACAGGTCAAGGGAGAGGAGGAAGTGCTGGTTATGTGATCAGGAGCCTGGAGACAGATTTAGCATGATTTTTCCATTGACAGTAAAGCTGTTTAGCATTTTTCTCCCATTAGGCTTAAATGTACTTTGCAAACAAGAATAGTAAAGCATTGAAATAAATCAAAATCTTTTGAAGAAAGCAGAATTATAAAATTCAATGCTGAAAGGACTCCATAGCATACGCTTCTAATTTCTGAGTCCTAAGGAATTGCTACCTGCCAGTGTTGGTGAAAGCTAACCAAACACATCATTAACCTTGGTGAGAAGCATCCGAAACTGTATACCTGCACTTCCACAAATGTCTTTTCTCAAAAAATTCAAGCGTTGTAAGAACTCTGTGAAAATGTATAAGGAAGAGCAGGTAAGAGGAGCCCTTCTGAGAAAAGAATCCTTATTTTCACCTAAAACCCCCATTTATAACAGCAGCAAGCCAATTGTTTGTGCTTAACAGCATGACACATTCTCAGTTACACTTATCCACACACATCAGCCAGTGCCGGTTTCTCTGTCAGATAGTATCTTCCAATCTAGATTAGTTAGAAAGCGACTTTAATGTCTCATCTTGTCACGGTTAAAAATAAACCCTTGGAACTTGGAACTTCATACAGTTTGTCAGATACATTTAACTGAGCTAAAGAAGCCATTCCACAGGTCAAA
Organism: Sturnira hondurensis; assembly: GCF_014824575.4. NCBI lineage: Eukaryota > Metazoa > Chordata > Mammalia > Chiroptera > Phyllostomidae > Sturnira > Sturnira hondurensis. The sequence goes on along the minus strand of NW_028077105.1, from coordinate 12,406,586 downwards.
TTCCAATGACATTATTATAACATAATAAGAAAGAATATGCACAAACATAGAGGAAGCATGGGGTGATGGAAACATATGAAGTTATCAATACTTGAAGAGAAAATAGTAACAGTAAAATAAAATATAATTTAAGGTTCAAATGGTCTCTGAGGTCTAATGAATGTTAGACAAATGCAGTCTAATCCTGAGCTTGGACCCCGTAGAAGAGTAATCCTGGCCCGATATTTAGCTCCATCCACAGCCTATTTGGTATTAGATCAATTAACATCAAATTTTGAATGTTAAAAATTAGTGATAATATTGGCTATGAGAAACAGAAAGCTCAACCAATTTTTATAGTTTTGCTATGTTTGGCAAAATGCCTGCCATTTAAAAAATTGTCACATGGTCTTGGCCAGGTAGCTCACTTGGTTAGAGCATCATCCCAATAGACCAAAGTTACACGTTCGATCCCTCGTCAGGACACATACAAGAAGAAACCAATGAATACATAAGTAAATTTAACAACAAATCGATGTTTCTCTCTCTCAAATTATTTTTTTAAAAAGTCCCCAAAACAATCTAATTCAATAAACCAATGTAGTACAAACATAGTGCTTTCCCTTGGATAATAAAATACAATGAGGAAAACAATGAAAATAACTGTAAAATAAAATAATTTTTAAATGTTCAAGGAGTAGTTCAATAATGTATAGGTCTTTTTAAAAATGTATTTCTTACTTTTATTCCACAAAGCCAAGTTATAATATTACCTTGTAAATGTAATATTTTCACATTTGTATGGAAAAACAATGGAAATTGTTGGTAAACCATTTAGCAATATTTTATACTGCTCTTTATTATCAATCTTGAATCATATGCCTGCGACTTCTCTTCACCTGGACTGTGCATCTGTGAAAAGCAGTTGCCAAAAGACCTTCGTCGAGGTCCTGGTTCTGAAAGTAATTTTGGAAAAGCCAGTTAATCTCTTTTGATTTCATTTTCACCATCATAAAATAGAGCTCAACATCTCTCTTATAGCAGTAAGAGCTAAAATATAAATTGTATAAGAAAATTATTTGCAACTTGCAATGTCTCATGGACCTTAGTGATTATTATATTTCTTTGTTTATTTTTAATGGACTATTTTCCCCAATGATTCCCAATGAGTATTAACTCAAACAGGTATAAGTTACTCAAAGGTATGTTTATTAACTCATTTTTGTTTGTATAGTTAATTTAATACATTCCTTTAAATTTTTAAAAAATATTTATTTATTTTTCTTTAGAGGGAAAGAGAAGGAGAGAAGGAGAGAAATATCAGTGTATGGTTGCCTCTCATGAGTCCCCTGCTGGGAACTGGCCTGCAACCCAGGCATGTGCCCTGACTGGGAATCAAACCACATTCGTGTGGTTCACAGGCCCGCGCTCAATCCACTGAGCTACGCCAGCCAGGTCACATTCCTTTAAATTTATATTTTTGCATAATCTTATACCCACCAAAAACTATTACTGAAAGAAATTATAAAGAATTATCATCACCGCTCCAGATTTTGATTCTTGAGGAAATGGCAGCCCAGAGCAGCATATGCAAAATTTAATCACAGGAATTTTAGAGACTGTATATTCTTCCAGGTATGTGTGCACATCCACATGTGCATGTGTCTGTCTACTATTCTACACAAATAATTAAGAAGTGACTTAAGGTAGTCACTTATGTACTATTGTGGCTCTTCCATACTGGGATCATTGAGAAACATGACTGGTAATTGCTGGGGCCAGCTTAGGACTATACTTTTCATTATCATCACAGCAAGTTTCTGGGGGTGATAGGAGGGAGTAAGAGGCATGTGGCTCAATTGATTCTCTTGAGAGCATGGGAAGAAATAAAGAGGCACCATACACATCTTGAAGATATGTTGGGTTTATGATATTTTTAACTAGGTCAATGATGAAATGAAAGGTGTGCATTTCAAGCAGTCAAAAATATGTATATGAGGAGAGAAATCATGAATAACTCCTAAACAGACAACAGCTGAATAGCATGGCTACTTACTGAATTAAAAAAGATATGAAGGAGTAGAATTAAAAGAATAATTCTGTACTGAACATATCAAGCTAGGGATGTACTATACAACCAAACAGAGATGCTAAGCAGGCAAGTGGGTCTACTGGTCGGAGTTTAGTGGAGAAGTCAGTGTTGGAAGGAGGAATTTGGGATTTATCAGTATTTAGATGTTACTTAGATCCAGGGGATTTAATATTAAGGTAATGACTCAATTTTTTTCATTAAGATTTATTTGAAAGTAGAAATCTGGAAGAAATTGTTCTCGGATTTTACAGGAATTATAACTCATTATTTTTAAGTATTGAAGCTGAATGCTGAAAGTAATCTCAGTGTGAATCACAACTACAGCACTATGCAAGCTCTGACTAATCATTCTCAGAATGCAAGACCCCTCAAACTGAAATGCAATGTCTGCTTCACTCTGACTAGAAACACTAAGTCAGGTGAGAATAGAAAATGAGGAGCTTGATGTCCACCGAATCTCAGGACAAAAGCAGCTGAAGACTGCTGTTGTTATTATTTTTAGTGATTCTGTATTGTACCCTCATTTTGCAATTTGTGAAGGCAAACTGCTTTATAATTGATTTTGCATCCATCACAGCCTACTGTTTATGTGCCTGTTCTTTGTTTTTATTGTTTTAATATGTAAGTCACTTTTATCCTCCTTAGGACACAAACCATAAAAACAAATGTTTTATAATTAGCAAGTTGATTCAGTTAATAGGTAAATGGCACAAGTTCAACTTCATAAGTAAGGAGCCAAGGCAATGGGATATTCATTGACTTGCCCTGTGTCATCCAACAAGTCAACGATGAGAACTGAGAGCTCACATTCCAACAGGGTCAATATCAAGGCTGGGAGGTTGCCCTCACTGCCTCCACAGATTTCATACCCCAAGCCGTCTCTACCCTGTGAAATGCAGCCCACCGTACTCTTTCTGGATCACAAGTGCCTCTCACTCTGATTTATCACTTAGGTAGATTGCCTTTACTTGACCCCTTCTGTCATAAACACACCGTCTTCCAGAAACACCCTCTTCCTAGCACTCACAGAAGCCCCTCAGTGAGTGCCTGTTCACGCACATCATCACACCCCTTAGGCAGCTGGGACGCCATCACAGTCCCTGGCTTGTGTGTGCCTGGGGTTGTGCTTCCTGAAAAGTGGTCAGATTTTAAAAGTGCCAAGCTATTACTCTAAAAAAATATGATGAAAATTGTATAACATAACATGATTGAAATATTAAAATTATAATTGATTCAAAAATTAATCCCTTCAGGATTCAGATGTGTTAGCCTGAGCCACCAGAAGTAGAGATCCTGTCAGGACAGGATCTGTTCACTGATTCAGACTTTGCAACAGGCACCATGCTTGTGTACTGTAGGCCATCTATAAATGAACCTATGTCATCATAGAGGCAGGTCATAGTGGCTAAAGATACAATATGGTCTATGGTGCAGGTGCCCTGGAACAGGCCGTATCTCTACCCTTTCTTAGCTATGAGAACTGGTCAAATTACTTGACCTTTCTAAACATCTACATCTTGGTCTATGAAAACAGATGTACCCACCCAGATTTGTGTGAGCTCCAATAAGCCACTACACAAATATAACTTAGAACTTAACAAGCCCTGTGGGGGCAACTTTGCCCGCAAAGTCCGCCCCCCGTCCACCATGGATGAAAGTAAACACTACCAAGACATGATCTGCTTGGGGAGGAAAGGTGGCCAGTCCCTCAAAGGGAAGGGGCCCAGAGCCCTCTGCTCAAGGGGCTTTTATTGGGTTCATTTGCACAAGAATACAAGTAAGGATCAAGCAATAGATAGCATTCAAAGAACTATGAGGGCTAAATTTCAGTCAGGGTGAGATAGCTAACAAGCCATAAAATGTTGAGGAACAAACTTCTTGCTTGGACCCTTATAATTTAAACGAGAGCATTCTAAACAAAGCAGGTTTCACAGGATTTTTACATATTCGTTCTTAGGCCTGATTTACCCTGGATACCTGTCCTTTCCAGCACAGGGCTGCGCCACCTTCCCCATCATAGGTTTTTAGGCTTAAGTGGATTAGAGCCAGGAAGTGCTTCTCCCAGACAGAAATGGGGACTCGGGCTATGTCACAATAGCCAGGGGGATGAGAGTCCACCACTCCCTCTTTGTCACAGCCCCCTGAGTCCTTCCATGATGGCCTCCCAAGTGATCATGTCTGGCCTAAGTTGCCCCTCTCTGAGGGGTTGTACCCGCCACAGACATCGACCATGCTTTGGGGGCAGGGGAGGAAGCAGAAGCAGTGTTTGTTGCCAGAGACCAGCTTTGTCTCCTGTGGCCTGCATTCCTGAGGTCTCTCACTTAGCTATGGGAGGCAGTTATAATTCCTGAAATCAGGCTGGGTGGTTCCCAAGAAAGCCCTCAGTGTATTTTAGATATTGATGATGAATTATTTAAGAATTGAGAATATTGTGCATTATGAGTTAAAATTCATGCCTCAGCATTTACTCCATCCTTTAAAATGGTGCACATTTGCAAAGATTTAGGCAACTCCTCTGCCCCTCTTCCTGTGTCTCTCCCATTCAATGAGGTCCATGACCCTTAGACACAGTGTTGAAATTGTGAAAGTTACAGGTTTTGCTGCTAAGTTCACTGCCCTCCAGCCCAAATGAGGGAATATTATCTGTTATCAACATAGTCTACTATTGATGTCAAACTTCAGATTTTCCAGACATTCAAGTTTGCCCGAGGAATCAGGGTCAGGAGACTCATTAAATTCATTGACATAAACCATAGCCAAAGAGTTAGCTATAGAACCAACAGTAATATATTAATTTGTGAAAATGTTAATAATAACCAATATATTTATTTGTAATGAAAAGTAAAACTATGCAGCAGACAAGATAGTGATCAGTTGATTTTATTAGAAAATCTACTTTAAAAAGTAAGCACTAGCAAGGAAAATATTTGTTTCCTTTTTCAGTTTTCTTTTTTTTTTGAAGATGAGATTGGAAACACAGTACAATGGTTACTTTGATTAATGTCTTATGGAATTAAAACAAGGTAGCCTGATACATCCCTTGTTGCTGTAAGGATAAACAAGGATAATATTTTTAGTTCCAGTGCTCATGCATTCACCTGGATCCTCAGTACAGAGGATTACTCACAAATCTTTACTCTCTGACCTTTTATTCTCATTTGTTGGGTGAGGAGAGGATCCGTACTGCAAGAAGACCATCTAAGTCATCTATGATGCAATCATGTGTAACATGTCTAGTTACTCACATTTCCTCCAAATGACTTTGATTGAACAAAATGACTTTGATTGAATGTGGACTTCCCCAATTTCCTTTGCTACTTTGTTTTGAAAAATTAGTAAGTCACTATCTATTTTTTTCTCTCTCTCAAACTGTGGGGGTAGAGCCTTACTTGGTACCCACATAGTAAACATCAGACATTTCCAGAAAGCTTCTAATTTAGAAATTAGTTTCCAACCACTTTGAAAGCAAATAACATTACATCTATTCTATTTTGTGCATTTGAGGTCACGTAGGGACCCCATTGATTGATTAAATGGTGATGCAAACCCTTTCTACTAAGTTGCCAAGGGTCCTAGTTGTGGAGTATACTGATTTTAGCAGAGATGTGTTTCAACACATCGTTTTATCAACACTTTCCTATCAGCACTAAAGAGAGGCTCTCCATTTAGAAGCATAAAACTAAAATGTTTTCCAAGAAGCATCCTGAAGATGGTAAAGTTCACACAGGGAGATGTCATCCTTGGTTACACGTTAACTCCATTTCCCAGTAAAGGGCAAATGTCTCACACAATTAGCAAAGATTCCATCAGCCCATAAATTGCCTGGCATGAATACCAACCACTTTTATAGTGCTGGGAGTTCTTTGGATGCCTTTCTGATCTTTTTCCCTAATTAATTTTCTTCAGACACCTAATACCATAGTGGAGAAGATAAATTAGTCTAATGTAGGATACTGTAAAATGTCCAGTTACTGCAAAAGATATGACTGGTTCCCAAAGGAGGAATTGAATTAAAACTAGGTCAAAATAAGAAAGTGAGTGACAGAACCTGTAAATATTTTCACATACTTAAAGTTATGGATGATTTTACAAACAAGGCTTTGAAAATGAATATGTGAGAGTAGATGTACAAACACTTAGAGGCATTCAGTTTGTCCATGACCTCATAGGAATTTAACATATAATATGACAGAATTTCTGAGAGAAATTTAAAGATGATTCTAATATTCAGGATAGTTCTCATGATGAAAATTTTATAAGAATTTTCTCAAAAAATCTTATAATTTTAAATATGAATGTATAATAATTTTAAATTATCTTTATTTTTCAAAAAATATTATAAAATAAACACAGATGATGATATTGCAGCGTTTTTACTTTACATGTCCTTTTTTATTTATTTTTACTTTTTTATTGTCGTTCAAGTACAGATGCCTCCATTTTCCCACCACCATTTTTCCTTGCCCAACCAACCCCTACCTCCCACCCTCACTTTTTAAATATTATTTTTAAAACTTTATAGAGATCTGTGGCTAAATATCAAATGTAGATCCATAGGTGCTGAAATAAGAAAAGCTTCGTCTCCACAAAGGATAGCGATGGTACTGTTATTTCCTGATTGTATTTCCGTATACTCTTAATCTGGACACTGCTGTGCTCCAAAAATAAAATAGATCATTATGCACAAGTTCATGTAAATATCCTCTTTCTATATGATTGCCCAATTATTAAAATAGTAATAATAAGTATGTTATTAAGTTGTTCATTAATCTTGAGACAGCCAGTGGCTAAGTCAAAAAAAGTTAAGAGTTACTAGCTGAATGTCAACCTCAAGATTCAACAGTATGCCAGAAAGAATCAAAATGAAAAGTAAAGCATACAGGATATTATTTGCTGGTTATTCCTTGTCAGACTAATTTGCAAGTTGTGTTATAAAGTTTTCATTAGCTGTCTAGCAATTTGTGTGTAATTCAGCCCACAGTAATGAAACCAAACCCGGGTTCTACTTACTACCTGCCACAGTGAAAGCCAAGCTCGTGAGACAGGTGCTGATGAGAAGGAAAGGTGTTTATTCAAGTGTCAGTCACCTGAGAAGTTGGGGGCATCTTGTCCCTAAGCCCAATTTAACATCTCAGTAATCTTATGAGAAGCAGGAGGGAAAACAGAACAAAGAGATCAATGTAGGGCGGTCCCAAGAGCATGTGGACCAGCACAGTCTGTTCTCATAAGGACCTGGAAACTGGTCAAGTGATGGTTTCATTTGTGGCATCTTGGTTTTATGGCTAAAGGTCAGCAAATCTCCTGGACCTGGGTTGCCTAGCAATGGGAATCTGTATCTTTTGAAGTTAGTCCCTAGGATTGTTATTCAAATATCTGTTCATCTAAAAGCTACAGATCCGAGTCAGCATTTACAGAAACAATGTCAAAAGAATGGTGGGGTGAGTTACAAATCCCCACAGTAAAAGCTGAAACTCAAAAAGAATGATCCTGAATCATAATAAAAATTAAAATGTTTTAATAGTCTACTTATGAATGAAGGAGATAAGAGAATTAGTGTTCTCGATAGATAATGAACATTTATACATCACCAAGAAAGTATGATATGATCAAAAATAGGAAAAATTGACAAAAGGAAAAAAAGCACACTGGTTTAAAAAGAAGTACAAGGAGCTAAAAGAAGACTCTTCTTCACTAATGACCAAAGATAAGTTATACGTACTGGACCATGCTGATAAATTCAGTTACTAAAAATGCAGCCTAGAGAATTTTTTAATGATAACAAAAAAGGTTTTGACATATTAATGTTGAATTAAAGAGGATACTATGTGATGCTATTAAATCCCAATGTTGAAAGAAAAACGTCTGTCTGTATTTATACACAGTGACAAATGATTAAGCATCCTTATCTCTGGATTGTGGAACGATGCAGAATTTTAATTTATTTTTGTATCTTTTGTATGTCTCAAATTTTCTGCAATGAGTATTTATTACTTTGTAAGCACACAAAGACAATTTTCAAGGCCCCAAAACAGGAAAACTTTTAGACTTGGTTCTAAGTTTAATGAGCTAAGTGACCGAGGGAAACTCGTTAATCTCACTGAGTCTCAGCTTTCTTGTCCGTAAGATGTCCTCACCTTGTAATGAAAAAATTAAACTAGACCACCTCGTAAGGTCACTTTCACTTCTATAATTCTAGGAAGCTATAACGTATTACTAATTCTCTGATCTCCAAAGAAAACAAAGAATATTTGAAGGGTTAGTAGCAACAAAAGTTATCACATATGCATTAAGCCTAATAGGCTTTTGTAGGAAAGCAAAACTCATGCTATTTTCCTCTGTGAGTAATACTTCAGATCTATGTGTAGCAATATCAAAATTTTAAAACAATTTCAAAGATACTATTTAATACTTTTAGCAGTCCCATAAGATTAGTGGTATAAAGGCAGCCACAGTGAGGGGAGGCTGCCTAAAGCCAGAGCTGTAGGCACCCATGTTCCCTGGTCCCTGACCTCCATCAGAGCTTTCCCACTTCTTAGAATCCTATCAGCTTGGGTTGAATTTTCATTGAGCCATTTTCATAACCAGTTAATCACAAAACACTGTTTCTCTATGATTTGGGGGATTCTTCCAGTAATGACTTTGCAGCCATAATTAAGAAATATGTTAAGCCTTCTGTCAATTAACTTAACTGATGTGAAAATCGGACTGGTCTGGAGAGTGATGGATATCACCAGCTGCACCTTATCAGAAAACAGCTTACTGTGAAGGAGAGAAGTCACGCTGCAGTCAGAGCTGTAAAAGTGCCAGGAAAATTAGCACAAGCTCCTAGTGCAGAGTGTGAAGAGGAAAAGGCACTCGCAACGTGTGGGTGTTATGTAAACAGTTAGGAATTGCTTCAAAGTCTTTAATTGTTGGGATGAATAGTTGTGCAAATTTTTACTTTCTGAGAGTCTCTCCAAATACCTGGGCTAACAGGAGAAATGGAGGAGGGGGACCTATGTTCAAACAGAGGAAAGGCGTTCCTTCTGCAGAAATATTCCTCGTATTTTCCATAATGTGGCCTGATGAATATATTTAAAAGACTTAAACCAAAGTGACAGTGAAACAGGATACCTCTGCCTTGTCTGCCTTCCCTCCATTTTCACCCAGTCTAGTCCTAACACCTCCTTTAAGTGGTAGACCAGTGCTTCTTACACTGTTTTTTCCCCCCAATCCATCCAGTGGATGTTTTAATAAAGTATAGGAAAAATAAATGATTAAACTGGAAGCTTAATACTAGTAAGCTTACTTACTAAACTGGAAGCTTAGTACTCTTTGGACTGGAGAGTAAAATGGGATTATTAAAACCTATTTTCCAGGGATGTTTTGAGGCTTTAAAATAACACACATAAACACATATAACACAGTATCACATAATAGACCTAAGCTAAATGTTATTATTTTGCCCTAGAAAACCTAATTTTTCCTTCAGGCCTCAGCTCACCACCTCTTCTTTCAAGTTGTTTCTAGCCTGTCAGGTATAGTTAAGCTCAAGACACAGTATTGGGTTGACCAAAAAGTCCATATGGGTTTTTTCCCATCAAATAGAACACGCAATTTTCATTTTCACCACTAACTTTATGATTTTGATATTTTGAGTATGCTGGCCTTATAGTATAATGTTGATTGTTCTCAATGTCTCGATTTGATTGCTATCAACTTCAACTGGTCTACCAGTCCATGAAGCATCGCCCAGTGAGAAATCCCCAGCAAAAATCTTTGCAAACCACTTTTGACACGTTCGATCAGTCACAGCACTTCCTCCATGCATTGCACAAACCATTTTTTTTGCATTTCAGTTGCATTTTTTACCTTTCTTGAAATAATAAAGAATAATATGCTTAAAATGTTGCATATTTTCTTCCATCTTCAATATTAAAATAGCAACATGAAAATTCACCAATTTTGGTAACGTTTTTTAATGCATGCAAATATGACAGCTGTCACAATTCAATCTAACAAAAATGTTTTGAATGAAGTTAAAGACAACTAAGCATTTCTGGTAAGATGGAGGCGTATACAAACACCACTCAGCTCTTCACATAACTACATCAAAATTACAACTAAACTATAGAACAAACATCACTCAGAACTGTCAGAAATCAAGTTGAATGACAGTCCAACGACTATGGAATTAAAAAAACTACATCTATCCAGATAGATAGGAGGGGTAGAGATCAGAACAGGCTGGTCCCACACCCATGTATGGTGGAGAAAAAATTGACAGGGATTTCTCAGAAGCAAGAAATCTCAGCCCCACATCAGGTCCCCCAGCCCAGGGTTCCAGTGCTAGGAAAATAAGTCCCCATAAATTCTGGCTTCAAAAAGCAGTGGGGATTCAGTTGGTAGATGAAAATTTTGGAGACACAAATAATTATTTTTAAAGAACCCACACATAGACTTACTTAGACTCATGCCCTCTGAGCTTCAGCACTGGGGTAGCATCTTAAGAGGCAGAAATGGCATATGGGGAGGAACCGAAGTGCCTGGCATAAAGGTGAGAGCTGGGGTACAGCTTTCTCCCAGAACAGAAAGAGTGGCAGAGGCCATTGTCCCTTTTCTGAACCTTCCCCCCCAAAGCCACAGAGCCAGCAAGTAAGTGCCATATATGAGCCTCCATCAACCTGGCTAACATTGTTTGCCATGCCTGGAAGGTTTCCTGAGACTCCATCTCACTCAACTTATGGACCCACCCAAACTGTTAACAGAAACTTTTCCATATAAATGGTTGATCTTGGCTCATGCTTTACAACTTTCTAAATCTTCTCAAATAAGCAATAGTTGATCAACCTCTAGTCCCTGTACCTTTCCTAAGTGACCCTAAGTCCAGCACTAACAGTAGCCAGCCAGGTTCACATCTTGGCTTTCCCTGAAAACCTATAAGCCCAGCACAAGTAGCAGCCATCTGCTGATTGCTTTATAGCTCATGCAAGTGGCCCCAGTCAGAACACAGGTGGGCACTGAGCTTGGCCTATACTACCCAGAAAAACTCAGAGCCTGAAAAACTGGTGGACAACTAAAGACCATGTCAGGACACCACCACCCTGCCCCATGCACAGCTGATCCTCCATGGAGGGTGGAGGTTGATGGTCAGTGGACAGAGACAGTCCTTGTGGCTGACTGGCCTGGGCAAATCCCTTCCAATGTTTGATTCCTGCCAGCAGCAATCAAAGCTCAACTACAAGATGAGGGTGTACTCAGCCTACGTGAAGGGTGTACCTCAAGTACCCAGCTTGGGTAATAGAAAAGGCTTTGCCACTGGACCCTACAGTGGGCCATGCTACCATGACAGGGAGTCGTAGAAGCTCTACCTAACACATAGAAATGAATACAAGTAGGATGCTAAAATAAGGACACAAAGAAACATGGCCCAAGTGAAAGGACAGACCAAAACTCCAGAAAAAGAGCTCAACAAAATGGAGGTAAGCAATCAATCAGATGCAGAGTTCAAAACAGTGATCACAAGGATGCTCAAAAAACTTAATGAGGACCTCAACAGCATAAAAAAAATCCAGTCAGTAACAAAACATACACCAGTTAAAATAATGAACCATTTACAGGGAAACAACATTATAGTATATGAAGCCAAATCAATGACTTGGAACATAAGGAAGCAAAAAAACAACCAATCAAAACAACAAGAAGAAAAAGCAATGAAAAAGAGGAAAAAGCATAATGTAAGGAGCCTCTGGGACAACTTCAAGTGTTCCAAAATTGGCATCATAGGGATGCCAGAAGGAGAAGAGAAAGAGCAAGAAATGGGACATCTATTTGAAAAAATAATGAAAGAAAACTTCCCCAATTTGGTGAAGGATATAGACATGCAGGTCCAGGGAATACAGAGAGTCCCAAACAAGATGGATGTAAAAGATCCACTCAAGATGCATCATAAATAAAATGCCAAAGGTTAGAGACAAAGAGAGAATCTTAAAAGCAGCAAGAGAAAAGTGGTTAGTTACCTACCAAGGAGTTCCCATAAGACTGTCAGCTGATTTCTCAAAAGAAACTTTGCAGGCTAGAATGGGATTGGCAAGAAATATTCAAAGTCACGAAAACCAGAGACCTACAACCAAGACTGCTTTGCCCAGCAAAGCTATCATTTAGAATCAAAGAACAGATAAAGAGCTTCCCAGACAAGAAAAAACTAAAGTTGTTCATCATCACCAAACCATTACTATGTGAAATGTTAAAGGAACTTATTTAAGAAAAAAGATCAAAACTATGAACGATAAAATGGCAATAAATGCATATCCATCTATCAACAATTGAATCTAAAACACAAACTAAGCAAACAAGAAGAACTGAGACAGAAACATGGATATGGAGATCATTTTGATAGTTGCCTGATGGTAAGGGGTTGTGGGGGATTGCTTGAAGAGACAAGTGGATCAAGAAGTACAAACTGGTAGTTACAGTTTAGTCATGGGAATGTAAAGTACAGTATAAGAAATGGAGTAGCCAAACAAAGTTATATGCATGACCCATGGACACAAACAATGGTGAGAGAGTTATCTGAGGAAGTGGGAAATGCTGAGTGGAGGAAGGCAAAGGTGGAAAATTGAGACAACTCTAATAGCATAATCAATAAAATATAATTTTAAAAAAGACAACTAAGTGCTACTAGACCCATCTCATCAAAAAAAATTAAACAAACTTTTTGGCCAACCCAATATATAGTAGTGTTACATTTTAGGAGTAATGGATACACTTATCTCTGCCCTCTAGTACATTATGAACTCCATGAGTACAAGTTTTCTTAGTTATCATTTTCTTTATATCACTTAAAAGGCACAATTAGTCTTTATAAAAGGTTTGGATGGATGCCAGAATCTAAAACACAATTGAATCTGAAATTGAACCAGAATGTATAGAGAGACTGATGAATGGGTGGATGGAAGAATTCACGGAGAACTTACCATAATAAGTAACGCATAGTACATACTTAATAAATATACGCTGAATTGAAACTAAATATACCTATCTTGTAAGTACACCATTCTGTGTGTGATTTTACCTTGTTACATCTTCAGCATTCTTGCTTACTAAATGGCAATGTGTTTGAATTTTTATCCCTGCATCCACAGTAAATTCCTATAAGGCTGTGTCTGTCTCCCATTTCTTTGAAAACCTTCATTCAAGCAAGGCTCTGTGTTCTGTACAGAGTGAATGTTCAGCGCAGTTTGATAGAATGTTCAAAAACATACTACAAAACTAACATTTTAGCCCTTTTGATGGACAAGAGCTGATTCTTAGAAAGCCAAATGTGTACACAAGAAAATTTTCAGCAGCTGACCTAACTACAATAAATATTTGGAGACCCCCGGTGTCTAGAGCCAGAGCCACCTGCTTGCTAATTGGACTTACCCAAAGAAAAAGCAAACTTTCTAGCATCAACATGGTAGGACTTGTGCGACTTGGAGGAGGGAGCCCAGTGAAGTTAAGCTCCTCTCTTTGCACAAAACCATGGAGAGAGGAATGCTTTCCTTCTTGATTATTAGATTTCAAAAGGAAGGCTCCCAGGACTCTAAGAAAGATATTTCTTGATTGTAAAACTGACAAGAAGCTTTTAAAAAGATTTATATCCCAAAGGGGCAGAGAAATAATTTATAAATAACCTTTTTCTAAGGAAGCACTCTAAGAAAAAGAAGGTCAGGGCAAATAGTCTTGAAGAAAGTTTAGTCAAGCCCTGGGAGAACCTTAGAGCCCTCCTGGTCATTCAGAAGTTACCTGTGTATTTCAGGAGGGTTGAGTCAGAAATGTCCCTTGAAAAATAGGGTACACATGGGAGAATAAATTCCCTAATGGAATCTATCAATCATGCTGCACCTCAGCAGGTCTACTGACATGCAAGTTGACCTAGCAAGCCCTGCATAAAGTTAAGTATACATGCAAATCCTGAGATGTAAAAACATGCTTGTGTTAAAAGGTAGAGATTTAAATTCAGCTTCATATGAACACATATGTAGAAGTGTTCTTATTTCAGAAAAATTACTGCTTTAAAAATGTTGTTTATCTTTGCTTTTTAACTACCACTTTTTTAATTAAAAGGCAATGAGGGTCTCAACCCCACTACAGGATCCACATCCTCATTTCATTCCTAGTCTTCTAATTACAGAAGAGGATGGTACAGAAGGGGAATCTCAAACATTGTTCTTGGGAGAGCTTGCAATCAATCTCAGGCATCTTTCAAAGGCATTTTCAAAACCTAATATTTTAGGCCTATTTCCCCCTTTACTCGTCACATTTATCCAGAGCTATTGATTCTGCAATTCTGTAAACATACTCTAGATATTATGAAAATATAATGGAAGAAAAGTTATTTACTTCTCTTCTCCCCAGTACATCTTCTTTTATTTTCTTCAGATTCCCTTTCATTTTTCTCTTCATTTTTGGGGAGTTTTAATTTTATTTATTTTTAGAAAGAGGGGAAGGGAGCAAGAAAGAGAGGGAGAGAAGCGTCAATGTGTGGTTGCCTCTTGCATGCCCCCAACAGGGGACCTGGCCTGCAAATCAGGCATGTGCCCTGAGTGGGAATTGAACCAGTAACCCTTTGGTTTGCAGGCCAGCACTCAATCCACTGAGCCACACCAGCTGGAGCTATCTTTCTCTTCATTCTTATGCTCATCTACTCTTTGTTATTGCCTCCATTCTAAAGATGATAAAACTTTCTGGTTACCAGAACGATATACTGATACTTGTGTGTATATATGTATGTGTGTGCACATGCTTTTATTTTTGGAGAGTTTGAAGGTTTATAATAACCAACCAGTTTTACCCCTCAATTATCTGGCGGGGCTTGGTTAGAGTCCTGGTTAGGTCAGTGGAGCATACACATTCCTACACTCTTGACACAACAGGTTAAATGAACAATGTATATGTAAGCACATACTCTGTGAAGGTAGAAATGCATTCTACTTATGAAATGAATACATTCTATTTATTAAATAAATTATACTTGTTAAATTAAACTTTTGGAATAAATTTTAACATAAATACTAAAAACAGTTTAAGTATCTCATAGATCATGCATAATCAAAATAAATAAGAAAATATCCAAGTTTTGGATTACACTTCCTTCTCCTCCTTGTCTTCTTGGCTCTTAATCCTCATGTTCAGGCACTTTTTAAACAACTTTTTAGCCAGTTTTTACTAAAGAGGTCAAGTCATGTTGGAGTCTTTCTAGTAATTCACCTTCTGTATGTATAGAATTCTATCATCCTTGTCATTTCTCACTTAATTAGGCTGGATCTCTCCTAAGAGATCTTTCTTATATGAAATTGGAAACTGGCTTCATGTTAGTCAATGAAGTCAAATAGGCTCTAGAATGTAAGTCTGTAATCCTCTCTTAAAAGGGCAAGTGTTTCGTGTCACCTTGTCTGTAAAGCAAAATCTTCTTCCAAATGAAGGATGCAGCTTTGCTGAACTGCACACTCTGATTATAAATCAACCAGGACAATAACAGTACTGCAGACACAGCTTCCTAAGATAATCTCTTTAGCACAGAATTGTATCCAGAAAGATGAAAATCCTAACAAGAATGTGGTGATTTCTGTCAGTTTGGCTTTTCATGCATGCCATTTACACTAAGATTTTTTTCACACTTCTGTTACCAATTCAACGTGGAAAAAATGGTCTGTTATATGAACAGAGCTCATATGCATAGACCGCAATGGATGTAAAACATATGAGGATTTATTCCCATATTTAGAGATTAGAAGGCATGGAAAGAAAAGAAATAAAAGTGATTAGAAGGCCACAACTGGCTCCTGAACAGAGCACAGGAACAGCACAGAGGGGCACAGCTGGACGACATATATCATGCCAGGAAGGAACGAGCAGTCTCTGCAGAGCGCCACTTCAGAGAAGAAGCCCAAATTGTTTATTGTTGCCCCAGGGAGGTGTAATTGGGGTTAATGGGGTGAAATTAAGCAAAGAAAAATTCAGGATGTATATCAGGAAACATATCTTAATAATGAGATCTTTTATAAATTGTCCCAATGGAAGCATTAGAAACCCTTTTGTTTGAGTCATTCAAACTTGAAGTAGGAAAATATGTGGAAAAATAGGCTGCAAAAAGACAATCTCATACCAGTCCTCAAGGGATAAATTACATAATGCAATCAGATCTTTCTCAGCTCTAATTTCCATGACTCTTTCCGTAGCTTCCTCAAAGGCTTAATTTTCAAAATGCTTTTTCAATCGTTTCTACCACACACCTGCATCAGTAGCAGGTTCCAATTAATGGAGCTTGCGGTTTTGCACTGTTACTATTGAGAGGTTTGCCTGAAACCCTTGGAACCGTGAAGTCATGTGGGATGATATCAGTCAATGTTCATGGTTGTGAATGTAGGTACTATAAAACTCAGTATAATGAACTAAGTTCTGAAGAATGCTACCAGCACACTGAACTAATTGCTACATTGAATTTCTTGTCTTATTTGATTTCTCATCACATTCTTTATTCATTAAATTCAAATTTATTCAGAATTTCCTATTTCTTGGTCACTGAGTAAATGCTAGGGGTAAAAAATAAAAATATTCAATAAGGTCTGATTTTCTGTCCTCTTTGAAGTGTATGCTGGCTAAAAATTGTGTCATTTCTGCTGTTGTATGCTCTGATACCTATGCCAATATCTGGTCTGACACATTATGTATTGAATGAATGAATGGCCACACTCAAGACAAACACATTTGGTAGATTATCATTTCCATAAACTTGTTTTGTGACTTTCCTTCAATGTGCTTATTACAAAAGATGTATATTTTTAAATAAAATATAACATTATTTGATTGATAAGAAAGCAAGCAAAAGAAGTGATGGTTTAGGCATATTACCCAAGAATTTATTGTATTCCAAAGGTTATGGATAAAAAAACAAAAACCAAGGTTGCTTGCCTGAGGTCGCTCCCTCATTCTTTTTTTTTAAAATTTAATTCTTGTTCAAGTACAGTTTTCTGTCATATTCCCAGCCCTGCCCAACCCCCCGCCAGTGCTCCCCACCTCCCTCCCATTTCCACCCCCCACCTTAGTTATTGTCCCTGTGTCCTTTATACTTGTTCATGTGAGTCCTTCCCCTTTTCCCCTGTGATTCTCTCCACTCTTCCCTCTGGTCCCTGTCAGCCTGTTCTGTATTTCAGTGTCTTTGGTCATATTTTGCTTGTTTGTTTGTTTTGTTGTTTAGATTCCTGTTAAAGGTGAGATCATATGGTATTTGTCTTTCACCACCTGGCTTATTTTACTCAGCATAATGCTTCCCAGTTCCATCCATGATGTTGCAAGGGTAGGAGCTCCTTTCTTTCTGCAGCATAGAATTCCATTGTGTAAATGGACCACAGATTTTGATCCATTCATTTACCGATGGGCATCTAGGTTGCTTCCAACTCTTGGCTATTGTAAATTGTGCCTCATTCTTAAGTATGATACTGAGGCAGTACTTTAAGGAAAGGTTCCTCCTTCTATTTTTAACACTGGCTTTTTTAAAATTTAAATTATTTTATTGTTGTTCAATTACTACGATTGTCTGTATTTTCTCCCCACCCCCCTACCCCCTCCAAACCCACCTCCCTCTTTTGCTTCCAACCTCCCCCTCGGTTTTGTCCATGTGTCCTTTATAGTAGTAATTCTTGAAAACCCTTCTCTCCACTGTCCCCTCCTCCCTCCCCCCCAAAAGAAGCTGGAGTAAACCCATTTGTGTTTTCTTTGGAAAAGGGTAGAAAGATTCTACTTAAAGCTTTTCTTGTTCTGCCGCTATGACCAGCTTCTGCAAATGACCCAACCCAAGAATACTGGTCCTTTATACCAGTGAGTAAATGGAGAAAAGGCAAAGTACAGCAAAGCACGGAATTTGTAGCAGAGGAGAGAGGTGGCATCGGTTAAACCATGAGCCCTGGTGATTTTCAGACTGTTGGAAGTCTTTCTTTTCTTTTCTTTCATTATCTTTGATTCCTTTCATATCATTGGTCTTTCTTCATGTTATGTATTATTAAAGGCACATTACTTTTGTTTCTTTAATTTTGGGTTGCAAAATATGTTTAAATGTTTTTAAATAATTGCTTTTTTACTTGTTTTACTAGTTTACTATTTACTATTCAGTGTGGCTCTCCTATACTTTTTAATCTTTTTTTTCTGTAGATTTTTAAAAATAAACCATTTGCTTCATTTTTCCTTTATTGCACCTATATTTTGTATAAAATCAGTATGAAGAAAACTTTAGTGACTTTTTAAATTGTATGTACGGGCATGTTGTTTCTATTCCTGCTACCCTCCCCCTTTTATTAACCACTCTGCTAACAAACTGCAACTTTATATTAGAGATTATTTCCTCCCTTATTATCTTTAAAATATGTATTTGAAACATAATTTATTTATCTGGCTTCCAAGGTGATACTCCTCTCATTTTCCACATTTGTTTTTCCTGAATTTCATTTTGCTAGAGTTTAGATTTGTTTGGTCACTTAGAGATGTCATTTGCCTTGCCATAATTCTACTCTGCACACCTCGAATTCCTGTCACTAACTTACATTGATTCATATTGTTATCTGCCAGGATCTCTGTTGTCATTTTTCCCCATTTGTCAGAGATGCAAGCACCATGGACAGGATTCACAAGATACCATTTACATTTTACTCAACTAAACATGACTAGAAATCAAATCAGATACATCCACTTATAAAACTGTAGTTTATCTGACAAGGATAAGTATGACAGTGATGGGGTGTTTCATCTAAGTTTAGACCAACCTATATATTGATGCCTGTCTGTAGAATTAAAACAGGCTTCCCTGAGATGCATGTTACATTTTCCACAGCAATAAAGCATGACAGGGTGTAGTCATTAAAAGGTAATCGTTCATGTGGAGGCGGAGCATCCTGAGGCACACAAGTTTATCTAGGATTATCCAGAAATGAGCTAATCTAATGAGGAATGACTGTTATTTTAGAAATATGAGATATGTCAGCGCACTAAATGAAACAGACCCAAGTAGTTTTAAACATGGGCTCAATCTTAAATACTTTTGAGATTACGCCTAAAATAACACACACTACAATATCAGTGTCAAAACATATTTATTGTTTTTAGCAAATAAGATGTCATTGCTTTATAAGATTCTCTTTGTAAAAGAAAGAGAAAAATAGGAAAGAGAACAAAGTGTTCTCTACAGCTTTTGAATTCCTAGTTATTGGAGGCATTCCAATTCAGTAGGTTAAATTGGTAGAGGAACATTAGGGTAATATCCCCAAATTCTGTTTGTTGTGTTACCTGTGTGTAATACAGGACCCAATTTTTTTTAATGTTTTGGAAAAAAACCGAGCTTCACACTACAGTTCTAACTGCTAAGTTTCCAAATGTCTATCAGTGGCTGCATTTAACAATGCCCCCTCCCCACCATTGCACACTGGCCTCCCTTCTGACTCTCTTGTTACCAACCAAGTCATTTCAGACACTAGCCCTAGATTAGGCCCCAGTACCTGCTTCACCCCCATGGAAGAGGCTCACTTCCAAGTATGTGTATGTGTGTGTAGTTGAGAAGTTTTTATTCTTTTGTTTTCTTTAGTGGCCACTTAACAGATTTTATCTTCTCCTTCCTCCTTCTGCCCCACCTTGTATTCAACATGTCTTGAGACTTCTCCATTTTGAAAATATTATTGTGATAAACCACTACCTATTGACAGTGATTGAGAAGTAAAATATTGTCTTCTAGAATAATGCTTAAATCTTGTTTTTTTAAAGAGGTACTCACAAGTCCGAAGGATCTTCATTATATACTGTAGGTAGCTAGAATGGGTATACTTAGACTGAATTGACCATATGTCATTAAGTAGCTGTCACTGATTAATTTCTGTCCCCTATAGTAGCCAACCTGCCAAAGAATTCTGCTTAAATTACAGCTCAGTTGGCTTATTTTCCTCTATTTTTAAAAATGTTGAATGGCTCCCATTTCTGATAAATTAACTACCTATTCCTCAACCCAAATTTCAAAGCTTTACATAATATGGTTCCAACTTATCTCCTGAGTTCATCACTTTCTAAGCTCTGACTCAAACTCTGTATTTCAGTAAAATTGAACATCTTGTATTTTCTCATATTTTCTTCCATTTTTCTCCTTCTGGGCACTGTTTTTATTTTCCTGTGTCAGGAGAGTGCCCATAATGTGATTTTAAATGTTATCTACTGTAAAAACAACTTTTCTAATTTTTCAATCATGTATAGTAACCCACTTCCTTAACACACTGGTCATTTATTTTCTTCCTGTACCATACCTTTCTCATGGTTTTTTATTTTCCATGTCACTGGTGTTAGCCCTGCTACTCTGTGAGAGCAGGTATGGCATCTAACTCGTAGAAGATATCTCCTGTAGCATCCAGGAGAGTGCCAGGCACACAGTGGCTGATCATGGGTTTATTCACATATTCAACAAAGGCCTATTAAGTAATCAATATGTAGAAATACAATGCTTCTAATGTTACAAGAGAATTCCTTAAGTAAGGTCAAAAAATTCCTCAATCTGCTAAAATTCTTTGGACAAACATTTTTCTACATCACCAATTCCTGCCAGGGGTTTATAAAATTATTTTAATTTTTTAAATTTATTTTAAAATATACTCCATAAGAATATTATACAAAATGTGAATTTATAGTTAGTGTTTCAAATGATCTATGCCTGGGATGTTCATCCTTCTCACAGAAATTCCTTTGGTTCTCTGTTTACTTCCTTCAGGTCTTTGTCCAAGTGATACTTTCTCAGTGAGCTCTGCTCTGGCCAACCCATCTAATACTACCACACACACACACACACACACACACACACACAGAGCATACTATGTCCCTTTCCTGCTTTATTTTCCTCCTTAGCATTTATCATTATTTAACATAGAAATATTTTACTTACATATGTTTTTATTGTCTATTTTCCACATTAGAATATAATTCCATGAGAGCAGTTTTATTTAAAGAGCATATGCATATTTTTACAATTACTGAACCACAGTAAATGTAAAATAGTGTTTATTAAAGAGATTTTGCAAGCAGATAAATGACAGAATACACATGCTCTATCATTAGCCCACTAAGAGATGAGTGAACTTGGGCTGGATGCACTTGAGCCATTTTACCTAATCCTGGGGAAAACAGAAACAGTGGGAAGACTTAGTTGAGTCTGTTAAGAGTGAGAACTACCTGGTCAGGGAACAACAGCCTTTTTAGAAATGGGTGGCTTCTGCTGAGCCAGATAGATTCCTAGTACCTGCTGAAAAAAAAATAGTTTGCTTTTTATTTATAGGTTCTTTATCTGGAGTTCTTGAAGACAGATGAGAAAATAATTACCTATCTTATTTCCACTGACTTCTAAATGAAATATAGCATTTCTCTCTAAAGTGAATTCAGTGATGTGTCACTTAATGACAATCATATGTTCTGAGGAATGCATCATTAGGTGATTTTGCTATTGCACATACATCATAGATTGCACTTACACAAACCTACCTGGTGAAGCCTAATACACGCCTAAGCTACATGGTATAGCCTATTGTTCATAGCTACAAACATGTACAGCATGTTACCACACTAAATACTGTAGGCAATTATAACACAATGGTAAGCATTTGTGTATGTAAATGTAGCTAAACACAGAAAATCAACAGTAAAAAAAACAATATAAAGATAAAATGGCACATCTATAGAGGGCACTTGCCATATTATTACCACCAGTAATCCTTGCAGGACTGGAAGTTGTCCTGGGTAAGTCAGTGAGTAAATGTGAAGGCCTAGGACATTACTGTTCCCTACTGTAGATGTTATCAACACTGCACAGTTCGGCTCTTCTAAATGTATAAAACAACATGAGATTAAATCATGCGCAAGAGAAAATGATTCAATCGAGACACAATAATCACCAGATGTATGAGGCTGCTGTCCACATAACACAGCCTACTGTTTCACAACCAATTTTTTCATGAGTAGAAAAAGTATACTCTGAAATAAAAATGAAAAGTATGGCGTAGTAAATACATGAACCTGTGATATAGTCCTATATTACCATTATTAGGTATTGTGTACTGTACTTAATTGTGTATCCTTTACGTGACTGGCAGCACAGGTTTATTTATACCATCACCACAAACATGTGACTAATGCATTGCACTAGGATGTTATGATGGCCACACCATCATTAGATGACAGGAATTTTTCAGTCATTATAATCTCAATATAATAGATGCAGTTCATCGCTGACCGAAATGTTGCTATGCTGCACATAACTACTGGTGACAAAACAGACAGATGTTTTTATAGGAAATTAAAATTATCATGAAAATCTTTAATGTTCTTAAGCTCGCCTTGGCTGGTGTGGCTAATGGATTGAGCACTGGCCTATTAACCAAAGGGTCACTGATTCGATTCCCGGACAGGGCACATGCCTGGGTTGTGGACCAGGTCCTCAGTAGGGGGTGAGTGAGAGGCAACCACACGTTGATATTTCTCTCCCTCTCTTTCTTGCTCCCTTCCCCTCTGTCTAAAAATAAATAAATAAAATATTTTAAAAATATTTTAAGCTCATCTAATTCAAATCACAGAAGTTATCAAGCCTGGGGCAAGTTTTTACTATTTATTGTGTTAATAAAGATGAAACTACATTAGATATTATGATTTTAAGTGTTTTGATTGCTATAATTGATTTTTACTGTAAGACTTTGAGTTTAATTTTTAGGCACTTAAAAACAATACTCTGAAAAAAGTCAATAAGCTACATCACACTGCCAAAGTAGTCTGTGGAATAAAAGTGGTTAGGAATCCATGCTTCAGAAGGAGTCTATAAATCACTCAAATATGGAAAGAACTACCTTGTATATTGCTCCCCCTTGCTGTGAGAAACCTGTATCTAGGTTTTGCTTTGACTACTGAACCATCTATTTCTGTATTTATCAGACTTCTTTGAGTCAGTACCTTTGAGCCTTCCTAGACATCTTCTTATCACTGGGAAGTTGGCTATAAATGCATTCTTTTATTTAGTGTTCCCTGGAGTCAGAACAGCCAGAAGAAATCAGGTTGAAAGAAGTAAAGCATACTAAAAAATTAAGTGTTAATGCAAAAAAAAAACCTTTATTCTCTTGATTTCTATTACTTTAGAGTGAAATTCAGCATATTGAATGAACTTATTGCAAGGCTGCTTAAATGCTTGCAACTTTTTGGCCATTCTTTCACCAACTTCTATTAGGGATAAAATATAAATAAACACTTTCCACTTAACCGACCTTAAGCTAAGATTTTAAAAGGTAATGAAATAACGTCTGAGCTCCCCAGATGGAAGCTGCTATATAAGTAGAGACTACAATCCTTATTATTCTTATAAATAAATTATTCAGACATTCAGATCACACTGAAACATTTAACATTCTTTTCAAATGACTTGTGCATAGGAAAATGCAATCAAAGCATGTTGCGCTGGAAACACCTTCTCCTCCTCCTTTCTGTGAAAAGTAATGGACTCTCGGTGAATAGCTTGCTGCAATTCCATTGGCTTTGTCAAATGAGGCCCCAGCCAGTTTTGCCCAACAATATTTAAAACCTCCCTTAGCGATTTCACTGCGTTTACAGAGAGGCCTCCACAATCAAGAAGGAAATGTGTGTTCTGCTGTTTCTTGGCTCACACTAGTGCCAGGTTTTATCAAGCCGCTGCACAGCACTTCTGTCCTGAAAGACATCTGTGTGACTTAAATACCATTTCATAGAGCCACACTGGATCCTCTTATGTCTCGCCAATTAAATTATCTTCTCCAGCCTTTATTCCTGCCAAAGAGGTTCAAGCAGAGATTAGGTCACACTCCTCTTAAGTTGTTCTTTGAAATAGCGTGCAAGGCCTCATGGAGAGGATGAGCGTGCATGAGCATTAATGCCTAGTCTTCCCGGCTTCTGTGGAACACAGCTGACTTCCTTTGCAGAAGTTCCTCCTGTTGTGTACCACCACCTGACTCTACGAACTGAAGAGTCCTCTTTAATCTTATTAAATTAAATTATAGCACTACCAGAAACTTGCGGGAAATGTGTGGGATTTGACTATCACTGTGCCAATTGAATTATATATAGATCAGGCATTTATAGGAGACGAAAGGGGTTTCTCAAACAGGTCTCCTTAGGGAGTTCTGGGGACCAAACAAAGGTTCTATCTTGTGTTTTTATAAAACTACCTCTATCCTGCTCCACATCTGAAATAAATTAATTTTGTGAGCTATCTAGATATTTGTGTTTTTGCACCCTACACTTCCCTTCAACCTTTTCTTTCCCCATCAGACTGTTTTTGTAAGACACAACTAAGATAATGACATTTATTTTAAAGAAATCATATGTATAAAATTGAGCTATAAGTGGATTTCATATTATCACCCAGGTACTAGCTTTCCACAAAGAGCCAGCTGCAACCTCAAACTCTCAACCTGCAAGAGAGCCTTTTCTAAAATATTTGTTTAAAGTGCCTCTCAGGACCATTGAAGTAGTCAAGGTAAATTTCTGTTCTTGCCCAAAATGAGACAAAGAGGACCTCAGGTTGTCTTGTAAAAATGGACACAAGGGCAAGACGTCCCTTTGGGTGTGGTGCCCACTTCCATTCACTAATAAACCAACTTCTGACACCTAATTATTCTTGGCCACTTGCCCCTCCCAGGCATCCCTCCCACTGCCTATTACCGAAATCATTGTCATTCAGTATCCAAGTGCCCGCCCTCCTTTCTGTTTCTGCTGATAGTCCTTCGGACACTCAGTGCTGTGGTTCCCACATACCCACATGTGGCTTTGCCGAGAACACGTGGCCCATGTTGCAGAGACTGGAAAAGCACATGCAGCCCTTGCTTAAATGTTTGCTTACACAACTGCCGGGGCAGCAGAATATTAACAGGAGGAGCAGATAGGCTCTAGACAACGTGAATTCTCCAGAACGGGCTCTCTCTATTAGGTGCTCTCAGTCCAAAGAATCATCTTAACAGATTTAACAGAATTAAAGGGTTGACAATTTTTAGGCAACTAGATTTATCGGGTTATCACTTCACAAGGCATACACATGTCAAATCACTAGGCTGTATACACCTGAAACAGGTATAATATTGTGTGTCAATTATAATTTAAAATAAAGTTAAAAAAATTTAAATATTACAAATTTTTCAAAAATCTTTAGGCCAAGGATTGAAAACAGACATGATTTGAGGAGCCCGCCTCATCTGTGAGTATTGTGCTCTGGGATGTCTTTTTAACCTGAAGTACAGGACACACTTTGTGTTTCATGTGTCTTGGACTGTGCTACATGCTGGCTTCCTGTTTTACTTCAGGTATTAATGAGCAAGCAGGAAAAGAAAAAGAAGCAACATGGTTCCCATTCTTGTTTTTTTAAATAATTTTTTATTTTTTAAAAAAAGATTTTATTTATTTATTTTTAGACAGAGGTGAAGGGAGGGAGAAAGAGAGTGAGAGAAACATGTGGTTGCCTGTCATGCACCCCTTCCTGGGTCCTGGCCTGCAACTTAGGCCTGTGCCCTGACTGGGAATGGAACTGGTGACCCTTTGGTTCACAGACGAGCACTCAAGTCACTGAGCCACACCAGCCAGGGCTTTTTTATTTTTCAGTTACGGTTGGCATACAATATTACATTCGTTTCAGTGATTTGATATTTATATAACTTAGAAGGTGATCACCCCAGTAAGTCTAGTACTTATCTGACACTAAACATAGTTATTACAGTATTATTAACTACATTCTCTATACTGTACCTTACATCCCGTAATTGTTTTTATTTTTTTAAGATTTTATTTATTTATCTTTAGAAGGTAGGGGAAGGAGAAAGGGAGAGAAATATCAATGTATGGTTGCCTCTTATGTGTCCCCTGCTGGAAAGTGGACTGCAACCCAGGCACGTGCCCTGACTGGGAATCGAACTGCAATCCTTTGGTTTGCAGGCCCACACTCAATCCACTGAGCTACACCAGCCAGGGCAGTAACTGTTTTTATAACTGGACATTTGTACTACTTAATCTCAGCCTCTTTTCACCCTTCCCCCAACCTCCCTTCCATCTGGCAATCATCAATATGTTCTCAGCATCTATGAGTTTGTTTCCGTATTGTTTGTTTGTTTTGTTTTAGAGATTCCGTATGTAAGTGAAATCACATGGTATTTTGCTTTCTCTGTCTGACATGCTTCACTTAGCGTGCTACCCTCTAGGTTCATAATGGTTGTTTCAGATGGCAAAATTTTATTCTTTTTTATGGCTGAGTAATATTGCATTGTGTATATGCATCACTTCTCCTTTGTCCATTGTCTACAGATGGATACTTAGGCTGCTTCCGTACCTTTGCTATGGCAAATAATGCTGCAGTCAACGTAAGGATACACATGTCTCTTCAAAATAATATTTTGGGTTTCTTCAGATAAATACTCAGAAGTGGAATTGCTAGGTTCTTCTTTGTCTTCTGGTATAACCTTTGTTTTAAAGTCTCTCTTGTCTGATAGACGTATTGCTGTTCCAGCTTCTTCAAAATTCCCGTGTTCATGAAATATCTTCTTCCATTCCTCTACTTTCAGTCTGTGTGTGTCTTTCAACCCAAAGTGAGTCTCTCATAGGCAGCATATGTATGGGTCTTGTTTTCTTATCCACTTGGCTACCCTATGTCTTTTGATTTGAACATTAAATTCATTTACAGTCAGAGAATTATGTAACAATCACCACCTTATTATTCACATTTTTAATATTTTTACCTTCTTCTTCTTAAAGATGTCCCTTCAACCTTTGTTGTAATACTGGTGTGGTGATGATTCATGCCTTCAGTGCCTTTTGCGGGGAGGGGGGGGGGTGTCACCTTCTTG
The DNA here is from genome assembly GCF_014824575.4 of Sturnira hondurensis. Lineage (NCBI taxonomy): Eukaryota > Metazoa > Chordata > Mammalia > Chiroptera > Phyllostomidae > Sturnira > Sturnira hondurensis. The sequence goes on along the minus strand of NW_028077105.1, from coordinate 12,379,634 downwards.
TGTCTTGACAAAGCTGTTCCAAAACACTTCTCCATGTAAAATAGGTTTTGCTTTGTGATTCTGTAAGGTCTTATCCACCAAGGAAACACTCATGGCAAGAAGGTCACAGAATCTGCTCTTGCTTTCACTGTGGAAGCCATTGTCATGTTCAAATTGCACATGACAATTTGTTTTGTTTTTAAATACTGGAAGAGGAGCGAGTAAGCTGTCAAGGGCTCAGAAATGCTCCCTTATTTTTCTTGCCAGTCCACACACAGACACACACTGTCTTAGTCTCTCTCTCTCACCAGCATGTATCTCTCTTGTGAACGATTTTGCAATGCTTTTCTTACCACTCAGATCTTCTCAAGTCCCATCTTTCTGCCATATGCTCCCTTTTCTTGCCTACTCCATCATTTCTCTATATCTGGCTATTTTAGCCAACTAAGCAATTTTACAAAATATCTCTTTATATAGGTTTTATAAGTTTATTTGTTAGTTTTAATTATAGTGTGTAAAAATAAATTAGGTAAAACCTTAGCTGTTTCAAATACATACAAAATAAATTGCCAATACTGATAGAACCACGTACTGATGTTCTCCTATAGATTTGAAACATTGAAATTCATATTCTTTACAAGTCTAATTTTTTTCTAATTCCTCATGATCCCTGCTTACCTTTTTTAACCTCAGCTCCCACCACACTTACACTGGCTCACGAAGTTATAACTCCACTAGTTTTCTTTCTGGTGTCCAAATAATGTCAGACATTCCCTGCCTTCAGGTGTTTATATTTACTGGGCCCCTATACCTAGCAAGCTTTGTCAACGTGTCTTTACATGACTTGCTCCTTGTTAGGTCTCGGTTCAAATGATCCCTTCTCAGGAAAGTCTTTAATAACACCCAACCCAAATCTAATTCTTCTCACTCATACAAGGAGCGATCCGGTAAAGACCGACTGTATGAGTAAGAGGATTTCAGTGCTTTAAAAATGACATTCGATTGTCTCTAGCATCCACTGTTTCTGATGAAAAGTCTAACCATTTTTAATTGAAGTATAATTTGTGTAAAATAAATAATTTGCTGACCTATAATTCCATATCCAAAGAAACTCTTTTTATAAGAATGTTGATAAAACCTTAGTTAAATATCTACCAGCAGATATGCACTATTAAAAATATTAGCAAGAATTCTTTCAGTTGAAGAGAAATGCTACTGGTGTATGCATTAAAGAAAGAGCGCTGTAAATATTAAACATTTCATCCTTTAAAAGATGATTGACACATGCATAGCAATGAATAAGACCTTTATCTTAATCACTCACAAAAATTAACCTGAAATGTATCAAAGATTTAAACATTAGACCCACAACTATAAAACTCCTGCAAGAAAACACAGGAAAAAACTACTTGACATTGCTCTTAGCAGATTTTTTGGATGACACCAAAACTGCAAATGACAAAAGCAAAAAATCATTAGCCCGCCACAAGAAGCAACTAAGGTTCTAATTTCTGTCAGTATACTTTAGATTGTCGATGTTAACACCTTGATATATATAGAATCATATATATATTTTTTTCAAGAAATAATTGCCTGACATTTTACATTATATGATATGACAATATTTTTCTATTGGCTAAAATTATAAGCACATTAATCTTTGAAATGCCATTAAACTAAGCACAACATCTGTGTCCCTATACTGCCACCAGGAGAAGCTCCCAGAAACTTGGTGCTTCTCTCCAATGCAACAGAGAAATACAGGTCAATGAGTCCATTAGCATGCAAGCAGGGTTTATTGGGGATCTGTTTTCATGGAAGAGAAATGGCCTAGTTACAATGAGGGTAGCAGGGTGAAAAGCTTATGTTCAGGGCAAAGTAGCATAAGGGTGGTGAAAGTAAGGAGGACCAAAGGCCGGGGAGGCAAGTGCACATATGTGGCCAGAGGCCTGGCAGCCAGGGAGCCAAGAGAACCAAGTCGGAGTCCTTTGTTCTGAGACCCTATATAGTTGGCTGGATGGGGGTGAAGGAGTTACATATTGGTTGACAGGTAAAGGCAGTGCCAGCTTTCCGTGGGATGGGTGGCATGAATATCCAAAGGTGTTAATGGGCTTCTTCCTTTGGGCACTATGGGCCTTTTCTGGCCTTCCGGACCTTGAGATAAAAGCACAGTTTCAAAGGATTTCTTTCCCACAGACAATGCGAGGAATTTCAAAGACTATCCTCCTCCCACGTTGGCATGGTGTTCCCTGTGGTGCTGAAACGCCTGGCAATTTTACCCACCAGGCTCAGGGCGGCTCAGGGCAGGGACATGTCTCCCTCCTTCTCCCTGCCTCAGTTTGCTATCTATCCTACCTAACAATACTACTTATAGAAAAACAGTCCAAAACATTTAAACTAGAAATGATAATGATTTAGATTAAGTGAATATCTTTAAAAACTAAATATGCACATTTATGTTATTTTAGATGGTATATTACTATATTGTGTGAACACATTGACTATAACAGACCAGGATTGAATTAACTTTTTATTAAAGATCTATATCCAACCTGATTGCAAAGGAAAGCGTGTACAAACTCTACATTTCTGTCAGTGTAAAGAGACAAATTTTCCCTCTGAGAGTGCTGAGCAGCCGTCTCAGCTAAGTTCTTTTCTCTCCATCAAGACATCAATCTAATCTCTCATCTCAGCAGCACTCACTGGCTATTCTGCGAAACAAAACTCCATCTTAGTTATTTGAGAGCCCAGATCCCTAACCTTCACTATTAGAAAACAACAAATCGGACTGTCCTGACCCAACAGTGCTTCTTGAGATAAAAAAGCAACAACAAAACCTTCATATACAAGGCTTCTGAGGGCACCATAAACAGATGTCAATCACCAAATACACGCCAATCATTTTCTACATACAGGAATTGTCTCATTATCTTACTGCAATTTTTTTCTACCTAGAGGGAAAAAACCATTCTATTTGATATTTCTCCGCCTTATTCTCATTATTTTAATAATTGGCATGGTATATGAAAGAAAAGTTTATACCTTGTCTTTTACTAGGTTATGCTTGTTTCCAGAGGAGAAATATTAAGGCAAATGCCATCTAAATTCTCACTTTATACTACCACATTTACAAAGACGTTTTGGGTCACCACAATCATTGGAATTCACTCACCCTTCAAAAAATACTTTATTCTGTTCTTAACATCACATTTTTCCCCTCACACAAAATGAACAATCTATAGTCATATGTTGTTTCTTTCTTTTAGCCACAGTTTCTAAATTGAGTGTCTAGCATTTATAATCAACTGCTTCATTTAATTCAGGTCGATTTTAAATGCTAGGCATTCATTTGGCAGGCTGCGAGCAGCCTGTGGTTTTGTTAGATCTACAGCGTAAAGAAACAATTCTTCCTTTCCTGATCCTATAGCTGTCTGGGGAGGTGACACCCAGGGAGACATAATGATAAGAAAGGTGAGAGAAGCCCCTGGCAGTCAGATACCAAAGCCAGATGATTAAACAGTTCTGTAGCATTCCCCAATGTAAAAGCAGGAAAAAATATGAAAATGATGAACACTAAAAAAAAATCTCCAGAACAGAACGCACACATGCTGTATGTGTCTTTGTCCTTCCACACCCTGCTCTCTGCCTCTATAGTTCCTCCTATTAATAAAGAACTCAGAAGGGGGCAGGGGGATGATCATTTTTTAAATGTCTTTTTACTGGGATTTCTTTAGCTGTTTTGTGGAAATACCAACTAGATTAACTTGAAAAAACTATTAAAGGGCTTAGCATGTTCTATATAACCCTATGAGGAAGATTTCCATACTTTGAAGAAACAGACCTTAAAGGCACACACTTTTATTTTCTCGATCCTACTTATTTATTGTTCTAATTCAGATATTAGACAATAAGGGAACTGAAATATATTCTAGCCAGTCGAGATTACTAGATTAATTGCAAGTGATTGATGGGCTTACCTGACAACCTCAAGACCTATCTGATCTTTAAAAGCAAAACTTTTCATTCTAAATCTAACATGAAGATTCATAACTTGGGCAGACCATTTTTAGGTCCCTGGTACATGCTCTATATTGATACTCCTGTTGTAGGTAGAAGAGTGGGGAAGAAAAAGGAATGGTGTATTTAGTTCCATACCACACCTTCTGGAAATTCAGGAGTTAACTCCTTTCCTTTATTATCTTCAAGTTGGTTGAAGGCAGGTAGCAGCCCTCTCTAGAGACATCCTGTCCGCACTTCAATAGCTCCCTGAAATGAGAACAGTCACATTCAATAGCAGCTCGAGAAAATAGAGGGCATATTTGTTTTAACAGAAGAGGAAAACATTAACAAGCTAAACATGCTATTTTAAATATATGGAAGTTAAAAATGCCCCACTAAATCTTGCAATATGTTGTTGGTTTTCCCCCTTACCTAGACACAACCCCAGCCCCCCTGCTACTGGGGTCGGCTTCCCTTCTGCCAGATGGTCTTCCTCTTGGGAATTTTCTGTTTCCTGCTTATTGCTCTCCATTCACACCGTCAAACTCATTTCAGTCTTTTTGAGAAAGAAAGTGATAAAACTCCACTGACCTCTTAGCAAAATTCTAGCTGCGTATTCATGAACAGTGTGCTGATAAACACTTTACAATCCCATCCCATTTCCCTCCAGAATGGAACCTCCTGGAGTGAGGTATTAAGGCAGGGGTGTCAAACTCATTTTCACCGGGGGCCACATCCGCCTTGCAGTTGCCTTCAAAGGGCCGAATATAAATTTAGGACTGTGTAAATGTAACTACTCCTTAACAGTTAAGCAAGAGCTTGGCACTGCCTCTGGGTAGAAGCAAAGTGCTGGGCTGGTCAAAACAAGGTGGAGGATGGGATCTGGCCCGCAGGCCTTGTGTTTGCCACCTCTGTGGTAAGGGGTTTGGTTTTCATTTTTCAGGATAAGAATATCTTTTGTTTTAACTGACTCTGCATGTCATCTATTTCAAAATTTCATTATGTAATTTACACATTTAAATTTCCTTCCTTCTTTTTCTTTTTCCCCTTTTTTCTTTATTGTGTAAAGTCTGCCTTCTCCTGTGAACTGCTCTGACTCATTATTTTACCTTTTATTATCTGACTGTTTTAAGTCCGCCAGAAGCTGCTTAAAAGACTATTAAACCTCCAGAGGACTGATTGGTACTCCCCCATTAGTTCAGTTATTCTCACTTGTTTTTCCCCCGATACCCCCATTAAGGCTGTTTTCCAAGCATGTACAATATTATGCCTATTAATAAAATAATACCCAAAACATCCACAGTTTATCTTCCTTTTGCTGTTAATACTTGAAAAGCATGATCAAGTTGTAAAGAAAAAAGTACCAGAGGAAGCCTAGAAATGACTCATCGCACCATAAGTTAACAGCCCTTGGTTGCTCCAAGTGTCTCTTGTTAAAACTTCTCAGACCCACCTCCTCCTTAGCTCCCGAACATCCTGACCCCAGGAGCACCCGGGCCAGTCCAGCAGCTCCGGCTCTTAATTTAATCAAGAACCGAAAGCAAAATGGTGTTGTCTACAAGTTTCTTCACCATAAGGCCTTTCAGAAAAGTGTTATGATATGTTTTATCTAGCTTAAGCTATGTTTAAAATAGAGTTTCAAATTGTGTATAGAAGGTTAAATAAAATGTTGCAAAACATGTAAAAGTTATTAAAGTGCCCAAGCCAACAATTCAAGTCTGAATATGCCCTAAAGAAATAATTTGATAATTTGACCAACATGTATGATCTAAAAAATGTCTTTAATAAAAAAAATTGAAACTGCCTGAAAATAGTAGAGGATTGAGTGACATACACTGCTTCTGACATAGAACACATAACCACTAGCAAAAAATGACCAGAAGTTCTGTTTATCATCATTAAAAAGTTATTATGATATTTTGCTGAGGGAAAAGAGTAATGTCACAGAGAATATATAATATGATGGTATTTAACATTGCTGCAAAATCGTGGCTTGTAAAAATGTATTTTATAGATACATTTTACTAGATATCTAGGCAATAGGATAGGCAAGAGTATGTTAACAGAGATTAAGTGACAGAACTATGAATAATTGCTATATTTTTCTTTCCTATTGTTTTATCAATGAGCATAGCTTAATTTTGAACTTAAAATTTTAAATTCAGTTTTAAAAAGTAGGTTAGCCTCATGGAGGAAGGACCCTAAAAAAGAATGAGGTGGCATCTACAATAAGTTTGGAAGAAACTGGAGGAGTGCTCAAGGTGAATGCAATAGTTCCCTTTCAGGCAGAGAGAACGGGAGGGCAAAGGAGGTCAGATGTTGGGGACTTGTTAGAGAGAATGGCATTTATGAACCACTGCAGGTAGTTCGGTGTGGCTAGAACGTACAATACAATGGAAATAAAGTTAATGTGACAGGCAGGAGGCAAATCTTGAAATACCACATGTGCCAGGTGAGTTTGAATTTTGTTCTGAAAGAAAGTAAAGGAATTTTTTAAAAAGAAGACTGACATGATAGGATTGCATTTTGAGAAAGATCACTCTGGCAGCTCTGTGGAAAATAAATTGGCAACCTATTCCAGTAACCTCTGCAAGAAATACTAAGATCCCAGACATAAGCAGTGGCAATGTGTTTAGAAAAAAGAAGACCGAATTCATAGATCCTTAGTAAGTAGAAACTCAGGACCTAGTAGGCTGGAGGCAAGAGTGCTGGCGTCAGTGATAGCCCCTGGGATTCAGGCTAACACATGGAATAGGTGACAGTGCTATTCACTGAGGCAGGGAGCAAGAGAGGAGGGCCAGAGTTGAGGGCAATGAGGACTCAGTGCTGAGCAGAATGAATTTGAGATACCCCCAGTTCATCCAAATGATAATGCCCATGGGCAGCTGCACATTAAAGTCTGTAGTACTGGAGGGACATCTCGGTAGTAGATGTGAATTTGGGAGTCTTTTTCTCATTTGCAACCCCATTACCCATTTGCAAGCAGGTTTTTGAAAGATTCTATACTTGCTCTTCATATGACTTTCATTCCATAATCCAGAGCAATGAGGATTCTATCTTCATCTCTATATAACAATGTTCTTATATCCAATGGTCTTCGGGATGCTGAGTCCACACACGGTGCAAGTTGTGAGAATGAATACAGAAGCATATAAAGTGAAGGCAGCCCAGGAGACAACTTTGAAATTACACTAGTTAATGTTCTATTAAAAGAAAAAGAACTCAGGAAGAAGTCTGAAATTTACAATAGGTAGAAAGACCAGAAGAGATTATTATCACTAAGGCTAAGGGATGTGAAAGTTTCAAGATGCTGGGGTTTTTTTTTAAATGATGTTGTAATGGAAACCAAGTTAAGTAAAATAAGCTCTGATGTTGTCCGTGGACTTAGCATCCTGAAAGTCACTGGATATCATCTTAGAGAGAACAGTTTTAATGTAGAGGAGAGAGTGGAAATTTGATTGTTCCAGATTGTGGAATGAAAGATATATGAAGAGCAGTATAAAATAATCCTTCAAAATGCCTGGTTGCAAACGGGTAGTGGGGAGAGGAAGAAGTGTGTGTGTGTGTGTGTGTGTGTGTGTGTGTGTGTGTGAGAAAGAGAGAGAGAGAGAGAGAGAACAGGGAGAGGTAGAGGCTGGTGGCAATGGAGGGCTTTTTTAACCATTCCAGTGTTCTTTTGCTGAGTGGAAAGGACAATAACATGGGAATATGTAAGGGCAGAGGTGAGTGAAAAGGCAGCTGATGAAGGAGAAAAAGTAGAAGGGTACAAGCATCTAAATCATAATGAAGGGGTCAACTATGGCCCAGAGGATGATGACACCACCCTTGGCAATAGAACCATAGGCCTTCAGGGTGGCTAGAAATGAAGGTAAGTTTGACGTGGAAGAAAGTTGAGGGGGTTTTCTCTAAGTAGGATAACAGGACCAGGGTACAACTTTTTTCAGTTTTCCTAAAAGGGACCAGACCTAGCAACTTCTACACAAATTATTCGTGCCAAAATAACCCAGATTAACCACACAGTTAACTTTAAAAATGGCATTAAAAGAACCTGTACATGAATCACATGCAATTACTGTGGAAAAACAATAGAGCAGAGTTCGAGGTACTGAGAGTGCCAAGGAAAGTGCAATTTAAAGTAGGGCTGTCCAGATGAGCCTCATTAAGAAGGTGCCCTTTGAACAAAACCTAAAAGAGATACAGGGAGAATATCCAATGCCTAAAGGCTGCCATTGGCCTGTTTAGTCAAGTAATAGCAAGAAATATTCACAGTGGTTACAAAAGAGTGAGTAAAGGGGAAAAGAGAAAAGGATCAGGTCAGCAAGATTATGTCTCTCTGGGGGGCCATTGTAATAACTTTGGCCTTTACTCTGAAAGCCTAAAGAGGAAAGCCAGAAGGTCTTGAACAAAGGGGTGACATCATCTGACTTATACAGTATTCTTAAATGATCACCCTGGCTGCTATGTTGCAAGTGAATTGTGGATGAAGGAGAATGACTGAAAGAGGGGAGGGGAGTTAGGAGAGTATGCAGCTATCCAGGTGAGACAAATGAAAACTCAGACCTGGGAGGTAGCAATGGTTAAAAGTGGTCAGATTTTGGATATCCTGAGAGATTGGTTCTATGGTCTGATGGAATCATCTAGAATGAGTCTGCGGGCTTTGGGATTGAACACCTGGAAGGATGGCATTTTCATAGCCTGAAAAAGAGAGGTTATGCTACAATGATGGAGAAGAGCAAGAGTTTGGTTTTGGGCACGGTAAGTTTGTGATGCCTGCTAAGGTATTCAAGGGGAGATGCCTGGTGGGCAGTTGGAAATGCAAATAGGGGCCTCCAAAGATAGCATCAAGGAACTCAGTGACTATTTTAAAGGATATAGTTACCAATTCTAAAGGGAACAAGAAAGAAAGCTTTTATCTCCTGACCCCTCAGTGGTTCATACTTCCACTACACTAGGGCAGAGCACCTGGAAAGGATTCAGTCAATATTCGATAAGCAGGTAATGTGAGCACAATCTTCCACAAAGGGAAAATGCTTCATCTGTTCTAGCTACAGGATTTGGGAATATTATCTACTCAGTGGACTGAGTGGTAAAGGAAAGAACAGGTATTCAGACAATTTTTGAGACTGGCACAAATGGAACTCAGAAGTGAGTTCTGCGTCTGCCAATTTCCCAGAAGACTCACTGGGCAGGGTCATTCTGAACCTTCTGTTGTAGTTTGTTGGGATGAAGCAAGCTTTTCATCTCCTTAGAGGAATTTCTATTGTCACCTGTTGGCTTAATGGTTTTACCTAAGAAGTTGAAAGAGGACATTTAAAAAATAGCCTATATTATAAATTAAAATCATCTTCAAGTATATTCAAGTTCTAAATTATTTAAGAAACTTTGACCACCCAGAAAGCATGACATTATTTTTGTTTGTTCGATTCCATTTCATTTCCCACCAACAGCTCTTTGAATAGACTGTAGTTGTATATAGGTAGAACTTGGCAATATATCACGGAAAAAATGGGTTTCCATGTGAACATACAGAGAATGTTACCTCTAAAGTAAGATGCCTATGGCTCTGATCTAGCATCTAATGTGAGCAGTGACCCACCATTTTAGTGATGACAACTCTGCAAGGATCCACACTGTACCACTCAGGACCATCACACAGTTCCCAAACCTCTTGACACTGGTTTAATTGCAACACAGATTTTTTTTTCTTTTACTACTTTGAACATTTCTGTTCTCTTAGTGAGATCAAGCTGCTGAGGTACCAGCAAGGAGCAAAGAGTCAGAGCCAAGGGACCGAAACAGAAATTTGAGGCAGTCTCACCAGGGAGGATTAAGGAATATGAAAGTGCCCCATCTGTGCCAACTTCGGTACTCTGCTCCTCTTGACTGAGGCTGGCATCTCTAGCAGAGAGAAACCCCTCACACTCCTTACTCGATTTGCAGTTTGGTTTAAGGGAATTTTTGTTCTGAAACAAAATGCAGGATTTCTGTTCAGCCTGTGAGAAATGATTAAACCTAATTTGCCTAGGTTGTTCATTAAGCCTCTACACATATTTTTGCCGAACTATGGACATTCTATTTTCACTCAATAGAACAGCATTGGATTTTCTGTGATAATGCCAGCACCCTACACTATACTGTACACTTGATTTGACCTGAAGGCATCATTCTTGAGACTGACATTAGCGAGTTTGAAAAAGAACAGAATTTCTAGGCTAGAGGAACTGAGAATAGAAAGTGGATTGTTTCACCCTCATATTCATCTGCCCTCTAACCACTCAATACTCCCCCTGACACTGGGAAAAGGATTTGTAGCAGCAAAAAGTTATTGAAAAGTTGTAGTCATTCCAGTTCTTTTTTAAATTTTATTTTAATTGTTGTTCAAGTACAGGTTTTTGTTTTTTACTCCCATCCCAGCCCAGCCACCCAGCCCTCCCATGCTCCCTCCCATGTCCACCCCCTCCACATGGTCCCTAGTTTTTGTCCATGTGTCCTTTATACTTGTTCCTGTAAACACTTCCCTGTTTCCCCTCTGGTCACTGTCAGCCTGTTCTCTATTTCAGTGTATTTGGTTATATTTTGCTTGTTTGTTTGTTTTGTTGTTTAGGTTCCTGTTAAAGGTGAGATCATATGGTATTTGTCTTTCACCACCTGGCTTATTTCACTCAGCATAATGCTTTCCAGTTCCATCCACACTGTCGCAAAGCGTAGGAGCTCCTTCTTTCTTTCTGCTGCATAGAATTCCATTGTGTAAATGTGCCATAGTTTTTTGATCCATTCATTTACTTATGGGCATCTAGGTTGCTTCTAGCACTTGACTATTATAAATTGTGCTGCTATGAACATTGGGGTGCATAGGTTCTTTTGGGTTGGTGATTTGGGGTTCTTCGGGTATAATCCTAGCAGTGGAATTGCTGGGTCAAAAGGCAGATCCATTTTTAGTTTTCTGGGAAAATTCCATACTGTTTTCCATAGTGGTTGTACCAGTCTGCAATCCCACCAACAGTGCACTAAGGTTCCCTTTCTCCACAACCCCTCCAACACTCGTTGTTTGTTGCTTTGTTTATGATGGCCATTCTGACTGGTGTAAAGTGGTATCTCATTGTGGTCTCAATTTGCATCTCTCTGATAGCTAGTGATATTGAGCATCTTTTCATGTGTCTCTGGATCCTCTGTATGTCCTCCTTGGAGAAGTGTCTGTTCAAGTCCTTTGCCCATTTTTTAATTGGATTGCTTGTCTTCTTAGAGTGGAGTCATGTCAGCTGGTTAATATTCCAGTTCTTTAGTCCATCTGATTCAAGTAGTGTGATGAGATGTGTGTGTGTGTGTGTGTGTGTCTTTTCTTGTCTCCCAAATAGTGTAAGCTCTTGAAGGTAGGACTATACATTTTATTTCTATTATAGCCATGTAGTCCTCTGCCTTTCCACTTTAATATAGCCTAAACTATGTTACTGTGCATTTTAATTTTTATGCCATATGTCTACTTACTATACTATATATCTTTAGAGAAAACATTTTTTTATTTCTTCAACAATAGCTCAAGTACCAAGCTTCAAATTACAGTTACTTTATGATGACAATTTTTCATGTCTTTTGGGGCCAAGTGATTTTTTTTCTCAGTTCTCTTGCCCTTAGGAAAATTAAAATTTCCTTTTTTCCTACTGCTGGGTAACTGTATTTCATCTTCTTGTAGATACAAATTAGGTTAATGACTTGAGTATTTTATTGTCACTAATAAGTAAAAGTAGCTAATTGATGTGAGCCTGAAATTTCTACCTCTGAAAATAAAATGTAATCAAAGAAAGATGTTGTCATATGGTCAGATTTTTTTAATTGCCTGAAGATTTAAATATAAGAAAAGTTATTCTCTATAATTAAAATATTTAGTAAATAATACAATGTTAAAGCCCAGAAGAAAATTATACTTTTGGGTATTTATGTTTACTTTCTTAAACAACTGCCTTTCAAGATAAAAAATTTCAGTTCATGAGGTAAATATTGTAAAAAGCCACAGTGCCAGGGAGAATGCGGGTGGCCTCTGGGTGGAGGGGAGTGGCAGGAAGTGGGGAGTGAGTTAAGAGGTTAGGCAGCAGCCGGGTGAGAGAAGCGAAAACTCAGACTCGGGTTGGTGGCACAGTGGAGTGGTTGGGAGCATGCATTCTGGAGCCAGCCAGCCTGGGTTTGGATCTATTATTTACCAGCAGGTGACTTCAAACAAGTCACTTAACTTCTCTGTGCTACCAGTTCCTCATCTATAAAGAGGGTATAATTATCAAACCAACCTCATAAAGTGATTTTTGAGGAATAGAAGAATTTATGTACAAACAGTGCCTGGCACAGAATGAATGCTATATAAATGTAAATTATTGTTCACTAATCCTCTCAGATTGACTGTGCTTATCAGAGATGAGGAACAGCAAAACATACCTACTTTCATGAAGCTGTGTGGATTGAATATGGCATGCGACAGGGATAGTGAAGTTTCAAAGAGCTGGAAATCAGAAGTAAGGGGTTTTGAAGGAATTGACTTAGTCACAAACACATTCTACATGAGGACTTTGGAAGTGAAGAGAGCAGTTAAGCGTAGAAATAAAATCTCTTAAACTGTCTTAATTTTAGAGAATGGATGTGCACAAGCAGACTGGGGCTAATTTTAGAACTCACTCAACTTTCATAAAAGACCATGAAAATCACAGAATATCATCTCTTCTTATTTCTTGCTCACTTAAAACTCACATTCATGCAACACACACGCATATACGCACGCATGCTCACAGGCACTCAGCAATGACATTCAGTAACAAGGTTTCAACAATTTTGAAGTCATTAGGTAAAATGAGGAGATAGATTGTCATCAAGCCTCACTTTTCTGGGAGAACAACTGATAATGACAGCATCTCTAAAGACAAGAAAAAAAAGCAGATGGCCTTCTCTCCCTGAGAATTCTGATGCTCTGGTTATAAAAAGAAAAGTGCCCCTTTGTTATCTTTCAAATGTAATAGAAATATATAACTGAATGGAGAACAGATTACCAAGGAATTAAGGGAGAAAAACTATAAGTCAGTCTCAATATTAATATGCCAAGTTAAGGGAATAAAAACTTGGTTTTTACAGTCTATGAATCATAATTTTAAGATAATGAAAAAAATTTTAATCTCTACGTAGGCCATTCTAAGTGATCTCTCTCTCTCTCCTCTCTTTCTCTCTCTCTCTCTCAAGATTTTATCTATTTATTCTACAAAAGATGGAATGGGAGGAAGGAAAATAGAGAGAGAAACATCGAATGTGAGAGAGAAATATCGATTAGTTGCCTCTTGCACACCCCCAACTAGGGACCAAACCAGCAACCCAGGCATGTGTCCTGACCTGGAATCAAACCAGTGACTTTTTGCTTTGTAGAAGGACACCCAACCAACTAATCCACACCTATCAGGGTTCTTTCTTTTTTAAAATACCTTTAAAAACTTATCAAATGCTTTTGTTTTTTCCTCTCCTCTTGTTTATTTAATGGAATAATCAGTGTTATACTCTTCTTAATAATTTTTGACAAGTACATAATGAAAAGAATTTAATGATATATTAATTAGAAGGAGAAAATAAATATAGATAATCTGGACAGAATTAGTTTGGCATATATAAAAAAATGAGAGCACATAAATGTGAATAATATGTACTAATAAAGAATGCATAAATATTTTAAGTATTTTTAAAATTTTGAATAAGGGAAATATACTACATGTTTTTAAAATTTAATTTAAAAATAAAATTTTTATTTTTAAAAATTTTTATCTCCATTGAAAGATATTTCCATAAAAATATCTACATTAGCTGACAGTTTTCAACTTCTACACCCTTACAGAAAAAAAAAATAGAGAAAGAAAAACCACCTGAGCCACTCGCTACTTGCTGGGGACAAAAACAAAATTGAAAACTCCCTTCCATCTGTGGGGATGTCCGAGCCCAGTGAACTTTTAGAGAGAAGGAGAATCATTACAAGACATAATGATTCCCCAAGGAGTTCAAAGTGCATGCATAGTTAGCATTTCACTGACCTTCACTTTGACCTGTAAACAATATGAAACATACCTTCTGTGTCTCTATTTAATTATGAAATCTTTAAGCGTAATTATTTAAATCAATTAGCCAAAGATACAAAATTGAGAATAGTTGAAATTAGGGACCAGTACATCCTTGAAAATCTACTAAGTGCTCAGCATTATGCCCGTTCCTTTGCCAGTGAAAGAAAGCCTTCAATCTACAGGGATCAATTTGTTCTTCAGGATCAAAAAATAGTCAAAACGCCCATCACATGTACAACGTATTCTGCCACCACCACTGGGATGGGGCTTTTCTTAAAACTCTTTTTTAAAGATATTTCATTTATTTATTTTAGGGAGGGGGGAGGGTGGGAGAAAGAGAAATAGAGAAACATCAGTGTGTGGTTGCCTCTCATGCATCCCCAACTGGGGCCCTGGCCCACAACCCAGGCACGTGCCGTGACTGGGAATTGAACCTGTGACCCTATGGTTTGCAGGCCAGTGCTCAATCCACTGAGCTACACCAGCTGAGGCCCTTTCTTAAAACTCTTTAAGTCCACTCGTTCAGCTGAATTTTATATTGTCTCTTTATATCTCATCTTTTATATTATCCTGATGCCTTCAGTTCCTCAGAGTATTACTCACATAAGAATACACAGCAAACCTTTTTTGAAGTTCAGGACATAATGATATGTTGGGAAAATGATTACATTGTACAAATACACAAAAAATTAAAAATAATAATAAATTCTAGATAATAGCAATGTATATTCTTGAAGAACCCACTGCTAATTTTTTACAGAGACCAAGACCATTTTCACCTGGCCAAGCTTCTACCCTGCAATGACCCAGCAATTCCTCCAGTAGGTATTTTATTAAGAGAAATAAAAATATATGCTCGCAAAAAGGTCTATACGAAATGTGTAGGGCAGTCTTATTCACAGTAGCCCAAACCTGGAAGCAATGCGGATGTCGTTCAACAGGTAAATAGATAAATAAATTGTTGTATCATGGGAGATTTTTGCTGTAATGAACACCCAAGCATTTTGAAAATGGAATGATAACAAAAATAACATAAAAAGAGACTTAAAAAGTGAAGCTTCCTATTACTACTCTTGGACCTGCCACATCAATGTGAACAAGCAAGACGGCCCGATGAACAATTAAATAGATGAGACCACAGATACGTATTCATTTGTTCTCCTCACTTCAACGAACAATCAGCCAATCCCAAGGGAAAGACCTGCCTCTATGACTGATAGGCAACCACAGATGCACGAGAGAAGCCAACTGTGTCTAGCAAAAGAACTGCCCATCTGAACTCAGCCCAAATTGCCAACCCACAGAACAAGGAGCAAAAAAGCAGTGTTGTTTCAAACCTTAAATTTTGAGGGTGGGTTTTTTAGGTAGCAAAAATTAACTGATAATGAATATTCATACAATGGAATGCCAGTTGAAAATAAAACAGAATAAATTTTTGAGCATGCATGCACTGCTTTGGATTAATCTCAAAAAATAATCTGTTTGATGAAAGAACTTAGACATGAAAGAGTATGATTCTATTGGTATAAAATTCAAGAACCAGCGAGATTATCCTATGGTGATTCAAATCAGAACAATTGCCTGGTAGGTGGTGTGGGGATGGATTGGGAGGAAGAGTGACAAGAAAGGGTCAAGAGAGAACTTTCTAGGGTAACGGAAATATTCTTGGGAAGTATTGAGGATGCTTGTATGAAATGCAATAAAATGAATTAAGCTGTGTCATTAAATATTGAATAGGCTGCTGTATGAGCACACAGTAAGTAGTGCGTACCTGTGCATTTGGGCTTTTAGAAAATACTCCCATGAAGAGTAAACTTGAAGTAGCCCATGTCACATGTACATGCTCACTATGGGATGTTCAATTGTGTTTGCTAGAGAGTGAAATGACATAATCAAAAGCACGAAGGTATCAAACAGTAAGTTTGGCATGCATATTGGGGGAACTGCCCAGAGACTTTATATGAAAAAGGGGAGCCATTAAGAATTGGAGCTAGAAGCATAGGCTTTGAGATAAATCATGTATGTTCTTAAATGCTTTGCTATCCGTTCCTTATCTTATGAGCAAGGAGAACCATTGATGAGATTTTCCTGCCCTTAGAACCATACCACCAAATTCGAGGCTCACCTTGCTACCAGCAGTCAGGGGCAGGTTTAATTAGTGGCTCACCAATACATTTCTTATGTTAGAAGCCCACTGTGGTGTGTAGAAGCATGTGTAAACTAATCAGAGGAGGACTGTAAAATCATGATGAGTTGGAACCACTGAAAGAGAACTGAGATGGTAATTAAGTGGGAGGAGCACTCCAGTTCTCCTAGATATTTCAGGTTTCCCCTGAGTGGTATTAAACTCCTCTGTGATTTGTCTGGTGGCTGAGCCAGTTTTGTTTCTTGTTGATTTCCAAGCTCTGCTAATCCCAAACTAATACCATCCTCTATGGCAATGTCCAACTTGGAAAACTAAATGAACTTTATTTTAGAAATGTTTTTTTCTGAATTTGAATTTGCTCTGATCTTTTATTCTCTTCACTTGAATGTATAGTAAGTTTTACTTGTTGGGTAAGTTAAGGATACTGTATTCAGAGAGAAAAACATAGGATTTCAGGTTTGTGGACATAGATTCAATTCCTCTCTTTACCATCTGTTAATCTTGGGACATCACTTAATTTCACTAAGCCTTAGTTATCTCATTTATAAATAATAGGTGATGATAGAAACACTCCTTTTGGTTCTGGAAAGAAAAGATAGAACAATAGTTATAAAGACGTTACGATATGCTCAGAATATAGTGGGCAGTCCAACAATACTAGCTATTAGCTTGAACATTAATCATTAATCACTAGCCTTTTCTTTTTTACCTCCCAGTCATTACCAGGATGTGAAAATATTATTCAGGTGATTGGTTGTTTTGAGGTTTCAATGTTTATTGAAAAAAAGGTTAAACACAAATATAATAACAGTTTTTCTTAGCTTATGCATTCCTAAATGATCATGATTGTTATCAGTATGTATTGAAATCCTTTCATTATGAGGTAGCTGACACCGTGTCTTTCACCCTCATATTCCTATGAGTTATATGAGAAGAAGGTAATCTAAAATTTATGTTGAAAATAAGGAAACTCAGATAGAAAGGAAATCTGTGAAGAACACCAATCATAGCCAAGTTCTGACTCCAAAGTTATTACACATAGATAGAGTTGACAAGCCCTTTAAATGACACTTTGATTTAGTTTTATGCCTTTAAAAATTGTTTTGAAAAAAAAACTGGTCTTCAAATTTGTGTCTTTCCCAATCCATATCTTACTCCCCTTGGGTTTTTTTTTCTGTTACTGCCTACACTCCCATTCATCTTCCTCTGCTGCATATTACATCTAGTACTTTGTTTCAGAAGCAAGCTTTATTGAATGCTACATGCAATATATTTTCATAGAGCATAAAGCAGATCCCCAAGGACGTCATGGTAGAGGAACCATTTGTTCTAAAGTTTCTATTTACCTATATTTTCAAAACCTTAGTAATACATCTAAGATTACTATAACATTTTGAAGCAACTTTTCTCTCTAGCTGGTATGTCCTGATATCTCCTTTTAATTTAGTTTTTTAAGTACAGTTAGAGCACTATTCTTATTGATATCATTTTTACGCAATGTTAATCAGTAAATTATTTTTGATAGTTCTGAATGAGTTACTTATCACCTCTTCTGGCACTCATCTGCTCAAAGAAAAATGCCTTATTAAGATTCATCAAAGTTGGGCAGCATTAAGTCTTTCTTATATCCAATCATCACCAGTTACCCTGGGCCAAAGGTTCTGGACTATGAGAAGATAGCCTGTTTCCAAGCTCCGACCATGCCAAAACGTCCACAAGCCAGGGGAGTGTTGGAGGTGAACAAGTAGTTTGCCTAGTGAGAGTTATGATTCTCAGTTGTACTTCTGTAAAGAAACAACCTGAAATCAACTTTTAATTCAGAAGATGACAACTGGTCCATCCCCAGTCTCTAATGGGTACTAACTAGTCCAATTAGTACCCTCAAATGAGATTAGAAGGAGTGACTGCTGCTCAAACAGAAATCCTAGATGGCTCCCTATTCCCCTAGAGATGTGGACAAGACAGAATCTTAGAGACCAAAGATAAAGTCTTACTCCATCCTCCAAATGGTAAATGGCTTGTTGTATTTCATCACAGTTACTGGAACATAGTATAATACAGAATACTTATTAATCTGCATGGGTTGAGGAATTCACTCTGTTCTTTGAAAAATGCTAATTTAACTGATTATTTATACAGAAAACATCTAAATGGACTTTTTTATTTTTAGGCAATTTTTTTTATTTCTAAGCTATGGTAATTTATTCATTTCTTATATTTAAAATGTCTGAGGTGGCTTCACCTCAGAGGGTCATCTTGTTGTCAGTGATATTCCCAGGACGCAGGTAACTATCACTTTATATAGGAAATTCTCCTTCATCATCATTGTTGTACTTTTCATCCCCACCATCATCATCAAAATGTTCATTGAGAACCTTCTATGAGCTGAAAGTTTACACATCATATCTCATTTCTCTATCTCGCTTCACTGTGTAGTTACCACTATGTTTATTTTTTTAAATTTATTTAATTAGTTTTCATGTACAGTTTTCTGTCTATAACTCCCATCCCTTCCCACCCCCCGTGCTCCCCCTCCTCCCATTTCCACCCTTCTCAGTTGTTGTCCATGTATCCTTTATATAGGTTCCTCTAAATCCCTCCCCTATTTCCCCTGAAATTCCCTCCCCTCTCCCCTCTGGTCACTGTCAGCCTGTTCTCTATTTCAGTGTCTTTGGTTATATTTTGCTTGCTTGTTTGTTTTGTTGTTTAGCTTCCTATTAAAGCTGAGATCATATGGTATTACCACTATCTTTAGATGTCTCCTGTATCTGTGATACCAGCAATGGACACGGTCAGGATTTTGACTGACAAGACAGAAGGAAGCAGGGCTATTCGCCTCCCTTGCTTTATATGCCAGTAACTCTCTTCAGATAACCTAGGGCTTCTCAACTTGTTTAGGTGTCCTCCACATAATTACAAAATTTGATTACTAGACCTTGTTGTTCTTCAAAAAGTTTAAAATGTCATGCAGAAGAGGACTTAAGGTGAGACACCCAAAGCATGCCTCTTGGAAATTACTTCCATTTCTAAACTGATCTAATCTCTTCATCATTGCTTTTTTCAGGGTCCAGGTTATTAATCAGGTAATGATCCAGTGTGTAGTCTCTCTACATGATTTATGCATATACATATACACATACATACACATGTACATATGCACATTCTGGTGATGTCATCTTATGTGTGGTTCTTGAAATTCTGTGTGGCAATATGTGTTGCAGACTCAAATGAAATATATTCTCTACATTTTCCTTATTTTCTAATCTAGCACCTCTGAAAAAGAAAAAATATTAATATACTTTTAATACCCTCTTTTAATATTGGTTCTTTTTGCAACTGGTACCCCAATACAATTCTCCTAGTGTCTTCAGAAGAATTTGGCTTTTTATTCCCACTGTCATTATTGTCAGTGGAAATCAGGCTTTTCCACAGAATCATGAGAAAAGTATTCCAAGGAGCCACATATGGGAGACTGTGTGGCGAGATGGTTCATTCAGATGGAAATAGGGGCTACCTCCTGAGTTCCCAATGTT
The DNA here is from genome assembly GCF_014824575.4 of Sturnira hondurensis. Taxonomy (NCBI): domain Eukaryota; kingdom Metazoa; phylum Chordata; class Mammalia; order Chiroptera; family Phyllostomidae; genus Sturnira; species Sturnira hondurensis. Next base: position 12,359,901 of record NW_028077105.1, on the reverse strand, counting down.
CCATCTCCCTCCACCTCACCATGGACAAAGTTCAGCCATATTGTCCGCCTGGCCAAAACAAAGGCTAAGGGCCAGGGTTTCTGCCTCATAGGAAAGCTTAGTCTTTTGGAGTATCCAGCTAGTTTAGCTTATGTTCCCAGCTTCAATCCATTGCTATGCTGAAGTATTCAGGCCACTGCCTGGAGCCTGCATGTGGACTCCAAGTGGCCATCAGCCACGCAGCTGCAAGGGCCACATGGCTATGGAGAGAAGATGCATGAGTGCATGGGGCTAGTGCAGGTCACAAGCAAGAGGGGGGGGGGGAGTTGGTATGGACCAGGTGTTTTTTCACAGAACCAGTCAACTTGCCAAGCTTTCACAGGCTTCAATGTGTCAACCAACCAGTTAAACTGACAGACCTCTAAGGTCAGGCACGTACCCCTGCACCCCTCAACAATCTAGTACCAGATCAGGGAAGGACGAGTGTTAACATCCTTGGAGTAATGCTATGATCCTTTGGGTGTGAAGTTGTAGCTTCCTGCTGAAGTAAACATGCTTATGCTCCCCACTTAATTAAGCTCAATGTCTAACTCCATTTACTCTCTTATCTTATTCATAATTCGTTAACTACACAGAGTAACATCATAATTGGAACAACACACTTCCTCCAATAAAATAACTGAAATGTTTAGGCTTGTCTATTTTTTATTCCAAAATAAAAAGTTTATTTAAAAATGGCAAACATTCAATATCATTGCTCTCAAACTTTTTGCACACCACAAGTAAGCAAGATAAAATAATTTTTTAACATTAGTTTTTTACTTAACACATTTTCCAATACCTATTTCTGTGTAGGTTTTTAAATGTGCATATCAATACAGTAGCCTTGTCTATAAATGTTGACATACCTAAAATGTGCTAATTTCTTTTGTGTATGTGTTACTAGTAGAATTAATTTTGCTTTAGTTTTCCTATTAACTCTGAGAAACAACTATTTGTACCATTTGCTCACAGAGGAATTATGCACTTATTTGTTGAACATTTCTGCCCAGCAGTATTGATTATTTACATTCAACAGAACATTTTACAATTGTACTTTCTCAAAGGCTTCATTATAAATAGAGTCCCTGTTATATGTGACATATATACAATCTTATTTAGCTTTACTACTAAAATAGTGGGGTATTGGTGATAGGTTGCTTTTTACAATACATTTCCATTTCTTAATTGTGATATAATTGACATATAATAGCGTATTAGCTTTAGGTGTACGACCTAATGCCAGCTATTTTCAATGAAGAGTTTTAGTTGAGAACTCCCATTATGGCTCCCATCTCAGAGACGGAAGGCATCTGATGACAGTTCTTTTGAGCTAAAGAAGCCATTTCTTTTATCGCCTCCCAACTGTCATGTGTATAGTATGGTTGAATTACTACTGTCAATACAGTTTTGAAACTCACTCTGATACTTAAACTCTGAGAGAAATATTAGCCATGATGACATTTGACTTTTACTGGTCATCTTTCACCCTACCTGAGTATCTTCTGCTCTACCAATTTTACTAAAACGTTAGACTCGTTTGAACCTGGGTAACTATTTGGTAAGTTTTCCCTGAAAAAAAGTCTACCGTTTTCCAGAGGCCAATTTATAATGGGAAATTATTGGTTAAGCCAGTGTTGCCATTTGGCTTAGTCCATTTCTCAGCCTTAAGTAGATAATACAAGTTTGCATGTATATCTACTTTTATTTAATCTTTTAAAATGTGCTTAACGCAGTCACGCTTGACGATGCAGCACAATGCCTAAAGGCTGGTGTTAAGATATGTTTCTGATCCTCTCAAAAGCTTTTCTGACTCAGTAGGCTGTGAACGTTCACAATAGCCCTAAAGGCAATCCTCCATGAGTTATTGAAGGTGATACCTGCACCTGGATTATTCATAGCAAAGAAAACTTGCAGCCTGCACCCTGATAGTCCAGCCAGTGGCTCAGCATGGGAGACAATCACCTGGTGGACAACAAAAAGGGTACAGCAGCCCACATTTAAAAAGTGGATATAAAAGACCTTCATTAATAGCACTGATATAATCATATTGGAATCCTTTGCTGAAGCAATCTCAAATTGTATAAATGGAAAAAGATGCAAAAGAGCAGGTAAGATATTTACAACTTAAAAGAATATTCAGTGAGGGCATAATATCCTTCTATTCAAATTCATAGTACAGAAAGCATGGGTTTCTAGAATCTGAATGATGAATTTAGAACAAAAACAGATGATTTAATTTCAATGAATTATAGAACTAATGTATCTGAGAATCAGATAATTGTACATTAAAAAATTGTTTTTGCCAACTCCAATCTTCACTCCCAGTCCAAAAAAAGTATTGAATACTGATTAGATATTGTATCGACATCAAAAACTATCGTGGACTTCAATTTTATCTAATGGCTCAGAATTAAAATATCTTTGTACTTAAGAACATAAGTATACCCACCTTGTTTAAAATTATAATACTTAAAAATTATAATACAAAATTTTAACATTAATCATAGCACCTTAAAATTTATTATTTTTAAACTAAAGCTTTTATCTGAGATCATTGTAGACCAGAAGCAATTGTATGAAATAATACAGTGAGGTCCTCTGTACCCTTCATCCAATTTCCTGCAATGGAAACATCTTGCAAAACTATAGCACAGTATTAGTATCAGGATACTGACACTGATGCAGCAAAGGTGCCAAATGGTTCCCTCACCACAAGAGTCCCTCAGGTTGCTTTTCTATGGCCATATTCACTTTGCTGTGATCCCCCACCCGTCTTAGTAACCATGAATTTGTTCCTTACTTCTATAATTTTGTCACATCAAGAATATTCTATAAATTGTCCCTGGCTGGCGTAGCTCAGTGGATTGAGCACGGGCCTGCGAATCAGGGGGTCGAGGTTCGATTCCCAGTCAGGGCACATGCCTGGGTTGCAGGCCAGTTCCCTGCAGGCCAACTCCCAGCAGGGGACACACGAGGAGCAACCATGCATTGATGTTTCTCTCCCTCTCTCCTTCCCCTCTAAAGGTAAATAAATAAATAAATAAATCTTTTTAAAAAAAAGGAATATTCTATAAATAGAACCGTACCGCCTATAACTTTTAGGGTTGCCTTTTCCACTCAGCATAGCTCTAGGGAAGTTCATGCAGGCTGTTGCATGTATGANTTGCAGGCCAGTTCCCTGCAGGCCAACTCCCAGCAGGGGACACACGAGGAGCAACCATGCATTGATGTTTCTCTCCCTCTCTCCTTCCCCTCTAAAGGTAAATAAATAAATAAATAAATCTTTAAAAAAAAAAAGGAATATTCTATAAATAGAACCGTACAGCATATAACTTTTAGGGTTGCCTTTTCCACCCAGCATAGCTCTAGGGAAGTTCATGCAGGCTGTTGCATGTATGAATAGCCCCTTCCTTTTATTGCCAAGTGGTGTTCCGTGATACGGGGATGCCACTGTTGCTTTAATCATGCACCCACTGAGGGACATTGGTTTGTGTCTCGTCTTTGGCCAAAGCTGCTATAAACATTAGTGTACGTGTTTTTGTGTGAACATGTCTTCACAGCTCTGGGACCAGAAGTGCAATGGCTGAGTGTCCTATAGAGACTCAGGCCAAATATACATACATACATATATATATATATATTCCTCTTTCTGCTTCCACAACTTTTGTCTTTTGTTTTCCACAATTTGACTTTCATGTATCTTGGTATGAATTTCTTTTAGACCATTCTGTTTGGGCTTCAGTCAGCTGGGCTTCATCCAACTTTTTGAATATGTAAGTTTATGTATGTGTTTTGACAAATTTAGCAAGTTTTCATTTCTTCAAGTACTTTTTCAGTCCTGCTCTCTCTTTGTTTCCCAGACTACAATGACAGAAATGTTAGGTGTTTTATTATAGTGCCATGGATCCCTGAGGATCTATGTTCAACCTTCAGTGCACTTTTTTTCTCATCCATATTGGGTTACTTCTATTGTTCTGTGTTCAGGTTCACTGATTCCTGTGCCTCCTCCATTATTCAGGGTTTTTCCTCATTATTGTATTTTTCAAGTTTTAAATTTTCAATATGGCTCTTCTGTACATCTTCTATTCCCTTGATTTCATTATTTTTATTCATTTCAAGCATGTTTATAATTGTTTGTCAAAGCAGTTTTATGATACCAACTTTAAAATATTTGTCAGACAATTCTATCTTTGTCCTCTAGCTCTCTGTCGACTTCCATTGTTTCTTTTTCCATTCAGGTTGAGAACCTCATCCTTATTGGGATGATGAGTAATTTAAATTGACATGTGAACATTTGGGTGTTATGTTATGAAAATCTAGATCTTTCACAAACCTTCTATTTTAGCTGACTTCCTCTGATACCTCTTTGGCAGGCGAGGAGGAGGAACACTGACTCACTACTGCCCAGGAGCCCCATGTTCCCACTCAGACTTCTAGAACACAGGGAACAAGCCTTCGCATTAAGGCTGGGAAACAGCAGAGGGTCCTGCTTTCCACTCAGCCTTCAATGATACTTCCATGGCCTCGAGGGGTAGAAGTGACTTGTTTCTGCTTTTAGGTGCTTGAACAGTCATGACAAGGACAGGCGATTGGTCTCATTACTGTGGGGCATTGGCAAATGTTCTAATTCTCCACGGAATCTCCTCTGTCACCTCCCCAGGTGGGAATGGAAGGGTGCATCCCTAGTACTGAGTGAGGCTAAATGTCACAATTCCTAAGTGGTCTCTCCTGTCACTAGGGAGGAGGGCCTTCTCCCTCCAGGCAGGAAGGAAAGTCCAGGCTCCCTACCTGACTTTTCAGACACCATGGTCTGGCCAGGAAGAAAATGTTGGCTTGCCACTGTTAGCTGGTATGGCTGGAGAATGGGGTTACACCTTTTTTTCCTGAGGTTTTCACTGAATAAGAGCTGTTATTTTCCTAAATGTCTTTTGTCTTGTTAGGCTATCATTGTCCTGGTTCTATGGCTGGAGAGAGAAAGCATTTCTTGTCTGTATCCATTGGCATTTCTGGGTTGTGGGCTTCTTTACTTCAAGCCTGGCACATATGAGACAAAAGAAAAATATCAAGTACTCATTCCCACATTCTTCCTTGCATCCCAAGATTCCCATCCACTCTACCTTCTTTCTATGTTTGAGATGCATCCTGTTTATTTCATATACAATGCCCAGAAGTTTTAGTTGTACATAGTAGGGTAGTTACAGAAAAGTAAGTCTATTCCAACTTCTTGGAAATAGAAGTCCAAATGATACTATTTTAAACACTAAGGTTGTTACACTTTCAATTTCTACAATTAAATTTTTTAAAATACCAAAAGGCATTGATTTCCTTTTATCTATTAGCTTCTAAGTGAATTTCTGGGATGTACCATCATAATTTGGTTTGCAGGTAAAAAAATGTTTAATCTGATTTACTTATAGAGAGAAAATATTTTCTCTCAGCCAATCATGATATCAAGATAATATGTAATTTCCTGTAAGGTGGATTAGAGGTGAACAAATCATATTAGACTCATCAAGGTGAAAAGATGAATGAGCATAAACAGACTTAGACTTAGCTCGACTTTGAATTCCAGAGACTAAAACAACTGGGATGTTTTGGATTTTTCCAAGAGGATAATTGTATGCTTGTCTAGTATATCACTGGTACCTGTCATTATTATTCTAGCAATTTTTAACAAATATAAAATAATTATATTTGAATTCCACATACTCAGATTTACTACAACCACACAGTCACTGTTTGCTGCTGTGGGCATCGCCGCCCCCTTCACCTGGCCCACACTCTTCGGAACTGGGGTCATTTGCTCCTCCCTGAATATGACTTACATCTTCCAAGAGCTTTTCTGAGTTCTGCTTGGAAGATCTCTTCTCATGTTCCCTCATTTATTCCACTCACCACTCTTCCAAATCTAGAAGAGTATCTCCAAACTGCCAACACACAGGTGCCCTGATAGTGAATTGTCAGCTCCTGGAGGGGACAACGCTTTAATTCCGTCTTAAAAGTGCAAGGCTGACCAGGGAGAGAAGGGAGGACGTGTGGGACATTCATGTGCTTGGTTGGCAGAAGGGGCCAATGGGTTAAAAAGCAGAGGAAGAAAACCACCTGATATATTTCAGCAAACCCCCAACAGTTTACTAACTGGCGTTAACTTTGAGACTGTGAGTGGTGGAAAGTGAGTTTAGAAAGGGAGCTAATCATCACATTAGGAAGGATTTGTATTCGATGAAAAATAATTTTTTCAGTAATCGCTTCGTAAACATGCAGTTTGTTTTTGTTTGCCACTTAGTAGATATTCAATTTCCTTCCTTCCTTCTGACATGTATCTTAATTCACTTCAGATTACAATTACATTTGTATCCTTATTACAAGATTGCAAATTTCTTTAGGATAGGATTGTATCTAACCAGGGGCCACTTTGTCCACTTAAGAAACATACGACAGTGTCTGCTGACATTTTTGATTGTCCCAGTTGTCGAATGTCTTGATGGATGCACAACGGACCTCACAAAAAGGTTGCTCAATTCAAAATGCCCACGAGGCTGAGGTTGGGAACCCCTGGCTTAGTTCACCTGTGCAGCCCAGGTAGCAATTAGCAGAGTTGCACATTACAGGTGACAGTCAGAGTTGTTGGAGGTTATTTTAAACCCCTTTTCTGGGGGCAAGTTTTAGAAATTGCTATAGGATTAAAAATTAAATTAGCAATGTATAAGGTATAAGAACATTAGAAGTAATAGAGTTTATGAATCTTGATTAATTGGGGGAAACACATTTTTATTTGCATTTAGAGGTGACCAATTTAAAAGCTACAGTTCTCTTAATCAGCATGCTTTCGTAATGAAATGCAGCATAATTTCCTTTTGTATCAAAGGACCTCCCCTGATAGTTAAGGAATGCAGCCCAACACAATGAAAAGATCACTGGTAAGCAGAACACAGTGCCTTCCCTGCGTTCTGGGAGAGTAGTGCAGTTAATAATCTAGGATCTAGTGGCACTTAGTGAAAAATGTAAACTTATTGGCCCCAAATCTCAGAATTCATCGGTGGTGTTTACCTACATTTTTATTCCCAAAATAATGAAATGGTGAGTAACAATCAAAAGAAAACCTTGTGATTTTATTTTAAAATATATTGTTTATGGATAATTCAAGTAACAAGTATTTAAAACTAAGAACAATAGATAAATTTTTGATAAATCTGTATCATTTAGCTATGGATAGTAAAAACTTCATGTGGAAGAAGGAGAGAAACTACAGATATATCCAGAGCTTGAAATGAGACCCATTTTCTCTTTACCTGGTCACAGTCATATCCAAGTACCAGTGACAGAGTGTCCATGGGACTGGATCACTCAAGGGTTAGAGCATTTTTATGGGTCCTGGTGGATGAAAGACAAAGAGTTAGTATAATCTGTTTTTTTTTTCAGTATAGTCATCCCTCGCTATATTGAGGTTCACTTACTGCGGGTCTTTTAAAAAACCTGAGACACAGTGAAGCTACAATAAGTAAACCTCAATATAGTGAGAGATGACTGTATATTTTACTGGTGAGTACCCATATAGAATTTTATATGTTGTTAAAATTACGTAGGTTTAAGAGTGTAGAATGTGTTTAAGAGCATGTGAAGTATTTATAAGAGTGTGGGAAAGGTTAATAAGAGAGTGGGGAACGTTTATAGGAGTGTGGGAAGGGCATATAAAGCCTTAAAATATATATAAATAATAAAATAAATATAATGCTGCTACTTGGCGCATTTTCACCCATCACGGGCGTCTCTGGAACACGACTCCCATGGTAGGTGAGGGATCACTGTAGCCACAAAATGATCAAATTACCATGTGATTTTATTTAGCCAAATCAAAATCTTTCTTAAAACCAAATGGGAGACACTGTTTTTTTAATAGTATCCTGTACTCGAAAAGTAAGTCCCATAAAACAATTATTTTGATCATTCTATTATATAAGGAAATAGCTCTCACTATCACTATTTGATTGCCAATAGCAATATATAATTCAAAGAGAAAAATGATGATTTGATTACTTTTAAAGATATTTTTTTATGAAGAAAACTAACTCTCCTAATGTAACATCAGTGGTATCCTTATTTAACTGTCTGTTGGTGTGTAGCTAGTTCACATACCACATTTGGGGGTTGGAGGGCAGGGGTACACATTCCCTCTCATCCAGGATCTGGAAACCAAAGCCCTTGAAGAATATGTGGTACAGGCCTTCTTGCCCACCCATTCCTCCCCTGAGCAGGGTCAGTGTCTCTGGGCCTGGATAGCCGCTGCTCCATCCCCTGCCCACTCTCTTTGGAAGAGAACATGCTCCCTCCCTCAAACCCAAATTAGAGATTTCCTGAAGTTTTTTTTAACTAGGCCCCCTTTGTCTCCAAATAGGTCTGTGCTCGTTAAATAGCTATCAGTGTTCCCTCTGACTTAAAATGTTCCACTCATGTCTTTCAGAAAGACCACTGTCAGCTAACAAAAAAAAAATCATTAGGCTCATCACAGCATCCCTGTTTTTTAGCTTCCTGATGGAAGACAGCAGCCTTTCCTCACAGTCCCTTCCCTGCATCAGATCCTATGTGGAGGGTCAGTCCCTAGCCAGACCGGTGCCTTGTGATTAAGCTCCATCACTGTTCCGAGGACACACTTTTAAAGATTCCCCCAAACTGGATTATTTTGAGTAATAGTTTTTCCCCTTATCAGGAAATGTTTTAGTGTGCTTTTGTCCACCCGTGTTCAGAGTTTGACTAAATAAATATTAGGCTGATATGAGTAGATACAAAACCATTCAATCTAAGGAAATAGATGATACATGCCAAAGGACTTTGATGTGCTTCTTTACGGGCGATAGGAAGTGAAGACGCCCAACTATAGGGACCTTTGTGTAGCCCGTTTCAGAAAGGACGACATGATGTGTACAACCCTAAATCCAGTGCTTGGTGGCACCCGTTACCTCCAGCCGTCCACCTCGTGGTTCCTCTGTGAAATATCATCCTCATTATACTTGGTATGCCCGGCTGCCGTTTCAGATCTAAATAACGTTTCACTAATAAAGTGTTCATGCAATACGCCATGCAATCTCCTTGATATTTTTCCCTGAAATTTTTTTTATGATAGTGACTACTGTCAGTAAATTAGAAGTGGATTGGCACAAATGCAAATGGTAATGTATTAATGAAAGACCATAATTCTTTTTTTCTCTTCCTGCACTTACAATAACTCATGTTAGATTGCCTGGCAATTAACAAATATTACACATAATTGCAGGTCAGAGGACAATATTTACTTATAAGGCAGACAAACATCACTTGAATCAAGGACCCACGCTGGCGCGAGACCCAGGCTGACGAACCATTTTGGAACATTAAATCTAGTTGTGAACTGCCGGCCTCTGAAAAGTCCTTCCCCAGCGAGATCCAGCTCTCTTGTCTTTGCCTCATGTCTAAAGCATCTCTGTTTTGTTTCAGCTGGCAGGGTTCATCTACGCCTGTTATGTTGTGAAATGTATAACTGAAGAAGAGGACAGCTGTAAGTATTAAAGCTCTGTTCTGTTGTGTTTTTTTTTCAAGTTCAAAGCAGCGTCTTTACTACCTCCTCCCTAGCCTTTCCAGTTCTCAGGCAGTGTCCCCCAGCACATCATTAGAATGGGCAACAAGATTTTGTATCCACAGGGATAAAGTGTTTTCATAAAAATATGCAGGACGTTTGAAAATCAAGGAAGGATTTCTTTTGAAAACATTTTTTTTCTTGGAAGGTACTTTTAAAATCTATTTCTTTTATGATAATTCTAATAGGGAATGTAGACAGGAAACTGGAGAGGAAGTGATTTTTAAATGTGGTTAACTTGACCATTCTCTTTGTATGAACCATTTACTAGGTATTGATAACTAATAACTAATCAGGTTGACCCAGGATTACAAACCTTAACAATCAACAATTTGCAATAGCTCTTAAAACTTTCACAAGAACTGGCTTCAGATTAATTCAAGAAATTTGTCTCCAGGAAATAAAATTTTTACATTTCCTCTTTGGCGCTACACTTAGATATGAATGGCAAGAACTCTCTGTCTGAGTCTCGGCATTGAGTCCCCTTGCTTGATCCAGAGTTGAGACGATGTTCCCTTCCTACAAGCCTCTCGGCGGCTCCACCACCCTCTACTTTTCTAAAAATGTAAAAATGGCAGGTAAAAGGTTCCACTCGTTCTTTGCCTCCTAAGGACCTGAAATATGAGAACTGAAAAAAAGTACTTCTAGCCTGTCTGAGTACCATCATGGATATTTGCTCAGGCAGCTATATTTACTCCGAGGAAAAATCAAAAATGGAAATCATTCTTTTTGGTTTCCAAAAATAATAATGACTGGGGTTTTGAGACTAGGCAAAATATGATGAAATTCACTGCTCTGTTACAGGATGATTTGAGGAAAAAACCTGAAGAGAAACATGTTTCTTCTTTGCTTTCCAATCATATTAGACAGGAAGAAGCAATATCAGGTGGCTAATTTAGAGCAGGTACTTTTCAGTCATACTAATGTGTGCCATAAAAGCAGAAACACACAGCACATACTTTGTATTATTTTGTGTGTGAAAGGAAATGATGGTCCTTTTGCTGAAAAAGCATTTGTAAAATGCTTTTCAATGGATCAAGTTCTCTGTCAGGCTTTGGAGATACTAAGATTAGTAACACAATCTTTTACCTCTAGGAATGTACCCTCTTGTGGGAAACAAACCAAACACGTGGACAAAGAAGCGTAATAAAACCCTGCAGAGTGTACTGTGGGGGAGGATAGGAAAGGGGCCAGGAAATGCTTCCCAGACAAGGATATTCTTGGGCTTGGGCTTGAAAGATGAATGGAGGAAAGATAATCAGGGTGTCGACGTGGGGGTAAGGGGGTTCCTGGGAAAAACTGGGGAAGTGCCGCGGCGCAGTACCGCTGGTCGTGTTGGGAGCAGAGAAGCCAGATGAATACAACTAGGTCGTATCTTGTGCTGGGGATGGGCATCCAGAGATGATTAGAAAAGAGAGAGAGATGGGACGGCAGGAAGATGGTGTGACAGAGTAAGGCATTTGGACTTTATGTTACATAGCACGATGGTGAATCAATTGGCAGGTAGTTTATAAGAACAGAATAATATGACAAAAGTGGACTTTAGAAAAGTCACAGTGGTATCAGTATGAAGGAAAGACTTGGAGAGCAATGGGGCAGATCAGGAAAAGGGAAACTAGCTAGAGTCTGTAACGATGGCTGGGATCCGAGATGATGAGGGTCTGGACTAGGACCTATGTTGGAGATGAAGAGGATAGATGTCACATGAGACACGCTGAAACAAAGTGATTAACGGACAGTGGGTGGTGCTGTGTAAGGGACAATGAAGTGACTGATAGGTTCCTAGGTCCCTGGCATAAGTGGGTGGGTATATAGAAATTTTAGTTGAGGAAAATAGAATAGGAATGTGAAATTTGGTTCAACTTGAATGGGTTAAGGTTAAGGTGCCTGATGAATGTAAAAGAGAAGACATCTAGTAAGCACTTGTCTTATGTACAAAGGATGTATTCAAATTAGGAAGGGTAATAGATTTATGGACTCCACGAACTTTGTACAGATTCCATGAACTTTGTAAGTGCATTCAGATGTTACTGTTCAGTGTTTTTGTGCCAAATCTTTCATGAAGAGAAAATTTATAGGCTAAATGTCATGTCAGAGTTGAGTTCCTTGAACTATAATGATTGATTGTATTTCACAACGATGCTGGTGCATTTTCATCATCAGAAAATACTGACACGCCAAGTCTCCTATACAGATCATCAGCATGTATCTAGAACAATATCTCTCAGAAGGGAATCCCAAAACACTGGTTCCATGAGATGTGCTGCTCAAAAAAGATCTCTTAGCCCAATGAGTTGGACATTGAAAATTTAAAGTGCACATTTACATATTAATATCTTTGTGACTACTGCAATAAAGAAGTGTATTTGATTTTTCTTAATCCACAACTTTAGTTTAACCATGTAATAGTGGATGAGGTGTAAGGAGGCCAAATGAAGATATCAGACAAAAAGCACCAATAATTTCCCAGTTTATTCTACTCACAGTTCCCTGTGCACACAGATATTACCAGGGTAGGTCACCAGGCAGAGAGAGAGCACAAACCTGCAGGCAAGCAAGCACCTTTATTGTGATTTCTTTGCCTCTCAAGAAATGGACAAGGCTGGCTGCGCAGGTTCATTACCAGCTGGCTAAGTTAGAAAGTGGCACCTTGTAAAATTCGTGTTCACTGTGACTATCAGAGGATATAGCCTGGGGCTTTCTCAAGTCGCCAGATGTTGTTGGTGAGCGAGGGCTTACGTAGAATCAGCTGGTCATTTTGTAGATGTTAAGCCATAGTTTTTTAAAAATTAAAAATATAATACTATCCCAAATATCTGAACACAGAATGCTTTTTTCACAAGAAATTTTAATATTCCAAAGAATAGAATTCCAGAAAACTCATTTTAAGGAATTCTGCCCTGTGAAGTTTTGGCCAAATCCAAATACTCTTTTGGAAAATCAGGTTCATCTTTAAAGGATCTAACAAATGATTTTCCAAAACACTCTCTAAAGCAGTATCTATGTCTTTATATGTATTTCGACTGTAATACCTTACCCGCCTTTATTAATCCAACTTCTCATAGGCAAGATATGATTATAGTTTATAATTTTTTTCAGTGAGCAAGATATGAGTTACTTTTTTATGTTCATATCCAAGTAGGTTGAGACTTACCTTAGAGTTTCATAGGACTGAGCAAGAGATGTTTGTTTGGGCCAGTTCTCTGTCCATTTAGGTGCATTTACTTGTGGTAATTCACACACAGACAATTTTGAGTGTTGAGTGCAATGCATTTCCCATGTATTATCATAGTCATGGCCATTTGTCTGTATTTCATCTCCAGGTACTGCCTAGATAGAACACATGACTACCAATGCTCAAGGGTAAAGAAGGCTTGAAGTTTTGGTCTAATTGTTGGCAATGATGTCACAAAGGAAATAATTTTGATCCTTTAAAAGTGTTCTGTCTGGATGAAAGTCCCGGGTGCATGCATGCACGCTCTCAGAAAGGAAGCCTGGATATATGGGCAAAGTCCGCGTAAACAGGGAAGGGATGAATCTCTGTCTACTCTTAACTGTTGTGGATTTGCGATGAGACATCTGGATAGGAATGTTGTGAAGGAGAAGGTGATAGCTACCTGCTTGACAAATTAGTTAAGTTTCCTAAGAGCCTCCTAAGGAACAGAGGGCAGTTTGGGCTCCGGAACTGTGCTGAGAAAATAGCACAATTACGGCAACAAGGAGAGATTAAAAGACTCTTGGTATCAATACAAAGCTGACCGGCCATGTGCTCAGTTTTGCCACGCAGACCTCTGCAGGGCGTGTATCCAGGGAGCCTCAGAGGCAGAGACCTCTGGGAGCTATGGAGAGGGTTCAGGCTCCAGGAGCAAAGACTCATACTTAGACGCCACAAAACAGCAGCAAATTATCATGGAACTGCAGGGAGGCAGACAGCAGGCCCATTGAATGCTTCAAAGTTGTGTTCCTTATTTCTCCTTTTAAACAGTATCTCATTTGCTTTCTAGACCCCAGTTCGATTAATATTTATATGGACATTTTAATGCAAAGTTGTTGATTTTTTCTACGAGAAAGCCTGGCCCTTGAGGTTCACATCTCCAACCCTTTCATTATCTGAGCTAGAGCCACAGTGTGACAGGCAGGCTGTCTGTACAGACAGACTCACAGGACACCACTGCCATCTGCTGTGCTTCCCGGGAGGAAACAGCCACCCTGGGAGCATATACAGCAAACAGGAAGAAGGGACACTTCTACCCCCACGTATTAGTTACCTGGAGTATAACAGCAAAATACAAAACCTGGGTGGCTTAAATAATAGAAATTTATTTTTGCAGAGTTCGTAACGCCAGAGGATCAAGATCAAGGCGCTGGCAAATTTGGTTTCTTCTGAAGCCTCTTCCCTTGGCTGACAGACAACTAACTTCTTGATTTGTCCTCACATGGACTTTCTTCTCTGTGTGTACATGACCTTGGTGTCTCTTTTTCTTCTCATAAGGACACCAGACCTGTTGCTGTGGGCCCAACCCTTATGGCCTCATTTAATCTTAATTACCTTTTTAAAGGCTTCATCTTCAAGCACAATAATAACTCAGGAGGTTAGAATTTCAATGTATACATTTGGAGGGGAACACAATTCAGTCATAACATCCCATATCCAAACACACACACATGCACACACACATATTTGAAAATACTTATGGGGCACACAGTGGAGCTGGCTTGGCTCACTGGCCCATCAACCACCTGTGCGTAGGAGGGGCCAGGCTGCAGTGCTACCAGCCTCCTGGGCTCCACACTCTCTGCCTCCAGGCAGGAGTGTATTGTCGGCATCTTCTGCTGTGGGTCAGGGTGATCTGCCTTCAGATGAGTAGCTCCTCACCAGAAAACAGCTGGGACCCTGCTCCAGAGGGTGGGCCTTGATACTTGAACCCTGTTAGAGTGGGGCAACTACCACAACGTCCTTTCATCTGTTTGTTCCTGAAAAGGCAGCAACGTGTCTTCGGAGAACAGGCTTTCTCCAGGAGAGCAGACGCCCCTTGCTGAGCTGTCTTTGTGGCCGGCTCTTCACTGTACGATGCCATCTGGTGCCAGCCATGCTGAGTTTTCCTATGACCTCCAGTCTTTTCTCTTCCCTCTACTTGTTCTCTTTTACAATAGTGTGTGAAAGAAAGAAGACGTTCTGAGATTCCTGGTCTGATGTGCCTTTGATTATATCCAGGATAGGGCAAAAGGAAATTTGCAGTTGTTTCTATGGAAAATAAGACAGTGATTTATAAATGACAACACAAGAATGAACTCTGTGCTTCACATACTCGCAGCTGTAAACCCACATTTGGCCCTCCACCTGTAGCTCTTCTCGCACTTCTCCCTCAGCTCCTCAGCACCACGGTCGGATGTTCACTTGCAGTGACAGAAGTAACTATGTCTCTGCCTCATTAGCATTGTTAGATGAGAAACATCACTAATCTGTATTAAAAACCATTTGATTTCTCAATTTTTATTATCTTTCCTTACAAACCTTTGGCTTACTATTTAATCTAAAACTAAACGTCGGTCCTGTCAAAAGAAAAGGGGATCCATTTTTCTAAGTAGACAGTCTCATCTCTACAAGAGATTTAATGTATTTGCAAGTACTATTAAATATTCAAATAATCTGCAGAAAGTCACAAATGTCATTTAAAGACATATTCTAGAGGATTTATTTGGGGGAACATATTGAAAATTGGATTCTAGATGTTTAGAGACGCAAGTGCACATATGCAGGAACCCACCAACCAAACACAGGTTCATAAAAGTCTGTTCTGAATTCTTCAAACTCAACTGGCCTTGGGATAAGAGGCACGATCAATATAGAGAATCTTTCATTTGAAAAGCAAACCACAGGAAATTATTCACTTCTCTGAGGCTAATAATTTTCTGTTATTTTTGTTTGATTTTTCTCTAAAGCCTGCTGGCCTGAACATGTGTGTGTATTGAACTCCATTCTGTATGTTTTGATCATTTTTCCCATTTGTCAAGATCACTGAATTTGGATGCCATTCTCTGAGCACAGTCATACACGCTCCCACCCACCCACGGGGAAGTTGAGAGGAGGAAGCAGGGAAGAGTACCTCCCCATGAGAATTATTTGTTTCTTCCTGTTTATAAAGGAATGTATGTTGAATGAAGAATACATAGAAAATGCAGTTGTAAAAAATAGAATAACCCTACAATTCTGAAATCTGGCCCTCAGTTAACATTTTAGCATATTATATGTCCCCTGATCTTCCTTATTTCTCTCCTGCCTTCTATCTATTGATCTATCTATCCACCTAGCTACTTATCATCTGCCTATCTATCTACCTGGTTGTTAGGGCCACACTATACCTCTGTTTGGTAACCCAAGTTTGCTTTCTTGTTATTTATAAATCACTCTACAAACATAACCTAAGGGACCAGCAATTATCAGTTTTACAATGGTGCAAACTTCATGCATGTCAGGTTGACAGGTAGAGTTATGAAAATTATGGTATATTTTACTTTTCAAGTATTATACTCAAGCAACTAAATGAAGGAATAATACATTATTGTTTTATCATCTGTTTATAGCATGTGTTTTGTAATTCTACAGGTGACTAAGTGAAATGATATTGGCCTTATCTGCCAGCTTCCCTCCCAAAACAAAACTTGCCATTATTTTCCCTGAACAGAATCACATATTATCAAAGCCCAGGACCCCAAACTCTGAACGCTACTAATCTCTAGCCATACACTTCAGAACGGCAGTGGTAAGACACAGTAGAACTCTCACCTTGCTACTCCAGCTCTGCAAAGCGTGGGAGCTCTGTATTTATTTAATTTCATATCTTTTTGTTGTTTAAGATTTCTTTTGGACTATGCAGGGTTCAAATGATGGCAAACTATTGCCTATGGCTCTGTGTTGACACCTTAATTTTATAAACCCATAAAAATTAAGTGACGTGCCCAAGGTCGCTGAGCGTATTTGTAAACTTTTGACACCAGTACAGCACATAGTGAGTGACTCCTACGGGGATAAGAGAGTATTTGGGGGGCCACTGGGGGCCACACACCTGTCTCAACCACCACTATAGCCTCAGCATCTAACATTTCCCCAACCTAGAGCAGGACCCAAGGAGTATCTGGGAAATAAATGAATGAATCACTCAGCTCCCCACAAATATTTCCTGGAAACTGCTAAGGAAGTGTGACATTTCATTAGGCCCCACTTTATTGTAGCTAAATGAATAACAAAGTATAATAAAGTACCTGTAGTCATGTTCTCAACAAATAAAAGGAAACACAAAAATATGCTGTCACAGGTAAAAGACTTAAGTAAATGATCACCACCTGAAACAAATGCCTGCATATACATATGCCTCCTGTCAATCACATGCAAGTTTCTGTCTGTGACAGCAGCGTTCCCTAACAGCAAGACACAAGGATTTTACAGTAAGTCGCTAGTAATGGTCTCTTGTTCAGCCTGCTGTGAAATTGCACCCCCCTGTGGTCATTGAAGGAAAAATATATGAGCTTTATTTTTTAGTTTGGATATTCAGGTCAAAGTTGAGTCTAATTCTTCAGCAATATCTCCTTACTTTCTCTCTTTTCTCGTAATGTCTCCTCCATTATACTATACTGCTTTTTATATGCACACACATGCACACATTCTCACACACACTTTTGCACTATGATCATCTTTAAATAAATCTTATGTTCCAGATTCAAGAATATGAGGAAAATAGATTAATTCATTCCCTATCTTTTGTTGAGTCAAAACAATCAAGACCGTGTTTCCAACTTTAGTACATGTGCTGCAGAAGCCAGCACAATGCCCTTGTCTCTAAAGAATCAATGTGGAGGTGACAATATTCAAACTAGCAAAGGAGGACCTTTAAACTGGGGTGTAATGAAGGAAGTATTTTATTCAGAACACCAAAGTTATCAGTAAATGAGTAATACTCGAGTTTTTTTTCAATCAGCCTCAATGGAAAAGAAAGCCAGAGCATGTGAATGGAAGAAGTGGTGACGTTGACAGAAATGATCACAAGGGAAGTCTTCCATTCTCGTTATTCTGCCCCGCTTCCAGTTTGGGGATACCCAGCCCTCCTGTGAGAGGGCTCTGTACTTGTCTCCACACCATCTCTCTAAATGTGCCTTGACAATGGCCTGAGAAAGAAAGCAGCTGAGTGGCAGGGAAAAAAAGGCGGAGGGATGCTTTCAGCACCAGACGCGGATATTCGTGCTCACAAAATAAAGTCGCTATGTCCCTTAGTCTCTTCTCAAAGAACGAATGAAAGCAAGACAAAATGCTGGCACAGGAAACTGAACTCTGGAGCCCCTACCCCCCAACCCTGAAGCTGAGACGTGATGAGAAAGAAGACCGCACTTTCCAAGTTCGTCTTGTGATAAACGATGCTGGCGGGGGTGCCCACTTCATTAGGCTCAGTTATGCTTTCGTTTTGGAAGTGGCAGCTAATGAAAA
The DNA here is from genome assembly GCF_014824575.4 of Sturnira hondurensis. Classification (NCBI taxonomy): domain Eukaryota; kingdom Metazoa; phylum Chordata; class Mammalia; order Chiroptera; family Phyllostomidae; genus Sturnira; species Sturnira hondurensis. Next base: position 12,341,791 of record NW_028077105.1, on the reverse strand, counting down.
CAGAAGGCTGGGCTTAGCTATTTCCTTTCTAACAGCGGGTGGACTGAAAAACATTGCATCTCGAAGGATGGCCAGCAGGTACGCGGAAGGGAAACGTGAGCGCAGCAGCCTTACACGCAGCGCTGAAGGAGTGCCTTGTAAGTCAGTGAGCGCAGGGCAAACCCTCAACTCCGGGTGACATTTAAATGAGGCTGTTCTAGCAGCGGAGACTTGGGGAGGCCTCGGCTAGGAATGGTTGGCACTGCACGGCAAGGAGTGAAGGAGAAACAAACGAAGCTCACAGGAGGTGAGGTTTGTTTAAATAATAGAAAGTAATTAGGTTGAAGACAAAAATCAGCGATGGCATTTTATAATTACAATTAATTTAAAGGTTAATTTCCTTTGGTGCTAAAATCTTATTTAAAACATTTACCAGGAAAGGAAATTAGGATGTTACTATCAGGAGGCATCGCATGCTTCTGGGAATCCATGCCTATTATCGCTTGAAATTAGGTTAGGCCCAAAGTGGGAATTTCAATTCATTTCTCTGTAATAATAGATGGTGGCCAGGGCTCAGAGTCAGCAGGGTTGGCTGGGGCCAGCAGTGCAAAATTTGCATTTTTGGTCTGTTGGTTTATAGGATTAATTGCAAACGTTTCCAACAAAGGAGGCTGGTTTATACATGAACAACCCTGACACAAAAAGAAAATTGGATATGGATTACCGCCTTTGTAACTAATGAAGTTGATGTTAAAGGAATTCCCAAGAGCAGAACAGCTAAAAGGAAACTCATAGTCACACATCCATACACCTACATCTCTGAAATAAATTGAATGGGGCGACAATATTTCTGTTGGTTCCAAACCTGTCCATCGTCTTCTCTCTCCCAGGCCCCACCTTGCCTTCACTCTGTTTTCCAAAAGGGAATTGTCACATCTCAGGTTCAAAGGCCATGCGTATGTATATACCCTATTCAGCAGACCATCTCCTTGGAAACTTGACTAGGAAAATCAATGCATAATAGTAGTAATGGCCAGAGGGAATTCATTCTTCTGAACTAATTTCCACATGCACTAGGCCTTTCACTGATTTGCCCTTTGTAAATAGTTTGTCGACACTATTGGTATGTAAACCAGTCCCAGCAATATGGAATCGTGCAGGACCCCAGAGCCGTGGACAGTAGCAGTCACCCACTTTAATCCCCTAATTTTTACTGTTGAGGAACAGAATCCTCACATTGACTTGCTCCACATCAAGCAGTCATTTGGATGCAGCACTGGGAGCAGCATTTAAGTTTCTTGATTGTTAGTATATTTTCCACATCACTTCAATGTGGTACTCAAAACAGATTCTTCAACACTTAGTTCTCGAGAACTGCGCTCTAGGAGGCTGTAGGTTAGTCACTGGGGGTGAGGCAGGGAACCAAACAGACACTGTCTTTGCCTTCACGGTGCTTACGGTCTGGCACACAGTTCCCAGGAGGAATTGCACTGGAACGTAAGGAGAGATTGGACAAGGGGAGTAGGGATTGCGCCTGGTCTGGTTAAGAAGATGAGAAATTTCTCCCTGAGGAAGTAACATGTTAACTGAAACCTGAAAGATAAGTCAGAGGACCGTGCAGACTTTAGCAAAAATAGAAGTGCCTTTTAAAAAAATACTATGTTTTTTTATCTCTATCGGCCAAATGTACAACAAAGTTCACACAGAAGTAATCCTAAATGTTTTTAATGAGCTTGAAATCACAAATCTAGTTTCAGCTTTCCCAAATATCGATAAAAATGTCAGAGCGAGCCACCACTGGACATTCTCTTTCCTGAAACTGCCACTGTTGTTCTAAAAATATGGTTAATTTGGGCTCAGGAGTTTTGTGATTTTCTTTTCTGGAGGCTGCAGAAGGATGCAGAAATTATCTTAGCAAAAAAAAAAAAAAACCAAGGCAAGAAGTATTTCTCTACTGGATTATTATAGCATGCATCCTTTATTTATTTTTATTTCCCTGATATACATACATTAATGTGCCCACACATGATTAAAACCACTGCATATAAATGGGCTGTGCATTCTAAATACATTCAGAATGTCAGCTGAGAAGACATACCCAATCATGTCTAACTAGCTCACCTATAGCTTGTGATAACTGCTCTCAATTTCAGCTGAAAGGCATGTCATATACAATCGAAAGCAATTCGAACAGAAGAGAACAAAACACTGGTGAGTCTAATCCACCCCATCCACATGGCACAAGGCCAGCGCAAGTACCTTTAAGATGCTTAGTTGTTTCGTTGTATTCTACACACTCCCTTACTTGTATCAAAGGTATTAAAGATACCTGACTCCAGCTTTACAGATATTATTGACCTTCTCACCTTTTACCACCCTCATCCTCACTTATTTCATCTACTTCCTTGATTTCCTTCATCAGGGACACTAATTTGGGTCCATTCTTTTCTTTGCTTTTAGAGAGAGGGGAAGGGAAGGAGAAAGAGGGAGAGAAACGTCAATGTGTGGTTTCCTCTCACTCGCCCCTGACCAGGGACCAGACACACAACCCAGGCATGTGCTCTGCTCGGGAATCGAACCAGCAACCCTTTGGTTCACAAGCTAGTGCTCAGTCCATTGAGCCACACCAGCCAGGGCTGCATCACCTTCATTACAGAGAATGAAGGATTCTTCCAAATCATTAGTTTGCAAATTTTCTGCCTATATTTTCTTCTACCTTGTCCTCCTGCTTCCCTACTAGAGAATCTCTATTTAGGGGCTTCCTTCCACTGGAACCTTTGTTTTTCTCATACTTTGGAGCTTTCTAGTCATCATCTAGCTCCAGGATTAATAATGACAGTGATGGTCTCAGTAGCACCCTTGGTTTCCCTCCTTCCAACATCGGTGCCTGTTGAGGCTCTGATGAAACTGCCTGTTGATGCAGTTTCTCCACTTGCAATGCTGGGTTGCGGCTCACTGTTTCGCTCCTCTGCTGCTGACAGTGCCTCCTTCCCTCCCATTGACGTGCACAGGATGTTCCAAACCTTTCCAAGCTCCTCAAGCCTAGGACTCAAACCTGAGACAATCAATGCTACAACACATAAAATACTCACTTTCCCCCCCAAACTCAACCACACCAGCAATTATCCTTTTGTCTCCTTGTAGCCCTTCCCAAATCCAAAAGGAATGGTTCAGTTTTTTCCCCTCCAAAGTAGATCTTCCAAGGATTGACATCATCTCCTCACCATAATCTAGAACTTTGAGCTCTCAGCATCTTTATTCTTCTTCATTCCATTGGACAGCTCCTTTCCCTACATACCTGCCTGAGCTTCACAGGCCAAGAACCAGGCTGGTCCAAGCCGCTCTGTGTCCTTTAAAATAACATGCAAGGTGATTTTCAAACGTATTCAGCATATGGAAACTTAGATCTATGTTGTTCTTTCAATATAAAATATATCCCCTTTTTTTTCATCGTGTCACACAGGCTACACCTACTGCTTGTCAGACCACAGTTAACCAACTAAGTGAGCTTTAAAAGGATTTCTGCAGACCATCATCAGCCTCCCTTACCTTCTGCTGATGGCTTCTCTATGTATGCCATTCCATGCAAAACTCTGGTAAATTCTAATACAAAGTACTCCTTTGCTTTGTACAAATCTCGTATCAAAAGAGATGAGCTCCCAAATCTATCCATAATGTGTCTGTAATATGCATGCCTGTAAATATGACATGCACATGATTCTCTCAATAGCCCTATGGAGTTGGAATTGTTTCATCGTCCTCACCCTACAGAAGAAGAGAGTGAGGCTCAGAGCTGTATGACCTGCTCCTGGGTGAGATGCTGGTGAGCAGCGCAGGCACAAGCCAAGCCCAGATCTTCTGACCCCGAAGCCCTCAGTCTTTGTGCTACTTCACAGCTTCCCTGTGATGTGTCCAGCAGAGGCTACATCATTGGACAATTCTACAGCCAGATCCTGGGCCCAGCAGAAACCAGCATGTGTCTTACCTCAGGTGTCACCATCTCTGAGAACTGACAGAAATAGGCAGGAGGAAAAGATAAAACAGTTTATTTATCAAGTGGGACTTACATTTCATTTTGTGTTAAGTTTTTAGAGTGAAAAACTTAAAGTTTTTCAACCTCAAACTCAAACTATTTCTAATGAAAGAAATGTTTCATTTAGTGTGACTATTGCAATGATTGCTTTTCACTTTCACTTTTTAGCACATGTAAGTGTGTTACCACGTTTAAAATACTGAAGATCTGCTTTTGCTACAACTAAGAGAGAAACATGGAAAACAGGACCCTAAGAAAATATATTTTCTGAACAGGGTTAGGAAGTGAAACACCTGTTCCGATGTAGCTAATAAGTCTCATTTCATTCAATGTGTGTGCTGTGCCTGCCAGAAGCACAACACTGTAGTGACCTTCCAGGCAACAACAGGGTGAAGGACCCCCGTAAAGTGTTGTGTTTTCCTAATCAGCACTGAAGCTCAGATTCCACAGATTCTGCTCAGGGATGCTAGCCCAGACCGAACACCCCAGGCTCACTCAGTAAGCTGAATGAATTAGTGCCACAGGAGTACCTCTGCCTGGGAGAAAGGCGGGTCTTTTGAATTTCGCCTGTGGTTGGTAATGTTCTGAATTCTTTCTGTAAGTCCCTTGAAATTCTCACCTGCAGAGGTAACAGACATACACTCTGTGTTCACAGGCCCACACAGATTCTTTCATGTCTTTCAATGTGTTCTTCTAAATATTTAGGTTTTGCTTTCTCTGAACTGCCTGTTAAAACTTCCCTTTGTGGGCTTTTCCAGCTCTGTGTCCAAAAGAGCGAATGTTCACTAGTGGCTTTGTCCTCAACAGCCAAGGTAGAATTTTCTATTACAATACCTCACTGCCAACATGTATGAAAAATGCAGCTTCAGGTTTGCTGAACTCAGTGTTTATGATTACAAAGTTTACCTAAAAAGGACGCTCACAGCAGGGGATATATTTTAGCAAAGAATATTTATTCAAAAACAGTTTCCTTTACGTGGTGACTTTTAAATTCGACTCTTGTTAATGCCACTAAATCACAGTTATTAGACTGATATGGCACTTTACTAATATAAAATAATTGGACGCCCTTGTGGACGCTCCACGTTTCCGACGGGAAAGCAAACTAAGGCAAAGAGAAAACGCTGTAGCAATGGCCAAGAAAATGGTAACAGTTCTGCATTGTCTTAGGACCCGAGGCCAATTCCCCCAATGAGGTACAGATTAAACAAGTACACATTTTATTTTCTCACCGTCTATCTGGTTGTGTACCACTGTTTAGATTGCTATAAACTGGCCAGAAATAGAACGATGTTTTTTCTACCCATGCTCAACATTTGTGTCACTGGATAGCATTCATTCATGAATGACCCTCTCGCCCTAGTTGTCTTGATGCTAAAGGCGTCCTTGCCTCTTTCCCTCCACTTCCATGGGTCAAACAGACTCCCCGTGGTGGCTTCTCCCTGTTGGTATCTAAAAAGTTTATTTAATTTTATAGGACCCTGCAACAATTCATGCTCTAGATCTTCAATAAAAGGTCATCTCTTTATTATTGTTCAAGGCCTTACGGAAGGAAGGGTAAAAGCACTCAGTCAAATTCCACTTAGAATTCCATTTTGTCAGCATCTCTCATACTCCAATCAACTGCCTTATTTTTCTTTACAGTTCATGCAGTGAATACATTGAGGGTCTTTCATGAGCCAGACTATGTTCTGGATTCTGGGTCTGTAGTCCACAATAGGGAACTGTCCGTTCCATGCAGTTACACTGTAGTGAATGAATCACCAAAGAACAAGTAAATTTACAACATATCCTGTGAAGATGTGTTGCAATGAAGCAAAATAAAGCCAAGTGAAAAGAAAGAAACTCATGACTTATAGGAGTAGGGATCATAACTCACATGAATGTCTAGCCACTATGCTGTACACCTGAAACAAATGTAATATTGAATATCAACTGTAATTTAAATATTTTTAAAAATACCAGCAAGTCTCCAATTTGCCTCTCACCACAGTTACATTTCCCTTTTTCCAAGTGTTTCCTGGTCCTTGCACCTTACATGTGCCACTTATAAATTAAATACTACATTCCCAAATGAAACCAAACACCAACTTATTCCTGACATTCTTTTTTGCTCTGGTAAAGGCAGCAACATTCTTCTAGCCAACTAATTTCTGAATCAACTTTGAATCTTGCCTTTCTCTTTCCTTCCCTCATATTCAAAAATGTGGTATGTCCTAGGTTCCTACCTCTTTCTCCATTTATCTTGCACTCAATGTCCTATTTTCTTTGCATTCTCCTAATTCCAATTCAGACCTTCAATACTTCCTCTGTCTTTCACATTTTCTGATAAGCACTGCAATAACAGAGACAATGTACCAAGTAGCTATAAGAAAAACATCTCTCCTTACTTTGCATTGCTGTAATCAGAGCGACACAAGAAGGGGGTAAGAATATAGATAATTTCCGGAAAGAAGGACTGCTTAAATGTTTATATGATGTCTGCCCAAGTTATCAGACACAAAGGAAATGAACTAAACCTTGAAGATGTTTGCAACGTCTCTTCTTAAAGATACATTACAGAAAGTCCAAACACCTTCGTGACTCTCATTGGCAAATATAGCACAGGTGTTTTTTGCTTTGATTATTGTTCACATCAGAATAATCTGAGAATATCATAGTTGGGAACAAGGTGGAGGAATAAATTTTCTAGAAAGAACAGAGAAAAGAAGCTGGAGAATAAATAACAAAGGAGGAATCTACACCCATGAAAGACTCTGATGAAGAACCCTAAAACTAAATGAATAAGAAAGAGAAAGCCTAAAGATTTTAGATTTAACCCAAAAGGTGATGCAAAACCTTTGATAACCTTCTAGGAATTTTCTGGAGTGGCATGCGTAAAAAAACAGACATCACTTTCCAATATACTTAGTAAGGGAAGTGAATATCTGGCTTCCAGGCCCATTTTCAGCTCACGTGTGGCCCCAAGCAGTCAAATACATCTGTATTTACCTATAAAATAAAAGTAATTGTTTTTACCCACTTCACAGTGCTATTGCAAATATAAATGATATCACCTGAAATGGCTTTAGAAATTAAGTATTTTGCAGTTGTCCAAAGTTTATTTTGTTTTTATTTTTAGGAATTAAGGAGAATCCTCATTAACAAAAGGTACTTTTTTTCCTGAATAATGCAGAGTTGTGCTATAAGGCAAACATCTAAATGCCGTCACAATTACTTGGGGAAAGACCCTGTCAGATGTCTGTCTTCTATTGCCCGGTAAAGGTGTACAGTTTCCAGTAGCCACTTTAGAGCCTGAACAAATGTGATTATATTAAAGAAACAGAAAACAGACCAAAGTGGCATTAATAGTAGTCTAAAAATGGTAGTCTAGCCCCAATAAGTGAGTATTTTGGGGAAAATACCTCTTCTTCTACTCCTTTCTTCTACCTCTGTTCTCTGCCCGTACGCACCCCCGAGTTCCAGACACGACGAAAGCATCATTCTCTAAAAGGTGCAAGGTGCTGAGTCCACTACACTGACCACCACAATACAAACTGCAGTGGTCAGCTGGACCCGTTTATTCCTCTTTGTCTCCCTCCGATACTTAGGAAGACAGCCAAACAATTACTCAGAAGGGAGGCATGTGGAAAATGCCCTCACATCATTTTGCTGGCTGTGAACACAGGCATGTACATAAAGTACAGAAAATATGCCCTTTAATTCTGGTTTAGATTTGACATCACTGCCCCCGCCTCAGCCATGAGTGAAATGGTGAAAGTCCATCCTGGTTACATTCAGATCCTTTTCTTTTCTCTTCTTGGTTCTGAACCACCCACTACCAGAACCTCTTCCGTGGCCCTGGCTCATCTGAACAATCAGAACATTCGCAACTTTTCTTCCATCAGAGATTTAGCGCTATTCTCCCCAGCTGGGTAGCTGTAAGCCAGCTCTACCACCCACACACCAGACAGCTCAAGGCTAATAGGAGAAAGACCCAGACAACTCGAGTGCCATTTCCAAGACATGCTTCATGCCCCTTCCAGCCTTTGCTGATGTCTTGGGAAGGTACATTGCTCCAAGCTCAAGCTTTGTTTCCCATTTTTGGTTCTGATTCTATCCACTGGACTTGAAGATTCACCTTGGTTTCTTCATGCTAGCCTTTGGTTCACTCCATAATCTTTGGCTTATTAATACCATCTGCTTTTTTCTGCCATTCATTTTAAATTCCTGGTGGGGGGGGGAGCTGTGGGAATATTGAAAAGCAAAAAAAAATGAACAATAACAACTCATCAACCTGAGTTTAACTTGGATCTCAATATTAGTGGAGGAGACCCTACTGTTCACATCCGCCCTGACCTTGGGCTACGCTAGTCCGCTCTACTGTCCAGCACCAGGGCCAGGGGTTGGTGGGAGCGTCCTACTGAGAGGGACCCTCAGAGAGAAACTTTAACCCTGTGAAAACTTCTCAGGAAACTATTCCTCAAGTAAGTCTCAGAGTTCACGAGGTAAACCCAAACAGAAGAATTTAAACACTCTTTGCATCAAATCCCTAGTCACAGACAACAGTTTCTCAAAATATAAACTTTAAAAATAGGTGCCATTCAATTATTATTCAGCTCTTCTGGTACTGTTTATATTAGCTAATGTAAAAATGTGGGCCACTCAGAAAACAAATGAGGTTTGTTCTCTTTTCAGTTATCTTCTATGAAATACTTGGTATAGTTCCTTAGTTGTCCCAAATTAAGTATTTTCTGTCTTTCTTTCTCCTGCACTGCATAGGCTTAGAATGAGTCCTAATTTTTTCAGGAGGGGCAGCTAATTGTCTTTTTCTACACCGTATGCCTCACCCAAGGCTTTACATTCCTTATCTTATTTCATCCTTATGCTAATTGTATGAAATAAGAATTATAATTCCTGAGTTAAGAGCTATTAGGAGATTCAACCACACAGCTGGCAAGTGGTCAAAGCAGTATTTGAACCCTGATCCTTCTAACATCAGGCCTCTTTTTTCATTATATTTCGATTTGATGAGAAGGAAATTCTGCCTCAGCAAAAAGAGTTTTCACTGTATAAAGAAATGAGATATTAAACCAGGAAAAGACATGACGTCACTTTAAATGTACATTTCTACGTGAAAGTCAATCAGATAAGAATCCACACTGTACTGTCCAACTAGGTGGCCTTCTACAAAAGGCTACACTACAGAGACAGGTGAAAATCAGCGGTTGCTAGAGACCAGGGAAAAGGCAGAGCACGGAGGGTTTTTAGGGCAGTGAAACCATTCTGCACGATGTATATCATTACGCATTTGAGGAAACCCACAGAATATAAAACTCCAAAAGTGAACCCTGATGTGAACTCTAGACTCCGGGTGAAAACGACGGGTCAGCACAGGTTGTCCGTTGTACCACAGGTACCTCTCTGGTGGGGACGTTGGTAGTACCAGAACTCTGTGCTTTCTGCTCAGCTTTGCTGCAAACTTTGCTGTAAAACTGCTCTAAAACATAAAATGCACTTAAAAAATAGGTTCCCCACTAAGCAGAGAAATAGACATCATAGACTTTATGTTACATCATACTTTGGTCCAACCTCTACCTGTAATACTTAAGATACTGTAAAGAGAACCAAAATTAGTTAAAACCAAAATACTAGAAAAAGTAAAGGTACCCTCGGGCGTCCTAACTCAGGCTGTATTTCCCTTTCTCCTTCTTGTCACCAATTTTGTCATCCTCTCTTTTGTTATTTTCACCACACCACTTCTACATCCAGGAATGGAAAAAAGAAAACAAAAACAAAACTTTTTCACAGGACTCTTAGTATTTACTGTTCCAGTTACTATTGCTGTAAAGCATAGTGTATAAAACAACCACTTATTATGCAAATGCATTCCGAGGGTTAAAAATTCTGACAGGGCACACTGAGGATGGCTTGTCTCTGATTCGTCATGTAAGAAGCCTCAACAGGCAAGACTTCAAGACTGGGCCGACTCAACCACTGGGGACTAGAGTCATTTGGAGGCATTTTTCCCTGCAAGTCTGGAAGGTGATGCTGGCCATCAGCTGGGACCTCAGCTAGCCTACCGGCTGATATACGTATCTACGGGTCTCCACTGGTCTCTCCACATGGACTAGTCTGGGCGTAGTAACTCTGTTCCAAAAAAAAGAGCAACCCAAAAGAACAAGAGGGGCATATGTGACATTTTTATGATCTAACCTTGGAAGTCACATAGCGTTACTCATGGTATATACTCTGTTGTTCAAAGTGGCCACAGAGGTCTATCCAGGTTCAAGAGGAAGGAACATAGACCCAACCACTGGATGGTAGGTGTGTCGGATTACATCGTAAGCACATATAGAATAGGAGATAATAAAATAGGCCACAATAACTCTTGTTTTATTTTATTGTGTCCTAAATATCTAGCTCTCTATTACATTTGAATGTTTGCTTGTTGGGCATTGCTCCACGTTTTTATTTGTGATTGTCTATTTCAGATTATAAACCACGTGAAGGAAGGGGAAGCCATGTTAGGTTCATTTTTCGAGCTACGACATAGCGCCTTGTACTTAGCAATCCCGGTATATAGTAATATCACTAGTGCTGCAATTGCTGATAGGTACGTGCACCTGGGCCATCATGACTTTTACGTTTACGTGTGAAATGTGTTGCGGAAGACCTCTGCACTAACCAGAAAGACATATAGCATCTTTAATATGCAAGTGAAGTTTGTTACAACAGTTAGGGCTTGGTAGCTTGAGAGGAGAACTTCAGTCCCCCTTCCAAGTGGATAGATAGATCCTTGTAAAGCAACAATTGAATCTCACAGGTGAGGCAGTGAGGAAATCACTACCTTTAGGGAACTATTTTTCCCTCTACAATTAGTCACTTTTGGTTTACTAGATTATTAAAAGGTTTAGATGATGAATCTGTGTGAGACCTTCATCATGAATGTTTACCTCTTCTGAGAAGTGAATTAATGAAGTCAATTGTCCTTTTTCAGTTGATTTCATAGGTGGCTTTGACTCTTATGGCTATCAAGGGCCTCAGAAGACATCTCATTTACAACTACAGCCTATGTACATGTAAGTGCTTTGCTTGGGAGGCATTCTTCTGGGATACTAAAGGATGGTTAAGTAAGCAGTCTTGTGGCACAAAGTAGATGGCATGCAACTTTCCTTCCATTTTATACTTCAGTATTTTCTCATGTGGTTTTGACTGGGGTAAATTCTAATAACATTTTGTTCATAATTATTTAAAACCTTAACTTTTCAGAAATGCTATATCTAAAGTTACCTTTAGTCTTATATAAGTATCGACTACATGGCTAAAAAAAACACCTTATATAATATACTAATTTTTTGAATTATCCAAAAGTTATATGTATTTAAAGTGATATAACACTGCCAGTAATTCTTTGTAACTGTATAAACCACGTCTTGGTTTTCCCAAGATAGTCTCAGTTTCCATGGGTGTCCTGGTATAATTACCACCAGCACCCCCTACTCCTCTCAACCATGTTCTCGTTTGGGTGACGAATGACAGGTTATCACTCTAGTTATTCAAAGTGTCCAATGATCAAAAACTGAGCCATACTTTATCATTTTTCTGATGTGAAAAGGAAACAAGCATATGATAACACTGAAACTCATCAGACCCTTAACGCCAGCAGGCAAGAAAGCAGATATACAATCAGAGCCTGATTTTTATATCTGTGTTTAGGCAAATTCCCTTGGATAACAACTGATAACAAATTCTATATATCAGCATCAAGTGATATGCTGAATTGCAAGCGAAGATCAAAATAGAAAGTAAGATTCCAATTCATTTTGACATGTGAGCTTCTCTCTTTGAAGATGTGTGTTTTTTGTCGTTGTCCTCCACCATCGAACCATTTTACCTCTGCATATGGTTAGTGTGCAGGATGGTACAGGGATGTTTGGAGTATTTCTCCAGAGGGATTAATCTTGGTACACACGTTGTTAGCTCGTTTTTAAAAGGGGGATTATCTGTGCATGATGCCTCCACTTCTCCTCGTGCCCCTGGGCTCCCTGGAAGCACGTGGCAACACCGCTCACAGACGAGCCTCTGTCCGCTCAGACATCAGGCATGTGTTACGTGGAGCATGCCCTCTGCAAACAGTCCGTCACCCGTCCCCTCTGCACCTCCTACAACCATCGCCCTGCCTCTGGCTTTCACGCCCATACGTTTTCCGTCCCCCTGTCTGTTCTAGAACCCCTGTCCCATCTTTCCTGTGGCCTCCAAGTCAGTCTTCCTGAAGCAGCATGCAGAGCATTTCACTCCCCAGCCCCAAACTGCCCCCGACTCCTGCTGTCTGCCGAACACAGTCCACGCTCCTTCCACAGCCTGGAAGCCTGCTCTCACCTGGCCCCAAGGTTTTTTTGAAATGTTATCTCCTCTCCTCAGCCCTTGGTACTTTTTAAGTTCCAACCATAAGCAGATGATGTTGGCACATGCTCAGAAAATGTAATAATAACTAAGAATTGACCCCTGTCCTCCAGGAGTTTATAATCTGTTGAGGGTGTGAATGGTCTGATACCTCCTTTTGACTATCGTTTGGCAACCAAACTAGAATTTTTGGTTTCTGCGAGTGTAACATGTATTTCCAATTTTTCATGATTGTCCATGCTGTACTCTTGACACAAGCATCTTTTTTTCAAAGTTCCACTCTTTGAGATCCCAGTAACTTTTAAATTATACCTTAAAATAGAGTTCTTTTGTGAAACATTTCTTGCTCTCTTTTCCTCCTTCATTTCGTTTTTTACCCCATCCTACATAAGGTAAATAGTTGTATTCCAGACTTGATAGCTTAAACAACAAGAAAACATGAAATGATAAATTCTCTAAATACTTTTCCATTCTTCTCAATATTGTATCATAGTCTTATGTAAAACATTCTATTAAAAAATAAAGACAAAGTAGTAAGGAATAGTGGTTAAGATGACCTACTGAAGATAGATGGGCTGAGATAAAATCCCTTATGACCTTGGACATATAACTTTATTTGAACCCCTTTATTTATCATCACCAAGCTTAAGTTTCCTCACCTGAAAAATAGAGATGACAAGTACATCATGTAACTATTCTGAATTTATATAAAATAACTCATGAAAAGCATATAAACCATAAAATATGTCAATAGTAATTGCTTGATAAACATAATCTATTAGTAATAAGAATAAGGCTCACATTAACTGATTTTACTCTTGAAAAGACTTTATCAAGCCACAAATTAATATATACTATATTTCATCCCCAAAGGATTTTTTCCTCTGTAAACAATATAACTCATATACCAGCCCCAGTAGCATGGAAAAATATGTTTGTGTCTGAGAGCAAACCAGGACGTCCAGAAGACTTGCAATTGTTCGCTTTTGACAATAGCACATGGCACTTTTAACACACAGCATTTTATTGTGTTGGTCAGTAGGAACAATCAATAAAAATGATCCAGCTACAATAAATTAGATGTAACCACTTATATAAGGATCTGCTATACTAATAACATAAGAATACTAACCATGCTTAATCAAGTGTATTAGTTCAAATCGAACACTTATAATGTTAATATCTTTCAAGGGGGAATTTGGCAAATTTTTTACCCATCATTAAACTCCTTGAGGACAAAAGTGCCTGTGATTTTATTAAGTAGAATACTTTAAGTACTAAACCAAAAGTAATAAAAATATTGTTTTCTTCCTTACTTCTAGGGAATAGTAAAATTATATGAGCTTTCAAGTCTCACTGTTCATAAGTTAAATGTTTAATGAAATTTGAATTTAGGAAGTTAGAAATAGTTAGAATATACAACAGCACACTAATGGAAATATGACTGCTATCCCTCCCACAGAACATCCCCTAGAAACCTCAAATACTAGAACACTAAGGTTATTTTACAGATGAGGAAACTGAGTCAAGTGGAAGGAACACAAGGTCACGCAGCTTGTCAGTTGTGCAGCTCCCATTACCAAACAGGTTCCCAGGCCCCTCAGTTTAGTGTGCTTTCCAGATTCATGGACAGACTGTGGGTGTGCTGAGGCACTGTGGTCGCTGATTTTTGCTTTAACTTACTTCTACCTCTTCACACTAACTTAGCTGGCACACTTCCATTTGGGCCTGCACCCTCCCTGCTTTATCTGTGTCTCTTTCCTTCCCTTTTGATCCCACATTATGCAGTGTTGATGAAGGAGGGCTTTTCCAACTTTGTAGACCTCAAAATCAATCACAGCAGAGCCACACTGTCTATTCAGATCCTGTGAAAAAACAGAAGTGATTCACACATAAACCTCACCCCCTGCTGAGCAGCAGAGAGCCGAGGGTTTCCTATATCTCCGTCCTTCCGGGTGTACCTTCTGTCACCCCACCATAAATAAGTCTCATACAGTAAGAGCAATTTAACATCACGGGCCAGTTCACTCGCCCTAACAGTATTATACAGCCACTGCAAGTAAAAGCTGTTCCTTGGGAGGAGAGCAAACACTTAAAAGCAAGGTGCAGTTGTAGCTGTGGGGCTTCCATTGTCCCCAGCAAATCTGTGGCGGGGAGCCTGGACGGAGCCCCGAAACACTGCCTGCCCTACTTCCCCTCACAGCCCCGCGCCCCCCTCTCCCGACCCCCCATTGTCATCAATGAATAAGTCCTCTTTTTGTATTTTTGTTACATTCTTGGCCTGTAATTCTTCATATTACCTATAATCCATCTCAAAAGGAAAGTTATTATTTTTCTTATAATTTGGTAAACCTCTTTGGCACCGACAATAGCTGTGAAGTCGCAGCAAAGAAATAGTCCCCCGTCCACAAGTTCATTTTCTTGCAGAGTAGCTGCGACCGCCACAGGCTCTGTGCCATGAGGATCAGAGATCCGCTGGGGCTCCCGCATGTGACTCTGAGAAAGCCCTACCAGGGGCCGTTAGACATCATTTGAAAACATTGCATTCTTTCGGGCCACCTAATTGTACAGCAATACGTGTTCATTTTATTTGTCCCCAGAAATGGATTTTAAATTACTTGAGTAGCTCTCTATCCAGTAAATTACCATAAGTAACCTCTATCTAGAAGGTTACACTGAGAAAAAAAGGAGAGTAAAATTGTCTATTTAAAGGACAATTGGGCTTGGACTTTTTTGGGGGGTGGGGGTGGGGGTCGGCTTTGCTCCTATGCTTAGAAAAGTGAGAAAAGGTGATGAGTTTTCTGCCTTGATTAAAACATTCTCTCTCTCTCTCTCCACCCCCTCCCCACCCCCCTCTCAGGTCAAAATAATACAGATGGCTTCATAATGTCAGCTCCTGGACCTTACAAAAAAACTTGTTTCGCAGTGGCCTCCTGCATTTTATGAAGAGCAAGAAGCAATGAGTTTAAATATATATACATATGAACAGACCAAACACCAAGTCTCACATCCACTGGGACACAATGCACAAACATACACTGAGGCACACACCGATTCCACCTGGCCTCCTCTTTCTAGCCAAAACAGACAAATATGCAGGACTTGCCCATCCTGGATTTCCTGAAAGCAGGCTTCTCTTGCCCAGGCCTTTGGAAAGTTCAAAAGGAGGCGTGCTGGTGCCCTCTGCTGGCCATCACTAACCAACTCCTCTGCAACTCAGCCCCTGGGCCTCTGCAAGCTGGGAACTCATCCAGGCAGGGTCTGATAGCTTCAGAGTCCTGCCTCCTGCGCCCCATACGTCTCGATAGCACCACTGCTATGTAGGCAACGAAATTGCAAAAACAAACACACACACAACCTGCCGTGATGACCTTGTAACCCAAGTCTAAGATGGCGGGTTGTTTGCCCTAAAGGCTGTACCGTATATACTTGCCTTAACCCACCTAAGTTGTGCGCCCAAGAGTCTCAGTGCAGACATCCCCAAGTCACTTCCTTTAGGCTAACACACTGCTGTTAATTCCGAGTGAGTTCGAGTGTGTGTGTTCTATGTCAAGAAACAACACCGAATAGCCCAGCAGCTCCCGTGTGTCTGTGTACGAAAACTGCCAGCTGTCAGCAAAGTGCTTTACCATTGAGCCTCCACGGTGGCCAAAAAGAGACAAGTAACAATAATAGCAACAACAATAATTGTCATCTTTATAGTTCTTAAATACGGTCTTCGGAAGGGGTTGGGTGGGACAAAGGAAAATTTAATAATCTACTAACGTCAATCTACTGGAAGCAGAAAGCAGAAACGGGCGTAACACTGATTTTATTTATCGCACTCTAGGTGCTTTTGTAAGTAACTACCAATGTCTTTTACTAACACAGAAACAGCTGTGGATTTCTATCAACTGAGGCCAACTGAATATGTATTAGCTATGTTTACTCTTTTATATCTAATTCCAATGGGAGACCCTGTGTAGGTGACTTTTTTTCCTAACTTCGGCGTATGAGATTATTTTTGGGGTGGGCGGGGGGACCGATAGTTACCTTGGTGAAATCTTCGAGATCTCTCTGTGGCGGCCGGGGGGGTCCGTTGTGTGTTAGAGTGTACTTTACTCCTCCTGTATTATTGTGGCAGAAAACTGTGCTGTTAGTGTAGTTGGCAACAAGACGCCTTTGGAAACTTAATAGTAGGTCAATGTGTTTAGGGAATATTCTGAAACTCTAGGAAATTCTGTTCTCTGTATTCAAGCATTATTTGGTTTTCATTAGTGGAAAACATAATTAGTTCAGGCTTGTCAGGAACTCAGATGAGACATGGTTTTTCTTGGATCCACCTGAGACATTAAAATCAATTTTTTAATGACTATGCCATGTTTAAATGTGGTGAAATTCAGACTTGAAAAGTCATACACTGGCATGGAGCAACTTTTTCTCTTGGTTTCCATGAAGTTTCCGTTACTGGGTTAACCTACTTTGGACTTCATCCCATCCAGAACGACATAAACCAGTCCTATTACTACGTTGCATGGGTATCTATGATAGGCACACACATACATTTGAAAAGGCTACTATTGGAACATGAGCTACAAAGAAAGATTCCAACTCTCATGCTTGAATTTTCTCAGTGGCTTGTGTATATTTGTCCATACATACATATAGAAAACATACAGTTACAGACATGTCAGTGAAACCTCACCTAATGATTTTATAGTGACATGCATGTTTAATATATGAGAAAAATATTTACCAATGTATTGTCCTTTGATCCGTAAAATAGAAATACTATACATGGCAGAACTTACTCTAATGTAACTATTAATGTACTTTAAAATGAGGTTTCACTGTACGTTCGTTCATACTGTGATCAGAGCCCACCTTCTAGGACATGTAGATGGATTGGAATTGAGATGCACAGAAAATACGCCCTCATATTCCAGCTTTAAGTTGCAGCCAACGTACCACCTAATCACTACTATCATCACCACCACAATTTTCGAAAACAGTTGTTGACTACTAGAAAGTAATCAGTGGACAGGTCGTTTTTGGGAGCAGTGAGCACAGTAGTGTGATTCTATCTGGAAAAACATCTCAGTTGTACAGCTGTATCCTCCTCAAAATCTGGTGAAGAATGCTATTTTTCTAGGCTGAGCTTTTGTTACAAACCTAATATTCAGAAGGCAAGAGTTACAATCCTGATGTGTCTTTTTCTTTTCTTTTTTTGTGTTTGTTAATTCTGAATGTATTTTTAACAAGAGTGATTTTTTTGACTTACTAGTGTAATTTGCATTTTAAAAATAAATGGAAAAACAACTAAGTTTCAGAGCCGTCCCTGAAAGCCGCTGCTCCTTCTCACAGTGCACTTGACTATGTCCTTGACAGGAAAACCCTTTGAACTTCACATGAAGGCAGTGCTGATACCTGTTGCATGCTGTGCAGGGATGCATCGGAAGTAAAAGAAAATGCCAGGTCACGGCACCATTTTAGCTCAGTCATATAGGTCACACGTGTTTTCATTATCGCCTGTCACTAAGTTTTCTTTTGTTTTTGTTTTTTTTACAAAACTGCCTGGAATAGACCCGTCATCATGTGGAAAGCTTTCCCCTCACTTCTGTCTACAATTTAGAGTTAGCATCAGGTTATTACCTGACAGACGTGTTAGGGCACGATATTAAAAACCTTTGGTTAACGTAAGTAGGGTTTTTTTTAAATTTGTGTAGGTCCTTGTACACAAATAATTTAAAGTCACTTAAGATGCTCATTTATTGCCAATTTGGTGAGATAGCTTTTGATAGCTACTCGAGTGAAGCATGCTGGGTAAACAGTGGGAAAGGTTAACCCTTTGTGGGAGTAATGAGCGGGCTGGACAGGGAAAAGGCAAAGAACGACAAATTGGGACAACTGTAATAGAATAACAATAATTTTTTAAAAAGAAGAGAAAAACAAAAGGCTTCCCCCTGGCATTTGTGATTGTCAAACCATAATTTTTGCTGAGGCTCACTGTCTAGGCTACAGGGACACAGGGAGCCGAATAGGGCTGCCTGTGGCGGGGCCGGGGGGTGTTCTTTCTCTCACTGTACACAGACCCCAGACACCCGAGTGCCCACATTGATTGAAAGCAAGGAAAGCTTTGAGACAGCATTCCAAGAAGCTGAAGATCAACTTGTACGTAGTACCTAACTTATCGGCCACATGGTGAGAGCCTTGTAAAGACCAAGCCTGTTTTTACTTTTGCTTCCTGTGTGAAAAGCATGCTGATGCATGTTTGCAGAAGTGGAGTGGCTGTCTGTCAGGTCATTGCTTTACACTGTGAGGTCAAATGCACACAACATCTCAGTGGACTATAAAATGTAATAGAGCAACTACACACACACACACACACACACACACACACATACACCCTAAAGGAAAGATTCCTTCTGGAGTTCTCAATTAGTGTTCACACTTGGTAAATAAACACTACCAAATAGTGTTTATTTGGTAAATAGTCACTTTATTTGGTGACTATTCAAAAACATGATCCTTGCTACAGTAAGGCAAATATGCAATTTTCCACTGCACTATAAGTGAAACACAAACTCAGAAACACAAAGTCATTTAAAATATGACATATGGTAGAACAAACTTTTGAGAACCAATCTGTTTATTATAGAGACAATAAACTAATGCCCATAGATGTTAAGACATTACTCAAGGTTAATACATTTTTTGAAAATGCAAGTAGCTCACGATTCTGCAATAATCCTACAGTATGTATACTCTGGTCAGAATAGAATAAAACAAATTCCAGACATTGGCAACTGACCCTGGACTGTGTACATCAGAATGAACCCTGATCAAGAAGACTCTAAGACAGTATAAGAGCATAAAATGCTTCTGAATGATTGCGTACTAGGTTCAGCATGGTCTCAACATTAAATGTGTTTTGTTATGTTACAGTTTTTCAAAAAACGAATAACATATCTATATGTAAATATACTCATATACATGTTCCATATTAGGCAACTAATTATGTTCACTTTCATGGGTAGAAATTTTCTAGCACTTCTTTTATATCACATTTCTGAGTAGCTAATATTGGAGACATTAAGATTACTGAACCTTCCCCATCTTGAATGCTTCCTGTGATGGTGAAGGGAAGCTTCCCTCAGACACTTTCTCTGTCTAGGTAAGTCCTTGGCACTCAGCACTTCTACTCAGGAAGCTTTGATATCAGGCCCCTCACATCATAAAAAAATAAGCCTCAGTTATTCCTGTGACATGCGAATCTTTGCTTCAGACTCATGTTCAACTCTCTTTTATTTGCACTACGTCCACCTTCCACCTACTCTCAGGAAAGGAAAGAGCAAAATCTGTGATTGATATATTAGGTCCAATTTTAAACATACAGTATCTTGAAACAATCACTTTGAGAGCAAAATCCCTAAGACATTTGCGAGCTCTATGGCTTTTAAATCGACAAAAATATGAACTAGATAATACAGTCAAGGGTCTCACTTACCGCTGAAACCTGCCCAAGCGTCAGGCGGCGGGACTGCCAGTGACAGCAAAGAAAGCACAGGTGAGTTCCTCCTAAAAGAGATAAAAGCCTATCTGTCTGTATTCTTTGGAATGTTTAAAAACGTTGATTTTTTAAATCCTTAACCATTATGGAGTTTAAAAACAAATGAGCTTAAAATGTTGATGGGCCATGAAAGTTGATTTCTGTAAGAGAAATTCAGAGAGGAGTTACATGTGGGTGCTCTGACTCATTCTAAATCATTATTAAAGCTAATGGAAGCCTCCTCTGTGATGAGAGCACAGAATTGTGGCATCTTAGTAATAAAACAAGTATATATTTTTAACCTCTCATTCTACCCTCAGATGAATTTAAGCTCTAACTGCAATGGAATAAAACAACTCCCCAAAAGATTGCAAATTGATGCTGTCTCCCGAAGGATGAGGGATTGATTCAGTTCGTCAGTAAGTCTTTTCTAAGAGTCTTTCAGGGAGTTGTTTACCAGAGGCATGCCCTGTGTATTCCTCTCCCGTGTGCCTGTCTTTTTTCTTCATTATTCCTCTGGTTTTATCCATTACATCCTCTGGGGATATGTCGATCTCCATGTGCAGAGAGGTTTGGCACACAGCTGTCTAGACATAAATCTTCCAAGCCGCAAACTGGAGGCCACCTGAACACCTGTGCCTCTCATCATTGTCATCTCGGGCTGAGCAAGGCTCTCTCAGGGTGCAGTCAGGCAAATGGAGACCAAGTTACAAATGATAAGTCACCGCGAAAGTATCACACTGAGTGAAGACTATGAAAAATCCTGCATTGGTAAGGCTCCACGTGCCGTGGAAGGAGCCTCCCCTTCTCCAACAGCAGGTAGGTATGGAAGAGGCTGGGGACCCGCCAGGCTGGGGGCCTGTGTTTGGATTCACGGAAAAACGAAACACGGTGGGGGATTGTGTTGTTTGGAGTGACGGAAGGTAAATATTCCTAAACAAGAAATATTTCCGTTTCTAATGTACGATCATCTGTCAGTTCAAGTCACTGAGAGCACAGATTCACGAGGAAGATGTCTGTCTCACCTCAGAGGTCACTCCTGCTGTCAGGGTTGGCTGCATGGGGTGCGGACCCGCTGCAATGGGACAACGTAGGGCCCTGTCCAAACACACCTTTGTTGACAGTACTACATATAAAGCTTTTCTTTTAGAAATATTTTATCTTCAGTCAATATAAATGACTATGGTATCAGTCATTCCTGGAAAATACATCAAAACCGATTTTTTAATAACTTTTAATTTTGAGAAAAATATTCCTGTTAATGCAACTGTTACTAGGGCTATAAAAAAATTTTATTTTGTAAATGATCCCAGAATTAGAATAAATTTTGATAAATTATTTTAAAATATAAATTTTGTCTTTGAGTTAATGGTTCACAGAATAATTTTTCTAAAAAGATTTAAATCTCCATAAAAGTTTAATAAAATTCTGAATTTAATATTCAATAAAAATATAGTAGTAATTTAGTGTTTTCTCTGCCATTTCCTATAACTTGTAGAAGTCGTTTGAGAAGCCAAAATGGCTTCCTGACTTTCATATAATTGAAAACACTTGTGTATTCTATTGCTGTATCTTCAATTACAAGAAAAATACTTTAAAATTGCCTTTCTCATTAATAATGTGTTTATCTGAAGTATCATGGGAAAATAGTTCTTTTCAGTTTGCTGCTAATGCTACAATCTTTAAGTTTTATTTCTCTGTGTAAGTCTATGGATATTCGTTTTCAAAACCAGAGTCTCTAAACTAGGAATCATTTTAATAACTAACAATTCCAATGACTTTGATATGCTCTGTCGCAATGTCCACGTGTGTGCTTTTATCTTGTAGTAACTTCCTGGCAAAGTTACTGCCTACGTACGCGGTGTGGCTCCTGTCCCATCCCTGAGCCACAGGTGATCGGTGTGTGGAAGCTGTGGGGACTGGCTCTCTGGGGAGTGAGGGGACAGGCTGTCCTCCCACAGTTCCCAGGACGGCCCAGGGCCCTTGCTTTCCCCTGGGGCATAGCTGCCAGTTCTACCTGCCACTGCTGCTGCCCCTGTCACCACTGCCAATCTGATCCCAGGCCCTTCTGCCAGCGCAGTGGCTCCTCTGACTGCCCTGAGGCAAACCAGGCCAATCGCTCTGCGAGCTGCCGGCTGCGCCGGGGGCTGAGCCGCTGTCAGCCGGTCACAAACACTCACGAGGGTTGGGTCCCCCCAGGGCGTCTCCTCTGCTTCCCACAGGCTCAAAAATGACATTTGAAGAATTTCATAAAGATGATAGTGGAGCATTAAACCAAACACTGGACTCCTCCGAGCATGGGGACCATTGTGTGATGGCACACATCAGGGGGCCGTGAGGCCAGCCCTGCTTGCTACACGAGCCAGGAGTGAAACACTCTTCTGTCCCTACCCCCACTTCAAACTCACTCCCATTTTGTTACTGGAGTAAAATCTCTGTGTTTGTTTCCTATTGCTGCCCTAACAAATTACCACAACTTGGTGACTGAAAAATCGCAAAAACTTATTAAGATAATCTTATGGAAATCAGGAGTCCAACATGGGTTTCACTAGGCTAAAATTAAGGTGTCAGCAGGATTTTGCTCTTTCTGGAGGCTCCAGAGAAGAATCCATTTCTTTGCCTTTTCTGGATTCTTGAGGCTGCCTGCATTCCTTGGCCAGAAACTCTTTTGTCCACCTTCCAAGTCAGAAGTGTAGCATCTTCAAATCTCCCCCTGATTCTATGACCTATGTCATCCTGACGTCTCCCTCTCTGACACTGACCCTCTTCCCTCCCTCTTATAATGACCTTTGTGATTACATGAGATAATCCAGATAATCTTCCCATTTTTAAATTCTTAAATTAATTACACTTGCAAATGGGACTATAAAAACCCCTTTGTCACGTAAGATAACATATACCTAGGTTTCAGAAATTATGATACAGCGTATTTGGCGGGCCAGTATTACAGACCATAACACCTACGTCTCTACCTAGATTCTCCTCCACATACCCCAGTCTCAGATAGTCCTCCTGAGGGTCAGCATTCCTAATTGCTGATATATAATATCTTGTAAAATATTTTAAAATCTTTAGAGTTCAAAGAACTACTTCAATTAACATCAAATCCTCTACTTTGCAGCAAGAAGAGAATCCAGGAATTCTGAGGTAGGACGGAGTCTTACAGATGAGTTAGTAAGCTCCTTTTAACATCAGACATTGCTGTGTCAGGCTGAAGGTGCCCAAGAGTGGAAGAGCCACAGCGAGATTCGCAGGCCATTGCTCTTTCCACTGCGCCGTGTTGTTGCCAATAATGTGGAAATCCGAGCTCATCTTTAGCTCAGCTCAGTTCAGTCCTGAAGACTGAGTGTGGCAAAAGGAAAAAAGCCTCTAGAATGGATTAGCTGTGGTCTATCTACTTGTGAAATTTTTACAGGAGTTCTCTATAATGTATAACATCCATTTGGATTCGCATCGACTTAAGAAATTATGAAATATGATATTGAACATTTTCATGGAAGTAGAATATAAATGGACTTTTTAATTCATTAACTAAAAATCATACACACACATTAAAATATCAATACTCAAAAATGTGTAAAATGACAAGCAAAACTCACCCGCCCACAGACTCGCCTTACTTCTTCTCCCATTGTGCGTGTCCTTCCAGAAAAGAACACCAGCACACAGGATGGCATGTGTCCATGGTGCTCTTTGTGTGAGCTTTGAAGATGTCCAGAAGGGAACGTTTGCACGTACCGCACTCTGCTTTTGTCCTCTGGTTTTCTCTGTGCCTCTCTACCTCACTCTCCTGATGAGACGCAGAGTGCCTTCCATTCGTCCCATTACCTGGAGCCCCATCATTTATCAGCTACTCCTCTGCTGGCCAAATTAGATGGATGCAGTGGTTTTGCCTGTGTCTTTTTTTAGTCACAAAGGGCTCTTCAAATTTTATTATTTTTACTGATGTCGGAATAGCTAATATATGCACTATTTGTTTCAGAATAGTTCATGTATGCACTTAGTTCAAAAACTTCTCTCTCACACCTTTGTCTTTTGACACCAGATTTCTATTTTATAGGCATCAGTAATTATATAATTTGTAGGTGTACCTTGCTTTGTTTTACTCGACAAAATGCCGTGAAGATCTTTCCATAGCGGCACTCACAGTCTTCAGTGAAATCTACTTCACATCCCTTAATTATCACCAGCTCTGGGAAGAACTGAAGCCCTTTAAAGAAGAAATTTGGATGAAAATTTTGAGGAGGATTTTATTTTCAAAATAGGGGCAATGTACATTTGTTTGTGCAAATGTACAAATGTACATTAAAACAGGCAATGTTTATTAATAAAAACCTATTCTGAAGCCAACCTACCAGCTATATCACCCACTCAGGGGCCCAACAGTTCACAACAGAGAAACTTTTTCTGTGTGTATCCTCAGTGTACTCTCCAGCAATTTCAACATATTGACAATTGCTCTGTCTTCAGTGAAAACAGAATTGCTGCTTCTCGCGCCAAAAATCGTGATCAAAATCTGCCATGTCAGTTTTCACATGTTTCTTCCTATTTCAAAATAACCCCAACTTTGATAGAACATTTCACAACATTTGTAAAAAGAAACATTTAAATGCAGAAGAAAAGGCAAAGAAGACGATGCATGGGTTCTTTCTAGGACAGGGCACACAGAAGAGGGAAGGGGTTACTGCCAGGCGCAGGACAGGACAAGTCACGGTCCACGAAGGGTACACAAGCTGCTCTGTTCTCATCAATAACAGGACATTGATCGTGGACGGTCTCTGGAGACTGTATATTATTCAAATTGTGACAAGGGTTGTAGTTAAACACCATGTTTGGTTCCAAAAATGATTTATACCATTTTTTTCTCAGACTTTAGAAAATGCTTGAGTCAATTCTTATAAAGACAAACTTTGAAATATATCACTATTCTCTTTGAATTTCTCATTGCATAAGTACCTACTTTTCAGAAATAATTTTTTGCTAGAATATTCTCACATATGCACCAGACATTTCATTTCTAAATGTTCATTAAGTTACCCAAGTGTAGTTGAAGAGATCTCAGATTTTCCAACTGGGATTATTAATGATCTTGAACCTAACCTATCTTTCACAGCTGTATAAATCAAGTCAGATGAGTTGAGGATCTACTATGTACTATAAGTTTTGATGGAGTACTAAGTAGTTTTATACTGAGATATCTGCTTCAGTGAGCATAAAGGATTAATAATGTCTGTTAAATATGCAGTGAGTACGATAGACATGCATGCTGATTGGAACCACTTATGGTTAAAATATGGTCTAAATTGCAATGATTGATTTTTTATGCATGATATTCAGATTTCACTAGGTAAGTAAGACTAACTGGTTTCAGTGAGGAAAAACAAAATACCTCTGACAATGACAGGCACTTACATTGTGAAAAGCTTACAAATTGTTTATATCCTGGTATAGTTAAGAACAAAGTGGTCCACTGCAGAAAATATAAAACCAATTTTCCCCTCATTTTTCTTCTATCCCATCTTGCTTACCTCTCTCCTCTAAGCCGATTACAAAGAGAAAGAATGAGACACCAAAATAATTAGCAGTTATGCAAATGTTTTCTGTCTTTTTGTATTGTACTTTCAACCTTGTTGAAGAATCAGAAACCACCATCCTGGTTCCGGCAGTATGGTGCCGAGGCTTCGTCCCAAGCGTGTGTAATCTAACGATTCTTAGAGGGCTCAGAACATGGAGGCTTAAAATTAAAAATGAAGTGTTCCCTATTTTAAGTGTCAGAAAAATACATGTTAGACACATAGGAAAAATGAAACTCTGAGAAGCTAAATTGCGTGTTTTTCTTTAGGCAGTGAAAGCAGTAACTCCAGTTCAGCGCTACAGTAGTCCCCCCTCGTCAGGGAGGGAACAGAATACGTTCCAAGGCCCTCAGTGGACACCGAGGCAGCCGATGCAACAAGCCAGGGTGCTGCTGAGTGACTAATGGGCTGAAGCAAGTCAGTGCGGACACGCTGCCCAGACGGATGACTCACACTCTGGGCAGGACAGCATGGGATGTGATCGTGCTGCTCTGAAGAATGAGTAAACTTACTAACTTTTTTATTTCTGGAACTTCCATTTAGTGTTCCCAGAGCCTGTGTACCACTGCCGATCACGGGCAACTGAAACCAGGGCAGGTGGAACTATGGATAAAGCGGAGACTAACACAGTGTAGTCAGACCTGGGTGGGAGCTAGTAGATCTACAGTTATGTCTGAATCACAAATAAAGTGTGTTTTCACTGATAAGTGCCGTTTTATTCTCATTTGAATTATTTCAGACGCGTGGCCTCTAAGGGTGGCTACTGAGATCCTTCCAGCGCACGCTGGGCCCAGGTCCACCCTCCCACAGCTGACCCAGGTGGACTTCAGATAGATGCTAAACATCTGATGCCCTGCTATCACCCAATTCAATCTCAGATCCCACTCCCCTTCCACTCTCCTAAACCTGTCCAGTGTATACTTTGGAAACTGCAGCTCTCTCACAAGCAAACTCTTTTATGTCCTTAAACCCTTCTCCAAATATGCTCAGCTGCCCCCTGCTCCGTATTGCAGTTTTCAAATACTGAGGTCAGAAGCGTCACATGGAATCCCGGAGAAAGCTGCAGCAGCCTCATCTTCATCCACCCCTTTGCCTCCAGACATCTCGGAGGTCCACAATCACCTAATCAGGGGTCTGGCGTTACTGAATCAGGCAGCTATCACGGACTCCATGTCCAGCCAGCAGTTTGTAGATGGCAGTGAAGAGGGAGGTGCTGGAGAACATGGTCCTGGCAGCAGGAAAGCCCCGGCTGAAGCATTGTGCAAGCATCTACAAGTGGATCACCTTGCACAGGGGTCAGCTTCCCGGTCATGACCTGTAGCCCAGAGGTCGCACTGGACCCTCAGTTGGATACCTTTGTGCCCCAGAGTAAACTACGGATGGAGGGAATCCCAGCCATGAAGATGGGTGAGATAGTGCAGTTCACCTTTAAGAAGTGTTCCTAGGGGCTGGAACCTCATAGTGTCACCAGATCTGGTGGGTGTTCTGTATTGAGAGTGAGAGGCAGATAAAATAGAGGAATATGCAGAAGTGCAGACCAAAGGGAGGCAGGTACTGCAACTGCGGAGGTCTAGACCATCTGGCCACGGAATACAACCCCAGAAGTGCCTTTCTGCCAGACCATCAGCCACATGGTGGCCTCATGTCCACTGAAGGCTCCAAAGGCTCCAGGTCACAGAAAAGTAAGCCTACTTTCGAGGGGGAAGAATTCCATAGTTCTGCCTGCTGCCAGGGGCCCAAATTGCGCCATAGTCTGTGGGAGCTATCGTTTTGCCACCAGAAAGTTTCAAGCACCAAACAGCAGAGTGGAGAAAGTGGGGTCGGTGGGTAAGGGCAGCTGGTGTGGCCATGTGTCTCAGGCCAGGCTCACGCTAGCACACCCTGCCCTTTCTGGGCAGTGTGCAGTGGAGCAGAGGAGCTCCAACCAGGCTCTGTGCAAACACACAGGAGGGCGAGGGGGAAATACCTCAGAACTGGCGTGTGGTATCAGCGCCTCCATCACTAGAAACTCCAGATTTGGGAACGAGATAGTAAGTTGTTTTCCTTTAAAGTAAGAATGTAACAATACAATATTTCCCAAGCCAGAGTTAAAAAAATACCCACAAGCCACTACATTCTGTAAGAGAGAATTTCTTAAGAGTAAAGCAGGGTTTTTGCACATTATGTCTCCTCATAGCCCACTCTTCAGATGGGGTGCTGAAAACTGTCCCCCAAAATGGGTTGGGATGCTGGGCAAGGGGGGTGGTTGACAGAACAACTCCAGACCTGCAGCTCCTAAGCTCACTCCCACCCAAATGCATTCTGAGCCAGTGTGATTTTTATCTGCCTCCTTGGATAACTGCACCTCAGTTTCCACTTTCTTGGGATGTCAACCACCCTAGCTGTGTACAAATGGCCTGTCTTGTACATTTTCACTTTTTTCTTAATATAAATATTCTGGTTTTGTAACATTTTATATTTCAATCTAAGGTCCTCATTTCTGCTCTGTGTTCATACATGAGCAGTCTTTGGGATACGTGAGAAGCAGCTCCAGGTCTTTCCAGCAGGAAAATGTTTTGTCCTTGTTTTCTTACTACAGAGGACAACTGTTCAAAGTGCATTAACTACTGAACTATCTCATTTTCACCAAGGAGAGCTGGGTTTTCTGCTGTAGCATCCTCTTGAAACCCCTTCGCCTTCAGTGTTTTGGGGGAGACTAGATTTTAGCTGTGTTGCTGCAAGCTTGATCTCTTTCTATGGGAACTTTGCAAATTGGTCTAAGCAGGAAAAGATGGTGTGGAAAGGTTGGGAGAGGCTGGGCTGCACGAAAGGCATGGAGAGGAAGCCAAGACGAGGTGAGGGTTGCCTAACAAGTGATGAAGGTTTCCTATTCCAAACCTCCAATTGCAGTGGGGAACTGTAACCCACCCCACCATCCCTTTGGTATTGTTTCTGCAAATGCTGACTCTGACTAATACATAGCTTGGTAGATAAACAGCATGTTTATATAAGAATTCTAGGAACTAACTTCAAAAGATACAGACTCTGACCTTCAGCCATACCAGTTCTGGGAGATTTGCTAACCTTCAGTAGTAGAGCAGGTTGATGTAAAGCCAGGATGATGTGCACCGAAGCATTTCTGGAGCCATTTTGAGGTTCTTATCAGAATGGACTGTGCTGGTCTGCACATAGAGAACTTTTCAGCCCCCTCCCTTAGATCTCTTTGTTCTGCTTTCCCTCTCCCTCCTTATAAGAATCTCTGCTTGCACTGAGATGTGAAGATGGGCTTTGGAATGAGAGTTCCCCATCTACTCGGATGGCCAGCACTTGAATAAACGTCTTTCCTTCTCACCAGCACCTGTCCCACGAGTTTGGTGGCACGGCAGCAGGCAGCCGAACCTGAGTTTGGTTACACCAGGGCACAACACTCACTCTACACATCAGATTCATCCTTCACCCTGTTGTGTATCATAGACCTGGCTACCATGTACAACAGAGTGTATGTGTATGGTTTTATTTAAAAGATGTGATTTGGTAAGAGTAGGTTTTAAGGATGATAGTTCTTGTGCCCTTCTTCTTTTGATGGCCCATAGATGGATATATGAAGAAAGGGCTAAAATTCTTAACCTTTACAAACTCTGGGCTTTCCCCACTTGACTTCCAGAAACACCAACAAATAATGGCTTCTTTGCGGAGTCTGGACGCAGTGTCCTTTTCTGCTGCAGCAGGAATACATGTCCTGATGGTGAAGGAGAACGGGGTTTTCTCTCTCCAGGAACTCATCTCCCAGTCCTCTCACTTTTGTCCTCTCTGTTGCAGTCATGCTGGCTTTTTGTTATTCCTTAAATATGCTAGGAATCTTTTCTGTTTATGGTTGTGTTTTCTGCCTGAAATATTCTTCTTCCACATATCCACATGCTTCTCTTCCACGCTTCTTTATGTCTTTACTCAAGAGTGAAATCTTCCTTCATTGTTTCGTATCTCCCCACTCTTTTCATTTACTTCTTTTCACATGTAATTAACATACTATACTTCTACTTTTTATCTTGCTTCTCATCTGTTCTCCCAACTAGAATGTAAACTTCTTTAGGTCAGAGATCTTTCTGTGTTTCATTCATTACTTTATCTCCAGAGTCTAGAATAGTGGTCTGAAATATCACTGGTATTAAATTAAATATTTTTAATGAATAAACAAATCCTTTATTGTTAAATTATTCCTCTTGATTTAATTATGAATAATATTAGTAAAGAGAATACATGTTCTGAAATCTTTATTTCCCTTCAAATACTAATAAGCAAATTTAATATTGAATTATTTAATATTCAATTAAACAATTTGAAAAATAGGATGAATAAACACCAAGTCAAGAAAACTAATTAAAATACTCAGTATTGCTCCAATGTGAGGTAATTTTGATTAGAACCAAGAGAGCTGGCAAAGAGATTAGAACAGATGGGGAAACTTGGTTGCACTGTGGGAGATGATGAAAGAAGGCAGAGTCAGGAATGAGACAACGCTTTGAGTTTTAGTTACAAAGAAAATGGCCAGATTAAGAGATTCTTAAGTGGCAAAGAAGTTGAATTCCAAGCAGATATTTAAAGTTGTGGAGCTGAAACTAAAACACACACACACACACACACATGGTAGAAATGAGAAGTCGAGGATTGTTTACTTAGGGATATGAGCTGAAATCACAGAAAACATGGTCTCTAGAAACCAGAGCAAAGAGAAATACATAAGACCATTCATGGGCTTTCTGGTATATTTACATATTTCTCAGGAAAGAAGAGGAGAATGGGACATAGAAGGAGCATCCAAGAGGCAGACAGAAACAACAAAAGTGCAATATCAAAGAAGACAAAAGAGTGCTTTAAGAAGGGGTGTTGGCCCACAGTGACAAGCGGCCTAGGGAGATCAGAAAAAATAAGCTATAAGAAAGAGGGCTGGTTGGGTCTTCAGCTTAATGCTCAGAAGTCAATGTTAAAGTATTAAGATATATAAAAGGAAATGGATTCTTTTGATAGATAGATGATATGCTATAATCAGGTGTCAGTTTTCTATTGCATTACTAATACACATAAATTTATGACACACTACTTCATGAACACTACAGGGAGAGGAATATTTTATGTTAATGTACTAATAATTTGGCTGTTAATATATCACCCATTTTAGGGGAGATAATGCAACTTTATTCCTTTAGAACAGAGCTAAGTAAAACCCATTGAATTATTTCAGACTTTACATCAATTTCATTAGCAGAAATTAACCCCAATTCCAAGTCAAATGTGAGCAAAAAGAAACAAAACTGCGAAGTGCCCTTCCTTATTCCCTCCTCTCTGGCTGGGGTGTCCAACTCATTTTCACCGGGGCCACATCGGGCTCCTGGTTGCCTTCAAAGGGCAGAATGTAATTTCAGGACTGTGTAAATGTAACTACTCCTTAACTAGGGGCAGGGAGCTCGGTGCTGCTGCCAGGTAGAAACAAGGTGTCGGGTGATAAAACAAGGTGGAGAGTGGGATTTGGTCCGCGGGCCTTGTGTTCGCCACCTCTGCTCTAGGGAATAGCTCCTGCTATCCAATGAGGCTTTATCGCTCCACGAAAACACTAACCTCTCAAACACTCTGAAAAGGCAAGAGCTCCAAAACAGAGATTTTAGTAGTTCTCTCATTCCCTACTCATTTGTAAAAAGAAAAGGAGTCTGGACTCTCCTTTCCAATCATCTGGCTACCTAGCTACCACCAAGATTTAGGCAAAGGGTCAGCACAACATTTTTTAAAAACTAGAGACAATAAAAATTTTAAACTTGCTCACTATACAATCTTGGTTACAACCACTCAACTTTGCTATTGCAACTTGAAATCCACCATAAACATGGTAAAAATAAATGGGCATAGCTGTGATTCAGTAACGCTTTATTATAAAAACAGGCAGCTGGCTGGATGTAGCCCATGGGCTGTATGTTGTTTGCTGACATTTGATTCGACTAAACCTTGTAATGTTGTCTATACCAATATAGAATCACAATTTTTATAAACATAGAAGAAAATATATTCCTTCATTTCTTTAAGAGTCTCTGGTTGTTGCATATTTTATTCTAAGTATAAACATATACCAAAGGACAAAATAAGAGTTCAAATAAACAGGCAGATAAAAAATATGCTGTGGCCATCAGATGAAACAGTTTTATTCCTTCATTAATTTATTTCATATTTGTAGGTAGCCTATGGTGCATAAGTCACTGTGTTAGATATTATAAGGGATGCAAACACGGATAAGATTTTGACTCTTTCATTAGTAAGTTAGGAGCCCAACAGGGAAAATACACTCACAAACATGTATAATACAAAGTAAACAAGGAAATGTGTCACAGAAAAATAAAGATACATTTTCTTCACATGAGGAAGAAATTGCTTTTGGCTGGCTTACGGAAATATTGAGTTTGGAGAGAGAGTTCAGAGTCCCTTTTGTAAAGGAAATGATTTACGCACCAGGTCTTGTGGATCTGAGCAAGTAGAAATTAGAAAGGCATCACCAAGAGGAGAGGCCTAAAAACAAAGAGAACAACATAAACAGAAGTCCAATAGTTTTTATAAAGCATAAACAGTGTGGAAGAAAAGTGAATAATTACTTTTTATAGGATGAGAAGACAGGCCGAACATAGATAAAGCCAGGGAGTTCCCCAGGTGCATGGTAGTGGGTGTCCAACCCGCTGGTGAGTTGGCCTTGACTCCCGACCACTCTGTGAATGGGCAACGTCCGCCATGTCCCTGCGCAGCTCTGCAGACTCCTGCCTATGGCTTCTTTTACGGAGCCAGTTCATTTCATATTTGGTCTTCCTCTTCTCCTGCTGCCTTCTATTTTTCCCAGCATGATTGTCTTTTCCCAAAAAACCCGCCAACCCTGCCTTTTCACCATGTCCCTGAAGTAAGACACAAGACATTAGGAGGAATTAAAAGGGGTCAGAGCAATCCAGAGAGAGCAGACTGAAGCTCACACAGTTGTTTGGGGTCCAGTTAAAAAATAATAATAATAACTCTATGAAATAAAATTAATGAATATTGATAACAATAGAAGAAGTCACAACAAATTAGAAACTCTTAAAAGCAGACAAATAGTACAAACATCATACAATGCAGAGGCTGTGGCAACACTTGGATTCCATGGTCATCGCACTCACGGCTCCCTGTTGACTGGCTATGCTCTCCAATCACATCTCCATACAACAAGGAAGAAAACTCAGCCTTTCCTCTAGCATAACTGATCCAAATTTGTTTACTGCCTATAGTATGTAAAAGTGTCTTTCAGTTTCACAAAATATTATTGATAATGAGTCAAGTTTTAAAACTGCTATCAAATTTAGAGCCCTTTAAATTAGGAAATATCAGAGCATACCAAAGTTTTCTGTGCAGTGACTAATTATAAATATTCTTTGGACTGATGATAAATCAGTCACGAATCACTGGCATCCTTGTATACTGGCATATTATTAGCTTCATATTTTCTTTGTAGGAGGAAGCATTGTGTGTTAAGAATTTAAACATTTTATCAATGTGTTCATCTAAATCACGTCTCATCATTAATCTGATTATCTAACAGTTTAAGAACCTATTCATTGTTTTCTTTTGAAACATATTTCTTTCTCTTAATGAACCTTAGAGGACAGCAACAGTAGATGGTGAAGAAGCCTTCAGTAAGGCAATATCTGTGGGTCACTGAAATAACACTTTGAATGATGTTAATTATGAATTACGTATTTCTACAGTTTGGTAATCTTATTACCTATTTCAATG
Organism: Sturnira hondurensis; assembly: GCF_014824575.4. NCBI lineage: Eukaryota > Metazoa > Chordata > Mammalia > Chiroptera > Phyllostomidae > Sturnira > Sturnira hondurensis. Next base: position 12,308,520 of record NW_028077105.1, on the reverse strand, counting down.
ATCAATTGTACTCCTGGCACTTAAAGTGTTTTAAATATTTAAAAAATATAAATAAAAAATGTACTATCTCATAAGGTCATAAAATCATTAATGTTTTTTCCTCATGAATAACAGAGTTTATCATGATATATTTTTAGTGCCATCTAGTGTTTAAAAGACTTCATACACAAACAAATAATTTAGTTTTAGTATTTTTGTCAACATCTATTCTTTGGTTCCACATCTCAGTGATTCCTTCTAAGACTTTATATTAAATAGTAGTAATAAAATGGATAATGATAAAGCCAAATTAGCTTACATAAATTAAATTAAATTAATTCTAATGCAATAAAATGAATTACATTATCTCTTCATTATTCTTCTAGGAGATGCCTGGCAGGACCTCAGCCACTGTAAAACAAAGAGACTAGTTCTCATTAAAATGCAAAGTCAGAACATTTTCACAGACTTTTAGGTCTAGAAGGATATGATTCAAATCATGTTAAATTTAAGTTGTATATAATTATTTAAAATACATTTTTATTTTATTACTAACTGTATAGCTATATTAAAAACAAAAAAATTATTTGGTAAGTTAATAGATTTTTGTCACAATCACCAAAAATAAATGTTTAAGTTCTGTTGGGAGCTGCTCTGCCTGGTTTCAGGAGTTGTAACTGCCCCCCTGGATAAGGCTGAGTGAGCAGCCTCTGGAATGCGAGCCACTGAGGAGACAAAGCTTGTCTCCCTGGCAGGAGCACTGCTTCTACTTCATCCATCTCTGGCCCCCGGCACTTTGTCAGTTAGTCAATGATGGGTACAACCCCTCGGGGGGGGGGGGGGCAACCTAAGCCAGACACAATCACTTGAGAGGCCCTCAAGGAAGGACTCAGGGGGCTGCAGCAAAGAGTGGGTGATGGACCCTTGCCTTGCCCCCTCCCCCCCCCAGGTATTCTGATGTAGCCTGAGTCCTCATTTCCATCTGGGAGCAGCGTTCCTGGCTCTAATCCACTTAAGCCTATAAAGCTAGGATGGGGAAGGTGGTGCAGCCCTTTGCCAGCTAGAGTGGGTTCCAGGGTGATCAGCATAAGAAAGAATTCACAAAGTCCTGTGAAGTCTGCTTTGCTAAGAGTGCTTTCATTCATATGATAAGGGTCCTAGAGGAAATAAGTATGTCTCCCAAAGTTTTTGCAACCCCCTTACCTGACAGACACTGACTCAGACTAAGCCCTCAGATCTCTTTGAAATGTTATATATTGTTTGATCCTCGCCGCTTGACATTGATGAGCTTTACCTGTATTCCTGGTTGTCTGAACCTAATAAAAGCTGTTGAAGAAGAGAGTCTTGGTCTTTCTCCTTTGAGAGACTGACCACCTCTCCTCCCCAAGCAGATCATGTCTTGGCAATTTTATTTTCAGCCGTGGCAGATGGGGGACTTACGGGCAAAGTTGCCCCCACAAAGCTCTTCAGTGTTATAAAAATAACAAAGCTTTCCTGGTTTTTATATTTTTATCCTATAGCAAATAATACTAGATTAACAAAACAAAAGTGTACTTAAATTATATTATTGCTATGTATAAAATACAAAACTAAAAGTAAAAAAAGTTCTACAAAGTTAACATGAGAAATAACAAAGTTTAGGCAACAGACTCATTCTTTGTCCCCCTCTGACTATGAATTCATGAACTCTATAAAAGAGCTGAGGTTACATATTATTAAAGTCATATTGCTCTTATAGTCAGATGATGTAGACTGAGAAATAAGTCAAAACAAATTACAGGTTTTAACAAAGCAATGCATACTACAAATACCACAAAATCTTTAAAATGCCATAATATTTCTACCTGTTTTTAATCTTGGCTAATTTTTTAAAACTCTAAGTAGGAAAACTTCACTCCCTTTGTTCACAAAGACCTTTGTGAGGATGTGATTATGCCACACAGCAGGGACCCTCCCTGGACCCCAGTCCTTCGAAGTGGAAGTGGATGCTCACTCTTCAGTCCTTAGGAGGCTCAGCCCCACAACCACCCTCTCTCAGTTCGCCTGACTGCTCGGTCTGGTCCAGGCCTGCCCAGACCAGGAGCTACCACACCAGGCATTATAGGACGAAACTGTTATCATCTGCCAGGAAGGTGTGGAATGATAAGTAAGTTATCGGTCAGCGGTGTGGCCTTGTAAACCCTAGTCGACCTCAAGGAAAGGCAAGAGAAAGCCAAGTGAACAGTGGCTGGCTGGAAATTCCCCTGATTAAAACAGAGCCCTGGATAGCAGCCATAGCAGTAGGTGTGCGGGTGGTTTGTGAGGATCTGTGTGTATTGACAAGTGACACAGGCAGGCCTCTGTGACTGGGAGTCCGATACAGTACATTGTGCTGTGAATTTATCTCTGATCCATGAACATGTATTTTCTTTCTCTCCAATTTTCTATCCTTTCTAGATACTTATCCTTTCTAGATACTTTCTATCCTTTCTAGATACTTGGAGTGATTTCTCCCTTTAAGAGAGCTAGTGCAAATGAGAAAACCTTTTATGTATAGAAAAGCAACTTTTACCTCATTAGTTTCTGCTTAATACAGGCTCTTAAGAGCTCCCCCAAAATGTTCCTTGAATTACTCATTTTTAACCTTAAAATTTATTCTGATTGGAAATTCTTACTCAGAGTCAATTAGAACACTGGTCCTCAGTGAGCTGAATATAAGGACAAACAGAAAAGGAATTTTAAATTCGACTTGCTATTGTGTTTTGCTTTAAACATTCCATTAAAAATTGGTTCAAATGTGACATAATGGTATTATATAAGCAAAACTTTTATTATTGCAACATTTTCAAATCACATATTGTATATCTTTTTATTTTTTTAATTGATTTCTAGGACTGTTATATGTACATCTTTTATTTTTAAATATTGCTTTTATTTAGCCCATCTAGTCTATCTTCTTTTTCACATGGGATCATTTCAGTTGCTGGCAAATGAAAAGTTATTTTAAAAAATTATCTATAAACTCCCAACCACAGCTACATTCATTAATCCATTTCAACATTTCACAATGCTCTCTGTACCAAAATTTCTTTTAACAAATAACTCTGTTGTTCTTGAATATATATAATTAATACCCAAGATAATTTTCTAAGGCCCTGTGTTCAAAGAAAATCAATATTAGTTCATCATTCTCTTTCATGTGCATGAAAAACCCCCAGAAAGATGCCTCGTGAAGTTTGCCTCTAGGTAGGTAACAAATTGTCTCTTTTTTCTAGGTCTTCAGTGAAAACCCTCTAAAGCAAAGTAGTTTATCTACTTAAATATTTATTTTCTTGTTTATTCATTTAATATTGAAATTCCTTTTTGATTACGAAAAAAGTTTGAAACATTTTACCATTTTAAAAGATAGTTTTTAGAAGGAAGCACGAAGGAGGGCAAAGGCAAGTAAAATATCTAAGTACTAAGTAAACCAGTGGCACCATTGGAGGCGGAGCATCCGCCTCCCACTCTGTCCCCCTGCCAAGTCTTTACAGTCCTCACTCATCTCTCACGGAGGCTGGGCTGCTTTTTCTTTCCTGTTACAATGCTCCTCCACCTCACTCCACCCCACTCCTTCTCTCTTTTTTAATTTTATTTATTTTATTTTGCAATGACAGTTGATATTTAATATTACTTTATATTAGTTTTAGGTGTACATCATAGTGATTAGACATTTATACAATTTACCAAGTGATCCCCTGATAATTCTAGTACCTTTGGCACCATACATAGTTATTACAGTATTATGGACTATATTCCCTGTGTTGTATTTTACATCTCCAAGACTATTTTATAACTACCAATATTACTTCTTAATCCTTTCACCTTTTTCAACCACCCCCCATCACCTTCTTTTTCATGGCTAAGTCCATTTCTAGTCATTTTCAGGTCTGTAGTGGGTTGTCTTTTACAGAAATGGCCACAACAGTACTTCCCATCATGCGCTTTCCCAGAGCCTTGCCCTTCTCCCATAGAAGGTACATACCACATGCCCTTCCCTTACACGTGAGCGGACCTTTGATAACTGCTATAGCTTCTATCAGGCTCTTTCTCTCCCAGGACGCTTGGATCCGGAGCCCAGTCATTGTGCTACCAGGAAGTCCAGGCTTTCGGAAGAGGCCACCTGTAGCTGCTTTGGCAAAGAGTCCCAGACGAAGTCCCAGCCCACAGCCCCCGACTGACTAAGCGCTCAGCTGATTCCAGTTCCCAGCTTTAGAACTCCATCCCACCTTCCTCCACTCCCCTCCCCCGACACGCAACAATCTTCCGTTTGAAGCTCCAGACACCATAGATCAGAGACAAAAAATGTCTGCTATGTCGTGACCAAATTCATGACCCACAAAATTTATGAGCATCATAAATGGCTGTTTTATTGCCACCAAACTGAGCCACTCTGTTTTCCAACAGTAGATAACCGAAAGAGATCTCACTCAAAGTTCTCCTTCTAAAGGAAGCTTCCACTAGCTGGGTCAGAACTCACTCCATTACAGGAAAAATTCATGTTTATTTATGCCAGTCCAAGAAGGAAGCTGTTTTAATATTAGTCCAAGCCCAAATGAAATTCTAAGTTACATCTAGTGAGAAAAATATGAGGATTGTAGTCAATTTCAGAAGGATCAAATCAAGAGGCAGCAGCAAGTCTTTCTGGGTTGTAAAGGCCTCAAAACCTTAAGCTTAGAACAAGAATTATACGTCTCAGAAAGCACGAAAGACAAACACAGAAATGTTTTATTCCAAGCTCACTCACAGTAACCCACGGAACTCCAGTGAAGTGGAACTAAAAGCTACAAGGTTGTGTCCACAGTTTTCTCCACAAATTAGTTCTTTGTGTGGGCAGACTGTGCTGAGTTTATCCTCACATGTTCACAGTGTCTCACCGAGCTCCCTAATAAAGGACAACACAAAGATCTACAAGAAAACTGCTGTATATAGCATCAAAACATAAGACCACACTTCCAAATCTAGATTTTTAAATCCATTAACCTAATTAAAGGCCTTCCTCTAAATGCAGAACCAGTGACCTAGCACTCACCTTCCTCAAACCTGGCATTCTTCAACCTGCCTCATTAGAACACGGAAGTCTTCAGCAGGACTCACATTTCAAATCCAGAACACGCGCATGGACAACAGACCAGCAGATCACGTCTCTTTATGGCCATGCCCGAGGCAAGGCAAGATGGCTTCATGCAGTTAATGTCCTCTTATAAAATAAAACCAAAGACAAAGTGAAAGCTCTTTCTATTCATGCTCATTTCCCCATTTGATTATATGCTAGCAGATACAGCTGCTGTCTGTACTTCATTTACATCCCTTGATGCAAAGTGACATCTTCCAGAGGGGTCTACCAGTATTCCTGACAAGCCACCAGCCAGCTCTGCTCCAAGGCTGTTCGTCACAGAGTGCTTGGGCATCCCGACACCAAACCCATTAGGAAGGGGAGGATGCTTCCCTGTGGAGTCAGTTCCAGATACATCTGTCCTACTAAGATGGCATGAGAAATAACAGCCTGAGCAGCCTGGTTCACTGAACTGCCCTTTGGGGGGACTGCTGCTGACCCTTTGGCACTGAAGTTTTTGTAGAATATATAAACATGCCCACACTGAAGATGTCTGCCAACAGTAAAAGCAGACCATATTTCAAGGTTTACTGCAGGGCTACTTTCAAAGATAAAAATCTCTGTCACACTATATGGCACTTTCTGATCATGCTTATGTCTTTCACCTCCCTTTAAACAGGGCCTAAGTATCATTCAGCTCACAGGGGAGGAAACAGTGGGGTTCTATTATGGTTGATAAACTTTGGCACAAAACGCACCAAAGTTTCCAGTCTGCTCTGGTATAGTAGTCAGAAAAGCTCTCGGAAAAAATAAAGTCATTTTTTTTCCTCACTATAAAACACTGAAATAAAACCCAAATCATTTTTCAGACTTCCAGGTTTTCTGACAGCATTTCTTTCTGAGGTTGGGAAATGGCACGTCCTAGTGCTAAGTGTCCTTCTGAGTGTATCTGGCTCGTAAGGGACAAGTTTTAGGATCCATTGGTTCTAAACACCACTTAAAACAAGACATTATGGGCAAGTTCCCAAACCATTCCCATTAAATAAAGAAGGTCTCCAGGGTCAAAGGATACTTGGTTTGGGGAAATCCAAACCCAACAGTGAAATCCAAATCCAAACAGTGAAACCTGTTCTGAAGTTCTGTATCAGAAAAAAGTTAAGATCAAATTTGATGTACTTAGAGATTAAGACTCATATCATTAACCCCACTTGTCCTATTACTTTGACTCAACAGAAAACTACAAAACGAAGCCAACAACAACAAAAAGTCACTACACCAAGTGCTACCACAGGAATATTCCATTCTCTGTATGGTGCTCTAGGTACTGCGTATCATAGACGTGATTCCATAGGTAACTGGCTGACAATAACTACTCACAGGGAGAAGTGTGGGATGCTCCTGCACGGTTTATCTTTTGAGAGGACTACCATCCATACAGTCTCCCCCAGCCATGACCTGCCTGCAAGGGGCATAGCACGCTGGACAGGTTCCACTCACCTGGGTGACACTGACCTCATCCAGGCCAAGGAGACTGAAATGGCCCCCGCCTCAGTCTTGAATATTTTAGAGTTGGGCCCCTCTTCATGCCTGGAAAAGCAATCCATGGGGTTTTCCCGTTAAAACAGAACAAACAATACAAAACCCAGAATTACTGATGCGAAAAGTACTTTGTTTTTCAAGTGTCAGAAATGAAGAGCGGCACTTAGACCCCTTTACAGGAGCCTGCGCACCTGGTCCAGCCTCAGAGCACCTGCTGGCCTGAGGGCAGCGGCCGGCTGCTCTCCGGCAGCACAGAGGTCACAGTGGCAGCAGCCTCACAAAGCTCTCCCCAAGGACAACACTGCAGGCACAGGTCATGGAAACGGCTCCTCAGTAAGAAACCCATGACCCTTCAGGTACTATTTGCTGGTTTCAGTCTCAGAATTACAGTAATAGCTGTTAGCTTTCCAAGTACACAGACAACTGCTGTGTCTAATAACCCATCTGCTCCGTCACGTATGTGAGCCCTTTGAAGCTTCTACTTACTAGGCAATCCTTGATTAAATATACAGCAGATTGCTCTTAGAGAAGTCAAACTATGAAAAAATTTAAAAGAACCACTTTCAAAGAAAACTTTTTATTTGTTCTTTCATCAATCTAATTCTGTTTGGGCAATACGCTAACAAAGTCCAGTAGCATCTGTGTGGTAAGGAGAAAGATGCCTCCAAGAAAGCGTGTCAAACACCTTGCTTCCAGTAACATTCTGGCTTTAGTAGCCTGTCTTGAAGTCAAGAGAAGGTCAAGTTAATTGCAAAAGGAGAAAAAAATCAAATCCAAAGGCTCTGCCCATAATCTCCCTTAAGCTACTGAACATAAAGACATGAAGTTTTTCTCCCAGACAAATAATCAATATGGGACAAAAGCAGCTGTCACTAACCAGCTGAATGAGAAGGCAAATTACTAAGAACTAGTGTTTCTAAATGTGATGCATTTTTGTTCCAAAGCCTAACCTTCAGACAATGAGGCATGAAGAAGAGGGTATCCTAAAAATAAAGTATAGAATAGTAAGGCATAAGCAGGTTTATTCAATGATATTTCAATAATGAATCTCCTTCTACAACTAGATGAAGGACCAAAGTAATCACAGAGCCTTACAAGAATGTGAATTAAAAGTTTTATTACTAGACATTTTTCTTATTCATCACTTGCCTTTTTTTCTTTCAAGAAGCGAAGAAAAGTAGGAGATAGAAGGATGAGGACCAGGAAACATTAAGAGGGTGAATCACCCTGAGCTTCTTTCTTCAAATAAATAGAATAAAAAATAATCACACAAAGCCTGATGGCAAAAATAGAGGAAAAATGCATAAACCCAAGGAGGCATAAAATTCCATCAGAATCTGAGTCCATTAAAAAATGCAGCCCATTTCCATTAAACTTTGCCAGTTCTTCTCACAAGACAGACAACACAGTACTGATGGCGATCTGGAGACAAAAGAGCCAGCTGCTAGTCTCAGTCATGCCACTCCCCCTCCTTTGGAATCCTACACCTTCTAAAAATGTTGAGTCTGTATTCATTGTATTTTATCTAAAGTTCAGAGTCTAGTAAGTTACTGTCTTCTCTGATCTTCAGTTTGCTCCTCGGGGAAACACCATGATAAAAAGTATGAGTACATTGCTCTGGCTGGTATGGCTTAATGGATTGGGAGTCAGTCTGCAAACCAAAAGGTTGCTGGTTCGATTCCCAGTCAGGGTACTTACCTGGGTTGCAGGCCAGGTCCCCAGTTGGGAAGGGGCAAGAGGCAACAAACTGAAGTATCTTCTTTTGCATATTAATGTTTCTTTTTCTCTTTCTCCCTCCTTTCCCCTCTGTCTAAAAATAAATAAATAAAATCTTTAAAACAAAAGTACTAATATATCAACAATTTATCTGTTCTCTTCCCAAAATACAAATTAATATATATATAGTAGCATTAAGAACCATTGAACATGCAAAGCACTATGGTAAGTTCTGTGAGATGGTTAAATGACATAGAGAATTTCTTAAACTTTCCAAGATAAGATTCTAGGTAAAGAAAGATAGGAATATATACATGTGTATATATATATACATATATATGCACACATATATGTACATATGTATGTATACCTATATATTATCATATAGGTGTATATATACCTATATATATAGACCAATATATATAGAATATATATACCAATTCTCTAAAACTGAGCAGGCAAAGACAGACTCAGGAATAAGCTTAAGGTAATGAAAATATAATATTAATATTCTCAAGATTAACTCACTTAATAGCATTATTAGGAATCCTACATATATTAAACTCACACTATTTGAAGTAGCAAAGGGCAATGGTTCTCACACCCAAGTTATCTGTGAAGGGGTTGAGCCCTGAAAATCATCTATGCAAGATCACAGTGGACACACAGAGGTTGAGAGCTGCCGCATGGCGATGTCAGGACTGTAGGTAATTTGTTGTTCTTTCTCTCTGTCTTTCTCCTTGTAATTCACTTATTTAACCAACCATTTACCTAGTACTATGTGTCAGCTACTAGGCTGAGCTCTAGACTCTAAATATATAAAAAATCAAGGTAAAATCTACACCTCTAAGAAGGTCAGAGAAATGAACAAAGATAAATACATCAGTGGGCAATTAACAGAACCTGTGGCCAGCAGCCTAGCCCTGTGAGAGGATAGCAAGCAGCTGTCTTGGGCTGGGGCACAAGGTGCATGCTGGGAAGTAGTGAGAGATGAGGGCAAAAAATATCTAAATTGCAGACATGGAAACTGTGAGGGAAAAGCTGGTTTTCTAAGCAGTTGAATTATAGATGAATGTTTCCTTCCTTTCTGCCAATCAGCGTTTTCTCATTTGTCTCATTTGTGTAACAGAGAAAACTCTGTTGTTTTGCTCTTAAGCTGAAGGTAATGGAAAGCTATTAAATAAAGGTTTTTTTTTAAATCAAGGGTCCCAGGATGGCATTGAAGAATACATGAACCCTCTGAAAATATATGCAAAGCTTAGTACATTGGCATATTTTCCTGGGGAGAGAGTTTCTTTTTTTAATCATATTATTAAAAGGGTCCATCTCACACATACACCTATATGGAAAGAGAGAAAAAAAACAGAAAGAAAAAGAGATTAAGAATCATTACATTAAAAAATTTTAGCAAGGGAGTAATGTGATCAGATTTGTTTCTTAAAAAACAGTTCAGGAAGCAGAACGCAGAATGGACTGGAAGGGATACTGCTGGAATGAGGGAGATCCCTAAGGAGTTGTCTCAGTAAAGCAGAAGCTAACCTGAGGTCTAGATAAAAGCCATGGCAGTGGGGGAGGATGATAAAAGTTCCCCTTTGCTAAATGCTTGCCATGTGCTGGCCACTGCGCTGGCCACTGAGATATTTAAAATATCTCAGTTAAACTTCATAGCAATCCTAGGAGTTAGTTATTGCTGTTCTTTTACAAATGAGCAAACTAAGCTCCCAAAGGGCCTGAGCTTGTCTAAAGCACGGTTAGTAAGGAGTCCACAGCTAATCCTGAGCTCTTATTAACCACACGCCTGCACAGCCTCCTGAAAGGCAGCTGTTTGATGTGACTACTTGACAGAGCAGCTTGCCGACTTTAACCAACAATTAAAGGGAAATGCTGGGATTTGATCCAAATTTATCTGCTTCCAAAAATCAATGCTATTAGCCACTATACTAACCTGAAGGAAAGAAGTGGGTTTGAGGTAAATCTAATACATCTTGGTAAACCAACTAGATATGGAAAATAGGGAAGAGATGACTCCCTGGGAACTAGGCATCATCCACTAAAATAGAGAATAATATAGCATGAAGAGAGGTTAAAAGGAGTGTGGAAGGAGAGAGAAGATGACGAAGTCATTTCTGGACATATTAAACTTGAAGTCACAACAGACACCTAAGATATCCAGTGGACAGGATGAGGAAATGAGGACTGTCCAGGAAAAGTCCAACCATTGTTAATACAACAAGAATAGTTTGCACAACATCAATATAACCTGAAAGCCGAGGAAAGTGGACTGGAATGTACATGGGTAAAAAAATGAGCACTTCACTGTACTAGTCAGTGTGGGTAGTAGATGGCTTTGAGTGAGCATGTGTACTGTGTGGTCGTCACATTCAAAGTGACGGAGTGAATAGAGGAACAAATCTGCACCAAGTTTTGTTTTAAGCTTGAAGATTCCTCCAGGGAAACTGTGTGGATGATTCAGAAGGCCCCAGCTGTGGGCACCTGGTGAGTAGCAGCTTCATCAGATAATATGCCAGCTCATGCATCACATCTTACACAGAGTTTTTTTTTACAAAACATCAGATCACCCAGGTGACTCAGCAACTCTACAGCCCAGATTTGATGCCTTGCAACTTCTGGCTTTTCCCAAAACTAAAATCACTTTTAAAGGTGACACCTTTAAATGTCTTCTTAAAGAGGAAGACATTTTAGACCTTCAATGAAATTCAGGAAAACATGACAGGGTAGCTGATGGCGATTGGGAGAACTGTGTGAGGTCCCAAGGTGCCTACCTTGAAGGGGACTGAGGAGCCATTGTCCTATGTACAATGTTTCTTGTATATTGCATCTTCTTCACTTAATGTCTCTATTTTTCTTTTTCTTTTTTTATAGATTTTATTTATTTCTTTTAGACAGAGGGGGAAAGAGAAGGAGAGAAACATCAATGTGTGGTTACCTCTTGGGCACCCACTACTGGAAACCTGGCCTGGCCTGAAACCCAGGCATGTGCCCTGACTGAGAATCAAACAGGCAATTTTTTGGTTCACAGGCTGGTGCTCAGTCAACTGAGCCACACCAGCCAAAGCCAATTTCTCTATTTTTCATATTATTTGGTAGATACCTTCTGAACAGACCTCGTACGTTAGGATAGATAGATACTCAGTAGGTTTTGAAGACCTGCATGTGAAATAATCAAAGATCTTAGCAGACGCATTGCTAATGCAATGGGGCATGGTGGTTGATAGGCAAGCTCTGGCATCAGACTGCTTACTCCAACATGTAACCAGCTGTGATCTAGGCCAAATTTCTTATCTTCCTTAAGCTTCGGTGTCCTATTTCACAGGAGGTTCAAAAGGATCCAAAAAGCTAATACATATAAAGCTAAGCACTCAGCACATACCTGACTCCAATAAATGTCAGCTTTGTCTAAGAAGAGTCTTAAAGAATATCAACATTTAAGGTTAGTAGGAAAAGAAAGCAGCCCCAGAGGACTCTGAGCAGGAGCTGTCAACGGTTTAGATAGAATCTGCAGAAACTGACTTTAAGGAGGATATGTAAGTTTCTAGAGGCAAAGAATAATTGACAATGTCAAGTGCTACAAAAAGGTCAAGAGAGAATAGGGCTCTACCAAAGTGCAATAAATTTAAGCAGGCCATGTCATTTGGAAGACCAGTCAGGGAAGCAGTGGGGACAGAGCCCAAGACAGTGAGTGATGGGTAATNCAAAAGGATCCAAAAAGCTAATACATATAAAGCTAAGCACTCAGCACATACCTGACTCCAATAAATGTCAGCTTTGTCTAAGAAGAGTCTTAAAGAATATCAACATTTAAGGTTAGTAGGAAAAGAAAGCAGCCCCAGAGGACTCTGAGCAGGAGCTGTCAACGGTTTAGATAGAATCTGCAGAAACTGAATTTAAGGAGGATATGTAAGTTTCAAGAGGCAAAGAATAATTGACAATGTCAAGTGCTACAAAAAGGTCAAGAGAGAATAGGGCTCTACCAAAGTGCAATAAATTTAAGCAGGCCGTGTCATTTGGAAGACCAGTCAGGGAAGCAGTGGGGACAGAGCCCAAGACAGTGAGTGATGGGTAAGAAAGCAGGTACACTAGACTTCCAATTAGCCTAGCTTATGGAAGGAAAGATGATGGGTAGTAATAGAGGGTGGAAGTGAGAGGATTGTTTTATTTCATTGTAGAGGAAAGAAGTGATGTGTTAATGTGTAGAGGAAAAGGGCTGATACAGAGAGAGAAGCTGAAAATACATTAAGTGGAAAGTAATTAGTAATAAACTAAGGTACCAGAGGAGACAGAAGATGGCATCTTAGGACACAGGTGAAAGGATTTGCTTGGGGCAGGATGATGTACCCTCTTCCCCTAAGACAGGAGAGAAGGAACTAAGGTAGAAGCAATGTAGATATATTTTCACGTAAGAAGGGCCAACAAAACTGAGGAGTTCCCACCCACCGGCCTCTATTTTCTCTATAACACTACCATCATCATCGCCATAGTCATCACAGATGTGCTAGGGATGTGACCAGGATTGTGTAAATCATTTCCTCACAAACACAGTACGCTATTCTAGGTGTTAAGCATTGTACTGATTCTAGATGTATCACTCAATCAACTCTCGTGGCAACACTTTGAGACAGATATTCCCATCATCTCTATTTACTCGTGAGTAAATTGAGGTTTGTCAAGGATAAACAACTCTCACCTACAGTCACCTTGCGGAGCAAGGGGACCAGCTCACACCATCTGACTCTAAAGTCTGACATCTTAACCAATAACCAGGTGAGGTTGGCTGCTAAATGGAAGTGATAGGGAGTCTTAGGGAACTTGAAAAAGTAGAAAATGTTAAAATATCTGCACAGAGACAAAAAGAAATCAAGTTCACATATCAGTTAGTTACATGAGTAAAATTAGACTTAAGATATCCTAATTCTTTTTTTTTAGACTTAAGATATTCTAATTCTTTGCACATTCCCTGTCCAAAAGATGACATTTTCATTTCAACTAACATTAAGAAAAACAATGTTTTTATATGATAAGGATAACATTTAGCACTACAATTTTTTTTGAACTACAATGTTATATGGTGCTCTTACCCTCTTAAAATGAAGATATCACTTCTAACACTAAGGTTCCAACAGGTTCATCAAAAAAATAGATCTTCTCAAATGTTCAATCTTTTTTATTAATAATGATACTGTTGTTGCTTGGGGTTTTGACTATTGCCTTTCCTCCAAATAGTTCAAAGTGCTTTAATATCTGTGACTTTATTGTTACAAGATCTCTTGAGATAAGCCTGTTTTGAGATGGGGAAACTCTCATAAAGTAAAATTATTTAACCAAAACCAAATAAAGGATTCAAAGTTGGAACGAAAACTAGTGATTCCCAGCTCAGGGCTCTTTGTCTTAGCCTCTGACACTTACCGGAAAGACATTTATTTGCTCACTCCGCAGTCTGTGTCCCTCACCCCCACCCTGGAAATACCCTGGATCCAGGCATGCTGAATAGACACAAAAAACTATAACTAGTTGTTAGCAGGGGTTTTTTTTTCCTCTTTAAGGAGACCACCTCTAAAGCTGCTGGCTGACTTACCATAAAAATTAAGGGTTTTAAGAACCTTGTAGAAGAGACTGACTCCTTCTTCTTAAATACAAGAAGTACTCCACAAATATTTGTTCAATGCATCAAGAAAGAAAGAAAGGGTAGAGAATAGGAGTGTGAGTAGGCGTGCGATAACCCCCAGGCCCCTGGCAGACAACTTGGTTTTGTCAGACCCAGATGGGAGCACAGAGCAAGAAGCCAGCACACTCAAGTTTCCAGAAAGAGTGAGTGGTGGGATTAGAGCTGAAGGTGTAGTCACAATGGGGATCAAATCACAGAACAACAGTTTCTGTGTTGTTTTCACCGGTTAATTTACATTTTAATCAACAGAAGAAGGGGGAAATAACCCCTTTATTTCCCACCACAACAGAAGGCGATCAGACCATAAACTGGGGCTTTAATGCACAGACAGAAAATAGCCAGACGAGGGTGGTGAGGCTAGAGCAAGGCTGCCGGGGGTAGAAAAGGACTCAAAATTCTATGAAACTGTTCTGAAATACGAATCCAGAGGGATGTGGGTAGACGAGGAGAGGAGAGGGACAGTAGGTTTTTAGGGACAGCCTCACTATATAGAAGGAGGCACGACAGACTGAAGAGAAACAAAAACTCTCCAGAATGCGTGAGGGATGCACATGATAGAACCTGTCAATCCCATGATTTTTTTCTTTTCCAATTCTAACAAAGCGGGGGGTGTTAACCTCTAAAAAGCCACAGAAAGCATAAAGCTTTCTATTCAGCTTGGAAGATAATTCATTAAACTAACAATTTGCAGAACCCTGTGAAGGTTTCTGGAAATTACTCAATTCTCTTCCAATGGGGTATTTACAAATAAAAAGCTTCATTTTATCAATGGAGATAGAGTTGTGGGAAGGAAATCAAAGGGAAAAAAAAATGTGGTCTAAACCTAGATCTCAGAATATAACCTGAAGAAATGAATAGATCGTTTTGATTTTAGGGGAAAAGTCACCAAAGAAACTAAACCTAAATCTGGGTAAAAATCAATGTTATGCACCCAAATGGTTCTGGACAATCGAAAACAATTTCTCATGATTTGTTTTTGTTTGGTTTTGAATGGAAATTGATGCAGATACTGAAAAGAATTTGATGAGAGGGAAAAACTGAAAAGCTACCAGAAAACTTGATTTTATCTGAGAATTATACAACCAGCACGTTGCTATCCTTGAGGTACAAACACCTCACTGATGGGATAACCAAGAACATCGCCGACACAGGCCAGGCTTTTCATTCTTCTTCCCAATTTTCCTCCAGAAATCTCAGTGACATCCTCCTGACACCTAACCTCCCAACCAAATAACTGCATGACCCTTGGCCCTCTTTTCTCATCCCCAGCATCCTATTTTTAAAAATGATAAAATTTAGCCTTAGATAGTCAAAAACTGTTTATCTTCCCTATATGCATAATTCACCAAGAATTTGATGCTTATCAAAAAGCCAACAGCCCAGAAAGTAGCTCTACATTCCAGATGAACAGCAAGAATAAAATAGACCTACAATGGACAGATATGAGAAACCAGTATTTTCAATGCAAGGCTCAAAGATGAAAAGGTTTCTTTTCCCCACCATTGTGATTCCACAGATCCACATGCAGCTTTTAGGCCCAGAGCCCCAGCCTCTGATTAGCACCAGTCTTATGTAGGCCAGGGTCAAATACAACCACGTGGAGTACTTACTTGTCTTGGAAAATGTCCTGAGTTGCTTCATCCTTTCTCTGGATGTCTTCACACAGAGGGAACAGTGTCTTTATTTCAGAGACAGGAATCTGACATTTAGCTGTCACCTAGTGGGGGGATCCGGCATGTTCCAAACTCACTGCAGAGTTGAGGGCAGATGCTTCAGGGGTGTAAGGCTCTGCACAGTAGACACTGTGCAGAGAACGTAAGAATTTTAAAACGCAGACGTAGACATCAGATACGGCTTCAGATCCTTTCTGAACAGGCATCCTCCCCGCCTTTAGCTCAGGAGGGCTGTGCCATTCCTATGATATAAAGAAGAGAACAAAGAGAGTGGGCCCAGCACCGCCTCGGTCAGCAGGGCCTGGACAACGTCTGAAACCAGCTGGAAAACAGACCCAAGCCTAGCAGCACTGTCAGCCGAAGCCTTCCTGGAAAAGAGCCTCATCTTGTAAAGAGGCTGATACTTTAACTACTTGGAGATGTGAAGTCCCCTAAAACACGTAATTCCAAAGGCCTCTGACAATGCAAGATTGTGATTTTTGTTATAATCCTTTCACCTCCCTTCACATGCTTTGCTATCTCCCTTGCTTAGTCTTAGAAAACAGTGTGTGCTAGATGAAGCAGCTAGTGAAAGGGGAGCTGCCCGTGCTCAGTGAGTCCCAGGAAGAAATCTGTAGCAGAGAAGAGAATGCGGGTCTGTCCCAACCTTCCCAGCCAGAGTGCTGAGTCTGGACTATCCTGCACCAGTCTCTTACTTTTGTCCATCTCCACTACTGTGGTTGCCTCTCACACTCCCCTTACTGGGGACCTGGCCTGCAACCCAGGCATGTGCCCTGACTGGGAATCGAACTGGCAACCTTTGGTTCACAGGCTGGTGCTCAATCCACTGAGCCACAGCAGCCAGGGCACTAAAGCCATTGTAAAGCAAGCTCCTTACCCTTCTAAAGTCATACACAACATCACCCCTACACCCTCCCTTAACCTATCACCTGCCACCCTCCTCCTTAGAGCAACCTGGCTAGACGGTACTGTTCCTATTTTACTCTTACACCAAGCCGATTCCAAACTTTGGGCCTTGTGCTTAAAGCTCCCTCTGCCTCTTCTGCCTTCCTCTGGATCTCAACTGGGGTGGCCTTTGTTTTTTGTTTTTTTTTTATCATTCTGTTCTTCACTCAATTACCACCCCCTCAGAGAGTCTTTCCTGAGACTGCCCTACCATTCAGTCATTCTATGTCATTAAACTTGTTTTCTCTTTCTGATAGAACTTACCATTAACTAAAATCATCTTATCAGTTTTTTAGTTTACTTATCACCTTACCTTCCCCCTTGAAGGTAGGGGTCCTGTTTGTCTCACTTGTTGCTAAATCCTAAGTATCAAAAATAGCACCTGATATATAGCAAACACCTAACAGACATTGGTTGAAGAAATAACAGGAATGGGGCCAAGATCAAGGCCAGGGAAGGTTCTCCATTGCACACACAAGTGGAAATCTGGACAGCAAGCCTCTTCCATTCATCCATCCGTACTGCTTTCAGTTTACTAAGCTAGGCCTTGGTAGTAACGGTATCTGCCCAGAAAAGTAAATACTCTAAAAGGAGCACGAAAAGGTGAGCTAAAGCTACTTACAGCAAACAAGTAGCGGAAGCTCTCCTCTCCACTCTCTGTCACTGCTCTAGTTCAAGCTTTCGTGAGGACCACCACAGGTCTCCACACTGGCTTCCAGTCCACTCCTGGGCCACCACCAGACCTGTTTTCTAAAAAGCAGGTCACCTTCCTGCCCACAGAATCTTTCTGAGATAGCCCAGTGCCTGCAGATCAAGTCCAAACGCTATCTACCTTCCACACCACTTTTCCCATCATTTTCCCACCCAGCCAGTTCTCCAACCTAATGGAACTGTTTGTGGATCCCCAAACACACTACTCTTCCCTTCCTTGTGTGTTCATGCTTGTGTTCGTGCTATTCCCTTTTTCTGGCGCGCCCTTGTCACAGGACGCCTCCCCTTTTCCCTCAGGGAAGCCTTCCTGAAGTCTCCCACGTGCAGGAATGTCTCTTTCCTCTTACTCCTGCAGCAATTTTGTCCCAACACTGTTGTAACTATTACTTTTATATCTCTCTACCCCCCCACTTCTTTTGAGGGGTCCTTTCAAGTTGTGAACTTCTAGTACCTTTAGCAACATGGCGTGTTGACAGTACTCAATAAAAGTTTGTTTTATAAAAACTGAATTCCATTTATAAATGCCCTAGTCATGATACTTCTTTATACAGAAAAGCCATGTTAAAAACTCTCCTCCACAAAAGAAAACAAAGTTGATAAATTATAAAAGTCAAAGTTGCCAGTTCTTAATAGCTCTGAAAGATAACAATGCCTGTGTTCATGACTTACATCTATTCACTAATCCAGCAAACACTGAAGTTAAACAGAAACCACCCGGGGTAAATCGGCCAAGTATTGAAAGTTTCTATTCCTCACCACAGTAACCTGTTTGCAAGCTTTCCACACTGACTGGTCTAATCTCCCTTCCCAACAAATGGCAAAAGCCATCTTGAGGTCCAGTTGACAAAAACACCAAAGACTTTTATACAAGTAATTTATACTTGATTACATGTAGAATACTACAGCATGTTAAGCTTCACATTTCTAATTTTACAACAAAAGTTACTTTCCCCCCAACTACTTAAAGGAATTATAAGTATCAAAAATTTAAAAAAGAACAACAGGCAATTTCTCTTGTGTAGGAGATCTCTCAAAATCTAAACAGGCCGTAATATGAACCTGAGCTTAAGGATGCTTTGAGAAGTGCGTCAGGAGCACAGCCAATGGTCTCTCCATCACACAGGCCCCTCAGACAGGCCCTCCACTGCTCTGTAGGGAAGAGTTTGCCTGAAAGCGCTGCTTGTGATTTTTCTCAGCTCGTGGGGATTCAGAGAAGCCTGTGATCTACCGCCACCCAGTGAACCCAGGACTGGACCACCCTCCCCACGGACCCTTGTCTACGCCTCCCCGTCCACAGCACATGTCAGGGCTCCGTCAGCTTCCCCAGTCCCCCTTGATCCAAGCTCCACCTTCCAATTCCTCTAGCCCAGGATTCAGAAATGTGTATTTTATGTTTTCCTGTAAAAATTTCATACTATAAACTCTTTGTCTGACCTCATGCTACCTTTACTTATGACATCGTTGATAAACATGGCACTGGAACACTTCTTCCCTAGTAGTGATTACTATACAGCTCATGAAGACTCTACTATTTAGATATTTAAAAAAAAAAACAAAGTCTCATTCACATAAAATAGGGGAGAAAAGCCTAGAAAANCATGTTAAGCTTCACATTTCTAATTTTACAACAAAAGTTACTTTCCCCCCAACTACTTAAAGGAATTATAAGTATCAAAAATTTAAAAAAGAACAACAGGCAATTTCTCTTGTGTAGGAGATCTCTCAAAATCTAAACAGGCCGTAATATGAACCTGAGCTTAAGGATGCTTTGAGAAGTGCGTCAGGAGCACAGCCAATGGTCTCTCCATCACACAGGCCCCTCAGACAGGCCCTCCACTGCTCTGTAGGGAAGAGTTTGCCTGAAAGCGCTGCTTGTGATTTTTCTCAGCTCGTGGGGATTCAGAGAAGCCTGTGATCTACCGCCACCCAGTGAACCCAGGACTGGACCACCCTCCCCACGGACCCTTGTCTACACCTCCCCGTCCACAGCACACGTCAGGGCTCCGTCACCTTCCCCAGTCCCCCTTGATCCAAGCTCCACCTTCCAATTCTTCTAGCCCAGGATTCAGAAATGTGTATTTTATGTTTTCCTGTAAAAATTTCATACTATAACCTCTTTGTCTGACCTCATGCTATCTTTACTTACGACATCGTTGATAAACATGGCACTGGAACACTTCTTCCCTAGTAGCGATTACTATACAGCTCATGAAGACTCTACTATTTAGATATTTAAAAAAAAAACAAAGTCTCATTCACAGAAAATAGGGGAGAAAAGCCTAGAAAAAGCATGAAAGAAGAATCTGTTTTTTATTAAGCCCTCCTGAAAAAACAAAGGGCTTCCTGAAGGAAAAATTTAGAAAGCACCCTAACTTGACCTTTTTCATCAGCTCAGAATATTTTTGTATTTTAGCAGAAAGAAGGTAGCATTTGTCCATTAAATAGATAGGACCTCACCCTGAGAGGATAAAAACATTTGTTTGTGACTGGCCAATTACCCTAATTTTTACTTGGTTCTCTTTCATTAAAAAAAAAAAAAAAACACAATTTGCTCATCTTTCCTTTCTCACTTGAAATAATCTCTGAAATTTGGAATTTAGGATTTTGGTGGTTGGAAATAAGCCTTTAATGGCATCCTCCTCTTGATCTCTCTTACCAAGCTCATGGAGTCAATCAAAGCATTCACAGCACTCGACTGGGCTTCTAAAACAAGGATACACAAAGAACAGAAAGAAAAAATGACTACCTGCATTATTTTCCACTAAAACAAGTGTTTTCCACTCACAGCTATTCATAGCAATGTTGGCAGGTTACACAGCCTCACTCTGCCAAAAAGAATCTCTAGTTATACAAATCATTTTTCTTGACTCTTAGTTTCTTTATTTGTAAAAGAGAGTAGCTGGCCTCCTAGGTCCTTTCCAGCTCTACCATTCAGTGAACTTTTAAAAAAAATATTGTATTTATTTATTTGTAGAGAAAGAGGAAGGGAGGGAAGAAGACGGGGAGAGATTCATCAATCCTGGCTGCCTCTGGTATGCTACCATCTGTGACAGGACCCGTGATCCAGTCATGTGCCCTGACCACGACCTGAATCCATGACATTTTAGTTTGCAGGACGATGCCCAATTCACTGAGCTACCAGTCAGGAAACATCTAAAGGGCTCAGTGCACTTTTGACAATGGAATATCATAGCAAAAGCAAAAGAGATGGTTCCAGAGGAATGCACCACAGCCACACAAAACCCAACTTGCCTGTGACAATTCAAAACATTCAGGATTCACTGAATTAATATTGAAAAGAAATTAGTGATTAGTTAAAGAGAAAAACATTTTTAAAAGGAAAACCCTTTTAGTAATAAAGAATCAACTTTATAAAGATTAAATATAATTTGTATCAGACAGAGTATTACAACTTAACGGGAAGAACCCATGGGGCCGGGTGAGCCATTCCTTCCAATCTCCCCGAGAGACTGGGAGCTCAGAAGGAGCTCTTTCCTCTCAGAAACCTCACAGCATTAAGGACAGTCGGTGTGTATGCACACCTGTGTACGTGTCTTACTTACCCCATCCTATTCAAAGTCTAAAGATCCTTTTTAAAAAAAGATTGTATTTATTCATTTTTAGAGAGAGGGCAAGGGGTGGAGAAAGAGAGGGAGACAAACACAGATGTGTGAGAGAAACATCCATCAGTTGCCTGCTTTGCACACCCCACACCCCTCAACTGGGGACCAAACTCACAACCCAGGAATGCGCCCTGACAGGGAATTGAACTGGTGACCATTTGCTTCATGGAACAACATCCAACCAGCTGAGCCACATCGGTCAGGGGTCTGAAAAGCCTTCAGAGCAAAAACATGACTTCCTTTTCTTTATGTCTCTCCTAATACTTAAAAGAAAGCAAGGGCCCTTCAATAAAAATCCACCCTTAGCAACACAAATGACACGACCCAAAGCCATGTGGATGAGAGGCAACTCTCCCCAAAATGCTTCTGCTTTAACTGCCATGTATAGCTTTCATCCTGCTGAGTCATATAGCAGTTCAGCTGCTGAGAGCTGAGCTGCTATTTCTGGGTCATTCACAGCCACCAGGCAAAAGGTAGAAAATAATAAGTGGTTCCTAAAACACCCATTATGCTTTTGTACGTCACCTTTTCAAATTTTCCTTTTGACAAGCTACTACAGAATGAAAGAGCGTACAGGTATTCATCGCAGAACCTTTCTATCCCATCTTTGGTCTTTCTAGGGGAGGCTTCAGGCGCTGGCACAGCCCTCGCCATCTGAAGCTGATGACCACAGGGTCCGCCTGGCAATAGTAGCAGGCGGTACTTGCGTGTGAAGGCTTAGTGATCTCCATTTGCCGTTACGAGCTAGCATCAGGCCAAAACACCCTAGCACGGCACACTCACACATAAATGTCAACTTGGGAAATAAGCCAAACACTTTTAATAATACATTTTTCCGATGGAGACAATGCAAACAAAAATATGTTAACTCACAGAAAATAAATCAACAGATCGAGAGAAATTTAATGTTTTAGGTCCTGAGTGAAGGGTGTATGTCCATAATTTCTAAACAAATTTCTCTCTTTTTAAAATGTTTTACCCATTTAAAGTTTGGAGAAGGAGAGATAAAAGATTCTAACACACTAGTAGCTTCTATACATTAAAGTCCATCCCTGGCTCCGCCATGATGCAAAGCGACCCACTTCTCGAAGGAGATAAAGATACAAACTTCAGAAGTCTGTTTGTTTCTTGGCTCTACTCTCGCACACTTCTCCCAAATGATCTAACTAGAGAAACATACAGAGAGAAGTCAGTTTTGAGATTTGCTTTGTGGTCCCCTAATCTTCCGCTGACTCAGATATGAACTTGTAAACTAAAACCTCTAGTCATTGTTCTGTGCTCTTTTTGGTATGTTTCCACATTTGGTCTGCTACTATATTTTATTAAAACTGCCTTCAACTCCGAGATCTCTGGAAGACGGGACCTGCGTCTGTGAGAATCATTCTTGGTAGCATGATGACATTTGTTGCCAGACTCTTAAGAGAGGCTTTTTCTCATCAAGCTCAAAGTAACTCCTGAAAATAAGGAATGATGGAACTTGAACTGTTGCTGAGAACTACAAAGAAAGGGCAAAGAGAAAAGGTAATTTCCAGTACTATTATGTTTCAAGTCAAAGCTACAATGTATTTTACTTGGACACTAAAGTCCCAGGTTTGATAGTGTAGGCCAACTCACTTCAGGAGAGGGCACACCTGCTCACAGCTGGAGAATGTGCATCCACTTCTAGCAAGCTGCTCCCTAAATACAAGCCCTATAACAGAAGTGGGAACCCCAAAGTACTTGGAGCATTTAGGGCAAACCCATCTCTACTGCTGGAAAAACACATGGTGAACAACCTCCATCACTATTGTGTACGATGTGACTTGGATGTTTAGAGCCAATCAGTGAACCAAATGGAAATAAACTCACCCAGGAGACTGCATTGCTTCTTATTTTTCAAGGATGAAAACATGTATTGCCTCCAGTCTTCTATGAAAGGCAGCGGCACATGTGCTAAATACTAGCGAGAAAGAAAGGAGGTCAAAGGAAAAACAACCAGATTAGTGGAGAATTATAAAACTGGCCCCGAATGCGGTGAATGTGACGCAACAAAAGTATTTTGAAAATCGGATGGCTTAGTGCTACTGCTGGAAAGTGAGATGTTTTGATTTCCACTATCCGCTGTACACAACTACAAGACAGTACAGATGCTGTGACACATAAAAGCACGCTCCAGGGAAAGACTAACAAAGAAAGCCTGCAAAATGCATGGCCTGCACGTCCCATGGGAAGAGACAGTGGGGCAGGAAGGCTGCTGTGCAAGGCGAGGTGTTTGTGGTCCCTTCTCCAGTCCTGCCACAGGCTGGAAAGGCATGTAGACCAGTATTTTAAATAGGAGCACCCTAAGTAAAATGAATTTCACAAGGATCACACAAAACCGCATTCTCCACCTTTATCCATAGCACATAGCGGCTGTTGAAAAAACAGAGGCAATCTCTATTCCCATTAGGTTCTGAGACATCAAAGAGGATGGGGACCAAGAGAGTCACTGGACTGGGCGAACAGGGGGTCGTGGTTAACCTTTACTGATGTGATAAAAAGCTCCTTTACATACTTGTATTAATTCATGTTCTTTCATTGCAACTTTCATTGCTTGGGCGTTTGTGAAAAATGCAGCACCCCATGCCCCTCCGCAGAGTAACAGAATCTAAATCTTCATTTTAACAATGTCCCCCAAGTGACTCCTACATATATTAACAATTGAGAAACACCATTTAGGATGAAGAATCTGAAGAGGAAAAATTGAATGAAAGACTTGGGGGTTTTACTCTGTAGGTGTCCTTGATACAAGGAAAAGCCACCCCAACTTGCGGAACAGCTCTTTTGTCGTAAGCATGTTGACCTAAGACCGCCAGGTCTAATTCATCCAAAGCATTAATCAGGATGGAAAGGGCTGCGGCTGCTGCTGCCTGGCAAGAAAGATGCCTGTGTTAACACCTATCCAACCCGGGAGAATTTTCACAACAGCACCACATACTCCTAAGACTGTGTTTCACTGGCTCCCTGTTTCAGATTTTTTAAAAAGTGCCCCTCAACCCACACTGTACCCATTTGCATTTGATCACAGTTACAGAACTTTTTCTGTAACTTTACTTTATCTAACTCCTCTCTCTTGTCACTCCAATCTTCTTTTTCCTCTGAATTCATACCTGCACCCTCTAAATAAACTCAAGTCTCAGCCTTCCTAAACAGAGTCTTTTTATGCCTTCCCCTCCACAAACTACTATCTGTATTTCTCTTCCCTTTCACCTCTAAAGTCCATGAAACAATGGTCAATTGTCTTACTGCTCCCGGCTTAGAACACAATTATTCTCCAATGTAATCTAGCTACTGACTCAACAGTCCGACTGAAATCATCCTCAGCAGTCACGCAAAGCCTCCCATTTGCTGAGCCCTTACTTCCTGTTCTATTTGACTTCCCAGTAGCATCTGATCATCCCTTTCCCGACTCTTTCTTTTTCTTTGGCTTCAGAAACAACACTCTTGTTGACTGTTATACTCTGCGAGTCACTTCTGCCTGGTTCGTCTTTTCTTCCAACTAACATTGAAATTCTGCTTTTGACCTTTCCCTCCAGATCCTCTTACTCTAAAAGTCTACTTTGGGGATTATTTACCCAGCCTCATGAGTTAATCAATCAAAAGTCTGTCCATTCAGCTTTAAAACTCTCCTAAGGCCCAGATGTATATGCCTACCAGCCGGTAAGAGTCTCAGGTGGATATACCTCAAGCCCTGAGTCTGGCTTTGGATAAAAGGAAAAGCACATGCAGCTTTGCTCCAAGAAACTAAGAAGTTTGTATGTGAAAGTCAGAGTCTGTGATCCAGTATTTATTCATTCTTGTCAATCTGTTGATGTTATGTATTTCATTTAAAAATAGTCTACTTTTATTTATGTCTTTTTTAATTCCAACAAAAATTAATAGAGAAATGTATGGTTACATGATTAAGAGTAGTCTAGAGAACAAATGTTTTTTTCTAAGTTTTCTGTCTTCTGACCCTTCTTACTTGAATCGCTGAATAGCAATGCGAAAATTCTAATGAAAGCTATCCTAGGTTTTTTTGTTCATCTAGTAAAGGGTAAATGAATAATCCTCACTTTTATACATGGCAAAAAGTGTGGGATGGACTACAACACGGGACAACATTCCTCTGCCCACACACACTGGTCCCTCTGACTAAGAAAGAGAACTCTGCGTATTTGGGGATGGACAGTGAAAGACCGGCACAGGGAGCGTGTGAGGAACTGCAAAAAGTTTAAAAGAGAAAAGACGCACATCTATGCCCTTTGAACATGAACCATTTTAACTGTTCCTTCTCCATTGCTCCATTGATAAATTTCTTTTTTGCCTAAGATAACCAGAGCTGCTTTTTTTCTGCTTGGAACCAAAGGAATTGGCACGCTCAACTCTAATCCTTTCTTCTCCCAATCTATCCTACACCCAGCTGTTACAACATTAATCTTCCTAAAACACAGCCCAATGACACTCTGCTTGTCAAAACTATACATGACTTCATGTTGCTTTTAAAATTAAGGATAAACACTTCAGTTTGTTATCCAAAGCCCCTACTAATTTAGAATAGCATGTAAAGTCACAGACTCTGAAGTAGGACAGCCCTGGGTTCAAATTCTGCTAGTTGCTAACTGTGTGACTTTGTTTTATTTTGTATTTTTTTTATTTATTTTTTAGAGAGGAGGGAAGGGAGAAAGAGAGAGAGAGAAACATCCATGAGAGAGAGAAACATGGATCAGTTGCCTCCCATACATTCCCTGACCAGGGACCAAACCCACGACTTAGGCATGTGCCCTGACTGGGAATTGAACTGGCAACTTCTTTGCTTTGCAGGATGACACCAACCAACTGAGCCACACCAGTCAGGGCTGCTGTGTGACTTTGAATACATTAATGAAAGTCTTTCAGCTACAATTCCCTTATCTATATCATCAAGAGTGCCTGTTTCATTAGGTTGTTGTGAAGATTAAAAGAAAACACAGGGTATCTATTAGATACAACCCTCTAGCACTAATCTGTATAAGATCAGTACACCAACCCAACTACCTGATACCATGAGAAGGTCCCCTACTTACCTGGTCTCACACCTTTTATCATGCTATTCTTTCTACTACGGGTGGGCCATTATACTAACATCAAAATGATTTTCAAGTGATGGAGCCATAATTATAACCCAGGTTGGACTCTAAAATTCATGTGCTTAAATTAACTACACTACACCGAATTGGATTAAAGAATTACTGGAAAGGGTATGATATTGATCACATTCTACACACAATCCATCAGGAAAAACAAAAAAGCCATAACTACCACCACCACATTTAACCATTTTCCCCGTTAACTCTATAACACAGACAAACGTCCACAAACACTGCAATACAGTGCCACAGATGAAAAGCATTTCTTTCAAGGCTTGCAAACTAAAACTATGCAGGATAGCACACTGTCTGGCAATAAATGTATACAAAGAGCCTGGTTTCTAATTTAACCATCATTTGTTATCTTCTAATTTTAGCTCTTGAACCTTCAGGCACTCTCAGCTAGTTTCTAAGCCTCCTGAATAGAGATACCATCTAAACACACTATACAGATCAAGTGGGTAGAGTACACAAGGACAGCTTCAAAGAGCTCAGGGAACATAGTGCAGTATAACAAGCACAAATCATTTCTCTTATCCCCCTAAGTTACTTTCAGGGAGCATATCTGGCACTTAAAAATAATCTAAAGTTGGTACTCAGAAAAATAATCACCATGGAAGTAAAAAATAAAATAGAGTAAATTAAAAAACTTGTCTTGGTCACATTGATCTAAGCATGTACCTAACTAGTAAGTTTCAAACTTTAAAACAAAGCTAAGTATCAAGTCCTGGGCATGAGACTCTTAAAACTCAGAGAGAGGGAACACCCGCCTGCACTCTGATGAGCCACCCTGTCTCACACCCAACAGATAAAAGAAAGGGCGTAGTGTCTCGTGACCCCTTCAAAGAGCTGTGGTCCCAGAACTCAAAGAAGTATCTCTCAACAAATGATAATAGCACAGTCCCAGCCTGCCTCACATCACCTGGAAGAACATCTCTTTCAGGCAAAAATGGAAACTCTTATGGATATACCTTGAATAGTATCTTCTTCAGTTCAGAACTTCAGTTGCATCATCTTCATTCAAGAAATAAAGAGTTTCTTTTTGTATATCTTCCTTTTTTAGGGCTCTTGCATCCACAACTGTACAAGACTTTCTAACTTTCTCCTTCAGGATCTTATTTCAAGTATATGAATAAATGAATACAGAGAAAGCTAGTATTCTAATTAATGAAGGGTGGAAATCTAATATGCTCCCTACTTTACAGAAAACATCCAGAATAATTAAACTGGCTGAACTGTTTCACTTGTTGTTGTCCATTGTATAAATTTTAGGTTATTTCACAATTCATTGTACATTTCATCTTTCCCCCAGGGTAATCCACAGGTAAATATTAGTATTTGTATACACTCAAAAACTTTTGATATCAAAACCTCAGACCATCTAATAAAAAAGGCCAAATATCTTGTTATCACAATTTTCCAATAAAGAAAGGGAAAGGAGTCTATCAGTAGTCAGAAATCAATAAGAAAATTTGAAAGGAAAAAATAACTGGGAAGAAGAAAGGAAGGAGACCATTTTCTATTTTGAGGAACACTTTTTGAGGTTTTGATGGAACCATAAAGAAAGAAGTACCTGAAAAATCCCAACATAATAAAGGCCATATATGACAAGCCCAGAGCTAACATTTTACTACATGGGGTAAAACTAAAAACGTTTCTCTTAAGATCAGGAACAAGACAGGGATGTCTCTTTCCACCACTCTAATTCAATATAGTACTGAAAGGCTTAGCCTCAGGTATCATACATGAGAGAGAAACGAAAGGCATCCAAATTTTAAAGGAAGAAGTAAAACCCTCACTATCTGCAGATGACATGGTAATGAGAGGACCCTAAGGACTCCACCAAAAAACCCTACTAGAACTGATAGAAGTAAAGTAGCAGAATACAAAATTAGTGTGCAAAAATAAGTTGCATTTTTACACATCAATAACAAAATATCAGAAAGGGTAAATAAGAAAACAAGCCCATGTATAATCACAACAAAATAACCTAGAAATAAATTTAACCAAGTAGGCAAAAGACATGTACTCAGAAAACTATAAGGCACTAAAGAAAGAAATCAAAGATAGAAGATAGAAATAAATATAGACATGTACCATGTTCATGGATAGGAAGAATTAACATCATAAAAATATCCATACTACTGGAAGCAATCTATAGATTCAGCACAATTCTTGTAAAAATACCAATGATATATTTCATAGAACTAGAACAAATAATACAAATATTTATATTGAACCACACACACAAATTCACAATAAATCTAACCCTGAATAGTCTCAGCAATCTTGAGGGGGGGGGGGAAACAAGTTGGAAAAAAAATCACACTACCAAACTATATTGTAAGGCCATACTAATCAAAACAGGATGGCATTCGCACAAAAATAGACACATAGATTAATGGAACAGAATAGAGAGCCCAGAAATAAACCCATGTCTATATAGTCAATTAATATTTGACAAAGGAGGCAAGAACATTCAATGGGACAAAGGCAGTCTGTTCAATAAATGGTGGAAAATTGTACAGATACATGAAGAAAAATAAAACTAGACCACCTCCTTACACATTACACGTGAATAAACTCAAAATAGATTAAAGATTTAAATGTA
This sequence comes from Sturnira hondurensis, assembly GCF_014824575.4. Taxonomy (NCBI): domain Eukaryota; kingdom Metazoa; phylum Chordata; class Mammalia; order Chiroptera; family Phyllostomidae; genus Sturnira; species Sturnira hondurensis. The sequence continues at coordinate 12,279,840 of NW_028077105.1, read as the reverse complement.
AGACGTAAGACCATAAAAATCCTAGAAGAAAACACAGGCAATAAAACGTCTGACATTTCTCTCACATACATGTGGCATTGGGGCACAGAGTCAAAGAGGGGAAGGGGCTGAGAAGCACAAAGCAGTGGTCACAAAATAGTCATGGGCAGTAAGCAAAGCATAGGAAACACAGTCGATAATGTTGTATGGTGACAGGTGGAATACTGGAAATTGCTGCTGCTTCAGAGATTTCGCCGATTTAGAGTGTGTTTTGGATTTAAGTTCCTGAATATACAAAATAAAATTTGAATACATAAATCTACATAAAAACATGTTTTATGTGTACCTTGTATATTGAAGTGTTTCATATATTTATTTTTAGCATTTAAATAAAAAAGTCAAGGAGGGTAATGTGGAGGCATAGATCAGACACATAAGCAAACTGAAATTAACAAATAATTAGCTAAAGTAACTCATTTTGGGGACTTTGCTCTTCTGTACAAACATACATGTTTTGCAAAAGGTAATCTCACAGTAACAAGTGAACATTTGTTGATACTTCAGAGATACGTGACTACCAGACAATTAATAATGGAATTATATGTGACTGAGTTTTCAATACTCCAACTTCTTAACTGTGGTGCATATCCTACATGTCTGCTATGATATTACAATGACACAACTTAACGCATAACATTTTCTTTCTTTAAAAACATGAGAGAGAGAGAAAGTCTTGGAACTCATGATTAACAATTAATTATCAATGGAGAGAAAGGAAGAGGAAAGGACCAACCTTTGTGAGAGACAATTTATAAAATTTCCTCCTGTTGCATGCCTTTTCTTAAAAGACAGATCTGATGCAAGCAGAGAGGGCAGTGAGAGAAGCAGTAATTGAGGGACTGAATAACCCACGCACAAACTGTCAGTTCCTCACGTTAGCATATTTGCCTGCCAGGTAACATGTCTTTTAAAAAAATTGTACTGACCACTCACCGATTTATAAGCTAAAATCTTTGCAGACAAATTGGAGTCACCAATCAGCTGACAGGGCCTGGGTGCAGAAGATCTCTTAATTTTCTTAGATGCACAGTCATCTCACACTCTCACTTAATAAAGGAAAATATACAATGAAAACAGCCATTGTAAAATATGAACAGTGGAAAAATGATGCGCTTAGTTTCCAGGAATGAGAAGTGAACTGTGTTGATCACAAGGAGAAGTGCAATGGGGGTGGCAGGAATGCGACCATCCCAAGCTGGGGGAGGGCCGGGTACCAGCCGAGCTGGCTCAGGAAGGAGGACGCAGCTGAATTACTTTACTGACAGATGAAAACGGACAACTCCATCTTCCCCTACTCCACCTTTCCTTTCAACTCAGCCAGTTGCTCTTGTCATTTTTTTCAGGACCAAGAACATTCTGAGGATATGATAAAAGCACATTCACAAATAAGTTTGGGTACACCATGAAGGGTGCAGCAAACTCCCTGAACACCATGGACCTGAGAGTAAGACCCCCTATCTGAGATATCACTGGGTGGGCCCCACCCTATAACTGCTCACAGCACTACAGTTCTTATTTAATTCCCAATCTCTTATGTAAAAGGCATGTGTGTTTGCACGTAATGAAGAAAGTTAAATAAAGACTCTCCAGGGCCTAAAGGAACTTAGCAGTCAGCATTTAATCTTAAGGTAAAGCAGATAGAAAACTCCAGGTTTCTGACTGGGGAGTGAGGGGAAATGTGAAGGGTAGCAAACACAAAGTAAAGTGTTACTTCATTTGATCGTAAGTCCAGATCAATCTATTTTTATCCGGCCTGCAATCAAACACAACACAAAAGATGACAGGTGATATTTGGAATCTGTGGTATCCACTAAATAAGGAACAAAGAAATTAATGACCAAACACAGAGCACACAGTCTAGACTATGATTGATCCTATTGGTACAGGTAACAAATGTAGCGGCAAAAAGATAAAAAAATCTGCATGCCATTATCCAGAGTTAGCAACCAAGAGGCCTCAAGAGACTCCAATTTTCAGAAATAATTTACAATGAGTAGCAGATATGCTACCTGACCCTTTACTTCCAAGGCTTATGGTACATCTTGCCTTTGGGTTTATTGTGGAATGAATGGGTCTGAACCAGAAATAATCTCTCATTGGACACGAATAGTCTAAGTTGGAGTCACTTCTAAAACCAACATGAGGTTTGGATTCTGTTCCAGAGAAAGTTCTAAAGACCAGACCTGATACATGACAACGGAGAGCAACAACTCTGAAGCAGACTTGAACTTCCCGAGTAGAAGATCTTCTGGACCTGGGTAAACCTAGCCCCGGGCTGCCAACACCTCTTTCTGTGGTGGTGGAAATGTTCTGTTTCTAACTGCGCCCATCCCAAAAGGCTACTGAGCACATGAAACAGTGTGACTGAGGGGCTGGATTTTTAATTTTACTTAATTTAATGAATTTAAATTTAAATAGCCATATATGGACAACAGAGTCTCTTCATTAGAGACTCATGGCCAAGCTCTGGTCCACACTTTTGAAGCAGACTTAAGACCGTAGTTCAAATTGCTGGGACAAAACATAGTGATTTCCCTCCTGACTATGCTAGAGGCAAGTAAATTTTTTAAATAGTACTTTGTAATGGCTTATAATCTTTATTTCTGACACGACAGTGAATCTCTTAGCTTAAGGCTTGTATTCCCACATTAGAGCAAGCCATATCCCAATTTGAATGATAAATAGGAACAGAATTAGGACAACAAACCATCACTTCACAGGATTCTCCACGGATTCTTTCGCCAACTCCTTGTGAAATTATAATTCAATTTCCAAAATTCCCATTTGCCTATAATTTTTCAAAGGGTATCTACATTTAGAAAATCAAGATGGATTACTAGACAATTATAGCTCACCAGAAATATTTAAATATTGTTGTGGAGAAAAGAAATTAAAGCAGATATACAGTATAGCTACTCAAAAATCCTGATTGTTGCAGATTTACTTCCATTAAGAACTTTGTTTAAAATGCCTGTATTTTATGTGCTTATCGATTAACTAGAACAAATGTGCAAACATCAAGTGGCATTCTCCCTGACCATCGGAAACGACACCAGCCACATTGCCAGGTATCGCTGCCCAACCAGGCCCTCACACACGCCGTTCCCCGGGGAAGCCGACCCCCTCTGCTCTGGACATGTGTGTGTCCAATTCCAACCACAAACAACAAGAATAAAGGGGAGAGTCTCTCCTACAATCCTTAACTGGGTGGTTGAAAGAAGTATCACTCTATTGTTGAAGTACTTCCAAACATTCCTATTTCCTAAATCATTCTGCCTTTATAAAATCCACATGAAGTAAACAGGGCATAAATTCTTTACATTTGGTGGTTTTCTGTTTTGTTTTGCCTGACTGAACTACTTTTTGTCCTAAAGCTTTTTAAAAAATCACTATATTATATACCTTGCCTCCTAAATTCTCAACCAGAGGTGAAGAGGATATTGAATGTTCAGATCTGCCACCACTTTCTCTAATGAAGGATGTGTTTTGTGGGTATAGGAAAAGGAAGGACCCAAGAAATACGCCCCAGGCTTGGCATAAAGAAATACTCTACTTCACCTTTTACATTTTGACTTGTTCAATATTTTGTGGTATCCATGCGTTTCTAAACTTTACTGACAAAATCCAGGAAATCTTGTGCCAACCATACAAACCAAAAAAAAAAAAAGATTAAGGACTGGTGTACCATTTCTTTAATGAAAATCATTTATTAGCAGTTAATAATTTGCAGTGAATCATTTATTAAAGAATAACTATTAATCCAGGAGTGTGTGGCCCAAAAACATTAGGAGAAAAACATTAGGAGGCCCTCTGATTAAAAAGAGTTTGTGTACATACAATTGAAAATTATAATCAAAGTTTTCGATTCTCACCTGAAAGATTAAATTGCATCCAGCCCATCTTCACCTTCTAAAAATATCATCANACAAACCAAAAAAAAAAAAAAAAAGAGTAAGGACTGGTGTACCATTTCTTTAATGAAAATCATTTATTAGCAGTTAATAATTTGCAGTGAATCATTTATTAAAGAATAACTATTAATCCAGGAGTGAGTGGCCCAAAAACATTAGGAGAAAAACATTAGGAGGCCCTCTGATTAAAGAGAGTTTGTGTACATACAATTGAAAATTATAATCAAAGTTTTCGATTCTCACCTGAAAGATTAAATTGCATCCAGCCCATCTTCACCTTCTAAAAATATCATCACCCTTTCCCCACCTGAATACCTCCTTGCTGCTCAGCAATTCCTTTTAAAGGGAAGGAGGGTCTGTGGTGGTCCGTGCAAGTGCAAGTTGCCCACTCCACTATCCCCAGTTCCGTCCTCCTCACCAAGTAGGAAAAGCAAACTATCAGGAAAACATCTGCAGTGGTTCAGAAGGCCAGACCTGCAGCCACAAAATAAACTGGGTTCCATCCTCTGTCACTCACTAGCTAGGAGAAAATACGAGGGTGTCACTCAACCTCTCTGAGCGTTCAATTTCTCATCTGCCAAATGGCACTTGTGTACCTTAGCCAACATTCTATCAGTTTCAAGTAGCCAAAATCCCTTTGTTTTGGTAAAAATGGGAACTTTATTGCCTTACATCACCAAGTAATTGAAAAGGCAGGGCCTCAGGATGACTAGTCTCAAACATCAAGTTATCTGACCCTCTCTCCCTCTCTGTCCCCTTATCCAGTCTCCACCTGCTTTTATGCCAGCTTCACTCTCGGACTGGCTTCCTCCACGTTGCCCCTGACTGCAGCCAAGCTCACATACCCAACTCCACTGCCAAAACGTGGCTGATTGTTCAGCTTTCTACTCTCACATTAAAAATGACAGCAGGGATCACTGACAGCCTGGGGACCAGACCTGGTAGATGCCAACCCTCACGCAAGCCATTAGGCTAAGGTTCAGGAAGAAATGCTTTCTAGAAAAAGGCTGGGTGATATACTAGGCAGGCAAAAATAAATAAATAAATGCCTGCTGATTAATGATCCCTCAAGGTTACTATAAAGATTAGAGAATGTTGGCCCTGGCTGGTGTAGCTCAGTGGATTGAGCGCAGGCCTGAGAACCAAAGGATCGGGGTTCGATTCCCAGTCAGGGCACATGCCTGGGTTGCAGGCTAGTTCCCAGCAGGGGACGCACAGAAGGCAACTATACATTGATACTTCTCTCCTTCTCTCATTCCCTCCCCCTCTAAAGATAAATAGATAAAATCTTTAAATAAATAAATAAATATTAGAGAATGTTTATAAAATACTTAAAACTCAAATAATGTTATCATTATTATAGATAATTCCTATGCAGAAATCAGGGAATTGCTAGAAATATGTAAAACCAATTTTGTTCTTGCATTTCACTCCAACTGTTTAACTGAAATGAGACGAAAACTGGATTGGGATTCAATAACCAATATACAAATTGAAAAATTAACCAACCGAACATATTTTATGGTAATTCTAATGACACATTACAAATGCTTCCACGTAAACAGCCCGATTTAATCCTTACGTGTTAGAAGGATGGAGATGTCTATCTCTTTTTTCTAAAAACTGAAGCAGCATGAGAACCTGCTTCCCTGTAGGCGCACTCTCCCATGTGCCCCGAAGGCAGCCTGCCGGGCAGTTTGTCCCCAAGGACCGCTTGCTGAGCATTTCGCATTTAGACCGAGGCCCACTCTCCGGCCTCCACGGAAGACTCGGCGTTGGGCCATGTCTCTCCCGTGTGGACAGCTGTCCTGCAGAGGAATTGCAAGCGCCTACACATCTGAAATCCCAGTGTGGGAAGTATTAATGCAAAGAATTCTCTCCACCCTGACCATGACACAGGTTTACCAGGAACTCATTGGTGAATTTATTGTTCAACAAGGTTAGCACCTGGATCTGATAGAGGACTGTGGAGAGGACAGACTATTAAATAAAGATAATACAGCCTTTCAGTCTCGTGAGAGCTTTTGGATATGACTGAGGAAAGCCCTGTATGGTGATCACTCCACAAAGCCACAAAAATGCAGCAGTTAATGAAAGCTGTTAGCATTCTTGAGCAGTCACATCTGCAAGACCTGTGTTTCATTTTCAAAATAGAATTACATTTTATGTGTAAAGTTTAATCACAGTTAGGACTTAGCCCCGAAAGCCTGTACGATAAGCAATGCATCCTATGCCTCGACGGGCAAGGGAGAGTCACGAAGGCCCTGAAGAAATGCTGAAGATGCGGCAACAGATGGGACCGGGGCCCAGCGAGGCAGAGTGAGCGCCAGAGTCGGGCGGAACGGGCTCTCAGTCCCTGCCTGGCAACGTGTAAGCTGGTCACCTTGGGCAAGGTGCTGAACTTCCCTGGGATGTTGTTTCCCCAAATATAAAGCGTGGATAGTTATAATAGAAGAACATATGTTGTTCAGATTGGGGTATTTTGAAGAGCGAAAGGGGACCTTGTTAATAATTACCCCTGGACAACAGGAGTCAACAAAGACTGCCTGGAAGCCAGGAAGTAGGGTCATTCTGTCAGGATAATTAAAAATCAGTGCCTAAGACCACAGGGTTGTTGACACAACTAATAAAAACGAAATACATAAAACAAGGTAGCATGTCATAAACCCTAGGTAAAAACCAGTGTCTTTCTAGCTTGTCCTTTCTTTTCTTTCCTCCTCCTCTGAGGGATTAGGAAAACACAGTTTTTTGTGTGCTTTTTAAAAAAGGGATCAGAAGGACACAATTCATTAGTACTCGTTACTAGGTAATGAAGAGACTATCTCACATCTAACAGTATTTATACTCTGCCTGCTCACTAAAATATTATAAATTACAATATTACATCCCTCTTTTTCTGCTTGTCTCTACCTTTTACCACGTGTTAGGGTAGAGAAGACAGGCTTTGTAACTGAGAAAGTCGCGATACCTGATCCTATCAGTTACATGATCTTGGGGAAATCACTGAAACTCTTTGGGCCTCAATTTCCTTTTTGCTAACCAGCAAGCACTGGGATCTTTGAGAGGGTGACTGGCAAGTACCTAGTACCTCACCTGAGATACAATAAGTGCTGAGTTACATCAGTTGTCTTTCTTCTTCTTTCTTCCCTTGTGACGTTCCCTTTTGACCGCAAAGATGCAAAACAAAGTGCCTTGGTCCCAGATACAAGTTCCTTAGAAGCTCCTGGTATGTATAAAAATTGCGTGTTTCCAGGAAGTATTTTTCCTGGTCATCATATGCTGCATTTCAGATAAACTAGACAGTACCAAGCTATACAAACTAGTGATTTACAGTCACATTTCAGAAATTTAATTATGAAAATTTGGAAAGAAATTCTGGCACAAATCTTGGAATCAGCTCCTAATATTCAAAATTTCTCATGTCTACAAGTAACCAGAAGAGGGCGCTCCAAGATTAAATTAAAACTCGATAAAACTCGAGCCTTCATAAAGCTAAAATTACCAAATTTTCAATAAGCAAGCTCTGAACCAAAATTACCTAAATTATATAATAAATACAGAAAGACAGCAGAAATCGAGTCTCTATCTAGAGATTTAAATATGTAATAATGTATCATTTTTCTAAAAACCATATAAACTCATTTTCTTACGACGAAATGCTTCCTTTGAAATGCATGTTCCAGAAGAGCATGCCAACTCATACATGAGAATACATACAAGTATTTCAGAGGCTTCTCGGTGTAACAGGATGAATCATTTTTTTATGTTTAAAAATGTTAGGGAGTGTGGGGTTTTTCCTTATGTTACATGCTTCCTCTAGCTTAGTTTCTCCTGGTTGTTCAAGTTTAAGGGCATATTCCTAAGGTTTTATAAATGCGTGAGTTTTGTGAACGTCAGAAAAATTGAATTTGTATCCATTTATGGTCAAACCTAACCTTTTTTTATTTTTCCTGGTAGTTACGTCTACCTATCCATCTACGTATCCAACTACAATTTCGCCAGTCACACCTTGAAACTATATATTGGCAATTTACAGAGATCAACCAGAAATTATGAAAACCATAACTATTTCACAAGTTGTTTCCAGCATAGCTACGTACACAGCAGCAGAAGTAGATCGGGTTATGAGCTACTTCAATCATTTCAACTAGCTAAAGTCTCAAAAGGAAGGAAAGTTAAACTCCATTCAATCAATATTATGGCCTAATCACATTTTTCATGAGGACGTAAAAATAAGAGATTGGGAGACTTAACTATGGTTCTGCCACTGTCTGTGTGGCTCTTCAAGTGAGATTTCCTCCATCTCAATTCTGAAATAAAAAGAATAATTACCGTCTTGCAAGACTGTTGTGTAGACTAAGTGAGATAACATACATGGAAGTTCCTCATACGGTGTCTGGTAACACAGAAGGTCAGTGGAAATGACTTTCATCTGTTCTAGTTTTACAAGTCCTCCATAATCAAAGTTTTTATACCAACCACAAACAGAAAACTCTACTAATCAGATTCCCATATCAAAGCTTTATCATATACAGAATAGTTAATGATAAAATAATAGCAGCGAGGGACTGTCACATTCTAATAAAACCTGACACTATTTTGACTAGTTTCCCAGGTACTGTGCACCGTAAGTGGGAGTTAATTCCCTCATCAGAAATCTTTTGAGCAAGGTCATCTTACTGTCATCCTTTACCCCCAAAGGCAGGAGAGGCGACTTGATTAACTCAAAACAACACAACAAGTGATCAGCAGTTTGATAAAAAAAAAAAAAAAAAAAACAGAATTCTTAGCTGCTGCCCTTGATTGCTCAAGTATATTCAGAAACACAAAATTTGCTTATTCACTATTTGCAGTAGACTTTCAGCTCTCAAGACAGTTTAACCAACTGATTGTATATATGTTCCGACTCTGCTAATTTGATTAATCTAAACATCACAATTGCCAGCCCTAATTTTTCAGATAGAGATTTCTGTATCATCATGACAATTTTGTACAAGAAAACAGAAAATCTAGTAAACAAGTAAATTCAAAGTAAAGCTATAAAGTATAGACATGGCCAGAGTATTTTATGCATAAATGAGTAAGGACAGCAGTCTCTGTATTCATTACTGATGAAAATTCAGCAGATATTCTTTGCAAAATTAACCTGTTTAGTTGAATGATACTCAAAAGTATATCGGGCAGTAATTGCTTCCCTGAAATCAACTGCCATTGACTCACTGATGGTTTCAAACCTACCAATGTTTTAACCAACATTGTTTTATTCAGATGTCTCTATGTGCTGGACCAGAGATGTCCTTCTGCATGGCTGAAGTCCACTAAAGTGAAGCCCAGGCTCAGACCTGATCTTCACCTGCTCCACTGGAAAGCTCTCACAAGTTCATCACACTCTCCATTTTAACTTTACATCATGAGCACACCACACCTACCTATAACATATCCTGTGTGCCAGGCACTGTTTTAATCAGATCCTAACCCGTTTAAACCTCACAGTAACTTCAAGAGGGGAGTATTTTCACTATCCCCATTTTATAGCTGGGAAAACAGAGCCAGGAGTAATTAACTAAGGAATAGTTATGGGCAAGATTTTAGCCCATAAGTCTAGCTCCAGACATCATCCTTTGAACCACTGTGTTACCCGTCACGCTACCTCCCAAGCTGGTTTTCTAAAAGGCAGATCCAATTACAGAAAATTAAATAAAATGTTTTAGCTTCCTATGCAAGTTCCTTCACAATTTGTCTTTGACAAATTGCCCCCACTTCTTCAACTCCTGCTCCCCAACCTCCACTTTACCTGAACTCTCACCAAAGATTTCAGCCGCTCCAAACTCCTAGTTCACTAATACCACATGTATCAAGACTTTGCAAATCTGTCTCCACTGATTAAAGCAACCCTTCAGTTTCCTTTGCCTGGCTCCCATCCTTCAAGTCTGGAGTCAAAATTCACATTAAGAAGTCTTCCTGGAGTACCCTGATGAAGTTAATCACTTCACTCCTAAGCACTTCATTTATTTATGCATGTATGTATTTGTTTATTTATTTGTTATCACACAGTTGTATTATGCTTTCTTTATTTCAATGCTGGGAGTGCTGCTGCTTGAGAGTAAAGTCGCTATCTTTCCCCCTGAGTGTCACTGGTACTTTCCCAGCACCATAGTTTCACACATGCTGATCTCTGGCAACTCTGAGCAGAGTACTCACCGTGTGCAGCAATTCCGGGGTTTCTGCACGTGCTCCCTTAAGTATCAGTAGCCTTTCCAAAGGTAAATATCATCCCCACTTTACTCATGAGAAAACCGAGGGTCAGAAAAAGACTCAAACCACTTAGGTTCTACACACAGAATAAATACATACACAGGAAAGAATTTCTAATGTCCATGTAAAAGATGTTCAGGGACAAGGAACTTTTGCAAATGTTCTAAGCATCCCTCTCTACTGAAAGTAATCAAAGAGCTATTTATACTAAGTGCAAATATTATCATAAGTTTCTGAAAATTTGGGTTATTTAGTGTGACAGAAATACTACTAGAACACCAAGTACATATAAGGAATTAAAACGGAAGGAAACCCCCCAATAAAAAAACAATGCCACAAACCACAAAGTTCAAGTTCTTTGAATCTTGGGAACAGCATAAGAGAGCACTTACCAGGGCATATTGGTACATCTCCATCATTAGAAGGCCTGAGGACTTGAGCCAGCCATCAGGATCAGTAACTATTAAGAAAACAATTTGAGGGCAGAGACCACATCTTAGCCTCCCTAATGCACACAACACACATTTAGTTATTTCAAGCAAGGTAAAAAGAAATGGCTAGGAGGCTTGGCTCGGTGTGCTTCCTTCTTCTTCCCCGAATGACATCAGAAGCTCCTCCTAAAAGTCTGCAGTTTCTTCGTTTGCTTATTCATTCACTCACGCTTCCCTTCAATAAATAGTATGCAGTTCCCACTGCCAGCAAGGCCCTGCCCTCCGTGCCTGAGGTACTGGGAGAGCAGGCAAACAGCAGCCTTGCTTATGCAACTTGCCCAAGTCCTGTTCCTTAGAGGCAGCCTCTCCTGTAGTAGTTCATCACATTAAGGCTTTTGTTTACCTGGCTTTTGATTTTGCTTTCAATCTTAATGAAAATCCTTACTAGCTGATAAAAGAATTTAACTGAGTTCCAGTAGTATCAAATGCCGCTTGGAAGTAGAAGGTCAAGATACTTGGTTAATATAACCAAAAAGAAGTCCTTTAAAACCTTGAACTCTGAGATACAATCTCAAAATATCATGCTCACATTTTCTAAATGGACAAAAACAACCGACTTGGGACACAGCTATAGAAAGAAAGAATCTGATCAGCGGAATTCGAAGTGTGCCCTCTCTACAAAGAAAAAGAATGGGAGCATTCCCAGAGTTCTGTGTGAGTAGCTGATAACTAGCAAGGACAAACTATATGATACAAAAGGCATGGTTTTTGTCTCTGAATTATGATATTGCTCTCTTTCAAATAATATAACAATTTCCTACAGCAATAGATACAACTTTCTAATTATTCGTTCCAGGGTGGTAATACATGGCCCCCATCCACCCCAAGGACAGAATGTGTCACAGGTAAAACACAAATGGTTGAAAGTTATCGCAGGACAGCTGTGTCTCTGGATCACCATTTATAGACCTGACTCACCGTGTACCCTTAGACACACTGCGTCCTTTCCTTATTTATATAACATGGTCACAGAACTTATTAGTAAAGATGTGTGAATCCTCAAGGAAAATTTAGTACATGACACCTCATGCTCAGAGCTATCACATTATTACCCAAATTGGAACTGGCTTCGTGACAGATTTCAAACACCAGAATCCTGCAAAACAACTGCAAAAAGTCTGTGCATTCCTAGCAAACCCGAAAGTACATTCAAAGTATTGGTGCCTCTGGTTCTTCCCTAAGGCAGCAGCTGCAGCTGCTCACTTTGCTGCGGAGTCTGAAGTGACAGCCCCCTCCTGGCTGGCAGTGTTACCCTGATTCAGGAAAGAGAACACAGAGCCCATGGCCTTTCTGTCTTTGAGGAGCAGCTTACAGATATCTCACCTGATGGCATATCAATCAGACAAGAAAGGAGAAACCTGCAAAGCAGGAATGCCTTCTGCTGCATGTGGAGACTCAGCCACCCCTGTTGGGACAAGGCAGGCCCAAGAATGAGAGAAAAATGCATCTGAAATCCCCACCTCCCTAGGTTTTCATTTGCAGGAGACAAGCAAACCCAGGGTTTAAAAGGAGAGAGAGAGAGAGAGACCTTACTCGAAAGGGCTCCACCCATGGGGGCAGGGGAAGTCTGAGGAAACCTAAGCAGACTACATTTTCCCCTCCTTTTTCTGCAGCTTTTTTTCTACATGGGATTTCCCGGTCACATCATGAGGACCCTGTAAATCTGTCCCCTTCGACTTAGTGGTGAGAATCATTTCCTGTCTGGTCCTTTCAAGGAAGATGAAAAGAGCGCCCCACCACCCAAACAGCCAAAAATGGAAAGGTACATACTATCCTATAAAATTCAATCAGGAAACCTTTAAAAGAGAGACAAGCATTATTCTGCAATTCATTCAGTACTTCATTGCTTTTGTTTTGCTTTGTATTCTTCTTTGGGTTAAATACACACTTAAATGAAATACACTGGTATTTCCATTTTGTAATTGTTGTTCAAAGTAAACTTGCTTCTTGAAAGATTAAGGTCTTCTATCAAGCCCCAGGTACCCTTTTTTGTTGTTGTTGTTTTGTGAAAGAAGGAAATCTTCAGTGTAGTTTAAGAAACAAAAAAGTTCTGAAACAATTTTCATACCAGAACAGAAAAAATAAATAAATTCATGGAACTAGATGAATCACTTGCCTTCTAATCTAAATGAATCTCTCTCCCCGCCCCCTAACTCACTCTCTCTCTCACTCTCTATATCTAACTTACATTGAACACTTTCACATCGGTGCTATTCAAATCCTTTGGGCAGTAGCCTAAAGGTTTCAGCCATTTCTGCCTACTTGAAATGTTCTTGGAATTTTTCTAGCTCCAAATTCCTTGCAATCGTTCAATTGCTCACTGCTTGTCTAAGCAAATGGTCGTTTGCTCTCTCTCCCTCTCTCTCTCAATATATCTAAGTGGTACTACTGTTTAATGAAACACTCTTTGGGAAATGCTATTCTAAATTAAGAGTTTTATAGTTCCCTTTAACTATACCAGATATTACACCAGTTATTACACTTTCCTATAAGCAAATAGGTGTGTTAACACTAAGTATCCAGACTCTATCTTCTCACTTTTGCTAACAAGGCAAGAATAACTATCTCACAGGATCACGTCATGTCAGGTTGCTTACATTTTTGGTTTTTCTTTTAAATCAGCAGAAATCAGAAGAGTAAATGCCTCTAATATTCAGATTCCGATGAGCACCAACATAACCAAGAGCTTTGCCGATACTTGAGTGCTATAATTTAATATCTGTCTCCCCAACAAATACACTATGTTGAAATCCTAACCCCCGAAGGTGACAGTATTAGGAGGTGGGAACGTGGAGGGTGCATAGGCCCTAAAAGCTGAACCCTCATGAATGGGATGAGTTCTGTATAAAAGAGACTCCTGAGATGCTGCTGGCCCTTCTACCAGGTGAGGACACAGCAAGAAGATGCAGCTGAGAAACCAGGCAAAGAGCCCTCCCCAGAATGCAACCGTACTGGCACCTTGACCTTAGACTTTCAGCTGCCAAAACTGTGAGAAATCAACGTCGGTGGTGGATAAAGCACCCAGTCTGTGGTATTTTTGTTATGAGAGCCACATAGACTAAGATTTCAAGTCATAAAGAAAGCAAGAGAGAAAGAGGTCTGTTGTGAAGGAAACTTCAAAGCACTGTGAGCCACATTCATGTTTCGGAGATTTATAATGCATCATCAAGTGTTAAAATCAGTAATAAAGAAACTGCCTTCATTCCTTCCAACCCAATGTTTCCCAAAGTTCACAATGAAACTTAAAAAAAAAACTTAACATCCTACAGAGTCTGTGTTATTTAAAACACCCTTTAAAATTCACAAATTTAGAACAATTATAAACTGCACCAGAAGAAAGTTTGTAATAGAATTAAAAGAATTTGGCATTAATTGTCAAAGTAAAAAAGTATGCGTATTCTCCCCTAACTAGCCACTGCCCTAGCCTGCGATGCTCTGATCACTACAACACTTGTCACTACTTTACATGACAGCTTCAAGTTCAACCCAAGGGACTTCATTCTTCTGCCATACATGTTCTTCCACGAAGGGACTGAACGATCTTACCACTGTCACAGATGCCTACCTCAAGTGATCTGAACCCCAAGGCTTTATCAGAGAATGAGACACCAATTAATACCCCACTGCATCCAAACTATTTATTAAATCAACTGCCCGTGAGCTATTTTAAAATGGAAACACTAGTGTAAATTTTCCAGACATCAAGATGACTACTTCACTCACCATTCCTTAACCCAGCTCACACCTTAGCCCCGTCCTAATTCACCCAGCTCCTATCACACAGCCATAACTCTCTTCTGTGGAAACCTACTTTATAAAATAAATAATGTATGGTATTAAAATATTTGGTGGCTGTCACTTAACCACGAAGATTTTTTTTTAAGATACCATCCTTTGCCTTGAGGAGCTCAAAACCTGGAGATGAAGAGAATGCACGAACAAATAACAACTGAAGAGAATAATAAATATCACACAGACATACTTCAGAGATGTTGGCTCAGTTCCAGACAGCCACAAAAAAGCAAGTACGGCAATGAGGTTAGTTGTGGTCTTTTTGCTGGTGGAGGGTCTTGCCTTTAATTTGTAAAACAAAACAAAACAAAACAAAACACAACATCTGTGAAGTGTAATAGAGCGAAGCTCAGTGAAACCAGGTATGCCTGCAGTAAGGGTCTGCAGGAGGCTGTGTGCCAGCACAGTGGGGAGTGACTCAGCCTCAGGTGGTTTTGGAAGATTCACAGAGGGGGGTGAAGCGGCAGGCGGATCTCGAGACAGAGGCATAAAGAATGAGTCTGTCTTCAGGATGGTCCGTGTGGTTGAGATGCAGAACATTGGTTAAAATTGATAGGAGATGGGACTGGAAAGGTTAGGTGAGGGGTATAGGTGAGGGGACCCCTCGGTGGAGCTAAGAGATCCAGCCTCTTCCCTGCAGGAGAAACAGCCTCAGGAAAGCTTTACCCTGAGAAGTGACATGATGAGGTGCTGTTCTTCTTCAAACAGTTCATCAAAGGTAATTAAAGGTGTTCCCTTAGTCTTTAAAAAAGCCTAAGTCAGACTTACTGCCTCTGACTATGACACGCTCTAATGCACACAGCAGAAACAGGAATAAAAAATACAAGTCTCTGATCCATGTCTCCAATGGGAGTGAACTCCTTTTGATTAAAGCTCTCAAATAAGAATTGTTGCCCTATTTTTCTCTTAAAGAAATATACTTCTCTCAACAGGTTTTGTGTGGAAACTACCAGTAAGATGCAGCTTTGCCTTCAGGCAAGTTTTTTTTTTTTTTTTGTTCCAAAGCCTGTAGCTATTCAGTAGGTGTGTGAACTTGTGAACTCTTTCCCTCCTTCTAGAACCAAACAGCCTCACTGAGATCAGAAAGCCACAAAACCTACACTGGGCATAGCTACTCCTAATAGATTTCAGCCAATATATAAACCATTTTTGTGACACAGAAATGCACTCAGGAAAGTACCTTTGAAAAGTATTTTCTTTCTATTTTGTCCTGGTCAGGAGTGAACTCCTAAAGCATCACACAGTCCTAGATCAATTAGATTTAACGCAACAAGATTTGATGGCAGATTCCAAAGGACAGACAGGTGGAACCCGGCCATTATTGGAAAGGAAACGTGTTACAAAAGCATGAAGTGGGACCTGAGGAATGTGGACAGAGGAAGTGGGGGTGGGGGACCCTGAAGGTAGAACTGATGATCCCCAATAAAGAACCATCTCCTCATCTCAGTTTCTCCACTGTCCGTGCATGAAACGGGACTGAGAGCTGTGTCTTCTTCACGGGGCGCATGTTGGAGCCGAAATGAGATCGCTGCTCAAGCGAAGCAATGATCTCTAGAAACAGCACAGTGTTTTACACATTTTAGTCCTTCCTGCTGAATGACTGTCAACATAGGCTCTGTTCAGCACTGCCTTACAGCACCACACCCGCTCTGCTGTTGCCCCATGAATCAGTGCGTGTGTCTTCCTTGAAAAGGACAAGTCCTGACTCTAAAATTTTCTGTGTGGTCCATGGTGCCCTGGTACCATGCAATTTTCTTGCCTTCATATGCAAGTACTATGAATGATAAAGTTTTCAGTGATGTAGGTGTCAGTAAAGGTCTATTAATTTAATAATCTCAGTATTATCTCTCTGTGATTGTCCATCTCAGTTCTTTCCCCTAAAATCTTCCTACTGGCTTTCACAACTGTCCATGTCTGGACTCCTCACCTTTGCCAACCATGTCCTTTGGCCTTGCTTCTCCTTCTTCTCACTGAGCAGAGCACTCTCCAAATAAGAATTGCTGCTTATTTTCTTCCTTCCTTGAAAAGCACATCTGTCTCAGGTCTTTAGCCATCAGGGTTTTTTTGAGGGGGGGTACATGATTTATCCACTGACCCCTGACCCCATCGAGTCCCACATGTCTTCCTGTTACCCAGTGGTGACACCGTCTGACCACCCTCTCTGTTGGAAGGGATAAGCACTGAAGTCTCCATTTCCTCCCAGGATTCGTCTGTTCTCACAGACAGGACCTTCTCAGTTGCACTGACTTTGTAGAATCTTCGTTCTCTCCAGTCTTTTAGGAGCTTTTCCCCTCTATCACTCAGTTGCCGGTGCTATTGCTTTTCCTTCTGTATTACTGCAGGGATCCGTTCCTTCCTCTCCATGAAGCAGGCTGATACCTGAGTCAAATTTTCTTAGCTTGGACTAAACTGGCCCTCATTACCCTACGGAGCACAGTTCTCAGTTTCAAATTCTTGACTTATCAGTTAGTATCCCATTTCCCATCCCCTTAATTCTTCACATGTTCCTCTGGACGGTTCTTTTTCCTTTGCCTCAGTCCTATGTCACTTATTTGAAGAACTTCATCTAAAGCAGTCTACAAACATCGTCTCTCTTCCTCACACTCCTATTCTTTACAATCCAGTTACAAGACCTTGTAAAACTTCATTACTAATGTGTAGTCTACACCTAGCATCGATGTCTGAACTTGCAGGACTGAGACTGGCCTCCATCAGCACTGCCCAATAAAACCTACTGATGATGAAAATGTTGCAAACCTGCATTATTGAGTGGTGGCCATTAAACAGGTACTGGATGCCTGAAATGCATCTAGTTTATTTGAGGAACTGAAATGTAAATTTTAGTTAATTTTCATTTAAATAGGCACAGGTGGCTAACGACTACTATAGTGAACGACACAGTCTAAATCTAGGCCCTAGGCTATAAAATGATACTATAAGAGTTCAGCCCATTAAACCCCAATACACTTTTCAAGAACATGGAGATATGAGACCTGAAAAATATTAATGTAAAATAATAACAAACTTCAAAATTAAAATTAATAAGTGTTTAAATTTGCCAGCTTTAAAAAATTACTTAAGAACTCAAAAATTGACATTGTTTCCAAATAACTTGTTGTGTATAATTTTCTTCTTCACAAGAATTCCAAATATATATAAGTGCAAGAAATTGAATCACAGCCAATTGTAAATGAAATGAGTTTCTCGTGGCTAAATTCTCTCCAAAATTATATAAAAATTTTCATAGCAAAAATGAACATTTAACATGTACATTTTTTAAAGATTTTATTTATTTCTTTTTAGAGAGAGGGGAAGAGAAGGAGAGAAACATCAACATGTGGGTTTTCTCTCACACGCCTCCTACTGGGAACCTGGCCCGCAACCCAGGAATGTGACCTGACTGGGAACTGAACCAGTGACTCTTTGGTTCATAGGCCCATGCTCAATCCACTGAGCTACACCAGCCAGGGCTAACATGTACATTTTTAATATGTTTCATATAACAGGAGATATGGCCTCTGTAATACTGCCTAGCCTATGTTCAGATGTAACCTACTAGTCTACTTAATTAAAAATAAGTTCCAAACCACATACCCAGTCTCTCTTTCCCTTTACCAGGCCATCTTGGACATTTATAGGATGATGGAGAGTATAAACAGAGCCCTTTCTCCCATACCCACTTAACTTTCCATTCTACTTCACCCAAGAGCTCATCCACATACCTATGGAAATATCAGCCCAGCCTTCTTACATTCAGAAATCAACCCAGGAAGGTGCACATCTGTATCTCATCCTTTCCTTTGAATGCAAACAACATTAAGAGCAGAAAATTCTGTAATTGCTAATTTGGGATAGCCATGACCTTGGCCCTGAAGCCTTCTTGCTTTGAGGACAGAGGTACAGCTGAAGGACAGAGTACAGTCCTTTAACGTAGGAGGCCTGTACTCCTTTGTCAAATTTAGCAAGCTCTGAAATATTCTTACATTTGTTTTCTATCTAGTTTTGTTTTGTTTTACTATTGCTATCACTGTATTAAAAGAAAGCCTGTTCCTTTTATGATACCTGTAATAACAGGAGTCCTGATGATAACATAGCATCTGGCATAGAGCAGATGTTAAGTAAATATTTGGTGAAAAAAAAGGATTTGTTTTCACAGGAATTTCATATGAAAGAGTGGCATTTACATTGGAAAGAGTGTTGGTTAACTTAAATTCAATTCCCTGCCACCTAATTATTAACCATACCTTGTTTGGTGGGGATATGACTAAAATCTATTCAATAAAATTTCTCCCATTTCTCCAAATTTCTTTCTTCTTTAAAATTTTTCTTCCTTAGTGTGTTTTCTGTGCCAAATTGTGGTTATGCACCTGTAGGTTACCAAATAATTCCTCATTGAAGTTCCCAAAGTGTGGTTCATGGAACCTGGGTAGTATCAAGATATTTACAGGGGATTCAGGAGGTCAAAATTACTTTTATATTAAGACCAGGAGGTGATGTGCTTGTGCCACTGTGCTGACGTTTGCAACACAGTGCATGATATTCCAGATCATGCACAGAAGGCGTTGTAGATGAAACGGCAGGCCCTGAGCAAAAGTCAAGGCAGGAGCACAAAACGGGACCAGCAGCCGCTACACTCTTCACCTTAACACACTCAGTTTCAAAAAATGAACTTCCAAAACATTCAGTTAGGAATGTCCTCCATCAAACAGTAAAATAATTCATTTTATTAAATCTCAACCTTAAGTATACATCTTTTCAATATTCTGTGTGACAACATGGGAATAGTTTTCTCAAGGAAAATTCTCGTACAACTGAGTTACAAGATGAACTACATACCTTTTAGATGACATACCTATTTTACTTTGAAGAACAACTCTGAAACTATTGTTACTCAGGTTAATATATGTGACCAACACTTCCTTGAATATGAGAAAAATAAGCACATATCATTCCGTTATAAAATTCAAGATTTCTAGCAAAAATTGGAATTTGTGAAAACGGTATCCACTGATATGAGTTTGACAACTTCCCTATACTTATTGCCTTTTCTGATGATGGATGGTGGTATTAATAAAAGCAATTTTAATATTACATAATTCAATACATAAACACCTGAAAAATCTCTATAACTACTACTACTTTTGGAAAATTGTAGTAGTTTGCTATTTTCCAAAACACCAATGCATAAAAATAACATCCCCAAATCATGCATAGATACAAGAACTATTCAAAGTGCAAGACAAGCCAATGGGCTTTAATAAAAGTGTACTAAAAGTTTATTGACACTTTGTACAATCTGGGTCAATAAACTTTTTGTACACTTTTATTATATATATATGTGTATGTATATGTACCATGGAATATTATGCAATAATAAAAATGAAATCTTGTTATTTTCAACAACATGCATGACCTAAAAGATAGTATGCACATGAAATAAGTCAAAGAGAGAAACACAAATAGCATATCAGTTCACTTAAATGTAGGATCTATAGAAAACAAAACAAATGAACCAACAAAACAAGACCAAAAAAACTCATAAAAATACAGACCAAAGGGATGGTTACCATAGTTGCAAGGGTTGGAGGAATGGGTAAAAAAGGTTCAGGGGAATAATATAGACAATAATATTATGATAAAGCATGGTGACAGAGGATTTCTGAAATTAGTAGGGTAATCACATTGTAAGGCATTAAAAAAGTCTAATCATTTTTATACCTTACTAATATAACTAGATAATATTGTATACCAACTATACTTAAATAAAAAATAATAAAATGAAAAACCAAACACTTTTAGAAAAATTCATTGACATAGTTTCAGATTTAATGACGCAAGTAACCTCTGAGACACTACTACTCACTGAATTTTGGTATAGTAACAAGATCCACCATTATATTCAAAAAGCTCTTAAAATAATTCTCCCTTTTCTAACTATGTATCTGTGGAAGGCTGGAGCTTTTCATATTCTTTAGTGAAAAGAATGTACCTCAACAGACTGAACATAGAAGAATGTAAGAGAATCTCACTGTCTTATACAACAAGGAGATTTGCAAAAATGTAAAACAACATGTCCTTTTCACTCATTTTTGCATGAGCATTCTTAAGAATATTTTTATCAAAAATAAGTGTATGTTAACATATAATGAATTTATTATTGTAATTTGTAGATAATAATTTTAGTTACCCTTTTAATTTTTTAAATTGTAAATATCAATATGTATGTGCCATATACACAAAAGATTTTTAGGGTCTTCAATAATTCTGAGAGTACAAAGAGTTCCTGAGACCAAAAGGTTTAAGAACCACTGACTTAATAGTTTTTCATGAGAATTTTTAAATAAACTAGAATATAAAACAACAATATATTTTATTACCAAAATGATATTTTACATTAATTTTATGTTTTAAGTGATATGAGTAGATATGTATTCATAAAAGCTTTGTTTTAGTTATGAAGATATATATACATACAAACTGGGTCACAGTTTGTGAAAAATTAAAAAAATTATTTTTTACTGTTGCAGTAAAAAAATTGGAAAAAAATGCACTAGATCATCTGCTTCTTAAGAGAAAGACCTTAGGAGAAGGACTGTGCTTTCTTACCTTTGTAAGTAAGATACTTAGCACAATGTCTGACCTCTGCACTGACTCAATAAGAAGGAAATGGATCCTCTTTCTCTCGATTTCCACATTCTGTATATCCACAGACTTGTTGATGTTGCCTTCAAAATCTGCCCAGTACCTGACTGCTTACCACTACCTGTTCACCTGTGATTCAACTTCTTTGCCTATAGTCCATTCAGAGCACAGACTCCAGAATTATCTCATTTCCTGTCTCTGATGTCACTTCCTGATATTCTTCCTCTCTGCTCATTCTCCTCTTGCTACCCTGGCCTCCTCCTTGTTTCTAAAACATGAAGTCCTATCACTAAGACTTAGAAATCACCATTATAAATTCTCTATTTGTATCATGGATAATCAATTAGCACCCTGGCCCTTTATTGCCTTTTGACACCTGCTTCCTTACATCACAATTCCCATATTGTTAGATGAGTTTTTCCACTATACTCTGGAGTCCTGTGTTGCCAACGGCTCTCACCTTTTAGTACTGAGTAAATGAGAATGCCCATGATTTTCACTGAATCACCTTAACTAAATGCTAATGAAAGCTTAGCAGAAAAAGCAGTTGAGGAATTAGCAGCCCTTGCATCTGGATATTGCCCATAAATCAGATGTCAACATATACTAAAAAGAACGCTTAAGTGAGGTCATGTGAAATTCAGTGATAACTCAAATAATATTTTTTTGGAATATAAAGCACATTTCTTCACATGGGTCCATTACAAAATAGATAATAGGAAAGTTAGAAAACAGAAATGTGAACTGATATTCCAAAGAAATAGTTCAAGTAAATTAACCCATGTCTGAATTAAGAGAGGGCCATAAGTCTATTGACAAGTGATGTTAGAGTCAGACTTGTCACTAGGGTCACAGAGCATCTGTGACACAGTGGTTTCTACCCTTTCCGTCACATCAACCAAGTTCTTTAAGTTCGTCTTATACTAAAACTGACTTAGAGTTTAAACATTAAATTGTTTGCCCAACTAGAGTTTTAGAAATTTTCTATTTAATTACACTTCCATGTTGTCTGAACATTTAAAATCCTTCTGTCAAATGACTATAATAATTTTCCTAAAAGTAATGTATAACCATAAATTTAATTTCTGTGGTAATTATAATCCCTTTTAGGGGGAAGTAGTGAGAAAAACATAGAGAAGAGTAGACATACTAGTTATTTCCCAGACAGTTACAAATTTTTTTCTATGATTGAAAATGACTATCAATACTAGTTCAGTTCCAAAATGATTACGAACCCTATCAGATCTCTTTCACAAAGTAATTATACTTTGTGAAAATTTTCATAGGGTTCAAGGGGAGAAAATAATGCTAGAAGTAATTTTTAGCTTGTTTATGATAAAGGAAAGCACCAAAAACTGAAATGCACTAGATTATCTGCTTCTTAAGAGGACCTTGAAACGCAGAAAGTGAGGAGCAAAAAATGTATGCCAAAAATCAAATGTAAATTAATGCAAGAGTGTATCAGTTAAGATGGCTAAAGAAAAAAGGAAAACATTCATAATAGAAGGAAGAAGTGAATTGGCAGCATTTTCAGACGAGTCCTGACAGCAGGCTGACACTCACTGATGTCACCTTCGGCCTGTGACTTAGTCCAGCATTTCTTAGTAAATACATTGTTTCCACTCTGGCATGTCCCCAGGCTGCTCCTGTCCAAACATCAATCCCTGGGATGACTCAGAAAGCTCTTAATCAACACAGGATACGGGATTGCGGCTAGGATTAATCATTCCCATAACACAGAGATGCTGAGCCTGGAGTTACAACATGCCCAGTATTGTGACTTCAGTACTTTAACTAATTTTTTTAAATAAAAGAATTTAAAATAATAATACATAAAAGTGAATGAGAAATAGACAATAAAAATAATCAAGGTTGAATCAATATTCATGAGCTATGAACAGGCAGTTTGTAATTTTTCTGTTCATTCTTTTATTTATTTGATGATTCGACCATCATCTTTTATGTGCATCTAACTACTGTTGGAGAAGCATAGATGAGATACTGTTCTCTCCCTTAAAGATCTCACAGCTTACTATCTGGTTGTACCTTCAGACCTCAAGGTACCATAGTTAGTAATAAGTCTAATAAGCATAAATGAATATTTGCTATTTAATACTTAAGTCTTAAGCATTAAAGAATACTGTGAAGAATATCTAAAAATAATATCTCCTAGCTCAATTTTCCAGGCACTTTTGAAGCAGTATTTTGGATGAACAAAATCTATAAATTAGAAGTAAAAAATGAAGATTATAGCACAATAATTTTAAAGTTTGGGGGTTGTGATATCATAGCCATTCTATGAATTTGGGTTGCTGTATTTTTTAGAATAAAGGAATCAGAAACAATAAGAGAATCATTCCTCAGAAACTGGCTCCGAGGAAGGCAAATCTAATTCTGTTTGTAGTTTAACATAAGCCAGAGAGTGCCGACCATGGGAACCTTTTGGGATTTCCTGAACTTTTACTCCTCCTCAACATAGTATTTTGTTTTTCTAGAGAATATGAAAAAACCCTTCAAATGAAGAGGTCCTGCATACTCGTTTAGCGACGAGTTGACGCCTTCTTGCACGGACAGCTGGCCAAGGGGAGAGAGGAGCCACAAAGCACGCTTGACATTGCTGAATGAAGGTAAGGAAGCTGCTGATGCCCGAGGTTCCCCTGCCGTCTCTCGAACAAAAGAAAGATAGGAATCAGTTTAAAGGAGACCCTGGGGCTTTACTCAATGTTCCTAAATTCCTGTGTATTTCCCTTTAAATGTATCTCAGCTTGGCCTTCCAGGGGAAAATACTTTACATACTTATGTTGTGATAAATTTATGAAAAGCATGCAAAAGAAAAACAGCAAGCTCATTCTTTTATTATGGAATAGATAACTTTGGGTTTTATGCAGTAACGGTTAGCATTGACAGAGTGCACATTCCACACCAGGCACTAAATGCACGGCTCCATTTAATCTCATAGTGGCTCTGTGATGAATGCCCTTCAATTGAACTCAGTCCACAGCAGAAGAAACTGAGTGGGCTAGTGTCCCTGGTCTTGCAACTCCTGAGTGCTGTGACTGGGGATCAGGGCTTCTAACACGGTAAAAGGTACTGCCCGAGGCTTTTGGGAGCCCTTTCCTAATCTTGTTGTTTCAAGAGCTGTCAAGTTTGCTGAATTTGTTGGCTCTTTGTCTTCCTGGCTGATATGATTTACACCACAAGTAGCCTGTAAACCTCCAGACTCCTGTTACAGCCGCTGCCATGGACCCCACAGCACAGAGAACAGCTGTGGCAGCTCCTCAAGTCACAACGTCCTCCCAGTCTCAGCCTCTTTGTAAAACGCAGGACTCAGGTTGATTATCTCTGAGCCGAAGGATTCTGTTGTTGATTTTCCATTCTCGGAAAAATTACAGACGTCACAGATGCCTCCAGAGTATGTTTGATTAAATCTCACAAGATCAGTTTTGGCCAAAAATAAGACCCAGAATGATGCTAGTGGGTATAGAAACAAGCAGGAAAAAAAAATGCTCTTTCTTCCCCATCAAAGCTACTTTTCCATAGCTAGGAAAACCAAAAGGCTGACCAGAAAAACGTTACATTTTGATGTTCTGACCATTTTTAAGTGTACGGGGCTCTGTTGCATTAAGCGCATTCCCATTGTTGTGCCACCCTCACCGCCACCCACCTTCTGTCTTATCCCCCACCCCCCCATTAGCTGAAACTCTTTACCTGAGGGGCCCTCCCATTCCCCCTCCCCACAGCCCCTGGCAACCATCCTTCAGCTTTCTGTCTCTGAACTTGACTGTCCTAGGAACTTCACGTAAGTGCAGTTATACGCTATTTGTCATCTTGTGATTGGCTTTATCATTTATCATGTTTTCAAGGTCCGTCCATGTTATAGAAGGTGTCAGGATTTCCTTCCATTTTGAGATGGAACACTATCATATTGCAGGTACACACCACATTTTGTTAGCCCATTGGTCTGTTGATGAACACTTAGGTTGCTCTCACCTTTTAGCTATTGGGAATAATAGTGCTACGAATATGAGTATACAAATATCATTTGGGGTCCATGCTTTTACTTTTGGGGTATGATGGCTAGATCTGATGGCCCAGAAGTCTGATGGCTAGATCATGTACCAATTCTATGTTTGATCTGTTGAAGAACTGCTGTCCTGCTTTCAACAAAACAAAACAACACAACACAAAACAAAACTGCATCATTTTATATTCCCACCAACCATATACAAAGGTTCTAATTTGTCCACATCCTCCCCAACACTTGTTACTTTCTGTTTGGTTTTTTTCATAATGGCTATCCTAACAGGTGTGAAGTGGTACCGTAGTGGTTTTGGTTTGTAGCGTCACTAATTACTGGAGAGATTGAGCATGTTTTCGTGGATTTATTGGGTCTTTGTATATATTTTTGGAAAAATATCTGTTCAAGTTTTTGTCCAATTTTTAACTGAGTTGTTTGTTTTTTGTTGCTATTGAGTTGCGAGAGTTCTTTATCTTGTATGTTCTGCATGCCAGTCCTTTATCAGCGACAGGGTTTGCAAATTTGTTCTTTCATTCTGTGGGCTGTGTTTTTACTCCGCTGCTAGTGTCCTTTGATAACAACATCTTTACTGCCAATGAGGGGATATCTATTGTTTCCTCTGCTTTCAGTGTCACAGGCAAGACATTATTGCCAAATCCATTGTCATGAAGCTTTCTCCAGTTTCTGTTAAGAAATCATTGTTTATAATTTTAGTTGTGATATTTAGGTCTTCAATCCACTCTGAGTAAATTTGTATGTATGCTGTAAGGTAAGAGTATAACTTTTTTTTTGCATGTATATATCCAGTTTTCTTAACATCATTTGTTGAAAATATGGTCTTTTTCTTATTAACTGATCTTGACTGTATTCCACTAGTCTTATGGCTGTCTTTATACCAGTACCATACTATTTTGATTACTGTAGCTTTGCAGTAAATTTTGAATTGAGAAACTGAGACTTCTAACTTTGCTCTTTTTTAAAAAAGATTATTTTGGCTATTCATGAAAACTAATTTTTTAATGCAGAAGTAAATGCACTTAAAGTAATGTTAAACATTTTTTCATAGACATGCAAAAATACTCTATTCATGCAACAAAAAAACTCTATTAATGAATAGAATCTTGTTCTCAAGGTGCTAGTTCAGTGGTGGAAGAGATGTGTTCTAAGCTGGACACTATGTAAAAGTGCAAGAAAAAACTAATAACTAAGCAGATTTCAGAGAAGTAAGAAATTATTTCAGGTGATAGTAAGCAAAAAAGATTTCTTTGAGGAAGTATCATTGAACTAGGTTTAAAAAATAAGGGATCAAGATGAAGAAGGGCCTATTTGTTGATTAATTGATTCTTCTGCCTCCTACTTCTAGTTTGGTTCTATGTGCAATGTAGGATACTTCCAACCTGCTCTTACATTATTTTAAAAACTCTGGTTAAAAAAGAAAACTCAAAAATGACTGCTTAAATAATATTCTATTCTTTGTCTCAGCATGTACCTTCTTAACTTTGAGAAACAACTACATAATTTTTTTAGTATACTTTCAGAATTTTTTGATTTTTGAAAAAGTCATATTTTAAAAAGTCTCTTTTCTCACCCGTCGCCCAAACCTCTCACCCATCTGGCAACCATTGATTTGTTCTCTGTGTGAAAAATAAAAAAAAGTTAAGATGTACAAATAGCCAGTTATAAAAATATATGTGCAGGTGTAAAGTACAACTAGAGAATATAATTAATAATATTGTAATAACTACATGTGCTATCAAATGGGTATTAAACCCAGGCCAGCATTATAGGGGTGATCATTTTGTAAGTTATATAAATGACTAATCACTATGTTGTACACCTGAAACTAATATAATTTTGTATGTGAAGCACAACTGAAAATTTTTAATAAAGAAATACAATATTCTGTTTTAAGACATCATCAAAGAAGATATACAGATGGCAAGTAAGCATATGAAAAGATGTCCTGCATCATATGTCATCAAGACAATGAAAATTTAAACAGCAAGATACCACTACACACCTATTAGAATGGCCAAAATCCCAAAGACTGAGAACACCAAATGCTGGTGAGGGCATGAAGCAGAAATTCTCATTCACTGCCAAAAGGAATGCAAAATAGTATGACCACTCTGGAAGACAGTTTGCCAACTTTTTACACAACTAAACATACTCCTACCATGTGATTCAGCAATCAGGCTCCTTGGTGTTTACACAAAGTAGCTGAAAACTTATATGCATACAAACACCTGCACATGGATGTTTATGGAAACTTTATTCATAATTACCAAAATTTGGAAGTGATCAGGATGTCCTTAAGTAAATAAATAGTTAAATAAACTGTGATACATCCAAACAATGGAATATTATTCAGCACTAAAAAGAAATGAACAGTCAAGCCA
Source organism: Sturnira hondurensis (assembly GCF_014824575.4). Classification (NCBI taxonomy): domain Eukaryota; kingdom Metazoa; phylum Chordata; class Mammalia; order Chiroptera; family Phyllostomidae; genus Sturnira; species Sturnira hondurensis. The sequence continues at coordinate 12,252,293 of NW_028077105.1, read as the reverse complement.
TGAAAAGACATAAAGGAATCTTAAATATATATTACTAGGTAAAAGAAGCCCATCTGAAAAGGCTACACACTGCACGATTCCAACTATATGACATTCTAGAAAAGCAACCCTATGCAGACAGTGAAAAGGTCAGTGGTTGTCAGGGGCTGGGGGAAGGAAAGAATGAACAGACAGAGGACAGGGGGTGGTTAGTGCAGTGAAAATACTCCAAACTCATGAAATGAATTGGAGTATGAATGAATACTCCAACACCCAGAATGAATTTTAATGTAAACTGTGGATTTGTGATAATAATGTGTCAATGTAGGTTCATCGGTTGTAACAAATGTACCTTCCTGGTGGGGGGTTTTGATAATGGAAGAGGCTAAGCATGTGGTGGGGCAGAGGAGTATGGGAAATCTCTGTACCTTCTTTTGCTGTAAATCTAAAACTGCTCTAAAAAACAGATTTTTTTAAGAAAGAGGCTTATTTTCAGTTTCTGCTTGAGATCATGAAAAAGTTCTACAAATAGATATTGATGATTATACAATATTATGAATGCATTTAATGCCACTGAACTGTACACTTAAAATGGCAAATTTTGTTGTGTATATTTTACTGTATTTTTAAAGGCCTGTCTATTTCCTCAGACATAATTATATTTTACTAAATGAAAACTTCTACAGATGTTGTCAAGAATAAAACAAATATTACATGTAAGTGAGAGGCTGTGGGAAATATGGAGGCTATAATAGAAGTCCCAGAAGTATTGCATCTTATACAAGTAGATCTATGCTCCAGGCTAGGTAAACTGAGACATGGTGATATGAAGAAACAAAAGGGCTTCCAGAAGATTCTGGAAATTCAACCAGAAAACTTGAATGCCCTATTTAAAAGCAATTAAAGGGAAGGATGATTATCTTATTCCTAAGGATAAATCCTAGGGAATATAAACTTGAATTGAAAAGTCAAGTTAATGGAGTAATTTTTATTTAATCTTTATTATATTTTTTCCATTACCATTTAGTCCCCTTATAATTTCCTACCTCCAGCAATCACCACATTGTTGCCCATGTCCTGACCATAATGCTATGGAACTAGAAATCAATCACAAGAAGCACACTGAAAAACACACAAAGACCTGGAAGCTAAATAACATGTTATTAAACAACAAATGGGTTAACAATGAGATCAAGGAAGAAATCAAAAGATACCTTGAAACAAAAATGAGGACACAACAATCCATAATCTGTGGGATGCTGAGAAAGCAATCCTAAGAGGGAAATTCATAGCATTACAGGCCTGTCTCAAAAAAAAAAAGAAAGAAAGAAAGAAAGAAAGAAAGAAAGAAAGAAAAGCTCAAATAAACAATCTAACTTTGCACTTGAAGGAACTTGAAAAGGAACAACTAACAAAGCCCAAAGTGAGTAGAAGGAAGGATTTAATTAAAGTCAGAGCAGAAATAAATGAAATAAAGAGTAAAAAAAAAGATACAAAAGATCAGTGAATCTCAGAACTGGTTCTTTGTGTGGCTGCCTCTCACGCACCCTCAACCCAGGACATGGCCTGAAACACAGGCATGTGCCCTGACTGGGAATCAAATCAGCAACCCTTTGGCTTGCAAGCCGGCACTCAGTCCACTGAGCTACACCAGCCAGGGCACCAGAGCTGGTTCTTTGAAAACGTAAATAATATTGACAAACCTTTAATCAGGCTCATCAAGAAAAAAAGAGAAAGTATCCAAATAAACAAAATCAGGAATGAAAGAGGAGAAATAATAACAAACACCCAAGAAATACAAAGGATTGTAAAAACATCATGAACAATAATATGCCAACAAACTGGACAGCCTGGACAAAACGGATAAATTCCTAGAAACATACAATCTTCCAAAAATAAATCAGGAAGAATCAGAGAATCAGAACATACAGATTACACAGAGTGAAATTGAAACAGAAATCAAAAAACTCCCAAAAAACAAATGCCCTGGACCAGATGGCTTCACAGGTGAATTTCACCAAACATTCCAAGAAGAACTAACACCTCTCCTTCTCAAACTATTTTATAAAATTCAAGAGGAGGGAATGTGCCCCAAACTCATTTTACAGGTCAGCATTATCTTAATTCCAAAACAAGATAAAGACACTACGAAGAAAGAAAATTATAGGCTGATGAACATTGATGCTAAAATCCTCAATAAAATAATAGCAAACCAAATACAGCAATGCATTAAAAAGATCATGCAACATGATCCAGTGAGATTTATTCTGGGAATGCAAGGTTGTACAATACTCACAAATCAACAAATGTGATTCACCACATAAACAAAATGAAGGATAAAAAAACCACATGATCACATCAATAGATGCAGAAAAAGCCTTTCATAAAATCCAGGGTCCACTCATGATAAAAACTCTTAGCAAAGCGGGAATAGAGGGAACATACCTAAACATAATAAAGGCCACATATGACAAATCCACTGCCAGCATCACATAATCAACAAGCAAAAACTACAAGAGTTCTCCTTAAGATGAGGAACAAGACCAGGGATGTCCGATTTCACCTCTCTTATTCAATGTAGTACTGGAAGTCCTAGCCATAGCAATCAGACAAGAAGAAGAAATAAAAGGCATGCGAGTTGAAAAGCAAGAAGTAAAACTGTATTTGCAGATGACAAGATACTATACATAGAAAACACCAAAGATTCAACCAAGAAACTACTTAAACTGATAAATGAATTCAGCAAAGTAACAGGACACAAAATTAATATTCAGAAATCAGTTGCATTTTTATACGTCAGTAATGAAGTAACAGAAAGGGAAATTAAGAACACAATCCCATTCTCAAGTCCTTCAAATAGAATAAAATACGAAGGAATAAACCTAACCAAAGAAGTAAAAGACCTGAAGAAACTGAAGAAGATACAAATGAGTGGAAGCACATACCATGTTAATAGATAGGAAGAATTAGCATCATTAAAATGTCTATGCTACCCAAAGCAATTTATAGATTCAACTCAATTCTTATCAAGGTTCCAATGACATATTTCCTAGAACTAGAACAAATATTTCAGAAATTTATATGGAACCACAAAAGGCTCCACAAAGCAACAGCAATCCTGAGAAAGAAGGATCAAGTTGGAGGAATCATGCTGCCTAATATCAAACTATACTACAAGGCCACAGTAATCAAAACAGCCTGGTAGTGGCTTAAAAACAGACACATAGATCAATGGAACAGACTAGATAGCCCAGAAGTAAACACACAACTTTGTAGTCGATTAATATTCAAGAGAGGAAGCAAGCACATAAAATGAGCTAAGGATAATTTATTCAATAAATGGTGTTGAGAAAACTGAACATGCTGAAAAATGAAACTTGACTACCTTCTTATACCAAACACAAGAATAATTCAAAATGAATCAAAGACTTAAATGTCAGGCCGAGAACCATAAAAATCCTTGAAGAAAACATAGGCTGCAAAACCTTGGAGCAATGTTTTACACAACAATCAGAGGTAGCACCTGGTGTCCAGGCAAGATTTTTTCCCTCCAGAAATCCAGAGATGTGGGAGAGAGTAGTCACTCCAAACCTGGGATCAACCAGACAGAAGAACGTGGAGACCTTACTTTTTTCTCAGCTATAAGGAATTCTGTCTGTCTTGCGGCTTCTCTAAAAGATGAGTCATGAGTCTGGGCATCAGCTCCCCCTTAGTAGTCCCAACATTCTAGATCCGCTGTTTCGTAAGAAGCAACAATAAAGGAATATATGATGTTTTAAAATGATGACAGCCTGCTTGAGAAATGAGTCAGTGAGCCTTTCTTTCTACCCCAGAGTGGGCCTTCTGAACATGCTCCTTCAGTTTCCTTCCCACTGACACACAGATGAGCTCTGGGCTTGGCTACATCAGGAGAATTCCTACATGTTTACCAAGTATCTGTTAAGACCCACTTTGCATAATGAAGGGCAGCAAACGGATAGGAAAGGAAGCCATGGTCTTCAAGAAACTTTCAGCCTAAAAGGAACTTGGCATATTCTCTGCAACACAGCTCAGTATGCATTAGGCTTGTGGTGTATTCATTCACTCAGGAATTCTTGATTAAACACCTTCCGTGAGCTTTGACTAGTTCTCGGTCTTGGAATCACATAATGAGCGACGCACACTTGTGCGACCGTGGAACCTGGGAGTGAAGTGCAACCAGAGAAGAGAAAGTGAGCAAGATCTGGGATAACGTTCAGCATTATTGAGCCCTTTCCATATTTCAGTCTCTCTGCCAAGCACTTTGCTTTTCTTAAATCAATAATCGTCAACACACTTCTTCGAAATAAGAATTAACATCTCCATTTTAAAGTTGAGGCTGCTAAGGCTTATAGAGGTTAAGTAATCTACCCACATAATTATATAACTTTCAATAAAAATATTTCTTTCCAATAAATGAAATTCTTTTTTTGTTAAAAAAAATAGAAACAACATGACAGAAAAAAGGATGTACAGAAAAATGTCCCTATTGACCTACTGTAAATATGGTTCCCTCTGGGCAGTAAGACTGAAAGAGAAAAAGAAATGATAAATTTTTACTCTATGTTTGTTAGATGTGGCTTGTGGTTTGCATATTTTCATTACAATGGCCAGGCATTATTCTGCAGCAAAAATGTTTTGCTTTAAAAAAAAAGTTCTCTAAGGTCAGAAGAGTAGTGCAAACCTTCAGTTCTTACTACAAATATTATACCCTCGGGCATTGTATTATTGTGGATCCCAGCTTTAGTATAAAATATGTAGAAGTCTTTACCCCTAATCTCCTTTTGACTAATTCATCAGAAAAAGTCCTTGAGCCACTCTTGGACCATAATAAAACACTGTTTATTGAAAGAAAAGTACATTTCCTTGCTGCATTTAATCACGTCAAATGCTCCTACTGAGCCTTCCAAGAAGGGTGCCCTCACAGTCCCTGGAGCCCCGGGTAGCATGGGAAGATCTTGCCTCGAGGCCGACGTGGTGGGAAATTATGCTCTGAGAGTGCACGAGCAGAAGGCCAGCATCATCCTTTTGCTGTTTGTTTGGTTTGGTTTTATTTTCTTGACAATTGGAAGCAGTGTATCGCTACAGTTCTCTGGGAATTATTCATTACTACTCCAGTAATAAAAAAGACCTAGAAGTGTAAAAGCGAATATGGCAAGACTTTACATTTGTAAAATTATGTTTTCTGTACAAAATCAGAAGATTATTTCTATTGTCTCCTCCAGCTAAGCTAGGTAAGAATTATCTTCCCTCATAGATAGAAATATTAGGTGAAATAGAAAACAGTCGGCATGTAATTAAAGAGAAAAGGAAATGCGTGAATAGTAAATTTGGGAAGCCCATTCACTAATTTCAACCATAACATCATTCTCTTTCTATATTTAGTTGTCAGAAGTGGGATTTTTATTGGATACACCTAAAAAGAGGGCTTTTTAACAGAAAAAGCTAAACTAGAGGTTTCAAACAATTGGGAGGTGAGTCCAAAATAACAGAAACTGTAGTTCTTAAATGTTAAACGCTTCAGTGAGTCAGAATAGTGAGGTCAAGCCTCCCCAGAGCGTCTTTGCTCTGTTTCAGTGAAGGCCAGCATCCCGGGATCCATTTCCCCTTCCCTGGAGCTTACCTTCCCTAATTAAAGGAGATAGTAATGGCCCTTAGATTTCATCTAATCTGGCTTTAGGTAATTATGGCTCATCGTAGCAATTACAGGTTACATTTATAATGAACAATAAAGGGGAAAAGCTTTCAAATTCAGTTTATTAGGCTTTGAAAACCTGCTTCAGAATGGGCAGTCAAGTTATATTTACTGGGAAATCAAATATTTTAGTGAGAATGTCAAATTAAGTCTAAGAAATCCATACCAAAGACTCTCTTTAAACCATAACCCTAAACCCATTTCCTCCACAATTCTCTTCTAATTCACCCGAGACTAGCACTGCTATTCTAATGCTTTCTCAGCATTCTATGGACAGCCCGTTATACTAATCTGCATGATCCATAAAACATGGCTTTTAAAAATATTTCATGAGTCTTTCATTTATACATATTCATATATTCCGGGAGAGCAGAAAGCACCATCTCTGTGTCTTTTGTTTCTTTCTGCAGCTTCTATGCAAAGTCCTCTCTTGTCCGTGTTTTTCACTTAAATTCTTTCATGGTGAGGGCTCCTCAGCCTTCTCAAGACCCAACTGGAGCCACATTCCTTTTCAGAAGGTTTTTTTTTTGATCATCTGAAAACTAGGTCCCCCCTCTGCTGGTCCTCTGCAATATTTCTCACACCTGCCATTTACTTGACCCCTGTAGTATATATATGTATGTGTGTGTGTGTGTGTGTGTGTATATATATATATATATATATATATATATATATATTGCATATTATTAAGGATTGTTAGTTCCTTAAAAATAAAAAATTGAATTATTGCTCTTGCAGGTATTATCAAGCCTTGCCCATGCATTCAAACAGTAATTACTAATTTTCTTTTTTTTTTTTTAAATATGGAACGCTTCACGGATTTGCCTGTCATCCTTGCTCTGGGGCCGTGCTAATCTTCTCTGTATCGTTTCAACTTTAGTATATGTGCTGCCGAAGCGAGCACTAACTTTGATTTTTTAATTACCCTACAGAACGATAGCTGTCGTAAGTCTATTTGTCAAAATATTGCCATTTTTAAGACAACTTATGCACATCTTCAAATTTTCTCTCTGTAGATGGAAGATTGATTGTTATCTGAATAATTTTTACCAAGATGTCTGTAAGTCCTGATGTTTTAAATAAATGTTTGAGTTTTGATTGCAAACTCTAAATGAAGCGTTTGTTTCACTATTTTCTGGATGTCCCTTGTAATGTATGTGGTACTTTTAAATTTGTTCTACTAAGTCTATTCTTCAGTATATTTAAGTCATCGTCGTCCTATCATAAGAAAGCATAATTTAGTAAATACTGCCTCTGCTATGTGTTCTCATGCCAAGATAGTCTTTGTCTGTATTAGGTCCCCTCTGTTTGGAGAAAAAATAATCTGGCTAGCATCTTGGAATTTGAAAATAAGATAATTATTATCTTTTTCTGCCCTCACAAGCCAAAACATACCAAAAGCTTCTCTTGCTATAAAGGCTCTTACCTTCTCAAATATGTTAAATAAATTGTGTTATGGCAGCTGGTGATAGAGCTAAATTGTGCATTCTCAAATAATAAAATAAAACAATAGGCTCATAATTATGCTAAGTTTTCGATCCTTGTAATGTATCTCTGCCTTTTGGGAGAAATCACTTAATAAGCCAAATTAATCTTTTTGATACATCTACATAGTACTTTCTTGGATAAGGGCCAATATGGATCAGAGAAAAACCACAGTCTATTCTGTAGAAATAAATGTTATCACAAGGTCCTAACATTTCCTAGAAACACAGTGCTGAGTGCAGGACAGTCTCTCTATTGGCCATGCTCATGGCCTTGCTAAGGGAATCTGCCTGGCTGGCAGCCCCTGGTGTTCCTGGCCAACTCCTGGCCAGCCATGTGTTTGCCACTCAGCCACCCTCCACACACATATTCAATGTACTATGTCCACTCTCTCCTACATATATTCTTTTACATATTTAGGGTACTACAAACATAGTCCCAGAAACTTGACAAATGAAATGTACCTTTATAAATATTTGATGCCCAACTTATCTGAGCTCTAAAGCAAGTTAATAATGTGAAGAATTTGTGCACGGATCAGGGAGAACATTTTCCTTTTTAGTTCTACAGTCTCCCATTTCCTGTATGAGAGGAAAAATTTGTAGCAATAAACAATCTTCACTTGTTCTTTTTATTTAGGTCTTTTTTATTGCATGAAATCAGTGCCTTGGACATTAATAATTTAGGTTTGAAAATAATTTGATGATTCTGGATGAGGGTGGCAACAAAGGAAAATCCCCAATTCACCTCCTCCCATGGACACGGTGAATCTCCAGCTGTATACGGAACAATTTTCTCCTGGGGAAAAAAAATAGTCAGAGTCACCTCATTCCATTTGGTAAATGAGAGGGAAGCTACATTGGTGCATCTGCTGCCAAAGAACATGTTGGCACTGCCTAGCTCTGGTGGCCCACCAGAGCTCACATGCATGGGTCCTGAAGGACTACAACCAACCAACAGAGAAAGAATTCTTCAGCGGCTACCACCTCCTAGTCAACAGACTCTGGGTTTAATCTTTCTGTAAAAGAGGCCTCTTAGCTTATCATTAGAGAGGCAGCCCGAGGGACAGGCTTCTGAGGAAGCCCACCTCTAACAGTGAACCTCTGCCGGGACCTTGGAAGGTGGGGCCTGCCATGGAGCTCTTTTTCTGCTGCTCTCCAGAGCAGCATCATTTCTCAGACAGGGACTCTCACACGCGTCTGGTGCCCCAGTTCTTATGCATGGTGCCTGTTTATGGCATCTGCTTTCCAGGGAATACCCCTTGATCACCCAGCTCTGGTAACCCAGGGCTCTTGCCTTCCTAGGTCCCATGAGACTGTAAACAATCACAGAGATAGTTCTTGACCGACCACCATCCCCAGGGCACTGCGCAGGCAGCAGACTGAAACATGCTCCAGCTTGTCTGTGAAAGAGACCTACCTACTTGTCCCACAGCTTTGGCCTTTGGGGAAGGCTTGAGGTTTGGCCCACTTGTGCTTATAGAACTGGTCTCAGGGAACATGGACTGGGAGATGCTATATTTGTACTCTTTCTCTCCCTTACTACAGCTCACCAGAATCTCCCAGAAAGGAACTAATATCCTTGTCTGGAGCCCCAACTTTTGCAACTGCTACCCAGAAGACACCTCCAGACTGCATGGCTCTGGTGGCAAGTGAGCCTTAGGCTCATGCTCCCACAGGGCTATATATATATATATATGCAGATTTTACATTCTTTAAAAGCTGTTGCCTGAGGATCTAGCTTCCAATTAGTCTAAATCTTTGTTACACTGACTGGCCTTGGCACACCCTCAACTATTGGAAGCTACTAAAAATAAAATAAATTGTTTGGACAATCACAAAAGTTTGAGAGAAACCCAAGAGCTAGGCCAGGATTGAATGATAAGTTTCACCTCTTACACAAGGCCAACTCCTCAAGGCCAGAAAAGGTGACTGTTTCATTGCATACACAGAAACCAACACAGAGAGTCAAGCAATACGAAGAAACAAAGGAATGTGTTCCAAACAAAAGAACAAGATAAAACCTCGAGAAAAAAACCTTAGTGAAATAGAGGTATGTAATTTACCTGATAAGCAGTTTAAATTCATGGTCATAAAAGCATTCCCCAAACTCAGGAGAAGAACAAATAAACAAAGTAAGAACTTCGACAGAGAGAAAGAAAATATAAAAAAGTACCAAACAAAACTTACAGAGCTGAAGAATACAATAAGTGAACTGAAAATTACCTAGGTAAATTCCTTAACAAACTAGATGAAGAAGAGATGACCAGTAAATTCATGGATGGGGCACAAGAACTAATCCATATAAAACAACAAAGAGAAAAAAATGAAAACAAGTAAAAATAGCTTAAAGGACTTATAAGACAACAACAAGCAGATTAACATTAGCAATACAAGAGTTCTAGAAGGATAAGAAACAGGAGAAAGGAAAAAAATTTTATTTGAAAAAATAGGAACTGAAAACTGCCCTAACTTGGGGAGCAAATCAGACATATGGATCCTTGAAGCCCAGAGAATTCTGAATAAAATGAACTCAAAGAGACCCACACCAAAACACATTATAATTAAAATGTCAAAAGTTAAAGACAGGTTAAGAATTTCAAAAGCAGTAAGAGAAAAACAAGGTGTCATACAAGGGAACCTCCATAAGACTGTCAACAGATTTATCAGCAAAAACGTTGCAGGCCAGAGGGGTATATGCATTCAAAGTACTGAAAGAAAAAAAAATCCAACCAGGAATATTCAGCAGGGAAAAATTATTTCGAAATAGAGAGAGGAAACTTTTCCAGACAAGCAAAAATTAAAGGAGTTAATCAACACTAGACCAGAGTTACAAGAAGTATTAAAGGGATTTATTTAAACAGAAAAGAAAAGGTTCTAATTAGTAATAAGAAAACATATGAAGGTCTAAATCTCACTATTAAAAGTCAATGTAAAGAATAATCACTTACAAAGCTGGCAGAAAAGTTAAAAGACAAAAGCAGTAAAAACAACTGTAACTGTAATAATTAGCTAAAGGATACAGAAGAGAAAAGTTGTAAAATGTGGCATCAAAAACATAAAACATGGAGGGGAGAGTAAAAATGCAGAGCTTTAGAATGTGTTCAAATATAAGTTTTTACAACTTAAAAAACTGTTATAAATGTAAATTGTTATGTGTAATCACAAAGCAAAACCTATAGTATATACACAAAAGATAATGAGAAAGTTAGTCCAAGTATACCACTAAAGAAAATCATCAAACCACAAAAGGAAGAGGCAAGAGGAGAAGAAAGGAACAGAGGAAGTACAAAACAGCCAGAAAATGATTAACAAAATGACAATAAGTATATACCTATCAACAATTATGTCAAATGTAAATGGAGTCAATTCTCCCATCAAAAGACAGAGCTGCTGCATGTATGAAAAACACAAAACCCATCTATGTGCTGCCCACGAGAGACTCACCTCAGCTAGGACACACACAGCTGAAAGTGAGGGGATGGAAAAGGGTATTCCATGCAAGTGGAAACCAAAGATAAAAAAGTATGATTAGCTATATTCATATAAGAGAAGATAGACTGTAAAACAAAAGCTATAATAGGAGACAAGGAAGGACATTACATAATGATAAAGACATCAATCCAACAAGAAGATGTAACCCTTTTAAACATTTATACATCCAACATAGGACCATCTAAATCCAAGGTGGGGCAAAAGTAGGTTTATGGTTGTGAATACATGAAGCACAGAGCTTATCCTTGTATTATTATTTATTAATTATTATATTACTTCACATATGAACAACTGTAAAACTATTTGTCCCCCAATTTCTGTATAAAGCAAATATTAACAGACCAAGAGGGAGAAATACATAGCATTACAATGATAGTACGGGACTCTAACACCCACTTACATCAATGGCTAGATCACCCAGACAGAAAATCAATGAGGAAAGCTTGACCTTAAAGGACACATTAGACCAGATCGAAAGGAACTTGATTTTCTCGTATTAAAGGCATAGAAGCAAAATTAAGAGCTTCTAAAGAGTAACACAAACATGTCTTATCCCACTGATCTCCAATAATGCAGTTAATTATGGTAATTGTTTGGAACTGCAGTTGAGATATAACTCCAATAAGACCCACTTGATAAGCAAATTATATTAAAGGGCACAAATCAGTGACTTTAATAAATGGCACATCCTTTGCAGGGGTGTCCAAACTTTTGGTGTCTCTGGGCCACACTGGAAGAAGAAGAGTTGTCTTGGGCTACACATTAAATACACAAACACTAACGAAAAAAGGTTTTAGGTAAATACAATTTTGTGTTGGGCCACATTCATAGCTATGCTGGGCCACCTGCATCCCATGGGCCACGGGTTGGACACCTCTGAAAGCTTTTAATTGTTTGTAACGAAAACACATTGCAATTTTGAGAATTATAACCAAAACACATTTGGTAAAATTATAACCAAAACACATTGCAATTTTGCTCACCCTTCTGCTTTCAAAGAAATAAAACAGTTAAATCACACCTACTTCAAAAAGCAATGCTTTCTGTTTGTTCCTTTTCTACACAAAATTCCTCGGTTTTAGGGTTACAAGCAATTATTCCAAGGGACCTAAACATATTTCCCCAATAACTATCATTTCATTTTGCAACAGTGTTAATAGTGTTGAGAATCATTCCTTACAGGCCTCGTTCTGGTCCTACATGAAGGGTCACTAAATCAGAGGGCATGGCTCAATCTTGGCGATCCCATCCCTTTCTGTATCCCCGGGAATAGGCGTCAGTCATGTTACACTCTCACACTAGCGCACCTTGCTAGATGTGGTCACACACTCCACTCCAGAAGACACTCCCGGTTCCATAAGACTCCATCTTATCTAACTTGGGACACACTGTATGGTATACCTCAATATGCATTTAAATCCACTAGTTTATCATTTCACTTAAAAGCAATTGATCTGAGACCTTTAAAACAAAGTGTGCCCATAGTAAATGCTGTAGAAATAAAAGAAATGAGTGACACACTTAACTGACTGCATGCTACAAAGTGGAACAATGAAGGAGAGCATTTCTGGCAATGCTGAGGTCCAGTGAAGCTCACAATAGGGTTCCTCTTAAAAACGTGTGGGCTGCTTGGAGCTCTGCTATCTAAAATCCCTGCAGAAGGTCAGGACTGAATTTGCCAGCCTTCCATTTCAGGGTAATTTGAAGTATGCTTCTTACAGCCCTCCCCACCCTGATGGACAAAACGTAGCCCATGAAGCATAGCCCATGAACCATGAGAAAGAGACATCTGTAGCTCTACCATTTCACAGGCGTCACCTCAGCATTCCTTTCCACCAACCAAAAACTTTTTGAAAAAGGGGTTCATTTAATCTCCCTTTTGGTGTGACCTCGTATGTGTTCACAAACGGGAGATTTTCTCAAATGCGGCATTCATAACAGTCTGCGTGGGTTTGTGTGGCATGAGTAAATCAAACAAGGAACCTCGCCCCTTTGAGGTTCCGACTCCACTGGGCCGTTTCAGATCGCCGTGGACAGCGAGGGCAAACACAGACAAGCCACCCAGGGAATCTGTAAGCTGGTCCAATTGACCGCATGTTTATACACACAGACAGCCTCAATCACCTGAAAACCTCCGAATTTAATTACACTCCATGCTTTTAGGGATTTCATTAGAGATCTGTAAAGACAAGAATTACTCTATGCCTTACAAAAAGAAGTATCTGTGGTTAGCAGAAGTACGCCTGAACGAACTGGCTCCGCGTTCCCACTCTTAATCACGACGTCATCTATCCCAAAACCCCTGCAAGCGAGTATGGGCCAGTTCGAGATAGAATTGTTTGATTAATTCCATAGGAAGCCTAATTCACCGAACTTCATTTGAGCCGATCTACACTTGGTTTTCTATTTAAGTACCAAAAGGCAAGTAAACCAGTTGTGCTTCATGTAGAAAAATTAACTTGTAATCTGTGCATTTAAACAGAAGTCTTAAATCGGCTTTGCCCAGACTTATTTAAGCAAAATGGATTCAACTTCTATCCCAGTTCTGTAATTTGGTGACTTCGGTACTTGGTATGGCAGTCTTTGTATTTCCAGGACTTAGTCTTCTGCAGGTGAACATGTGAGGTGGACACGTGAGAGTCTCAAAGGGGTAGCCAAGACAACACGCTAGCTCCGGAAAAGAGGAATTTCCCAGCGGCTTCGGAGAGAAGAGAAATTCTTTAACACCTTCAGCCAGCTAAAAAGCTTCATGGTTCACGTGAAGGGAGGAACGGATTACTGACCAAGTGGAGGGTCTCTTTACTTGCAGCAGAACAGGGTAGGTGCTATACTGGGTAGAAGGACATCTATAACCAAGATGAGTTGTGAGAAGAAACAGATCTGCTGTTTTCTCAACTCCACAAAAACACTCACCAAAGAAAGAAACTTTATTCAGAAAAATGAAACACAGGTTAAAAGGGGAAATCATCTGTTTTATGAAAAGGAGGAAAAGAAAAATCTACCCCAGGAATATCTGATATATCAAGAGAGTCCCCATCTGATATTTCAGATATTAGACTCAGTGAAACAGAAAGCCAGGGCATGAGGTCTTAAAACACTGTCCACTTCTAACAATCCATAATTCTATATTCAAACAGGATGCTATAATCCACTTGGAAGTAGCATGAACTTTCTTTTGCATTACGTAAGCAAATATTTCTGAGAGCTTACTAAATCTTCGGTTCTTCTCATCTTAGTCAACATAATACATTTTTAGTGGCCTGTGTAAAAATTCTCCTTATGATTTTATTGTCTGAGAGTCACTATACCTACATTCACCTTTTGTGATATCAATTTGCATGTGAGTGACTATGTCACCTACCTTCCTTGAACCCTGTTTCTCCTAATGTTTTTATCTCAGGGTTTAAAGCCGAAAAGATCTAAATTTGAACCCTGTTTCAAATATTTACTATCTATGTGACTTAAGGCAAAATTTTAACTTCCCTCCCTATAAATGATGATAATAATAATATTTTTGTAATAAGGTTATTATGAAAAGAAAATGAGAAAATGAATGTAAAACCCTTACAGTGCAGGGATTGAAGTAAATGCAAAAGAAATCTTACTATTCTTATATAAGCAAAAGTGTATATGTTGATAGTAAAGTATAAGTTTCTGCCCTTATGGAGGTTATAGTCTCAAGGGAAAGACAGGTAATAGATAACTGAATTTCAGGTAGTGATAAGTGCTAGGTAGTAAAATAAAACAGGATAAAGACGTCAGAGTGACAGAGTTATGTAAGAAGGATGTTCTCAATACAGAATTTGGCTTAGCACGGGCAACATCTGTGGAGAGATCAGACAGGCGTGCAGGCACCGGTCACACTGATATGTGGGGCCAACTCGCAAAAGGCCACAGGAAGAGAAGCACATAGGTCCCGGGGAGGAAATGGCTTCGGGTGAAAGAGCCAAGGTGTCCACAGCAGGGTAGGAGGAGAGAAAAGTCACCTCAGAGGAAACAGACTGACCGGACAGGCCCCGATAAGGATGTTTTGTTTTACTTGGCTTCATAAGCCAATGACCAATTTTGAGCGCAAGCAAGATTTGATCTAATTTGTTTTTTAAAAATCACTCCAGTGGCTTCCTTGAACTACTCTGTCACCGAAAATAACTGTGTGTGTTTTTGTTTTCTTTCTTTCTAACTTCCTTTATGCCCCTTTTCCTAAGCACCCACTTTCTTCCCAGAAAGATACCTGTTTCTATCTTAGAACACTCAACAGAATTTAAATCCATGTTTCTGAGGAGAAAATAGTCTGAGCTTTATCTGGGGGTGAAATGGCAGGTTGCAATTGAATATACAACATTAACATTTTAAAATAAAAGTGATTATTTTAGTTATGCCAATAAAGTTTTCATGTGTTTTCTTCATATTATTATCAAATTGTACAAGTTTGCTCAAATTGTCATATGAACATATTGATTAGAATGTTATTGGGAACTAATTACTATAATCATACAGGTAAACTATGTTCTCTAATAAAAATACTGCAAACTTATTACTACTTATTAATGTTATTGGTTAAAGAACTTGTTTTTAATCTATAAATATTTTATTATCTGGTTTACTTAGTATGAGATCAGGAGTCAGGGAGCCATTTCCATAATGTCAGCTATGTGATGGCAAGTAAACCTCTGACCAATTTCATTTAAATTCTCAACAGACAAGTACACCTTAAACAATCTCTGGGAAATGATATAATGGCATTATACCAGCATTAAAAAAACAATTTTTCCTAAACTTAAAAATGTATTTGTATGCTGTATTATATACCCTAACCAAGTGTTCTTCATTTCAAATTGCAAAAGGACTTGAATTTTAAACAGTTAAACCTTATTTTATATACTTGTATTATAAGCACATACTAAACATCTAAATAACATGTCTTGAAGTCTTTCGCCTGGAAAATTCTAATTGATGATTTTTTTTTTCTCCTGGAAATCTGGCCTCGATTTGCACTGAATTTCAATGACTTCCTTAAGCAAACACCTGGAGGTCCTCCAGCCTAATGGAAATGTGGGTCCACAGACACAATTCTGTTACAACAGTGAGCTCTTCGGCAGTTCTCGAAAGGTTGAAGATTGGCCACTGTCCAGACCTCAAGCTGTTCACTCTGTGATCCCAGACAGGCCACGCAGGCAAGGTACAGTATTACCCTTGCGTGAGTGAACCGATTCAAGCTCAGATATTGCTGAAAACTGATATTTGTACAGGAGAACAGTTGCATTGTCACGATGAGTCATGCGCATGACTCGCGAGGCCCTAACACTGTGGTTTTGGACTTCTGCCAAGTCTCCCAGCCCCAAAATGGCACTCCGTCCAGGGCCATGTGGATGGTCTAGATTCCAGACCATGTCAAGAAAGCATACCCCCAAACACCGAGTGTTTCTCTGTCCCTAGCCTAGGAGCACAGATTCAGGGACTTCTTAATTTCCTTTTACCTTTATTATAAACCAACTATAAAAGTTGGAGTGAGTCCAAAGAAAAGCAATCATTGGTAGTGGATTTAGAAAAAATGAATTAAAAAGGCTGATGGCTGAACAGCAACAAAAGAGAGGAAATGAAGCAAAAGTCACTATGTGTCTGGAAAATATTAAATGATGTAGAGTAATAGGAAATTTAGGTAGATTATAAAAGCATGAATCAGGAGAAAAGGAAATGGACATATAAGCAGATTAGATTTAAGAGAATGTTTCTCAACAGTGACACACTGTTTCACGGTGTTACTGAGAAATTCAAAGTGTTTGTGAGCATTTTTAAGTGTGGAAAAATTATGTCTGTTGGAAATAAAGAGCATAATATTACAAGGTGACCATTTACATGAGTAGGTTTGCCAAGAGACAGACAGAGAGAGAGAGAGAGAGAAAGCTGGCTCTAAAGAAAAGGTAAGAGAGTATGTTGCAAGGTTGAACTGGCGTTAAAAATAATCTGTTTACAAGGATAGCCAAGACATTCACTTTGTCAGTATATGATGGAGCTGGAGCAGTAAGGAGTTTTTCTCAAAGGCATAATTCAGAAAGCCATCAGGTAGATAATGTTGTTTCTATACAGATGCTTTTCTAAAATCTGTGTGATCTTATTATGTGCAGAGTGTGTTTACTATAAGTTTTGCTGATTTGTTTCGAGCCCTTTAAACTTTTCAATTTTCATCAACATTTTTGTATGCAAAAGTTATCTCAGTAAAAAAGGTCTGTGAAGCAATGACTCAAAAAAGTGATTTAATTTGGGGTGGGAGAGATAAGCCTCACTGAACCCCAGTTTCTGAAAGCTTACTCAGTGACTAGGTCACCAAGGCCTTCACCAGAATTTTTTACACCTACTAGAGCAAGAAAGACAAAAAGTTTGAAAAAAAATCTAAGCTGAAAACTACTTCTAACATTGTGATTAACCTATGAATACCTGGCTAATTTTTTAAGACATCATTGAATTATTTAAAATGAGACATAAAAAAACTACAGACTATATGGCCTGGGCATTAAGCTAGTCATAAGAAATAGGAGTGAGTTCATCACCTATATATTTTCCTTATTATTCAAAGATAATTTAATTTTTGAATTTAGTTTTATCATATGAGGCATTAACTTTAAATTTATTAAAATTTTGTTGCATCATTTAAGGATTCATGCTATGATTAACAGAGAAGCTTTGCATAACAGAGTAAATGTCTTTAGGAAATAGATTATATAAAGTCAGATATGATAAGGTAAGTTTTATGTCATCTACTCATATATGTATAAGTTTTTTTTTAAATCTAATTGTGAAATTTTATCCTGAAGGAGAAGAGAAATGTAATTAAGTGGCAAATTTTATCCATCCCACATAGAGATCAATCATAGTTAATTACTTAATTAGACTATTGTCTAGAATACTTTTAAATTATTAATATTGTAAAACTCATACTATGAATGATGGAATGGGGTTTTGTAATATTACTACTCCAAATTAAATTTTTACAAATGTTTAATGCTTAATAACTCTTCAAGTAAGAAAAAGAAGAAATAGAGAAAAATGATGAACCATTATTCTGCTGTGAATTATACGTGATCTAATTCAGATAATACAGTGACTTAGTCTTAATTTATTTCAATATTCATTTATAAATTAGAATAAGCAGCTGATTAATTCAATAACTTCTAGTATAATTCACTTGCTTCTTGGTTATAGTTTTTGTCTGCATCATGTAAAACTATGGAAATATTTAATTCTTAACTTTAATATAACATAAAAACTATTGTCCAGTATCTCCTTCTCTACAAAACAAAACAATTGTTCTTAATATGTGGATAGTTCTCATATGATTGCAACTCTTAGTAAATTAGATGATCATTGTAGACTTCTCCAAGTGATTTTGCCAAGAACATAAAATTAGGCAAAGTATTAATTCTGATTCCATAATTCTACTTCTAACACTATGCTTTCATTTTATTGAACTATTTTACTTATGAAATAAATTCAAGACAAGCAATTTTTTTGCCTTTATTGCCATAAAAAATGGTTCTTTGCTTTTTTCAGGTCTCTGTTGAAATACTGGCACTTTTAATACTTCGAAATTCTTGAAAGATAATGCCTTGCATGCTGGAAACCATATGCAGAGTAAGTATAACACATCAAAAATTATGATTTGGGAAGAGGGAAGGAGGCAGGCGTACAGAGGAAGCAGAGGCCGGTTCACTGGATTAGCAATGAAGCACTCTACTGTAATCCTACTGACCCAAGTTAGTAATGGGATACTTTGAAAACTCTAGCTGATTGGAAGGTGCATGTGAGACCTTCAGAGATATTTCCTGTGACTACTGACCTATGAGCTGATGTCTGATTTGTTGCACCAATAAAAGCATAAGTGTCAATAAGAAACAATTGATGAATAAACTAAAATGTTATTAGCTGTTATTACATTGCCTATCCATAAAGCAAGCTAATATATCTATAAGAGAAAACAGGTTAATAAATTTAGTATATAAATCAATTAATAGAAAAATAGTCAAACACTATGATAGGAGAACTACAAATAATGAATAAACATACGTTAAAATACTCAATGTTACTAATAATCAAAGAATTGCAAGCTAGTTGGGAGGGAGAGGAGAAGTTTAATAAATTTAAAAAGCAGAACTTTCTCTCATGGTTTGTAGGCCTAAACAGAAGGAACCTGTGTCTTTCTATACTGTGCTGCATTATTCGTGGAAGTCTTTTTTCCTCCTATCCTTACAGGAATCAAAATTATTGCATTGATTCTTCTTTTTGTTTTGACTATGAAGATTTGCCCTTTAACAATAAATATAACTTAAAAATAAAATGAACTGGGAACTTTTAATTTGACATTTATGTTCTCATTTAGTGTATAAGGATTCTTCTCAATATGTTTTATAACATAACATATATGTGTTATATGTTTTATTTCTCTGGCAGTAAAGAGAAGAAATACAAAATTTCTCGATGAAAATAACTGAGAAATTTCAAAAAATAATTAAAAGATCTAAAATATAAAAACTGAAAAAGAAAGAAAATTCAGTGGACTCCATACCTGCACAAGAAGGCTAACACACTAATATTTCCTTTTATTTATTTTTACTTATTTTACCATATTCAAACTTTCTTCTCTAAGAAACAATAAAATGATAGATCTCAACAAGACCTTAGAAATCACCTGGTCCAACCCAGGTGGTTGTGTCCCATTTTCACACAAATGTGAGAACTGAAGACATGAAACCTAAACAGCTTGTGTAAATCATGTAACCAGTTCATGGCAAGATATGGCACTAGAACAGCTTGGTTTTCCCACTAACTTGATTGGTCTTTCCAAACCAACTTCATTGGATTGACAAATCAGTTGCTTTGACAAGAGGTACAATTCTATGTGTTTTTCCACAATTCTTCCAAAGGTACAATGTTTATGGAATGCTTTGCTCGCCTTCCAACCGCTTTCTCAAGGGCATCTCAGTGACACATCTTTCTTCCTTTCTGAAGGTGAGAATGGATCCGTGTTATTTACTATATCTTCAATATTACCCAAAGGACTATCACCCCCATGGGGCATTTTTAAATGACTTTGGAAATGGCATAGAGGCAGGACTATAGCAAAAGGGAAGGCAATAAAAAGTACGAGTTTATCTAGAAAGGAAATGAATAAAGCTCAGATAAATGGAGAAAATCCAGATGCAATTACATTTGGAGTCAATAAATCTAAAGCAAAAGAAACACATTTGTATGGATGTTCCTTTTACAAAATCAGGCCAGACAATTTAGTCCATTAAATCACAATAATGCATTCAATATTTTGCTTACTAAGGAAGTAAAGATGGAATTCTAATGCCAACTATAGGTTGATTATGGCTCACAACCATCTTCTGCCAGAACACTTTGTAATCATGTTTTGATCCCACAGCTTTAGGAAACTATTTCATCTAGACGATCCTTCACTGCTGTTAATTACTCGTTTATACCCTCCTTCCCCATCACCATGTTCTCTGCTTCTGTTTTTCCTCCAGTTTTTACAGTTACTACCTAGGATTCTCTGCTTTTTACCCTCCAAGTTCAGCTGTCCACACGTCTTTGCCCCATAGCTCATCACTGCAATGATGAATCCCAATCTCAAAGCTGTTTCTTCCTTCAGAGTGAATTCATATTTCCACCTGTGCTGAGGGCATCTCCCCTTCCACGGACAACCATCACATAATCAACGGCCATTTACTCCTGAGGAGACAAAAGTGCAGAATTACAAAGAAGAAGAAGAAGAGCCCTGTCTTCAAAGTAATTATAATTAGCCAGAGATCACAATGAATAGACTGGCAGAGAAACAGAATTGAAGAAGTTAGTAGATACTAAAACTCCTGCTCCCTAGCGCTCCAGAAATCAGAGAGCTACCAACGACTGATGGGGGAGACCAGGCTGTCTTTTGTCTTCAGTCACTAAAACATTTGTCCAAGGCCTACTTTTTTCAGGTACCCTTCTAAACACCAGGGCTGGTTTTATAGCAATGAAAAAATTATACAGGTCTTAGCTTTTATGAAACTTACATTCAAATGGAAAATCAATGAATAAATAAAAGAGACAATTTGTTTGGTAATAAGTACTACGAAGAAAATTACTCTGGGTGATGTAATAAGAGAATAACTGAGGAGGTTACATTTGAGCTGAGACTTGAATATGGATAAGGAATAGCCATGCACAGGTGGGTGTCGAGAGGGGAATATATACTAAGCAAAAAAATAGCAAGTGCAAAAGCCCTGAGGTAGAAATAAGCTTGGAATATTGAAAGAATATAAGACCCATATGGGTGGAGCATGGTGTGGAAAAAAGAGAATGTTATGAGATGAAGTTAAAAAGTGGACAAGAGCCAGATTGCATGGGTCTTTGTAATGCCAAAATAAGAAATTTGAATATTTATTCTAATTTTTCATGACAACAAGATATTAATGGCACTTCATTCCACACTATGAACACATTTACCAAATATGCCATTCAAAAGGAAGTTATTAGCAGAAACCACACAATCAGAAGCTCACGTCTGTCAGTATTTAACCAGTACTGTTTAAGGCTCAGGGACAATAAATTTAAGGGGCATGAAGACAGTCACTAGGAAAATGTATTCTTTGCAGATTAGGGATGCTTCCGTGGAGGCTGGATTAAATACATATCTAAGCCACCATTTGACTGAAGCTTCAACTTTCCAGGTACCATGATACCAGGGAGGGAGGTGACCGAGAGAGGGGGACTTCGGCAAACTGATGCATGAAGTAGGGTCTCCTGGAATTTTATCTTTGGGTCAGTTTCTTTGTTTTCCTTTTTTGAAGTTCTGCTCTGAATTTCTTAGCTTTATGTAATCATGTAGAACCTAGTTAAATCTGAGTGAATCTTCAAACTGTATTCATTTATTGATCAACAGGTATTTCTGAGTTTCTGACTATCCATCTGATATATAAGTGATGAGAGTACATACATAAGTGATAGCCTTACCTTCAAGGAGTTTGTGGTCTGATGGCAAAGAAAGGTGAGCAAACAATAATTAAAAGATTGTGAAATAGCTTCCGTGTTAGAGGGAAGCAGGGGATGGTGAATGGGAGCTTAGGTACAATAGAAGAAGAACTCCAAACAAGACAGAGGACAGAAAAATGAGGGGACCTTGCATAGTTAAAGACACAGGGTTCTGTCAATAAATAATAAAGTGTAATATAGCGCGATTAAAATGTTTATTGAAACTATATGTCTGGAGAAAAAATATCTAAAATCAGCAGCATCGTGGCAAAAGTTTGAGTTACCTGAAATATTTCACTGAAAATGTCCCATAAGAGAGGCCATATATCCTGTGATTGTTCAGGCAAAGGACAAATGTTATAGGTTGACAGCATCTGTTTAGTAGGTCATTTATTGTCTTCGAGTTTGAGGTGAATCATAAGATGGTTTAGTGACAGCTGAAAAATTCCTTTTCAAAATGGTCAAAGGAGCCACAGAGATGCAATCATTAGAGCATTAATATCTTTTAAAAACACTGAATAGATTTCATGCTTTTGTGCCCTAAGTCCTGTAGACAGCCAAATAGAGCAAGAAGGCATTTGTTACTGGACAGTGCCTTCCAGGGCCTCCCACTTTTCTCTTCACACAAGCATCTGGCCACATTTCTGCAGGGCCCATCTCCTCAAGTTTTCACTCCAGATTAAATCTGAATTTTTATGTAAAACAATTAGACAGAGTGTCTCAGTTTATTCAGGCTACAGAACAGAATACCACAGATGGTGTGGCTTACAGACAATAGAAATTTCACACATTTCAGGAGGCTGAGAAGTCCAAGATTATGTGCCAGCAGCTCCCATGTCTGATGAGGGCCGCTTTCCAGTTCATAGACCGCTTGCTGTAACCCGACACGTTGGAAGGGGCAAGGCAGCTCTCTGGGGCCTCCTTTCTAACTGTACTACCCCCATTCATAAGGACTCCCCCAGGCCTCACTTCCAAAGGCCATCACATTAGGGGAGTAGGTTTCAATATATGTATGGACTTTGAGAAAACAAAAATATTCAGTCGGCATCACCTTGTTAGTACTTTCTTCTTCTTTGCATAAAGGAACATTTATGAGTTTAATTCCAATCAATCATGCAGAATTAGTGGGTTATAGGGTAGGTATATGTTTACTTTTATAGCAGTGTAGAACTCTTTTCATGCGGTAGTTATATACTTTTACATTACCAAGAAGTATGTATGAGAATTTAACTTGCTCAGCTTCCTCACCAGCATTTGCTATTATGAGTCTTTTTTAAGTCTAGCCATCTTGATGGTTGTGTAGCAGCATCCCCTTGAGATTTTAATCTGTATTTTCCTGACAATGAATGATGTATACACATTTTCTCCTGCTTATTTGTCATTTGTATATCTTCTTTTTGAAATTTTGCTCTTCAAATTCTTTGCCCATTTTGGGGGTTATTTGACCTTCTTGCTATCAACTTATATAGGTATTAATACAAGTTAAATGCCAGTGTTTGTTATCAGATATACATTTAAAAAAATTTTGCTCCCAGACTTCAATTTGATGGTTTTGCATTTCTTTTGAGGAGAAGTTTTAAAGTTTGATAGATTGATAATTTACGATTTGTTTTTCAGAGTTAATTTTTTTCCTCATCTGTCAAAGAAAACTTTGCCTGTTCTCAAGTCACAAAAATATTCTCCCATTATTTCCTTCAAAGCCCGGTGACTAAGGCTTTTATAGGTAGGCCTAGCACCCTTCCCCAGTGGACTCTTCTGTACAGTGTGAGACCAGGGATATCAGAGGTATCACATAAGGGAGGGTTGGTTCAATAGAAACTTACATGGCCACTGAATCAGGACTTGATTGTCAGTTTTTAAAGTTTGAAAAACACATCTCTAGGAGATGTGTTTTTAAATCTCTAGGAGAATATGTTCTATTACAGTATCTAGCATACTATAATAGATGCGTATTTTGAAAAGTTGTATTTTTTATTTTTTATGAAGTGATCCTAGCTCACTTTCATAGCCTTCAGGACAAAGTCATGACGTAATTTTATTGTGTTAACTGTTCATATGCTTTGGACCTGGAAGAATGTGATTACTCACAGTTTAACTAATGATGGCATTTTAGACCAATAGCCCTTAGAGATGGAATACATTCAAGTGATCTATGTAATCCCTCTAATTTTGCAGATGAAAAACTTGAAGACTAAATAATTATGTGATTTATAACTTAACATAGATGGGAGTTAGCCAAAGCTTTCCGGTGTTGCATATCTAGTAGCAGCTATTTGGACCATGTCCTACGGATTTTACTCCTATAGTTTAATACATATCGCTAACCTCTATCTATTCTATCTTTTTGCTAGACATCTTTGGGGCCACATTATATTATGAGCTGCTAATAATCACAGATCATTCTTGAGTAATTGATTTATATAGGACACTATTTGTATATACTGGGAACTAAGTAAGATAATGTATGTGGAAGCATATCCTAGAGTTCTTGGTACAAAGTGTCCAAAAGTACTCAGTGTTCATCTTCTCCCTACTTCTCATCCTTCTTATTATTGATTGTTGATACTTTGAGTATACACTTGAGTTTAAGAAGAACAAGGGAAAGTAGATCCTATTTTGGAATCTTTTATTCACGTTCTTCTAACATAATGTAACTCTCTATAACCCCATCCTTTCTTCTCCCTTTGTCTTATTTATTCCCACCATTCCATTGCTTCCTCCCGACTGCATCTTCAAAGAGACAGATGAGTAAGGACGGTAAGGTCAGCAGGGTCTCAAGTTATGGTTAGTGAGAAGGAAGTAATTATTCTCATTCCGTTCTATGGGAAAGAAATTGAGAGCAAGAGAAGAGAATTCAGTAATGGAAACTTCACCTCTAAAGAGGCATATGGTAAACACTTTCTGTTTTTTAGCAGGTGTTCTGTTTCATATTCTTTTCCTTTATTTTTATTAATTGTTCCTTAAAAACATAAAAACTGTTCCTACTTTGAGGGCTATACAAAAGGAGGTGGTGAGCTATAGTTTGCCGACTTCTGTATAGTGAACATTCCTGGGGCATAATGTTGAATAATGGCACGAGATAATGCATGTGAAAACACATTTTGAATCATGCTACAGATATGTGTGATAGTATTAAGGATAATACTTACCCCTGGTCATTAGGAGGGCAGCGCACAGGCCTGAAGGAACTGGACATGGGGAAAGTAGGTTTTGATGGAGGGAATGCTTAAAGGAAATTCTGGGTCTCGACAGATTAATAGGATGGGCAACACTATTTTCCAAGTAGCAACACAAGATTCTAGCACTTATACCATGAGCAAAATAAGGTAGAGGAAACACCACCACCCACATTGCTTATTTCACAATATTTTTGCAGTGTTAGCCTCAGCAGAAATAATCTGGCTGCTTTGAATTTAGAAGGAAAATGGCATAAAACCAACAATCATAGTTCTCCCTAGCCAGGAAGGTGTCATAATTTGACTTTTTAAAATAATTTGGTTATACATTTTCATAAACAACTGAATTTTCCTCTAAGTTCCTTTTTAACTTTCACTTAATAGTATTTCAAATGAATATTGTAAATTAAAAAAAGTCTCTGCATGGCTAAAGGAACCATCATCAAAATGAAAAGGGAACTGACTATAAGGGAGAACATATTTGCCAATGATACATCAGATAAGGGTTTAAATATAAACCCCTATAATATAAACCCTCTCCAAAATACATAAAGAACTCATGTGACTCAACACGAGGTAGACAAGTGACCCAAAGGATCTGAATAGACACTTCTGCAAGAACATAGAGATAGCCCATAGACATATGAAAAAATGCGCAACATCACTAGCCATCGGTGAGATGCAAATTAAAAGCATAATGGAATATCACCTTACACCTGTCAGAATGGCTTTCACCAATACATCAACAAACAACAAGCGCTGGTGAAGATGTGGAGAAAAGGAACCCTAGTGCACTGTTGTTGAAAATGCAGACTGGTGCAGCCACTGCAGAAAACAGTATGAAATTTCTTTTTTAAAAATTTTTATTTAATTATTTTTCAAGTACAGTTTTCTGTCTATTACCCCCATCCCATTCCACCTCCCCATGTTCCCCCCTTCCTCCCATTTCCACCCTTCTCAGTTGTTGTCCATGTATCCTTTATATATGTTCCTCTAAATCCCTCCCCTAGTTCCCCTGAAATTCCCTCCCCTCTCCCCTCTGGTCACTGTCAGCCTGTTCTCTATTTCAGTGTCTTTGGTTATGAGTGATTAAAAAATGGTGGTACATTTACACAATGGAATAATACGAAGCAGAAAGATAAAAGGAAGGCTTACCTCTCTCTACAACATAGATGGAACCAGAGACTATTATGCTAAGTGAAATAAGCCAGTCAGCAAAAAGACAAACACCATATGATTTCACTTATAAGAAGAATCTAACAAACAGAATAAATTAATGAGAAAAATAGAACCAGAATAAAGGAAACATGGAAGAGGCTGACAGCAGTCAGAGAGGAGGTGTGAGGGGATAATGGTGGAAAGAAGAGGAAGGGATTAGTCAAAGAACATGTGTGAATGACTCAGGGACCTGGACAATGGAGAGGAGATTGATTGTGTGTGAGTGGGGTGGTCTGGGTGGAGGGCAGCACAAGAGGAAAAAAGAAATTGGGACAACTGTAATAGAATAAACAATAAGAAATGTATTTGTATAACAGGAAAAATGTGATTGTACACTCTGAGCTCTCACTGCTGCACTTTAATGAACATAAAAAATAAGCATTCTATCTAGATTTTAAAATACTTTTTTAAAAAGATTTTTATTCATTTATTTATTTTCGAGAGATGGGGCAGGGAGAGAGAAAGAGAGGGAGTGAGACATCAACATGTGGTTGCCTCTAGCACACCCCATACTGGGGACCTGGCCTACAACTCAGGTATGTGCTCTGACTGGGAGCCAAGCCGGCAACGCTTTGGTTCTCAGGCCTGCACTCAATCCCCTGAGCTACACCAGCCAGGGTCTAAAATACTTTATTAATCGTATGAACTGAGGGAAACAAAGAAGATAGTTTTCCCAAAAGTCATCACGTTTGATTCAGGTTCATTGATGGTTATTTATTACTGGTGACATTAAAAATTATCCTAATTTTCTCACTTCATTTTTCCTATGAATTTAAAAAGACTGTCCTTTTTCATTAAAGAATTGGGCATGTTTTAAAAATATTTATTTATTTTTAGAGGTAGAGGAAGAGACGGAGAAAGAAAGGGAAAGAAATATTGATGTGTGAGAGAAACATTGATGGGCTGCCTCTCAAAGGCCCCCACTGGGGACCTGGTTCTGGACCGGGCCACAACCCAGGCACGTGCCCTGACTGGTAATCAAACCTGCAACCTTTAGGTTTGCCTCCAGTGCTCTATCCACTGAGCCCCATCAACCAGGGTGAAAAGGACTATTCTTAATAACATAAGTACTCTCCAGAGCATAGGGTCTGAGAGGTTTTGCAGACCCATGTATGAGTCACCGTAACAGTTAGAAGGCAGCAGACTGTGTCCCCATATGCCTGCAGAATTTCATGCCCAGATGCCATTTTGAGAAATGTTGGCACCATGCTGGACAGTTTCTTAGGTGAGGGAAAGCCTGTCCAATATGGCCTTGCTGACTTATAATTTCGCAATAGCTCTTAGTCATCCATAAAATTGTAAGCAAACAATTAAATAACAAATATCATGCATCACCGAGTAAGATGAATAATCACGTTAAATACTTCACTAATTCTCTAAGTGAACTATTTCATATAAAGAAGGAAGCATTGCACCAACTAATGAGGCACAGGCAAACAAGACTGTTACAGGAAGTTAAGGGAAAGGGGAATAAAGCTATAGAACTCCCAGCCACAACCCCTACAAGAGAACAGCATCAGTAGCTAATATACCCTAGTAACAGAATATAAACCTTAGTAAAAGGTTTAAAACTGTATTTGAGTTACAACCTGCTTACATATCTCGTAAAAATTACTGATTTCTATCACAAACATTGGGATTTTTGAAAAGACATTTGAGCCCTGGCTGGTGTGACGCAGTGGATTGAGCAATGGCCTGAGAACCAAAAGGTTGCTGGTTTGATTCTCATTCAGGGCTCGTGCCTGGGTTGCAGGTCCCCAGTAGGGGGTGCACGAGAGGCAAATTCACACTGATGTTTTTGTCTCTCTCTTTCTCCCTTCCCCTCTGTCTAAAAATGAAAAATAAATAAGTAAATGATAAATGAAAGACATTTGAAATTTTTAAAAATCGTTGAAATGTAAATGCAAAAGATCACTAAACAGGGTTAGAAAGTCTTGTTTTACAAAGGCATAAAAAATAACCTGTGTGAAATCAGGTTTACCTAAGTGGCAGGGAACCATTGGAGCTATATTTAATTCCTTGTATGTCATCCTTTTCACTACATTACATCTATTACCATATCCCGTAGATTGTCTCTCTAAAGGTGACTACTATTGAATACGTGTTTATTGAGCACCTACTATTGCCAGGCACATTTCTATCCACTGTGGACAAAAATAACAAACAGAAAAATACCCTTGAACTCATGGAGCCCAAAATCTAATGGGGGAGGAGCACAATGAACAAATAAAAAGTCAATAAAAATTTACTATATCCCTTGGTATATATTTTGGGGGAAAGAAACTAAAGGGCTAGAGATGACCGGGAATAAGATACATGAGGGTGGTGATATTTTACTGAGATTGGTAAAAAAAGGTCTCTAAGACCCAGGGACATACTGAGCAGAGCCCAGGAGCGAGAGAACTCACCAGGCAGAGAGAACAGGCATCCAGGCACTGGAGTAGGAGTGCCATAGGGACGTTCGTGGGACGGTGAAGGGCCAGCGAGAGTCCGTGTAGTGCGTGAGGCGGGAGTGGGGGCAGGGGTCTGAGGAAGGGAAGACCTAATGAAAGACCTTAAAGAAGACATTGGATTTTACTCTGGGATACAGGAAGTCATGGGTACTCCTTCCCACTTGAGACCCTGTCGTAGCTCAACATGAGAACATAACATAACAATAGGCTACTATCTCATATCTTGCCTCCTGTGTCTTATTTTTCTAATGTATGTCTTCATTTTCCACAATATCTGTTGTTTTTACACCCAGAACTGATTATTACTCTCCTGCTAAATATATCCCACCGTCTAAAACAAAACAAAATAAATCAAAACACCTGGTCAAATCACTGTCAAGGCAATCATTCTATGTAATCGGAATCTCTGAAGAAAAAAAAGGTGGTAGAAACAAGTTGGGTAGCTGAACAAAGCTGAGTAAGGGGCTGATCGCAAGGATGTGGACAGGGTTTAGGATTGTGTAAGGCCTAGTGCGGTACCCTGGGATTAGCAACTCTGGGGAACCTTACCTCCTGCTATAAGTTGAAATGTGTCCCCTCCAAAAATACGTGAAGTCCTAACCCCCCAGTAGTTCAGAATGTTATCTCGTCTGGAAGTGCGATTATTGCAGATGTAATTAGCTAAAATAAGGCCATACTGGAGCACCGTGGGCCCTTCGTCCATTATGACCAGTGCCCATATAAGAAGAGACATGGAAACAGACACATAGTGAGAAGGTGGCCCCGTGATGACAGTGGCAAGTGTTGGACTGGTGTTTCTGCAAGCCCGGAAGTGCCCAGGATCGCCAGCAAACCCAGAAACCCAGAAGAGATGGGGAAGAGTTTCCCCTGCAGATTTCAGAGGGAGCATGGCCCTGCTGAAACTTTGGTTTCATGCTTCTAGCCTCTAGAAACATAAGACAATGCATTTTTGTTTTCTTAGACAATCCAGTTTGTCACAGCAGCCCTAGGAAAATAATACACCTGCCTTTGGCCAGGAGAACCCATCTCAGAACCCAGAGATGACAGCACCCACGGTCTTTGATAATAGGGCGCAGGTGACTAACGGGGACCGGCCAACCGAGAGCCAGAAAAATAAAGACCAAAACTCTGGTTGCCTGCCAGTGCCTTCCCTGGGTTGCACTGCTTTGGAAAGCAGAGAGCAATTGAAGCTACTGACATGGGTCCCTGTGGGTCAGCCTTCGGGGACACAGAGGACTGATAAAAGCAGAAAGGGGACTCAGAAGGGAAAACGAAGCTATTCACCAAAAAGTCCCTGAACAATTTTGGATCAGTTTATCTCTCCTGCCTCATCTGTCCTTTCTCTACTCGTTGCATCTGGTCAGACACCCAGGACCACCAGCTCCATTCAAGGCACCACACAGGTTCTGCCATCATGCATTTGCTCATATAATTCCCCTACTGAAATGGTTATTATCCTTACCTCCTTCTCCACCTGTAGAAAGCTAATTCATCTTCAGGTCCTGCATTAAACTTTCTATGATCCCCTTAGGCAGAAATCTTCCCTGCATTGTGACTTCCAAAGTCCCGAGTTTATAGTTCTATGATAGCATCCATCAAAACTCTGATATTATAGTTTGACATCTCTCTTCTCTGTTTAATTACAAGATTCCCCAATGCATGGACTGAGGTATATTCACTATTTATAAGCCCTGTGCTTTTCACAAAATGTGCACAAAGTTTAGATTAATACTTGTTGGCTAAGCGGAATATGATTTTAGTATTGAGATGGACAAGAGTCATCTAGTCCAGCCTTCTCAGTTTTCAGAAGTAAAATCTGAGGTCCAGAAAAGTTCAGGCAAATATACAATCAATGACAAAATATGACTAAAATACAGGTATTGATTTGCCCAGTCTTGTCCTTTTTCCTTTTTACAATTATGAAATACAGTATCATTCCCATAAATTTTATAACAGCTCCAAAGTCTTCTACAGATAACAAAAGTAACATTTAAATGAGTTAATAATGTTTGTTTTTTTGAGTATATTTTATTGATTATGTTACCACAGCTGCCCCATTTTTCCTCTCCCTCCTCCCTGCACCTCCCTCCCTTCAGCATTCTGTCCCCTCCTTAGTTCGTGTCCATAGTGTGTACATTTAAACTCTTTGACCTCTCTATTCCCTTTGCTATTCTTAACCTCCCCTGTCTATTTTGTGCCTAGTATTTATGCTTCATGTTCACTGTACCTTTTCAGCCCATTCTCCCACTCTCCATCCCCACTGATAACCCTCCATATGATCTCCATTTCTGGGATTGTGTCCCTATTCTAGTTGTTTGCTTAGTTTTTGTTTTTGCTTTTTTAGGTTCAGTTATTGATAGTTGTGAGTTTCTTGTTGTTTTACTGTTCATAGTTTTTGATCTTCTTTTTCTTAGATAAGTCCCTTTTTACATTTCATAGAACAAGGGTGTGATGATGTTGAACTCCTTCAATTTGACCTTATCTAGGAAGCACATTATCTGCCTTTCCACCCTAAATGATAGCTTTGCTGGATAGAGCAATCTTGGATATAGGTCCTTGCCTTTCATGACTTGGAATACTTCTTTCTAGCCCCTTCTTGCCTGCAAGGTTTCTTTTGAGAAATCAGCTGACAGTCTGATGGGAACTCCTTTGTAGGTAACTGTCTCCCGATCTCTTGCTGCTTCTAGGATTCTCTCCTTCATTTTAATCTTGGCTAATGTAATTATGTTGTGCATTGGTGTGTTCCTCCTTGGGTCCAACTTCTTTGGGACTCTCTGAGCATCCCGGACTTGCATGTCTATTTCCTTCACCAGACTGGAGAAGTTTTCCTTCATTATTTGTTCAACTAAGTTTTCAATTTCTTGTTCTTCCTCTCCTCCTTCTGGCACTCCTGTAATTTGGATGTTGGAATATTTAAAGTTGTCCCAGAGGTTCCTTAACCTCTCCTAACTTTTTTTCAAATTCTTGTTTCTTCATTCTATTGTGGTTAGATGTTTATTTCTTCCTTTTGTTTCAAATCATTGATTCGAGTCCTAGTTTCCTTCCCTTCACTGTTGGTCCCCTGTGTATTTTCCTTTATTTAACTTTGTATAGCCTTCATTTCTCCCTCTATGTTGTGACCATACTCAATCATTTCTGTGAATATCCTGATTACCAGTGTTTTGAACTCTGCATCTCATAGGGTGACTATCTTCTTGTTGCTTAGTTGTTTTTCTAGAGTTTTGATCAGTTCTTTCATTTAGGTCATATTTCTTTGTCTGGGTGTACCTGTCTGGATGAATGCTTCTTCTTTAACTCCTTGGTTGCTGGGCTTCCATACAGTTTGATTTTCTGGCAGTTCTGGTTGTTTTTGTTTTTAAATTGGTTGTTGTTCTTATAATTGTGGGAAGAAGCAAGACATATGTATATCTGCCTACCCCTCATCTTTGCAGGAGCTCTGAGTTAGGAATATCTATGTAAAAAGCCTTTTAAGATACGTACATGCTGAGAAATTTTTTTACAGTATTTGAGAAAATATTTTCAGCTTTATTGATCCCACAATGTTTGAGAAGCAGCTTGTGATATTTAACAGCCCCCAAAGGCAGCTGGGTTTTCCCATTCCAAGTTAGTAACAGTGTGTTAAGAGATAAATAGATAATGTTGTTTCTATAATTGTAAAATAAATACAACTGAATGGCTTAAGCTGTCAGTCTAGAAAATTTCAGAATCATTCAATACTTTTGCTGGATTTTGTCAAGCAAAATGTTAAAGCCAATCTCAAGCAAACTGTATATTTAAAAAGATCAGTTACTTATCACTATTATCAAAGGAAATCAACTTTCTTGTGACCAG
This sequence comes from Sturnira hondurensis, assembly GCF_014824575.4. NCBI lineage: Eukaryota > Metazoa > Chordata > Mammalia > Chiroptera > Phyllostomidae > Sturnira > Sturnira hondurensis. Next base: position 12,219,934 of record NW_028077105.1, on the reverse strand, counting down.
AACAAGGTAATACATTTTCACTTATTTTTATTTTATATTAAACTAAGCTTATCTTGCATTAGTGAATATCACACCTTCTCAATGAGACCTTTTTCCTAGGAAAAACAAGAAAAATGGGAACCTAAAAATGTTCATGAACTTCTGTTTTTGAATTGTTGTTGTTTAAGAAGATGCCAAGAATACACTCAGGTTCGATACTTCTCCAGAAAGACTTTCAGAACTCAGCCAAACTGTTAACTTACAGTTCTGGTTTATTGCAGTGAGAGAAGGCAGATGAAAATTCACAACAGGCAAAGATACGCAGTGCAAGGTCCGGGAGAGATCAGGCATGAAGCTGCCAGCTGTCTTCTCCCAGTGCATTGCACGGCCAGCATTTATTTCTCCCAGTAATGATGTGTGACAACATGCGTGGGAAATCGCCAGCCATGGATGATCCCCAGGCATTGGTGTCCGGGGTTTGCATTAGAAGTCAGTGAAACAGACATGGCTGATCTTTGTTCCAGCCCCTCCATAGGACAAGCCAATAGCATGTGACCCAAGACCCCGACATAAATCACACTGTTAGCACAGACTAAGTGTGTGGGCTAAGGATCCCAGGTAAGCAATGACACTCACTGGTTAGGCTATTCCTTCCTTCAGAGCCTAGAGGTTACCTCCCAGGGGCTGAGGGCAAGCACCAAACCTTTCTTTAGCCAAGATTAATCCTTTAACACACAAATGACGTTTGTAAGTTTTAAATATGAATTTCTAAGAGTCTAGGGACTCTATCCTGTGGGTTCTGCCCCACACACTTCGTTTCCAACCCAGAGTTCCAAATTTTCTTGATTTATGGAACACTGTGTCCCAGTAATTTTTCATGGAGTCCTTTAGGCCAAAAGAAATTCCTAATAACTTAACAGTAGCAGTTTGCCTTGTGCCCAACAGGTGATGCTGTGATTTCCTGAAGAATTTTATTGGGTTGGCCAAAAAGCCCATTTAGTTTTTTTTCTGTAAAAGACACATTTTTCATTTTCAGCCATTACTTCAGTGATTTGGGTATTTTGAGTATGTTGGCTATTTCCCATGTGATGTAACATTGATTGTTCTCTGCTCTAGCTGGTGTGGCTCAGTGGATTGAGTGCCGGCCTACAAATCAAAAGGTTGTTGGTTCGATTACCAGGCAGGCACATGCCTGGGTTGTAGGTCAGGTCCCCAGATGGGGCCATGTGTTTCCTCACACACTGGTGTTTCTGTCCCTCTCTTTCTCCCTTTCTTCCCCTCTCTCTAAAAGTAAATAGATAAAATCTTTTTATAGCATTGATTGATGTCAATTAATGTCTCAATTTGATGGCTATCAACTTCAATTGGTCCACCTTACTGTGGAACATAGTCCAGAGAAATCTCCAGCACAAAACTTAGCAAACCAATTTTGACACAGTCAATCAATCACAGCACTTTCTCCATGCACCGCACATGTCTTTTTAGCATTTTAGTTACATCTGTACCTTTCTCTAAGTAATAAAGCATAATATGCCAAAATGTGGCTTATTTTCTTAATTATTAAAATAACTACACAAAGATTCACCTGTTTTGATAATTTTTTTGTAGATGCATGCTGATATGACCGCTCTCACAGTACAATCTAACAAAAACGGTTTCCTATTTACAAAAAAGAAACAAATGAACTTCTTGGCCAACCCAATAAATATCCCAAGATGACCCTAGAGTTTGCTGCTGGGCCTCAGAGTATCCTGGCACACAATTTGAGAACCATAGCTCTACATAAAGATTAAGTAACCACAGAAGATCATTTTTTCCATTTTTCCTTTAAAAATATTTTGTTGCAAATTAGATGTGTGTAGAAGGCTAGGAACTGGGAGTTCACTTACAAGAAAGATACACTACGGACAGTTTAAAGTGTTTTGTAGATGTTATAAAGTTAATGTTAAACAAACAAAATTTGGGGAAAAGAGCATTTTCTCCATTGAACAAATAAGTAAACTGAATCTTCCAGAGTTGACACAGGATCTAAAGGACCATCGAGACATGTCTGTTGAGTTGAACTGTAACACCAGCAAAGGACCTGCTCACCTTAACTGCCACAACTGTGCACACACATGACGTCTGTGCTCACCAAGCCTGTATTCCTGTGCATTAGACTGGAACTGTTTCACTCTTAGGGGAAATCTTCTTTTTCTGTTTTTTATATGTTTTTATAAGAGCAACATAATAGCTTAGAAATTTTAGGAAGTGAGAAGAAATTCATCACCACATCACCACCCTTACACAAAAATCACTATTAACTTTTTTTCCTCAGAAAGAAGGGACTTCATTAGGGATTGGGGGCAGGGGAGTCGGTCAGCCTGGCCCCCTCACAGGCAAGGCCAGAGGACAGGATAGCTCAGTTCACAACTTGGTACAGAAGGGCTATACAAGTTCCCTGCCTAGGTTGTTGTGGAGGTGTTTTCCAATGAGGAACAACAGTGTTAGAGCAGAAAGTGTATTTCACAAAGTAACGTTCAAGAATGGGCTGGTCCTTTTCATTTCCTGGGTGCAGATGGCTGGCCCCTGTCCAAAGCTTCTGATCCAAATGGCACCCCTGGGAGCCTCTGCAGGGTCCTTTGGGGTGTTAGTTCCCCGAGGGTCCCTGATGGCTCCTTCTCCAAGGCTCTGCTGCACACTGGTCTCTTAGGCCATTCTGTGGGGAGGTCTATCACAGCCAGGTTTCCATCCGCTGCCAGGGAGAGGGGCACCGAGAGGGCTAACCACCATCGCTTCTGTCTTTATTGTATCATATACATGCTACACTGTTGTAGCCATGTTACACATTACATTTTCTTGCCTTCTTCACTTAACACAGTTGTATAAACACTTCTCCTTTGTTTTACCACATTTTCTTTGAATTACGTTTTCCTTCTTCCCTAATTTGGAAGAGATTTACTTTCCCTTTTGCTAAGCAAATCCTAAAGAATTGTCGTGTACAAGTGCACCTTCATCCCTGTTGCTTCGATGCTGGATTAATCTTTAGTTTGAACAGAATGATATCCATCACTGTGAAAGAGGCAGCAAGGATGGTACGGGGGCTGTGCAAGAAGAGATTTATCTGGCACTTGTTTACCCAACAAAGAAAGCATTCCAGTCTCAGGGTCTCCAAGGAGCCAGGCTGTAAATTTTTCTGACTCCTGCGGTAAACAAAGCCTGTCAGGGGGCAGCTGTGACCTGACACCCCTTTCAGAAAGGGAAGCTGAGGAACAGAGAGAACTTGCTTCTCTCATGTGACCATGTGCCTTGGGAGGAAGAGACTGGGGATTTCTAGATGCAGAGCTAGGGCTGACAGTTTCTAGTAAACAAGAACCACAGGAGTGGAAACTTGGAGTTGCCTTGAAACCGAAAGGTCTTGGGCACGCCTTCAAGGAAGAGGTGACTGGTCCTCTCAGGGGAGGAAGGGTTGATGTTGCTCTGTTAGTGAAGCTCTTCTTGTCTGAATCCAACCAGCTTCCAAGGTGTGGGCTGAGATGGGATTTCCTCCGCACAATATTCATTAGGGAGTGAGTTTGGGGGAATCAAATAAATATACCGTATTTTATAAATAAGGGATTGCCATCCCGGATTTAGAATTATTAACTATGATGGAGTTGAGGTCTGAACATTTTTGGAGCCCTATTGTCAACAGAAGAGGTAAAGAGGAAATTAAAAAAGATAAGGATGGGGAAGCTGTCGCAACCTTGACCTCAGGAATAAAGGGCTGTAACATACAGTGCTGAGTTACACATATCCCAAGAGTCACTGACAGCTAACACGCACTTTTTCCCGAAAAGAATGTGCTCATTAATTAAAAAGTGAGATATAAGTTACACCATTTTTAATTTTCAAAAATCTTATAAAGATTAAAGAAGCCGTGTCTCTCATACTCTCACTAGTGACAGGACTATGAATCTGTGCTAAGTTCCTGTGATAAAGCCTCAATATTATATCTACACTTCTCTGCAGCAACTTAATTTTTAGGACTTTATGCTGTGGCATGTTAGGAATGTATACAAAGTTTATTTTCTCTGTTAATATAATACACATTAACACATTAGGTGTTATATATATTTAAAATCATAAATAATCAATTTTTAAAAATGAAATTGGTGAAGTAAATGATACATCTATATAGTAAAATTTTTTATGGTCACAAATCCTGAGGTACAGATGTTTTAATAATATGAAAAATGTTCCGAGTATATCACTAAAGAAAAACCAAAAAGAGCATATATCATTCAATATATATTTAATGCACACAGATGCAAACACTAGAATAAAATACACCAACATGTTAAAGTAGTTTCAGTGGTTATATTGAGCAGTAAATCCTTCCACCCTTCCTTCCTCTTCCTTTCTTTTTTACACTCCTCCTTATTCTTAGTTTTCTCTGTTTTCCAAGCTTTGGGGCTTTCCTTTTACAATTTGAAGAAATGTAGTTTTGTTTTATTTTTTAACATGATCTTATAAAAGTCTGCTATTTGCATTTTCCTTGTGGAATTTTCGTGCAAAAAGAAAGTGAAAGAATGACATTCCTCTCCGTTGTATTTGATGCCCTTTCCCTTAATAATTTGGTCTCTTCCTCCATGGCCAAAGAGGGTAGAAAAATAGGAAGCCTTCCTTTGTGCCTGTCAGAAGACCTAGAAAGCCATTCCACCCTGTTCATTCCTCTTCAGAAAATGGTTTTTAAAAAGAAATGATTTTTACTTCTTTTTACCTGATTTGATCATTGAAGGACTGGTAGAAAAACAAGTCATGTATTTGCTGTATAATTATTTCATGGTATTTAAACATTATGCATTTCTTCTCCACAACAGTTAAAAGGCTAGTTTTACCTTTAATATGTAAAGTTTAATAATTTACAGCTTTTTTGACACCTCACGACATTTTTCTAGTAAGTTAACAAATCTCGGCTTTTTAATTTTCTAATTAGTATATGAATAAAAATTGGCAAGGAAACCAAAACAAGTCACATTTAAAGGCTCAGATAAGAAAAGTGGAAATAGCAAAAATAATGTTCAATACTGACTAAAAGCAGTTGACCATGTCACTTCTCCAACTCAAAGTCTCAGGCTTAGGGAAGGTGCAGAGCTCCTTGCAGGCGAAGACTATTGGGAGCCGAAACTGGTGGTGGTAGGTCGTGCCTATTTTATAGCGACACCCGGATACGGTCTGGCATGAGCAGATGGGGTAAGTTTCAAGAATGTTGAGCTTGCAGTGGATAAGTGAAATGTACGCTAGAGTATATTTTCAGACAATCCTTTTAAAAAAGTGAACCCTATCAGTACGATCTTCATAGGCACTTCACGCATTTCTTTTCAGGGAAATCAGCGGTAGAACCAGTGTTGTGACTTTGCCTTCTAACTTATTTCCACGCTGCCGGCGTTCCATGGACCCCAGATTGAACACCAGGGTATGCTGGGCCAGGGACTCAGACAAGTGCGAGGCTGTCTGGGGCAGGGGAAGGTTGAAGACATGGTATGCATGCTTCTCTTTTCCCAGAGGCCAGATGAATTCTGCAGGGAGGAAGGAAGTCATGGCAGTAAGTAGGGCTGAGAGCCATGGGCAGTGCTCAGGAATCCCAGCAGGAACTTCGAGTTGCTTCCGTGTCTAGGAAAGTCCTGCCAATGAACTGGAACATGAGGTATGAAGGGGGAAAATGGTGGGCTTTGCAAGAACAAATTCTTGGAATACCTATGACAAATGTGTGCAGGAGTAGGGAGACTTAAACTATGGGAGGAGCTTGAGGGGTTTAATTCCTACAGATTCTAGAGATATACTTTAAAAAAAATTGTATCCATTATGGTTACTCTGGTCTTACTATCAGCCTGTGGTCACATGGAAAACAATATTTTTGTAACCCTTTTGAAAGAATAGTTTTGAGGGGGCACGCACAAAAGGCACGCCTGTGGGCCTCTTGTTCCTGCCTTTAAAGCAATAAGCACTAGAGGTATCCTTTGGTGAAAACATCAGTTACCAGGAAATTAATTAGCCAACATGAAAAAAATCTCTGCATAGTATTTAATCTTCCAAATAAGAAGTCTTGGTTCTTGGGTCAGACTGATAAATGAGATGGCATTTAGACTGACAGCTTGGATCCATTTCTTTCGGGTGCAACTGAGTGTCAGACACACTGAGAGACACCCGTCTGCAGTGTTAGGCTGTCCTTTTTGGTGTTGCATAGGTAATTACCTTTCTAGCATTTGTATCTGATTTGGAAAACATTTTAGAACAACTCAGTAACAAGTTCAAGATTTTAAAAACATTGCACTCCCTTCGCAGCTCCCTCCTATGACATGAATGTGTAAATTGAATTCTCTGTCAAGATGGAAAACACAAGGGCTGGCTTCCCCAAACTGTTTTCATTGGCTTTACGGAACTCAAACACACTAGTCTGGGTGACTAATACTTCCTGTAAAATAAAGATAGATCAACACATAATTAAGTTCTGGCTCAAATATAATTGTCGTCTTGGAAACAGTTTTGAAGATAAATATGGTTATGCTAATGAAACTCCTCATGATTCCCACCAATGATTCAGTTTCATAACGAGGCCAGGCCATTTTACGATCTTGTGCCACTCATTTCGTAATATATAAAGGGTTAAAATCGTTCATAAAAAACACTGAAGAGGAGGAAAAAGTGATAAATCTTAAATTCATTAGTTATCAGTGCTCATCAGGATTCCATTTGGTCCTCTGGTCCAGCTTAAAGGTGCTTTTTCGCTTGTGTGTGGATTTCAAATCCTTCTTACCCCATTAGGCAGAAAACAGCTTTCAGAAAACATTTTGAATGAATAATTCCTAGAGTATTTCTCTGAACGCTCTCTTTGGGGGACTTAAAATTGGATGGATCCAAGAGAAACAAGAGAAACCAAATTCTCTGTAGCCAGTGTTCTCTCCTTCCAGCCTTGAAAATTGAGTAGTTTTGTAGGAAGTTCTACTCGATGCCTCACCCGAAGGGCAGTCTGCCTGCTCGGAAGGGTTTTGTTGAGGCCGAGTGTGAATTCCGGGCGCGACAGCGCTTCGCGGCTCGTAAGATCACACCCACTCGGGGGGTGCGTGTGGGTGAGCGCGCGTGTGCCAGCGGGCGTGTGTACGTGTGGGGAGGTGTGCGCCGGAGGGGTGGGGTCAGGGGCAGCGAGCAGGGCGCTAGGTGAAGCCGGAGGAAAGGGAGAAAAGGGAGGTCGCCCGCTCCGGCCTCTGCCCGGGGTCCCGGCCGCTGGCTGGCGTTCCGGCTGCACCTCGCGGGGCGCGCCGCGGCGGCGCCACAGGCCCCTCGACCCGAGGACCGTCGCCCTCCGGCCGCCCGTCCCGCGCGGCCCGCAGCTGGGACGCGCGATGGCGCGGGACTGACGCCGCCTCCCTCCGGACCCCCCTGCCCCGCCGGGGGCTCTCGGGGCCCCGGCACCGCCCCGATCTGCATGTGGGACGGGCGCGCTCGCGCCCGGAGAGAGCGGCCCGCGGCGCCCCCGAGGCTGTGCCCGGCCGCGCGGGAGGACGAGGCGGAGGCGGAGCGGCGGGCCGGGCCCGGCTCCCGGCGCTCCGCGGCCCGGGCGCGAGGGCTCCCCGGAGGGAGCTCGAGGCGTCCCGGACTCGGAGGAGGGACCCGGAAGCAGAAGCGCAGCCGCCAGGCGAGCCGAGCCGCTGCCCCCGCTGCCCGCCGGCGCCGGGTGGGGGTCCCGGCGGCTGGATGGGCAGCGGCGGCGCGGGCCGCGGGCGGCGATGGGCGAGGAGCAGAGCACGGTGAGCGGCGGAGGGGCCCAGGAGGCGGGAGACCCCACGGGGGCCGCCGCGGGCCACCCCGCGTCCCCGAGGCCGCGGGGGGACAGCGGCGGGGCGCCCGGGCAGTGCACCGCCCCCGCGGACCCGAGCGGCGGTGGCTGCGGAAGCGACTCGGACTGCGCCGACTCGAGCGCCCCCGAGCCCGCACGGAGCCGGGGGGCCGCAGGCTGGACGGAGAGCCGAGCGCGCAGGCAGCCCGCGGGACTGGCACTCACCGTGCCCCTCAACCCTCAGACTCTGCAACAACAGCTGCGAGAGGAGGAGGAAGAAGCTGGGCGCCGAAAAGAGGGAGGGGATGAACAGCAGGAGGTGCCCCCCGCAGAGGAGCCGAAGCTCAGGACCCGCGTTGGGTCCCCGGACGCGCTGGTCCTGGACGTGCTCGGTCAACGGCGCCCGCCCCCCGCCAAGAGGCAAGTCTTTTGCTCGGTGTTCTGCGTGGAGAACGACCTGCCCCAGGACCCCACCGCGGAGCAGCTTTCGCCGCCAGCCTCGCCACCTCGGGCTCCGCCGGTGATGGACCCTCCCAGCGCCCCCGCCTCCTTTCTGAGCCCCCGGCTGTCCCTCCCAACGGACCCCGTGTCCCCCGATGGCGGCAGCATCGAGCTGGAGTTCTACCTGGCGCCCGAGCCGTTCTCAGTGCCCAGCCTGTTGGGAGCTCCACCCTACTCTGGCCTGGGTGGGGTGGGGGATCCCTATGCGCCCCTCATGGTGCTGATGTGCCGGGTGTGCCTGGAAGACAAGCCTATCAAGCCCTTGCCCTGCTGCAAGAAGGCCGTGTGCGAGGAGTGCCTCAAAGTCTACCTGAGCTCCCAGGTAACTTCACCCCCCCCCCCCACCCCGTGTCCCCTCCTCTGCGCCCCATTCAGCATTCCAAATCACTGGCCAGGAAGTCCAGCTCGCCAGCTCCCTGCTCACAGGAAGAGGTGCTTAGATATCCTTATGAGGACCTCTATCAGTTTCTTACTTCTCAGTTGCTGTAATTATTTAAGTATGTTTTGCCCTCACTGGTTAACTTGACTGGAATTTAACTCTGCTCTGAGCAAGCGCGGAAAAAAAAAAAAACAAGGCACCGTGAATTGCCTTCTGCTTATTTCTTTTACAAGATTGCAAGCCAGAGCTTGCTCAGAAAGAAGGGCAGTGAGAGTGCCTCATAGGCCTGGTATCCCAGAAACTAACAAATTGTGGGCAGGTATTTATTTGTTAGTTTTGGTATCCCAAAACTAACAAATAAAATAAATATGTTTTCACTTAGTGAACGGAAAGGTTGGAATTAATGTTTCTGGTCCGTGATACCTGGTTGTTTAAAAAAGAATTTGCTCCATTTATATATTACAGAAGTGTAATTTATTTATTCCTTGGCTCTTGCCCACTTTTCAGTTTTTTTTCCCCCGAAGTAAAGTTAAAGTACTTTTCCTCACGAAACATTTATGCCAGCACAGCACTTAATTTCTTTAAGAGGTAACAAAACAGAGAGAGCAAAGCAAAGCTAAGAGGTTTAGCGAAACAAGTGGGGGTGAAACTTTCTTCCTCTGCTCCTTATTTGAAAGCTTTTTTTTTTTTTCTTGGAAAGATTAAAAGTGCAACAGACCTGCTTTCCTTCACTGATGGTGAATGTGTTCTTCCAGCCGTGCTCAATGTGTTATGTTTCTGCCAGGGTTTTGCAGAATCCCGAATACCCTTTGATCCTGTGTCTGATTGTCCTAGGCCTATTCATCTTTCACCCTGGCTGTGTAGGTGCCAACTTTTCTGTGAAGCCTTCCCTCACCCTCCAGGCCACTGTTTATATACTTTCAAGATACTTCTGTGTGATTCACATGCACTGAAGTTGTTCCTTTTGTTTCTGTCTGTCTTTGTAGACTGTATGGACAGTGTCTTACAGTCTCTGTATCTGGTAGTTTCATGTCAAGCCCCTTTCCTTTAATAACATGGACTGCAGTGAAGTACACAGGACCCTGCACAGCACAGTGTGGTTCCTTTGTGCTTGGGGCTAATCTATGCTTGTGTCTAGACGGAAAGTGTGCAGTGTACCCAACTGAGAATGCAAAGGGAAATATAGACAGAATGGAATGTTACACAAACAGTAACTTGCCGAAGACAGTTGAAATTGTCCACATGCCTGTAAGACATGATAATGTTTCTTTCAGGATTTATTCACAAACAGATACTTACAACAGGAGGATGTTGGCTGCTCATTGTGGTTGCTTCTCTGACATCATCATCAAACAGATATTAGTACCATCCACGTGTAAAGACGTGGTGGCCTTCAGACATTTCCAGTGTATGATCCCTGCTCCAGTGAAGTCATGTGAGAGCAGATGTATACACAACAATACAAAGTAGCACGTAATGAGATGTAAACAGAGTAACAATACCAGGTGGTACTTAATGTTAAACACAAGATACAAATACATTGGGTTACAAGTTCAAGAGAGGTAATCACTGTGGGTTGGATACTCAGCCTTGCAGTTTGATTTCCTAAAGGTCGTCCTTTCCCCAAAGCAGGTTTTGTTTTTGCTTTTGTTTTACTTCCGTGAGTTACTTTTATGAAGTCAGTGTTTTGATCTGTTAGGGAAGAAGAAATGGGAGTGGGGGGGTGGCAAGGCGATGTATCATCGCAAGACACAGTCTCTAAAAACTCCTCTGCAGTGTCATAGAATCTAAAGGTTGTCTGCAGCGTTTATGATCATGTGTAGGTTCCTGATCTTCCTCCCAAGCGTGTGACAGAATTTTCAATAACAAAAATATGTTTTCCTTAAAATAATACACAACAGAAAGATGAGTCATGCAGGCCAAGCTCTGCCACTTCAGGGTTTTTGCACTTGCTGCTTGTGCCTGGAATATCCCTGAGGCCTTCTGTTTTCTGGCTTCCTCCTCCCCCTTCCCCCTTCCAGGTCTGTGTGCACATGTCGCCCTTGTAGCCTTCACTAGTCACTCTTTTTAAAGATGAGCCTGACCCCACATTCCTCGTCTCCTTTCCTGCTTTTTATCTTCCCCAGAATGCTCACATACTCTCTCTTCTACTTCTATAATTAATTCCCATGAAGACAGGAGCTTCCACATAATTTATTCACTACTGTATGTTTAGCGCCTAGAACACTGTCTGACATATACACAGATGCCAAACTAATAGTTATTGAATTTATGAAGAGGTGAGTGGCACAGAAAGGATGAGGCAACCACAGAAACCACGGCTGGGAAGGGGTGTTCTGTGTGAGCCCTGAATTCTCCTTGAGCTTCTTGGTGTTTAAGACAAAACACGAGACTCGATGGTTCTGATAAGAAGACAACGGCAGAACTGATGGGTGTGTACTTGGAACTAAAAAGTTTTTTCACAGAATTTTAGCTTATACAAAAAATGGCATGTTTTTTTTTCAGTTGGATAAAAATATGGGCTTGTGATTGTAATATTTCGGACTGGGGTTAATTCTCAGGTCCCTTGTATTCGAAGGATCTGTGTTTCCGTGTCACTGAACCTGTTTGTGTGTTAATTTCCTCATCTGTGTAGTGGGATTGCGGACCATGGTCTGTAATGACACACCAGTTCTAGTGAAAACAAAATTGAACTGCAGAGCCCCTCTGTCTCCCTGCTGAACAAGATCAAAAGGGCAGAGGGAGCACTTTCTTCCGTTTAGGAGGCTTCTTGGGTGTGACAGAAGCAAATCTGTCGAGCCTGAACTTGGCAGGGTACTTAAGACCTTTTGAAATAAAATGATGTATTTCAAATAAAAAGTTTTTAGTGACTTTTCACCATTTTTTGAGTCTGTGCCAAATAATGTGTTATGTAACATAATTTGAGAGTCCCTATTAGATGCTGTATACAAGCATAAAAACAGTGCATCCTAAATGTGAGTTGGCCTATTGCCTGTTTAACGTTCTCCTGAAAGGAGATGCTGCGCACTTTGAAAGAAGGTACTGAGGTGGGTGTGGAGGACAGGAATGCAGATTCGAGGCTGCGTCTCACTTCCACGGGAGGCTTGGACTGAGTGTGTGGTAAAGGTCACTGGAGAGCTGTCGTCATTGTGTCCGCACACACACAGCAAATTAGTCAATGACATAAATACCTCCACACTGTGGTTTAAATATCGTGGCTTTATTTTTCAAAACACGATCCTCCCTTTGTTGCTGTTACTGTGGGCGGCGGGGTGGCCCTCCCGAGTGGATGGCTCTACAGTCCAGTAGGTACCATCTAGTTTCCTGTTGCCATGGTGAGGGGTTGAGCTGATAAGTTACAGTCTTTGACTCTGCATAGGTGTTGGCTTAGAGCCTCTAAAGCACCATGACAGAGGTGGCGGGTTATGTTGGTTCGTATCGCCTGGGTGCATTATGTCTTGGTGCACCACACTTAGAAGTGCATTCCCCAGTGGCCTATGTCTGCATGCATGACTGGCTCAAGGGCACAGTCCCTGGGACGTCCGCAGTCTCCTACAGGCCACGGGGCCTTCGGCACTGTTGCCCTTCTCAGCTGGCTTTGCCACATTTTCCTAGGAGGAATGGTTGTTGCTTTCTTTGTTTCATGAAATGAAATGAAGTAATGAAACAATATGATTTCGTTTCAGAAGTCCTCCACAGATCTCTTTCTGATTTTGGTTTTCAACAGTAAAATCTGTTATAGAATGAAGTAGTAATACTTAATACTTTAGAGAAAGGCAGAGAACTGGGCATGCCTTCTAAAGGTAACAGCTGTTGTGGCTTTCATCACTCTGCATCCAAGTGTCGCGCTTGGCAGATGCACAGGAGGTGGAATGCACACACCTGTCCGATGAGTATTAATAGAGACATGCAGCACATTTCTCCTACAGATTCTGAACAAAACAGCTGCTGATGGTAATGGCCTAAAATGAGAGTCTACTGTAGTCGTGCTGAATCAGTGACCCAGGGGCGAGGCTGTGTATCCTATTATTAAACTCCTAGTCATCCAGACATTTTATGGGTAAAAGTGGAACCTACATTTTTTCCCTTAAACGTTAAAGCAACCTGTATATTTTTGGAAACTGTCACCTTGGTTATGGAGTTTGAATGCAAACGTCTTCTCACAGGTGAATTTAGAGATGCTGTCATGTCAGGTGTGATTCCGGTAATCCTGAAAATGTGAAGAAGAATATGAGACTGAAATCTGTTAAGTCACTCCACAGATTTGAAAAGTGAAAATTGAGGCATGTGTAAGCTTATTCTTTTGTGTCTCAACTTTGTGTGTTTGTGTGTTTGTGTGTGTTTATCTGGAGGGCGAGGTAACACCTGCTTTCCTACCTTACTGATGCATGCCCTTATTTTCCTTTTTTGTCTCTTTAATAATATCTGTTTAACAGTGTCCTTATTTGTCTTTAACATGTTCTTTTCTTTCTGCTATTGTTCAAGTCCGATTGTAACTGGCATTTGATTTCTGTGGAGGAGACCCCCCCAGTGAGGTTGAGCTCTGAGCCAGCAAGACCTGGTCTGGGGCTGCCTGGGTATCACTGGTCTCTCCCAGCTGTCTGGAGATGAGGTAAGGCAGAGGAAGCCTGCCTTGCACTCTGCTGCCTTAGAGATCTCAAATAACGAAACCAGTACCACTTCCCTAAAGTGGCAACCCAGGTGGTGATTTTGTTTCTTCTAGAGTAGAGCTCAGATTTTATACTTAAAGGCTCTTTCTTCCTTCTTAGGTGAGAGACAGAAAGAGGAGAGTCTTAGAACTTGAGCTCCTGGCTTTTTATTAAGAGTTTTCTATGGGCAACGTGGACACACCTGAGTGGTGATTTCTTATAATTAACTTTGTCGTGTTAGTGTACCGTGTATGCATTTAACAAATATGTCTTGGGTGCCTGCCAAGCACCATGCGATACTTGAAAAATGTACTTAATGCCTTCAGGCAGCCGTCTCATGACCCTGTTAGTACCATTCCTTCTCAGCTTTATCTGGGGGCACAAGTAAGTTTCCTTTAAGTTCCCAGACATCTGTAGGTCTCTCTTTCTTTTCTGCTTCCTTTCTAGGAAGATTTTATCAAAGCAATTCTGGACTACCAGCTAACCTCTTAGTAAGCACAGTACAATGCCTCTTCTTATGTTTAATCTAAAGTAATAAAGTCATACATTACTTAATTCTCTATACACCTATGTCTTACAGCTCTTTCTAGTTTTTGGAAATGAATATTAGTAAACATCTTGCTCCTTTAAAAATATTTATTACCTTCACTTAAAAGAAGATGTCATTTTGCCCTGATCATTGTGGCTCAGTTGGTTAGGCATCAGTCTGCAAAGCAAAAGGTCACCAGTTTGATTTCTGGGGAGAACACATGCCTGGATTGGGGGAACGAGAAGCAACTGACTGATGTTTCTCTCTCACACTACTGTTTGTTTCTCTCCTCCTCTTTCTCCCTCCTTTCCCCTCTCTCTAAGAATAAACAAACAAAATCTTTAAAAAAACATAACTTTGCTAAGTTTATTTTGAACTCCTCATGACAATATGACATATCTTTATAAGTTATAGTATGTTTTTAAAAATTGTTTATTTTGTTCAGAATTACTTTGTCAGAAGAGTTTCTTGTCATAAACTAAATGAACTTTTCAAATCAAGTTCTGTCTTAAAGTAAGAATCCAGTGTTTACAGCAACATAATTCCTAGAATAAAGCATTCTTTTTCAACTTTACCAGTACTGTTTGCCCCATCAATTTTGAGATAATTAATACTTGAGTTTTGAAGTTGCCACAAATAATAGAACAAGCCTTTGATAAATGTCTGTTATCTAAACATTTTAACACATTTTATTATTTAATTTTAATTAACTTACATACTAAATATGTGTTACATACAGGCACTGTTGTAGGTATTACAGATACAGAGAACAGAAACAGATAAAGCCCCTGCCTTCACAGAGTTTATATACTAGGTTGGGCAAGGGAAAGGTAGTAAGAAATTTGGGGGAATTCTTTATAGATTTAATATTTTGAGGGCAGTTGTCCGGGAGGGTTTGTTTTACAAGGTGACATTTGAACGCAGGTCTTCCTGATTCTAGCGAGGGAGCGCACCATGGGGACTTCCAAGGGGAAAGCAAGTGTAAAGTGCCAGAGAGAGGAGCGTGCCTGGGCTGTTCCAGGGATGGCAGAGCTCCGCCGGGCCGAGGCACAGGGGAGGAGATGAGGAGCAACATGAGGAGAACAGCAGAGGAGGGATTGGCAAAGCTGGCCAGGTAGGGTTTTTAAGAGGCCATAGAGAATTTGCATTTTCTCTGAGATGGGAAGCTAAACTATGAGGAAGTTTTGAGCTGTTGCCCTTTAATGAGGTGAGGAATACTGTATGTAAGAGAACTAAGTTTAGGAAGAATTGTACCAAGTTTGAATAGCTGTTCAGACATTTATGAAGGGATGTTGGATAGGCATTTGGTGTCTGGCGTTCAGAAGACAGAGCTGAAGAGAAGATATGAATTTGAACTTTTTGGACCTGTAGAGGATATGTATTTAAAGCTATGAGACTAGATGAGGTCATATGGGGATTGATAATAGATAGAGGGGGATGAGAATTGAGTTGGAGCATACCAGTGTTTACACATATGGAGCTGGGGATGCACAAAAAAAGGAGCAAGAAGTCTGAGAGGGAGTGGGCCAGGTAGGCATGATGAGAGTCATGGTATGGTGGTTACCCAGAAGTCAAACAAAGAGAATGTTTCAAAAAGGCAGACATGGCCCTGGCCGGTCTGGCTCAGTAGCTTGAGCGCTGGCCTGCAAACCAAAAAGCCACTGGTTCAATTCCCAGTCATGGCACATGCCTGGGTTGTTGGCCAGGTCCCTGGTTGGGGGCATGGAAAAAGCAACCAGTCGATGTTTCTCTCACACACTGATGTTTCTCTCCCTTTCTTTCTCCCTCCCTTCCCCTCTCTCTCAAACTAAATAAATAAAATCTTAAAAGAAATTAAAAAAAATAAAAAGGAAGACAGTCATTTTTGTCTAATGCTTCTGAAAGTTTCAACAGGATAAGGATTGAAATTTACCACTGGATTTCCCAACAAGGGGATTGTTTGTAGCTGCGATCAATGCTGTTTTCATTGGCAGTGACGGGGTTGGCTTTCTGATAAGAGTGGGTTCGAGAAAACAAGAACAGCTTCATTTATGGACTGTCGTAGTCAGTAGAAATGTTATATAAGGAAACTCACAGTTCTAGAGAACAAATAACTGGCCTTACACCACCTAGGTAGAAAATGGCAAAGGTAGGATTTCAGTTCAGGCCAGCTTGACACTAAACCCCATGACCTTCTTATAGACTTTCAATTTGTTATTATACAAAAGTAGGTTTACATTTGTCCACATGGAAAATAATACAATAATTAATAATAATATAAGAATAAACTGTATTTTGCATGTTCACAACTATAAACCTAGTTCTACCATATCCTGTATTTATAAGTTAAATATATTTTATTTTTTCCTTTACATTTATATGTGTTGTACAAAATAAGAAGTCTTCCAGTTGAAGAAGAGGAAGAAGCTAAATTACATGTTTTGAAGAAGTGGAAGGCTCTTGCCCAAATTTAGAACCAGAGAAAGATTTCTACCAAACTCTGCCTCATCTTCATGTAAGGAAATCAAGAGGAGTTGAGTTTAGAAATGCTACGATTTGACTTTTGCTAAGTTTTAATCACAGTGTACGATCCTGTGTCCTTAACTCTCTGGCCATTCCTTTTGCTTCCATGGGAGGTTTCTTATTTTACCATCTGTTAATGTTGGCATCTGCATGGTCCGAAATCCTCTCCTCTCAGATCGCATCCACTCCCACGGTCTCCAGTAACACCTAGGTGCTCGTGACTTCCACACCTTCCTCTCCATCCCCGGTCATGCCTCGCTTTTAGTGCCGTACAGCCAGCTCTGTAACCCACCCCAAACACCTGTAACTTCTGAGAACAAAACCCCCTTTCCTCTTCCTCCCTCCCATACCCCGAATGCCTTGCTCTTCCTGTGCTGGTCCCTGTTTCCCTCAGTTGTACCTAGGTCAGAAACTTGGCAGTCGTCACTGAGTTCTTCCTCTTTCTCACCCCCCCTTCCCATCAGCCACCAAAGTCTTTCCATTAGAAACATATTTCTATCTTCTCTACTTTCCTCCATCTCTACTGGCACTGCCCTTGCCCAGGCCACCACCGTTTCTCTTCTGGATTTCAACCACAGCTTCCTACATGGTCCCACTGCTTTCGTTTTGACCATTTCTAGTATATTCTCCACACTCCAGCCAGAGGGTTCTTCTTGGGATGCAATCTTGGCATTCCCCTTCTTAAGCTTTTGATGTGTGCCTCTTGCTTTCAGAATAGAATCTAAACCTGGTTTACATGTGTCTGAGCAGCCTGACTCCCCTTTACCACTCCTACCTTTGTTTCTCAGCAAGTGCCCCCCTACACCTTTAGCCATATTCAACTTCTCTTTGTTCCTTGAGCTCTCTATGACTCTCAATTATGAGCTTTCAATATAGTGAATGACAGGAGGTTTCGTCACAGGGGGTCCACTTTTTTCTCTTAACGCTTTAATTCTCATTTGCCTCTTTCACACTTTCACACTCTTCCAGTCTCAGCTTCAACATTTCTTCCTTTGAGAATGCTTGACCCCCCACACCTGCATTAAGCATCCTTCCTATATCCGTTGACAACTCTTTGTACTCACTAAAAGATTCTTTTTATTTCACTGTATTTAAATTGCCTGTTTTTTGCTCTGTGCTCCTTTTTTTTTTGCTGACCAATTTCTTAGCTCTTGGTGTATTGAAAGCATAAAATGAGTATTTGTATACCAAACTTATTTATTTAGACCATAAGCCAGAGGCTGGTGTTGTCAATGTATAAATTATTAACACAGCCAAAATCATATTTAAAATAAAATTCCCTTATCCCCACAACCTCTCCAACACTTGTTATTGCTTGTCTTGTTAATTATAGCCCTTCTAACAAGTGTGAGGTGGTATCTCAGTGTAGTTTTGGTTTGCAGTTCCCTGGTAGCTAGTAAAGCTGAACGTCTTCTCATACATCCACTGAGCCTCACTCAGTGCTGGTGGGAATGTAGACTGCTACAGCTACTGGAACACAATCTGGCAGTTCCTCAGAAAATTAAGAATGCAGTTACTGTATGGCCCAGCAGTCTCTCTCCTGGATATTTGCCTGAGAAACTCAAAAAACATTTATTTGCAAAGATATAGGCACCCTTGTGTTCACTGCAGCATTATTCATGGTAGCCGAGACATGGAAGTACCTGAAGTGTCCTTCCGTTATTGGAATTGGGACTGGATAAAGAAGATATGGTGCATATGTACAGTGGAATCCTCCTGAGCCATAAGGAAAGAGGGAATACTGCCATTGGTGACTACATGGGTGGAGCTTGAGAATATTATGCTAAGGGAAGTAAGTTAGAAATACCAAAGGACCATATGATTTCACTTATGTGGGATATAAAACTGAAACTCATAGACATAGGCAACAGTGTGGTGGTTACCAGAGGGAAAGGGGTGGGAGTTAGGGGAGTGAAGGGAACCAAATGTATGGTGACAGAAGAGGATTTAACTTTGGGTGGTGGACACACAATGCAGTGTACAGGTCGTGTGTCATAGAAATGTACACTTGAAACCTATATGATTCTCTTAATTAATGTCACCCAATAAATTTAATAAAAATAAAATAAAATAAAGTCTCAATATTTCATTGTCTTGCTTAAAAATTTGTAAGACCTCCCCATTGCTCTCCATAAAGATTCTCATGCATAACGCTGCTGATGAGATTGACCTTGGCCTCCCCTGCTGTTTAGGCTTTTAGAGTCTTTTTTACTCTGCTGACATTGTATGTTATCCCCTTTTGTCATTATATGTCTGTGTGATGATTTTATGTTTGATTAATTATCTCCTCCCCAGCCCCCACCCCCAACTGTTCTTTGAGCATCTTTCCAACCAGCCCTTGGCACAGAGGCCCGGGAGAGAGTAGGTTGCTCAATAGATATTTCCGAAGAGACTGAGTGAATGATTGAAAGTACATTATAATATGTTTGGTAAAAAAAGTTGGTTGGTAAAAATAAGGTTCGTAAAAAAAAGTAAGGTAGATATCTGAACCTAAATTTTTGATGTTTTATTTCACCGTGTATTTAAAACTTTAATCCCATGGGATGCTAGGGCCTGAACGTGCCCTGGCGCCCCATCTGTACCCGAGGCACTTCTTTAGTTATAAAACCTATTCTGGTTCCTGTGTCTCCTGCTTACCAAATTCCTCCAGAACCTAGGGGCATCCGACAACCATTTTATTTTGAACATGACATGGGAGTCAGGAATTTGGGAAGGGCTCAGCTGGCCAGTTCACACTGGGCCTTTCTCATGGGGTTGTGGTCAGATGTCAGTTCACTCACTTGGCTGTTTGTCGTGAGGGTGTTCAGCTGCCACCGTCTCAGAAGTGCCTGCATGTGGCATTGCCAGCGTGGTATTCTCAGGGCAGGGGACTTCTTCCATGAGGGCTGGGTACCTCCAGGGCCAGCGTCTCAAGGGACCCAAGTGGGAGCTGCGTGATCTTTTCTATGCTAACTTTGGGAGTTACTCAGCGTCACTTGAGCAGAGCAGTCACAAGGCTGCCTGAACTCAAGGGGAAAGGACTTAGACCCCGACATTTTATGTGAAGGTGTCAAAGAACCAGGAGCCATATTTTTAAACTGACATGCTATTTCCGGCAAAAATCAGGAAGGGTGTGAATTGAGGCAGTAAACGCTTTTGAGCCTCAATTCTAATGTGTTTTTTAAAGTAATATTTCATGTCTTGTGAGTCATTTAATTAAATATTTTAACTCATTTCATAATTTGGATTAATATATGTTGATGTTTTTGTGCTTTATTCTTGAAGAATTTAATAATAAAGCTTCACTTAATTTTAAGCAAAACTTACACAAAATTCTCTTTTAAAATAAACTATTTAGATAATTTTCTTGCAACTGGAATATCTGAAGATGAATTTCAGCACCACTTAATTTTCTTCCTGTTATCAAAATTTTAGCTTTGACAGTGATAAAAGCATTATTTGAAAAAGTTGAGTATCTTTCTTAATTAAAAGAGTTGACATAACATTTTTTGTAGTCCAGTCCTATTCTATACAGAAATAATTTACCATAAAATTTTACCATAAATACCATAAATAGTCTTATATTTACTAATACTTTAGAATTACCTACCCTAGTTCATCTCTGTTGACTGTCTCACCATTGTATTTTTATTGTTTATGCTTTTCTCGTTTGACTGGCTGATGTCATCATTTGTTTAGTGTCCTCTCACATAGATAACCGTTTAAATATCTAGAGGCATAACCACCAAAATTTCTCGGTTGAAGTCAGTGCACCCGCAACAGAGGAGCATGTATCGCGTTTATGGTGTGTTCCCCTCCTTCCTCAGCTCAGGTAACTCAGTTCTGGGCTTGTTCATTCATGTGAATGACTAATCCCTTTTTAAAGCTTCTTAAGCTGTTTGCCTCAATAATATTCTCTACTGTAAATTCAGAGGCTAATTACAGGCTACCTAGCAAATTACTTCCTTTTTTGTGGTGTCGACTCCTGCCTTGTTTCCTCGCATGCTCACTGGGCCCGCTCAGTGTTCCTAAAGCTCGTTTGCCCTGAGGTGTATAGTGCAGGTAGAATCACTACAGCCTTCTCCTCTGGTTGCTTGACGATTTCAAACAGCGGGTAAAATAAAAGTCGTTCATTATATTTCACCAGCGTTTTGTTTCCTTTGGTAATGCTATTTTTCCAGAGTTTACAGTTGAGTTTACTATTAGTTTACATCTAAGTAGAACGGTGGGGTAAATCAGAATTGACTTTGGATATATGGCTTGGTCTCAGTGCACCCTTTTTATATAGGACCTTGTAGGACCTTGGTGGGGAGAATGAATTTTTTAAAAGAAGTCTATACTGAGTAGGGGATTTTTTGTCCTCCTACAAGAGGTTTTTTTTTTTTATGTTACCCTTTTTTCTTCAAGATTGTTTATGAAAGAAACATTTTGAAAATAATAAGCTCCTAAAAATAAATGGATTTTTGTATGCCCAATATGTCGATACTTTATATCAAAATTGTGTGTGTGCTTGTGTGTATCAAGGTCTCAAGATTATTTGTTTGATTATCACAAGAGAATTATTTGCTTGTCTCAATTTGTAAAAATCTAAGTATAGTCATTTCTAGGTAAACTTATGGATTTCAGATATGGTTTGAATCAACCAAAAACTGGTATTTCTTGGGTATACCTTTTTTGTTGTTAATTTTTAATATGTCAGTTTGTGAACGAACCACTGAGGCTTCAGCCTTAAGATAAAGGAAGAGCTTAGAAGGCATGCTTGGAAAGAAAATATTTGAAATGATGGTAATTTCCCCCTCTGGGGAAATACTTGGCTTCTCTGTTAGTTTTAAAGTTTTCTGAAAAACAGTTTGTTCAGATTGGCTTTTCTCTTTAAAAACCACTACAAATTTAAAAAACTTGGAAACAGTTTTTTTTTGTTCGTGCTTAAAAGTCACCCAAATGAATTGCTTCAGTTTTTAACCCATTTGTTTAAAAATTTAGCACTTTCTGATTAGCTGCAAGAACAGTTGATTGACATTTGGGAAAATGTAAATTTACTAGCTGAATTTCATTAACAATATTTAAATCATCAGTAGAGGAAATACAAAAGTAAGCATAATGATTTAGTAAGCACAGGCAACAATGTCCCTTTTTGCAGCTGGTCTGTGTGAGTTGTTTTTTATTTAAACAATGTATCAAAATAAATTGAACATAAACCTTAGATGACCAGTGTCACTAAATGCTGAAAGAAGATTTTTTAAAATAAGGAAGCCAGCGATAACACATTGCTTTCACAATTATTAATTACTGATGAGATGTTTTATATTATTAATAAAATTTAAATGAAGATGCTAAAAATCTATTGGAACTGTTGGGTTATTCTGGATTTTGCGGGGGGAGGGGGGGTTTGGTTTGTTGTAGTTTAGATGGAGAAAACCCTGTCGCTTTGTTGCTAGTGAGTTCAAGGTCTTGTGATCAGCAGTCTTCCTACAGACAGGTTAGTGACAATCTGATGTGTGATTGTAGACGACCCTTAACACTACACAGTCGTATGCTCAAGTGTTTGCTTCTGATCATAAGACTGTAGCTAAGACAAGATGGAAGAATTATTATTAATCTAATCAACATTTAGGGAAAGACAAAATACACAGTACAATGTATAATTAGTTGAGTTGCAGAGATTTCTGTATAGAGAAATCTTTTCCACTGGCCAAGACTTTCTTTTCTTTCACTTTGGTCAAGCCATAGAATATCTGTCCCTAGTACAGTAGTAAGTCTTCACTTAACGTCATTAATAGGTTCTAAAACTTTAAGAGAATCAACTCACAATGCATCCAATTTTGATATAGGCTAATTGAGACAAACAAAAGTTAAGTTATAGCATCTCACCAAGGTTGTAACAAAACGATATTATTCAAGGACCTGCTCTATTCAGTTGCTTTCAGAGAAAGGAGTGAGGAGCTAAAATGTTCTGATTCTACTATAAACATTTACAGAGCACAGAGCTCTTGCTTAGCACTATGCTAATCACTGTGAGAAGAGAATTTCTAAACTCTTAGCAAGTTTAGAAATTTAGTAGGTGAAAAGTAAGCTCTCTAGGCAAAGATTAGGAAGTGTTTATGACTGAATTATGTGATGTTGATTGTTGATTTAAGTGGTTGTAAAAAGAAAAAGCTGTATTTATGGGAACAGAAAAATTTGGAACTAGTTATTGTCTAAAAATCGTTGATGCAAAGGCAAAAGAAGGGAGCTGGGGTGGTCGGGTGTCTCCAAGTGAGGTGGAGTGAGCAAGTTCATATACACACTCAAAAACACACTTGTAGAAAGAAGTACACAGGTGACCCTGAATAGAGACGAGCTCAGGTGGACTATATGGCAAACGCAGGTGGAGAGGTGACAGCTAAACAGTAGTGGAATGAAGACGTTGACACAGAGCAGAGCACTATGGGCAGAGGGGCAGAGCCCTTCTGCAAAGCTGGGGCCGTAGGTATGGTGTGTTCCAAGAACAGGGGATAAAAGGTGCCCCTGGTCGGAGGGGCTCGCAGAGGTACATTTTGGTCAGATTGTCTAGAACTGTGCTGCCCCTCTAGAGAATTAATACTTTATTCCAACTGTGATGAGAAGTCATTGGCAAATTGAGTAGAGTTGTGAAATGATAATGGATGCTTTGAAAAGATTCTGGCTTTGGTGTGGAGAATAAGCTGCTGTCTGAGGGGTGGATGGCAAGAATAGAAGCGAGAAAATGGGTTAGGCTGCAATCACAGTACAGGTGTCCCTCCGTATTTGAAAGTTTGCTTTATGCCACTTTCTTTTTTTACGTAAGACCTACATTAGTACTGTTTTTGCTAATGGAAGGAAATCAAAGAGGATTTTCACTTTTAAGAAAAGAAGAGGCTAAAAGTGAAAATGGAATTTAGCGTTTCTTTGGTGGTGAGCTGTTACAAAGGCAGAGTACACCAGGATGCAGTGAGAGTGGCCCACTGAGCTCCTTCCTGGGAGCCTGCACTCAGCATCTCAGCATCTCAGCATCTCAGCATCTCAGCATCAGGCTGCTGTAGCTTTGAATTGTGTCTGTGAGCATCTTTGCTTTATCTTGATTTATTTTTTGCATTCGTTAGTTAGCAAGATGTGTCCTAAGCTGAGTGCATCTCGCTTTACACCATTTCAACTTCTGAAAATTTTCACGGGAACTTTTTCCTTTTGAATAGCGGGGTAGAGATGCAGACCTGGCCGAGATGACAGTGGTTTGCACTAGTCGGCAAACAGTGGGGATGGTTATGTCTCCCATTCTACCATTTACTGGGATTTGGGTTTTTAAAATGTCTTGGGACCGCATTGCCTGTGGTACAGCAGGGTATCATGCCAGTTCTCGCAGCCTTTCTGTTCAAAGGCCCCAAAGTTATAAAACCTCAAGTGCAGTCTTATATTTCAAGCAGCATGAGGTTAATTTTTATTCAGCTTGATCCTGGCTCATCTTTTACCTGTCTGCGATGATTTTGTTTGGTTTTGATTGTTTGGTTCCAGAGACATCGTGTAACAAGTCACTGCCCAAAAAATACGAAAACTACTTTTGAGTAGGTATCCATAGTTGTTATTTTCCTCATTGTCAGAATTAATTTATTCAAGAAGTCGAACAATTCTCTGCTACCTGCTTTTTTTTGCAATTTGCTTTTTAATTTTCCAATTTCTACTCAATAGTTTTACTTTCATCATTATTTAAAACAAATAAGATCTCCCACCCTTCCATTTGTGCAGATAACAAGGTCTTACTGGCCAACCTTCCCTTCAGAGAGGAAGTTCCTAGAAATTTTTGGTAACTCTACTTAGTTTTTGTCCTTACTTTCTAAAACTGTTTTTGATAACTGTCATTTGTTTCCTAGGTGAATTCCTATGTATTTACACATATTTATCTCCTACTTCTAATTCCTGTTTTTGTCCCAGTGTTCTCTTTGGTGTCCGTGCCACGGCCTCTGCCTTTAATGGGAAGGGCCCCGGGTCACGGCTTCACCACACAATAGCTGTTTCGTGCCCACTGTGGTTGTCCTTCTCTTTGTTTTGAGTAAGAGTACACTGATAAGTAACTCCATCAACAGAGATTCACTTTGTGGATTTTTACTCCGAGTGGCTGAGTTCCCTGGCCTGCATACTTTCGTTTGTTTATTTCGGAGACCTGAAGTGTTTCCCCCAGTTACATTCTACTATTGATCATAAAACCCTTAATATTTGTGTTGGAGGTAATAAAATGTTATTTTTTTAAAAAATGATGAGAAAACCTCAAGTATTTATCTTTAAAACAGTTTTGTTCCGTGTGTGAGTTGTCTCACCATAAAACACCACTGGGTATAAATAAGTAATTTGAAGAACAGTAGTGTTTACTAAATTTAAAGTATTTTAAAATTGGAAAATGTGAGCAATCACAGGGACTGGGTAATATCTAGGAGTACTTTCATATGTATAAAACAATTTGAGAAACAGTAAAGTCATTTAAAATGATGATTTATGTGTATATTTAAAGATTTTTTTTATTTTTAAAGATTTTATTTATTTATCTTTAGAGGGGAAGGGAAGGAGAGAGGGAGAGAAACATCAATGTATGGTTGCCTTTCGTGTGTCCCCTGCTGGGAGTTGGCCTGCAGGGAACTGGCCTGCAACCCAGGCATGTGGCCTGACTGAGAATCGAACCCACGATCGTCTGAGTCGCAGGCCCGCGCTCAATCCACTGAGCTACACCAGCCAGGGCTATTTAAAGATTTTATTCATTTATCTTTGGAGGGGAAGGGAAGGAGAGAGGGAGAGAAATATCAATGTATGGTTGCCTGTCATGTGTCCCCTGCTGGGAGCTGGCCTGCAACCCAGGCAGGTGCCCTGTCTGGGAATCGAACCGCGATCCCTTAGCTCTCAGACCCATGCTCAATCCACTGAGCTACACCAGCCAGAGTGATGCTTTATATTTTATGTTTAGAACATTCATTGAGTTTCTAATAGTCTGTTTCAATTTGTAAGGAATCTAACTTTCCCCCCTTATTTTAATCGTTCTGTCAAAACATCTCTTTTCAAAGTGAATTCATTGTTTTTTCTCTACAAGCATGGATGGACTTAAGTTTTGGATCTCAACACTAACATTTTTACTCAGAAGAACACATTTTATTGAAAAATAAAAGCTACTTCATAAGGTAATACAAGATTTTTTTTCAATGTTTCTTACTTTATAGATAATATGACATTTTCTATAGCAAAAATGTGGTTGATGTCTCATAAAGATTCCATACTCTAAACTCCATCCTCATCTACCAAAAAAGTATTTGTGCATTGCATTATGTATAAATAACATATTTTATGTAATAATTTATAACCATTGCCATCTAGTATCATTAATAATATACTTATGATGTTATGGTAGATTTTACCTGAAAAGAAGTTAAACAATTATTCTACCTACATACCTATCCTCTAAAGACTTAAAAAAGTCTTTTATGTGACATGCAAACACTTGCTTCCCAAGTCACCTTGGGGACATTGTTGATACATTTATAAAGAAAAATATGTCAGAAGTAGATGACTTTATGGTATGTGAAAGCAATATTCTCAGTTTATGGTGAAAAGAGTGGAAATGGGTTTGCCTTACTCAGATGTTTTCTCTGAGTGAGACTGAAGAATTGTGAAGGAGAGTCATCTTTCCTTAGTTTGCTGTCAGGCAAGAACAGGAGAGAAACAGATGGGATTGTCCTAGGAAAAGGGCCACTTTGCAGAGCACCCTGTTTTAAAGGAAAAGTTTTCTATGTATTTCTTGTTTACTACTTCAGCCCCCATCCCCCACCCCCAGCAATTCTTACTTCATAGTCTTAGCAATTCATGGATTGTTTTAAGAAGGGTTATAAGTGTCCCGATATCTTAGAAAAGTGTTTTTTCGTTGTGAGTCAGTCTGTAACAATTATTGAGCTCTCAGACCATTACCCATAAAAAGTTTAGAGCCACTAATTTGAAAAGATTTCCATGTCTTGGGAGCTAAGGACAATCCAGTTCCAGTGATAAGCAAGGTGTGGGCTACAGCTCTAAATATTCATTCTAATCACTGCTGAGAGGAAGGAAAAAAGTTAGGGGATTGAGGTAATGAATGAAATATGGCCAAGACGAGTGTAATTTTAGAGCCCGAGTGGGGGTCTAGTGGGTTTACGTCCTAACCTTTAACTGCTGCAGCGGACCCGAGAGACCATCTCTTTCAAGGTGGATGTCTCTGTATTGAAGCTGCCTTGTTTGCGTGCATACACTTATGTGAACAGAGATGGCCAGTAAAAAATATGGGTCATTATGTTTTATTGTCTGTGGTTACCCTCACTTTTGTAAGGGGGGTGATGCATAATAGTGACCTTTAACACCTACTAAAATTAATCAGTTTCCTAGAGTGCTTTGTGGACCAGTAAATGTGGTGCTTCCTTATTGGACCAGTAAAAGTAGTCTTGGAGTTAGAACATTTGCATTTCACTCTTTCCTGTCTAAAAATCATGTGACTCTAGGAAAAGTCATTTAATGGGTTGGTGTACACAGAACCTTTACACATTGTAAAGTGTTTATATTATGAAGCTAGTAAGTAAAGGCAGACTTGAAAAGAATACAAAAATAACAATAAAAACTATATTGTAGAAATCATTAATATTAATTTTATAAAATCTAAATAAAATGCTAGATAATAAAATTTGGTAAATGCAGTTTTTAAAAGGACACTATTACAGCACAGTCAAGGAGAATTTATCTCCAGGGTGCAAAATGCTTTGTCTAACATTGACAAATCTATATTATTTATTACATTAATAGATTGAAGGAGAAACATCATATAATAATTTCCATAGATGAAGAAGCAACATTCAATAAGTCAAAATGAGAAGTTCTTTAGACTTTTAAGGATGTATCAAAAACTTATAGTAGATGTCAAACTTCAATGTGATGAAATCTTAGAGGTAGTGGCACTAAGTTTGATAAAGACAGTGATTCTTGCTGTAGCTGTTACTGTTTAGCTTTACTGTAAAGGTCCAAGCCAATGCAGTATGAGAAAGAGAGACAGACATATAGTTTGGAAGGAAGGAGGACAAGTGCTCCTTGTTTTTGGAGGACAGTATTACCTCCATAGAATATGAGAATCCAGAGATAAACTGTGAGAACCAACAGGAGAGTTAGGCTTCCTTGGTACAGGAGCAGTCCAGTACTGTTTACCAGCAAGAACCAATGAGAAAAAGAAATTAGATTCTTATGAGTAAATCTAAAGACAAACATAATCTTTACAGGAAAAAAAAAGATCATTGAGGAACAAAAAAGAATGCCGGAATTAATGTAGATATCCCCCATTGAATACGAACTTGCAATGCCATAAAGATAGCAGTTTTCCTGAATTAATGTACAAATTTAATGTATATCAGCAGATTTATGTTTTGTGCTGAAGAATAAAGGTGCAAGGTTAGCAAAAAATTTTAAATAAGTAGGGAGAGAAAATTTTCCTTACTATCACCATAAGTTTCAAAGATAAGTTCATTAAAGTGGTACAGAACTTTTACAGATATAGACAAATATGTCAAGGGAACAGAGAAGAAAGCTAAGAAGGAGACCCAGCTATATATGAAGACGGGTTGTAATGAAGATTGCCCCATAAAACAATGAGGATAGAGTGAACATTTCAGTAAATAAATGTGAAGGATGGTTGGCCTTTCATATAAAAATTAAATAAGATTCTGTATGGAGAAATGAGGTCCAGATATAGTAAAGGCCTGTATGTATAAATCAAATCTGAAACCCATTAGAACTGTTTAAGCTTGGTATAGGAGAAGATTTCTCAGGTACCACCTGAGAAACAAAACCCTAAAAGAAAATGACTTTGATTCCACTTAAGTCAAAAATCTCTGAGGAAGGAAAATGAAACTGTCGATGAGGGTAGAGGACAAGTCACACCCTGGGAAAGTGGTTTTATAAAATATACAAGTCATAAAGGATTACTATCCATAGTATATATATACTCGTAAAAATCAGTTAGAAAAAAATACTTATTAGGAAAATGCAGTTTAGTGAAATAATGGCAAAAAAGATACACAAAAAAGTTAAATTCATTATTAGGGTACATTATGATTTATACTAATGAAGAAAACACAAGTTGACAACAAAATGCAGTAGTATTTTACACTTACAAGTGGCAAGTTCAAGAAGTGTGATGGCAACAAGTGCTGGTCAGGCCATGGAAACAGAGGTGTGTTCCTAGGAAAACTGCACATCTGTGAGGCGTACGGACAAAACTGTGTATCGCCACATTAGTTACAATAGTTGAAAAACTGTAAACAAATTTCCGTCATCAGAAAATGGATGAGTGAGTTCTAATATATTCATAAAGTCTAGTAGTCAAATATACTTACACCTAAACAAATATATAGATATTAACATATGTACACTGAAAATACAATAGGAAGTAAAATAACCCGTTTTAAAATTTAAGCAGGTTCAAAGCAATGCAATTTTAAAGGACAAGTAAAGTCACAATGTATTTTTCAGATATGTTTTTGGTGTACTGTAAAAAAACGAACAAGTATAAACCAGACTTGTAAGAGTGTCTATTTAACTTTAGAAAGATGGTAAGGAATTGATTTATCTGTAATATTCTACTTCTTAAAGAAAATAGAAACCTATTCCACAAAGCACATGCTAGTGCACCACAGTCGAGGTGACTGAACTGAGACTCACGCTCTTGGGTCTGTTGTCCTGCCTGTGCAACCCTGCATGCTCGCCCGAGCTTTCTGAGAGAAATTATATATGAAAGTCCATAATTATTCTTCAGGATATGAAATGAAGGTTGTACCTATCATTTCTCTCCATCTTCAGTTCTTACATTGACTTTTGAAAATAGAAATCTGGACAGGTTACAAAGGTAGAAATGATCATTCCCATGAAATGAGAGTAATTCTCAGTCTCCCTTCCAGGTGCAAGCAAGCATCTGTCTTCACTGCTAACACATTTTTATTCTCGATCGTAAACTGCTATTTCTATTTACAGAGCTATAAAGCTCACTGTTTCTGTAAATGCCTTACCCTCTTTCATGACCTTGTTTTTGGTTGTTGTCATGTTAGTTTTTTCCCCCCCTCACATTGTTAAAGATGCAGTTTTGTGGTTGGAGGAAGGAGAGGATAACTATCAGCCAGCAGACTTCGTTTATGATTATTTTCATCTACTGATCTCCAGTACTCTGGGTTTTCACAAAAATACTGTATTCATGGCTCCCATCATTGATCTCTTCCCCCGGTTGTCTTGAGCACTGGCTGTAATGTTTCGATTATTATATGTCTTATTTCCATGTTAGTCATTGTGCCTAATCATTTCACATGGATTTTTTTCAAAGTTTGAATTAAACCAGTCTCCTCATTGGTAGTAGCTTCTTTTTCTTGCTTACTCAATTTTCAACAGTTGTATCTTCTTTTTCCTCTATCATGGTTGGCAAACATTTTCAGTAAAGGAATAGATAACAAATATTTGGGTTTTTTCAGGACAAGAGGAAAAACTAGAAGTATTATATAGGGACTTATAAGAGAAAAAACAAATTTCCTCATATTTATTGACAAACTTGAAAGTAAGATAACAATAGGGTATATATTTTTTCTAGTATAGCTCTACTAATAAACTAGAATTATTTATTTTGTGACAACATTTTCCTTAACCTTTAGTGTTTGCTACTATCATGTTTTCCATTATTCATTTTGTGATAACATTTTACTTAACTGTTAAGTGTTTTGTATTATCAATATTAATTGAAAATATTCATCAGTCAATACTGATCTGTTTTGCAATTTTATATACTTCCTCTTTAAAATGTCTTTTCACACAAATACATATTGCCAGATACTGATAAAAACTCACTAGCATAAACTTATATTTATCTTTTGGAATTCCTTTGTAGTATTTATTAGATTTTTCTCTTGGTATTTACCTTTTAGAATGTTATTACACTGCAAATTAATTACTGACAATTGAAGGTTAGGTGGAAGTTCCTCAAGTGCACAATTAAGTGTATTTTCAAAAGCATTTTTATGAAATGTATTTTACATATACACTCCACCTATTTAAACTGTATAATTAAGTATTATTAACTATACTCACAGGGTTGTGAAATAATTGTCGTTATCTCACTTGAGAATATCTTAGTTCCCTTTTAGAGAATCCCCATAGCCATTAGCAATCACTCCCTGCCTCCTCCTGTTCACCCCACCCTCTAGCCCTAAGAAACCACTAACCTACTTTTTCTTGTTTGTCCAGATTTGCTTTTTCTGGACATTTCACATAATAGAATCATATAATACATGGTCTTTGTGACTCTTAAATGGATTTTGAAGTGTGAAATTTCCATTGAAACTGCGTCAGGGCCTACAAAATGCCGTTGGAGTTGTAAAATGTGTCTGCTGCAGACTTTCATGGGAACGGAGATCTTGCTTCTCATTTTAACTGAACTTTTCACAGTGTGGGAAGTTTATAAACCAGCTTGACGTTACTTGTGATTCCAATGTTAGTTGTCAGAATGATTTTATTACTGTATAACTTTTGGATATGAGTCCTGTAGTTCCTGGAATTTTAGGTTAATTCATTAATAAACAGGGCAAATCAGAATATTCAGCTTTTATTCCTAATAAAATCCACAGTGATAATTACAGTTAAGTCCATGAAAGCAAGTCAATTTCACCATTGATACTACTGGTTCAATAACATGGTAGATTTCACTATTTTTTACAAAGTACCTGCTGATGAATAATTCGGTGAATAATCATAGCCTTTAAATACCTTAAAATTTTGCTAGCTCTGACAAAATTGTCAAACTAAGCTTTTTTCTATTCTGTAGATATTTTTACCACAATCTCTTAAAACACATCTTAACGGATTCCACTTCAGGTTGTACTGAATTTGTTTTCTCAACTTCTTAAAACATAACCTTTGCCTATACTTATTCCACATAGACTGTTTATAAAGGCTAATTTTTCTGTCATTTTACCCTCAGCACTGACTCCTCAAAAAAAAAAAACCCAACAATTAAGCAGTATCTGTACATCAGTTAAGACATAATAAAGCTAAGGAAAATGATTTGAAATCATCTGCCTCATTTTTAAATTGACTACAGATACTGCTTCCAATTTCCTCAAGTTTTCATGAGTAGTGTTCTCACCAAAAGGCTAATCCTCTTACCAAGTTTATTGTCTTAGAAACATGTCTTTGACGGATGCAATATAAAATGATTTAATTAGCTTAGACTTGGTAAACAGCTTTTTTGTGCTTGTCTAAAAACTATGACATTTAAAAACTGAACTTTGGTTGCAGCCTCATTCTAGTTTTTGCATTTTTGTGAAGAAATTCTGCGGTAATAGTCATTCTATTCTAAATTTTCAAATTTTTCTGACCATTGCTTTTCTGTGAATTGGGAATATTTTGATGAGTGCTTAGGCTGGTGATGCTGACATGTATTATATTCTTGTAGTGTAGCTTTGATGTTACTACATCACAAACAAAATGCTGCGCCATCTAATTCAATAATAAAATAATCTACACACCCCTGGGCCTTTGAAGCATGGCATTTGGAGTCTATTTCATCTCCTTCTGACATACGCACGGGTGATGAAAAAGTGAAGTGTCACTGCACAACAGTGTGCGTAGCACTGAAAGGCTGTCGGGTGATAACCTGATCATTGTGATTCACAGCGCACTGTGCAGCAGTGGGGATTAATCCAGTGTCGCCTGCGATCGCTTATCGTGGAAACTCATCTCGGCTGTTGTTGAGCAAGAGCAGCCACAGACAGCGCACCAGCATCCAGCCTGGCTCTGCTCCAATAAAGCTTTATTTGTGGACACTGAAATTTGAATTTGATATCATTTTCATATGCCGTGAAATTTGATTCTTCTTTTGATTATTCTTTCTAACCATTTCAAATAGTAGAAGTGATTCTTCGCTTAGGAGCTGCACAAGACAGTTAACGGGCCAAGTAGTTTGCTGAACTCTGTCCTGTATTAATTGATTTTTCCTTTCATTGGGTCATTTTCATCAGCACATGAATTGGCTACTATTGCTCTTTTCTTTAAAAAAAAAATAGCTACAAAATTAAGACAAATAAAATCCCTGCGGGGCCCTATTTTCCCTTGCAGCTAGTATTACTTTTCTCTGCTCACTTTACAATCCATTTTTTTGGCCAAAGTTGTCTGTACTCCCTGTTGCATTTTTCTTCTTTTCATTGTTGTTTGAGCACACTTCAAGCTTTGCCTCTACTTCTCCTCTGTAACTGCTCTTGTCAGGGTCACCTTCACATCATTTAATCATGGTCATGTTTTTTCCTATTACATGGACTTGATTTCTCAACAGTATTTGACGCTCCTTCTACTTTGAAACCTTTTCTTCACTTTGCTTAAAAACACCATAGACTCCTGATTTCCTTCCTTCCATACTGCATATTTCTTTATGATTCCTTGTTAATTTCTCCCCTTATGAATTACTTCTTAACTCTTGCTCCAACTTCCAACAGTCTTGCTCCTCTTTTCTTCTTTGTATATTATGCTCACTGGTCTTGTCATCTTAGATAATTTCTGCAAATATTCTCTATATGCCGTTGTTTCTCTAATTTGTATCTCCAGCTTACACCGTTCCTTCCGTGTGTGGAAACTCCACTTGGTTGTGTAATAGACATCTCAAAGGTGGCAAAAAATTCAGCGCTTTGCAGTCCCCTCTCCACCTGCTCTCCCCGCCATCTCGGTTGATGGTCATTCTATTTTTCCAGATACTTAGATGAAAACCTTGGCATCAGCTTTGACTCTTCTCTTTCTTCACGCTACCTTCTTATATTTCATGCACTATATTACTGTTTGCTCTACCTTTACAGTATCTCTAGAATCCAGCTACTTCTTGCCATTTCCTTTGCTACTGCTGTGAACCAAGCTACTGTCATTTCCAACCAGGGATCCAGTAATAAGGTCCTAACCATCCTTCCTACTTCTGTCCTGGTGCTTTTGTGGAATTATCTCAAGTGAAGGCAGAGGAACCATTTAAACATATAAGATCTGACGTGTGTCTCCTTTACAATGGATACCCAGAATAAAGGACAAAGATTCACAGTGGCCAGAAAGCCCTACATGAGCCATAAACCTCTGCCCTTTTTTGATCTCAGTGACTCTATCTCGCATTTCTCCTGCCATGCTCACAGCTCACTCACATTCAGCTTCCCAGGACTCTTTGCTGTTCTTCATTCACATTAGGTCCTTACTCACATTATGACGTTAGGAAAAACTATTTATTTTCTGTGGGTGCACTCTTCCTCCTAACGTTTACGTGGCTAACTCCTGTCGGCTTCCAGTTCTTGCTCAAGTGTCGTGTTTTCCTTCCGGCCTCCTCTGAACACCCCATGTATAAATGCTACTAACCCTAACCCCACACCAGCATTCTTCACCCTTAATCTGCTCTGTTTTTTTTTTGTGGCCTGTTATCTCCCGATGATGTTACTGTTTTGTTTCTTTGCAGTATTTACTTTTATTGTCTTTCTCTCCCTGTGATACTGTAAGCCATGAGAACAAGAATTTTGGTCTGTTTTTTTCATTGACGAAGAAGCCTCAGTATTTGAACCCATAGTAGGCCTTCCATCAGATTGTTGTTTTAAATACAGTCCTGAGTGTTATTTTGTAAATCAGTTTTCTGTATCTAGAATTATAAGATTTTTAAGCAGACAGGGATTTTATATCATCAGTAGTCTCTAGATTTGTCAGGGAGTCACATGGTGCTATTTAAATATAAATCAAATTAGGCCTGGCTGGTGTAGCTCGGTGGATTGAGCACGGGCCTGCGAACCACACGATCGTGGTTCGATTCCCAGTCAGGCCGCATGCCTGGGTTGCAGGCCAGTTCCAGCAGGGGACCCAGAGAAGCAACCATACATTGATATTTCTCTCCTTCTCTCCTTCCCTTTCTTTCTAAAGACAAATAAATAAAATCTTTTAAAAATAAATAAATATAAATCAAATTAATTAAAATTAAAATTAAAAATTCCGCTTCCCAGTCTCAGTCTCAGTAGCAACACTTCAAGCACTCGTGTGACCAGTGGCTACTGTGCTGGACAGCCCAGGTACAGAACTTCCCCATCGTCGCAGGGGGCTCATTAGACTGGGCTGCTCTGAGCTCCTGCTCATACAGGTGGATTCCTGCAGGTCATGCAGGCCATTAGTCCAGAACTGGGATTGAACCCAGAGGCCCCACGTGTTGATGAAAAGTGTAAAGCAGTGCTTCTTCTAAGAAGGCCCAATGGGATCTTACCGATGTTGCGGATTCTTTTTCAGTAGGTCTGGGAGGGGCCCAAGTTCGGTGTTTCTGTGAAGCCCCAAGGCAGTGCCAGCGCTGCTGGTGTGGGCATCCCGCTTGGAACAGTAAAGCTGCAGAGCCTTCCACCAATGCCAGGGAGCCCTCACTCATTGTTTGAGTAGGGTGTTCCTTCGCTGTTATTACAGAAGTGTGCTTTTGTGATTAGGGTGATATTTTCTAAATAAAACTAGCTGGTGTGTTTAATACTGGTCTCACATTCAGCTACATAGATTGAAACATGTTCCCCATACTCAGATAAAAGCTTCATAAATAATACAGTCCAGCAGGAGACAGCAAGAAGCTGAGAGGCTGCAGAACATTCATTTTAAGACTGTATGTCACATAGGATGCTTTGTGATGCTTTGCATTTCCAATGGTGTGTAGAAGTAAAGTAATGTAATGACTGCTTGGCTAGAGTGACATCGTGGATGATGTTCGTTCAGTCTGGTTTATGTCAGTGAAGTTTAGAACAGTGGGAAGAGAGAAGGCTTTTCCTGTTGAAATTGGCTTTGTTGTGCAAAATTTGGATTTGGCTTTGAGAAGTATAAGATTAACTTTTGAATTGTAAAATTATGTTGGTGGTTTCCATTTCACATTTTTGTAGAGAATAATTATTCAGCAGGACATTTTTCTTTGTTATAATACACTTTGTTGTTGAACTCTAACTTCAAAGTAATTGAAAGTTTAATGAACCTATTCTGATTTGTTAACAAAGCTAAGTAGCCTCTGTTACCTGAAACAGTTTCCTTGATGTTGTCATACTTAGATATCAGAAAAAGAAATTGCTGTGAAACCTTCTGAATTCTGCAGTTTAACAGAATGTCCATTTTACATGCTGAGAAACCAATATCATGCCTTGCCTACATTAGGATAGTCAAATGTATATATCATGGAATAATAAATAGTAGGAAAGAATGAACTGCAAAATGAAAACTGTGCATGATATCGTAGGAACTTTCTTTTTCTCTGTACTGCTAGGCCAGTGATTCCTAAAGGTGACTTAACATCAGAATGCATTTCTGGGCCCTGCCCCAAGACATGGTGATTTACTAGTTCTGGGATGGGGCCCAGACATGAATTAATATAGAGTATTTTGAATAATAACTGGCAGGTGGTAAGCACTTACAATATTGGCTTTCTCTCCTCTCCCTCCATACTATTATCATTAACATTATTGTCATTAGCCCGTCTATTCACCAGTATGTGGTTAGTTCTTCCTTAATTTGATGAAAAGGCTGAGGAAACATGAGAGACTAAGATTATTCTCTAGTTGAACAGATATTCACTGAGTACTTTCCAGATGCCCTGTTCCAGGCCCTGGTGAATGGTGAATGCTGAATGGAAAGGTGAATGAACATGCCATGTTTTTAAGTCAGGGAATTGCAAGCCAGACAGGTAGGCGTGTAAGTAAAAGTACTCGTCCTACAGTGGAGCAGTGCCACATTAGGAGTAGGTGAAGGTTGGGGCGCGAAGAGTAGGTAGGTGTTTGTCAGGGAGGATTTTGTAAAGAACGGGGCTGGGGCGGCTCCATGAGACTGGGGACTGAGTAGAAGTTAGCTGGGTGTAACAGGGACTGAATAAAAAGAGCATTCAGGCCCGAGAGCCACAGTGGAAAGGGCACAGCTCTTCCATTGAATTGAACCGGCTCAGGAAAAGCAGGGGCCACTCGGGAGAGGTGAGGAGGAATCAGTCACCAAGAGCCCTGTGATCCAGGGCAAGGAACTTGGAGCTCTATCCTGCAGACAGTGAGACACCACTGAAAGTCACCGAAGCAATACTGTTTTGTATTTCAGAACACAAATCATTTTCCTGGAGTTTGGAAAAGGGTTTGGGAAAAGGGAAGAGTTCCTGATGGGAAGTGAAGGAAATGGCTAGCCTGAAAGAAATGGTAAATTTAAAATGTCAGCCTAGAGCCCAGGCTGGTGTAGCTCAGTGCATTGAGCGTGGGCCTGCAAATCAGAGGATTGCAGTTCAATTGCCATTCAGGGCGCATGCCTGGATTGCAGGCCAATTCCCAGAAGGGAACTGGACACACGAGAAGCAACCATACATTGATGTTTCTCTTCCTCTCTCCTTTCCTTCCATTATAAAGATAAATAAATAAAATCTTTAAAAAAAGTCAGCCTAGAGAAAAAAAACAATGTGTGTATACATCTTTTTTATTATGTAAAACTTGGAACATATAAAGAATGGACAGATTAGTCTATCTGCATGTGCCCATCATGCAAATACAGAAGTGACTCATAACCAATTTTGTACTTTCCCTTCATTTATTATTTTGCAATAAATTCCTGACATTATTTCATCTGCATATATTTCAGTAAGTATCTGTAGAGTAAGGGCTCTTTCTTTTTAACATAACCATAACATGTTATTACATCAAAACAATTAACAGTAATTTCTTAATATCATGTATATCTAGTCAGTGGTGTTCAAATTTCCAGGTGCCTCCTGCGTGCCATTGCTCACAAACCTATAAATGAAATGACCGACACTGCCCTCCCTTCTGACTCCAGATCTTTAGTGCTCACTCAGTTGCATTTGCTGCTCGCAGTGTTGAGAAGAAAGTTACTTGCATGACTTCGGGTAGGTAACAAAAATTTCTACAACCTACTTTTAAATGTATCCTGAGACAAATTACTCATTGTTTTCTTCAGTGCTAATAGTGCTACAGTAGGCAGTTATATGGCATTATGTTTCAAATTATGCTTTTATCTTTTTAGGGGTAAGAGTTACACTTGAAACTTTGCACCTGTTACTTGACTTTGACATCCAAAGCTCTGTGGCTAACCATTGGCAGCATGAGGAATTTGGAGCTCGCTTCCCGAAAGAGCTAGCTTTGAGGCAGTCAAGGGTATAGTACGAGAATTTTTGATGATCTAGGAATATATAATATCATCTGTAAGTTCATGCTGCTAGTATTATGCAAAAGAAGGATGTTAAGTACTCAGATGTTACCTGAGGAAAACTTGTATTTCCATAAAGAAAGAATGAAACAAGATTACTGCTAGTTCTTAATTGTATTTATATCCTCGAATATGGCGATAATTGTAGCTTGTTATTTGTACCTTCACCTCCTTGACTCATAATTTTTCCAGTTTATTTTTATTGCCTTTCTCTAATCTCTTTACAAACTTTATTTTGTGAAGTGCTCTAGATGCAAAAGAATGTATATAAGATATGATTAGACTTTAAAAAACAATAATAACACAAATGTTTATCTACTCACTGCCGTGCATGAGAACTAGAACCACGAAAGCACCGCGTTCTTCTGCTCATTTCCTATGGTGCCCGTCCAAACGCATCCTGGGCTCCTCGCTCGGGAGATCATTGACATCCCAGAGTTTATTGAATCATGAATAATACGGCTTCACCACAGATATATGTATCCCAGAACAGTATTGTTTATTTTTACCTCACTTCACCTTTCTATAAATGAAAACATATATGGTATATTCTTTTACGCCATGTTGTTATTTATTTTTTTATTATTCTTATTTATTCTATTACAGTCAGCTTGATTTTCCCCCTTTGCCCTCCTCCACCCAGCCCATCCCCCACTTCCACAGTCAGCCCACACCATTGTCCATGTCCATGGGTCATTCGTAAATGTTCTTTGACTGGTCCCTTCTCCTTCTTTCTTCCGTTTCCCTTCCTCTTCCCTCCACTCCCCCTTCTGGCAGCTGTCAGTCTGTTCTCTGTTTCCATGTCTCTGGTTCTGTTTTGCTCATTAGTTAATTTGGCTCATTAAATTCCTCTCATAACTGAGATTATATGGTATTTAGATCAGTTTCTGAGGTTCATCCATATGGAAGTGTGTGACAGCATTTTGCTCATTCTTACTGCTATTTTGTAGTTCACTGTATGAATACACCCCAGTTTACTTAGACATTATACTGTTGATAAACATTTACATTGCTCCGTTGTTGCTGTTTCCTATTTCTGTTACAGATAGGGCACATGTACAGGAATTCATCCATGGTTTATACCTGGGAGAGGTGAACTGACGCATCTTTAGCATGACTTGGTATTGCCAGATTGTTTTCCAGAGTAGTTGTGCCAAATTCTACTTGCTCTCACCGCTGATGAAAGCTCCTCCATAGTAGTCTGTAGTGTCAAACTTTGTCTTTTGCCAAACTGGTGGGCATGTAAAAACATCTCATGATTCAATGCATACATTTACCTCATTTTACAATAAGGTTTCACATTTGTTGTTGGAGGGATTGTTTTTTGGGTGATTATGCTTCCTTCATGTTTCTTTAAAGGGGTTTTTCACGCCTTTAGCACACTTTTCATTTGTCTCCTGAGTTATTTGTATCTAACTCACAAGTTCATAGGAGTTCTGTTTTTATACTCAGAATACTATTCCTTTGTTTGATGTGTGTGCTGTAAATATCTTTTCCCAGTTTGTAGTTTTTTCCTGGTACTTTTTAATGATCTTTTTACAAAGAGTTTTAATTCTCTTGAATTCATCGCAATCTAAGTTCTGCCCCCCCAGTGTTCCACTGATATTTTCTTTCAAAGTTAAAAATCTATAACCAGAGATAGGTTCAGTTTTTTGGCATTTGAAGCTTATACAAGGTGGCTGTACTTTTATAAGGCAGGGAAGACTAAGTTGCAAATATAAAATTAGGCACAAAAAACAGAATAGAATAGAAATAAAAACAAATTAGAATTTTAAAAAGCTCACAGATAGTATAATGTCATATAATTTTAAAATACATTTGTATTAGCTAACTTATACATGTTCATATAAGTCTTTATCTACTTTTTACTGCATACCCTTTGATTACCTTTGTTTGCGTGACCAAAAATTGTAATATAATTTTGAAAAGTAGAATATAAAGATGATGCATATCTGCCTCAAGTAGTTAATTGTAATATAATTTTAGTATTGCTGGTTGGGATGTATAAAACACATACCACCTCCTGTGGACTTGCCTTGTGTCCTGTAAACACAGACATGCTGACAAATCCTATTCTATGTCATTTCTATCAAAACAGAAGAAAAATTGTGGTATGTTTCTGTTAAACTGATTGAAGAGAACTTCTGTTTGAATTAAGCATGGAGAACAAAATCTATTTAAAATGTGTTTGATAATTAGGAGGACTTTCCTGCAGATGAATTTATGTCTCACATTTCAAGCCTTGGTTTTCCTCTACTCCACAAGCTTTCCCGCCCTGTGCTTTGCAGGACACGGCCATGTCGGGCTGCAGTCCTGTTACCATGACGCCAGGTGAGTCTGTAGAGAAGGAAGTGAGGTATTTCAGGAAGTCATTTCTACCCTGCGGCTTTACCAGTTAGTTAACTGTTTTCAAAAGTGACTGAAAATCATGTGGCATATCCCCAAAATTCAGACTTATTATATCCCTAACTCAAATTCTCCGTAGGCAAATCTGAAAAATGCTCCTTTATAATTATAACAGCAGACACAATGATGGAGGGAAGTCAGAGCACAAGGTAACAGGGATGTCAATCAATTGCAGGTGAAATACCTTATTGCTGCAAAAGCATATAACCAGGCGAATACTTCCTTAGATCTTTGAAGGGGGCCTGTGCAAGGAGAGGCCCTGACATTAGTTCCAAAGGGTTGCTCCTCTCCTCTCTGCCCGCCCTCTCCGCAGCTGG
Organism: Sturnira hondurensis; assembly: GCF_014824575.4. Classification (NCBI taxonomy): domain Eukaryota; kingdom Metazoa; phylum Chordata; class Mammalia; order Chiroptera; family Phyllostomidae; genus Sturnira; species Sturnira hondurensis. The sequence goes on along the minus strand of NW_028077105.1, from coordinate 12,179,664 downwards.
GCTTACTTGATCACCTTAGATTCTCCTCACCTTTCCCTTCCTTGCTGTCTCCCTTTCTTGACACCAACTTCTCATTTCTGTGTTTCTCTGTGATCTCCTTTCATCTTTTCTTCCCACCCTGGATGACTCCAGAATTTCCAGGTTTACCCTAATCTATCTTGCAAGCTCCAGAGTCCCTTTTCTGATTGTAAGATGAGAGCATCTCCTCAAATTAAATTTGCCCAGAAGGGAAGTTTGTATATTTCCTCCAACTGTAGACCACCTCGTTTTCTGTGTCCCTTTCTCAGTTACTGTCTCTCCGTTCCCCAGGGAGCGTAGCCTCCAGTCTTGGCTCTCTCTGACAACACCTCATTTTTCTACAGTTCCCTTCCCCCACTTTGCTCCTCCACAAATGACAGCCTTTTTTCTCTGCTCCTTCCCCCCTGTGTCAGACTCTCTAACAGACAGAAACTGCCAATGGCTATGGACAAGAGGGAGTGAAGAGTAATTCAACTGAAGTTTTTTTAAAGGTTCATGTAAATTCATAAGCTTTCCTAGATCTTTGCCTAACACCTCAAAATTCAGAATTCTCTAAATGCCACTTTCTCGTATGCATTACATTTGCATTAGTCATAGCCCTTAGCAAATTATAATAATTATTTGTCAACATAAGATTATAAGCAACTATATTAGAAACTTGTAGTTGGCAAGCTGTCTGCCTATACACCTGTTTAGGTTGAGAACAATGCTGTGCGTATAATAAACACTGAATAAATACTTGTTGAGTCCTTCAGAAGTACTTTTTCTTGCCACTTTTTGTTTTCAAGAATAAACATATCTGTTTATACCTTTATATATAGTCTAGGACTTACAGTTGACTTATGGCAACATTTATTATTAAACACACAACTTCACGTCTCAAGGTGACTTAGATCCTCTGAAGCACCTGCGAGGAAAAACATACTGTGCACTGTGGCGAGGCCCAGCAGGGCCTGCTGGCTCTTGTTAGCTCTGGTTCGCAGTCTCCTAGTCAAGGCCTGAGTGTGGTTGGCTGTGGGATAGTTCAGTTTCAGTTTCCTCTTGTAGGAACACCATTCCATTTTTAGCCTGCCTGTGACATCAGTGGCTCACCGCAGGTGCGTGGGGCAGCTGCAGCTGGAGGGGGCAGGGGTCACTGCTTCCCCCGTGGACGCGCCCCGCCGCTCTCTTCTCCAGTTTCCCTGGATGCTTTCTGCTCTGTGAACACCTAGCAGTGGGTTTCTTCTCTCATCTCTCCTACTTCTCTTAGAAAAATGGTAAATGCAAATGGCCTTTTTTTTTCTCTCAGGGTTTAAAATTGTAGTTCCAGCTCACAAGCATGGTTAGTGTGGTGTGACAGACGAAAGCACTGTAGCTGGTCAGAGCCTACAGTGCAGCTGTGAGCAGGTAACTGCCCCACGTGGGCCTTATCTTCAGAGGGAGGTGAGCCCTGAAGGGCTGCCATGCAGGTCAGATGAAGTGATAAGGACTGCTTTGGAAAGTATGGAGCAGGATTTCTTAAAATTTGAGAAATACTCAGATCACCTTTAAAGGAACAATCAATTCTCATGGACTCCCGGCTGCACAGTTAACTTTATCATATACGCAGGCACCCAGTCGTACTTCTCACATACTTTGTACTTGTTCCTCTCACACAGGTCTGCAGTTGCGATACAGGTCCCAACACAAGTTCCACAGCCAATAACTCAACTACAAACTAACAGGAACACTTTAGAGTGCGGAGCTTTTCTTCCTCTGAAACTAAATCAGCGCAGAGGAGTACTGTCCTGATTACCCCGCCATCCGTCTGTAATGACTCAGTCCTCCCCAGCCCGTCTCCATTTAGACATCTGATCGACCCTGGTTTATGTCACAGCACCTCATCATTTAGCATTTGCTTTCTGCATTTACATGTCTGTTCTTTTCTTTTAGCCCTTGGCAATTAGTAGTACAAAATTTGCCATGTTGTGACATTATCTTGGTCTTAAATCAGTGTTTTAATTTATTTGAGAATTTAAAGACATATCCTATTTAAGTGGCATAAGACACAGTCCCTTGAAGGGGAGTTTGGTGGAGGGGGGCAAAGAGGGAAAAACCGGGACAACTGTAACAGATAACAATAACAAAAAAACTTTAAATGGGAAAAATAAAACTGGCTTTAAAGAAGTCTGTGAGTACAGTGGTGGTCACTGTCTACTGGATTCCAGTGGAAGAAACACTGTAATGTTATAACATATGCTGTGTTAAGGATAGCACATAATATGTAATGAAAGAGGAGGTATTGGAGATGTCAGGCAAGAGTTAGAATTGGACTACTGTCATTTTAATGTGAATATACATGCTGCAAAGGAAACTTTAATTATTTCTTGAAAACACAGCTGTTGACTTGTTCACCTTTAAATATTAATCTTTCATGGTTTCCTAAGGAAATGTTGGTCCTTACATTAATCAAGTATTCTAGGAAAGCACGGCACATTTCTGATTTGTGTGCAGTTAGAGAAATAGACACATTAGAATATATTTTATCTAAATATATTGACTGAAATGTGGAGTATCTGCATGTTTACAAAGGAGTGGAGATAATCTCATGACCCAATACATTTTGAGGAAGTTTTCCATGTTTTAATTTAAATCATGCTTTGTGGTCCAGCAGCATACTTCAGTAATGGGAAGAGATGGTCCTGAGTGGATTATTCTAATAAAAAGATTTTTAAAAAATAGAGTCAGCTTAAATCTTAGGTTTGAAGAATATATTAGACATTCTTCTTCTCCCTTTTCTTTTCAATGCTGTAAGGTGTTTCAAAGGTATAGAAATATAATGTATGAGATGTTTCTATCACACATAATCTAAAAATCCCAAAACAGCCTTGGAATATACAGTCAGAAATTTTCCATCTAACTCAGAGATTACCTGTTATTTATTGATCTAGCATTTTGAAGAATGTTAATTTTTAAATTGTCCTTTGATTTCTTCAGTGATTAACATTCACCTACCTCTGATTTTTGAGTTTTTTTGCATCAGGGAAATAGAAGAAGGGAGAAGTATTCTGAGGATTGCAGTTCTGTTAGGGAGTGCTGAATTTGATATTTATGTGAAGTTCTTTATAAATTATCTTGTATCCTTACTATGTTTTTTCTTGTTATAGGTCTTTCTCCCCCCATGCTCCACCTATATGTGTTATTCTCTCCCCCCATGCTCCACCCATGCTACCATTTAGTTTTAGAGGCTATCTATGCCTTTGAGGTCAGTGGTAAATAGAATTGTGCTTTTCATTTGAGAACTGTAGAATGAAGGGTCTAGTGAAGACGGCACCTAGAATCCCGTAGTAATTGCGCCATCTATGAGTGTCTTATAACATGACAGGTGAAGATGTAATGATACATTTTCATTAACTAGTAATTCAAATGGGACAGAAATCAATTGGAATAATTTAGTTAACCCTTGATAATTCTCATAAATATGCTCTCACTTTAAAGTATTAAAATATAAAGTTAAAATTTGAATCACCGGTGTTAAAATTCGAGACGATTGCTTACTGGTCTAGAATTCAGAAACTTGTTTGTTTTTCCCTTTTAAGTTTACAATTATGAGCAAGGTATAGGATTTCCCCCTGTGTGATAGGACTACAGTGTAATAGAATCCTCCATGCATCACTGCATGGATTTTGTGTTATTTGTGCTGAGAGAGGAAAACAAAATGATCATCTTTTAATGCTGAATAGTGTGATTCAAAGCAACGATAAGTCAGAAAGTGCACAGCCGCTGGAGAGGAAATGTTGCCCCATCGGTGATCCCTGACAGATGAGGGGGTATCCTGAGGCCAACCTGCAGAATGACTGTGTTTCCATGGAGGTGGAGTGTATGCAGTAAAATAATTTCTGCAGTTACATCTTCAGTGCTATTGTATTCTGAATATGAAGTAGGGTCTTCGTTTACAGAAATTTTTATAAGTTTCAAACACCTAGTAGACAGTGTGCATTAAAATTACTTTGGTATTGCTAGAATGTAAAATAATGGAAGGAATAATTGCCCCAAAGTGGCCTACTTTGTTTATCCTGGTCTTTGCCTTGTTAGCTTTCAAAGGAAGTATCTCTCTGGTGTGTGGTCTCCTGTTTGGCTGCTGAGGAATGTAACCGTCATTTTCCAGGCAGTAGAACCATGTGCAAGTCTTCTGCTACTGCTCATCACAAGCTTTGTGGTCTCTAAGCGGCTCAAGTCGCTTTGAATTCCTGTCCTGCTTTTGCTTCCATCAGGTATCTCCACGCTCTGTGTTTTGCTTTGGCTTCATTTCCTCATACTTCCAACCTGCATCCCACCCCTGACTTTCACCCCCAAAGTTATTGTTTCTTTTGGCCCTATTATTTACTCCTCCTGCTGCCGCCCTATTTTCCTTTGTTGCTTTCCATTGTCAGCTGAACTCTGGCCCTGGGCTGTCCCATCGTGGTAGGAAGTGTCTCTGATCCCTTGTTCCTCCTCTCTCTTCTCTACTTTCTGCCAGTGCCCACAGGACTTGTGTGCTGGCTTGTAACACTGCATATCCCTCATTCGAGTGGAATCTTCCCCATGATGTTATTTTTGTAACTAAGTACCTAAAGTATATTGTGGAATCTCTTTGATTATGTTATATGAGATGGGGACCCCCCAAAACCTGGAATTACCTTCTGGAGGGCAGGTCCATTGTAGCACAGGCTTCCCCTGTTAGGTGAGTGAGTGTTCTAGGAATCCATCTGTATCAGTGCACCAACTGGCATTGTTGTGAGAGGCTGCATTTGGCTTCAGTGAAAATTTTTTTGAAGACTCTTTCAATGCAATTTCCCATTTCATGATGAGTGATTTACGAGCACACCTCCCCACCACAGCTCTGAGTGTTCAGCAATATTTAACCAAAAACCGCATGGTCCCTGTGCCCCACCCTTTCTATACACCTGATCTCTCCCTGAGCAACTTTTTTTATCTCCCAGGATGAAAAAAGTCCTCAAAGAGAACTGCTTTGCCAATATGGAAGAAATGAAACAGAAAATGGCGGAAGCACTAAAAGGCATCAAAATAGACAAGTTCAAAAACTGTCTTGAGCCAGGGGTAAAAACATCTCAATAGCTGTATTGCATCAAATGGAGAGTACTTTGAAAATTAAATATGTAAGAATATATACACAATTTTTAATAAAGAAATTCCCTTTTGGGGTTCCCCTCATTTTTCGATGAAGGAGAGAGTTTGCCAACTTTGTTAGTCAGAGGAGGCTGCCTATTGCGTAGTGATAATTCTGGATCCACACCGTGAAACAGGCATATCAGGTAGGTAAGAGCTTCCAAGACGCTATGGAGTCTGGAAACCTCATCATAGAATAAGGATGAAGCCAAGAAGATTTGGTCGTATATTGGAAAGGTTAATTTAGTAATGGTGGTGGCCAAAGACTGTGTGGCCTATGTTAGTAAGTGGTGAGCTTGCTATCATTCATACATATATATGAGTATAAACTGACTTTGCCACACAAATAATAATAATTTCGCGTAATTCCTAATTGTGCTAGAATGCCTTATGTTCTATAAAATCGTATTTACCTAGTTAGCAGTCTGTACTTGAAAGTTTTAAGTTTTTGCACATACAAATACACAAATATATATACATAAATACATACATAAATATGCACACTCATGCCCAGCCATGTAAAGGTGGCCAAGAATCAGATATATGGGTATAGTAGATGAGATTTAAAGTCTTGATTTCCCCCACTAGGATTTAGTGATTTACAATAGCGTTTAGTCTATAATACATTGATTAAAATAAAACAGAATTCTTGTTTTTCATCTTTTCCTCTAATTTGAATACTTTTCTGTATTTGTTACCATAGTGTGACAGACATAGCTGTGATTATCAACCTGGAGTTTATACTTTTTAAATCAGTCTAAAAGTACATTGTTACACGTGATAGGCTTATTCAAGTTCAGGTCAGTAAGAAACAGAATGGAGTGTCTGCATGTTTCCATAATAACTGATTAGAGAAGGGAATAAGCATTTCTTTGTGGAAAACAGAACTGGTTCTGAAGTCAGATGGATATTCTTGTTGGCTTGTGACCTTGGAAAAGTTATTAACATCCTGAAGTCTCACGGTCCTCGTGTTGTAATGACGACAGAGCGACTGGTACATAATAAACACTCAGCAGTGGTAGACAACAGCATCCTTATCAAAAGGTGATTGTGTAAAAGGAAAAGCCAAATATTTGAGTGTCTGTGAGTAGCTATTGTTAGATCTCATACTGTGCCCTTTTGTCTTTAACTTAGGGCCCTTATCCGATTGTCACTCTGTTACTAAGGTAGAGTCCAGCAGGGGAGCTGTGCAGGGAGGGCTGACATTACAGGGGGTCCCTCTCTCTCTTGCACCTTCCAACTCGAAGTGCCTCTTCCTCTGCTCTCACCTTCAAACCACACCACCGGGGTAGTTTTCCTGGTAAGTCACACAGTGAGCGGGATGGGTTGGGGGTGGAGGGGAAATCAGCAGTGCAGTGAAGGCCGTAGCCAGAAGGAGAATAAACGTCAGGTAAATTCAAGATGAGAACCATGTCCTTGGCTGGCTAAGAAACTGCACCCAAAGGCAGGTACAGAAGTGTTCGGAGCCATGATGACATTGTTGGAAGGAGAACAAGGCTATTAATTAGGTTCTGTGAGCATCTGAAGCTTTTAATGATCTTCCTTTATGGTCATTACAAGCTTCCTGTGCAAAGGGAGAGGTAGCATTGTAAATGCAAAAATATATACAGGAAGGACAAGGGCCACAGCTCAGGTTGAAGTATTAATACTGATTTGTTTCTTAGAAAGTTCGTCCCACTACTTTATAGTCACGCAAATACAGAGTATGGCAAAAGTAAATACACAGTTACAAGCCTGGGAAACAGGGTTTAATCTAGTAATATTATTTATTAATCATTGTATTACCTTCCATACGAGCAGCTGTATGCAGGGTTTTCCCCCACCCTGTATGCAGGGGTTTTTTTAATAGTTAACAAAAGGGGAAAAATGAATTTTCTAAAGGCCTATATGTAGGATTTGTAGTTGCATTGGAAAACACTGATTTTGTAAATGGAACCTCAAACAAGGTGCCTCGGGTCACTCTGGGAAGTGCCTAAAGCTTCCTGACATTGAACTATCAGCACATTGAGACATCAAAGGATAAGAAACTTCCATGGAAATATGTTGACTATGCAATTTAAAGACAGATATATCTTAACCTAACATAAGGGTACATGGCAAAACTCCTTAATGGTGATGAGAAAGCAGAAAGAGTTTCTGTTTTGCAGGCAGCAGAATGAGAAACTTAGTTTCTGCAGGAGAAAACAATTTGTGATAAGAGCAAATCTCTGAACTGGGTTTTTAGTCATCAAGTGGTCATGCTTTCAGCTTTCTCTAAAAGGTCTGCAAAGCTTCCTTTGCAAATCTTTTGAAAGAATGTCTTTCTTAAATCTAAACCTCTGAAACCTTGAAGAAACACTTAATCTTGAATTTTTAAGATATAATGCTAGAAATTCATATACCATGAATTCTAAATACGAGTTTATGTTGTTTTCTTTGATTGAATTGTATGCACTACAAAGCTTTCAAGTATTGATTGCTAATTAATTAAATATGATTTTCTATAGAACATAAGCTATTCAAGCATAATTAGGAATTATGGGAATTATTATTTATGGGGCAAATTTAGGCTTGATTTATTATTGCGCTTTCTAGGAATAGTATTTCAAATGCAGGTAAAGATGATTCATACTGTGTCTCTCCTACAAATTTGAGAAGTAGGAAGAAAGGGCGTTCATTTATAAGAACCCAGAAATGGGCTATTGATTCAGTGCGTATTTTTTGAGGCGTTCTGTCGGACCCAGTTAAGTGCTGCCCAAGTCTGGACCATGTTCAGCGGTTTCTGCAAATCACCGGAGGCCCGGGAGCCTCTCCCATGGAACTGCTGCCTCAGACAGGGCTCCTGCCCATCATGTGGGAGTCAAAGTGGGAGTAAAGAGGGGAACATAGATGTACAGCATCCCTTGGTGTTGGACATGTTTCAGTTGTGCTTAACACAGAGAAAAATTACCTGAATCACCTTCTCGAGATTCCAAAATCTGCATTATAACTGTGAGAAATTTCAGTGACAGGCAGTATCTAATGTAGGTGATCAGTAATACTCATTCCCTAACTACAGGGCTAAGAAAATACAAAAGTATGTAAGCTCACTTCCCTAGCACAGTCACTAGTATGATGTTAGCTGAATTATTTCAAAGGCCCTGCTTTCCAAGAGTTTCTGTTTCTTTTTCGCCTCTTTATTTTTTCATGCAGCACTCTTATTCTTGCCTAATAGTTTTGTACTCTTCCTTTTATCAGTTTGAACATTTGAAACCCGCTTAAAGTCTTTTCCATGTGTTCTGCTGTCTCCAGTGCTTGGGGTGCAGAAATCTCTAGTGTGCAATGACTAATGATTCTCGCATATGTGCTTCTGTGTTCTTAACCTTACACTGTCTTGTGGTTACAGGCATTTTACTGGGTTGTTTTCCAAAGACATCCCTTGTGCCCCAGTTTAGAGCACCATACTTACAAAGAAGTTAAGCATTACAGTAACTACTCTCAGATCAGTCATATATCCAGTTTTCTTTTGGGGGTCCGTGAGTCACAGGGGTACTGCAGGTCTGGACACTCAGCCCTAAGCACCACCCAGGCCTCAGTTTCCTGCTTCTTGGAATGTCTCTTTCTACAGCCAGCAAAGGCTGACCGGAAGGTTCTTGCCCCTGCTGAGGCATTGGCTAGTCCTGCAAATGGAGCAGGCCTCCCGTGACTCTGCATTCAGCCCGGGGCGTGACTTCCTGGGGCGGGATCCTTCCCCTTCCTTGGATTGCCCTCAGTGGTTGCTTTGGTCTGGCCTCTGCTTCTAGATCCCTTTTTCTTGTGGATCCTGGAGATTTCATTCTCTTGGTTTCCAGCTTAATTAGGTAGTGAAAACGTTTTATTTTGTTCAGTAATTTTATGTGTTTGTGCCACATACATTTGTGACGTCACGAAATTACTTTCTAAAAAAGCTTCATAACTCACTCACTGTGCCACCAGAAGTACATGAGAGTATTAGTTCCTTCTTACTCACATCAGCAGTGTTATTATTTAAAATGATTTTTCCTCATTCAGTGCTTGAAAACAATACTTTACTGCATGTATCTTTACACCACATGTAATTCCATATAACTAGTTCACCAAGAACAAGGAAGTAGCTAGAGTGGGCGTCTCTGAGCAGAGGTGTCAGAAATGTACGCGTGTTTGTTCTTTGGCCTTGCACCATTTTTCCCTCGTTTGTGGATCTGTTGCTGGAACTTGGGTCAAGGCACAGGATAGGAAAATCAAGACTGATGTTTAACTAGTTTTCTTTTTTCATCCACACTTACAAGCCAGCTCACAAAAAGGATGAAAGTGAGTTATGACGACAAAGAGGGCAGATCCACTTGTGTTGCGGGAGCCCCTGCAATTTCTTCAGAGCATCTCCTGTGGAGTCCTCTGAGGGACGCGACCTGTAGGTGGTTTTCACTTGCTTAGAAGCAGAAGTGATTCTTTCTCAGATGATGCCATCCCTTCCTAAGAAGAAGAAGAAGGAAGCAAGAGGGGGAGGGAGGAATGAGTATATGCCATGGGGAGCTATATTCATGCAATGAGGCATCAAGATGCCACAAGACTTCAGTTCATAGCAGCTGACTATTATTGGCATTATAATTAAATGCAAGTTGTCTTTCTCGTCTCTTTCTTCTTTCTCTCTCCTCTTCCTTCCTTCCTTGCTTCCTATCTACCACCCTCCCTCCCTCCTTCCCTCCCTCCTGTCTATCCCTCCTTCTGTTGTTATGCCTCTGAAACATAGAGACATGTCTAAACCACCAAAGCCTTTGCCTTCCCAACTAGTGTCAGAGATAAACAGCTGACAAGCCACATTCCCTCTCCATGCACTTTCATTGGCAAAAATTTCTGCAAACACTGTTTTATATCCCTGACATTTTATTTCCAATTGATCTTACCCATGGTATATTATAAAATCTTTTAAAATGTTTGTATTCTCATATCACTCCAGTTATGTAAGCCTGGTTTCAGTAAATAGATTTGTTTTGGGTTTTGTTTGGGTTTTTTTGTTGTTGTTGTTGTTCGTGCTTGTCTTTCTTCCACCTTTTGCTGATACAAAGACAGCTCAGCATTCTTTTTCACGAAATCTAATGGTCAAGCAGGTTTTCTGGGTGGCAGGTTTGGTTTTGATAAAGAAAAAAAGTGGACAGTAAAAAAAAGAGTAGGCCGATCACTCTCGGGGCTTATTGAATGTTTTCTCTGCATCTCATCCATTTCTCCTAATCGAAGTGAGCAACATCTTGAATTAGTGTCCCTGATATTTGCTGTAAACGAGTGAGGGCAGTGTTATTTAGTAGCAGGCACAAAGCTCTTAGTATAGCTGTAAATGATTTCTTCTTAAAATAGGAACTTCTAGAATATAATGAGTGATACTCTATGTCTTTATTCATTTTTGGTTTATTATTGATAAAATAAGTTCAATTTTATTTTCAACCAAGCTTTCTTGTTGTAATATGCTAAGTTTAATGTCTGAAGTGACTTGATGTAAAAAGTTATCATACAATATTAAATATCTGCATTACTATAATTATCTTCTAAATAAGCAGTTCATGAAGTACCTCAATCTCAAGGAGAAATGCTCAATCTAAGGAGCATTGCGTTTTGCAGATTTGAATGCCTATATGAACTTCTGTTCTTCTGGTACAAACTATTTCACATTTAATTGATAAGAAATTTTGTCAAAAATGCTTCAATCGAAGTTTTAACACTTCAGGACAAAGTTTGCCATATAAAAAAGGGGACTTTTTAGAGTTTAAGAAAGAAAGCAATCACTTTCACTTAAATATATAGTTACTCTTAGACCCAGCTATTTAACAGCATAAGCAACATCAATGGAAAAGTGCTTTCTGCCCCTTTGTTCCTCACCAACCCGTTCATTACAGCTTAAACCGGGGGCTGGGGTTTAAGTGTGTCTGGTAGTCAGTCTCCCCAGTGCCGCCACGCTTGGGTGCAGCAAGCTAGAGATCTCAGACATGATCTAAGATCTGCAAGTCCCAAAGTCCCACCCTCCCTGGTCTGCACATTGGTACCTAAAATTCTGCTCTTACACTCATGACTTCAGTTAAGATGTGTCTCAAAAAAGACAGGGGTAAAATTCAATTGTAACTTGGAAAGGTTAATGCATTAAGCTACTGGCATGCCAGGCACATTAGCACAGATTATTTAGAATTAAGTCACTTAGGAAAACAATACCATGTGTTGCTATGTATAATGTGCACCCACGTTTTTGGCCCATACTTTCAGGAAAAAAATTGTTTTGATTTTTCATTTGATTTTTAAATTTATATTTAGATACTTGGTTTTTTTGGATTATAAAGTCATTTTAACATTATTTTTGAACATATGGTACAAGATATTTTATGTAACAAATAATTACAAAACACAAGAACAGATACAAGGTATAAGACATTTTATGTACCGGTACCAAATTTGCTATATTTACGCATCCTAGAAGGCCAAGAACTCTTTATCACTGTCAATATCAGAAGTATCGTCTTCTTCAATTTCTACATTACCAGCGTCTTCTGAAGAATCACATTCCTCATCCCGGTAAATTTCATCATCCTCAGATCCATCCATAGCATTGCTGGTGCCACATTTTTAAAACCTCCTGCTCCACCTCTGCACCTCCTGCTCTACCTCTGGCCGCTTTGGAGTTTTTCCTCCCATTGCCTTCTTCTGTCTTCACATCTGAAGAAACATTTCCTGTTGCCCCACAATCTGGTGGCACTCTCCGTGGGAGGAGGCCCAGAGTGTCTCTCAGCAGCTCTGCAGCCATGCTTTTTAGCATATTTAATAACTTTTAGCTTAAATTTGCAGTGTATGATAACTGTTTTTACATTTTCCAAGAGATTTTCCAAAAATTTGTCCCACATAAAGAGTGTGAAATGTCGTGCTTTTCACCAAATGGAAATAAAGTCAGCATCATGTGTCTTATCAAGTGGAAACAATTGTCATCATCTCTCTTATTCTGTGGATAACAATACATCACTCTTCATTTCCTTTCTATGAACTGTTGGCTGAAACTGCTTTCTTTGCAGGTTCCTACTAAGTTCAACAAAACCGATTATCATATTCCTCAGTATTGTTTTACATAGGGATATTGTTATTTTCTAGAGTTACACTTTTAAAGCATAAGCATAAAGGAATTAAAATATTTATTTAGAAATGGAATTAGTAGTACCATTCATGTATAATGCACATCCTTATTTTACCCTCAAAAATTTGGGCAAAAAATGTGCATTATGCATGATGAAATATGTTAATTTTGAATGTAGTATGGCCATGATAAAGTAACCAAGAATTCAAGAAATGAGATAGAGACATCAAAAGAGAAGGAAGCAACACTCTAAAGACATTTTTATTTTATTTTAAAGTTTTGTCTAGGGTTTACTCCATAAAATTGTTAATCTTTAGGATCAGTGGAAAGACTAAACACAGATAGTGGGTTCTGGGCTCTCAGCATCGATGATGCAGGTGAGAATCATAGCCACTGTCTGCTGAGGAACTGCTGTGCATCCGTCAGGGGCCAGGTCTGTGACTTTCAGTTTCTTGATCTGATTATTTTAGCCTTGGTAACAATTGTATGTAATTACTCATAAATTACTTGGTTAGGGAATGCCGTAAAGCATTTGTAAGCAATCATGAGTGTGGATGCATCTTCCGTTGAGTTAGATACAGAAGTTCTACATGAAAGAACAAGGGAATTAGGTTCTGAAAAAAGACCCTTTTAATTTTAAAATGATTGTTTCATAGGAACCAAGTCATATTTCCTTCATGGTATTTTTCCATACAGTGCTCTGCTTGCCTTTGCATTTTCTTTTTTCTTTTCTGTACTCTTTCTTCCTCCTCTGTATCTCCTCCCAGTAGCTGTGGTATTGAAAGAAATTCCTCCCGATGAGATATTACCTGCCAGCCCTGCTTTTTGGTGTGGATTTCTTGTCTTTTCCTCCCATCGGCATGTGTATGTTAGTGGGAGCCGAAGGGGTCACATCAGGAGGTGCTGGCCAAAAGTTATTTTTAAATCAAAAACCTTCTTTTCCTTTTGAAAGGACACTCATGGAACAAATACATACTCATGGAATAAATATATATTGAGTTTTATTAAAGGCTCAGATTAAATAAAAGAGAAAATCAGAGATGGTTTGACATCTAGTCCTTTGAAAGAGAAGACATTCTTGGGGGGAAATTGGGACAACTATAGTAGCATAATCAATAAAATTTAATGTAAAAAATTAAAAATATTCCTAAAAAACTAAGGCACATTTAAGGAATAAAAAGCAAGTGAGGTATTCAAGATAGTTCCAAATATTTTAAATGTATTTAAATATATATAATGCTAAAATAGAAAACATTATAATGACCTACCTTGGGAGCATAACAGAGTGAAGATTTTCTACCTTACCTAACAGAATTTGGGAAGTTTTTGCAAATTGACACTTGAAAATCTTAAGCAGACAAATATAGGATAATTGCAATGAATACGACATTTTCAATGCGCTCCATCATATTTACATCGTGTTTTTATACACTGGTTGTATCAACACTGCATATACTCACTCATTGTGGATGGTGGTCCACAACTGTATATGCCGCTTTTAGGCTTCCATTTAAGTTAGTTTGATAGTGACTATAGTTTAATATGTGCTTCATTAATAAGGGTGGGTTTATAAGTAGTGTATTTTACATATGCTTAGAAAACTTTAGTCTTGTGTTTTGTAGAGATTTATGTGATTCCAAATTTCCCAAGAATTTGTTCCCGTGTTTTCCCTGAGTGCACCTTAGCATAATCCGGCAGCAGACAGCCTGTGGGAATTGAAGTTATGTCTTACTTTTATAATGTGCTCGTATCATTAATATTTTAATAAGTTAGAATTAAATGATTTGACTTAATTTAATTTGGGCTTTATTGGCAAACCTATAATCAGATTGGAATTTCTTACTCATGCGCCTTTATTTCGATGACTAAGTTCCACTTTCTTTCAAAGCCTATTTCATACCTCCTGAAATTGAAGGTATCCTTTCAGAGCCCGGAGTAAATTACCTTTGAACAACACATTTGTCATAGGTGCTTTTCAGATGTAGACTATTAGGTGTTCGTTTCCTGAAAGTTAGCATTTCTAATGATTTCTGAAAGATTTATTCAAGCCCCATATATTTTAAATACTTGATATTTAATTTTGATATTTATTGTATCAGCATATATTTACTGGGCAGCTACTGTATAATAACATAAACTGTTCGTCATACTGGGGACATAGCAGTTCACCAAACTGAGCCCCTGTTCAATATTTAGAGCTTGGATTCTAGTGGGAAAAATTCGGTCATAAACAAATATGCGTAACAGTACAATGGTGATAATAGTTTTTGCCAGAAGAACGAAACCAAGGTAAGAGGAAGGGTAGGGGTAGGGAAGGTAGGTGCATGTGTGTGTGTGTCCATGTGGCATTTTTGAGTGTGTGGTCGTGGAAAGATTCATGGTAGATGAGATGGTTCAGAGGAGTCCTGAATGAAGCAAGAGAATGAGGCCTGTGAACTCCTCTGTTCCTCCCAGAGGAGGAACCTCTAGATGGAAGGACCAGCCGGCATGAAAGTGGGAAAGCCACAGAGTGATTGGGCTAACAAAAGTCTGAGAGCTTTTGCTGTTTCTTAATGCAGATCTATTCATTGTACAGTTCTCACTCATCTGCAATATCTAGTTCATGATACGAATAAAAAGAAACATTCTGAGTCCTGAGACAAGGGACATAACTGGAATACTTCATGTACAACCCTTATGTCTTAATCATTCAGTGAGCGGCAACTGAAAAGCACACCAGATTTTTTTTATCTTGGCCCGAATCTCTGCTTAGGATTTACTTATTGGATAATGTTTATAAGTTAAATGACATATAATAGGGGCAATAAATAAAAGCAGTTTATTTATTGCTGTGATACAGACTTTATTTGTGAAATTGGTATAAATCCTACAAATGTAATGCCATCCAGACTACGTATGTAAGTTATACTAAGTCAACTAGTCTCAGTTTACAAAAAGAATGTAAGGTTTTTTCTTATCAGCTTGTTTTTATCTCTAAATGGGAACTGTCTCTAGACAAAATTCATGGCTAGTATGTTACAAACTACAGGGGGCGCCATTCATATAGACAGCTCCAGGTAGTATCATTAATATGTATTCCCTGGATTTGGGCAGAAGGGATGGCCCAGGGTAAACTTAGTGTTCCAGAATAGATGCCAAGCTCTTCTCTGCTTTGATCAAAATAACCGCAGTAGAGGCGACAGGAGGAGATTTTGAATAGTAATGATAGTAGTAACTAATACTTACTAAGTTGGTGATGCATTCCCGGCTTTACTTTAAATGCCATGTATGCATTACTTCACTAAATCCTTGGGAGAACTCTAGGAGCTCCATATTGATGATGAAACCAAGGCATATATAATAAATAATTAAAATTATATTTGGTATACAACTCTGCTTTCCCCTATTTAATATTATGATTAAATTATTTGATACAGCTACTAATTGAATGGTATCTTTTTTGATGATGGAAATAAGATATGAATTCTTCTGTATGCTGATTATATCACCCAACTCTAGATAGAATAATTAGCCTCAAGAGAGAGCTAAAGCTTTCAACTAATTATTGTTAGAAACAGTTGAAAAATCAAACACACCAAAACCAAACTCTTCATATTGCCTTAGATGCTTGGCATATTAATGGACAGTAATAAAGTCTTCCATTCTCTAGAGACTCTTTCATTTACCTGGGGTACAATCTTCTGAAAAACCCGTTTTTTTGTGATAGAGAGAAATTACTTTTTAAATTAAAAATTAATATTTTAGGTCAAGGTCATCCATCTCTTACATAATTTATAGTATAGTATTGATGAGGGCCTAAGTCATTTGCTTGATTGAATTTTTGAGCAAATGCAAAGCTGCTTCCTGGTGAACCACGTTTGCCTTGCTCATGCTACTGTTCAGACCACCTGAGTCCCGAGGCCAACTAGTCCCACGACTATGTACAGGTATTAGGTGTTTTTATTTTCAGGGAAAGCCGTCAACATTGACCATTAAACACCTGGTGACTTTCACCTCACACTTAGCAGCCACTTAGCAGTTTTCTTGATATCAATGTATATACTCTCTAGTGTTTATTAAGAGGTCCACAAAAATTGTTGATAGTCCAGAAGAGGAAGCAAAGGGACACATGGAGCGTCCTGTCTCAAGTTACATCTTCACAAAGCTACCAACCTGGACTGCTTTACTTTACATTCTTTGTAAAATCTCTCTTTGTATAAATAGTGATTTTAAAAATAGCCACGTATTAGATGTACCAGACATCTAAAGTTCATACTTTAAAAGTTAATACTTTATAAAGTTCATACTTTTAAAGTCAGCAATTTTATGAGTGTCCCTAAGAAAATAATAAAAAATATACACAGACACACACATACAAATATTCATCTCTACAATATTCACCACTATATTATATAATAGAGAAAATGTGGAAAACTCTAAAAATACTGAATGGTACATTTTTTTAAATAATGGGACACCCAGATATGCAGACACTTTAAAACAGTTCAGAAAGAAAATATGGTTATGATATAATCACTAGTGCAAATTACAATAGTGTATGCAGTATGATCCCATTTTATTTTATTATATTTTATTTAAATTATATATACATAGGTAATCATACAGCTGATAAATATGAGTACTACTACGTAGTTATATTGTCTGTATTTTTTATATTTTCACATTATCTTAAAGAAAACAATAATATAAAAATAGGGACATAGTTCCCCCAAGATTCAACAGTTTTGCTTCTGGAGATCCTCATTCACACATAACTGTAACATTACCGGGGTATTCATGGCTGAACTATTTCTAAGCACTAACATTTGGAAACAACCTCAAAGTCTACCAAAAACAGATTGGATTAGTGAAATATGACCTATTCGTGTGCTCGTATATTATATAGCATTTCAATTGGAAAAATTAAATCTTTATCTGCTAACATAAAAGTAGGTCTAAAAAGATGGTGAGTGAAACAAGGCACAACACAGAACAACGTGTTGTGCCTTGACTATGTGTTGACTATTCAAATGGTTACCCCGCACATGAAAGTTTAAGGGGACTGGAAGGCCTGCCAGTCTTACAACAGCGGGTGCCTTTGGGAGAAGAAATAAGAAAATGGGAGTAATGGGGTGGATTAGAGGAGACTTCAGTATTTGTACAATTTTATATTTTAAAATACGTACAAACCTACATGTATACATACATAAATAAAAGTCTAAACAAGTGTAACAAGTTAATAGTTATTATGAGTAGATGGCAGGAGTATGATTTTTATTGTTCTTTGTACTTTTCTAGATTTTAAAAAGTTTCTCAAAAAATTAAACATGGAGTTCGAAGTTAGAAAGTAAGAATACACAGAGCACTCTGACAAATTTTACAGTGAAAGAGAGCAGAGAAAAATTAAGACCCTTTAGGGGAATATGGTGTCAGTAGAGGGATTCTTTTTTTTCTGTCCAAGATGGGGTACTTGAAGGCTGTGTTTTCAGACTGAGTCATGACTCACGAATGAGTTGTGTAGTCAGTTCTGTGGGTCATTAGTGCATTAGTTGAACGAAATTTGTTCAGAAAAGAGTTCAGCATACCAGGCTTGACCCTGCCCTTGTTAATAAGTCGTGCTTGCAAGTTGGCCACTTACCCTGATATGTGGGAACTCGAGTGGTAGTCATTTTCATACATTGGTGTGAAACTTTTCCTAAAAGTGGGTCACTGCCCCTAAATTGTCGGTGAACACAATATTGTTCATCCTGAAAACCTTCTTTTCTTCTGGAGTCTGGAATTTTGGTGCATGCCAGGTAGCGGAGGCTTACACAAGCAGTCCCCAGTCAAATCCATGGACAATGAGGTCTGTAGTGAATCAGGATATTCACACACCTTGTCTGCATGTCGCTGTATGACTTATGTGTGCTCTGCATGACTCTGTGGGTAGGCATTGCTGGAAACTGGCACCTGGTTTCCTCTGGACTTGTTCCGTGTGCTTTTTTCTCTTTGCTTGTTTTCCCTTTTGCTTTCATAAATCTTAGCTATAAGCACAACTTAAAAGAAAAAAAACATGTGACCGTGTGAAAACATCTTTTGAAAACACCTTTTTGATGGTACTGCCTTTCATGATATTCAATGTATTTTATATGAAGTGTCATACAAATTTTTATAGAATTTCGTGGAGGGAATATATTTCTCCCAGTGAGTTAGAATGCTTTTTAATGCATTGGACAATAATAGCGATTCACAAATGAGTTTTTTCAATTTGTCTTTGCCCTGAAAAGCACGGAATTAAATTTGGGGATTAATTAATCAACTTTAGCTCTTTGATCAACTGACAGGTAGGTGTTTTGTGGACCCTGTTTTTCAGCTTTATTGTACTTGTATTATCATAAGGTTCTTTAGGTTCTATGGAAGTATAAATTAGGCACATGAATGTGTACACTAAGGAAAATGACCTATCATGGAGTGAAAAGATTTCTGGAAAGGTAATGTTATGTTGGGAAGTGTACACATTTCTCTCTACTTGGCCCTAGAATCATGTATTTTATAGGCCTTTAAAAGTATATTTAATCCTATGATTAAAATAGTGATTAAATTACTTCCTTAATTATGTGTATTTAAATGCCACTGATATTTTGGGAAGTTATTAAGTTTTACCTGAGTGTATATTTTTTATAGTGTGGGCACCAATCACTTTACTCTTCCTATTCGAATTGTGTTCAGTAGTTACATCGGCACAAGCGTAGCATTATAAGTGGATTAACATATTCAGTGGTAAAAGGTTGAAATAAAACATGTAAAATTACAAAGCCAGTGATATAGAGAAGCACTTACTCAACAAAAATTACCACATTATTTACCTGAATCAGATTTTTCTGATGTGTTTAAACTATTTTTGGTTACACCTATCCTTCTAATAGTACACAATTAATAGAATTAAAGTTTTTGTAAATTTAATCACTAGCCATTTTTAATGCTGGTTATTCAAGAGTTTGTGATAGAGAGACATGTAAGTATTGAGAAAAGCTTTATATTATTTACAAAGGCATGGTAAAAGAGCCCCTTTCTTTGGCAATAGTGTCAATTAGTGAAGTGCAGAACCAAGAAGTATTACTACTTCATGTCTGTATTTTGTATTTTTAATAATTTCTTAGTCTAGTCTCCAACCTTGTATTTGAGGAAAGTTACAGTTTGTTTGTTTTCATAAGATTAAGTGACTTACTGGAAATCCACAGGGCACCGGTATTGAGTTTTAAAAATGAGAATTATCTACAATTGTTTTAAAACTCAGCTTAGTTCTGACCTCATTTTGATATGACAGAATGCACTCATTATTACTTCAAGGATGAATCTTCTCGAGTACAAGAATTTTCATTGAAAACATAACATCTTGTTTGTTTTAGATGAAGGCTTTCCAAACACATTGGCTTTCACAAAACTTGAATTGCAACCCACAAGGACAGTGAGAACAAGAGAAAGGACAACAGTGGACCAGACATCCAGACCTCTTTTTAAAGGGGAAAAAAGGATGGAGTGATAACTGACTTACCTGAGCTATTTGAAATGTGGTGGATTAAAAAAAGGTGGGGTACCAGCAAGAAAGTTTAGTCTGCACCAATGAATCTCAGAGAGACTTTGAAATAGGAGACACCAGAATATTTAGAAGATGGTGATGCCTTGTGAAGCTGAAAGTAGTAGAATTAAAAATCCTACTCTCTGTAGTAGTAGGATTGAAAATCTGAATAAGGAAGAGGAACCCGACCCACTCCTCACTTTTCAGGGCCCTGCACAGTTAGGTGATTCCCTATGCCCCAAGTAATTTGAGGCTTCGGAGGGGTGCTGCATCCCCGGGGTGATGAGGTAGGGGCACTGCCCTGAGAATAGGGGTCTGTGGGCAAATCTACATAAAGGGCAATGAATCTTCCAGATCTTCTTCGGCCACATGCCACAGCACTTCCAGGTATAAAACTGGAGGCTTCTCCTTTGGAGAGTGTGTAGCCCCAGGAGAAAGATCTAACACTGGCTGGTTGCTGACACTGGCTGGTTTCCCAGCAAAATGGCCAGCTAACCACATGATTGCAACAATGCAATCAGCCAGTGAGGCCGGCTCACAGATCTTCCAGTCAGCTTCTTACCACCTTCCTCTGAAATATGGATTGCATGATACCACCATAAGGCTGTTCTCCACCAACACAGGGGAGATGAGGCTGAGCGTGCCATCCAGGAAGCTGTGGGCTCCAACAGTGGAGAGAAGCAGCAGGCTCAGGACCAGTCCGTGTTGGGGCAGAGCAGGACAGAGGGCTCCAGAAAGCATGCTCTAAGAAAGAAGACCTGGAACTTGGTGAACTTGTTCTGATTGTGTGGAACATTTTCAGGGAAAGTTTATAATTCAGTTGGAGAATTTTAAGAAATGTTAGTAATGGTACAGTAAGCTAGAATATAGAAAAACAAGGGAAATGTTAAGTCCTAGGAATGCAATAGCTCTGTAAAAAATAAAATGTCACTATAATATACTATTAGGGTCAGCAGTAAATAGTATGTATTGCTTCTGTATTCACAATAATCTACATGTGGGTGATTAACAAAAATTTGTGCTGCAGGTATATTGGGTGCATGGAAATAAGTAACATGGTTAGAAAGGTATGAGTGTTCTAAAATTTAATCTTCTAGTAAAAGAACATAAGAATATTCTCTAGAAACATAAAGGTAGTAAAAATAGATATGAGCTGAAAAGTCATTTTCTCTCAGAATAAGGGTTCTCTGTTTTTATTCTATTTCCTTAATAGAATCATTTGACTTTTAAAAGTAATGCTCATGTATAATATTGATAAAAATAGCATAAACAGTCACATATAGGACACTTACCTAACTCTGATTTTTAAGCTGCTTGGGCAATATTTTACAGTTCTGTGACTCTAAGAAAGTTACTTAACTTTTGAACACCCTTAGCTTCATCACTTGCAAAATGAGGATAATAATGGTAATTATAATAATAAAAATAACTTCGCATGAATGTTATGAAGAGACAATACACAACACACTTGCTATAGTTATATGTTATAAATATTCAATAGTATTCAAATAATAATAATACTATTTTAATATTTTACTACAAATGTTTGGCTCTTTAATCCATTACATTTTTGATAGGCTTAGGGGAAATAAGATTGTGTCTGATTTGACTTTACTTAATTACTTTTAAATCCAGAAATGATCAGGTCTGAATATTTAATCAATTTCCAGCAAAACATCATATCACTAATAAAGATTTTATTTCTGAGATCAGTTAAAGTTATTTATTAGAACTTTTTGCTTTAAATCTTCCATTTTAAAGTATTAGCCTTAAAAAGTATACTCTGCTTTAAAATGAGCTTTTACCTCATATCTACTTCTACTGATGATTTTTTTTTAATTCCAAGGTGGATTTTTATGATTTTCAGTGTTTTGTATAATATAGTGTGATAACTTCCTTCTTGTCGATGCATAGCGCACTGGTGGTGCTCATTTGATGGTCACGAATATGAGCGAATAATGACTACAGCTTGCTTTAGGTAATTTTGAAAATTCTACTTTGTAGCATATATTTGGTAATGCACATTTTTGGATTTTATGGCCTTTTGGATTGTTCACATGTTTAAACTGATTGTTAAACTCTGTCTTTGAATGATTCTGGCAAATTTACTGAAGAAGACCAGCTTCACATTTCGTATTTGGCACAGGTATTTTCTGTAGTATTTTTGTCACTGATACTCTGCCTTGCATTCCTGAGTTCTCCCTTTATGTGGTGATGCTTTGTCTCTTCAACTAGATTAAAAATACTTTGGGGCAAAATATGATATATGTGCTTATTTTTGTGAAAAGAAACATGAGAAAGGTAACATTGGAAACAGTGGAATGGTGGCTGTAAAGATGGGTGGGAATGGGGGAAAAGTAGAGAAGAAATAAAAATACTGACTATAAACAATACTTTTCTATGTAGTCTTGACTCTTGAACTATGTTAATATGCCACTTATCAAAAATAAAATTAAATCAAAAAGATTAAAAGGAAAGCAAGTCTGAATATAGAACATGAGCAAAAATAAAGGAATTAAGTTGTCAAATTGACTGCATAAAGACAAAGGAAAATTAATTCAGGCTACTTTAAACACATGCTTTGGCCATCTTCGCAAGATATGGTTAGAGTACGAAGAGAACTTCGGATGTACCTTGATCTTCACATAGTGGTTTGTTGTCACTGGTTTGTTGGTATAGCAATTAGGAAACTTTTACATATATATTGAAAAATAAGACAAATAAATAAATATGTCTATATCAGTTTTCTCACCCTGGGAAAAAAAGAGACATTAATATGGAGTGATGGAATGTGAGAAAGAACCCTTGAATTAGCATTGGGTTAGCACTGGAAGCATCAGTTTGAAATGATCAGATTTAAAACAAAGGGAAAATATTTTAATATTTAAAAATACATTTAATATGCATTAAATTTATATAACATACAAATATAAAATTATATGTGTGTGTATTTAATAACTGTGATGACTGAAAGGCCTGGAGGCAGTGAATACCCCTATAGAAATAAGAGCATCTGAAGCATGGATTTTGGTTTCAATGCATCATTCTCCATGGGTTCTTTGGAGAGTCAGCTGATTCCAGCTCTAGGAGAGAGAGAGACAGAGGCAGAGAGGGAGAGAAATTGTTTCAAAATTCAAAGCTGGAAAGAAATAAGGGATACAGATTATGCCATGCTTTCTTTTATTTTAAAAATGGACTTTAGCAAATTCTTTGCCAGTACAGAGACTTACTAAAGACTTCGATTTTGCCACAGAAATGGTGCAGAATTGAAGGTAATCAGCATGTTTCCATAAATGTGGGGTAGATCTTATTTAAATGTTTTGAAAATGTGCAGTCAGATAATACTGAGACATTAAAATGAACATCTCTAGATTGCTAATTCAGGTAGACACCCCTTTCTTCCCCTTTGAGAATTGCCTGTTGCTGTCTGTTTAGTGGGGAAATGAATAGTCCTCGGCTAAAATAATATACATTAAAATGATCATACATTGCCAATATTGCATATCAAATTGAAGTCACAGTTTGCCTCAGACCTCTCAACGTTATGAACCTCACAGTAAACCCTGGCGAGACCACACGTGCTGTGCAGGCCCTCCACCTGCCTCGAAGTCCAGTACTGCTCCCTGTCTTTTGCTCTCCACATGGAGCATGACCAGGGGGCTTCCTCTGCCAGACTTCCCACCATCAGCAGGACTTGACAGAGCTGTTTATCGTGATGATAAACAACTACCAGGGTAATTAAAAGGCACCCTCTGGCTTGAGGTCAGACATCTGCCAAGGCTTTGATTATTCTATTTCAACAAACAAATACCAAGTGCTTACTGTATGCAAGGCAGGGTCCTGGTGATTTCCTAGGATACCACGGTAAATAAAGTATGGCATGTACCTGTGAGAAGTGTATAACCCAGGGAACCCGAGGACTTGAGGCAGTTGCATCAATATCAATTATTAAAAGGTAGAGAAGGAGAAGTGATTGAAGAGTCAGACAGAGTACCCGATGAGCGTCTGGTATTCAGAGGTCCCAGTCTTTCATACTGTCATGCAGGTCTTTGTCAGAATGGAGGGTTGGAGCCCAGTTATCCAGATGGTTTGGAACGTTTACAGGACCATGATTCATAGATGTGAAATCTGCTTGTATTTTTTTAATTGCCTTGCTTTCTGATGTTAATTATCGCAACTAGGCTGCCAAGCAAACATCTGTTCGTCATTGGATTCTGGATACAGGCTTGGTGCTTTGGCTCATTTTGCTGGAAGCTATTTTGACTTCACATGGAATATTATATAATCTCCATGAATACTGCATAGTATACAGAGAGCATCAAGCTATTACAGGTCAGCCATGGCTGGAAGATTCACAGAAAAAAGAAAACATCAAATAAATATGCTGATATATATTAAAGCTTACAATTAGTAAAAAAAGTACAGCCATACTTTAAATTAATATTGCCATTTTGCTTATCATATCAAAGACAAGAGGGTTTTGTAGCTTTTTGTATTGTTTTAGTTTGCATGTTTTTTTTAATGATGGCACTCAAATAGAGCAAGGTACGGTAAAGGGTTACTGTCATGGACTGTGAGTAAATATGGCATTTGGAAAGCAGTGTGGCAAGATGTGTCAAGAGTTCAATAATAATTACGTACTTTGACCCAATAATTCCAACTCTGGGAATCTATCCTAAGGAAATAATCTGAAATACAGAAAAAGCCTTATGCATGAAGTTATGCATAACCACATAATTTAATAGCATGAAATTGGAAACAGCCTCCACAGGTTAACTGTGGCTCATCTACTTTCTGAAACATTATACAATATTCAGAAATGATGATACAGATGGTAACATGAAAAATGCTCACGTTAGACTATAGAAAAGCAAGATACCAAATTAAATTTGGAAAGCACATAGAATAAATATAGTATATCCCTGGCTGGTGTGACTTAATGGATTGAGCACCAGCCTGTGAATCCAAAGGTCACTGGCTAAGTTCCCAGTCAGGGCACATGCCTGGGTTGCAGGCCAGGTTTCCAGCTAAGGGCATTTGAGAGGCAACCAATACATATACCTCTCACACATCAATGTTTCCTCCCTCTCTTTCTTCTTCCTTTCCCCGTTCTCTAAAAATAAATAAATAAAATCTGGAAAATAAATAAATATAGTCTATTCTACAAAGAAATATATGAAAATGTTAATATTGGTTATATTTGGATAATAAGACAAAGCCCAATTTTTCTTCTTAGTTGTCCAAATTGCCTTCAAAAACTCACTTACCAGCTGACCTGACACAAGAGACCCCCAGGACTGCCATCAAAGAAAGTTGCTTAACTTTTGAATACCCTGGAGTGAACGGTTCCCTACACTCCAGGCCCCAGTATGCCTCGTACCTGTTCTCCTACTAATTCTAGAAGATGAGGCCCAAACCAAATCTTTTTGATTTAGGGAAGAAAAATGTGTTTCTGTTCTCCCTCAAAAATTACAAAATTATTGAAAAGTTAGATAAAGTTTATATAGTTCCATTACGTACAATAGGGATCCAGTAGAATTTTGGTTAGCCCACACAACAGTTTTGGCAACTGATGCGTTAAAACAAAAGCCAAAATAAAAAGAAAGAAAGGGAAAAGAAGGAATGTCCTTTCATCGGAACAACGTAGGAACACTTTGAAGGGGTGGGGCTGCAAGAGCTGGCTGACCAACAGAGGCCAGAAGTGTTTCTTCCCCTATGTCCCAGCCTTTGTCTTTCACTCTGCAGTTTGGGTGCAACAACTGAGTCTGTGGCCAGCCAGGGGTGTGCCTTGCCCTGAAGAGAGGCTGGGCTTCCGGCCAGTGTGAAGTGTCTGCACTGGTGGTTATGACCGATCGTTTTTATCTTCTTCGAATTACTCATCAAATCCGCTTTGACTCTCACCCCCTTCCCCACGACTAGCACCCCTTAAAATAGTCCACAATAGAACATTAATGATTCTCCCTACAAGATGATATTATATGCTAAGCAAAACAAACAAATAAAATCACCTTTCCCTCCCCTACTACTGATGCTGCACTAGGACTCGTGGCCCATGCTCCCCTTGGTTGCCTGTGTCTCTGCTGCCTGACCCTTGGTTCTCTGTGGCTGGAGACCCATTACCTAATCATTACCAAGAAACCAGCACTAGCTATCTTAACCTCTTTTGGAATTTTAACCAATATTTATAGGAACCTGCTCTGTGCCAGGTGGTGAGGGAGGTATTTGAGCTGCAAGAATAAACAAGGCACAGTTTCTGTGCTCAAAGAGTTTTGGAGATAATAGGAAAAGCAAGCAATCTCTGCTGTGATAGATAAAATGATAGGCAGAAGCAGAGGATGCTGCAGATGATTTCAGATTACCTAATGCAGTTTTGAGGGGTTTAGAAAGTCTTTCAAAAGAATGTGCCAACTAAGCTAAGACCTGCAGAACTTACGAAAACAAATGAGCAAATGAAACAGGTTTGAAGAATGTCCCAGGTAGAAGGAACAGCATATTCCAGCAGCGCGTCTGTAAATGACCCAGGGCATAGCCTGTGATGAAGGGAGTGGCCATAGGGAATCCGGGAAAGTAGTGAAATCATGATTTGGGCCTTTAATTCACATACTGGGGAGTTTTCACTTAATCCTGAGCACAAGGGTATTATTGAGGTATTTTAATTATTGCAGTATCACGATCAGTTTTGTGTTGTGGCAGTGGAGATCAAAAGACATAAATTGTTCTTTGAAGCATGAATAAAGTAGAATTTTATTGATTGACTAGTTGAAAGAGAAATGAGGCAGAATAAAAGTTAGGAGAAACTAGTATTTTGTTCTGTTAATTTCTGTGCCACTCCCTGTGGAAGGGAACATGAATGAGAGTGGGCTCTCAGGGAGAGATGGGGAGGCAGTGAGTTGTGTTTTAGTCTGGGTTTGAAGTGTCTGACTGGAGACGTGGTCTAGGGAATTGCTTTTAATTTTCAGAAGCTCAGTAGAAAGATGTGGGCTGGAGGTCGACTCGGGGAAGCCCTCGGCATGTGTGTGGAGTTGAAACCCTGGAAGTGGAGGGATAACACTCAGAAAGATTACTCAATGAGAGCAATTTGTTGTATTGATAGCTGGAACCTTGGGAACTTGGGAAGCGCTAAGGGATAGACATTAAAAGAATCCACAAATGGGACAGAAGGAAGTTTCAAAAACCAAGAGAATGTGATGTCTTATGGGCCAGGAAAGAAGCAGAGGTCTATGGTGTCAGAGCTGCCGAGGAGGCGTTTAGTAATGAGAATGTCAGTCCTGATTTTGTAAGCAAGTGACCGAAAGTACAGGGGTGACACAGACAGTAGTGGGTTTTTAAAAGTGAACATAGAGAAAAGAACAGTAAATAATATTTCAGTTAGCTTGGCTGAAAATGGAAGGAGAATAAGACATAAGAGGCTAAGGCACAGAGGGTCCTAATGAGTTATTTTGTTTGGTTTTTATGATGGGAGAAACTTGAGCATGTTTATATGCTGAATTATTCAAAGTTCCCAGAGAGATTTGAAAATTCCTGATGAGGCAGGTAGAAAGAAGTAGTCATCTTGGGAAGCCCTGCTTTCTGCTGAGAGGAAGAAAATGCACCCCTATGTGTGTGGGGAACAGAAAGTTGAAGGGGTCCTCATTTGACCACCTTAGATTTTATCTTGACAAATGGAAGGCAAGGGTGTTGGTTGCCTGTGTATCAGTCAGCTGAAAAGGAAGGTTGGAGGTGAGGCGTGGAGGAAGGAGGTGAAAATTAGGAGTGGTTCACGGGTTAAGAAGTGGTGACTCAGACCCAGGGAAGAGCTGCCGCTACATGATGACATCCAGATGGGCACGGAGAACATCTGCTTGTCTGCAGACGGTGCCCGCAGGAAACAGATGAAGGTCAGACTGCTTGTGGTTATCCAAGTGTCATGTTTAGAAGTGCATTTACTGCATTTGACGAAGCATTTAAGAACTCACAGTGGCCAGTAGCCACACAGCCTTATTATTCCAAGCGGGTAGTTTTGCCGAGCGTAGGTCAGCATCTGCAGGAGCACAGTGACGTGTTCCAGCTCTGGCGGTAACTAGGTTCGCATTAAAGCGTCAGCACTTCCTTTCTGTGTGACCTGGGGCAAATTCCTCACTGTCCCGAGTTCGGGATCCTGGTAGGACCTTTATGGTAAAATAAAGGTAAAGGTATATTTTACCTTTATTTTTACCTTAATAAAGGTAAAAATGAAGTGACTGACAGAAAGTGCTTAGAACAGTACCGGATATTAAACATTCAATAATATCAGTGGTTGCTATTCTCATTATTATTCATTTCATCTGACAATACCAGAAGTGTCTGTGAGGGTTACAATTTAAGCCTTTCTGTGCTTTCTGTGGTAGAAAGAATGCCAAGGGCACTGTGCGTTCCAATTTTGAGAGGTTAAAAATTAAAACAAATACTAAAAACCTTTCTCTAAAAAAGACTAGGGAATCAAAGTTAGATGTTTATCAAGTCAGTCTTTTTAGTAGGCAAGTTTTTATATTCAGTCCCTAAACTCTTCGGAAATTGTAGTGGTTCCCTGGTTGATGCTCGATTCCATGGAAACCAAGAGGGTGTGTGATCGACTAACTGCCCAAATCCATCTCCCAGACTGGATAAAAAAAAAATCAAAGCAATTACAAAAGAACAGTGATATACTAATAGTAAAGTTAGCATTATTTTCACATGCAAAGAGTAATAGTGCCTGGGACATGTATCTACTAAATGAATTATTGAGTGACCATGATATCATTTGTACTATTGTTAAGACAATGTGTCCTTTCCTTGTCTATCTTAATCCCCCTTTTTTGGTCTGGCACCCACAGAGGTATTTGATGAAATCTAGGGGTATGTGCCCCCAGCAATACACAGGTAAACAGAACACAGAAAAAGAATTTTAGGACCCCAGGTTATGATTTTCTGATATATAAATACTCTGAGTAGTTCCAAAGGGATTTAATTTATAGAATGCACATTATGGCAAAATTCATTAAAATTCAATATAAAAAAGAGGCAAGAAATAGTCAAAGTCATGAAAGGCAAAGACCTGCATCCAACATTGCTCTATCCAGCAAAGCTTTCATTTAGAATGGAAGGGCAGATAAAGTGCTTCCCAGATAAGGTAAAGTTAAAGGAGTTCATCATCACCAAGCCCTTATTATATGAAATGTTAAAGGGACTTATCTAAGAAAAAGAATATAAAAATATGAACTGTAAAATGACAACAAGCATGTAACTATCAACCACTCAACCTAAAAACAAAAACAAACTAAGCAAACGAGTAGAACAGGAACAGAATCACAGAAATGGAGATTACATGGAGGATTATCAGTGGGGAAGGGAAGGGAGGAGAGTGGGGGGAAAGGTACAGGGAATAAGAAGCATAAATGGTAGGCAGAAAATAGACAGAAGGGTAGTTAAGAATAGTATGAGAAATGGAGAAGCCAAAGAACTTATATGTATGAACCATGAACTTGAACTAAGGTGGAGAAATTCTGGTGGGAGGCTGGTGCAGGGCAGAAGAGAATAAAGGAGAGAAAAATGGGACAACTGTAATAACATAATCAATAAAGTATATTAAAGAGATAAGAGCATATAATAAAACAAAAAATTAATGCAAAATAGTGTTCATAAATACGCAGTATTTAGTACATAGTATGTGAAGTATATATAGTATTTATATATAGTACTTACATATGGTGTATATATAAATACTATATAAAACATTTATATTGTTATTATTCTCCCTTTGCATGTATACCTATATCTGGCATATGAGTTTTTTTAAAAACAACTTGACTTTTAGTTTTACTTAATGAATATTTGTTCTGTTAAAATATTGTGATGTGTTCTATTTCTTTATAGTTCCCAATCCTCTTGTGTGGTCTCTTTCTTACTTTCTTCCTATATACTTTATCTTAACTAGTTTTCTTAAGTGAATATTTCAACTAAAAACTGTACATTTGAACTATTTCAATGTTAACACATGAGCAATATGTACCTTGTTGGCCAGTAGAAAAGTCTAGAAATTTTTTTCATCATTGTTTTAGTATCACTTTAAAAACCTCAGTTGAGGCAGAGTAGGATTGTTTTAAATGTAGTTGTAGTAAATCAAGACATTTAACACTGAGTGTTCCAATCCTTTTTCAGTCCAGTCACAGAACTTCTCAGTAAAAGTGTATCGTATATTCCTTGACCACCCAAGCCTTTTTTGGACACTACTCTATCCAATTCATATTTTTAAAACACATTGCTGTATTCCCAGAATAAGATTTCTCTCTACTTTGGAAATATAAAATTCAAATGTCAAAAGAGAAGACAATTTGAAGAATATGTTTTTCTCTTTTTATAATCAAGTGTACTTGAACTTTGTTCCTGCGAGATAGATATAAGGGAAAATTTGGTCACTCTGCACTAAACAGTATTTTATATCAATAAATACTGAATAAAAGCCAGGAAGGAGGGAATTATATTTTTCTTTATTGAATCTACAAACTCCAGGTAATGAACAAACTGTTCCTAGAACTGGGTAGATGGTACACAAAGATACTTTGTTTTGGCATGAAAGACTCTGTTGAAATTGCTCTTTTTACGTTAAAGAACTGTTGTTAACTTGGTTGACGTTTGGGAAAGCTTTGAAGCTTGCCAATCCTGAAAGACCAAAACCTGTAGGGGAAGAAAAAAAACAATTTAAATGGCTGTAAGTGAAAATACAGAACATGTGTTTTTTAAAAGTGTCAAACTTGGATTACCTTCAAGTTGACAAGTAGTATTGTAAGGAGTGATATTTTTTTGTTCCATTTGTTAAACAATTTTCCAGAACAAAGGTTTGGGATTTAAAAAAGCGCTGTTGGACGTCAGCTCCCCGAAGGGGACCCTGCTGTTCTGACGGCAGCAGCGTGTGGGATGGGATCCCCCACAGCGCTGAGTTCCCTCGGGAAGTGACCGCCTCCTCCACCGAACACTGCAGTGTTAGGGCAAAGCCCAGAATTCATTAGGGCGATGATATACAGGATAGACAGAGATTACCAAGTGTATTCAGAACCTTTGTGTTCGTGTTTCAGCTTTGATACGTACAAACCTATGCTGGAGTTCTCAAGTATCCTGTCTTACTTTCAAGACCAAGCCTAAGTCTTAGTCATAGGTTTTGCTAATAGTTCTGTATCTGTCATCTACTGCAGTACAGAAAACACTTAGGCAAAATTTTAAAAATTACTGAATGATCAAAATTTTAATACAAATATTAGAACTTTAAATAGAAAAAAATTATTTTACAACCTGAAAAATTATTTTTAGTAATTTCTTCAAACCTCTCAAGTCATGTTTTTTCATATATGTGTAATACTTGTACAGACTTATATAAATACAATGATTATTATGTTTTCTTATCTAACATTATCAGATGTGTCTTTTATATGGTTTTTTTATATTAAGAAATAACACATGGCCAAATTAATTCATTATGATTCTTTTCATCCTTTGCTGTTTAACTAAAATACCTCCTTTTCCAGCCTACATCAGTTCTTCGTGCTTCTCTGCTGGAACTGTAGTTGTTTATGCTCGTGTCTGTCTCCACTGATAAACTGAAAATTACTTGTGGGTAGCAATTCGTTCATCTCTAAATTGCCCCCAGTAGCTAGCCGAGGGACTTGCCCAGAATAAATACTTGGGTACTGAATTGAAGGTATTCTATAGAATCATTCACAGCAAAGTGATTTAAAAAGAAGCTGAGAAGAAAAGAGCAGAGTTGAAGGAAGGAAATTCCAATGAAAAGAAGGGAGAAGTGAAAGTATTAATTTCTGATGAAGTAGAGAGAGGATTTAAGTGTAAAAACACCAAATCGCGTGAAGACTATTTATGAAGCTATGTCATAAGCCTGTTTGTACCAGTAACATGGCACTTAAATGTATAAACCAAGAATACATAAAGTAGAAGCACGAAGATACTTTGAAAAAATATCAGTAAGCAATTTCAATACTCCTGTTTTAGGAGCAGTTAAATAATTAATGAGCTCATAGAAAAATTGACTTAAAGCATCAAAGCTGTGATTTCATAGACATTTATATGGATGTTTACATTCCATATAAATGTTTATGAAATGTTTATGAAATGTTTCTTGATCAGAGTAGAAAATTTTAACATACATGAGGCATTTTTAAAATATTATTTAACGGGCTGGAAATAAAACCTTCATATTTTTAAAGTTAAGATTTTACTCTCTAGTTTATTCAGAATCAAGTAAAATTGAATATAAATGTTTTAAAAAGTCATCAAGAAATTTTAACTGCAGAGAAATTAAGAAACACTAAAAGAAGAAGTGAATCCCTGGCTTGTGTGGCTCAGTGGACTGAGTACCAGCCTGCAAACCAAAGCGTTGTTGGTTTGATTCCCAGTCTAGGGTACATGCCTGGATTGCAGGCATGTAACGCAGTGGGGGCATGTGAGAGGCAACCACACATCAATGTTTCTCTCCCTCTCTTTCTCCCTTCATTTCTATCTGTAAATAAATAGAATATTTATTATTTAATATTTAATATTTTTAAAATATTTTTAAAAATAGAAGTGGAAAAAACATTTTATGCCAGAATTATACAACACAAGAAAAATGTATTCATAAAAAGTAAAAGCAGAAAAAAAGGAACTAAGGAGTCATCTTAATAAACTACAGACAGAATAACAATATGAAACAAAAGCAAGAAAAGAAAAATATTGAACATAAAAAAATTTAAAGGAAAACAAACATATAGACAAGGCCTGAAACTAGTTTTTTAAAGAAATAAAATAAAGATTAATTCTTTTAGGGTCCTTGAGTTGAGGATCAGAGAAAGTACAAGCAGACAAGATGAGGAAAAGGATAAAACTGCAGAGGAAAAGAGGGCGAACATAAGAGAATATTTCATCGCAAGAGGTGAAAACCCAGAGAATAGATGCTTTCCTAGAAGAAGGCATACCTTAATGTCCTCTGTTGTCATTGGCGCATTCAAGTTTTCCACTTCTTGAATTAATTGAGTAACTTATAAGAATTTCCCTTTCTTTCAGTTTTTAGTGTGGTCGAGGATAACCCTGTTTTTCCCAGTGGCCACATCATACCTTCGTGATGGCCTTGGTTTGGGTGTCGCACTTCGTTACAAATCAACAACGCCAGGAAGAAGGAAAGACTTCCATGATGTGAGGAATAACTTAAAATGTAGGGATGCTTTCCTGGGAGAAAAAGCTGGAGGGACATGGTAGCTGTCACTGTATTTTAAGACCCTGTACCAGGAAGAGTAGGTAAACACATATTCTGTGAGACCCGAGAGAGGAGGGGGGGTACGAGAAGGTTAAATGGTAATGGAAAAAATGCAATAAAAATTTATACAATATTTTGTCTACTAGGAATAAATTTTGGGAACTAACTATATGACTCTTCTTGGCCAACATGTCTACTTTGCAATAATTTTTCATGAATCTGTTACCTTAAATGTGCCTACCCTTGAGTCAAAGGCACTAACTAGTCTGCCTACTCAAAAATCTCAAAATCACCAGAATTTGTAAAATTTTTGCTTTCTTATCTCACTTTTCACAGTTGTTTAGAAAATCTATTACAATCTGTGGACGGGCACAATGGTTTTCATAGTGATGCCAGCAATGGTTTTTGCTTTTCTTTGCTTTTGGCACTTTTTAGGATATTGAAGCATATTTTGGAGGTCAAGGGAAAGTGACTCAGTATAACTTATTGGAAAAAACATCCTCTCCACTGCTCTGCTGTGTAAATTGCTCTAGTTCCCATATGTAAGTGGTTCTGTTCTGTGCTCCTTTCTGCTCTGTGGTCTTGTCGTGTGACCTTATCTGTCCTTGGATCACTGTCACACTGTTGTAGCTACTATAGCTTGATGCTTCATCTTCTATCTGGTAGAACGAGTCTGAGTACTTCCTTTTTCTAGATCAAGAGCATCTTGACTGTCCATATGTGTTTTAGAATCAGCTTCTAATTTTGAGCCCACCATCCCCTCAAAAAAATGAAAAAGAAGGAGGAGGAGGGGAAGATGGAGGGGGAGAAGTAGGAGAAGAAAAAGAAGAAAAAAAAGCCAGGACAGATTTTATTGAAATGGCCTTGAATCTGTAGATCAGTAAGGATTGAATTTACATTTTTACTATATTGAATCTTTCAATTCAAGAATCTGATATATCCCTTCATTTATTTGCTTCATTTTCTGAAAAATATTTAGAGTATTTCCCTGTAGAGGTATTATACAACTATTGTTAGATTTATTCATACCTGATGTTGTTAGTATTGGTACAATGATATTATTTCTTTTATCAATATTCATGTATTTATTTCAATTATTCCATATTTTAAATTATACTTATTGAGGTGGCATTGCTTAATAAGATTATATAGCTTTCAAGTGTACATTTTTATATCATTTTCAAATTGCTTGTTACTAGCATATAGAAACATATTTGATTTTTGTGTACTAACCTGTTCAGCAAATTCGCTAAGTTCACTTATTAATTCTGATAGTGTATCTATAGATTATTTTGGATTTTCTGTATATACTATTATGCAATCTGCAAGAAATGGGGGTTTTATATCTTCATTTCCAGTTGTTTCATTTTGCTTCTTTTCTTGCATTGACTATGAGCTCTAGTCAATGTTAAATAATGAAAGCAGTGCCTGTTTGCCCCATTTCTAATCTCAAGAAGAAAATTCTCACTATTTTCATCAATGAATGTGATGTTTACTGTAGGTTGTCTTGTAGATATCTATCAGATTAAAGAAGTTTATATTTCTTCCTACTTGCATAGATTTTAGCATGAATGAATGTCAAATTTATTAAATACTTTTTCTGTTGAGATAACCTGTAATTTTTACCTGTATTTTATTATTGTGTGAGTTATATCAATATATTGTTTAATGTTAAACCAACTTCATATTTTCGGAATAAACCTTTTATTGTGATGTGTTATCTTTTGCATGTAATGTTCAATTTGGTTTGCTAATATTTTGTGCAGAATTTTTGCATCTGTGTTTATGAGGAGATAGGTCAGTACTTTTCCTTTCTGACAATATCCTTATCAGGTCGTGGCATCACAATTATGCTGGCCTCAGAAAACAATCTGAGCAGTGATTTCCCCCTTTGCCCTATCGTCTAAGAGAGTAGTTATGTATTATTGGTGTTCATCCTTAAATTCTCGGTAGAATTTATCCACAGTGTACCTGGGGCCAAGGTTTTCTATGTGGGGATGACTTTTTCCTCGGCTGCTTTTAAGATACTTTCTTTTCATTTGGTACTTAACACTTTAACCTTGTTTACCTATGTGTCATTTTCTTTATATTTATCTTGTCTAGAATTGAGAGAACTTCTGGGATATTTGGTTTGATGTTTTCATTAGTATTTTCAATAATTAAAGGCATCTAGCACAGTGTTGTGTAATAGCTGTTGAGTAAACAAAAAATCATATTTATCAATAAAGCAACCACCTCCTGTACTCACAGATGATAAATTTATGGGAAAATCCATGATCCTGAAAATGAATCTGTCTCTATCGTGTTCTACAAAGTCATCCATGCACAGAAAGTGCTTAGAACAGTGCTTGCCATGTAGGGGTACCTTATACATCTTATTATTACTGTTCCTGATTTCATTGTGGTGTGCTCTTCTCTACCACCACATTAACACATTCCATTTTAAAGGAAGTCTGAAATCCCCTGGTATTAAGTGAACAAAAGGCCAAGGCACCTTGTAAACTATCATGACCAACATCTAAAACCAAGACAAAAATCATAAACAACACATTCGATACATTGAGCTTCAAAGTTCAAGGTTTATACTTCCTCTGTTCTTTTATCTGGATGATTTAATTAATTGACCTGGAGCTTTCTTTCACCTGTGTCACTAAATTAATTTGAGTTATCCCAGGGGGCGAATTAGCCATCCAGTTTGAACATTAAGTGGAGAAGAGTGTCTCTTACTAACACCCTTGGAGATTGTTTTAGATTTAAATAATTTTAACAATTTTATCTTACAAGAATGGCATATTTTTTGTTCAGAACCATCAGAGAGTGTATTTTCCAGTGGCATCAATGGTAGTGTTAGCATTGAACACAACAGAAATTTAAAATACCTTGGTTTTAAATATATTAAGTACATAAGATCCTACAAATGGAATAGAGATGACACATTATTTAAACTGTTAAGTTGATATTGAAGAATTTTGGTCTTTTGGGGAGATATTTGATATCATGTTATTGATATCATGGTTTTTATAGACCCATACTGCAATATTTATGAATGAAATTATATGACTTCTGGTCTTTGCTTCAAAGTAATATGGGAAGGGCCATATGGGTCAGGGTGCGGGTAAAAACAGGATTGGCCAGAAGCTGATTGTTGTTGAAGCTGGAGAATGAATACTTAAGGCTTTATAATACCAATCCGCCAACTTTTACATATGTTTATGATTATGCCTAATAAAAATTCAAAACATTGGGTAAACTATTAAATGAATTAGTACCATCAAATTCCAAGTTGCCAGAAGAGACTGTCAACACAAATTTAATTGCTATATCCTCAGATTCTATGAAAGCAAGGTCTATGACTTCAACTACTTTACATCATTTAAGTATAATATTGTAGGAGCTCAAATGTTTTTTGAATGAATTACTGATCTTTATTCTTGTTACTATAATACGTTGCAGTGAATCATTTCCAGCAAATATCACATACCCACATAAAGTATATTTTATTAAAAACTTCTCAGGAAGTAGCGCTCTCCAGTCATCAGGATATTTCAAGCAAAAACCTGGAATCGTCCTTGATTTCTTCCTCTCCTTCATCCGCCATATCTGATCCATCACCAAAACCCATTGGGTTTTACCCCCATGATGAACCTCATCTGCTACCTCTGGCTCCCTACTTCAGGCTCTGTCATCCATTGCCTGGACATCTACTGCCACGGCCCGATGCCATTGCTGGGAAGTACACATGCAGTCCTCCTCTTCTCCCAATTTTCACTTTTGTTCTTCTACAGTCCATTCTCCAGGAAGAGTCAGAATGAGGCTTTTAATATAAATCAAAGTATGTCATTCATCATAAAATCACTCAATGAATCACATTGAACTTAGAACACCACCAAGGCCTGTGTCTCCTGGGTCAGGTAGAATGTGTTTCAGTAACTCAGTTCTGTTCTCTGAACAGAGGCGCATCGGGCACACTGGGCACATTCTGCCCTGAGGCCCTTGTCCTTGTTTCCTTTGACTACAGTCTCTCTCCACACTTTTCAGCATTTCAGGCCTTTTGGTTCTCAGTTCAAGTTGTTACCCCTCAAAGATACCTTCCTTCACAACAGCTAATTACAATCTGCTTGGTTTATTCACTTGTTTATTATGCATTTCCTCCAATAGGAGCTCTGTCTGTTTCCTCATCTGTCCATAGTCCATTACTCTGCCTCGTCCATAAAAAACACATTTTATTGAAATCTAAGACATGATCAATTGTAGTTTGCAGTATTGTATTATGAGGCACCAAGAAAATTAAAACACTGCAGCAAATTAAACTATGGCACAATGCTAGAGATTATTTATTATAAGATAATCTTGACTTTTGAGATATTAAAATGTTGGAAAAGGCATGCTTGAACTGATGAAGTATGTATCTTTTTAATAAATAAATGAATGTACTTTGCTTAATCATGATGACTCTTTGCCAGTGATCTTTTCGGGAAATTATTCTGAAAAAGATAGACGTGTAGAGGCCAAGAGATGTAGACCACAGGTGGCATTTTATTGTGAAAAGGGAGTATTGCTAGTATGGAGAAGTGTGAGTAATTCAAAGGATTGTATGAGTAATTGTCTCAAACTGCCAGTGACAGCTTATCAGCAGTGATTAAAATTTCATACTTGCCCTGTGGGCCAGGAAACTTGAATTCTCAACAGACATGTCAAAAGACTCACAAACTTGTCCTGGAAGCAATGCTGACCCTGTGCAATAAAAATAAGGAAGACAAAACAGATGGAGACAAACACGGATTGGGACAGTGAGCAGTGGGAAAATGAGGGAATATGATCACGGTGCTTCTGTTTAATAAAATATGAGATCCTTTGGCTCAGTGTAGTGGGGGAGGGATTTTGGAGCTTTCAGAAAGAAGGAACGGAACAAAATGCAGGCAAAATGCAGAAAATGTGAAGGCATAAGGAAATGGTGTGTTGTGTGGAAAAGGAGTAGATTTGCAGCAGGTTTGAGAAATACGGAAGGAGAAGACGAGGTACTTGGTTGGGTGTTGGATGGTAGGCACCCTAAGGAAGTGTAGTAATGAACACCCCTGCTGGAGGGGTGACAAGGGGACCCCTGCCTTTAAGCTGCCTTGCATTGTTCTGGTCCCTAAAGGATGTTCCATTTCTATAAGACCTGACCGCTCCTGGGTGGCTGTGAAATGACTGCTTCTGTTGTTCTCATTGACACAGTTAGAATAAACAAATTTACAGGTGAGGGAGGCCAGCTTAGAACATTGGACTGGGACTAAAAAATTCCAGCTGTTACCCCCTATAGTATTGCTTCTCAGTAAATAAGGGTCACTTGAGATGACCCAAGTGAGCCCATTCTGTGTGGAATGGGATCATCTTTCCTACGATAAAACTGAAGTTTTCTATTTTTACAGGAAAAGCATCCAGACCAGTAAGGTGGCTTCATGCTCTGCCTTTGTGCTCTGAGACCAGTTCATATGTACAGTCTTGTCTTGCTAAATTCTTACTTTGTACTTCACTCTTTGCTGCTTATGATTCAGTCCCTCCAAGGCTGCCATCTTTAAGTTGTTTGCCTATTCCGGAGGACAGTATGTGTTTGACCCAATGAGCATGTGGGAAAGATGTGGTTATCGCTGCTGTGTTGTACGGTGTTCCCTTTCCTTCCAGGCCTTTACCCAAGTGGTTATCTTCTGTCTGTTTAAAACACCTTTAATCTTATTTGACTAAGTCCTACTAATCTTAAGATCTCTCTTGAAACCTCACTTCTTCCAAGAAGCCTCTTCTGAACTTCTCAAGTGTGAGTTACCAAGCCTCCCCCATATCCTGTCAGGCACACTCACCACTTTGTATCACAGTTGCCTCTTTACCAAATAGACACTTGCAATGCTCAGTCCGTGACGCAGTACCTGGCTCAGAAATGGGCTTGATAAGTGTCAATGGAATGTTAAAAGAGGAAACATTTTGTTAATCTTAACATGTCTTGTACATCTCATTAAGCCAGTTTCTTACAATACCACATATAGTTTCTGTCCATTTAAAAATTTTTGGAGGACCTCTATTTTGAGCTACAAATGAACACAACTTACAGGAAACTTAATAACATTGTTATAACTCTGTAATAAGTTTAATAAAATCTGATTGTAATAACTATAGGCAGACTCATCCAAAAAAGTAGAAAAAAATCATTTGGGGCAAATACTTGAAAAACCTCTCTGGACCAGGTTTTGTACAATAGTAGCATAAAATTGTGCAGTAATTTACACTTTCAACAGATAGGTATTATTCAGATTTACCAAAAGACAGTTTCATTTTATTTTCAGTCCGACTTGTGTCCTTTACTGCTATTAAATATATTGTTCCCATGCATCCTGCAGCCTATAGCTTCTTAACCTCCTTTCCTCGTGTCTCTGCCAGATAAACAGCGAAGTTAAAGGACAAATTACAGTGAGTTTAGAGTTGCTCTTGTTTTTGGTGGTGATGTTTTTCTTTCCCCTGACCATGTACTTTTCCCCAGCCCTCCCCCAGTCTTCACAGCAGGCATTGTTCATCAAGGTCAATGTTGTTTCCCCTCTCACAATGTCAGGGTCACCTAGCTGAGAAAGAAATGGTTTAGCACTGTTTGACATTTGGCCTGTCACTGACCAAATGGCCTGTCTCTTTTGCTCGTCACAATGAGCAAAAGAGATTATGATGTCATGAATAGAAAGAGCTCTTGTTCACCACTTACACAGAACATTCTAGGTACTCCTTATTTCAAACTAGTCTATTTTCTTTGTTGTTTAAATGTTAGTTGTGTCCACCCTGTGTGGTTTGATCTTATATTGTAATCTTGAATGGTAGTCATATCTGAATCCCACATGCAATTCGCATGTAGTGCCCCAGCATATCTTCCTCCTCTCCTGATCAAACTCTGTTGTCATTTGAAGAAATTCATTGTGTAAATTACTGAAGTAGTAGCCAGATCTCATTAGGATTATTTTTTGCACGGTTGTGATTGGTTTAGTTTTCTTACTTGTTCCTGTGATTCTGATAGAAACTGTTATTTTATGTTCTTTACATGGAAGTGTCATGGAAAATAAAGTTATTTTGGCAATAATTTTTAAATTATTAAATATATATNTCTCCTGATCAAACTCTGTTGTCATTTGAAGAAATTCATTGTGTAAATTACTGAAGTAGTAGCCAGATCTCATTAGGATTATTTTTTGCACGGTTGTGATTGGTTTAGTTTTCTTACTTGTTCCTGTGATTCTGATAGAAACTGTTATTTTATGTTCTTTACATGGAAGTGTCATGGAAAATAAAGTTATTTTGGCAATAATTTTTAATATATATATATATATATATATATATATATATATATATATATATATATTTCCCTCTTGATTTTGTCCTTTTAAAATAGTTAAATGTGCCTGTGGTTCAGTGTGAGGTATTCTGTAGTAAAGTTGAAAAATCTGAAACACCTTGTCATCCCAGCTGTTCATTTAATGGCGCATCGGCCCAATGCTGTCTCGCCGTGGGGTTTCCAGAGAATGGGATGACAATTTGCTTCTTTGGTGAGCCTGTGGTTTGGGTCATTGAAGTTCACAAATACTGTAATGATATGGAATTGGTACTGTTCAACCTCTGTACCAAAGTGATTACCATTTACTAGGTTAGGAATCATACAAAATAACAGGGAATTCTTTACTGCAATGATTACATTAAAAATACTCTAGGAACAAAAAGAAGAGAGACATAATAACCAGTGTCTTTCACTTTCTCTCCCATCTGCTCTTTCACTCAGGTCCAACTTGGCCAAGTAGAAATCAAATGCCCTATCACAGAATGCTTTGAATTCCTGGAGGAAGCAACGGTTGTCTATAACCTAACACACGAAGACTCCATCAAATACAAATACTTCTTGGAACTTGGCCGTATTGATTCCAGCACCAAGCCATGTCCTCAATGCAAGCACTTTACAACCTTCAAGAAAAAAGGACATATCCCCACCCCTTCCAGATCAGAAAGCAAATACAAAGTAAGCATGTTCGCCAGAATTGTGGGTTAGATGTCACATGATGGGAGCAGCCAAATTAGGCCAACTTGTGGTGGGCATTAACTGGGCTTCCTTCCTTTACCGGAGTCTAAGGTGAGTATATATTGGCTCTGATTCTGAAAACATATGTTGTGGGGAGGCTGATGATAAGAGAGAACTCTGTAGGATTTCATTAAGGTTTTTCTTTGACTTTAACCATGCCTCACATTCATCTAGGCTAATTAAAAGGCTAATCTTTAAAGTAATTGCCCTTACTATTACTAAATGTTAAATAAAGATTGAGATTCTTTTTAAATTTAGTATAAGTTTTACTTGTTCAGTAGTAGACCCAATGTGAATCCCCTTTGGTTCTGTCTGTATGTAATAAGTGAACACTTATTACACTTATAACACTTATAAACTGCTATTTATTCATTTATTCAGCAAATACAAAACATCAGCATATGTTAGGTATTGTACTAGGTTAGATGGGGTTACAGAGGCAAATGTGACATGGTTCTTGCTCCAAAAAGTGTCTAATCATCATGATAGACACAGGCTCTAAAATGACAGTTCATTATGATTAGTCAAAAAAGCAAAATCAGACAAACCAAACATGAAACTCATTATACTTGTGCTTTGAAAACACTGATAGAGAAGTGGGGTTAGGACGTCAGGAGAAGCTTCAGAGAGAAGATGCATTCCCCAGGCAGGTAAACAGGTAAGGAGTGGAGAGCATTTCCAAGCAAGAGATGAGTCCTTGCTGAGGCCTGGAGACTGAGGCAGGCATGTGGGAAAGAAACGCTTGGTGGAACTTGCTGATAGAAAGTAGGGGACAGGCAGCCAGTCGGGTATTTAAGAGCAGATCCTGCAGTCTTTTACGCTGTGTTTAGAAGTAAGTTTGAATGGAATTCTGGAGGCAATTCAGAAAGATCCTGGCAGCAGTCATAGAGGCTGTCACCGGAGGGCACACTGAAGGCAGGCAAACCTAGCCACTGTGGGAGCATGTCAGCAGTTCACAGCCTTGACTGCACGTTGGAATCACCTGGAGAGCCTTTAGACACACTAGGGCCCCAGGCCCACCCCAGAATAATTGTCTAGCACATTTTCGAGCCTCACTAGGTGACTGTAACATGCAGCACAATTGGGAACGTTTGCAGTAAGTGCAGTGGAAAAATGATGAGGCCCGTGGCAGTTCTCATCGTTGTCTTTGCAGCAGAATGGCAGGATGAAGTGGTTTCAAAGGCGGTTTGAAGTCATCTCCTTTGAAGGGAAGTTCTCAGCAATGTTCCGCGGCTTGGAAGCAGCGGCTGCTACATTATTCGTTCTGTAGCTTTGAGGGGATTAAGGTTTAGCAAGTCATTTCCTCTACCATCTATCATTTGGGTTGTAGGTAAGAAGAGAAGCAGGGAGCAGCTGCATCAAGATCTGAAATCTGATAAACTCTGTGTTTTGTTTTGTTTTGTTTTGTTTTGTTTACTGTTGATGAGCAGAGGAGAGAAGTTGCTTTGGGGAGGGAAGAATTCAGTACAAAATTTATTGATTATGAAGCAGTTAAAATCCAGAGGAATGAGTGAGGAGTGGAAATCTCAATATGAAGTTTAAACATGAAGCAATTTTCAAGGAAAATAAAGCTGCCACAGAATTGGAGGATGATTGTGGTTGTGAATCTTCTTTTATAGAAGATATATAACAGAATAGGTAAATAATCCCTGTGTTGTATATCATACAGAATTTCTGGGGCTAATTCAAACAATTTCTGAAGCAGTGAGTTGACTATTTAGTGTAACATTCACATAACATTTTTCATCATTAAACTCCAAGTGCTCATGTGAACGTGACCTACCTGATTTACATGTCTGTGCTGGTCTAGATGTTACGAGAAGGGACACGGCTACTCCAAAAAAGGACTGCAACATTCATGATTACAGCAGCGCCCTAAGCTAGGAGTAAGAGCTTTGTTCTTTGTGGTGAACCAATGACTGTTTTTTAGACTTTCTGTATTTTTAATCCCATTTCCCCCAAACAGAGCCCACTTCCAAATTGATATAGTTTATCCAACTTTAAGAGAAATGAATTCAAGTACTCGAATGCACAATTGGGAAAAAAATAAGGTTGCACTAATGTGTAATATGTCTGAGCAATTTAAAATCTCTTTATAATGTTGTTTACAGCCTAAAGAAGGTTTTGTATTCATTGATAAAGCCTTTGTAATGTATATTTTGATATTGTGCTTTTGACTTATTTAATTATCTTGATCCAAAATATGCGTTGGGCATTCATTTTGGCTTCTGCCATGAATTCAGATGCATTTAGCATAGAAGACTAAAGTTGCTTGGCTCTGGATAGTGTGGTTTAGTGGATTGAGTGCCAGCCTGAGAACCAAAAGGTGGCTGTTTCGATTCCCAGTCAGGGCACATGCCTGGCTTGTGAGCCAGGTCCCTAGNTCATTGATAAAGCCTTTGTAATGTATATTTTGATATTGTGCTTTTGACTTATTTAATTATCTTGATCCAAAATATGCGTTGGGCATTCATTTTGGCTTCTGCCATGAATTCAGATGCATTTAGCATAGAAGACTAAAGTTGCTTGGCTCTGGATAGTGTGGTTTAGTGGATTGAGTGCCGGCCTGAGAACCAAAGGGTGGCTGGTTCGATTCCCAGTCAGGGCACATGCCTGGCTTGTGAGCCAAGTCCCTAGTCTGGGGCACGCAAGAGGCAACCACATACTGATGTTTCCTCCCCCCCCCCTCCCCCCTCCCCTTTCTTTAAAGCTAAATAAATAAAATCTAAAAAAATAAAATTGCTTGAAAATATCACAACTATTTTAGAGCAAGAAACACCTTTGATTGTATCTCACATGAAATTTGTGACCTAAAATACCATATTTGGGGTTTCATTTGAACAGTTTTTTTTAAATACCACTTGTTAAATTTTTTGTGCTGAGCAGATAGAAAAGGTGTAAACTGACTATATTAACAAACAATAACAAGAACTCTCGGGTGCCAGTTCATGCTGTGAGGCTTTTAGTCAACATCTCTCTTCTGGCAAAAGTTTGAATAAGTGGAGCTTTTCATTATGTTCTGAACTCTGTCAAACTCATACTGTATCACATATAACAAGTACATTCCTGAACTGAGAGATTTCCATTGAGACAACCTTGGCTTTGATCAAATCCAGTTGTTTTCATTCATAATATTTTTCTGCTTGTCCTGTCAATTCTTATCATGAGACCAAAAAGGTTTACCATTCCATTTCTGCAAGGTTAATTTCATTTCCCAATTAGAAATCTAATTTCTAACCTAAACAGTTCCTATAATTTATTAACTCCAACTCCAACTGCATATCAGTAGAGGGAAGAAGTTAGTGGTAGGGAAATAAAAAAGTTGGGGTTGCAGCTTTAATGACACTCAGGTGATTCCATGGGGATGGACACATCAGCAGCACCTGCAGTTTTTCTTCATAGCAGTTATCAGGATTTTGTGGTGTATTCATATGGTTATTTGCTTAAAGTCTCTCTTCCCCACTGGTCTCTAGAGGCCAGATCCAAGCTTGCTTACTACTGATAACCTGCATCACACACTCTATCAGGTAGCCTGTGCTCTCAAAATACGTTTGTTGAAGGAACTATTAAATGAG
This sequence comes from Sturnira hondurensis, assembly GCF_014824575.4. NCBI lineage: Eukaryota > Metazoa > Chordata > Mammalia > Chiroptera > Phyllostomidae > Sturnira > Sturnira hondurensis. The sequence goes on along the minus strand of NW_028077105.1, from coordinate 12,135,012 downwards.
CAGATGCATAAATAACAATGTGTATTGTAATAAATGTGGATGGAAAATACTGAGAGCATAGAAACACTAAAGATAGGAGAGATTGGGAAGGCTTCATTAAAAAATAAACATGTAAAATCAAACCTTGAACATTTGAATTTGTCAAGCCGGAAAAGGTAGGCAGACCACTAGTTTTGAACAAGATTGAAACTCAGCCTGCCACATATTAGCTCTGTAACCTTTAGTACAGTTTCTACCTCATTTAGTGGTACATGCCAGGAGTGTGTAATAAGGATCAAATGAGGTCACACTTATAAAGTTCTTAGCACCATCTCTGACACATCCTAAGTGCTCTTGACACATGCTAGAAGTTATTGTGCTTGTCCTCATTTTTGGCAATGGCAAAAGAATGAGCAACCCTAAGTTATCGGGAAGGGGATAGAGGAATTAAAAAGAATAGAGGTGGAATAAAAGATTGGGTGGCTGGGGGTAAAGAAAAGATGAAATTGTGTCTTGGGGAAGAAGAGTGGGTTTGAGAGGTGGAAACTAATTCAGTTTAAAATGTGTTAATAATTTTAAGTTTGAAGACCCTTTGGGGCACCAAAGAGATTTCCAGGAAAGCAGTAATATTTGGGGGAGGGAGGGGAGGGAGAATGATGATCATTGAATTTCCAGAAATGAAGAGAGTATCTTTGGGGAAATAGGGAATATTATAGTTTTTCAAGGGAGAGAGAAGAGGATTAAAAATGATTAAATAGAATTATTTTACTGAAGTATGGACAGTTCTAGGTTTCCTTCTTATTGGCAGGTTTAAACCGAGAAATGATCCCCCTCTTCGTGTGGATTTGAAGTGTGTTGAAGGGCATACATGAGTCAACATAGGAAACACATTAGCAGTGATTCTCTTTATGGTTTCCTCAAGGCAAAACAAATAATAATCCCCACTATTCTTCCCACAGACATTAAGCAAAACCTCGGTAACTCACAAAATGTTGTCTCAACTCATTGTAACGTACAAGAAAAAAGCCAATGTCCTGGGAAATTTGCTGTGTTCTTACTTTATATGTTTAGCACTCTTGTCTCTCTCTTCTAAGTATAAACCTTCTGACTTGCAATTACATTTTACAAAACTGCACAAATACATTCCTTCCTCAAGTGGTAAAAATAACTTTTCTAAGGTCTGTAAGAATATAATCAAATCAATGGGTTTGCTATTCTTAATTGATATACTTTAAATAATGCTGAAGTGAAAGGCTGGAATTCAGGTAATAACTGATTTGACCCTCTTCCTGTGTCTGTTACTGACCCTTTGCTGACTTCTCCTCCTGTAGTCTAGAAAGTGCCTCTTTGGAGTGGGTCTCCAGACTCCTTACCATCTCGATCTCTGTTTACATTCGGCCGAAGGTTGGCATTGGCAGAAGCTAGAAGGATAAGGAAAGAACAGTAGAGGCACTACGTCCTCACTCTCTTCCTGGGTCAGTGTGAAGCACTGGCAGTATCTCCACATGACCCTAGCTGTATCCTCCCCCGTGCTTCTTATTCCCAAGGGGCTCTAGAAACTTCTTTACTCCCTTTGCTTTTTGGGAGTAACGGCAATGGCTGCCCACTTTTTCTGCTTCTGGGGGCCTATCAATTTTTTGTTTGTTCAAATCCCAGTTGTACCTCTTCAGTTGTACTTCTGATAAATAATTTGCATGCATGCATAAATTAAATAGATGAATGGATGAATGAATGAACAGGACTTAAGCTTCCTTCTCACGAAGGTGTTTGAGATTTTTTCAGTATATAAAAATGTTTGAAGCTTTCCCATGTAAGTATAGGCAGTGTGCCACTCTGCTCTTCATTTTTTCCGATACCATCACTTGTAGTTGATAGTGTTTGCAAATTGAGAATTAGAATATGCATCAGTCTTGTGAGATCAGTTTAGTTTATGATCCACACTGTTTTCTTGGCATTAGTGCATCATGGAGGTCAGGAGCTGATAGAAAAATAAATGTTTCTTAAATGTTGCTAGCATAAATTTGTGAGGGAGTGAAAGGTAAAGTCATCTAGCCCAGTTTAAAGAAGCCAAGTTAAACAAATGAAGTGTTATTTATGTTACCTTTGAAAAATATATATTACACAGCTATGAGGCAGTGCTACCAAACTTTATCAGGATGCATTTCTTTCTGTAGTTGCTAATGACATGCTTTGTTAAAGTTGTTCTTTGTTGCTTTCTTGATATACAAATTAGCCAGAATATTTTATAAAGTCTTTACTTGTGCTTGAATTTCTAATAGCAAAAGCCAAATATTGGGATTCATTTGCTATTTTAGCCTACCTCTAACAAGAAACAACTACAGTAATTGTAATAATCACGACTCACAACTACCCTAAATTGACCTGTAGTGGGCCTGGAAACTGTTTGGGTGTTTTTTCTTCACCGTATCACATCATTCCCTTGGATCTTCAGCACAAGAGACAAGTGAAGAAACATCTCTCTCTGATGGCCTGCTCAGTAGGAGGTAGAAAATTAAGCCAGGTCTGGGGCTCACTATAAAGTAGCCTAGAAGAGGTTAGGTCTGTGCACTTTCTACCAGCTACACTTCGTATTCTTACTCAGCCACATTTACCCTCTTAGGTCTGTGAGGGAACCTAACACTGCAGTCGTTGCTGTGTTCATGAACCCTCTCTACCAAATGCCTCCTGGGTAGCCCAGGCACAATTGAACACTTTTGTCCCTGTTCGGTCTCCAACCCTTGAAAGTTTCAGTTTCATTTTCTAGCTTAGTTTCACAGTGATGCTGTGAAAAATCAAGGGAAGGGTCATTTGGCCAAATTTGGATGGTGATCGGGGAGCGGTTCTTAATGAAGGCCATGTGCTACTGGCATTGCCGTCAGGGAGAAATCCCCAAGTGGGAGGTAAAGCCTTAGGGGATAAGAATCACGGCCAAAAAAAAAAAATTGCCAGTGAGACAAAAACAAACTCATAGATACAGAGAACACATTGGTGGTTACCCAAGGGGAAGTGGATTGGGGGATGATAGGGAGTTCAAAATGTTGAGGGGTGTCAGTTGTATGGTAAAGGATGGTGAGCAGATTTTGGTGGTGATCGCTTTGTACTGTATGTCACACTACGGTGGTGTACATCTGAAACATACCAGTAATCAGCAAGCAGTCAAACCCTGCTTTCCCATGGGGAGAACCTCCCTCCTCTGCCATTTTGCTTTAGGATTTGACCTCTTAGGGAAGGAGACAGTGCTTGCTTGATCATCAAAGACTTCTTTTCTCATCTTTCTAATACGGTACATTTCTTCAGATTCTTCTCCTCTTCAAGAAAACCATCTTACATTGTTAAAAACTTTTTATAACTACGAGACCTGCCTATTTACATACTGGTCGGTCTCTTTAGGCAAACCCTCATCTGACAGCCATAAGTTTTCCATGTTGCGTATGAGGAGTTTTGGGGACCACGGTGTGTTTTGAGAGGAACAGCTAGAGTGTAGGTGCATTAATGTAAGACTAATCGGACCCAGTTTGGGGACACTTTGGCAATTCCCGGAGTCAATCCAGCTGAAGTGACATCTCTGTCTGAGCTACGCTAGAACTCTTGTTATTCTCCACTGTACCTTGTGCTCTCAGGCCTCTGTGGTGGGTCCTGAAGTGTGACCCCATCACTCTTCCCAGGGACATTGCAGTCATATTTCGAGGTCATATTCTCTCTGAACGCTACCCTCTAGCCTTTCCTGAAGCATCTTTCCCACAGCACCCACTTGCTGGCGGTTAGTACATGGTTAGTTACCTCTTGAGCTTATGTCTATCTCCCTTCAGTAAATTCCTTGAGGAAAAGTATTTACATTCTTTTTTTATGGGTCTAAAACCAGGATACTTAGTACCTGTTGCTTGAAGGTGCTCAATAAATATTTGTCTTATAAGCAAGAGAATAGATGAATATGCCTTATTATTGAGTATTTGTCTTAGCCTGAAGTTCTAAAAAAAGCAAATTATTCTTAAAAACTGGGTTAGCTTATGTTTGAAATGCTAAATTCTCATGTGGATGTTGTCTAATATTTTGAGTTTGATAGGCAGTGATTTTGTGATTTATTTAAAATAATGCTTGGGTTGGCCAAAACATTTATTTTTTCCCATAAGTTGTCTCTAGTAGTGCTTAGATATCTTTAACTTCACTTGAAACAATGTTTTTAGATTGTTATTGTGATAGCTGTCATATCAGTGTGCATTAAAAAAACTTATCAAAATTGGTGCATTTTTGTGTAGGTATTTTAATATTGAAGATAGAAGAAAATACAGAACATTTTCAGCATATTATGTTTCATTATTTCAAGAAGGTAAAAATGCAACTGAAATGCGAAAAGATGTGTCAGTGTGTGGAGAAGGTGCTCTGACTGATCAAATGCGTCAAAAGTGATGCTCAAAGCTTTATTCTCGGTGGACAGTGCTTCACTGTCTGGTAGACCACTTGAAACTGGTAGTGGTCAAATCAAGACATTAATTGAGAATAATCAGTGCTATAGCACATCGGGGATAGCCAACATACTCAAAATATCCAATAAAATTATTGATGAAAATGAAACGTGTTTTTTATTTTACAGAAAAAAAAAACACACAGACTTTTTGGCCAACCCAATGTGTCCATTAAGAGTGTATAGAATTTAGACACAGAAAGATTTAGTTGGAGTGCTCTTTGGCTTTGAATTTTTTTTTATTTTGTGGGTAATTTTTTTATTTGGCATGATGAACTGTCAAGAGAAAATACCATTTGCTTAGGGTAAAGTGAGTTGGTTTAACCCATCACCTGAGTGTTATTATAACCCAGGTTTCTGGTAGAACTAAAGGAATTCAAAAGGTAAAAATACAATATAAAGCTATTTTACATTTCATGGCTTCTGGGACAAGTTAAGATTCCTAACTCAGATAACTTTATTCTTGAAACATTTTCATCCCTGCCTCTTGTAGAAGACTTTGCACATTAATCATGATACTCAGTAAAATGTCATGTGGGTAAAATATTTGGTAAACATCATCTGCTAACTTAAGAAGTAATATCATCTCAGTCGTTGCTTATAAATTAGATGTGTTGGCTTTTCTTTGAATTCATGTAATGTTAGCCAGTATAATTTACTGAGTACCTTCCATGTGCCAGAAACTCTGTGCTGCTTAACTCAGGAAATACAGGATGAATGAGGCGCAGCCTTCGCCCTCAGTGAACTTGCAGGCCGTTAGGGAGATTGGACATCTACACGTTCTGTAAGACAGATACCGAATCTGGTTGGTACGAGCAGGGAAGACATCGTAAAGCAAGCAGCATTTGATTTGGGTAAGATTTCAGTAGACAGATTGTGTTCGTTGGACTTTCTCCAATTACAAGAAGCAGAGATGTCCTCTCTCAAGCTACGTCAGTTAAGGAGGTTTATCATAAGGCTCCACAGGAAACCAAGGGCAGGAAGGCTATCTCAGCAACCGCCCCGGCAGGCCTCGTGGAGAATTGGACACTAGCAGTGGTAGCGTGAGGACCCCTTGATTGCCTCACTAGCTATGACTGCTGTTCCCCTTTCTCCTGTGATCTCCACTGTGGTCACTAAGCTGTGTCCTCTGTCTTTGCCTTCACAGCGAAGGTAGAGTGTGTGTGTATCACCATTTTACTCCTCAAGAAAAAATGTCTAACTTGGTTACTATCTCTTCAACAGTAGGCACCCAACTACACAAAGCATATGCCAGGAGCTCACTCCTGGTGTAGATTAGCTGTGGCCAGAAAGATGGGGTCACAGGGTACAGAGCAGTGCTTTGTGCTTCTCAAAATTCAGCGTGTCTATCTGGGGACCTTGCTGAATGCAGCTCTGAGTCAGGAGGTCTGGGTGTCGTGCGACTCTTTGCTTCATAACCAGCAAGCTCCCAGGTGATGCTGGTGCTGCTGCTCCTCGGACCACACCTTCATGGCAAAGATGGCCAGTGGTGACCTCTGTGTGCATAGAAGTACTCAGAGGGCAGGCACTCTGTGGAGGGATTTGTAGTGGTAAGATGGCATTTCACGTGGAGGAGTAAGTGTAAAGCAAGTGTTGGAGGCAGATGCAGTGGTGATGTCTCCATGGGGGTTATGTAAGGCCGGTTTTGAACATGGCTAAGGTCAGAATGCATAAGACATCTTCATACCAAAAGGTCGGTATTTAGACCATTCAAGTGCAGTCTCTGAATAACAGGGTGGTTGAAGTTGGCTATTAGCCCCTTCATTTCTTAGCCCAAAACAAAGAAATAGTTAGTTTACTATTTGCAGTGAGAGACAGTAAGCAGTAGGGCCTGAATTTGACTTACTCGTCCTTCCTTGAGAAATGAATGCAGATCCTTTCACAGGTTTGTCGCCAGGTCTGTGTCGATGGCGAGGACTGGCAGTGGGATCTGCAGTAGCGTTTCACAGCCGGCATCCTAGGTATTGGCACCAGGTGTCTGGTTCCTTATCATTCTGGGGCCTTAGGAGAATCAGGCATTTCTAATTGTCTTCATTAGAGATTTGTGGATGTGATAGTTCAGCCCTCCGTCCCAAATATCCTCGGACCATTATAATGCCTAACTACCATGCAGTTAAATCCCGGTTTCAAAGTATCATTACATTCATTCTTCTATTCATTTCATAAATGTAATCTAAGACTGACATTTAAAACCATCGAGTTATATTTGTATTTGGTGATGTTAGAGTCCAGTATGAGTAATGTCTAGTGTAACAGAACTGAATTAAGTATTTAGACCCATCTGACATAATGGCAGATACTTGAGGAAAAGCAAAATCTTTCTGTATCTTCCTCATTTCATTCATTGCATTTGAAAATTACATTCATTTAGGCCCCTTGTAGTATTTAGATCTTTTCTTCGTGGTTCAGTGACAGGGGAATAATCATGCTATATTCTTTTATCATCTGGAGCTCACACATTTTAACTCAGTGTCTTACTTTAAATATGACTTATTTACACTCTAATGATCAGAAAAGTCAAAGGTGGTTAAGTGACTAACTAGTAACATCTCTTTTTCTAAAAATTCCAAGGGTTATCTTAATTTATGTGAGAAAAATCTTTAAAAGATTTTCAAATTTCCCCTTATGTTGGTAATCCTGGTAAATTCTTACATACCGGATACTTTAATCACATGACCTTTGACTTCTACAGTTTGGTTTTCAGTCATCAAAGAAAGAATGCTGTTTAGTGCAAGAAAGAGTTTTGGCACAGTGAAAAAAATTCTGGCCTTGGAGCCAGGCATTTTGTTGACATTTCTTTTTAACACATACTTGCTCTATTAATTGGGGTGAGTTATTTAATGTCTGAGCCTTGTGTTCCCCCCTCTGTAAACTTGTGGTGTTCTTACCTACTTTGCAGCGTTATTTTGTGATAAAATTAAGTAATGTGTGTATTGCAGCAGTATAAACATTACCGTATGACTTTTGTTACTATAATGGCAAAAAAATTAATAAAACATGAAGAGTTTTAACTTTTCTGACAAAAATTATTTTGCTTTGATATACATTAAAAAGATAAGTACTCTTGTTACTTCATATTTGCATGGGAAGAACATTATTCATGACGTAGTGGCAACTGCAGTGCTTTGAGCTATGAAAGGAAGAGTTGTGGTTATAATTGCCCCTCGATTAACATGTATATGGGAACCACCATTGTCAAGGGTAGTTTTCCAAAAAAAGTAAGTAACAATTTTGTATAGCTCACTAAGAGAAATTCTAACTGGTTTGCAAAATGTAGCCAGTAAATGCACGTGTGTTAGAGTGAAGTAGTTCATATGCAGGAGCTCAGAGAAAGCTAGTCAGTTATCAGTATTGTTCATGATTAGACATTTCCTTAAGTCCCTTTAATCAAACAGGTCTAGGAAACTCAAGTTATGTTCATATGTCTTCAGAGGGTGAGGACCAGAAACACTGTGTAAGAAGGAGATACCCACTGTCATTCAAAGTAAAGGAAGTCAGATAAAGTCTTCCATGTCACGTGGAAAACAAATATTTTCAATGAATGGACACACACTCTCACATGTACTGCCACACAATGAAAATACAAAGACATCTTTCTGATGGTTTCCTAGCTAACGGGCCACAGAACCCTCAAGACTGATATATTTATAATAAGATCCTTTGTATTATTTGTTATAATTAAAAAAGGATTGTCCATTATTTTAGGCAGAGCTTCATGGCAGATGGTGGTATAGCAGTTTACTTGCCAGTGTTTTTTTCTTTGTTGAAGCATCTGTGAGGTTTTGATTTTTATAAAAGTGAATGAAGCCATTCATAAGAAAAGCAATGGAAGTGCCTGGGAAATTGGGTCAAGAGAAAGGCAAATTTAAGGGCAGCCTGAGTATGTGGAGTTGGGGCATCGTGAGCCTTCAGGTTTTATTCTGTGTTTCAGTCTAGGGGAAAACCTTAAGACCAAATTGATTCCCAGGATGTCCCAAGTGTTTAATTTTAGCATAGCATACAAAGTATAGCATAATTTATAGCTAAGTATAGCAAAGTATAGCATAGTATAGTGTACTTTACTATAGCATAATTTATGTATCTCATGCAGTCAAGTCATCTATGCCAAAGCACTTCTTTCCTCTTTCAGTAATAAAATAGTCATATTTTACTCTCATTTTACATCTTGTAGAGGGAAGATATTTTAAATCTGAACAAATGGTAACCTTTTAGCTACCATTTGCATCACCATTTTTATCCTCTAGACACTTTTAGTGTTTCTACTGGTACTTAATCCTACTTTTCCTTACACAGATCCAGTGCCCCACTTGCCAATTCGTCTGGTGTTTTAAGTGCCACTCTCCTTGGCATGAAGGTGTTAACTGCAAGGAGTACAAAAAGGGAGACAAACTGTTGCGTCACTGGGCCAGCGAAATTGAGCATGGGCAGAGGAATGCCCAGAAGTGTCCAAAGTGCAAGGTGAGGTGACCTCTTGGAGGAAAGGAGAGAAATATGTACATCTGAATATCACTGGATACTGTCATTACAATATTGAGGTGAATTGTATGTATAACTTTATTACTGCATGTACGGAGAAAAAAGAATATTTGCTGTTTTTCATTTTAGAAGAACAATTATGTTACATAACTAAACTGACATTTTTAATATATGAACAATATATATTCTTATTTGCATTGCATTTCAAAATTGAGGAAGGCTGCATACAAATACTGATTTTAAACTTCCAAATTTGCATTGAGAAATGGAGATGTGTGCACTGGGTAAAGCTATTATGAAAATAATATGAAAATTTTATTTCCAGTTTGCCTCGTGTATTATAATCACTCCATTAGGCAGGCTCTGAACCCGTGTAAGCCTTTGCTCATCTATCACTTCAGGATTACAGTGAACTGATTATTTGCTTTTTGTAAATTTGGTGAGTTCGAAGCTAAGAGTTAAAATCAGTACTTAGGAATTTTACAAATCCCAGTTTTAGGATGCTAAGTTCCAACGTGCTTTCCAGATTTTAATTATTCAATTCCTTTTGGTAAAACATAGTAATGCAGTATGTAAGTTACATTTGTTATCATTTAATTTTCAAAGGAATGTTGTGGGGAAAGGGGAGTGGCTGCCATTTCAAGATGTAGAGACGGTTTCAGAAAAGTTAAGTAATAGGGGAAAGTGAACTATGTTCATCAATAATTTATTGTGATACTGGAATTAAGGAGATTTACTTGTTATATTTCCCTTTAGATAGTTTATTACCTTAAGTCCTGTAATAGGATGCTGTGGACAAGAATGTATTTCCAGAGAATGCTTAATTTGCTGCTTTTCACATAAAATTAGCACAAAAGCCACGTCTGTGGGCTTTTATAGCCGAGCTGCAGCTGTGTCATGTGTGGTTGCTGAAGAACTTGGAGGGTGCTTGTTCGACCTCAGAGATACTCCCGCAGAGATACTCCCGCAGTTCCCCGGCACCATACACACCACTGCCAAAGCAGAGGAAGAGGGTGGGGCCCATGACTGCTTCCAAACAGTGCGCGTTGGAAAATAAAATAACTTCTCCCTTACCGCTGATTATCCATTTTCACTCTCCACACTGCTTGAAGTCACTGCTTTTGAAATGGTGGTTATCACGCCTGCCGTTTTCTTAGTGTGCCAGAGTCTAGGCCCTAGTTGTGAGGGAGAGCCTGATTACTTAATGGCCGATGCTTTCTAAGATATAAACTGTGTTGCATCCAATGTCCTATTTGTATGAAAAATAACTATAAAATTTGTTAACTATTCCCAGATTAAATTAAAACGTGACTACATATATCATTTTATTTAAAAATTAATATATTGTCCTAAATAGAATGTAAAATAGAAATAAGTGAAACTATGATAATGAAATTACATGTATTTCAACATATAAATGCTCAGGTACCAAGACATTAAAAGATAAAAAGAAGTCAATTTTTTGCAGCTATTTGTAATGCATAACTTTGGATTTAAGAAAACCTTGGGTTTAAGGAACTTTAAATGAAGTTGAAATGTTATTAATACCTACCCTATACAATTGCCATTTTTAAATGAGTACAAAATAAGTATATCTGTACATATGCTTATGCATTTATGTATAATCCTAGAAAACTCAATATATATTAAAACCATGAAACTTATTTTGGGCTGATACACAAAATAAAATTAAATTCTAAAATGACCTATTCTCATTTTACTCAGTAATTATATAACTAAAAAATAATCCATTATCTTTTAAAACCATGCAAACATTATTTTGCACTTATATGTAAAATGAAGTTGAGTTCTATGACCAGGTATTTATAAACAGGTTTTCACCTTCATGAATGTCTAATGCATTAGAAAAATACATGCAAGATGGCCCCAGCATTGCAGGACAGCCATAAATGCCAGCATCAGCCACCTTTGTGACAACAAAACATCCCCCTACCAAAATAAAATTCTGAGGCGTTTCCATGGGCTGAGGGCCTCAGTTACAGATTTCAGCTCCGAGAGGGCTAAAGTCTAAGTGAGCAGTGTGGACAGGGGAATGTTTGCATATGAATACAAGTGGGGCCAGTTTTGCTAAAGGATCTAAAGCTCTCATAGATCTATTTATTTTTATTTTCATTTCAGTTTTTAAGAGTTGCTTTTGTTTCTGTAGCAAACTCAACTTAGAACTCAAAACAGGGTGCACGTTTTACTGGTGGCAGCAGTCAATAACAAAACAAAGGTTTGGGGCCCGTGAGGAAAGGTGCATTCCTGAATACCTGCTCAGTGTTTTCATTTGCCTTAATAGACTTCTCCAACACTGTATGCTCCTCTCCCCAAGAGGTTCTTCTCTTCATTTCCCCATCTCAGTAAATGGCAACTCCAACGCTCTAGCTTTACAGATTGTTTTTTTACAGAAATTTTACAGATTGTACCTTGAGATGTCTTCAGGGTCGACCACATCTCAGCACCCCCTGTCATTAATCTGCTCACAGGTCATCGTCATCTTTCTCTCTCTAAGATTTTTGCAATGCTGTCCTGACTGTTTTCTTACTCTTCACAGTGTTCTTAATGCAGAAGTGAGGCTATTAAACATAAGGCAGATTACATCACCCTCTCTCAAAACCTTCCATGGCTCCCACCTCACACAAAGCTAAAGTTATTTCTTATAATGACCCTTTAAGGCAGGGATGTCCAACATAAGGCCCTCAGGCCGCATGCAGCTCAACACAAAAGTGTAAATTCACTTAAAACATTATGACATTTTTTTGTGATTATGTGTCACAACATATTTAATGTGTGGCCCAAGATAACTCTTCTTCCAGTGTGGCCAGAGGTGCCAGAAGCTTAGACAGCCCTTCAAGGTCACACCGTGGACACGCCTCAACACCATTATTTCCCTGAAATCACCTTCTACTTCCTTCATCCTCCTCCAGCGACGCTGCCCTCCTTGCTGCCCTTCAGAAACATCAGGCGTGTTCTCTTCTCAGGGTCTGTATACTTGCTCTTCCCTTTGCCTGGAATCAGATGTCTCGATGGCCAGACCACACTTTCATGTGTTTGAACAAAATTCAGCCTCTCAGTAATCATCTTCCCCTACCTTAATTGATAATATGCCCCTTACATGCTTTATTGCTTCTCCAATATTACATTACATATCACTGTTTAAAGTAGTGGATATATTTTACAGCCTGAAAGCAAGGATTTTGGTCCTTAAAGTAGCTTCAGTATCTAGAGCAGTCCTGAGTCCTGTGTAGCACTAAACGGAAAATTCTTGAATGAACGAATGTCATTTTTCTTTCCTCCTTACGTGGACTTTCAGTGAGACTCCATTATGTGCTCTGTAAACACGGTCCTTTTTTCTCATGAATCTCACAGAAGGGGAGACACAGAAGTCACACTCACAATGACAAAACACTGTTGTACTTCAGTGGGGCTTTGCATAAAGCAAGGCAGTTCATGATGAAAGGGACATCTCATTCATTTGGGGGAATCCAGAAAGAGCTAGGTTGTGAAGGATCATTGTACAGATTTTGGCATGATCCATGGTGACGGTATCCAGAAACGGGAGTATTACAATGAAAAGTGCAAGGGCACAGAGCCAGGAAGTGTGTGCTGCAGAAAATAGCCACGAGTACTTTGTGGTTCCCTTAGAGCAAGGTTGACAGAGGGAAGTGGTGAAAGGTGGAGCTACACAAGGAAACAAGTCTGAGCTTTGCATGCAACATCAAGAAACCAGGATTTTATCTTCCAGACCGAAGAGCTGTAAACAGGGGAATGGTGGTATAGATTTATATTTCAGGCTGGTTGTTGTTGATCATGTGAAGATAGTTGTAGACATCTAGAAGGAAATGATGACAGTATGAGCTAAGGTACTCGTCAAACAGCTGGAGAGGAGAAGGATTAGATAAATATCTTGGGCCTAACACTGTCTGACCTTGGACATGGGAAATAAAAGGAGTATATCCACCAGATACCTAGCTTGGGTGTCCAAATGGTTGGAGATGAGATGAAATATGGAGATGGACCTAGTTTTATTTTGTTGTTGTTGGGTCAGGAGGACATGGAATAATGATGGATTTGGTTTTTCTTATTTGAGTTTGAAATGGCTTTAAGGCCTATGGGTATGGATGGCCAGCAAACCGTCTGCAGCTCAGGAGCCAGGTCCACAGTGGCAAGTACAGAGAGAGATCTTACTGATGAAAGTTGAAACCACTTGGGTATGGAAGAGATGACCTAAAGAGTATATTCAAAGTGGTGAGCCGTGAGTGGAATTAGGGATGGATGGCGACATTGGGACCTAAGGGAGGTAAGAGGCGTACCTAGAAAGGAGTGCTCTTAAAACCAAAGTATATGAAAGGTCAGAAGGAAGTAGGGGTCAACTGATTTAATGACACTGATAGATACAGTTAGATAAGGATTTAAGAATTGGGTTTGATAATTAGAAGGTCATGGATAACTCTCATTTGGTTATTTTAGATAAATATTTATGAGATGCTTTGTGACAGGACCTTTGCAAGTCTCCTTAGTATTAAAAACAATAAGCAAGATGAACATGATCTGGACCTTTTAGCTCTTACAGACTGGGAGAGTAGAGGGTTTGAGTGGAGAGATATACCTAATTGAAGAGTTTTTAAATGTTAAAGGAAGAAATGCTGAGGCAGCGCGTACAGTACCGGCGGCTTCTCAGTTCACGGACGCAGTGGCGTGGATGTGCTGTGCTGGGCATGCTCTCCCTACCTCTGAGTCCTCGTCACCAGTGAACCGCTACTTGTCCTTCATTTTTCAGATCAAATGTCACTTGCTTAGAGAAGCCTCTTCTGACCCTTCCACCAAATCTAGCTCCTATTAAGTACTCCCTTCACAACTTGTTCTTTTACTCCACAGCATTTGTTCTAGCTTAAGAGTGCATGTTTATTTGCACAATTGATTAATCTATGTCTACACCTTAAACTGTAAGCTCCTTAAGGGCAGGTCCTTAATCAGACTTTATCAATAGACAAATAAACATTCATTCAATGCATGCGTGAATGAATGTTTCTTGGAGAAAGATAGACGATCTCAATGTTCCAATAACGGGGTTGCAGCATTCTGAGAAGGTAAGTAAGAAAAGCAGTGAGTACAGAGTGTTCCTTTAAGAAGTTTGGTAAAAATGGAAGGGTGAGGGTAATTATTGACTAGAAGGTCATGTGGAATTAAAGGAAGGATTTACTAGGATGTGGTGGTATCCAAACCATTGGCAGGCTAAGGAATGTACAGTCACAGAGGGAAAAGGTGAAAATGAATGTGAAGGAGGGGAAACTGGCCTCTGAATATTTCTGAGAACACGACGAAGCATGGGCTCAAGGGAAGTGTGATAAAGAGGAAAAGTAAAATCAGGGGCTAATTTTTAGTGCAACTCTACCCTGGAGAATAAGAATAGGACAGTACTCTACATTCTCCTTGAAAGAATTTATGTCACCAATCGACCATAAGACTTTACTTGAAATATATACAAAATTCCCTGTGACAGAGAAAACCAGTACATTGATGGGTAATTAAAGTTATCAGAGTATTGGCTTTAAAAAGCTAACATGGCAGGATGCACCAACAAATTTTGAAATCAACATTTTATCCCTGTGGTACAGTCTACTATGAATAGAGGCAACCACTTCTAGTGTGACCTGATAGGTGAGAATTCCTATCTACCCAGTCCCTTTCTTCTTCCAGTTCGTATTGTTATTTTGATGCTTCTTTGGATGGTCTTTTACTTTTAAATAATGTACTAGTTTTTCTGTTCAACAATCTCAACACTTTTAGATGGTAATGAGGATCTAGCGTTCCTACAATTCTGTTTGCTTCCTCCCATTTCTGTCTTCAAGCTGTAACTTTGTTTTTATGTTGTCAGATTTAATGACACTCACATTCTGTTTGAATATAATATTTAATACTAGTGTTTTTTTCTAAAGGATGATTCTGACCTTTAAAAACACACTGCGTGTTCACATAATCAAGCACATATACTCGTGGAACTCGGATTACGTTTCCTTTTCTATGAGATCACAACTCTAGGAAACATGTCCCCAGCATCCTTGTTCAGTGTCAATTCATTTACACCATATTTTGTTAGGCCTCATATTTGGAACTTACATGCCTTTTGTGGTGTTTTGTTTTTCCTGAAAGTTCTCATGGCTGTTCTTTTTGCCTTATTGAGAGTAGAAATACCCACATTATTTATCATGTTATTTTATATTTAGTTGCTGAAGAATTTGATTGCTTAATGTATATTCCGTTGTTATTTTTTGAAGATGTTCTTGAAACCAACAGACATCCTATACCTAATTGGGCTGATTGCTTTCCAGTGTTTTCTCTCAGATTTCTTAGCATCATTTTTGTTATGTGCTAATGCTCTCTTTTCTTGAACTTTACGTTCATCTGTGAAGTACTTCCGTGGGTCATGGCCCCAGATTAAACTCACAGGAGCCTTAGCATGTCTGGAAATGTTATAGTAATTTTATAGTTGGACAAGAATTTTAGGTTCAAAATATCTTTATTGTATCTTTGAAGGCTTTGTTTATATGTTTTCATTTTTAAAATATCTATGTTATAAAGAATTGGTATAGTGAGCTAAGTGAAGAACTAAGCATTACTCATAGGATATTTTTTAGCTTTTCTCATACTTGTTTTCTGATCAGTCCTTCCAGATGTCAAAAGCCACTAATGCAAACACATATATAAAAGTACAGAGTACATTTTTTTGGTTTCAGCAATATATAACAGTTAACTTATTTATTATTCCCTGCAAAAAGAATGAAATAAGCTCTCATTTCTTGGTGAAGGAGATAAATCCTTGCAGGCAAATATATACTGATTTAATTCTGAAATGGGTTGCATATTTAGCAGTTCATTTATTCTTAACTCTTTTGCCTTATGATCAAGAAGAATCTGTATGAAAATAGAAGGCTTAATTCTAGTTCTATTTTTAGAAATCTGTGGACATTTTATTAAATGTAACAATATAAAAAGGATAGTTACTAAAATATATATAGTTTTATGAATAATCTCTTATTACAGGTGTTGGTATGCCCTATGAAGAATAGCATAGGCTCAGAAACAGTCCATATTGTTATTTCTCTCTACTACAGTGTAGACTTAGAAAAACTCTTATCAAATAAACGTCTAGCACATTCTGAACATTCACCTCATGAGTCATAGTGTAAAGAGGTGTAAACCACATTTAGTGATTAAATACTGAACTTGAGTATCAGCCATCCTTATTTGTTACAGATGGAAAAAGAAACTCTGTGAGTAATAGCAAAGCAAGTGGCATTTGTGGCTTATGAGTAGTCAGTTTAAACTAATGAATTAGGAATATCTCGTCTACCCTACTGTCTCCATCTCTTAGGTAGAAAGAAAATGTTGATTCTAAATGATAGCCACTTGGATGGTTCATTTTTTGTTTTAGCAGACTTAACTCACTGAATGTTTTGAAGCTATAATAAGAAATAAAATGAAATTTATGTAAACATAATTTAGGCCTACATTTTTAAGGCTCTATATTTTAAAAATAAAGATGGCACTGTCAAAGTGTGGTCTTTAACAAAATATACAGGGAACTCATTTAGCATATGAAATTTACTATCCCTCGACTATCAGGAGTCCAAAATTGTAACTTGCTTAGCAGATGTGAAAAATAATGTCTCCTGTTGCACATTAACTTGTATCAATTAGTTTCTCTGTATCATTATACTATATTCATATATAATGAAGGTATATTCACAATAATATTAAAGAAAGTGCTGTATATTTAGCAGTTGGTAAATTATGGAATCATTTTTCATGATTAAATTATTGCCTTTTGTGTGTATAGAGTATTCAAATTAATCTATAAAACCACACTACTGACTTTGACCGTCTCGCAAAGTACAAGGTCAGTAGTATTGTAAGAGCTTGGAATTTTATCATCTCCTGTGCAGAAATATTATCAAACCAACAATATTTTAGTTGCCTGCCATTTTCAGAATATAATTTTAGAAATAAAGCTGTTCAGAGAGAGTATAAACTGTCAACTTTGTGGTTTAAATGAAAAAGTCAATTTATCTCAAAAAATTTTAGAACCCAATGAAACACTATGACACACAGATAGAAAATGACAGTGAAAATTGTAGGTGAAATTGAGGCAAATGCACTGTCAGTGACAAGTTTAACTTATTAGAACAAACTTCCTGTTAGGAAAAAGTTTTGATACTGTTTTAAAGAAACAAAAAAGTTGCTCCCCCCTCTCCCCCCCAAAAAAAGTTGAAATGAGGAAAGGCTCAGATTTGCCTCGAGCAGGAGAACAAACATGTTTGTCTAGCTAATGCAAAGATTATGCTGTCATTTAACAAAGAACATAATTGACCTCTGGTTTTATAATAAACAGACATGAATCAAAATTCTTTCTCCATTCACTCTAGCAGATTACTTTTCTAAGCTCTGTTTATGAGTAAGAATGCCAATCTTGTGGTGCAGTTATGAGGCTTAAAGGCACTAATCTATTTACAATGCTTGGCACATAATGGGCTCCGAACAAATATTAGTCTTTTTCTCTTTGTAAGTCAAATACTATGCAATGTGACCAGGAAATGGTAAGCTTCATTGTCTCCATTTTAAGATCAAATACAATATACAATTAAAACATTGAGTATGTGACGAAGTAACCTTTATTTTGGCTGCTCAGCAGTTCTCTTTGGACATGTTCTCACCTAGTGCTCAGGTGGTTTAGAGAAGGATCAGAAATGGTGCCAGGGTCCGGCAGGACCTGTGGCCCACGTGACTCCTGAATGCCTTCCCCCGTGCCCAGTGGGTGTGGGCACCGTGACTGTTCTTCAGAATCGCTCCCAGCAATGGGTACGACAGAGAGGAATTGCTGAGCTCAGAGTGGATTTGTCAGGAAGCTAAAAAGCTTAAGTTTCATAGACCCTCACCTGAATAAGCTCCTTTTGAGGCTGTGTATCTAGTTTGTGTTTGTAATTTACATTCTTCTCCTTGGAGAGGGCCCCTCGGATTAGATAATTTTAGGCCCCATGAAACCTGGATCAACTCTGACTGCACTGTTAGGTAAAAGAAAAAAATTTCAATGCTGTATTAAATGGATGGGTTGGCCAATAGCATAAAAAAGTAAGTTCTGCCTATATTGACCAAATAATGACTTGTTAGTAACCCTTAGGTGCTCATATGCCTTTACCTACCTAAGAAGGTGTTCTCTAGTTCAGCATTCGCCTAACAGTTACCCATGTGAAGAAGTGAGAAAGGGGGCCAGGTGTGCACTTACATTGCCCAGGTATTCGGTTTCCCATGTTTTTAGGTGGGTAAAGGGAAAGGGATAGATAGAAACCAGTGTCATATTGATCTGACCCAGTATGTACCGAACAATGGGTTCAGCACTGTCCATGTATTATCACATTTTTAGTCTCCTGTAAGTAGTTTCATTGAAAGTGAGGCTTAGGAGACATCAAGTAAAGCTTTCTTTGTTTTTACACAGAAAATGGAACCAAAATTTAGACAGAGGGCTTCTTAAATGAAAACTTCAGTTCTTTCAACCGCCCCATATAGGTGAGGCTCACCTGCCAAGAACTAAGCAGCCACTGAGAGGAAATGGACATTTGACTTGTAATCAGACTAATGATTTTGAATATGTAACATCCTGCTAGAAACTTAGTACACTTTCTTTCTTGGTCACTTACCATGTCCTGAGTGCCTGCTGTGTGCTGCCTGTACCGTGCCACCCTCTGCTTGGTGATTATTTCCCCAATTTCCTCACCATTACCTAGAAGCTCTCCAGATAGGGAGGCAGGCAGGTAGGTAGATAAATAGGTACACAGGTTGGTATATAGGTAGGTAGGTAGGTAGGTAGGTACACAGATACAAAAGTACATATACTGCTCAAATGAAACTTTCACCATTACTATGATTACTATCTTTTATTATTTTAAAAGTAGCCTCAGAAGCCCTTTTAAAAGTTGTATTGGTTCTTTACATCGGAGTTCAAATTTCTCATTATTTAATCACAAAGACGGAAATACTGCATGTGATTTGGAATTAACAACTTTAAAATTTTTATTTGTAAAACCTATAAAATGGTTATATTTTGAAATAAATTATTTTCTTTATCTCTCGACCTTTTAATTTCTCTTTTTACATTAAAGATTTTTTTCCTGGATGATTTTATCTCATCTCCACAATCGTTGTCCAGTTGAAAAGTGTACTTGTAACTGCACTGCTGTAGAAGCTTAGGGGGCTGCACTGTGCATCCAGGGTAGAAGGGCATTATTTCACAGGAAATATGTGGGGTCGTGGGCTGTGGCCAAGGCTTAGCTGCAGAGTCACTCACCCACAGGAGAGTTTAACTCACGTTAAACTCTAATTGTGAAGTTCTCTGCATGAAAATATTCACTGAACACTAGTCCCAAAGTAAGTCATGGGTGGAAAGTTTCAGAAGTCAAAATGGTATAGGGAACATTTTAAATATATTTTCTAAACAAAGGTTGATGGGTAGGCAGGTAGATAGATAGATAGAGGCCCTGGCAGGATGGCTCAGTTTGTCAGAACTTTGTCCTGATACGCCAGGGTTGTGGGTTCAGTCCCCAGTCAGGGCACGTACAAGAAGTGATCAATGAATGCATAAAACAAGTGGAACAACAATTCAAGGTATCTCTCTCTTTCTCTTCTTTTCTCTAAAGTCAATTTAAATAGTTTTTTTAAAATACATATGTGGTAAGAGTAAGTGAGATGTGACTTGAATGCAAATTCCTACTCTGCAGTGAAATGGGAAGACTTTATCATTGTTTCTGTTTCAATCACATGATTGTTGGACAATGTTATCAAACCTTCTTTAATAAAATGCTTATTAGTTCTTTTTTATGAACGCTCACCTAAGAAACTAAGTGTGCTTTTACTGGCATGAAAGATGGCTCACTTTATGAGTGTCCATGAGGATTCTGTGTCAAGGACCCAATTATATCTCCGAGTAAAATCTCGATTATAACATGGCCTCAGTGCTTGACACGGTGACTCCCACATTGGGTATATGGTGAACTGCTCAAGAATAAAACCCTTGTTACATTAAGGATGGAACTGCATTTATACAATTGTGTAAGTTGTATACATATTACAATTGTATAATTGTAATACAACTGTATTACAATAGCTGTAATACAATTACATAATACAGTTGTATAAGTTGTATACAACTGTATTATGTAAATTGATGGCAACAATTGAGGAAGGTACTTAGTTGCACAGATAGAATTATGCGCAGTTCTATAAACATAATTGCAAATGATAAAGTGGGAAACTAAAATGGTATTGTGAGTAAATGATCATTTCCTTCCACAAAGGAGCCTTCTCATTATTGATGTTTATTCACAAAAAGTTTTACATAATCCTTGCTTTTGAGGCAAGCTCTTTATCTCCTCTTATTCCCTAAGTCACCTTGTTCTTGCTGATCATAGCATAAGCAAAATCCACTTTCTCAGCATTTTAAAATGCCTCGGTCTGGTGCTCACTTCGGCAGCACGTATACTAAAGTGCCTTGGTCTAGAAAGATATGTGAGTTGTCTTTGGAATGTGTTACTATATGCATTAGTCATAATCAGCCAACAGGATGAGTACCTGAAATGTTATTGAGCTTGGTGAACGTGATTGATTACAAGCAAATTGACAGTCTCGGGAATGCAATGTATGACTTATATATTGGAGAAATTTGTTCTTTTGTAACATTTGCCAGATTTAGTTGTTAAAAATTTTAATAGCCTTTCCTTCCGTTTCCCTGTTTTGCTGATACAGATCCACATCCAGAGAACTGAAGGGTGTGATCATATGACCTGTTCACAATGTAACACTAATTTTTGTTATCGATGTGGGGAGAGATACCGCCAGCTCCGTTTCTTTGGAGACCACACATCAAACCTCAGTATATTTGGATGCAAATATCGCTACCTCCCAGAGAGACCTCATCTAAGGAGATTAGTGAGAGGGTCTGTCTGTGGTGAGTATCCAACATGACTTGGAGGAATCTTCCCTCGGGCGTACTCAGGGATGCTAGCGCTTAGAAATGCAATAGCCATGATAATGTTGGCCATCTGCCAGGTGGTCTAGTGGGGCCTTTACCCCAGAATAGGAGGAAAATGTTCTCTCTCCCTTTGTGTTTAAAATTAAAAACTTATGTTTGTTAGCAGGACCTTACTTACATGAGCAAGCAGATTTTGTTCAAAAATCAAATTATTTAATTACACTGCAGAAATATGAAGTCATTAGTCTTTTAAATTTCTGAAACTCTATTGTAAGGCACTTGTTCAGAGAAACAATATCACATTTATTTTTGTATTAACAATACCTAACAGAAAATCTTACACATGCCCTCTGTTCATTCTCAGAGGATGTACAATACAATTTTTAAAAAAACTACATGTTTTAGAGGACCATTGTATCTAAATAGTTGATAAGTCATTGTATATATTTTCTATTCTGTAAATAGTTAATATTCATAGCTAACAGTAATGTAATGAGTATTAAATGCCCTCATTGCATACAAACCCAAGTTTAGATATCCAAGTGCAGATTTTTCGGAATTGACCCTTTTCCTCCCCCTTCAGCCTCAGCACACAGTGTCATACACACATACGCAAACGTAAACACAGATCCTCGCTCTGGCCTAAGGCCACCAGCTTTGCGTGAGGCAGCGTTCTTCAGACCCAGCAGCTGTTTCTTCCCACAGCACCGTACTCCTCTGGAATGTACCCGCACCCGCACCCGCTTCTTTCCCACTTCAGTGCCATTTTGTGGCCCAGTGGTTTCTTCCATTCACTAGAATCTTCTTCTCAGATCATACAAGAGTCAAGTTATTTAATAGCCTGTAGAATGGACAGCTTGTGAACGCTGTCAGCAGGGAACTATTTTCTCTGCACTGTTTTCTTTTCTGTTTTATTTAAAAGCTTTATGGTTGACTTTCTGGAAATGGTTTTCTGTGGGCCTGTTTCCATGTGTGCACACATGTGTCAGAACAAACCTGACAACCTAGGGCGCAGCCGGCGTTAAGATAAGCTCTCCCTCCCACACATGTTTTCCCACCTCCAGCACAGCTGCCTCTAACTCCTGTTGGGCGGAAACTTCCAGTGCTGCCCACCTCTCCCATCTGCGCAAAAGGCAGGGAAAGGGGTTACTCAGTAAGTCACAAACCTACTGTTTTCCTCCCGTATAAGAAGGAGGATGGATTGATCGTAGCAAAGCCTTCTCCCCCTGTCTGCTCGTGTGATGCAACCCAGTTTGCTCCCTGGGTGTGGGACCACTGCCCCCGGGTGTTCTTGGACAGACACAGAGAAGGGGCCTGCTCTTCTCTCACAGCTGGGGGGTGGGAACCATGGTCCGCGTTGCATGGGGCCTCGGGCCAGCTGCAGGTCAGAGGTTCTGCTCCTAGAGAGCCAGGGAGACCACAAACTGGAGGATGCTTGGCAGCCTCTGACATGGGAGTGGCTCCCTGGTAAAAAGTAGGCAGATTATTCAGGGAATGGTTTGGGGAATAAAAGTGACTGAGGGAAAAGGCTTCATTCTCATATAATTCATGCAAATATTCAAAGCATTAAATTACAGCACATAAGGGCAAAGAAAATATAAATCTTTAATTGATTTCTAGATTGCAAATAATTTATATAAACAAAAACAATAGAGCCCTCCCAATCATATATATATCTATATATCTATATCTATATCTATATATATATATATATATATTTTTTTTTTTTTTAAAGGACAAAGAAGTCTGGAACTAAAATTGAAGAAATAGAAATAGCCAATAAACATGTTTAAGAATATTCAGTGTTAGTAGTAGAGACATGTAATTTAAAATAAAATGAATTTGTAGACTATTGATTACCAAATATTTTGTCAAGTTAATACTCAGTGCTATACTTTCATACTTACTGAATGAATTGAAAATTTTGTGCATTTTTTGCAAATAAAAATGATAGTAATGTGAAGAATATTTCAAATGTTTTTTTTAGATAGGCCAACAATGGTTTATTTGCAAGTATAATTTAAAATAGCAAGAAAAGGAGAAAATAAGTATAAGAATAAATTAGATATGATAAGTGGATATGATGTGGTATTATTTTAAATATTGAGAGTGGTATTTTAAAAGAATTGTTAATGATCTAAGAATAAAAGACTGTGTGCTTAATCACTCAAGACAGTTTCAAAAGTAGAGTTAAACACATATTAAGCATTGATTGCATGATTGGAATAAGTTTATTACTTTCCAGAGAAAGAAAGCAGGTAGCTGGGTCTTAGAGTTTTGTAATATTTGAAAAAAATCACTGCTATTACTTTGTAGTCAAATTTCATAGCTATTGTGAAAATATACTAATAATTACTTTAAAAGGAAATACGAATGAACTTACTGAGCTACATGTGCAGGAAAAAAACAGACTTTTAAAAGTACAATATATTCTTATTCTAAAGTTCAATATATTGTACTTTTTAAAGTACAATATATTCAAAGTGCAAGCCAATATATTCTAAACAGTTCAGCATAGCTTTTAGAATGTACAAAGTATAATTGTTCCATGAGATTTAGTATTGCTTAATTGGATTCTGTCACAGTGAAAAATATAAGTAAAACCCAGGGTTAAACATTGTGTCAGTTGAATGGCAATCTTTTTAAATCAGATGTTAAAAACTGTATTTTCTCTCAGCCTGATTATGGTTCCAACGGGTTCCAAAGACCATTTCTCAATAAAAATATGGACATTTTTATTATGACTCCATTATGATTCTATTTTTTACATATAATTGGTTATTCTAAATTACTGTCTTTCACTTGTAGAATGGATTGCTGGTTTCGTCTTAAATGGCCATGCAATTCTACTGCAAAGCCCCTCCATTCCTCCCTCCTCTGTTCTTGCACTAGGGCTCTGCACCTCCACTGCAGGCTCGCATGTCTCAAGATCAAGGTTACTACACAATGACAAGATATTACATATTAATAGGTTTTTGTGTGCATGTGTGCCAGTGTCTTTCAAAATTAGTGGGGTTCCAGTTGTAAACTCTGCTGTGTTTGCATGTAAGTAGAGTTCATTATAATCAGTGCTCAGTTATTAATTTAGGGAGAACAAAGGCTGGTCAATGCCATGTGGCCTGCTTGTCTGCAGTTAGCCTTGGCACTTACTATAGAGCGCTTCCTTTTTAAATTTGTTAAAATGAGTCACTTCGATAACTTTCAATGTACTATATGTTAATTAATAGCTTTCTCTAACAATAGCACCGAAACATTTCACCTGTAGTTGTTTATTCGGTGTTCATATCATTAGTTTTATTTGTACTCACATAATAAGTCACTTTTTCAGATGTGGGCTTCAGCAGAAGCCCTCCACGGTGCCTGCTAGCTTTCCATTTTGTGAGTCAATTTGATTTTCGAGACATAGCTCAGAATGTGCTGCTCCTTTCTTAATCTTCCAGAACCTTGAAAGTTGAAAATGGAAGAGATCTAAAGGAAAAGCACACGTGTTCCTGGCAGAGTAAAGTGAGCTGGTAGCTTTGGATTTTTTTTTTTTTTTGCCTATAAAGGATAAGTGATTTATGAAATGTGTGACTAACGTGCCCAGGACTTCAGTGAACTTACTAAACCTACGTATGTATGTTTGTTCTACACCTGATGTATTTCCTTGGAAAAATATTGCCCTAATTATAACCAGACTTCTTTAAAAGAAAATAACATATACTCTCTGATATTAAAAAAACAATGCTGATTTTGCTTTTTGTTTTCCAGCTGGAAAATTATTTGTTGCACCTCTAATCCTGGTCCTGGGATTAGCACTGGGGGCCATAGCAGTTGTGATCGGTAAGAAACACTTAACGTACCTGAGATGAGAGTTGTCTGAGTGCCATGGAATATGAGTATAAATGTTGTACTGCGAGTCTGTTGTTAAGTGCACAGGATGTCTGTTCAATGCTTGCATTAGATAAGCAACTACTGAGTGATTTACAGATTCAGAGGCTCGTGTTCCATGCAGGATGCACTCGTGTGACACTTGCTCAGTCTCTAGACACTTTGAACCATGTGTATTACGAAGCATTATTAACCCCCTTTTAACACCAGTGTGAATACAACTAATATTTTAGTGAAAGAATCCAGTGGACTAGAACCCAGATTTTCCAATTCTGAGTTCAGGTTGGAGCATCAAAGAAAGGAGCCTCTGGTACACCCTTGGGTGTTTGGTTTGTTCTGGTGAAAGAGTGCCCTGGATGGAAAAAGATACCTTTGATGTAGAACGTATATGAGAACGTATACCCAACATATACCGAGCACTGACAAATGGAAAGTGTATCATTGACTCATATAATTTATTCATACAAATGTATTAAAATACACGTTTTAAAGCAGTGGTTTCTCAGACTCTAGCATGCTTACAATAACCTGGAGGGCTGTTTAAAGCACAGGTTGCTGGTTCCTCCAGCAAAGCACAGTTTTTGGCTCAGTGTCCAGGGGCAGGGCCCATGGTTTCCCAATTCTAAAAATTTCTCAGGTGGTGCTGATGTTGCTGGTCCAGAGACCACACGTGGAGAACCATTCCTTTCCAGGATGCTCGGTTAAATGCTATAGATGAAGGTGCCTCTGATGACTGTTTCAATTAGTGGATGGCATTGTCTTCTAAAAAAGTAACTTTCATATGTAAAGTTTTATTTAGCGAGTAATTTGTGTGTATAAGAGCATTATAAAGTAACTAACATTTCAATTATTGCAATGAGTGGGACTTTATATAGTAGATGCTATTATTATCTACATTTTACACCTGAGGAAATTAAGGCTTCCCAGGCCAATCGTAAGTGGTGGAGCTGTGAATGAAACCTGACATTGGGTTCCACAGCCTGTATTGTTTGTTAATTTTAGTGTGCCTGAAAGTGAAGTGCGAATATCATAGTATGCGACTGGTGTAACCAGAGTTCATGAAGAAGACTTAAACCTCACGTTTGAGGGGAAAATATTCCGTCTTCAAACTGGTGTCACTGAGGTGACTGAAGCAGGGAGAGAGCTAAAGAAAAATAATAAACAGTGAAATCTTGTAGAAGTAAACACATGTAGCATAGGTCCCTTCCCTCTTTTCATCTCCACGTATTGCTAAATAGTGATTATTTGTAAATCATTTGCAAAATAGAAAATTTTCAGTTCTATAAGCCTTAATGCCTCTCCTCCTAATGAGCTTAATGTTTTTTAACCCCTAGGTTTGTTTGTATTTCCTATCTATTGCCTTTGTAAAAAACAGAGAAAACGATCACGGACAGGTATGCACTGGTGAAATGCAGGTGAGTTCATCTCACTAAGCCGGTCCGAGTAGGAGCTATACAGAAGGGCACGCCCAGCTGAGAGTCGCGTCCTGAAACATACCAAGAGGAACCTTCCGCCATCTGGAGTCCCCGTGGTTCTCCACAGTCCACAATGCCTCTAGCTCCAGTGGGCTCCCAGCATGGTATCCTGTCCTTCCCTTCTACTGATTGCTGCTTTTAAACAATGGTCACTTCCTTACACTATAAACATCTATACCATAATTCTGACCTTCTTAATGGGTCTTGGAAGAAATTATTTTAGATAAGAACCAGTTACCCTCAGAATTGTCTGAGAGTGCCTCGCCTAAGAATTGCTTGGACTGTCTTAGCGCCTGAACCCTCCTCCGGGCCATCCTGTTAGACTTGGTGTGAACAGCTGAAGTGTCAGCTGTATCAACAAACAAAGCCACTTCGCAGAAGATAAAGGCTCACCACATACCCTTGTTTTCATCTGTGGCCCGCGCAGTGCAATCCCTCCATCCTTTGGATGATATTCTTATCAAAAAGCTCAGTGTCCAAAAGGGAACTAAAGAAACTAAATGAATAAAAAGAGTCATGAGTTACTGAACTGTATATGTGTAGGGATATGAATGTGTGTGTATAAATATCTGTGTTAAAACGAGGCCCAAGAACCTTGTACTTATCAAGTTCCGTGCCTCCATACTATTTTTCCACATTTTCATAGACATATTTAAAGGTGATGGTTCCTTTGTGGGCATAATTTGGGAGTGTGCTGAATTAAAGTCGATATAGACAACAGGTGTTTCAATGTTGACCCTTTCTATTTCTTGCTCCCTCTTCCTCACGAACACACAGAAATGTATGCCTATTGGCACACATCACCCCAAGGATTATCCAACTTCATAAACTGACAAAACTCACTGACTGATTTTTAGCAAACTTTCAAGACCTGAACATTCAGTCTTTTCTAACTTTATCTATTTTGGCATACACGCTTCACCATAGGAATAAATCCTTTAGGCAAAATTGGTTAATTTCAGTAGCAAGTTTGCTGTAGAAAGAACTGCTGAAGCCTTTAAATAATCTTTATTCTACTAAATTTTTAAACAACTTATAATTACTGATAATTTTGCTTTAGGTAAAGGTGTAGTATTATTAACTACCCTACCCTCTTTCTTACCTCTTTATTTCTCTTTTTCATTTGTCCCCAAGTTTTTCATGAAAACAAATACCAGTTTTGAAGGAGTCTCCTTATGTTTACTGCTCACGTGCATAATAATGTGTTAGTATCTTCTTACAGAGGGATAATCTGAAAACAAAACTTTTGTGGTTATAGGTCTATTTAAAATATAAACTACTTTTGGAGAAGGAAACCAAAAAAATGAAGGAAATATTTTTCAGGAAGTTTTACCAAGCTGAGATGTCTTTAAATATAAGAAAAGGACCAGCAACTAAATGATGTTATTCCTTTGTTCTCATCACAAAAGTTCATGATTAGAAAGGAAGTAAAGACCCCTAAGAAGCCTAGTTTTTGTTTGTTTTCAATCCTTAAAATTAAATCCCTATCTGCATAGACATAGCGCTAATTTAACAGCAACCTTGTATGAATTGAAATAGATTATGTGAGAAAACATGCATGAACATGGATAGGTTGTCTCGTTGGTCTCCAAGGTTTAAGAACATTTATGACTTATTTGACCTAAGAAGTTTGTGACAATGAAGTTTACTCGCATGGAGTACTTGCTCGTTAGCCAGCACATTTCCATCTTTCTAAAACACTCAGAATAGCTACACTATAGCTTCGGGACTAGACAGTTTCCAGTTAGGAGGATGTCCCATTTATGGTTCTGTAATGACATATTACTGAAGCATAACATGTTACAAGAAGAAGCGGTGTGTAGCTAGTCTTAGTCTTTAGTCTTAGAAAACATATTTCCTTTCAGTCATCTGTCCATCCATTCATTTGACAAGTGTTCATTGAGCCTGTACTACATACTCTAGTGTCAAACTGAGAGAAGGAGAATTTCCATCCTGAATCCGTGTAATTGTGTCATAAAGTGCTAATGTTTGTGAACTTGCCTTTCCCAGACTTAGGTGTTAGTCAGACAATATGTGAGTATGATCATTCTAATTCTAGTGGCTATGTTTGCGTATGACATATATGTATGTATATAAAATATTTTCACAGGAATATATGGGTATATGTATATTGCCCATATATTTATGTATGTATACATATATAATATTTCCATAGATGCATATAAATACAGATACCACATACATATATACCAACTGGCTAAATAATGTGTCCTCTGGTCTTCGATAATCTATCTTCTTAGGTCATTGTATCTGTCGTCTTTGGCCTACTCAGGGATTTTTATTTCTTCCTTTGAATAACTTATCTTCGGGAAATATTTTTATATTATTTGGAAACACCCCAGTTTTCCAGTTACCGAGGGGGGTCTGTCCAGTGCGGGCTGACTCATCACCGCCGAGCAGGCACACACCATGTCCTAGAGCACAGACTTTTTAAAACTCACGTAAGCGTAACTTCGAGATGCATTCTAAACTACTTTAGAAAAAGAAACATACACACAAAAGAAAGATCTTTCTATCCAAGGCTTGTCTTTTTATGTTTTTATTGTAAACTTAATATACAAAGGTGGGCAAAAGGAAGTCTGCAGTTTTTCATATGCAAAACAGTACCATAATTAATAAATAATAATACACGAATAAACTTTTGCATACTTGTAACTGTAAACCTACTTTTTCCCTCCCCTGTATACCTTTTGTAAAAAATGAAAACCCTATAGAATTACAAAACACAAATTTCTCTGTTTAACTGACCCCTTATTTTCTAGGGGTAGCCACTGTTAGTAATTTGGTGTGTGTCCTTCTGGACACTTTCCACAACAAGTAAATGTCTGTGTGTGTTGTGTGCATATCTGTGTGTATATTGGTTTTGTACAAATGGAATAATAACATTCTTACTGTCCTGTGACTATTTTTCATTTTAATATGTATTAGTAGACACTTTTCCATAAGAGTTTAAACAGATTTGCCTCATTCTTTTGTAAATTACTACATATCCCACTGTGAGGCTATGCTTTAATTTATTTAATCAGTCTCCTATTGAATGGACAAGATTGTTTTACTTCTCTAATACAGAGCGTCACTGAAGATCCTTTACATAGATTGTTGTCACTTCGTGTTGCCATTCCCATAATTTTTAAATTTGGTTTTTATAAGACATTTGTAATAAAATTTCGATAGGTTTGCAGTGAATGAGGTCATAGACATCATTAGTATATTTGATATATTTTTCTTAGATGAAAAAAGATTACATAGAAGTACATAATTTTTAAAGAAAAAGCATCTTTTGCAGAATAATTTTACTCCTGCTTAATAGCCAAATAAAAATCTGGCCAAAACATCAAAAAAGAAAATGAATCTTGTTCCAATTAAAATAACATGTAATGAGATGTCTACAAGATACCCAGGAAAGATACATTGATACTTGGATGGCCTAGTTGTAAAACTTGAGGGATTTAAGTGAAATAACCAAATCAGTCACGTTTGTCACATTTTTTTGTAAACACTATCCATGTTCATGCATGTTGCTGCACAGAGGAACTTAATTATGCCATTGTGAAAAGTAGGAAGCAGTATGTTGCCAATTATGAACTGCCACAGTTATCCATAGAAAAATAAACAGATTGTACGTAAGGTTCGGTGGTCTGTTGGGACGTTTAAAATTGTGGAATAACATGAAACATTCCTTGTACAATGAATCCTAGCCGCTCCTGAAGAACCTCTGCCTGTGGAGGTAATGCAAGGGGTCTAATCCTTTGGTACAAACAACGTCCTCTTACCACCCCTTGACTTTCTGATAGGTGCTGTTGTATCCTGAAAGTAAAAGAGACAGGAAAACAATCTAAGATAATTAAATAACAGTCAAGTCCAACTTGATATCCTTCCTTAATGGTACTTTCTCGACAGTGGTGTCTGGAGTCAGTGGTACCTGTCAGGAGGTGCCTATCCTAACACCCACCATCTCCTGAGTCCCAAAGTCCCAGGTGAGCCTTTATCTTCCAATCCTACCACCCAAATCTGTGGCCCATGGCTCCCCTAAAATATCCTCAAGCCACCGTAACCTCTTCTAGCCCCCGGTGACTCTCCCCAGCCTCATTCATCCCCACTCCTCTGCCACTCTGGCTCCTGTTGACTAGAAGACACGAGGAGAGACAGGAGGGGTGAAAACTCACTGTGGCATGTGCAACGCATCAGCATTCCTTCCTGACCTTTGTCAGATTACAGCACATTTGCCAAGACATCCATCCGGCTTCACCCTCGTTTTAATGTTTTTAACACTAGACTTTTGTGCCGCCTGCCCTGTTAAATTCATACTTATTTTTAAAAACTTAGTGGCCTAAATAATACTAATTGATGTACTTCATTAAATAGTTCAAAAAATTTTTTTAAATTTATGCCAAAAGCCATTTAGATTTTAATTTTATAAGTAAGCTGCACATATGCCTTAATGCGAGTCTTCCCATTGGGTTTGTGTGCTTTACCCTTTCCTGTTTGTGGCTGAAATCTATCCCAGCTATTGAAAGTAATTTTCCTTGTGGTCAGCTTTATTTTTTGTGCTAATATCTATTAATAATAGAGCCTTAAAAATCAATGCACTTTAAAATACTTGTGCCATTTAAATAATTTGACAGGTTTAAGGAAACAGATTACATATATTTGATGGAGGCAGTAGAATAATAATGTTAGCAAGTACGTGTCACTGCTTTAAATTTGGGGTGCAATCTGAAGCTGAAAGTTTAGAGCAAGTAAAGTATGCCTAAAAAACTGTAGCCAAGTTTCTGAAATTATAGTAATCTTAGAAATTGGTATTGGGAGCTCAAACATAGCAAGCAATTAATAAATGTTACCTTCTAACCTTGTTAAGACATTTGTTAAAAATACCAAGTTAATTTCTACTGCAAGTTTTAAATGCATTTTTGTATTTCATGAAATCTCTAAAACAAATTCCACTGACCAGAAATAAAAGTAAATGAAAACTGTCACCCATAGCAAGTTTGAGAGTATTTGTTTTTCAAATCCTCACAACTTCATTATGGCGTTTTCCACCTCCTATGGAAAATAAGTTCCAAAATCCCAATTTTAATATATACGACCACACTTACGACTTTAATACAACTGAAATAATGTTATAGAATTATTAAGATATGATCTGAACAAAAACAAAGGCACAAAATTTGGGGAGTATTCAAGATTGTAAAATACTATCTATTGGATGCAAATCAGTGCTGCAAACCTTTGAAAGAGAAATGCAGTGGAACTCTTTGCAACTGTGGTTCTAAGGATGGAATACTCATTTCACAGCTAACAGTGTGGGGGCCTCTATTGTACGTCACTGTTGTGAGGCTGGAAGCTCAGTTGACGTAACCAAATCCAAGAAGCAGAGTCACAGCAGTGTAAAACCTGTAACTGTCTTTTGGAGCATTACCTGAAGCTTTCACATTTCACCAAGTTTACAAGCATGTAATTATGCCTGTGACAAACTATATTTTTGTTTTGCCTAAAGAAGAGACTGTTTTGAGAATAACATAATGGACATAAAAGGCAAATTATTTTTTAAAAACCACACAAAAGATTGCCAGTGCTTTTTCTTCCACTTTTAGCTCATAAAAATAAATTTCATTAGGAGTATTTAACTCTACATTATCCAAATTATGCAGACTTATTACATTAAAAATATTTTTTCAGATCTATCCCACATTTTAGTCACTATGTCCCATCATCAATATAATTGTTTAAAATGAAACAGTTATTATTTCATTTTTTCTATTTAATCTTCATTGTATTTTCCATTAATATTAAATAACTTTCTTCCCTGCTTGTGAAGTGATACTCTCACACTCAACATCACATTTCTGTTTTCTTCTAGATTTCTTGGTTGTCTTACTTCTGCGCTCTGCAGTTCCCTTCCCATTTTGGCTAAATGTGGCCTAAGTTCTTCTCACCATTAATTCCTTTGACTCTAATGAAATGAAATTCAACACTGAAAGGACTTCTTAATTTGGCAATGGTAGTGAACATAATTTACTTTGGCTTATTTTATCTGTAAACTGAAATAAATTTGTCAGGATTACCTTAGGCAGAGTTGGAGATTCCTGCCCAGCCCTCTGATGAGAAGTAAAATGAATGAGAAGATGTCAGCTGGATAATGGAGCCTAAAACACTCTACATCCAAGCTTCAGAAATTGCTTCATGAATATCGTAAGGCCAATATTGTGTTTACGTATATATATCACAGCAACGCGTGTGGGCGTGCATCCAGGCTTGACACCGAGACAGTCATGATTGCTCCCAAATGGCTAAATGTATGGTGTATAGTCGGTTTTAGCTAAAGTCCTACAGGCTGGACTGGGGGGCTGCATTTATAGAGTGTACATTTGTATATAAGACTCAAGCATGAATCCATAATTAGGACTTTTAAAACAATAAAATAGATCACATTGACTCCAGCTGATATTAACCCTGTTCTGCAGAAATCATTTGTTATTTGCAAATGTGTAACTTCTTCATTGATGTGATGTAGATGCAAGCCACACTCGATATATTTAGTATTGGTTTAGTACATGATGTGGGGAATCAGTCAGGTATTAAAGAGCCCCAGAAATTGCAAAAATAGATTCTTCCTTGTAGCTGGCAAGCTGCGCTTTCATCAGCTCCCTACAGAGCTGTCCGCTGTTCACCTCATGCCCCACGTGGGGAAATAGTCTCCATGATCTGGTAAATTCTTCAAAATAACATTTTTTCATTAACATATTATGCTCTCAGTTTGTCCAAATATACTGTCATTGTTCATTTCAAGTAAATACTACCTAATATTTGATATAAATATTATGCTTATGTTCCTTTATAAAGAAAGTTCTAGATAAAGTGTATGATTTTTTAACAACTAACTATAAACCCTTTTTCTAAGATGCATTTTTTTACAAGTTCTATATGGCAATAGTTTACTTTGGTACTTGATCACCATGATTATAATGAAAGTTCTGTAGATGGCATTGAAAAGAGTAAACCAACCTTATAATTTATATGAAACCTAGAACAGTTATTGATATATGTCTATGTAGATATAGATATATACATTCATTTACTTTGACAAGGGCAATCTGTTACAGATTTTTATTGTCAAAATTAATTGACAACCTTGCTGCTTATGAAGGCAATTATGAAGTAGTAGATTTTGAGAGACCACAGAAATAATTTTATGTAGAAGGGATACAAAAACAGTAGCATTAAAATGTTATGTTAGCACATTATTTATTAAGATGCCACAACAATTAGTTGTTTTATTTTTATTTTAAACAAAATTGCTTATAAGACATTCATGAAACAAATATATTTATATGTATGTACACCTGTTGTAAACTGGGACAATTAAATTATTCACATTCACCTTTTTCACAAAGAGTGTAAATTACTAAAATGGAAATGTTTGGATGTTTAATATATTACTATATATTCAGGAATTACAGCTCTAAGGAATAATTACCATGTCCTATTTGAAATATCAGAATATATCCCATTTTAATTAAATTTTCATGAACGATAGTAAATAAGAAGAAAATTTTAATTGTAAGGTAGATGACATTCACTAGCAGTTTGTTCCAGATCTTGTTCGCCATTTCTTTATATTATGTATTTTTCATTTTGTGTAAAATTCGTAGTTATCTTCCAAATAATGTGATAATATTTTTGTTTAAAATTAGACTATTTGAACAGAGATTTTCTTTTCTACTTCAATGATATTGGAAAATATGTAATTTTATTATAACCTTTTTTACATTTTATTATTCAAATTATTTACTTAGGTATTAGTAAAACTATATGGAGGAAATAATTGTGAACATTTTAAGAAAGAGGCAGGTAGAAATAAATAAAAAATAAATGATATCAATATCATGTAGAAAAATCTCTGAAATAAAATTGGAAAAAAAAACAAATTCTGTTGAAATGAAAATGTTAGGAAATAAGGAGTACTTAGGACCTTAATTTCTTACTATTAATCAGCTTCTTATTGCCAAATGATTATTTTGGTGTGTTGGTTCCATGAATTGTGCTTTTAATGTAATGTGTAATTTTCCCTGTTTTACTGAAAAGGAAGAAATTTGTGAATAAAACCTAAGGAAACTGGGTTCATTACCATTTTCCAGTGGCACTAATGTATAGTTCCCTTTAAACTTTCATACGGTGCTTTGTGTGATGAGAGTATGTAACATTTGTACGTTATTGGTGCCTTATTTTTTTCACTTGACTTTATTTCTTATCTAAAGAGCCATATATTTTTTGTGAGTATTCCTTAGTCCCTCTATTTAAAGCCCTGATGAGACAAGTGTAACTTTAGGGATATATATATAGACTGCATATTCCTGCCTTTCCCCTGTATTATCTCTAGAACAGCAGCTTAGTCCATGTATTTTTCTTAAATTCATTGTTCACTGTTTGTGTGAAGTATTAAAAGTATGTTAAACACCATAAACTGAAACCATTATAACTAAAACATATTTTTAAACCACAAAAAAAGAATGATGATTATTAGACTTTAAAACAGGAGGTAGAATGTCTATCAGTCTTTATCCATAGTTCTTAAGAGACAGTTCCATTGCAAAAACATTAAAAATAAAAGAATTTGACCAGTTCTCTACAATTTGCCTTTGGCAATATGTTATCTGTCATTAGCATCCACGCAGATGCTGAAAAACCATGGTGTTTGCAATTTACATGTAGTTATTCATTCACAGTGAGCTGTATTGACATCAAGACATTTTGTATAACATATTATTTTGCTCATGTTGGTCTTGCCTTTTGTGTTAGCTTTATACAAAAAGCTAGTTTTGTTGTATTCTTTATGTACTATAGTATATAATTCAACTTTTCGTGATGAATGTATAATGAATAATTAAAATCATATGCTTAGAAAAGACAAAGACACAGGCTGTATATGCAAATATGTGTAAATATTTGACCAAAAAAAAAAGGAAAATAATCCTCCTGCCAACAGATATGTCCTGCTGGACAGGACCTGGAAATTAAGAGATTTTTTTTAAGCAGTGAAATTTAAAAATCTATTACCTCAAGGATCTTCAGTAGCTATGTATCATTGTACTGCTCCTCCTTAGTAAATGCAATCCCTCTTGCTGCTGGCAGTGAAAACACCCAATGTCAAATCACACAAATTTCAGAGGCAAGTCTTTTCAAATGAATACCTTGTGATATTTTGGAGTCTGATTTTAGACTTTCAACGGTCCCTGTGGCCTTTTATTGTGGTTGGGCTTTCTTTTTATTGTTTTTGTTGGCTGTTTTAGAATGGAAGGGTGATCTTAATTATGGGATCAGATCTCATGGAAGAACGTAACAACAATCTACTTGGACAAACCTGTAACGGGCATCACCTGTTCTGATGGTCACCGTCTGGCTGTTGTACGGGTGGGTGGAGCCCTGTGTACTCCTGTGGTGTGTGCAGTACATCATGCTACATCACCCCACCATGCCTAATAAAGTATTTAAAAGAGAAGAATCTTGTCTTTTTTCCAATAGATTTGGAATTTAAGGAAGTTCAAAGGTAATATTTGAAAGTGTCAAGTATTACATGTATACATAAGTGAATTTTGAAAAAGTGAAGCCATTTCTGCACTCGATTTTAAGAATGGAGAAGCAGAAATGAACAGAAATTCATGGGTGTGCAGCTTGGGAGGTGGGCTGTGGTGCGTTCTGTGTCATGATTTGAGGAAAGTACAGACAACAGTGAAGATCAGTCTGAACGTTGCGTGTGGGGTATGAAAAAGCAGCATTCAATGGAAGTAAGAGTATAGCGTAGGGTGGTGCTTGCCCCCTAGTCAAAGTGGGCCAGACAGAACGCCCTCGACATTAAACAGAACTTCCTTTCACGTATTTCATATTCACCAACAAATCGGTGAATTATTTTTCCCTGTGTTATGTTTGAGGCTTTCTAGCAAGAATATGAATCCTAAGAGGTCAGCGATCATGTGTCCCCTGGACCTTCTATAGCAACTAGTAGGTACATCACAGGCATTGAAATGCTTGTAGAATAAAAGCAAAAACTCTTCAGAAAAGGTAAGAGATTTTTCCAGGATTCCTCAACTCCAGAAATGGTGAAGCCAGGGGTTCAAAGTGGTGTTCCTTCTCCAAATGGGCGAGTGCACTAGATTTGAATTAACAGAGCAATAGGAGGCGAAAAGAACACCAGAAATAAGGAAAGTTCGGTGATGTTTTGGCAGTCATGAAACAAAGGCTTAATTCAAACTCAGTGCTGCTGCCAGCCAGTATACAGTTTCTTCCCCTGGGCAAATTATGACATCCTCTGAGAAAACAGTAATAATAATAATAACTAGAAAAAGGGAGATACCCTTTCACAATTTCAACATTCTTCACTCAAAGCTCCAACTCCCCAACACCAACAAAATAAAACAAAAACATGTCAGAGTTGCCTTTGTGCAGAGCAGAGCAGGCCACACCGGGGTAGTGCTGCGTGAGGCCCTCCGCTGTCCCACACTGCTAGGCTGGGGCTTTCGCGCACGCGTGGAGCGGGCCCGGGCCAGGGGCACCGGGGTCCAAAGGAGGAACTCCGAGGACCCTGCAGTCTCGTGATCAAGGGCTCCAAAAGCTTTCCTTCAGGGAAAGCGGGGGCTAGTGCACGAGAGCATCTTTGTCCTCAACAGCCCTACCTGGCAGGAGATGGATGAGGAGGGTGGGGGTGGTAGGGGTAGGGGTGGGTGCAGTCTGCTTGGGTGTCCATCAGGAAGCAGGCTGCGGAGCGGGCTTCCTGCGCGCTGCCCCACACTGTCCGCCCCTGGTCCGCCTCTGCTGCCGGACCTGGGGAGGGCGGGTCTCCTCCCAAAGGAGACAGCATGTGGGTACTTATTGGTGAACGATTATAAAATAATTCCGAGGTTGAGGTTATCTCCTTTACCGCGTGTTTAAGAGGAAAATGGTTTGCTGTTTTTAACTGAAGAATCAATTTTTAAATTAAATTAATTTGGGGAGGAGGTTAGAAAACCGTTGCTTGAAGTATCCTGGTTGCATCTTCCATTTGCCAGGTCACTGTTCATAAACGTGGCTGATAGATTTTCCACATATCACTGAAACTGTAACCCAAAAGAAAAGAAAACGAATATCAGATTGTGCGATTTTTTATTTATTTTGGTTTTTTATTTTTTATTGTGTTTTTCCATGACCGTTTATCCTCCTTATACCCATCCCCCCACCACAATCACCACACTGTTGTCCATGTCCATGAGTCTTTTTTCCTTTCTGCTCCATCTCTCTACCACCACCACCACCACCCCACCCCCCACCCCCGAAAGCTGTCAACCTGCTGTCTATGAGTCTATCTCTATTCTGCTTGTTAGTTCAGTTTGTTCATTAGAAATGACATAGTATTTGTCTTTCTCTGACTGGCTTATTTCACTTAGCATAATATTCTCCAGGTCGATCCATGCTGTCACAAAGGGCAAAATTTCTTCTTTTTTACAACTGAGTAGAATTCCATTGTGTAAATGTCCCATAGTTCTATCCACTGGTCTACTGATGGACCCTTGGGCTGCTTCCATATCTTGATCATTGTAAATAATGCTGCATTGAACATAGGGGTGCTTATGTTCTTTCAAATTAGTGTTTGGGGGTTCCTTTGGCTATATTCCCGGAAGAGGGGTTGCTGGGTCAAAAGGCAGTTCCTTTTTAATTTTTTGAGGTGTCTCCACACTGCTTTCCACAGGGGCTGCACCAGTCTGCATTCCCACCAACAGTGCATGAGGGTTCCCCTTTCTCAACATCCTCACCAGCACTTGTTATTTGTTGATTTACTGATGATAGTCATTCTGACTAGTGTGAGGTGATACCTTATTGGGGTTTTAATTTGCATTTCTCTGATGGTTAGTGATGTTGAGTATCCTTTCATATGCCTATTGACCATCTGTATGTCCTCTTTGGGGAAATTTAATTCAAACTCTTCAGTTCTAGCGTTTCTCTAACCCAGACAGGCTGTGGCAAGCCCCTGCATCTTTGCACAGACTGGTTCCCTGCCTCCTCCTGCTCTACCAAAACTGCTCCTCCTCCATGGTCCTCAGTCCCAGCACCTTCTGCCAGATGCCAGCCTGCCTGTACCACCCAGGATACATCACTGTGGCTTCCTCTGTTAAGTACTCTGCAGATCATTTCTGAGAAAGGCAGTTGTATTCATTTCCTACAAGCTGGGTGAAAACAGAAATGTATTCTCTCTCAGTTGTAGAGGCTAGAGGTCCCAAATCAAAGTGTCAGCAAGAGTGGTTCCTTCTGAACTTTCAGAAGAACCTGCTTCATGCCTCTTTCCTAGCTAATGGTAGTTGCCGACAGTCTTCAGCATTCTTTTACTTGGGCTACTGTTCTTGAACAGAAAGCGTTCATCTACCCGGTGTTGGCGGAGTCAAACACTAGACACCAAGAATTGCAGTGGAGAACAGTTGCCTATTTTATTATGAATGCTGCTGCCGAAGAAAATGAGAAGCTGATGTTCAACGGTCAAACACCTGATATAGATGATATAACCTACATGCCAAGACACCATAGGTAGGGAGTTCAGGGTTGTGCTGGGAACTGATTGGTTGCAGATAAGGTAAGGGTAATCGATCATTTCTTCAGGTCTTGGGGACAGTTCTGAGGTCTGTTGTAGGGTCCCTCTGCCTGGTCTTATGAGAAAGTAGCCAGGGGATTGTTTCACTTTAGGGCTGAGGAGCTGAAATATAACTTAGGTTAAGATGCTCTCTTTAGTCCCAGCTAATGTAGCTCAGTGGATTGAGCACAGGCTTATGAACCAAAGGGCTGTAGGTTTGATTCCCAGTCAGGGCACACACTTGAGTTGTGGGCCAGGTCCTCAGTGGGGGGCATATGAGAGGCAACCACACATTGATGTTTCTCTCCCTCTCCTTCTCCTTCCTTTCCCCTCTCTCTAAAAATAAACAAAATCTTTTTTAAAAAAAGATAGTATCTTTATCCTGCCAGAAGTTTGGACAGTATAGTCATTAGGTCTCAGCTACTGTCTTCTGCTGCCTCAGAGTTGTTGATTAGCCAGGGAGAAAGGTTAGATCTCTGAGATAGACACAAATATAGATACAGATGTAGATATAGATATAGATATATTCTGTCCAGAAAGTATCCAGCCACGTACTATGAACAATAGAGACATTTATTGGAAAAGGCACAAGGTACAATAAACACTGTGTGTAGGACCATGACACTTCAGTCCCCTTCAAAGTAGGAACGTTGGGACCTCACACAGTTCTCCCAACATTGCCTGTACTATTCAAAGCACTGCAAAACCCTTTGTTGGACTTGCCATCAGCTGCAAATATGCTGCACTTTCTTCAGGTATGCAGAACCAGACAGATTCCATTGGGATGACTAGGCCTTTGTTTTTGGATCATAGCCATAGACCCACCATTCATCTCCAGTTATGAATGTCTTTAGGAAGTCTGGTTCACTGGTAGCGGTTTCAATCAAGGCATTAGCAACTGCAACACGATGTTCCTTCTCTTCTGGTAGCAAAAGCCACAGAACAGATTTTGCCATGACACATTGCAGGCATCAGAATCCTGCATCAGGATTCCTCCATCCGTGATCCTGCCTCAGAATCTTGGGCACTGTTTAGGAATCCCCAGATGAGCTTCTAGTTCTCCCACTGTTGGTCACTGATCTTTGTGGATTGCAGCCCGGTATATATTGAACATTCTCAGTTATTCTGCTTGTTGAAGGCCTTCCAGAATGTGGATCACTTTCAACAGATTCTCAACCATCTTTGAAGCATTTGTGTGACACTTTTATTTGCGCTGCACTCATTGCATCGTCCCCAAAAGCCTTCTGAATCATCCAGAAAGTTTCCACAAAGCAATGTTCAAGCTTAGTGCAAAATGTGATGAAGATTAGTTGATGTACTCAGTCATTTTGAATGCAATAGCCACACAGTACACATGGTCACCAAAGAGTGCCTACCGCCCCCGCTGGCTAGTACAATGAAGTCACCGTTGTTCAGCATGTGCATGCCGGCCAGCCCACTCTCGTCAATGATGTATAAACCATTCTTGTTAAGTTAACAATGGCTGGACTTTTTCTGGACAGACCATGCGTATGTGGGTGTGTGTGTGTGTGTAGTGAGAGATATGAAGAGATGATTTCTAGAACTAGAATTTAAAGATAAATCTAATCAACGTCATACGGATCCTCAGTTTCAGTGTTTTTGGTTGTTGGATTCAGAGCCCACTCTTATCAAGTATGACC
Organism: Sturnira hondurensis; assembly: GCF_014824575.4. NCBI lineage: Eukaryota > Metazoa > Chordata > Mammalia > Chiroptera > Phyllostomidae > Sturnira > Sturnira hondurensis. The sequence continues at coordinate 12,094,451 of NW_028077105.1, read as the reverse complement.
ATGTTATGGGTTAAATTGTGTCCCTCCCAAATTCATGGTGTTACCATCAGTGTTTAGCCAATTATAGATGGGAAAGGGAAGCAAAGTGTACTGGATATTGAGGTGAATAACTTGGGAAGCGTAAGCCTTCTGGTTAGCCAGGAAGCTACAGCTTCCCACCCCACTGGATTACAGCATCGCTCAACCAAGGGGATTAGCACGTCCCCCTTCCCGACTCTGGTACTGGGTTGTTGGGTGGGTGCACAGGGAGGTGCTGGACCATAGAGGCCTGTCAGTCTAACTAGGGGATATATGCCCATCCAGAGCTCATGAAATCTTGGAGAGTTGATTGGTTCTTTTAGTAAAGCACCCAGACAATTTCAAACCTAAACTAATATAATCCCAGAGAAATAAAGAATCTCTCTGTCTTCCTCGAGCACCAGGTGATGCACTTGCCCCATGCATTCAGGCACATGCACATCTGGGAGCATGTGACCATGTGGATCTAGCAGCTACTGAGGACTACAGCAAATGGTATGGACCCCAAAGGACTAATCTCTCTCCCCCTCACTCACTCCCTCTCTCTCCCCCAATGACCCACACTTGCCCCATGCACTTGCACATTGCTCTGTTCGTACATATGTGGCCCTAAGTGTCTCATGTCCCATGGCCTTGCATGCTCCACACTCAGGCTCCAGGAGGAAACCTGAATACCACAGCCCAGCAATAGACTGCAGCTGGAAACACTCTCTAAGCCAGCTGGATGCCTGTCTGGACTGCACTTTAACAGGAAGCAGAAACTCTGGACACTGGCTTTTGTGTTAACCCTACTGAAGACAAGCTTGGACTTCATCTGTGGTCTGAGAGATGGAGATAAGACATCGGGAAGCCAGGAGGAGAACCCCCTTAATTTTACATAATTGATAAAGTCCGCTCAGAGCCTCATTCTCCCATACCAGTCTCAGGAATTTGTTTTCCTCTAGACACCACAAGAACTCATTTTCTACCAATAACAACATGTTTAAGTCCTAACCCCATAACCTTAGAATGTCACTCTATTTGGAGATAGGGTCTTTAAAGTGGTAGTTAAGAAAATGAGCTAGAATCTGTGGGTCTTGATCCAACATAAGAAAAGATGAGAGCGACGTTATGACGCCATATAGGGAAGCAACTGCTGCCTCTTTGCTGGCTGTGAGGAGACTACCCGCTTTGGGTGACCAGAATGAACATAGCACACTTGATCTCAGTTAAATTTAACTTCAGATTAACAACCAATAATTTTAGTATAGCTATGCCTCACATATTTTATTTATGGTAAATACATACATACAGACACATACACACCAGGCATGCTATAAATGATAGAATTAACATAACATAGACAGACACTGGGCCCAGACAGACAAGATCACAAATGTAGGCTCTGATGTTTATCTCAAGGGACTGAGACAAGTCACTTACTCTCTCTGTGCTCCACTTTCTCATCTGTAAAACCAGAATCTGCTCACCTGGAAGGGCTGTTGTGAGATGAAGTGCCTGCTCTGTTGTGGCTCAGTAACGAGAACATTGTCTGGTACACCGTGATCAGTGGCTTAACAAATATTGTTGAAGGAATGAGCACTCTCCTCTTCCCTATATGGAATTCTCTGGAAGACTGGGACAGTTTCCGGCCATCCCTGAGAGGGGCTAGAGCACAGTCTAGAGAATACCGCAGGCTTCCACTGGAAAACTCACTCTGCAGCTGCTGCACCCCAGAACAACCTCGTTCTAGGATGCAGGGGCATCTTCTCCAGGACATAAAGCCCATTTGACACAGGCACTGTTTTCCTTCTAGAGAAATGAGTGACTGTTACGGTACATTGGTAGAAACATCTTACATTAAAATTGGAAAAGTCACCTAACTTTTCAGAGCCTGTTTCCACATATGTTGCATTGAAATTAAAAAGCATCTTCCCACTCGTGAATGTGATCCCTAATTTAAATGTGTCTAAACAGCTATTAAATAGCAACATAGGCAGCTCCCATTTCATTAGAAAATCATTTGGGCTGCTCATTTATTTCCTGGAGCTGGGATGAAATTTTTCTGTTTCCTTTTACAGAGGGCATTTTTGTATAATCAATTAGTAATAGTGAAAAACATCCAAAAGTGTATCATTTGTAGACACAAGGCTATTTCTGTTCAGAAATGAAAATCATTGTAAAGCAGAGTTTTTTCTTAATGCTACCTTTGTACCTAGGAATTTTGTTCTTGACTTTCACTCCCAATCAGCTCCACTGCCTGCTCACAGGTCCTGGGACCTTGAACCAGGCATTTGGTCTCTCTGCAGCCAAGTTTTCTCCCCTCAAATATGGGGAAACCAGCTCTCTAACACACTGTAGTATGTCCAGTCAACAGTAACATGTAACCAAAGTGAACTGCAGCAATTAAAAACTTCTCTCACAATTTTATAAAGTTAAATTTGTTTTAACAACTGCACAGGGGGAATACATATACTGTGGATACTGTTATCCAGGGGCCCCAACACAGTATTCAGTGAATGGGAAATCCCTTCTCCCTCCCCTCAAGCAGGGAGCTCTTGACTCAGAGAATGTTATTATTGAAATAACAATTGCTGGGTTGTAACTGTGACACCCCCGCCCCCATGAACATGCTTCTTATTCTGGCCAGCACACTTTGAATTAACACATAGTGCCTTTCTAAATTAGAATTTTGATTTTTCAAGTTAGACATGCTGGCATGCTTTACAACGTTTTAAGGCTTGTGTCTCTGAGACAAGCCACTGTAGAACTTGGGCACAGGAAGTGCCAGCACCAGCATGGCAGCCCCAAGAAATCACCCAGGCACCCCGCAAGGGAGCTTAGATGACTTCCCCCTCCGCGAGCAGCACAGAGGCCCTTTCAACACCCAGAAATAGATCTCCCATTGAGCCTCTGTTTATCTCCTCTGACCATAAAAAGCAGCTGGCCCCCAAGGAAAGGCGGGTGGCCGCAATTAACTCCAGGAGGCCATAAGCCGGAATCCTGAGCAGAGAGAATAAAGCCTGCTCAAAGAACTTTGGGAATCATGTTGCTGGCTCATTGCAAGGACCATTCAGTCCTGCAAGGAGTAAATCTGGGGACGAAACACCACACCCATCACGTCCAAGTTTCCTGTAGTCCCCAGAGGCCCTCAGAATCATTTCATTATTCTCAGAGTTGCTTCATGATGATTATTTATTAAATATGTACCATATGGATAAATACTGGTGTGTTGTTAAGCGAGAGGTATTTAGAAAGCCTTGATTGTTGATACAACTGGCCTTACCGTCCACTACTTTGTATTCGGACTTCGTTCAGTATTAGACTAACAGTAATTATGAAATCAGATGATGTTGTAAGACGACCTCAGGCAATAAACTGTTTCTATTAGAACACTTTTAGTTGTTCTAATACTGTTGCTGAATAATTACCAAGTCATTAGGAAACAGCTTCAAACATCTGTCATATTCTTGCTAAGAGCCTTTAAAAACACTATTCTTGCTGCTTATCTTCTATACAAACACATTAATGAAAGCCTGAAAAATTTGCAATAATTTAATTCATTAGGCATGTATCCAGGAGCAGAACTAGGAAATATCAAATGCAACCAAATCACCCTCTGGGACCTATTTGCAGATGACTCTCTCAGCTCACACCATTGCTACTCCTAAATAAACCAAAGTGAGGCCCCACATCTTTAACCCCAAATTTCTCTGAGGCTGAACAAATGTGCTCAAAGCTATTGGTAGACAATTTCATTATAAAATCCAAGCTCTTGGCATGACACTTTTATTTTATCTAAACATTATTTTATAAAACAAAAATAAATGTTCCTGATGAGTATGGGTTTCTGATGCAGTGATGCAATCCCCCAGTAACTGATCTCACCCTTCTGTGGACAACAAAAATAAGAACTCGCTACCCGAAAAGGCTGAGAATAAACAAGTCCAGGCAGAGTGTGGTGCTGAGTCCGAACATGCAAACGCTACTACCCCGAGGTGGAAAGGGTCTTAGCTTCCCTCAGACAATTTTGTCCCACAGGCAAGGTTTCAGAGGGCGCAGCTGCTGGAACTTTGCAGAAACCCTTGCCAGCTCACCTGCCTTCGGAACCACAGAAAGAAGGCAGGACAAGAGGGGCATCTCGGAGGGAAGAGAGCTGAGAAAGGGAAAATGAGTGAAAATAGAAAGCCCAGTAAAGACATAGAAACTGTTTTTTTTTTTTTAAAGAATCAAACAAAAAATTAGCACCAAACAATATAATCTTTGGAAAGCTTCACTGGATGAGTTCGAAAGTATAATGGAGATAACACACTAAAGACTCAGCAAGTGTGATGATGGACCAATAAAAATCATTGTTATCTGAAAAACAAAAAGAAAAAAGATTGAAGAGAAATATGTAGAACCTTAAGGATCTGTGGACCAACATGGGAAGTTCTGAAGGATGTGCCCTCGGAATTCCAGGTGGAGAGAAGAGAGGTTGGAGGACAGATTGCAAAGAGATTGGGGGAAACTCTGGAAAGTGTCCCTTCACTTAATCGTGGTCATGATTTCCAGGCACAATATGTGGAAATGCATTTAATTGTACACTATAAAAGTTTAATGTCATTTGTGCTTTAATGAAATTGTTTAAAACTTTTAAAATTTGCATACCCACACAAAAAAGGGAAAAAAATGTTTTTACACCTGAAACTGAGGGTCCTTACAACTTTGATTGAATTAAGTTTTAAACATTAGTTCTAGAAATCATCTCTCTGTATATATATGTATAGATATATATAGATATATAGATATATATATAGTAAGGATATAGAGAGAGAGGTAGATCTAGATATATAGATATAAATATATACTATAGTCTCTCTTTATAGAGAGAGAGATTGATAGATTAGATAGATAGAAAGATAGATAGATAGATAGATATTCCTTAGAAACCTAGCCTCTCCCTGAATAATTAACAACCCCAAGGCAGCAGAAGACAGTAGCCAGGAACCTGACCAATAGTCACAAGGTTGGGGCCTCTGGCAGGCTGGAGAGCTTGACTGAAGTTGTATTTCAGACCCTGAGCCCTAAGGTGACACTACCATTAGGCTACATGTTCATGATGCCAGACAGAGGGACACGGGAGCAGCCCTCAGAACTGCCCTTAAACCCTGAAGAAATGAACAATTACCCTTATGTGGCCCCCAACCAATCAGCTCCCAGCACAACCTGAACCCCTTAACCCACGGTATCTTGTGATTTTTCCGTATATAATCTGTAGCCGCCATTGAGGAGTCAAGTTTTCTGCATTAGCTTCCCATCTCCAAATTGGTCAACTCAATATTCAACTACTTTTTCTTTTTATACTGTAAACTTTCTACATTTATTTGGGCCAGTGCACACAGGCAGATGAAATGAAAAACACTGGGGTTCCAGTGACACCCCCAAATAATATTAGAGTGGTTTTTGTGTTCTTCTATTTTTTGTATGTTCTTACGTCTCATTATGCACTGGTCTTTATTTGGTGTTCAAATGTTCTGTTTTAAAATTGGGAAAAATTAAAATTATCTTTTTCTAAATAAGCAACTTAGATTAAATATATTACTTATCTGGTCATGTATTTGAGTATTTCCATTAGTGTTTTCAAGAATATTTAAATTTTATATTTGTCTTATCTATTTGATATGTTGTATGTTTAAAGTGTTTCTTCTTTTATTTTATTTGAACTAGCTGACCCCAATATTAAGTTTCTGATTTCTGGTTATCTGAAAGAGAAGAAAAACACAAAAATACATGAATCATAATAGCTATCTTACCCCACTTAAATAGTTTAAACTTAAGCCAAAAATAATATAAACCAAGCTAAAACTTAGAATGATTAGGGGTTAAAACTACCTTCTGAGCCCATTATTAATATTTTTTTTACTTAGGGATGTGAAAATTAACTTAATCACAATGTTCTGCTATTTTATTTTATTTTATTTTATTTTTAGATTTTATTTATTTATCTTTAGAGGGGAAGGGAAGGAGAAAGGGATAGAAATATCAATGTATGGTTGCCTCTCCTGCGTCCCCTACTGGGAACTGGCCTGCAACCCAGGCATGTGCCCTGACTAGGAATCGAACTGCAATAGTCTGGTTTGCAGGCCCCGCGCTCAATCCACTGAGCTACACCCGCCAAGGCTGCTGTTTTAATATTATGATGATTGTTTTCATAACTATTTTAAATTCCTACACTACATAAGAATTCTGTGTCCTCTTAAGCATATACCTCTAGGATGTCATTGTAAGAATTCACTTTTCGTCGATGTGGGCAGGAGAAACAGACAGCTTACTGAGTAATGTATATTTATTTGTGGTTGATAATTTGTTTGTATATATACCTTAAATAGAATGTGTTCAGGACAACTGATGTTATAAACTGTTGCATTGCAAGTATTTCTCACTTTTATAGGGACCATTTGGATTTTATTACACAGCTATCTTTTCTTTATTAAAAGTTATAATCTAAGCCAAATGGCCTTAATTTCCAGTTAAACTAAAAAGAACACAAATTAAGTATTTTGTAGACAAACATTAACTAGTGACCTACTTGGTGGTGTTGGAAATGATTATATTTCATCAAATCACTGTCATTATATAGCCTTGGAAATAAGCCTAGAATCTCAAGCTGTGCCCGCCAAAAAAGAAAAGCCCAAGAGGAGACCTTGCTTGAAGGTAGTAGTTTATTTGGGGATGTGAATTCAAGAAATAAAAGGGAGCCACTAGGGGATAAACTGGGGAAGGAAGGAGAGCATAACCGAGGATGCATTATCCAGGCTCTGTGCGTTATCACACAGGACCCTCTAAAGAGCCATGTGGACTGTGTGTCACAGTTGCCCACCCCAAACACAGAAGCAGAGATGTTCATCCACCTGCTCTGATCCCCATTAGCTAAGGATTGCTCCATGGGACAGTACCTTGCTCCTACTTCCGTGTTTGCACCTGAATCTCAAGGGCATTCTAGGAGGTAGAGGCAGAGAGCTCCCAGGATGGAAGTCTGAGGAAGGTGCTGCCAACTCTCACTTCTTGGTAACTGATGGCCCTCACATGGCTGAAGTCAAAGGATGCTCCGAGGAGATCTGAGAGCACAGAGGTGTCAAGACAACATCGTGGGTCTAAAGACACACACACACAACCCTTTAGGTGTATTGTGCATGTCCTGAGGCTGGCCTCCATCAGCTTTGGAGAATCAATTATGTTCATCTCTTTCAGAATTCTTGTTCAGTGACACCATGTTGGTAATTTCAAACTGGCAAAGATGGGGGCTTTGCACTACAGAAATTGGCAAACCGTGTAAACCAGAGCATTTGGGGTGGGGGGTTGGGAGTGAGGGTGGAGCAGAGAGGTGGTTTACTGGCATACCACTGGTGTGGATGTGTGTGTGTGCACATGCATAGATACGTGTGATAAAGGTGTCACTAATTTGCAAATTGTATTTTTGTAAAATAATAAAAATAAATTAAAATTTAAAAATAATAATTTATTGGTTCCAAAGTGACTATCCATAAGAGCCTTTCTAAGGAGAAATAGAATTGAAAATACGAGGAAAATGTTATTGCCACCACCTGCNTGTTCATCTCTTTCAGAATTCTTGTTCAGTGACACCATGTTGGTAATTTCAAACTGGCAAAGATGGGGGCTTTGCACTACAGAAATTGGCAAACCGTGTAAACCAGAGCATTTGGGGTGGGGGGTTGGGTGTGAGGGTGGAGCAGAGAGGTGGTTTACTGGTATACCACTGGTGTGGATATGTGTGTGTGCACATGCATAGATATGTGTGATAAAGGTGTCACTAATTTGCAAATTGTATTTTTGTAAAATAATAAAAATAAATTAAAATTTAAAAATAATAATTTATTGGTTCCAAACTGACTATCCATAAGAGCCTTTCTAAGAAGAAATAGAATTGAAAATACGAGGAAAATGTTATTGCCACCACCTGCCAACCCAAAGGTTAGATAGGAAAGCAAAGAGGACGTTAGCTCAGGTAATAGTGATGACAATCTGTCAAGGTCTTGCTGGTGTAACCATGAAATTGTCCAGGTTCAAAGATGGGGCCATGCAGTGCAAGCAGCCCTCCCATCCTTTCAAAGTTCCCCGTTAAAAAACAAGTGTGTTTTACAATTTAAACATTGTCCTTTTTGGCCTAGGTTCAAACTATTGAAGTCGTCGTATCAATTATACCTTCTCACAATTTGCAAAATCTTACTTATAACAGGATCCAAAAGCTTCGACCAATTTAGAGAACAATCCAACGACCAGATACAGAAGGGCTCATCAGACAGGAGTATTTGTTCAAAGGGCCAGAACACACGGACAGGAGAAACCTCTGCAAAGTCCAATTCTTTTTTTTTTAATTTTTTATTGTTGTTCAAGTACAGTTAAAGGCTGGTTTTTTAATTCAATAATTGTCTTTGCTGTCAGGACCCAGGACTATTCTATGCATATTTTTCCCATGTGATTTATTAGTAAAGTAAATAGTCTAATTGTGGGACTACAATCACATTTTAAAATTCACAGTTTAAATTATTTTTCATGATACTTCTACTTAGTAGAAACTAAAATAAAAGTTTCTGGTAGTGAACATTCTAGGTTCTAGTGAAATGTACTCAGCAGCATAAATTTTAGCTGAATCAAGTGATAATTAAAGCCATAAGAATTATAATGATTCCCCTGGACTCCCTCCTTGACTGTGCCTCTCTCTTGTTGAGTAGAGCACTCCCTTTGTATTCGGTGCTTGCCTTTCTGAAATGACCCATATTTGGTTTTAGGTTTGAATTTACTCTTGCCTTGTAATAAGTCACTTTCTGTGTATCATGAAATGCATCTAGAGTACGGTGGTGAATTTATTTAAGTCTAGTGGCTCATTCCCGTGCTTGTTTTTTCCTGATAAATACATGTAATAACATTGTAATCAACTCCCAACAGTTGTATCAACATTGTTGTGGTTTGCATGATGATCGTTGTTACGTTTTAAACCTACCGCCACACTACTATATGCCATGGTAATTAGTGAGGTCAGTGTTATGTGCTTAATGCACATGGAGAGAAGCAGGAAGAGACTGAGAGAAAGTATTTACTGTGAGATCCTTGAGAAGCTGTTTGGCATAGTAAAATCCAAAGCTTTAGCTTTAAACAGACTTGCTTTCACCAATAACTGGTAATCTTGGGTAAATTCATTAATCTCTCTAAACCCCAGGTCTTTCTTCTACAAAAAAGAAATACAATATAATCTAACCCACAAGATTCTTGAAAATCGTAATTTATTATAACCTATAGCAAAGCCTTAGCACCATGCACATATGGAACAATATCACATTCAAAAGATCAAACTGAAATAAAATAATAACATTTTATTATCTCATCTAGAAAATTGGGATAATAATTGCTAATTTTTAAAGATACAGTGAGAAGCAAATGAGTTTACATATGTAAATTGCCCAGCAAAGTGCTTAAAACAAAATAGATAATCAAGAAGTGATAGCTATTATCATCACTGGATTTGTTGTCACTGAAATAAGGTCATCTTTTATAAAACAAGCTTTTATTTTAAAGTGCTTATGATTTGGCACCCTCTGGTGTTCATCTTGGGCACTGCAATTTGAATCTGTTCAGCTTAGATCACTGATTCCTCTGGTACAACCGTTTACAATCATTTTGCCATATTCAAATGAGCAGTTTCTTAATTTTTTTTACTTAAACTAACTTATTTCCTAAAATAAATATAAATAAATATATTTCCAAAGCAGGTTTTCTATCATTATGATAAACGGAAAATCATATTTCCCAGTGTGTTTAATCTTGGGGTCATTTATTTTTTAAAGTGCTGTCTTACTTGTTTTTATTTTAGGGAAACATATATAAAATACCAAGTAAAATAAATTTGATCAATGCCCCTGGACTATGGACAGTTTTTTGTAGTAAAAATGATTAGCTCATTGGTACCAATATGGTGACTGACTTGAAGGAAAAAAACAAGATAAAAAAAATTAGAGTTCGATTATGCAGTCCACAATGAAGGAACATAAAAAAAGTCATTGCATTTGTCATTAGTGTGGAACCATGAGAGTTAAAAATAGTTTTAGGGCATTACAAATAAAAAGGCAGCAATTTATACTCTTTAAAAAAAAAGACTCATTAAATTAAGCAATGGAGTTTATTGGAAGAAATGAAACAATCTAAGAGACAAAAAGTACTGAAGGAAGAATAGATTTCTTAGAATGAAAAAAGGATATCACGTGCCAAGCAGAAGTTAGTACAATGACAAGCAAGTCTGGATAACAGCAAATAGAACCACGATATTTGAATAAAAGGTAGACTAAATGCTCAATAGTAGCATATAAATTATAGAAAAAATTCCCTTAAATAATTGCATTGTGTACTTCAGATCTCATGCAGCTCTCATAGAAAATGACAGATCTGGGTGGAGCATTAGAGCTTGTGAAGGGGTGGAAATGGATGGCGAGTCCCTCACTGCGGGTCGTCATCTCCAGAGTGAGCCTGTGCGTCTGCGTGGGGGCAGCGTGGTGTTTCAGCGAGAGTGGTCTGGAGGTAGAAGAACTTTTGTAAAAAGGTAAGGTAGAAAGCAAAACCCCTTGAATAGATAAGAAGAGTTAAAAGCGGGAGAAAATCTTTTTTTAATAATTCAAGACATTGAATTTTTCAAGCAGTTTGATGGATCCTGTTTGCTCTCAGATTGATTCCATTCACCAGCAGTTCTGCGGCTGCTACGCTCATTTGACAGTTCTGGGGGATAATTAAGCATTTCCCTCTTCTGAACTGGTTTGAAATGTCACATTGCTTGAGAGTTCCTGCGGTGTGTCGGGTAATGTTGATTTTCTCCATTTTCCTAGTGACTGCTTTAAACCGCTGCCCCCGCTCATGAATAGAGCGGCCCTTTTCCTCCTCCCCTGGAAAGACAAGGGACTGGTTAGTGGCGTCATTCGATGCACAGAAAGTGGAGCGTCCTGACACAGAGGTAGGTCGATATTTCTCAGAGAAAGTCAGGGTGTTTTGCTCTTCTTTTTCCCTCAAATGTTTCCATTAATACCATACAACACTTATTCTAGGTGAGTTTAGTCCATTAAACTTGGTGTTTAGTTTATAGTTTCACTGACTGCTCTCTGATATTATTAGTGTATGAGCTGTGACAATAATTGTTCCCAAGAGAGGAGGGAAAGGAAATTAGAAATTGGAGGCAGACCGCTATTTGTGTTAAGATCATAGGTTGAGGAATTTAGTCTGGGATCATATCCCAGATGTACTGTTATTAACTGTCTGACTTAAGTCACAAATAATCTCAGTTAAATAAGACTCGGTTTCTTTGCCTGTAAAAAAGAGACAAAACTAGCTACTTCCAAGGAGATTATATGCACACACACCCGGGAGTGGCGGGGTGGTTGGTGGGACAGGCCTTTCCAAAGACCTGCCAAAAGCACGAGGGAGAGGTGAGAAGATGTTTAGGTGAAGGAAGGTTGGTCCATAAACCCCCCAAAATGAAGGGTTAAATCTGGGAATTAGTTATAGGTAAGGTTAGACAGGTGAGTGAAAGCCAAAGAGAATGCCATGTGTTTTATTTTACTATTAGAAGTCATGTTTTCATATAGTAATAAAAAACCCAAACTAATAATATTGACTTAAGTATACATTACCAATTTTATTTTGGACTGTGTCAAATAACAACTTCTCTCTCTCTCTCTCTCTCTCTCTCACACACACACACTCTCTAACTTTAAACATTCTAAATATGCATGTGAAACCATTAAGAAAATCAATTAAATAATAGAATTATTGTGTATATATTGAAACAATTACAGGGAAATAGTGAAATAAGCAAAATGGCCGGGTTCAGAATAAAAATGTACACAGTAAGATGGTAGAAATAAATGACTCTATGTGAAGCAATTACACACAATGTTAAAGAAATAGATTGTCAGACTGTATAAAACAAACAAACAAAACTCTGCAGCATGTTTTTCAAGACAGACAACAGAGAAAGACTGAAGGTAAAAGTTGAAAAAAGTCCTATCAGGTAAATACAAACCCAAAGAACTATGACATAGCCGTGCTAATATTGGCTTAAGCAGTATTTCAAGGCAAAATAAAGAGAGTCAGTATACAAAGATAAAAAATTAACTTCACTGGAAGGATATAATATCTTCTAAATAGGAGATATTAACTACACCATTATAATGGAAACCTTTCACACACCACTTTTAATAATTGATTGAATATGCAGAAAAAATCAATAAAGGCATAGAAGATTTCGCCCTGGCTGGTGTAGCTCAGTGGATTGAGCGCGGGCCTGTGAACCACACGATCACAGTCAGATTCCCAGTCAGGGCACATGCCTGGGTTGCAGGCCAGTTCCCGGTTCCCGGCAGGGGACGCACGAGAGGCAACCATACATTGATATTTCTCTCTCTCTCTCTCTCTCCTTCCCTTCCCCTCTAAGATAAATCTTTTAAAAAAAGATATAGAAGATTTCCACAACATAGTAAACAAGTTTGATCTAAATGGAATGTAGATATTTATGAATGGGGGTATATACATTCCTTCAAACATAAATAAAAAAATTAAACAATGACTATATATTACACAATATAGTATGACTCAACAAATTTTGAAGAGGTGATGTCAAAAAGACCACATTTGTTAAACACATGTAATTAAATTGAGAATAAAAAGCAAAAAGACATCTCATTAAGTTAGATACTAAAAACATAATTCTAAAACAGTTCTTAGGTCAAAAAAGAAATAAAAATAAAATGTAAAATTATTTAGAGTTAAATAGTAAAAGCGCTACATGGCAAAATTTGAGGTCTCAGTATAGTGACACTCAGAAGAAAATCTAAAACCTTACCCATATTAGAGGAAAGAAAGACAAATGTGAAGAGCTGGTCATCCCACTTAAAAAGTCACTCACAAATACAGATTCAAATTTTCTAAACAAAATATTAGCAAGCTAAGCTGGGTTTATCCAAAGGATACAGAGCAGATTTACATTAGAGAGTGCATTCATATAATTCCCTATAATAAAAGATTCAATAAAAACTATATTTAACTCACTAGATGAAGAAAAATCACTTGCAAAAAATTAAACATCTACTCAAGGTGAAAAACTAAGAAAACATGAAACTGAAACGAATTGCTACAAAAAAATCTATTATATTATCCTAAATAATTAAAAATCAGAAATTTTGCTTTAAAATTTGTAATTTTAAAGAAGACAAAATGTTTACACTTTTGTAATGTTTACACATTTTACACAAAATGTGTATAGAAAGAAGACAAGAATGTTTATACTTGCCACTTCTGTTTAGTTCTTGTACTGAGAAGGGGTTGATTAATACATACAGATGGGTGATAGTTAATCAGATATATAGACAGTTGTTTTTTAAGATTATCTATCTACCTAGATAACCCAAAAGTATATCCAAAAATGAGAATTTAACAAGTTTAGTGAATGAAAAATCAATATTAAAAATTTTACTATATTTCTAAACATCAAAAAGCTAGAAATTATAATTATAAAAGTACTCTTTTAATAGTAGCAAAATACAAGGAGCCTAGGAATGAATATAACAAAAGAGGTTCAAGGTCTCTATTAAGAGATTAAAACTTTATTGAAAGATATTGAAGAAAACTTAAATGAATGGAATTAGTTGCTATAATCATGGGTGAGAAAACGGAAGATATTATTATTTAAATATGGAAGACAAAATATTAAATCCTTTAGAAGAAAATACATAAAATACATTTATAACTCCAGGATAATGACTATCACTTACCAAACAGAAAAGCACGACAGAGTTTATGATAATGGACAATAGATGTGTGCCAATATTAGATCGGTTCAATCAAAAAAGAGAAAGAACTTCTGGCACTGCCTTTCTGCAGAGGCAGAGGGCAGCAGCCACACTGATCATGCCACTTTCTCCTGCTCTTCCCCCCTCTCTCTCTGGAAATGAGGTAAGGCCCCTCGGAGTCCTTTCTTGGACAAAGGCATCTGTTCAGGCAGCAGATGAGGAATGACCGACAATGACAGAGACAGGAAAACTCTAAGCAGATCTATGTGGGAAAAATGGGCAAAAAGTGCCCTCCTTGGCTAGGTCCAAAGGATCTCCCTGTACTGCAGTCCTCCCTGAATTATTCAAGATAGTCATTTTCATTCATAAAGACTCTGGATCTTGAAGAACAAGTTAAAGCTATGGTTCTCACCTTGGGGTAACTTTGCTCTCCAGAAGACATTTGACAATGTCCAGAGAAATTTGTGATTGTCACAACTGGAGTTTCTACTGGCATTTAATGGGGAGAGGCCAGGGATGGTCCTGTATGTCATCCAACACAACAAAGACTTAGCCGGTAAAAATGCCAATAGTGTGCGGTTGTGATGCCCTTCATTAACACTTTGGAAAACAGATACATTTAGATGTTTTTAAAGATTGCTCTTTACACAGAGCTGCCAGCAGCACCAAGCAGGAAAGAGCTGACCCTTTTACACAGATTTGCCCCTCACATGAAACAGAGGGCTAATTTATCCAAAACTACACATTATTGGAAATAATCTGGGACAGACCAAGATGTGTGGCTCGGGGTGGAGGAACACACCCACCATCTTCCCTGAGGGACTGAACAGTGCCTCCCAGGAGAGAACCAGGAGTTACACCCTCCCGATCACCAGAAACGCCCTGTGGAGGCAGGTGGAGGTGGTACATGTGGTGCTGCCGAGGTTAGACGAACCACCTGCTGATGCAGAGACAGCAGGGCAGAACAGTGAGGATCAGTCAAGCCTGAAGGAGACAGCCACAGATTGTGGATTGTTTGTAGCCTCAAAAAAGGCTGCCTAAAGCTAGATGGAAATACCAGCTGACAATACCAGGGACAGATCCTGAAGGAGAAGACAACAGGCAAACATACACTAGACTCTGCTGAGATTAATCCCAACTTATTCTTTTTTATTATGTTTTGTCCTGCATAGTTTTTTAACATTGATCTTTGTCTTCAATTTTGTCCCTATTACTTCATCATTTTTAAATTTTATTTATACATATTTTTATTTTTATTTTAGTTTTATTACAAATCTCCTATTTTACTCTTTTTCTCTATTACTTCATTTTACCTTCATCCTCTCTTTCTTATTTTTGTTTTAAACTTTATTTTTCCCTTTCAATGCCTTGCATTGAAAGGGAAAAATAAGTTTGTTTCCATTCCTCATTCTTACTATTTCTCCTCCCTCCATTCTCTCAAAACCCATTTTTTTCATTAGTCATCTCACATTATTTTTCCCTTTCTTATAATATCCTATTCTTGTTCCATCTTTATTAATATTTGTTCAGTTGTTATTGGTATTGGATTGTTGCATTTCTTCAATTTTATTCCTAGTTTTTCATTTTTTAAATTTTAGATCTCATATTTTACTGTTCCCCTGTCCTACTCCATTTTGCATGTCTCCTGCCCTCTCTTATTTTCATTGTAAATTTTGTTTTCTCCCTTTATTAGCCTGGTTTCTAACCCTTATGCTTATTATTTCTTCACCTTCTATCCTCTTAAAATCATTTTTCCATCCTTTAGAAATCTCACAGTCTTTTTTTCTTTTTGTTCTTTTTTCATAATATTCTTATTCTCTTTCCACCTTTATTAATTTTTGCTCATGTGTTGTGTATATCACTGCAGTGATTGTTTTTCTTAAATTTAGTTCCTATTTTTTCACTAGTTTTTTCAAATCTCATATTGTATGCTTCCTTTTTCTTATTCTGTTTTGCTCTATTCACTACCTATTTTATTTACACTATAAATTTTATTTTCTCCTTCTCTTCACTTTGTTTCCATTTCATACTCATTATTTTTCCTCTCTCTACCCTCTCAAAATCATTTTTCTTTCCATTAGTCACCTCATATTCTTTTTTCTTTTATATAATATATCCTTATTCTCTTTCCATCTTTATTAATCTTGGTGCATTTGCTGTTAACATCATGGCAGTGGTTGGCGGGCATTTTTACTGGTTGGGTGTTGTTTGCTGGGTTGTTTTGTTTTGTTCTGGCAGCTCCTGTACAACAGCATACAAGATTTAGTGGGAGTTGTGACTCTCAGTCAGCCAGCCAGCCAGAGGGGAGAACCCACTGATGAACAAGCCAATGACAACAAAAACCCAATTACAACCAGAGAGCCCACATAAATAGCATAAAGGGAATCCCTAGAGCAACCATCTCAGGTGATCAAAGAGACTGCACCATCAAGTCCCACAGCTCTCCTACCACATAAGTCCACTCCACAAATACAAACAATCAAAGCACATCAATAAAGTATGCAGAAACAAATTAAAAGAGTCACCAAAATGGGGAGACAAAGAAACAACCCCCAATCAAAAGGAAAGGAGGAATCCCCAAAAGAGCACTAAATAAAATGAAGGCAAGAAATTTATCAGACATAAAGTTCAAAACAATGATTGTAGAGATGATAAAGGAACTCATAACTATAAGGAACTTACTGGGATAGAAACTATGAATAAGAGTCAGTAGGAAATGAAGAATGCAATATCTGAAACAAAGAACACACCAGAAAGAAATAGAAACAGGCTAGATGAAGCAGAGGATTGAATAGCAAGTTAGAAGACAAAGTAGAAGAAAACACCTAGTCAGAGCAACAAGATGGAAAAAAATACTAAAAAAGAAAGAAGATAGTTTAAGAGAGCTGCAGGACAATATGAAGCATAACAATATTTGCATCATAGTGACACCAGAAGGAGAAGAAAAGGAGCAAGGGAGAGAAAACTTGTTTGAAAAAAAAATGATGACAGAGAATTTCCCTAACTTGATGAGGGAAAAACTCATGCAATTTCAGAAAGCACAGAAGGCCCAAATCAAGATGAACCCAAAGAAGCTCAATCTAAGACACATTATAATTAAAATGGCAAAATTTAAAAACAAGTAGTGAGCCTTAAAGGCAGCAAAAGAAAAACAGTTAGTAACATGCAAGGAAGCTTTGATAAGGCTATCAGCTGATTTCTCAGAAGAAACACTACAAGCCAGAAGGGAATGGAATGAAATATTCCAAGTAATGAAAACCAAAGACCTGCAACCAAGGCTACTTTAACCAGCAAAACTCTCATTTAAAATGGAAAGTGAAATAAGAGTTTCCGAGATTTTTAAATAAAGGCTAAAAGGCAAGAGATGCTAAAGGGACTGCTTTAAGAAGTTGACCAGAGAGAGAGAGAGAGAGAGAGAGAGGAACACAGGCAAAAAAGGAAAAATAACAGTGAATAAATATCTATTAATAATAACTTTAAATGTAAATGGATTAAATGTCCCAATCAAAAGACATAGGATAGCTGAATGGATGAGAAAACACAATCCACATGTATGCTGTTTACAAGAGACCCACTTCAGGACAAAATATCTACAAAGACTGAAAGTCAAGGGATAGAAAAAATATTCCAAGCAAATGAACATTAAAAAAAAGCTGGGATAGCAATACTTATATCAGACAAAGTAGACTTCAAAACAAAGTTCATAACAAGTGACAAAGATGCCCTCTACGTATTACTTAAGGGAGATGTCCAACAAGAGGATATAACTCTTATAAGCATATATTACATATACATAATCATATATTACATATATTACAATTGCCCAACATAGTTGCTCCTAAATATATAAGACAAATCTTGGAGAACTTTAAGAAGGAGAATGACAGCAATACAGTCATCATAGGGGATTTTAACACCCCAGTATCAACAATGGATAGATTGTCCAAACAAAAAGTCAACAAGGATATCATGGCATTGAATGATACCCTAAATTGAATGGACTTAATTGATATTTACAGAGCATTTCACCCCAAAGAAGCAAAACATACATTTCTTTCAAATGCACATGGACCATTTTCAAAGATAGATCACATTGTACGGCACAAACCTTGACAAATTCAAGAAAACTGAAATCATACCAACCATCTTCCCAGATAACAATGGGTTGAAGCTAGAAACCAACATTAAAGAAAAACTCAAAAACATTCAGATACATGGAGACTGAATAGCATATTATTAAATAATAAATAGGTTAACAATGATGTCAGGGAAGAAACCAAAAAGTATTTGGAAACAAATGCAAATGAACACAAAACAACCCAAAACTTATGAAGCACAGTGAAGGCAGTCTTGGAGGGAAATTCATAGCAATATAGGTTTACCTAATGACAGTAGAAAAATCTCAAATAAACAACCTAACTCTTCATTTAAAAGAACTAGAGGAACAATAACAAATGAAGTCCAGAGAGTGTAGAAAAAATAATCAAGATCAGACCACAGTTAAATGACATAGAGACTAAAAAAATAATTCAAAGGATCAATGAATCCAGGAGCTGGCTCTTTAAAAAGTTAAACAAAATTAACAAACCATTATCCAGACTCACCAGTATAAAAAGAGAGAGGACCCAAATAAATAAAATCAAAAACAAAAGAGGAAAAGTAAAAACTGATACCACAGAAATACAAAGTATTGTAAGAAATTACAATGAACACCTATATGCCAAGAAATTGGGCAACCTGGGCACAATGGATAAACTTCTAGAAACATTCAATCTTCCAAAACTAAATCAAGAAGAAGCAGACAGTTTGAATAGACCAATAACAACTAGTAAAAATCGAAGCAGTAAGCAAAAATCTCCTGGCACACAAAAGACCTGGAGCAGATGCTTCACAGGCAAATTTTACCAAATCTTTAACAAAGAACTAACTCCTATCCTTCTCAAACTAATGCAAAAAAAATCAAGAAGAGGAGTCTTTGAGAAGAGTCCCAAACACTTTTTACGAGGCCAGTATTATCCTAATTCCAGAACAGGTAAAGACATGACAAAGAAAGAAAATTACAGGCCAGTATGTCTGATGAACATAGATGCTAAAATCCTCAATAAAACATTGGCAATCCAGATACAACAATACATTTAGGCTGTTTTATAAAATAATATTATAAAATATTATAAAATAATACATTATAATATTATAAAATAATACATCATGATCAAGTGCTATTTATCCCAGGGATACAAGGATGGTACAATATTTTCAAGTCAATAAACATGCTACCACATAAAACAAATCGAAAGATAAAAACCATGTGATCATATCAATGGACAGTAAAAAAGCACTTAATAAAATCCAGCACCCATTTATGATAAAAACACTCAGCTAAGTGGGAATAGAAGGAGCATACCTCAACGTAATAAAGGTCATATACAAGAAACCTACAGTCAAAATTATACTCAATGGACAAGAAGTAAAATCTTTTCCCTTAATCGCAGGAATAAAACAAATGTGTTCACTTTCATTGCTCTTCTTTAACATAGTACTAAAGTTCTAGCCACAGTGATCAGACAAGAAAAAGAAATCAAAGGCATCCAAATTGAGAAGGAGGAAGTAAAATTTTCATTATTTGCAGATGACATGACAGTGTACATAGAAAACCCCATAGTCTTCACCAAAATACTACTCAGACTAATAAGTAAATTTGGCAAAGTAGTAGAATACAAAGTCAATATTCAGAAATTGAAAGTATTTTTGTACACCGACTATTAACTATCAGAAAAAGAAACTAGGAAAAAAATCCCATTTACTACAGCAACAAGAAAAATCAAGTACCTAGGAATAAATTTAACCAAGGAGGTAAGAGACCAATACTCAAAAAACTGTAGAAAACTGAATTAAAAAATTGAGGAAGACACAAATAAATGGAAGCATATACTTTGTTCACAGATTGTATAAATTAACAACATTGAAAGTCCATACTACCCAAAGCAATCTATAGATACAATGTAATCTCTATTAAAATACCAATGGCATATTTCACTGATCTAAAGCAAATATCCCCAAAGTTTATATGGACCCAAAGAAAACCCCAAATAGCTTGAGCAGCCTTGAGAAAGAAGAATAAACTTGGAGGAATCACAATACCTTATATAAAACTACACTACAAGGCCACTGTAATCAAAACTGCCTGGTACTGGCATAAGAACAGATGCATAGATGAATGGAACAGAATAGAGAGCCCAGAAATTAACCCATGTCTCTGTAGCCAATTAACATTTGATGAAAGTGGCATGAGCATACACTGAGATAAAAAGAGTCTCTTCAATGACTGGTGTTAGAAAATTGTACTGGTACATTTAAAAAAAATGAAACTAGGTCATACACCAACTTGTACCATACACCAGAATAAACTCAAAATGGGTAAAAGACTTAAATATAAATCATGATATTATAAAAGTCTTAGTGGAAAATTTCAGATATCTTGCATAGCAATATTTTTGCCAATATATCTCCTAGGGCAAGAGAAATAAAGGAGAAAATGAACAAATGGGTCTACATCAAATTAAAAGGTTTCTTTACAGCTAAAGAAACCATCTAAATAAAAATGGCAACCAACCATGTGGAAGAACATATTTGCCAATGGTATATCAGACAAGGGTTTAATCTCCAAAATATATAAAGAACTCATATGACTCAGCACCAGGAAGACAAGCAATTCAATTAAAAATGGGCAAAGGACCTTGAATAGACACTTCTCCAAGAGCAGATGGCCCATAGACAATTGAAAAGATGCAAAACATCACTAGCTATCAGAGGGATGAAAATTAAAACCACAATGAGATGTTACCTCATACCTGTCAGAATGGCCATCTTTAATAAATCAACAAACAACAATGCTGGTGAGGATGTGGAGAAAAGGGAACCCTAGTGCACTGTTGTTGAGAATGCAGACTGGTGCAGCCACTGTGGAAAACACTATGGAACTTCCTCAAGAAACTAAAAGTGGAACTGCCTTTTGACCTAGCAATTTTACTGCTGGGAACATACCCTAAAAATCCAAAAATACTGATTCAAAAGAACTTATGCACTCGTATGTTCTTAGCAGTGCTATTTACAATAGCCAAGTGTTGGAAGCAGCCTAAATGCCCATCAGTAGATGGTGGATCAAAAAGCTCTGGTACATTTACACAATGGAATACTACACAGCGGAAAGAAAGAAGGAGCTCCTACCTTTTGGGACAGCGTGATAGAATGTTATGTTAAGTGAAATAAGCCAGTCAGTGAAAGGTCAACACCATATGGTCTCATTTATAAGAGGAATCTAATGAGCAAAATAAACTAACAAGCACCATAGAACCGAGATATAGATAGATGGAATAGACTGACAGCAGCCACTGGGGAGAGAGGAGGGGCATAAAGGTGGAAAGAAGGGAAAGGGACCAGTGAAGGCACATGTGTGAATGACCCATTGACATAGACAACGGTGTGGGGATTGACTGTGGGACGGGGGGTGGGATGGATGGAGGAGGACAAGGGGGGAAATTGAGATAACTGTAGTAGAATAACAATGAAAAAAAGAGAAAAAGGGTGAAACAAAGTTCAAAAAATGTTTTAATAAATTTAACAGATTTTATGGTAAATATTTACTGAACCAAATTGAATTGAAGACAGAAGGCAAATAATTGTTTTGAACAGCTTTTTTTTAAAAAGTAATAAACAGCTTTAAAAAACTTTAAATAATTAGTCTTAAAGTAAATAAATATATTGCATGGAAAAAGATTAGTCTTTAAAAGTGATTTTATATTTTAGAGTTTTAAAGTATAAAGGAGTAAGCATTAACATTCAGGTACATAGGAATGTCAGGGTTCATTTAAATAATATGTCTCTTTATAATGAGCAAAAAGGGACCCTCATCCTCTAAATTATTTGAATTTTTATGCATACTTGATGGGTCCAGGAAATATGTCTAGAAATGTTTGAGGAATTTGGAAAAAACAAAATGTGTACACTAGGTTTTCTGTAAAGGATTTCATAAATGTAACCAATTTATTGAGAAGTCCCAAATTTTGAGTGATAAATATAAAATATGTGTTCCCCCAACTGGCTTGAAAATGGCTCTTTTGCAGGCAGCTGGTTCAGCTCCATTGAGTTTAGTTAGTTTTTGGTTAGTACAGCAGTCTCGTATTGGTATGTGATCCAGTCTCGTCTCAGCCTCAGAGTAAATCTTTCCTCCCCTCCCTCAGCACTGCTTGCAAAACCTCTCTCTCTCTCTCTCTCTCTCTATACCCCTCTTTTAGCTCTCTCTCCATCTCTCCCTCCACGTGTGGGTGTGTGTGCTTGTGCATGTGTGTTGGAGAATTACAAAGGAAAAACTAACAGGATTTTTTGCCCCTTTCTCTTCTAGGCACCAACCCCTCTTGGAAGAGTACTGGGTGGGAGTCGAGAGGAAGGGATGAGACCAAATGACTCCCTATTTAACTGGCTGACGTTGACATTCAGGAGCCCCTACATCCTGGTGGACCCTAGCTGATGGCCTTGTGGAGAAAAGGGTAAATTTTCTCTTCCTTCCTCTGGTTCTCATGACAGACTGAATAATCAAATCAACATGAAACAGACTGACAAGAGAAAAATCAAATTTAATTTGTGCACACAGGAACCCCACATGCATGACCGAGTCAGAGACCCTGCATACATAAGAGGTTCAGAGAAAAAAAGGAACATTTGGTATATGTGACATTCTGAGCTAAAGATGAGGTAAGGCACCTTGGGACCCTAGAGTTTTACTTCAGGGTAATAAAAAGAGACAATGTTCAGTAATTAATAGTTTGTCCACCACGTGGATAAGTCAAAAGAGGTTATTTCTGTTGATTCTTATTACGCGTAAAGGCTTAGCTAAAATTCTAAGTATTTGGAGAGTAGGGGGTAGAAGTTTCTTGAGCCTGCTGGGACTCCAATGCCTTAGGCTCAAAATAATCTACATAACACAGAGACGTGTTGGAATGACTTGTTCTGCACCCTGCAACCTCAGGCTACACTCTCTGATGTTCACCTCTTGACTCTCTACCTCAGTGATCCTGGCAAGACTGCAGCCCACTAATCTCTGGCCTCTACGGCCATCCCTCTGGCTGGTGGACTTGAACAAGAGACATGTTCTAAGTCCCCCTGAGGACTGAGGAGTTTGAAGAGTTTGTGGGGAGAAGGCAGTTTGGGTCTCCTATTGGAGCAACACCTCACCAACTCTCCCCATTTCCTTTTCCTCTGCTCTGCAGCATTATGTGGGTGGTACCAGCAGGCCAGCTGGCCAGGCAGGGGTCCCCTCAGGCAATAGCTGCTCTCCTTTCATTCAGCCCCTCTTAACTTCTTGAGGGACTCTGCTGCAGCCTTTTCTGCCCTGGTCTCTCTGCAGCCTCCTGCAAATGATGGTTCACTAGCTGGTTCTCTCCTAACTTCACCCACATGGGGCTCAAGGAAACATCTAGATGTTTTCCTACACCACTTAAAAGTGTGGGAAATACAAAGTCACAGTCATTCTCTCCTAACAGTCCTCAAAGCAATCTGGCCATCAGAGTTGCTGATGGGGGACTGTCTCAATCAGGTCCTCTCTGCTCTGAAGAGCAGGGGAGAGAAAACAGTGAGAGACACAGGCAGACACACAGGTAAGCTCTCCTTCAGACTTCTCTTCCCTCCCCAACTGCCCTGGAAGCAGGGGTGGGGGGAGGGCACCAGAAGCCCTTGCTTCTCCTGCTCTTTTCATTATTTCTTTTCATTATTTTCAGTTTACCTGGGCAGAAACGTTCTTAATTTAAAAAAAAAAAGCAAATCAGAATATCTGGAGACTGGGGCAAGTATCAGAAAAGTTTTTAAAGCCCCATGGGTGCTGTTGATGCAGGAGAGGGCTGGGGACCACCTGCCCTAGAAATCCAGACACCCAGTGGGCTGGGAGGGGAAAAAACATCCATTAACACCTCTTATAGCCACAAAATGCAGAACCCGGGGCATGAAAAGACTAAGAAACGTGCTTTAGGTTGCACAGTCATTTTCAGTGTAAGAATGTAATGGACCCCAAAGTCCATGTTCTCCTTCAATGTGTTTGTAATGTTTGTGAGCCAGAGCTACATACTTTATTTGTCCTCTCTTACTGCTTCCTCTCATTTCTGTGCTCCACCTACCTCCCAAGGACATCCATCTTCAGTGTGTTATGTTACAAATGACCTTGAACGTGGTTAGACAAGAACTGCTGAATACACTTTGGACATTTATGATTTCTGCTGCATCCCCACCTCTGCAGAAGATCAATTCTGCAGGACTGAACACTTACTGCATTGACTACAAACACTTCTTTTTTTCCCCTGCACAGTAGCTGCAGAGATGAAGAACAAAAGGAGGTAGATAACTGTTCAGTAAGCTTTAAGGAAGTTGAGAAAATTCACCATCCTCAGTGAAAAGGAAAAGAGACATCACAATAGTCTTCCCTGGCTAAACCATTATCTGGGGGCTAACACAACATACCTGGTTGACTCCTTCATCTTTTAGGACTCAGATGAGGCAAACATCTTTAAAGAAACGTTCCTTGATCTCTCCAGCACTCTGAGTTAGGAGACCTCCCTCACTGCTGACGTGCACACTGGGCTCACCTCGGCACAGCACCTATCATATTGCATGGCTTTATAAAGCTTCTGTTTATCTATCCGTCTCCCCAGACGGTGAGCTCCCTGGGTAAAAAGGAACAGGCCTTTCACTTGTATCTTTACATCTACCACAGTCCCTGGCACAGAGAATATTCAATGAGTATTTCTAATGAATATCAATATTTTATTATTATAAACAATGATATTAAAGGGATAGTATCTTAAAATGTTATGAATCAGAAAAATGAGTCAGAGTTTAGGAGAAGGTTAAATGACTCAAGCTGGAAAGTCATTGACTATTTTTAACTTCTTTTAACAGCTGGGAGTCAAGCCTAACCTGGTGTTTAATTTCCAGGGTGAAGAGGACCAGAACCACTGAACAGAATCTAAAACTGATTTAATCACTGATTGTGTTTTTAAAAGCACGGATTCTGACTTATCACTCGGTGCATCCATGGTCACTATCACCAAAAGCCATTTAAAAAGCCCTGTGCTTGGTGTTCTAAAGAGCAATTTTAATGTCAATGACTACAGATCAAGGATATCTTGAACATAACCCAAAAAATACTGATATGGTTTTACATGTGCCTGGAATCCATCAGTCTTCCTTCTCTCAAGCAACAATTTAAAAGTACATTGTGTTTATTAAGTCTATACTTTGAAATAACTTGGGCATGGATAAAATAGAACCTACTGGTCCCTTAGTTGTTTATTCACTACATTTTTTTGGAGCTATGAATTTGAATAAGGCTCTTTGGTAGGAAATATGGGGACTCAATATGGGACTGACAGTTGGCCCTGACAGACTTTACCATCTAGCTAAAAAAAAAAAAAACACGGAAAAAAATAGAAAACCAAGACCAAGTGTAAATAAACACTACATTTCCTTTTCTAGATGTGGATTGTGTAGGTGGGAAGACAAAGGGGAGATATGTAACCGCTAAAAATCCGAGCAGGTGAAACATGAGCTGATGATTCTTAGTCCCTGCTACGCTTTCTAGTCCAATTGCCAGGCCAGACTTGGAATAGAACTATACATATCTAGCTTTTTCTTAAAATGTGACTGCTCCCTCAACCTATAGACATGGCTTTATTGATTTCAGAGAGAGAGAGGAAGTGAGACAGAGAGAGGGGGAGAAAAACATCAGTGTGAGAGAGAAACATTGATCAATTGCCTCCCATATGTGCCCTGACCAGGGATTGAACCCACAACCTAGGTATGTGCCCTGAAGGGAAGGAACTAGGGACCTCTCAGTAATGGAACAATGCTCCAACCAACTGAGCCACACTGGCAATGGCAGGTTTTCTTTAATTAGAAAACGTATACACAGTTAATTTATTGTTTGCAAGTTCCACATTTGTGAACTTGCCTCATCACTAAAATTTATTTACAACACCAAAATCAATACAGCACTTTCACGGCCATTCCCAGACATTGGCAGAGTCGTGAAAAATTTGGGTGGACAGTCGTACACATTCCCAGCTGAGGTTCAACAACACTAAACTCTACCTTTTTATTTCAGCTCTCATACTGTACACAAGTACCCTCTCCACAGACCGTGATTAAACCATTTTGTGCACTTGGTGGTGAGGAGGGCTGGGAGTTGCTGTTTAAAATGGCCCCCAAGCACAGTGCTGTAGGGAGCTGCTGTAGTGTCCTGGGGACAAAATACATAAGTTGAAAAGGTTAATGAGTTAACCAGCAAAATATGTTAACAAATCTTTAAACAGAAACTCACAGAAAACAAGGTTATGTATTGGTGAGTTGATAAAAAGGTCGACTCCAGAAAGTAACAAAAACCGAAGGGTTTTCCCCCAGGAGCAATAGTCGTTTAGTATTGTAAATCTTCCCTCTTTCCTCTCTCCCGCGGTATTTGCCCTGGTACAACCGAATTCGGGGCCTACTCCAGCTCCGTGAGGCATTTATTTGGCCTGAGCAAGGGGCCTGAGCCAGGAGGGGGCGCCCTCCACCCAATGCTCAGAGTGGTCGGTAGGTGGCGCCCACCGGTGGCCTTTTTCTTTACCCCCCAAGGCCGTCTAGGCCAGGTGGACTGGGAGCCGAGGTAACCAGAAGCTGCTGCCGGAGGCTCTTCCCCGCCTTCCGAGCTCGCGACGCGCGTGCAGAGAGAGGGCGCCTGCGGCTGGGCCAGCTGCGTTCTGAACTCGGGCACCGCTGTCTGAATCTCTGAGAGCACGCTCCTGCCAACCCCAGCCCGAAGTCGGCCACCATGGAGGCGCAGGCACAAGGTGAGTGGTCGCCGACCGCCCTGAGGGCCAGCCCCCCCGTGCGCATCGAGGCGCTTTTCTTGCATCACCTAACTTCTAGGACAGAGCCGACCGGTGCCATCTTCACAGGCCCGTAACTCTGCTCCTACCCGCGCCCGCGGGATGGTTCCCACTCCCCAATCTTAGGGTTTGCCGTGGGGCTGGAGACCTGCGAAGGAGACGTTAAGTGGAGAGGTTCCTCCGTGGGAAATACGCCCACGGAATACTCTGGCCACTTTTCCCAGTTCGTCGCCACCCCCGGCTCCTGAACCTCGCAAGTGCCCAGAGGACCTGTTGTGCAGGCTTGGGGATCCGCGTTTTGTTCCTTTTCCCGCGGGGAGTGGGGGAGGGAGGGCGACTTCTCTCGCCCGGAGCGGCGGGCTTGCGTCCTGCACTTCCCAAGTAACAGGCTGGGCGCGGGGCGCCCAGATGTGGTGGGTCTCGGGTCTCCCGGATACGGGAGAGGCTGGCGGCGCAGGGACCGGCCTTCCCCGGTGTGGAAAGCGTTGCCCGCCCGCCGATCTGCAGCGGATCAACACGTCGTGTCCCGGTTTCCCTCGGTCCAGGAGCACCCTGTGCCTCCCCAGATGCACGGGGCGCCGGGTCGTGCTCCAGTTCCCCAGCTCCCCAGTCCCGGGGCCGCCAGCTGGAGGAGCCCGCGGTGCTTCTCGGAAGGCATCCTTATATCTGGGATCACACCGGGACGGGGTTAGGGAAGCCCAATGGAACCTTGCAGGAACAGGAGTAAACGGACTGTGGGAAGGAGCAGAGATGGGAGTATGTGAAGCACGAGACGGGGAGGAAGAACGCTGATTCTGGCACCTAACTCGGGAGCAACGCCGGGAAGGGATGGGTTGACTTCTGATTTCTTCGGCCTGTAAAAACAAACACCACACGTTTCTCACACAGTGTAAGGAATTCTGCGGTGACTTTTAAGGTAAATAAGAGAAGAGGATGTTCCTACGTGCTCACTTTCAGGGCCAGAAGCGTCCCGAATAAGACCGGTTCGTGGGGGGTGGGGGGGCAGGGGCCTGGAGCCATCCAACAGGTGA
Source organism: Sturnira hondurensis (assembly GCF_014824575.4). Classification (NCBI taxonomy): domain Eukaryota; kingdom Metazoa; phylum Chordata; class Mammalia; order Chiroptera; family Phyllostomidae; genus Sturnira; species Sturnira hondurensis. The sequence continues at coordinate 12,066,683 of NW_028077105.1, read as the reverse complement.
ACTGCCAGGATCACTACTGTCTGAACAATGTGAACCATCCTTGTTTGTTCCGCGAGCCAAGATCCTGCCCCTAAAGCTGCCCATTATATAAATAAGAAAGAATTCAACCCCCCTGAGATTGATCAAATTCAAAAACAGAGATCGGCCAAGAGGCTTTCTCTTCCGAATTGAAACAGATGGGAACAGCACTGGGGCTTTCCAACCTGACTTGCAAATTAGAATTATTTGGAGAGTTTTCAATGCTGGCGGTGGCTAATCCCAGAGCAATCAAACTGGCATCTCTGAGGTCCGGGCATGGGTATGTCTGATAGCTTTCCAGGTCATTCTGTTACTTAGCGAGTTGGAGAAAAACGAATTCTGAAGACATCTGAAACTGCAGATTGGAAACTCAGGTGTCTTGGTTCGCCTTACTTGAGAGATTTACTTAACAAACATTCTAGTGCTTTTCTTTGCCAAACACTGTGGTAGGAGAAGCAAACATACGATTCCTGCTTCCCGAAGCGGAAGCAGTAGAGGAAGAGAAAGACATTAATTTGAGAGTTATTTGATAAAATGTGAAGTTGCAGCCGTGATTATGATATGAAAAGAGGCCCTGGTAGTGCAGGGTGAGCCTGAAAAAGTATAGGTATGGTCGGTGATGATAAAAATAGTGAGGTCTGTTTACCGTGCACCTGTTTCTGTTCTTTGTGCTTTGCATGTGTCGACTCGTTTCTTCTGCACAGTCGTCTCATGAGGCAGACAGTGTTCTCATTCCCATTTTATAGAGAGAACATAGGCACAGGATGTGAAGAAATTCTTTGTAAACAACGTAGGTAACGAGTAGCAGAGCTAGTGCTTGGGTGCCCCAGTACTGCTGGAAGCCGCCCACCCCTTTTCCAGGATAGGTGAAGAGGCCCGCATCTCCTCCCGGGCCTGTCTGCCACTCTTCCCCGTTCCTCCTAAGTGGGTGGAACCTGAGTGGTTGGGATGACAAGTTAAGAGGCAACTGGAATAGTCATCGAGAGACCTGGACAGGGTGGTGGCCAGCCACGAGGAGAAAAGCGGACAGGTTGTAAAAACATTTCAGAAGAAAATCAACATTACTTTGGTTGGAAATGAAGGAGGGTGTTGTCAGGGCTGAGCCCCACTTTATACTTCTACAACCAGATAGATATTTGCCTCTTAAATCTTTACCTTCTTGGTACCTTAAGTTTTTCATTTTAACAGCCACTTTTTTGATCATTTAAGGTTTTTTGTGCTAAATAAAGCAGTTTTTATTACGTGTTTTAAGGGGAAGAATACTGTCCCTTTTTTGTTGTAACTACAAGGTGGCATAAAATTGAGGACAGGATTTTAAAGCTGGAAGGCCCTGTGCAGCAGCTCTTGCCAGTTGAGCCCCCTCAGTCTTCAGGTTAAGAGACCGCGGCCCCGGCACCTGAGGGACTCGCCCAGTGTTGCAGAATGGACACCGTCACTGTGGTCTGGCCATAGCGAATGGAACAGTGTGCTTTGTATGTCAGACTTCAAAACGCATTTCATCCACATCAAACTTTTCATAGTTTCAGAGTCAAAACTTTTGTTTTATTTCTCTTTTTTAAGTTAGGTAGAAAAAGGCAGTGGTTTCTGGTGATTAAAGGCCTCCTAACCCTTGACATACTTTCCTGGGTGCAAATCATTTTTATTAATTATAGAAAAAGTGCTACTTGTTTTTTGTTTTTGTTTTATTTTAATGCTTGCACAGGCTTAGGCTTAATTTTCCATCTGTCTTCCAACTAATGCCTTTTTTTATTGTTCAGTTACAGTTGTCCCATCCCCCCCATTATTCCCCACTGTCCTACCCACCCCCATCTCCCACATTCAATCCTCCCCCCTCACTGTCTTCATTTAAGGTTTTTAAAAATAAAACTATTCACAAATTATTTATAATTTACATTAAAGATGAAATCTTTCCACTTGGCGTATTTTTCTGGTTGCGTGGAACTGACTCTTAGGTTCTAAGAGAGTCCTGTGCAAGTTTGTATCATCAGCACGGCTTATTTTAGAACTGTCTAGAGTGCTAATGGCTTATTATCTTTCTCACTCCTGGTCTAGAGAGAACAAAGATGAGTTAGCTTGACTAGGCAGCTGCTGCCATGTCCCCTGCACTTTGCAGGAACCAGCCAGGTGCTGTGGACACCATTAGCACATACTTGTATCGTCCAATAAATGCAGCAGCCAGTGCCAGAAACATTTCCCTAAGTGAAATTCTGCAAATATGTCCTTTGACTTTGTAAAAGAAAAGATTACTTTCAGCACACATCCTGGGAGATTGGTAGAAGAAAAATTCAGAAGTGAGATTACGAGCCAAGTGACTCAGTGAGAAAGGGCTGGAGAGCAGTGTGGAATGAGGGCCCACCCAATGCCAGGAGTCCCGGTTGCCTTCCTGGTACTAGAGAATCTTGCTGTGATATAATGATACATTAGAGAGGGAATTTGGTGAAGAATGTAGCATTTGCCTGAAGCATGTGCCCGATCTTTTAAAACTGCCTCTCCCAATGTCTTTCATGTTAAAAGAAACATTTTCTCTCCACTTAACCCTTGTTTATATTCAGATTAATAGCTGCTTTAATTTCTTATGACCGCTGCAAAAAAATTGCTACATATTTGGTGGCTTAAAACAACAGAAATGCATGTTCTCGCCGTTCTGGAGCTAGAAATCAAAAACCACTGCCCCTGCACCGAAGTCAGGGTGTCAGTAGGCCTTCACTTCCTCTGAACACGCTGAGAAAGAGTCCGCGTCTTGCCTGTCGCACCTTCCAGGGGCTGTGGGGAGGTGCACTGGCGGCATCACTCCACTGTGTGTCTCCGCGGTCGCGTTGCCTCCTCCTCAGTCTGTTTCAGGTTCCCTCTGCCCCCGGTTTGTAAGGACACTTGTGGTTCCCTTTAGAGCCCACCTGGGTGATCCAAGATCGTTCCCCATCTCGAGATTCTTAACCACATGTACGTAAGGACCCGGATGTGTTTGGGGGCCTACTAGCTAACTATTTTTTATATTGAGACATTCTGGTCAGAGGGCTTTAGGAAGTCCGTGAAGGACATGATGTAATACCTGTTGGATCACTCCCGTCTGATGCTAAATCCCATTAACGTGAAAACCCACGCGTATCTTACGTATCTTACCCACCCGACGTAGTACGTTGCTCACAGGACGTTTCTTTACCCTCATCTTGTTCCAGGAAGAACTTAGGGTGACTCACAGAGATGTATGGAACACAACAAAATATATAATTTAGAAATAGAAGAAATGGAGTAAACAAGAATGAGAATAGAAAATGAAGCAAGGAATGAAGTTCTAGAAAAATAAATACAATTATATCCTTTTAATTAACACTGCACGGAAAACAAATTCTTGCTTTGTGAACAAAGTATGTTATTTTGTTTCAAAACCCGCCTTCCCCTGCCAAATAGCAACCAGCCAAATCTCTTATATTGTAGGGATCGATTACTCCGTGAAAAATTTTCTTGTACAAATTTCAGCCAATGTAATTGTAAACCTCAAACAACGGGAGCTAAGTGTTAGACATTTTGAATCAGAATTGTTAAAGGTAGTGTTAAGAACATTCTTACTCTCTTCAGAGCTACCTCCTATTGTTTTAATATGCTTCTAAATAGAAGTTGCAACGTTGCAAAGTTCCATACAAAGCAGCAAGAGGATGCATTTTTGTGGACTATGATAAGATTTGGCACTTAGGGAGCGATACAGTAAATAATAAGTACTTCACAAGTATTGATTTGTCAAATAAATATTTCAACAACTATTTATTGATTAGTATAGGAATAGCAAATATTTGACAAGCACTTAATACTGAGAGATAGGGAGTAGTGGTTACGATTGCAGAATCAAGGCAAACTGCCTGAATTTTCATCCTCCCAGGGTCACCATTAACGTGACCCTGAGCAAATTACTTCATTTCTCTGGGCCCGGGTTTCCAATATGTAAAGTGAGGATAATTGCAGCGCGGAAGTCACGGGATTGTGATGAGGGTTTGACAAATGCATACAAGCAGCATTCGTAAAACAGCGCCCAGCACGTGGTAAGTACTTTCTAAACGTTTGCTGTTGCTCTTAGCAGCATATGCCAAGAACGTGACATGCGTTGTTTTATTGAATCCTTATTTAACACTGTGGGATAAATACCATTACTTTAAATTCAATTATAACCCGGGGAATGGCAGGTAAGAAAAATTAAGTGAGGAAGGCAGGATTCAACGTGAGGTTCATCCAAGTCCAGAGGATGACCGCCACCACTCTCCTACCCTGTCCCTCCGCCTGCCCAGGGCAGCACCTGCCACAGGACACAAGGATGAATTTGATGTGGGTCATCTTCTCGAGGAGGGCAGCCAAGAAGAGTCCTCCCTGTGGGTCATGGCACAGACAGAGAACGGATACAATGACCTATCTCCGTCCCGATGGAATTTTGAGAGTACTACAGTGCTAATGAGAACTGATTCACGTTGAGGGTGAAAATAATGGTAATATTTTAGTGTTGAGTGTTTTTTAAAAATACCGGATACCATGTGATGAAATTTAAAAATCATGTTAAGAAACACAACAAAGTCATTGGGAAGGCAACGACCTTCTCCTCTCACAGACGAGGAAACTGAAGTTCAGAGCAGCAATGTGACTCGCTCCTATTCGTACAGCTCAGACGTGCTGGACGTGCTGGACGTGCGGAGCGGACCTTACTCCGGTCCCTGTGACCGGGACGCAGGTGACGGCAGTGCAGCCGCGCGGAAAGCCTGCAAAGCCGCGGTGGACAAAGGTGCGGGCTCTCGAGGGCAGGACTTGGAAGACCCTGGTCTCAGTTGCTTCACAGCATGCTTAAGATTTCTGAGTAACCTGAAAAGCTTCTGATGACAAATACAGATTTCTGCTCTTGCTATTTTAGATGTTTTAAAAACAAGACACCGGTAAAAGCTTTTATATGTGTGTGTATATATACATATATAAATTGCATATAGTTGTATCCTCATCACCATCTATCCCCTTTACTTTCTTTTTCTTCAGAGAGCTGTGTCTTTTTATATTGTGCATAATGACTTGTTTCTGTCTCCCAATGTGCCATTTAAGTTCCTTGAGAGCAGGGACTTTGACTGTTTTCTTCGTTACCATATGCCCAGAGACTAGAAATGACTGGTTCATGGAAAGCAATGTGTAAATACTCATGGGGAAATTGGTGAATGACAGAATGAATAGCATTGAGTCACTAGTATCATAAATGACCATGGAGTACAGCTATGTCAACACTAAGATGGAGCTAAGTTGTTCTTCTTAAGAAAATGATAGTGAAGGAATATGGAAAAGGTAAGGGGGAAATTTGGGACAGGGAGGAAAGGGCCCACAAAGACTGAGTCCCGGAGAGACAAAAAATAGAGTGGAAGAGAGAACAAGATACCAGGAAGCTGAGGAGAGAAACTGAGGACAAGAGATGCTTCTAATGATGTTTTCCCGAGAAATGCTACAAATGATTCCTGATTTCCCCTACAACAACTTTAGTATAAATTCTGCAGCACATAATCAAAATTTTTGTGCAAATAGAGTTATGATGTGGGGCAGCTCAAAGGAAAAGTGGTGACTGACTGGAGAGTTGATGTGAATTTTCCAAACAAAGAAATAGGTACTTAATTCCTCTCCATCTCCGTTAAGCAAATACTGAGCACACACTTAGACTCTCAGTGTGAGACGTGCAAATAACCATGTGTTTTGGGTTCCGTGTTTTGCTCGCTCGCCTGGTGTGGAGGTTCCGACGTGGCAGAGGAGGGGTGAGGAGGAGGGAGCTGCCGCCCACTGCCTCTGGGAATGGTTTGCCTGGGTGGCTCGTTTGCAGGCAGTTGAAAACCCTAGGTCAGCCACACCTGTTAAATTATTGTATCTGGACAGATGAAAGTCTCATTTACAGAAACAAAACCCACAATCATGTGGTGGCATTTTCTTCTGTCACATGCATGTGGCCTGCTCCGATTAGCTAGTTCATTGACATGTATAAGAAAATATGTCCACATTCTTGTGTTGCTTAAAACCATTATTCTCTGTGTTGCAAGTAGTTATTGAATTAAACCTGAGAAAAACTCTTCTTTCCCTGAATATGCTGCTTCCCCCAAGTCCTCACTGAGGGCTGGCCAGTGTTTGAACTATTGGTGAAGGTGAATCCATTCTTCTCTGCATTTCACTGACCTTTCCATGGAGAGTATTTTTGGCTTCGTTGAGAATTTAGGGGAAAGGAAATCTTTTACAGAAATATCACATTATGTGGGGATTCTCTCAGTTTCCTGGAGCTCAAGATGAACTGGGTAACATGATATTTGAGTCCTCATTAGCCTTATTCTGTAAAGTAATATGAGCTTAGTTTTAAGCTAAACACCCAAGAAATCCATGTGTCATTTACAGCATATTCTTCTTGTAAAATCTAACCTTAATATAAGTAGATATAATAAATTTGATAATGGATTATGTGTGTAGGTCCTAACTAAATGCTATCATTGTGCTGTGAACCTGTCTCTGACATCCAGCAGATACCGTAGCGGCCGCTCATACATCCTTTCTGGGCTACGACGTACGTTCCTCAGCACAGCGGCGAAGTGCTCCCGTGGCCAGACCGGATGGCCGGCGCACCAGCAGGTGTTTTCTCTGACTCCCCATTATCCAAACCCACTTTCTGCTTCCCCAGGTTTGCTCAGGTGGTGTCATCCACTTCAAATGCTGTTTCCCCGCATTTTGACTTCTCAGGTGCCACCAATGAGCTGCTGATTTTCCCACTGGAAATAAGCCTCCTCCCTTCTCCACTCCCACAGCATTTGGATCGGTTTCATTGTCCATAAGAAGTAGCACCATAATTTAGGAACGGGAGGGACTTAATTAATGATTTCATGCAGTCTCCTTATTTTGCAGATGAAAGAACTCCAAAACAGCAGGGGATTTGCGTGGGCTAGTTTCCCATCCGCGGGGGCACTGGATCAGGAGCTTGGTTTTCTGCCTCGCACGCAGCCTGTGCTCCTTTCAGCCTGTGCTTCTTTCTCTGTCCAGAGCAGCCCCTCACTTGTGGTGCATGTTGTGGCGATTGGGACCCCTGTCCTCCTGAAGGTTTATCTGTCATTTAAAAAGTTAACATTTTTTCATTAAAGTCAGATGCAGCAAACTTACACTTGAAAGTTCAGCCTGCAGATCGTATTCAATTTATAAAATTAGTAAATATTAATAAGTACTTTTAAAAGAACTTGGAATAGTGATATTTAAGCACTAGGATGTCAACTAGCATATTTAGCTGAGATACTCAATTTCATATTTAAGAACTCCAATTTTCTAATTGACTAATATCCCCAAGAACTTAAATCTAAAAATTAAATATGTAAATACAGTAAATTCTAAAATTCTCTTAAATGTTATAATATTAGTTGCAAATTTTGTAGACTTTCCCTTACAAATCTGACTTAAATCAATTATCAAATTAAACAAATTGTAATTATGAGCCTGATAGTCTCTCAATAGACCAAAGTCTCTCAAACATAAAATAAAATACCAGATATTCAGATGCCTTCCCACAAATATACTAGTTCTACAGCTTTGGTTTTATTTCTTAATTCAATAATTATTTAAAATATCTATGTGCCAGGCATTATCTAGGTTCCAGAAAAACACAAGCAACTAAAATAAAAATGTCTGCCCTCAGGAGGTTCATATTCTAGGGAAGAGGTCAAAAGCATGTAACATAAATTAAATGAAGGACACAGTATACTAGATGTTGGTAAATGCTAAGGAGAACAGTAAACTGAAGAAGGAGGCTGTGAAATGTGTGGGTGGGTAGAGTGGTTGTGGAGGATTCTGCCACTGTCTGGGGTTGATGCACAGAGATGCGATCACTTACCCATCAAGTTACTTTCCAGCAGACAGGAGGCTGCACAAGTTCCCCGAGATTTGGGTCGGGGCTCGATTCCCAGTGGTGAAGCAGGTGAACACTTGGAATGTACAGTGGCCACAGCGCCCACTCCGAAGGGAAACCTGCAATCCTACGTCACTTGATTGGATTTTATACTTCTTTGACTCTTACAAAATGTAAGCATACTTTCCACCCAACTGTAAAGACCTTCAAGGGAACCCTGGATTCCTTCATATTCTTCGAACCACTCAATTTTAACAGACACAGCTGACCACGTTCCAGGCATCCCTCGTGGTTTTGTCCTGCAGTTTGGACACAACTTCCCCGGTCACTTTCCTGATCAATTTTAGCTCTTCAAGAGACCGTGAAATTTGGGAGGGAAAACACCACGGCTTAGCCCTGTTCTGTTTCTTATTTATCACCGTGTAGTGTAGAGCACACTGGGCTGGCAACCCAAGTAGACCCTCAGCACATGCTGGCTAAGATGGGAGAGTGAGAACAGCCCAGAGACAGTCACCCAGGCGGTCCCCTGACTGCAGGCACCTCTCAAATGTGCATAGGAGTTGTGCAAGCACTTTGTAAACGAAGAATCACTGTATGAACATGTTTTCCTTAGTATTAGTAGCTGAATGTCTATTTTTAAAATCGTTTTCTATGGAAGACATTCCTTCCATAGAAAGGAACATTCCTTTCCCTTCTATGTAGGATTTACGGTAATGTGAGGTGCACTACTATTTTGTTTTTACAGTGTTGTACCGGGTACATATTTAATGCACACGTTCTTGGTCATGGGATCGCTTCAGCGTAGCAGAATGATCTCTTATTGCTTTCTTTTCACTCTATGGTCCTAACTCACTTTTTTTTCTCATTCCTTCATTTTACTTACCAGCAATCTTTTATGCACTGAAATGCCGAGAAGGCAGCTCTTCTTTAGATTAAAGACTCACTTCTTTAGAGTGAGTCTTTTCTCTCTCATGCATGAGACCATTGTTCGAACATTCTGAGAAAAATTCAGAGATGGCTTGAAGAGTGCCGTGTTGCTCTGGGGGACAGCATCTGAGGAGAATATGGTCCAGGGAGGGTGTTTGAAAGTCACGTCAACAAGGAAAGTCACTTTCTCCCTGGAGTCTGGGCTCCCCTGTACCTGCCGCCACACTGAACTCTGATACCATCCCCATACCACGTGCTCATCACCTTGAGCCCGTAGTCTGGTTAGGACTGTTCTTCAGTTCACGCTGTCTCATGGGTAACTGTTATGCTCAGAGCCTTTGGGATCTTCACATGTCTCAGTTTCCCTCTGTCCTTTAAAAAGCTGCTGCACAAGCCCTGCTTTATTTTTATGTAGTTATTAGTTCATCATATATGACATTGTGAACCAATTCGACTTCATGGAGAGAAGACGGAAGGGAGGGTAGGAAGGAAAAGAAAGACAAGCTTGTACTGTTACGTTTTCAAAGACGGTTGTGTTTGAAAGTGTATATTTCCCATCATTATAAAATACCCGCTTTGGTTAATTGGGCACAGTTAGGGCCAGGCATGGTTTATAATGTTTTTTAATTGAGCAAAAGTTTACTTTAACCTGAAATTACTGAGTTACTAAATTACATATCAGAGTCTGCAAATTAAATGCGCTGCCTGCATTTAAAACATGTGGATAGTTTGGTGTGTATTGGTGTGTGTGTGCACCAGAACAGCCGTTTCTTGGTCAGAGAACGTGAAGGAGAGTGTTCATCCTACCCCATTGCTTCATTCTGGGGAATCCAACTTACAGTTGGAAACACGAAGTGGGAATATTTAACATCAGTATAAAACAGTTTCCTGGTCCTTCTAGTGATACGTTCAGGGATCAAGATTTTCTATTTACGTCCTTGTGTTCTTTAAATAAAGAAACAGAATCCCACCAGCTTCCTTCTCTGGGGCCCACAAAATCACAGTCAAATGACTTGCCATTTCCACAATCCTTTATTTTTTAAGTTATTTTGTTGTCGTTCAGTTACAGTTGCCTGTGTTTTCTCCTTACCCCTCCCTTCACCCCTCCGAACCCACCTCTTTCCCTTGCTTTTCCCTACGTCTAATTGTGAGTGTTTCACGGTATCTGATGAAGAGCATTCGCAGTGATGGGAAGGGGGATGGTGCAGTCCTTGTGCAGATTTCAAAGCTAGAACCAGAAAAGGGGGGCAATGATTGCTTAAAATAATCTTAGACATTGGGTCCAAGACTGTCATTTATTTTCTCTTTAAGATCGAGGAAGGTGAAGAATCAGATGGCAGTGAACCAAGTAGTAAACGTGGTCTCATAATTAATTTACTTATGTATACCTGGTAGTAACTAATTTGTAGCAACTAATTAACAAACCTGATAATATGTGTTCTATATGATTGGTACAAGTAACAATACCAGGACCAAAATTCAGGAAGACTAAGAGGTGAGGATATAATAAGATATGTCTCCTGAAGCACCTGGGATAACCAAAAAAATTAAATAACAGGCCTATCTAGGGGACTCAAAAACCATTTCAGAGGTAGCGTCAAGGCAAACTGGCTGTATTACCTTATTATGTACATGTTGTCCATTTTCTATTGAATAAAGAGAGAGGAGGAACGAAATTGAGACTTGGACAGCATTACGGGATTTAAATACCAGAGGAGGAACAGCTCAGAATTTGGGTGTTTCATACTATCACTGAAGACAGAGGTCATAGGAGCATTTGTCATTTTATGATAATATTTGTTCACTGGCAAGCATTTGGCGAACTCTTCTGTGTGCTGGGCAATGTACAGATTCTGGGGTTACAGTGAAAAACTAGAACAGATGCTAAAATGTGTCAGCACAGATACTATGAACATCCAGGCCCTCTCCATTTATCTTGGATGGTGTGAGCGTAGGTCTTTGGCCAGTTTCTCTCTTCTCTGGTTGTCAAAGTCGGGGTTTTCCAGGAGAATCAGAGTGAGTCATTACTAGATGGTGCACTGATTGTAGGATCTAAGGAGACTCTGGGAAGTTAGGGAGATTCTTGGGCAGTTGCATTTCATTTGGAAAGTTGGCTTTGGACCACCTCTGTCCTGGTAACTTCTGTCTAAATCACCCCTTCAGGACAGACTTTATGGGCAGAGCTTCCCCTAGGACACTTCTGGCTTTTGAAAGGCACTACTATGCTCCTTTGCAGCTGTACTTTGCAGAAACCACAGTTTAAAATGGTGACCAAGAGTCCCTGGGAAGGCGAGTAGGCCTAGATGCTGAGTCACCGCCAGGTGCCTTTATTAAACCAGTATTTGCCAAAGTGTTAGTTGGCTGGGCATTATACAGAGCAATGCAACAATGTAAACAGCACTGTGCTTTCTCTAAGGCAAATGTGCAAACATCAAAGGCACTTAGGGGCCCAGGGAAAGGATGTAAACCCTGAACAGCTGCACAATATTGTGTCACTTTGACCATACATAAACACAAGCCACCTTTTTCAGGAGTCGTGAGCTGAAGTCGTGAGCAAAGGGTTGTAGGAGTTGCATTTTTGGAGAGTGCGAGGTAGAGAGAAAAGGCTTCCTCTGTCATAGTCAGGAGACGATTGTTGAGGGGGTGGTTTTTGAGAGTTGTTTGGAAGTAGAAAGAGAGGGAACCTGCCATCTGGATGCTGATGACATTCCAGGTCTTGGGCACAGCACCTTAAAGTACTCTGGCTCTTGGAGTACATTAAGGGAACACTACGTTACTTTGGCTCCTAGCTGAGGGAGTCAGGACGTCAAGAGCACTGGCTGGGCTGTCGGACATCATTCCCACAATTTCCTTACTCGAGACCCCAGACAACTGCTAACTAGGCATTGCCATTCAGGGTCCCAGGTTTTGTTCTCCAAGACATAGCCATGCAGGAGGTGACAGTGTCTCCATTTCATAGATGGGTAATTGGAGGCCTAGATCATTTAAGTAACTTGTACACCAAAACTCAAAATTACTGTGTGCATATATGTATGTTTATACACCATGTATGAACACACACATACTATGGGGATTCACAAAACAAGGAATGATGGTTTTGAGACTTTATGCCAATCACTGTGTTATAAACTATGAGGATAGCCACAAAAGCAAATTCCCCCTTTTTGAGGAATTTCTAATAGAATCAGTCATTATACAATAAAAAAATAGAAATGAAGAAGAAGAATGAATGGCAATTTTGGAAAGCAACCCTGAAGGTGCATTAGAGCACTGAAGTATCCAGAAAGTTCAGGGTGGCCAGCCAGGGTCAGAACTGGAGGAGAACCTAATGGAAGAGTGGGCTTGGAGCCAAGTTTCGTGGTTAGAAACGGTAGGATGTAAGTGATAGGAAAGAAGCATGGGGAGATGAGAAGGGCCTGGTGAAGGGCCTTGATCAGAAGCACGTGTGGAAGTCACTGATAAATTTTCTATATAAATCTACTGGAAGATTGTAAGGGGAATACTTTTACTCACATTGAACAAAGCCTCACTGGGTTGATGAGAATAAAACTGCAAAACATTTGTAAAATCTGTGAAGATGACTATATAGAACAATAAGCCAAGGATCAAGCTTTAACCATCTTCCCCCCTCCGCCCCAACAAAGCCAATCTCTAACAACTTTGTTGACACTCCAGTGCTGGTGAAATGTAAGTAAATGATGATAATAATTGGTGATGTGTAATATAAGAGGTATATAAAGATTCTAGATACAGAAAAGATGTATTGAACGAGAAACTTTGTCTAAAACCAAAAGTACTAAATTATTATTTCAGTAAAATCTGTGAGTTTTATGGGGAGAAAGGGAGAGTATGGTTGGGGGTCCAATTGCAGAGGACGAAATCCGCCTGCCTACTTTAAACAGGAAGAATCCGTTACAGAGCCATGTTAAATGGCCACACAGGATCCTGCGTAGCTGGAGTGGTGGACTCTGGACTAAGATTTCAGGAACTACTCTCCAGACCTGGGCCCCCAATATTCCTGCTGTCATGGCCACTATTAAGAAGCATTTGGCATCAAGAAGCCACTGCTGTTGGGACCTGCCTTGTCACCAAGCTGCTGCTCCTGCCATTGGCTGCAGACTGTGCTCCGCCTGCTTCTGCTTGCAGCAGCTCAATGAATGAGTCACACCATGAACTGGGGTGAGGAGGACATGGGGACCTCCCCACAGAAAGCCAATGGCTTCAAGACTGTGCCTGGCTGCGGGGACAGCAGCGGTGACTGAAGTGCAGCCTGAAGCTCTGTTCTCGTGAATCTCCTGTGAAGGCTTCTGACCAGAGTCACACGAGGGCCCTGTGGCTGCAGGAAGTCCAGCTTCTGGGGCTTTGCAGTGGAGGCAGGCACATCCACACACAGAGAGAATTCACGTCTTGTCTTCCAAGGGCAAGGGGGAGGCAATGTAGAAGTAACGTATCTGGAAGGAAGAAATAGTTGGTGATTTGTATAAGGTAGCAAACGTTTGATTTTTGTCTGATAACTAACATTAAGCATTTGTTTTCAGAAGATTTTAATACAAGTATTTGTGAAAGAAAGGCAACAACTTACGGAATTGAAAAGAGTGGGGCAACTTTTAAATTAATTTTTTTAAAAAAAGAAAAAAAGAATGAAGAGCAACTTCACCAAGCCAACAAAATAGTAAAGAGAAAAAGATGAGGAAAAACAAAGTAAACTGTAAATGCAAAATTTTAAAAATCTGTTGTTATATAAAATATAAAAGATACTGATACCCCTGCCTAAAAGAAGGAACTTCTGGCATAAAAACAAAAAAAAATACATGAGAGTTGCTATAAGAAATATATTTAATCATTATTTTTTAGGGTTGAGGGAAGACAGAGATAGGCAAAAATATTCAAGGCAAAGAGCATATGTAATAAGACATGAAGAACAGTAATTAAATTAGTAAGAAAGTACAAAACCATAGAAAGAGGCACAATTTGTGAAGTCATAAAAGTCTATGAAGTCTATGCCCAATTGGCACTTAGCTACAAATCTACAATCAAAAGCTATCACAGTCGCAGTGAGAACTGTTCAGTGATTCAGTTTTATACTGATGTGTTTTAATGAGTAAAACAGTAGATAACAGGTAAAGACAGAAGGGCCTTGAACGACCCAATTAAATGGAATTAATAGATATAAAACTTTATGTAGAACTGCATGTTCTTTCCCTTAACTCTCTTGCTGCCATGAAACACTTAGAAAAAACAGTGAACCACTTGACCCAAAGAATAGCTGAAAAATCAGAAGAGCTTTTATAGACCACATTCTTTCATTATTGTACAACATTATAAATAAATATTAAAATGTAACTCAAAATATTTAACAGTTTGGAAAGTTAAAAACATGTTTGCACCAAGGGCAAAACCAAAATGAAATTCCAAAATATCTAGAAAATAATGAAAGAGAGAACCCTCCAAAATCTGAGACACAGAGTATCTACAAATAGTACAAGTTAATACTAAGAAATTTTTTAAAAGTACACTAAAAAAGAGAGAATTAAAAGATGGAAGCAGAAATTTATAAAATTAAAAACAGCAATAATGAAAGTAGCAGAAAGGATAAAGAAATTAAAAAGTTAATTTTTGAAAAGATACAAACCTTTTGTGAACCTATTTCCCAGACAAAAAAGAGAGCAAAGTTAGAAATGAAAAAGGAAATATAACTAAAATATTGAAGAAATTTTAGAAGCGGAAGAATACTATGTATGGTACTTTCCAAAAAGTTATTCAGTGTAGAGAGTTATACCAAATAACTTTTTAGAAAATAAATTTAAAACAGAGCAGAAATCTGCATACTTTTTCTGTGAAGTTCCATACAGTAAATATTTTAGGCTTTGCAGGCCAAACAGTCTCTGTCACCCTCTATTCTGTCACTGTAGCCCAGAGGACCCATAGAAATCATAACAACCAAAGGGCATATCTACGATCCAATAAAACTTTATTTTCAAAACTAGATGGGGCCAGATTTGGCCTGTAGGCCAGGTTTCCTGACACCCAAACCAGAAAAAGTATAGCAAAATATGAACTACCAAAATTGATCCAAGGAGAATATAAAACTTCAAAAGATGAATTAATAACTATACTTACTGTCATTCCATTTAAAGTCCCAGCAAAGATATTTTGGAATTGGATAAAGTGCATCTAGGGTCCCTACAGAAGAATCAACATGTAAGACCACACAAGACATCAGGATAAAGACGGCTGGGCGGGGGAAGAAGCCGCTTACGGAATGGGAACGTACACCAGGAACTCACTTCCATCAGAACAGCATGGTATTAACATAAGGACCACACAGTGGAGACAGAGTGGGTCTTAAAATATTCTGCCAATTCAATGAGAAATAGGCGTTATTTATTCACAAGTGCTAGTACATTTAACTACCTGAATAAAGTTTGACTATTATTATTTTGTGCCTTACAAAATGAATTTTATGTAGATTAAAACCTTTACAATAATAAATAAGTGCAAATCTTTGTTAAAAATGAGATGACTTTGTACAGTGCAATAACTGGGGGATTGATTCAGACAAGAGCGGAAACACAGAAGGTACAAAAGAAATACAACAGACATAATATGTGAAATTTTAAAAGATTTACATGACAAAATATATTATGAGATTCAGTAAACAAACAATACCTGAGAGAAAATTTCCTTATATATAGTAGTTAATGGATTAATATCAATAAAATAGAAAAAATCTAATAATCTGGTATACCAAGAAAATAGGCAAATATTTTGAATGGACAGTTTACAGAAGAGTAAATACAACTGACCAACAGCATATGAAAAGATTCTTAAATCGGGTACTTTTGAAAAAGGCAGATTTTAGTATTAGCACGATATTGTGTTCTATACCCTAGACAGGTGAAAAGATAGAAGCATGACGACTCTAATTGCTGAGAAGGAAGGAAGAAGAGAAAACTCTCACGTGTTGCTGATGGAGCGTGAATTACTCCAGTCTCTTTGGAAAACAACTGGGCAACATCTATTAAAACTGAAATCTCTTGAAATATTTTGGAACTAAAATTACTTTATGTACTGACACGCACCAAGATGGCCGTTGCAACACTAATTACGGTGTCTGTCCACCCAGAAAAAGGCAAAGTGAAATAAATGTCCGTCAGTGTTGGAATGCACACAGTGCTTACGGCCCATGAAATATTCAGCAGTCATTGAAAGAATGAGTTACAACTGTACCATTTGGCACTTATATTTAGTATGAATTCTGAAGTAAGAGTAGCAAGATACAGAGTGTATAAATATGCCATTTTGTCAAACAGTGGCAAAAAGAGCATGTGTATATATATTTATTTTTGTAAATGCACACATTGTCAAAAAATAAACAAAGTCTTATATTATCTTAAATCCACACACTGTCAAATGCACTTTTATTTTTGTACCTCCTCATGTACCAAGGTTTATTATGGTGTTGAAGAATAAAGAGTTTTATAGCTGGGGTTACAGGCAGGAGTAAGGGGAGCATTTTGCATTTAAGAATAATTGTTGGAGATACTCTTTTGGAGGTTGCAGCTGAGAAGGCGTCTGGGTTTTGTGGCGTCTCCTGTTGGATAAGTTATCCCACAGTTACCCACACATGTTGTGCTTTTCACCACGGCCCTCACAGCTGGTTAGGTTTCAGAACAAGTTATCATAGCCAAAAAGCCAATGGCCCCAGTGAAAACTTTCCCGCTCTCCTCGGTTAAAATAGCGACTTCTTCAACTTCTTGTCCACGTGGAAAGGCACATTTATATTCCTTAGTGGGTCTGTCTTTGTGTGTTGTTGGCTCTTCTTCTCCCAGTTGTGTTACACCTGTAGCTAAAAGTGTCTTCATCCCCTTTATGTGTATATATATATAGTTATGACTGTAGTGGAAACAAAAATTCATGAACCATTGCTTGTCCTTATTATGTGCATTTCTAATAATTTCTACTCTATTCTAGTCTACCTTATTTTATTTCCTTTAAAAATGCTCATCACAGTCCATTAAGTTGATTTAATGACCCATTCAATGGGGCAGTGACCTTCGGTTTGAAAAAAACACTCCATCGAAGGAGTCCTATCAAATCTCCGTGCATGGCAGTGCGTGGTCGGAAGATTTCCACTGGGTAGCAAGGCAGTTACTCTGGAAGGTCAGGTCCAGACCCAGGCATGTTTTGTTTCATTTAGCCCATGCCAATAAGGCCAGCTTATATGGAAGACATCCTGACAGCAGATTCTTTAAGGTGGTTTTCAGTCTTAAGTGAAGCATTGTGACACCTTTAGAGAATTAGCTTAAAATGAGGCGAATACTTTTTTACTGCTGTGGTTGACGCCTTACGTTAACAATTTTTCCCCAGCAGCTGTGGCTGTCGTGAGAAGGCTAGCCATCTTGGTGTAAACAGAAGGCACCTCTGTTGATTACACCTCTGCCCCAAGCATTCTTGGATTATCTTTTCCACTTGGAAATTGTATACTCAAGTTGGAAAAAAGAATTTCTATACTAAACTAAAGATCAATTAAATATATACTTCTACAGTAATTACCCCAGTTGGGAGAACTGCTAATTCTCCTTTAGATCAATAAGATCATCCCTGATAGGTGTGGCTCAGTTGCTTGAGTGTTGTCCTCAAAGCCAAAGGTTACAGGTCAATTCCCGGTCAGGGCACATGCCTGAGTTTCGGGTTTGGTCCCCAGTCGGGCTGCATACAAGAGGCAACCACACACTGATGTTCTCTGTCACATCATTGTTTTTCTCCCTCTCTTTCTCCCTCCTTTCCCCTCTCTCTAAAAATAAATACATAAAATCTTTTGAAAAAATTAGACCAGTAAGATGAATTGTGCGTTCCGTTCCAGTACAGGCTTCGTGTGGGTCGTAAGCACAGAGGTGGGCGGATGTGTAGAAGTACAAGTGTTGGAAAGCCTGACCTCTGGTTTCACCACAAGGGAAAACGGTGTGTGTCATATCTAACTAAATTTGGGAGCACAGAAACAACACAGAAAATGGACTCTGCCTGTGGCATTCTTTATAGTATTCTTAATGTAAGATGTGCATTAAGAATATTCATTAGAAAAGAAGGCTCTTACATCCTGCCATGCACTTTATTTTCAATGTAACCTTTTCCCCCAGTGATTAACATCGACGCCTTTGATGTCGTGGGTGTTGTCAAAAGTTAGTTCACCACGTGGGGAAAGAGCAGAGGAGGAAGTTGGCAGCTTCTCCCTTCTCGGTGTTTTTCCATAAGCCCCTGTTCATCAGCCTCATTGGTATTTCCTTTTTAATCTGAAGCACTTCCAAATCCGATATTGTAGGAATTTGATTTTGTTTCCTTACTGCATGAGTATTTGAAAGAGATGGAAACTTTTTTCAAGGTATTTCATAAGCGGCCCAGAAAGAAGAATGTAAAGTAAAAAGCAATAGTAACAATAACCGCAACGGACAAAATACCTAACAAAGAGGTAGAAAGAGGCTGAGATGTAGAAAGTCAAATTAAAGTACTCCAAACACTCACCTTTCCATTTTCCTTCCCAAATGGAATTCTCTGGCAACATTACAGTATTGGGAGTTAGGATAGGAAGGAAGTATAGGTAGAGCTTTCTGCTCTTACGACATCCGCCCCTTCTTTCTGTAGCTGAGGACAGTTCACCTCAAAGCAACTGAAAGTGCCTGTTGGAAGTAGTTTCTGTGAATCAGAGTGGCCACAACTTGATCTCTTTCTGTCAGCTGTGACTTTGTGACTGGCAAGAAGTCATATGTCTTTCTTAGTTTGTAGGGCTGTCAAAAAAACAAGACACCGAATTTGTGACTAGTCCCAAATGAAGCAGACTACAGCCTGTGGTGCTCCATTTTCAGAACAAGTCCTAGGTCTTCCGTTCTCTCTGAAAATAGCACCAAGGTAGGTGGCATGTGGGAGTCACTGCCGCAGCCAAACTGATGACAGGAAATCAGTGAGACTGAGAGCCATCATCACATCAGCATGCTTTAGATTTTTGAGAAGTACTCGGTGTATTCTCCTCTGCTGGACCAAGGGAATAACGTGGAATCATCCATTCTTTTTTTCTCTGCATTTGACTGTGGGGATTTGTATTACATGGTATAAGACATCATGCGGAGTCTTAATTCAGCTGTGTTCCAAAGGATAACTAACGTTTTCTTTTAAATTGAATAATTCCTTGCTGACCTCAGGGTTTTATTTTGCTGTCGGTATGTGTGTGCATGTGTGTGTGTGTCTTTGGTTGCCTGTTCAGATGATATCTTGTCCATGTCTTTGCTTCAGTGACCTTCCTGTGCCTTGTTTTCTAGTGGACGGTTTTGCAGAGGAACAAACCAACTGTCCGTAGTCGCTTGCTTCTCGCCCATTGTCCACTTGCTTGATGTGCTTCCGTGAACACAAGCAGCACAGTTTCCACACTTAGTCTTCTAAGTGAAGAAGAGAGAGACCAAATGTCCTTTTCTGGGTTCCATGAAAATGTGGATTTAATTGTTTTTCCTTCATTTAGGAACAGGCATTATGATGCATTCAAACATGGGTAAAGGCTGCTAGCTCTTCTAACTGAAACGGAGCAGAGGAGCCTGCCCCTATCAGATCTCCCTGCGGCGGCACTGTAGACACATGCCCAAGGAGAGCAGTTTTGCCGTCTGGCTGGCTATTCTCCCATGTTGTTGGGAAAAATAGACAAACAAAGTGCACATATTTGGAGGATGAGACCAAACATACCCTGAGTGTGTCGCTCCCCCTACCGTCTGAGGAGAGAGAACTCTGAGCAAAGAAAGGAATTAACAACTGTGGGACATCTCAGTCTTCTGTGCCTTCAGACACCTATGTTTTTGCTCCCTATTCTGTTCATTGGACAATAGCATCCCTTGTCACAATGAACTATTATTTTTTAAACAAGGTAAGTTCAAAAAAATGAAAGAGGACCAAATATGCACAGTGTGATAGTATGGAACCTGCGATTCTAAGGCAGAATCGAAGTAAAACTGTACACGGTGTGAACATTTTCAGTGAAGGACCCAGCAGAGCCCCCAGCTCTCCCGATGACTGTCTCCTGTGGGGCTGGAGGGGAAAGGTGTCCTGCCATCATTGTTCTGCAGGAATAGTGGGAGGAGCTGTGGTGGCTTTGATTTCAAGTGGAAGTTTTTGTTTTTCTGATGAACCTGACTAGCCCTCAGGTCACCAGCCATTTAGCTCTGGGCATATGACTGTCACCCAACCATATGGTCACCTGCCCTTAATGCCACAGGCTTCAATTCAAACCCAGCTGATCCTAGCTCCATGAAGTTCTTTTGGCTTCATCTGTAGAAATCAAACTGTGTTTCTGCATCCAAAAATGTACTGGCTGCTGGCAATTTGAACAGTAGTTTGTTAAGAGGAGGAGAAACGGACATGTAGATGTGATGTGACACTCAGACTTCACCCCTCTAATGGAAAAAAACCTGCTGTGACATTACCTAGTCACCAGGGGGCGTGCTGTTGCCAGAGAGCCCTTGTTTCCTCTATTAGCACCTCCTGCGGAACAAAGAAAGGCCTGGGTTTTTGTGGAGCAGCACCTCACAGAGAATCTGGCTGCCCGGCTTCATTGCTAAGAAGATAAGCATTGATTTCCCCCGCTCCACTTTGTTAGCTTGCTGAATCTACTTTTCTGGGTTAATAAAGAAGCCAGAGAGAAAAGAGAATAGTAGCAGCCACTGCAAACACCAACCAAGCCTTTTGCAGTGGTCTGCTTTGGTGGGGGGCCCGCGTCTGCGCCGACCCAGCACCCCTGCCTGGCGGGTCTCTCTCATGCTCTGCATCTGACTCCCGCACGTGCCTTACTGATGAAGCCAGCCCAAGGTGTGGCCGACACCGTGGGAGCTGGGTCCGTACCAAGTGTCCTCCCTGATTTCTCAGAAGACTGCATTAGTACCCATGCCCTCCTCGGTGTGCATCTCCTTGTAATGGCACTAACAGGGCGGCTCAGCTCTGCCTGACGGGTGGCTTATTTCGGTCATTGCTGCCATCTGTTCATTATCCTTATGTGTCAGACACTGTACCCAACAGTTGATGTCATTTTATCTCATTTAATCTTCCAAACAACTGTTGGAGATAGTTACTATTTTTTCTATTTTACAGGTGAGGAAAGTGAAACTTAGAGAAGCTAGATGAGATGGCCAGGATTTTTCAGCTCACAGTTGTGTCACTAGCACTAAACTTGGGTCCATCTTATTCAACAGGCCATATTCCCAAGTTATACTCTGATTCTCAGTTTACGGAGGGGTGGGAGGGAGGTGGGGAGAGTGTGGCAGAAGGACTTAGG
This sequence comes from Sturnira hondurensis, assembly GCF_014824575.4. NCBI lineage: Eukaryota > Metazoa > Chordata > Mammalia > Chiroptera > Phyllostomidae > Sturnira > Sturnira hondurensis. The sequence goes on along the minus strand of NW_028077105.1, from coordinate 12,045,555 downwards.
GAATTTTTTCCAACTGCTGTGCTTCTATTCCCCTTGTCCATCCCCTTCCTTTCCCCTATTCTGTCTGATTTGCTTTCCCGGGTGGCTGGGGTTGGGGGCGTGGCTGGGGTTGGGGGCGTGCCTGTCCCAACCGCTGAGGGTCACTGCTACACTGAGTCACTCTTCCTGTGGGGGTGCGCCATAGCCCTCAGGAGGACTGTAATAGAAAAACAGCCGAGAACCCGTGAGCTGAAGGAGGACTGACAAATCCTAAAGCAAATTTTCCGTGACTTCCTATCTGTGGAATTTTCTCTTTGGTGGCACAGTTTCAGGTGGCGCACACATTAGCAGACAGCTGAGGAAGGATGCAAAACGACTTCTATATGTATAAAAACGCATGTACAAAAAATAGAAAACATACATAAAATGCGTGTATACATGGAAAGCATGCATAAGGAAAACACATATACATGAAAACATATATTCACACTTGCATGAGAACAGACTCTCGGCATGGACGTCCCCTCCCCGCCAAGTGCCAGCATCAGCGTTAGTGCGAGTGCACAGCTGTCGTGCCTGCACCGTGCAGTGACTCCTCCTTGAGCCTCTCGGAGTTCGCTGGGGCCTGGGGTGGGGGATGTAGGCTGAGGGGATGGAGGTGGGCTGGGCTAGGCATTCAAGGAGCCTGCAACCCAAAGGGCTTTTGTTTTCCTGGAGGACACTACAGACAGTTCAATTTATAGATCATCTGTCTTAGATTGTCTTGATCTATATAGTCAGAGAATTCTGTGAAAAAGTTTCCTGAAAAGTAAATGAAACAAATAATCAGCTACTACAAGGCCCCCATGCCTTTTTGTCCCTAAAAGCTGACTGGGACACCTTTGGATTTCAAGCTTATTTACTCAATTATATTATAGGATTAAGTGTGACTTATTAGTTTCTTTTGGCAACTTCTGATTTATAGTCAATTAGAAATGACAGTTGACAGCAGGGAGAGATCTGGAAGCCACATCAACTCCCTGTTCTCAGCATTTCTGAGCTTTTTGTTTAAAGCTGGTCGAAGTCCCTGCAGTCATCCATGAAGTATGCTGTCAGGTGTTTTCTTCCTTAAGAACACCCCTTATCCTACCGTCCCTCTGCTCAGAGGCCTTCTGTCTACGGCCTCCTTCCCCTTCCCATCTCCTTTCCAGCCCCAGGCCTTCCCTAAAAGCCTCACCCCAGATAATGAGCAGTCCTTCCTTCCTTTACCGTTCCTGAACTTCCTTGCTTCTGATACTTTGCCAAAACTCTTCCCTACACGATCTCCCTCCCTGTCTCTACCTGTCAAAAATCTCTTAATTTGTTAGCCCCAAATCAAAACTTATCTCTATGAAGACCTTCAGGATTCATTATTGGAATTAAACCTCCCTTGTCTGTGCTACTGTAACAGGGTGCAGCCAAGAAGGAGGGCCCAAATAAGGATTTGGAATGGGGTCCAGAACTCAAGGTGTCTAGGAAATATTAGAAAGACATATAAGATGTCCTCACCCCTTTCCCTACCAACAGGTGTTGGGATACGTGGAGCAGGAACACGCAGGGCTGTTTTGAACAACAACAGCTTTGCAGCTAACCCCTGGCATGGTCATTTTACGTATTTATAACCTTTAAATGGCTGCATAGATATGTTAAATAGCTGTGGCCATGCTCTGAGCCAGGGGGATGAAAAGGGATTTCCCCCCCAAAGATATAACTGGGGGCAGGTCCCCCAGGTTACCATGCCTGTGTGAGAGCTTGGAGAAGATTGGCTCCATGACATGAAGCCGCACCTGCCCAGACTCACAATGGCAGCCCAGTAAACTTGGAATAACACTGGAATGCTGGCGGGTGTAACCGATTGTGGGAGGAGTCGGAAATGCGGCTGCAGAGGAGGATTGGCACGGGGATTTAAAATGCAGACATGGCAGCCATGGGTGGGAGAGCCACGTGCTTCTGGCAGAATGGGGACCCCTGCAGCCATGTGAGGGAACCATATGGCTTTGCTGGAGTGGGGACCCCCACAGCTTGGGTAGGGAGAATCACCATGTGGCTTTAGCAGAGAACCACCACTTGGCTTTGGTGGAGTGGTGACCCCCCCTCCCCACGGCTTTGCCAAGAAGAACCATGTGGTTTTGATCAGAGTGGGGACCCCTGCAGCTTTGGTAGAAGAGGACCATGTGGCTTTGGGGTGCTCCCTTTGGCCACGTGGCCTGGGAAGCAGGAGAGACTTTGCCTGGAAGAAGGGTGAAAGAAGTCTTGCCAGTAGGCCATGAGAAGGTGCCACATGGCTCTGGATTAATTAGAGATTCTGCCTGGACGCTGACACAGCTGATGGTGTCAGGAGCCTGAATCACAGACATTTGCTTCTTTTCCTCAGCTATAGTACCCCGAATTAGGGCAGGGGGAGAAGGAAGCACTGTGGGCATCTGTGGGTATCCAAAAGGAGTTTGGTATTTTAATGAAGACATTAGGTCACTACTTGAAGTCTGTATAGCTTTAAATAAACATTTCCTTTCCTTTTCACAAGTCTCTGGCATTGAGAGGTGTCTTTCCTTTGGCGACGGACAATTGAACCTAGTGGGGTCCTTTCGGTACTAGTATTTCGTACACCCCCATGGCCTTCTGGGATCTGTGTTCTGCAACACTACTAGCACATGGTTTAGACCTTGGGTCAAGCATTTAATAACATTCTTTCTTGATTTGTAGTGAGCTGGGTACATGGAGGACCTCTACTCTATTCTCTGGGGATCAGGGGTCCTGCATTTTTGTATCACCCTTCAGTGAGAGAAAAAGTTTGTATAAAACATGTCATTTTTAAATAGTTTAAGAAAACTTTACATCTACGGGAAAGACACTTATGTGGGATCCCCTGATAGTACCAGTCCAGCAGCATTATCATCTCGGGCTGCTCTGGTCAACAAGTGCATCTTCTGATCCTTTGATGTATGAGACAAGTTTTAACATAGGACTTTTGAACTATTTCCTCCTTCCAAGGAGAGGGGTCTCTTTTCTTTTGGAGTTTAACACACAACTCCTTCTTGGGGCCGGCACAACTGACCCATGTTAGCGAGTCTGCCTCTGAACTCTCAAACTGCTGAAACTGTGTCTCTAGTCACTGTGTCACTGTGTCACCGTGTACCACAGCACTATCACAACCGACAAGTTTTTGCTTGTCTGCTCAGTATGTCTCTTAAGCATCATGGGAGCAAACGCCATGTCTACTCTACAAATCATTATATTTTCAAGACCTGTAACAAGTCCTCCAACAGCTAGTTCCCAGTAGAAGGCACTGGTGATATCTTTCAAAGCTGTAATAAGGGTGCCTGTGTCATCCCAGGCCATTCCTGGAGGCTGCCCCGCCCAGTGGCACAAATCTCCTTCTTGCAATTGCAGGCACAGTACAGAAGAAGCAGATGTCACTGTGGGATGTCACTGTTACTGGCCTTCCTTGGAAAGGCTGGTGACCATGGTGTGGAGGGTCAACCTCTTCCTGTACCTGTGTGGCATTGGGCTTAAGCTTGGTCACAATGGTATCCTTGACTCCGGCTACCATTGTCTTAGGTGTCACCAGGAAGGAGGCATTGGGCTGCTTCTGTCCTGTGTCTGCTTTCCAGTTTATAAAAAGAAAGTGAAATATATATAATTTCATACATACGTAAAATGTGTTGTAAATGGCTGATACTGTTGCCATTTATATCATAGGATAATATTTAAAATCGGTGCTTTCAACATCAGTTCACTGCGGGGGCTTTGAAAACAGATGTGCAAGGCTGACCTCAAATATGCCTCCTCAGTTGGCCCGGAATGATGCTTTTAAACTTGGCTCTGTGAATCATCAAAGGCCCAGGAAAACAAGGAAAGATAAGCTTCCCATAGCTTCCAAAGCCGGGCTTGTGTTGAAGACTTTCTATGTTCTATTTTAAGGACTCATCACGTGCCCTTAATCCTGTGACTGCCCACAGAGAGGTAACAGTAAGATCAAACATGAACTCAGATTAGCTGCAGGAATATCTGGGACAGCTCCAAAGTTTTAATTACAGTTTCAGTTGGGTAAGAGCTTAATTACAGCTTTAATGTATAAACAACTTTTGGTATGTTGCCCTACAAATAAAGGCAATGTAAACAATTATCAACCAGGCTTCTATCTCAATGGAAGATGAACAATCACCAAATTATTTTTAAGAAATGAGCTATATATTAAATGTTATTTTTCTGTTAGCTTAAAGTACATGGTAGTCAATAAGCTGAAATAAATGCTTTTTTGATTCACAGTATGTCTTTGATGTTTATCTGATTCAACTTAAATCGTACAACAGATTTCCATGAAAATAGAATTTTTTTTCATATTTGTGTATTTGATAACAGACTTTACTCTAAGCTCATCACGTCCTTCATGAGCACCATAGTATTGAACCAGATTTCTAAGTGTGACATGATGTCCCCTTACTTTATGTGTGGGCTGCGGAGGTGAGTGAGAAGGAGTGAGACTCCTGCGGAGAGCCGCTTCCCCAGTTGGTCGCAGAACCAGCATTGGAATTCATCCGCCTTGACATCAAAGGTGTAGTCATATTTCTAAGTCATTAAATAAGAAAACAAATCCCAGAAACCTTGAAACTATTCCTCCGTGATTTCTGGCCACGCCTGTGCTTTTAATTAGAATAATCATGTGGTGAATCTCCCACTGGGGATCTCCAGCAAAGATTTCACAACTTTTTCTAGACCGTAAAGAGCTACATTAAATTTGTTATCTGAAACTATTTCCTAAACTGGACTCGAAATGTTGCTCCCTGAAAGGTTTCATCCTTCTTACCACTTGCGAGAGAAGATCTGGCACCCTTTTCCTTTTAACACACCCTCCTGATGTGAAGTTTCTAGAAACATCCTTTTCCCAAATAAATCTGCTTTTAAGATGTTACCACTTTGACCTTCCAAACCCAGCAATCATTTTAGTTTTTCATCTTGGTAGATCTGTTCCCTTCATAATCTCTAATTCAATAGTTCTAAACCACACATGTTCACCAACCAATCCCATTCAGTCTAGAGTGAGTATGAATCAAGTTCATAGGCTAAGAAATACATGAAATGTAACTTTCCTCATTTTCCTGCAACTCATTTTCATGTCTATCTTTGAGCTCTTTTTCTACCAGGGAGAATTTTAAGGAAATGTTTGTCCCTCAAAGCAGGAGACACTCCCCTCTTACTCCCCGCCAGCCCCCAAAGAAAAGACATTTCAGTGTCAAGTGCAAGGTTCAGAATTCTCCAGAGGCAGAATACTTGAAAGGATTTTTTTAAAAAGCAAAGCCTATTTTCTACCCAGAGTAGAACATAATTAAAGTACTAATCAAGTATTCATTACTTTAAGTTTGCTATTTCTAAAACAACATATAATTTAATGTTTTCTTAAAGTTAGGTGACACTTCAGAAACAAGAGCGCCTCTGAAATAACATGCACCCCAAAAGATCAGAACCGCTTGCCAAGTTACTTGCTTTGTCTTTCATTTAAGTGCTGAGGGTTCGGAAGAGTGGCAGGACCTAAGCAAGCAAAAGTGTCCGTATTGAAAGTAGAAGAATCCAGAGGGAACTGAAGCTTACTACACCTCAGAGGGGAGGGCTTGCCTCATCTGTTTTCAGAGTCTAAAGAAGGCATTTGGGTGTCCACACCTGAAATAGCAGAGTCACTACTGACTCCAGAAACAGGGAAGTAAAAGGAGGACGTAGGGGACGTCACAACAGGGCGTGCTTGACAGCATCTCATTTCTGAGTCCACGTGGGTATGGCTGGGCCTACACCTCCAGTCCAGGTGATCATCTAGCCCAGTGTTTCTGAGTGAGCCTGGAGCTCCAATTAAATAAGCAGAGGCCAGGACCTGAGACGGCCAAAGCCTTACCAGAAACTAGGATTATACCCTGGGCTTTAAGCCAAGACCCTGGCTCTCTGACTAATGTGAGTGTGACCCTGAACTCTGTTTGGCTCTTTGAGAGGAGAAGGAGCCCCAGGTCGGTCTGTCTTCAAGGATAGAGGATCTGCGGCTGGTTTCCAGTGGGTCCTGATTGGAGCAGGGCAACTCAGAAGGCTCTCAGCCACTGGGAGGCTTTCTCAGTGTTTTAAACACTGCAAGGCAGTTGGAGTCTCCTGTGCCTACTGTATTCCCAGTTGTCTTGTGGAGCATTTAAAATGCATAATGGTGGGGTTAAGCGATTTTTCACCTACTAACTGGAGATGGAAAAACTGAGAAGTTTCCCTGCTTTGCATCTCTATTTGCTTGCAGTGGCTGCTCCAGTTCTGTCCCGGCACACTCCTGCTCGGGTGCCTGGGGTAAAAGGAATCTGTTTACAAACACATGACCAAATTCTGAAGCTGAGAGGACCAGGGACATGCTGAGGTGATAGGTCCCCTGAATACAGAAGAAGCAGGAGAGCCCAGCTTGACCACTGTCTCTCTATGAACATCAATGTTCTCATCCCTAAATTAGAGATAGTAATACCTACCTGAATGAATTCATGTGCATTAAACTCCTGGCCTAATGCCTGACCCACTGTGAAGACAAGAGTCACCTCAAGCCCAGAGCCATGATTGTGGATGCGGAGCTTGTCTCTGTGAGGGATCAGAGCTTCCTCGATGGTTCTCAACGGGGTGTCGTTTTGTCCTACAGGGAACCTTGGACTGTGTCTGGAAACATTTTTAATAATCACAACTGGAGGGAAACAGCTTCTACCTGGTGTCCAGCTGTTAGAAGCTATGTGTACAGCTAAATATCCTGAAATGCTCAGGGCAAAACAAAGAATTCTCCAGCCCAAAATGTCAATAGTGCTCAGGCTGAGAAACACATCCAGACAAATAGTCACAGGAAAAAGGAACAAGGCTGATTTTTCTTCCTCCTTAGGTAAAAGAACGTGCTAAAATACTGTTGACACACCACAATTACTGATCTCGCCTGGCACCAGAGGAGGCAGAGACAGTAGAATCTAGACACTGCTCTGAAACGAAATCCAATTCTGGTGAAAGAGCTTTCCCTGGATTCTAAAAAGAAAGTAAATGATTTTTAAAACTTAAATAAGCAGTTCTAACTAAACTAGTTTATTACACTATGGATTATAAGATCTAAAGTTGGGTTTTATTGATTTTAAATTTTACCTGCAATACAGCCTGACATTTTTGATAAACTTGTATGATTTATTAAATAATTGCTGATGTTTGCACGGCATCACAAAAATGCCACTAGTTAAATTCTGCTTATAGGGTGTTATTTCAAGTCAAATGAAACTCTAAAGGAAAGAAAATATTTAAATTTACCTTGCCTTATATAGAAGTGAATACTTACATCACAAAATAGTGGAAATTGGATGTTGATAAAAAGTTTTAAATGACCTAATGCATAAAAACACTTTATAGTCAAAAGGCGCTTTTTAAAGGTTGACTTTTTTTTTAATTTAATTCTTGTTCAAGTACAATTTTCTGTCTTTTATTCCCAGCCCTGCCCCCCCAGTGCTCCCCACCTCCCTCCCATTTTTGCCCCCCACCTTAGTTATTGTCCATGTGTCCTTTATACTTGTTCATGTGAGTCCTTCCCCTTTTCCCCTGTGCTTCCCTCCCCTCTCACCTCTGGACCCTGTCAGCACGTTCTGTATTTCAGTGTCTTTGGTCACATTTTGCTTGCTTGTTTGTTTTGTTGTTTAGATCCCTGTTAACGGTGATATCATATGGTATTTGTCTTTTACCGCCTGTCTTATTTCGCTCAGCATAATGCTTTCCAGTTTCATCCATGATGTTGCAAAGGGTAGGAGCTCCTTCTTCCTTTCTGCAGCATAGAATTCCATTGGATAAATGTACCATAGTTTTTTGATCCAGTCATTGACCGATGCCTCCACTTTCATTGCATTTCCACGTTGTTTCGTTGTGAGGTGAGGTCTCCTCGGTGACTGCCTGGGCTGGGTTCCGTGGGACGCAGGAGACAGCCAGCAGTCATCACCGGTTCTGCTGTTGCTGCTCTGCCTCCGACGCCTCTTTGAGAGAAACATACCCTTTTAAAACTGATGGTTATTATCGAAAGCTTTGTTTCGGTCAACTCCTTTGCATATTTTCATTTTGTTTGCCAACTAAAAAGGTCTTTAAAAGAGAACTTGGGCCCTGTCCTGCTTCTCAAATATGTTTAGCATGGCATACATTCCATCAATAAATTCTTGAGCTTCTATTTTTAAAAAACAGCTCTAAATTTCAGTCACTTGTTAAAAATGTGTTGAAAATTGACTACCCACGGATTTAAGTACATATTTTTTTAATTTTTTACCCGAAATATCAGAAATATTTTTTGGAAAATAGTCTCAAAGATGTACACGGCTTCTTAATAATTCAAATGACCTGATTTTTTTCAAGGGGACCTAGTATTTGAATGCTCATCAGTAATCATTTAGCTCCAGATGTGAGCAAAGGCTGTGTGTCTGCAAGTGTAGGAAACTCCAGCAGCTGCTGCTGACTTCTGATGACAGGTTTAAGGAAGGCCATTTTTTACTGTGTCTTCACAGGTGGAAAGGGCCAAAGAGCTCTCTGGGACCTCTTTTATAAGGGCACTAATTCCATTCATGAGGGCTACACCCTCATGACCTAATCATCTTCCAAGGCCCCACCTCCTAATAGCATCACATTAAGGATTATGATTTCAGCATATGTATCTGGGGAGACACAAAGATGCGGTCCATTGCACATGCTTATTGTAACCAGCCAAGTACTACAGGGGTATGTGGAGAGTCAGTCTTCTTCTCCTTATTTAATCTCACCCTTTTGCAGTAACCAGCATACAATTTGGTATGTATCTTTTCTCACCCTTCTCAGTGCTCATACAAACACATAGAGATTCCCTTCTCATATAAGGTATTTTTGTTAAAAAGAGTACTGTGTACTAGTTATTAATCCCAAGAGAGCAGAACTCAGTGTACCAGTCCCAGGTGAGGAATCCAAACACTGCTCTTGGTTGCATCTTAGAGCTGGAGTTGCCAAAGAAAACAGTGAAGCAAAATAGTGGAAATCAGATGTAGATTTACACTGGCTAAAACGAGAGCCCTTACTTGCCTAGAGAAGAAACAGGACAAGATCGGCTTCAACAGTATGCGTCAATCTGTCGTGGCCAGCAATTGCCCCCCTATAACCTTAGCAAGTGATTGAGCAATTGGCCAACTCACACCCCTCTCCTTTCTACCACAATCATCATTGGAGCGAAGGACTCTAATCCCTCCCCCTCCCCTGAGGAGTCTGAATTACTGAAAGCTAAGGGTATGCCTGGGGGTCATTGACACCCCATGCTTAAGCAGAACAAGAGAGCACATACTGAACCTGAAAGGGGGAAAGATACTCCCCCACAAGGTGATAAGCTGGCCGCAGGCTCCATGGCTCTGTATTTCTGGTGGGAAGTGTCACAGACCCAAGGCCCTTTCTTGTTTCATGAAGTGGAGGTCCAAAGGCCGCATGCATGAGGCTAACATTCCCAACCATTTTTCTTCCTCTTCCTAAATGGATTATGTGCAAACACGACTCAGCAATTTACTTTTCGCATTTGACAAAATACAGTGAACATTCCTTCCGGTCATTATTTCTAATAACTTGACCAATAGTATAGTGGGTACACTGTACTTGTCTCATTTATTCCCCTACTGCTCGGCATCCAAGTTTTTATAGTTTTCTACAACTACCAGCAATGCTGCAGTAGATATCTGAAACCTACCTTCTTAGTCAGTCATTTTTTATATAAGATTGACTCTCAAGAATGGGATGGCAGAGTCAAAGTCTCTCCATCAGCTGTCCTAGCCCAGAGCTCAGTGATATATGAAAGGACCTATTTGTCCACAACATTGCCAACACACGCTGTTATCCAACTTTTGCATTTTTGCTATTCTCTTGGATGAAAAAAATGGTATATATTTGTGATTCTAATTCACATTTCCTTTATTACTAGAAAGGTTGTCTTTCCATATTTTATTTGGCGGTTGCATTTTCTTGTGTATGACTTACCTTAAACTTCTCTAATTCTTGCATAATTTATTTTTGCCAAATAGTTAATAGTTCAGAAACACATATTTTCAACTCTTTTAGCATTTATTTTTCTATCCAGATTTGAAGAGAAAAACAGAGTTTCTCCTGGGCATTGTCAAGAGCATTTCTTTGAAATGCAGAAGATTTGATAAGTGAAACTGGAGAAATGTATTCCTGAACTGATGGCTTAAAGTACAGGGAAAACTTATACCTCTGATCAGTGTTCTTTAAATGGTCAGCCCTCTGAATTTGGCTGCAGGACCAAAAGTCATGGATCCAAGCTTTCCATGATGCCCTCATGACATCACCCTTACTGTAGCCTTGATGTTGTGCAAGGACTAGAGGACTTTGGCATGTACCAGCCTGTCTGAAAAGGTCTTTTGGACTCCTCTTTAAATGCCTTGGAGGGAGGGCGTTATATGGTGTCCTGCTTCTTGTTCATAGTGGAGGTCTTCCACTGCAAAAGGAATGGTTTTACTGTTTTCCTGAACTTGCCCTGAAGGATGGCCCAGCATGCTATAAAGCCCAATGAGCATGCAAGGAAGGACAGGGGAGGTGCAGTAGCCTGTCCAGTGAAGCTGATTACAGACACAGATTTGTCTGTCTCACTCTCTCAGGGCTTGGAGATGGTAGACACTAGTCCCAGAGCTCTGGGCTATAGCTCAGGGACAACTCACCAAATGAGTGAATGGAAAACCCAGTTCTCAAGTCTTACAGTGTGAGGGGGAGGAGGATGGGAGGAGGAGACAGAGAGACAGAAGGGATTTTTTTCTTTAAATAAGTGTTTCTTTTTGGTAACGAATTTGAATTTAGAATAATTTATTACCCTAGAGTTAATTCTTAGTAAAATAAATGAGACCATCTCACTTCTTGCTGAAGGCAAAAATCTAAGGCAGGGTGTTAAATTATGACATTTATATTTTGTCACGTTTGACTTCTTTCCCAAGTTCTAGGAGAAGTAAATTTGTATATGCGTGGGTGTTGGTGTGCAAGGGGGTGGAAATGCAGAAAATAGTATGGTTTGAAGGTTGAAATGGTCTGCATATGTATGGTTTGTCTATACACATTCCTGTAACGTTTTCATTTTTCTCTTAAAATATAGGTGTTTATTCAGAAAAGGAAGTTCCTAGAGTCTATCCACCAGGAACATCAGCTATTTTTGGTTTTCCATAACTATTTGTTTGGCTTTCTTTATTCACAGATTTGTGGCTGCTGTGTTTTTATCTCTTTGTTCTTGTGTTATTTTGGGCTGAGCTGCTGTTTTATAGAGTGTGCATCTACCTTGTGTGAGTGTCAAACCATGCCTTTCAAGAGCAGCAAAGAGTGATGTGAAATGGGCAGAATATCCCAAATGCCTATATCTTTGGGATTGAAGATGCCAAAGGTGGCATCTGAAGCCGAGATGCTACATTGTTTGAAGCTGAGACGGTTTGTCATAAATATTATGCATCTTTTCATTGAAAATTGACTTCCGTAGTTTGGGGTGTAGTTGCTGTGATGCTGGTAACCAGGAAAAGCCATTGGTGTGGGTGAGGTCATGTGACCCCTTATGAGGAATAAAAGTGCAGGTCTGAGCAGCTCCCTCCTCGGTTGTGACTGAAGTCGGTCCCACTGGAGTGAAGTTCAGAAGCAGCCCCCGGAGGAACACATTTACCACATCATCTGTAAGGAACTTAAGCTTCTGTGTTTCTGGCTTCCATTTCAAAAAACCTGCGCCTTCTATACTTGCTCCCTTGACCTACTTACAAAACAAATTTTTCAAAATTTTCTACAGCATTGACAGTTAAGTTTTCTTTTATTGTTATATCCTAAACATGAATTAACATGGAGGTTGGGAAGCATAGCACAGCTGTGTCCTGGTGACATGAAGAGACACCTTTCCACCACAAAGAGTCCTGGGTACATGCTGGTTTCCAGCTCACGAGGATGTTGCTTGAGATCCTGCTCTGGGTGTTTTTATTACCAAAAGCAGTTAACATTCTAGGGTCACCCTCCTGGTCATGAAGATCCCAATTCATCTTAGTCTTTTTTATTTTACTTACTTATAGCCTTTTTGAGAAAATAGAGGCTTAGCAGTTGTTTCGTCTGGGAACGTAAAGGTGTAAACTCAGGCAGAACATCGATAGGATGAAAGCTAGCCTCTGGCTTCACGAAGCTTTTCAAGGGACTAGATGCAGCTGACATACTAATGTGTGTGACTGTTCCTCCTCTGTTACGTAGTATTTGCTATTTCAATGGCCAGGGCATGGGTTGTAAGTCTTAGTTATTTTATCTTTAACACTACAAAAAGAGAGGTGCTTCCTTGACTACATTGCATTTAATTTATAGGCATTTGAATATTGCATATGTCAGGTCATATTAACTAATTAAATTATTCCACAATTACTTATTGAGCAACTAGTGTTAACAGTGACAATCTAAAGGAGAAAGACAACAATGCAGTTAAAATACGTTATAAGTGCTACGATATCTTGAAGTCATCTAACTCCCTTTAGTTGTCCCAATGCTTACCAAAGATGTTTCGCTGTTTATTTGGTTTCTCAGGTAGATTTTATTCTGCAGATGTAAAGATTATAGAATATGCCATAAGATATTTGGTCTTCTTGGCAAATCAGTCTCCCAGGAGATTTGTTGGTAGAAACTGTCACCTAAGAAGCCCATCACTGCAGTGTGAACTGGTGAAATAAAATTTCTGGACCTTAAAAACTGCAGAGAATGAGATGAACTTAAGCTTCAAATATTATATCTTGGAATATGATGTTTCTCTAATATGCAGCCAACCTAGAATGCCAGCCTGAATGGCCAGCTGGTCTTACACATTAGTCAAAGCTGTGTATTAATGCAATGGTAGTTTCTGTAGTTAGCCCAGTAAAATGATGTCATAAAGCAAGCCACTCCCATGGTTCTGGGCAGCGTCACTGTAGCCTTTGGGTGAGCTGGTCCCACCTGTCACCCTAAATTCCTACAGTGCTCAGTGCCTGTAGGAGCACCCGGAAGCCATGGGTTGGCATGAAACCAGGGAAGCCCTGGGTACTGAGGCCTGTTGAGTCTCTCTGGGATTGTTCCTGGAGCTCAGTAGGAGTTCTGGTCAGACCTTAGCCACAAAAATGATGATTTAGGTTTTTGTACATCCCTTTTTGTTTTGACCTTTTTGAAGCTTGCTCACTCTTGAGAGCCACGTGCTACATGCTTAACTATTGTGTACCATATATTTCCTGTTATCTTCAGGATCGTACTGAATATTGGTAGTTTCAACAATACACAGTTAACCTGAGAATTGTATATCAAAGTTATGTTTCTTTTTGGCATCAGAAGATCTTGTACATCTGGATGAATGAGAAATAGGAGGACGTATTTCCATATATTTGTTGATTGCTACCTCATAGCATGTCACTGCCGTTTTTAGCCAAAATTTGGTTTTGGCCAGTCATAAATTTTTTTAAGATCATTTATTTATTTATTTAGAGACAGGGGAAGGGATGGAGAAAGAGAGGGAGAGAAACATTCAATGTGTGGTTGCCTCTCACATGGCCCCTACTGGGGACCTGGTCTGCAACCCAGGCACATACCCTAACTGGGAATCGAACCAGCAACTCTTTGGTTCACAGACCGAGCTCAGTCCACTGAGCTACACCAGCCAGGGCCCAGTCACAAATTTTTATGTAGACATTAGAGTCAGTTTTAATCAGCCTGCATTTGGATTGCCACCTAATACCACATTTTTTTAAGCTGAAAGACGGATTGTAAGAATTGAATCTAACATACTACAACCTTAGAAGCAGGTTCTGATGAAATACTTAATAAAAAACATAAAATCTTTCTTTGTTCTCCTGATTAGTATACAGTCAAGGTGAGTATTACAGATATGACTTCTTTTTTAAGCTGCATTATTAAATGAAACCAATGCTTTAGAAAACAATGCTATTAGTAGTGATGACTCATGTGTTTATATTTTAAGAAGAACAAATAAGTTCTACAAGACAGTGCCCAAAATAATTCTTCATAAAGTTGTTAAACTATAATTATAGTAATATATATTATTATTTATCTTAATGCAAGTTGTAGTGTAGCTCATACTACATATGGCGTTTAGGAGTTATATATAGAATGTATATAGTAAGATGGATAGAAAACAAAAAAGTCAGCACTGTAGATCAATTTAAAGCACATTACATGTTACTTGTTATTCTCGTGTTGTTGGCAACTGGGTAGGATTTTTAGAAGAGAGACTGAGGAGGAAGAGGAAAGAGGCTTTTGAAGCCAAGAGGCACAAAAGCATGGGATTGAAAAAAGTGTGATAAGGGGACACTGCCTATGGCAGCCTGACTGGTTGGAAGGCTTGGTGGGAAAATCCTGGGCAGGCTAGTTGGAATCATCACTTGAATGTTAGTATAAAGATTTTCAAATTTAGGTTGGAAGCGATTCCATCCATCGAGTGTTTTTTGAACTGAGTTTTGACATGATGAAAGTAATGTGTTCAAAATATTGATTTGAGTGTTGTGTAGGCCGGGTGGTGGGGAGATTGCTAAGATTTCAGTTGTCTCTGTGTGTAGGGATAAAGCCTGAATCACTGTCATAGGAATTAAAATCAAACGGTGTAGGCAAATATGACAGATGGCAAAAAGGCATGGAAAGGGCATCAAGAATACTTGATAGTTTGATTTTCTATCCTAGGGGATTAAGTCAGCAAACATTAGTTGGGGGACTGCTATTTGAGAAAGTTTAGGAGACGTAAGCTCACCCTAAACTCTTCACAATGCTCAGTAATGGGGAAGCTACAGATGCTGAAGTTACAGAACTTGACCTTCAGTAAGCCTGTCTTGCTGAGTAGAAAGTTTTCTGGGGCGAGATAAAGAGACAGACATTTTAGTTCTTGTTCCATCTCTACATGAGATATTGTGATCGAGTTGAAAACACATGAACTCTGTAACCCGACAGCCTTGCAGTCAACACTTAAGTCCATCATTCACCAACCATGTGAGTTGGGTAAGTTATTTCACATTTTGAGCCATCATTTCTTCATTTGCAAAATGAGAAACCACCTGTACACGACGATTCTAAGTAGACCTCTCGCATTTCTGCCCACTTGGCAAGAAGATACACTGACAGCTGTTCTTTTTGGACCATCCTTTCACAGATGTTTACAGGGAACAGCCGTAGAAGGTAGACATTGTGTCTATCTCTAGAGCAGGAGTCAGGCTGACTATATGGTCTTATTACCCAATGTCACCCCAATAAATTTAATGAAAATAAAATAAAATGAAAAATGAAGATATAAGTGATACATACTTTTTTTAAAGTAAATATTTTTCAAATTAAAGAACTCAAACAAAAACTAAGATAAAAGATACCAAAAAAAATTCTGGGACTTGTATATATTTTTCAACAATGCAGAATATGGCCACTCATCTGAAATCATAGTTTGTACACATTTTAACTTATACACAACTGTCTCTACTGTTTTAGTCACGTGTGTGAAGCCATGATGTAATCCATTGGAGTACTTGACAGTGCGCATTAAACGTGTGTTGGTGCCAGTGGATATTAGTCTTGAGTTTGTCTTCCTCTGCAGAGTATGGGCCCAGTAGACCTCCCAAGCTGATTCAGCCTCACCTTGGCTCTCTTTGGGAAAAATTTCCCACCTCTTCTATTCACACCTCTGGCCAGGGCCCATAGCCTCAGTGCTGGCTGCAGGGGCACCAACCCCTTGTCAAGGTGGCGAGGTTCTTCCTAAGTACTGTGGGGAGATCAGCCCCCCATGTATGGTTAACTGACTGCAGAAGTGTCCACTGGGGAACTAAAGACAAAGGACCAACCTTTGCCACCCCCCAGCACCTGCCCAGTGTACAAGCATGTGTCTGTCTGTGCCTCAGGTTGGTTGTGTGGGACAGCCTAAAAGATATTTTTTTCTATAGGTCAAAAAGGAAATTGGGGCAGCCTTCCTGCACTAGTCAGGGTCCAGGCAAGAAACAGATGGTGTTTTCAAAAGGGGTGCCTGATTCAAGAGAGTTTAATGAAGGGACTGTTACAAAGACGGGAAGAGTTAAGGGAAACCAACAGGGGATGTTAAGCTCCTCACAACCACAGCAGCAGGAAGTCAACACAGTCCCTACGCTGAAAAGAGGGTGGGGTTCTTGAACTTGACAAGAGCAGAGCTATAGAACAGGGCTTCCAAATAGTTACTGTGGCCTTTGGTAGTGAAAAGCTAAGCCATGCATGGCGCAGCCCCGTCGCATCACACTGGGGCCTCTCATTGGCCAGAAACAGAAGTGCCAAGGAATCAGTGCAATCCTTACATCAGTCCCCCAAGACACAAAGCAGGGTAGAGGCAGGCAGATGGTGGATCTGCAAGGGCAAACCATCTTTCACAGGTTACTCTACAAATCTTTTTGGGTCCAGGTCAAAGAGAAAGAATGAACACACACATATCCCAGCTTCTCTCTCCTTTCTCCCTTCCCTCATCCCACTGCCCCCCAGGGGTAGAGCAGGAGGCACATCCATCCTCTGTCAGTCCTGGTACACTGTGCACTGAAGTGGGACTTCCTTAACTGGATGCTTTGGCTTGGCTTTTGAGGTCCAAAGAGGAAAATAAAAATTGGAGAACATCCTCTTCTAGAAAAACTGCTTATTTTGCAAGGCTGTTCATCTTTCTGGCAAATCTAATTTCAAATGCCAAAAATCTGAATATTAATTTTTTTCATTGTGTTTCTTTTGCTTCTTGGCCCTTCAGACAGATGGGTAGCTTCCATCAGCTAGGAAAATAACACATTTGGGGGAAGCAAAAGAGAATATAGCTAATTAATATTCCTAAAAACCATTATCCTCAGTTTCAGCAATATGCTGCTATAGTTTATATGGAAATTAAAAATTTTAAAACATGTTCACATATCTCCTTAAATGTCATTTAATTTTTAAATCCTGGTAAAGTCTCCATCTTGTGGATGAGGTCATTGAGGTCAGTGCGCTCTGCTAGCGAGCAGCAACCCCCCAGGTGGAATTCTTGATCTCCTGCCGTCCCTTGTGGTGTTTTCTGCACCAGACAAAAGGGGTGTGGTTTGAGCATTTGGGAAAGAGAACCAAATTCACGAAGTTGTCTCAGAATGTACAGTACCTGCTACAAAATGGTGTTTTCTGAACAGGTTTGCCTGTTATCTTTATTTAAAATATGTTTTTTATCTCTTCTAATATCTTCTTCCATAGTAACTAGGTCATTTTATACTCATTTTACAGCTCTTCTCTCATTATCATCTGCCACTTGATATCTGTTACCATTTGCTTTTGGTTCTTCTGGTTCTGATTTAATTTCACCGGTTAATTACTTTTTAAACCAATTCCACTTTTCACCTGTTCTGATTCTGGAATTCTCAGTTGACCCCATGATTTGATTGCCGCTTCAGTAGCCCTGTGAGTGGAGCATATTCTGGTGAAAACAGCGGGCCTTGATTTCCTTTTGTCTGTGGGTGTGTGGGTCCCTGTGCTGAACTGTGGGACTCAGAGAACACCCCCTGGGAAAGGATGTAGCAGGATGTAAATATGTAAGTAGAAAAAGAGGATGGGGAGTCATCATTTAACTTCAAAGATGAGAATGAACAAAGTAACTGGTCTAATTAGACATGAACTAACTAGCACCTTGGCCTCCAGGCAGATTTCCTGAATGTCTTCTGGGACTGAGACTTCGAAAAATCTGTGACATCTTTGAGAAGGGGGCACACACCAGATCAGAGCTGAAGGCCAGTGCAGAATATCTATCTTGCTTTGTAAGTCGTCTGTACCTGGCCCATGAAAGGTGCTGAATAGAAGCTTCCTGCTACATGTGGGACTCCATCTTTCCCTACGTGCACCAGAAGTTTCCCAATTCATGTTTTATCAGTGAAGGTAGATTTCAGATTTTCTTCCTAGAAAATATGAAGATAGTAAAGGTGTTTGATGTCTTGAAAAGTCTAGGAACCTGGAACTATTGTCTATGCTTTTGCCTGGCTGATGACCTCTCACGTTGTCAAGAGAGAAGTTTGAGAATCTGGGTTCTAGCTGAATTTGAGCAACATCCCTAAGTCCCAGGGCCAGGCTGAGTTGGGGAGCAAACCAGAGTGTCTCATAGGTTCCCACCACACTGTTTCCTAACCTACCATACTGTTACCTTCCCGGCCTACCCCTTAAACCTGTGCTTGGAATGCTGCTGGTTCCCAGTTTAGACATTTGTCCTAGAACACTGACCACATATAAACATAAATATTTACAAGCAGAAATAAATGACCATGATTTTTCCCCTTTAAATGAGTTATTTACGTTGTTGTACTGTCTAGAGATACTCCCCTACACTGCTGATGTTTACATGAACTTGACACAGCCTCTCTGCCCAGTGATTAGGCAGCAGGGTTTCAAGTCCTCACCCTTTGACTCAGTAGCACAGTCTATACTAAATCATCAAGATTTTGCCTAATGACTTGGCTAGGAGATATTCACTGCAGCCTCCCAGTGAAAAAGAAAAATTACCATTCATGCATGAGGCAAAATACTGTACAACCATCAAAAATGTACACAAGTAGATTAGTTTTAGACATGAAGGATTTTCATGATATTCTATTGAATGAGTAAATAAATCAAATTCACAGCAGTAAATACATATAAAATATATAAAAAGCAAACATTAGCAAGGAGGGACCAAAAGGATAGTTATTTCTGGGAAGTGTGAATGAGAGCGATTTTAATTAGAAATGGACAATTTTATTTTCCTGTCTTCTGCAATAAACAAGTATCACTCATTGAAAAGAGCATTACTGAGCACTGAAACTGGCCTCTGGAGTTCACAGAGGGGACAAAGACCAGATGAACTTGGGTCGGCAAGATGCTGTGTTCACTGACGTGTGTTAGGGCATCAGCAGTAATACAAGGTGCTGACGGTACACTGTTGATTCCAACAAAAAGGTGTGGGTACAGTGGGCTCCACAGTGAGGCCAGCTTCAGAAAAGCTTTGAAGATCAGGCCATATTTTTACTCTAACTAGAAGGCTCTGATTTTGTAGGATAGTTATTGGCCTTTCTCTTTTGACTGTTGACAAAATATATTTTAATTGTTTTATTGAATAATAATGCCAAACATACAAAAGAATATTTACAAAGTACATTTAAAGTACGGAGGATACTCATGCACAGAAATTCAGTGTTCCAGAAATGGAGCCCTGCCATTAACCCTGCTGAGGTCCTGTGGGTTCCCCCATTTCCACCTTCCTTCCCCACCTACCCAGAGCAAGCCATGGTCCTGGCTACTTTATCATTGCCTTGCATTCCTTTGTAAATCTAGTCTGAAACCGTATTTTATTTACTGCTGCATGTTTTGGAGACTTGACACTCGTGGAACCCCACTTTGTGTGCTCCTGCAACTTCCACTGGGCGTCTGGTCCCCAGGTGTCACCCACGCAGAGCGTGTGGCTGTAGTTCACTTGTTTCACTGCTGCCCAGCCTTCTTTGTGTGACGTACCAGGGTGTACTAACGGGCTGTCCTGTTTGTGGACCGCTGCATGGCTTACAGTGTTTTGCTACCAGGAAAGCTCTTGTTCATAACCTCTGATAGTGACGCCTAAGTGTCTCAGGTACCTACGGATACATGGGTGTGGAATTGCTGGATTGTAGGGTGTTTAAATGTTCAACTTTATTACATAATGTTAATTATTTTCCACATCTTTCTATTCCTATTCTTGTCAGCAGTTTCGAGGCTTTGCATCCTCCACAGAGTCACCAACTTTCACTAGTGTCAGACTTTTAACCTATTGCTAATCGAGTGGGTGTGAAATGGTTTCATGTGCATTTCCCCAAACATCAATGAAGTCGAGCTTGTTTTCTTGGGTTTATTAACCATTTGTGATTTCTCCCTATAAAGAATCTGTTGAGCCCTGGCTGGTGTAGCTCAGTGGACTGAGCGCGGGCTTGCGAACCACACGATCTCAGTTCGATTCCCAGTCAGGGCACACGCCTGGGTTGCAGGCCGGTTCCCGGCAGAGGACTCACGAGAGGCAACCATACATTGATACTTCTCTCCTTCCCTTCCCCTCTAAAGATAAATAAATAAAATGTTAAAAAAAAAGAATCTGTTGAGTCTTTCAGACCATTTTTCTATTGGGTTATTAACTTTTTAAAAATTGGCTTTTAGGGATTTTTTATGTTCTGGGAACTAACTTTTTGATAGTTGCACATGTGACAGACATCTTCTTCCAATTAGTGGCATGCCTTTTCAACTTCCACATTGTGTTTGATGAAGAGATATTTGTAATTTTATTTATTTTTTTCTCTCCTAGTTGTCCTTTTTCATATCTTAAGAAATTCTTCCCCTCTAGAGATTCATAAATGTAAATTCCTATGTTGTCTTCTATAATGTTTACAGTTTGACTTTCTGAATGGTCAGGGTGTTCAATTTTACTTCTTCTCTATGGACAACTGTTTGTTCCAAGAAAACTTATTACAAAACCTTCCTTTCCAACAGAGCTGTACAGATGCCAGCTCTGTTGTAACTTATATCACAATGAAGCTTCCATGTGTGAGGGGGCCCGTTCCCAGGGCCTCCAAGGAACATACGCGTTTGAGTTGGCCAGGTGCTGAGGGACTCTACTAGGAACCTTCTTTGTTGTTCAGTAATAAGGCATTTCTCTCACATAACAAGTTAGAAGTTGAACTCTGCCTGGTTAGTCTGTGGCACAAAGACGTCATAAAGAACCCAGGCACGTCCCATTTCCCCTCTACCAGAATTCGTACGTCTGTGATGTTTCCTCATAGCTGCAGCTGCACCAGATTCCATATCTGTACGCTGCCACATCCGTAGTGCAAAAAGGGCTTCATGCCCTGAATTCTGATCACGTGGCTGCTTTGGACCATCCAGGTAGGAGCATCCAGGTAGTTGCAAGTGCACACGCAGTCCCCTTCAAAGTTATGAATTCTCAGGGGATGATCTTTTGGTCTCTCCATTCAGTGTTGTGTATCATGGCAGGGAGTCAGCCTTGCAGGTCACTGTGTGGAAATACAGTATTCGTCTCCTGTTCACCTCACTCTTAGGGTATAGCGCTGGGGAGCAGAATGATGTAGGGGTCTCACCTAAAACTCCTCTCCTTAGGTGGACCTGGACTTTATTCTCTGTACCCTGAACCCCAAGAGATAGTGAAAGCTAAAGTTGGAATTCATCTTCATAGCAAAAGGAGAACTAATGAAAACTTACTTTGTTTACATCTCTGGCTCCCCACTTAGCTTTTTGACTTTTCAGTATTGTTTACCTTCTTGGAAGCTCATGACACCTTTAGAATGATGTTTTTTCTGAAATGTTTAGGATTTCTTTAGTGAGAGGGTCAGTATATATAGTCTTTCAAACTGTGGATATACAAGTTGGCTAAATTCATTTTATAAATTTTTAATTTTTTATTCTTTTCAATTACAGTTGACATGGTAGTTTCAGGTGTACAGCATGGTGGTTAGACAGTTGTACAGTGTACAAAATGGTCCTCCAATACACAATTCTAGTACCTACCTGACACCATACATAGTTACTACAATATTATTGACTATATTCTTTATGCTGTACTTCAAAATTTTTAATTTAAATATAGTTGATATATGATGTTATATTACTTTTATTAGTTTTAGGTGCGTAACATAATGATGGGACGTTTTCATACCTTACAATGTGATCACACCACCGAACTTACTTTAATATTATGACTACATTCCCCTTCACCTTTTTTACCAATCCTCCCCTCCCACTGGCAACCGTCTCTTTGGTCTCTGTTTCTATGAGTCCATTTTTGTTTTGTTTTGTTTTGTTTGTTTGCTCATTTAAAAAATTACATTATGTTTTATTGATATTGCCTAAAGGTTTGTTGGAGACTGAACCGTTGCACGGAAGAGATGAAGACGCAGTAGCCAGTGCCGACTTCTCTAGCATGCTCTCTGAGGAGGAAAAGCAAGAGTTAAAGGCAGAATTAGTTCAGGTATGTTTAGTAACTCTATTGTTGCTATGACTATCTCTGGATCCTGAGAGTTACTACTTCTTTCATATAAGTCTCATATTACAATGGTTATAATTCATTCAATATAATTTAATAAGTCATGGGTTGCAAGATGGATTTATTTGGGAGGGTATTTTGTAATGCTGATTGTCCATTATTTGTTGGATACAGTACAAAAATGAATGGTTATGCTGCCTAAGCAACAATAACAATAGTTGTAAAAATGCATCTCTTCTTCTTTCTCATGTCACAACACTGTGGGAAAGATGAATCACTTACAACCCTGGTGGGATTCCTTCAAGACCTTGGTGCAAATACAAACTGCTATTTAAGAGTAGTTTTGTTTTAGGTCGGCAACTGAGCTCAGCAAATACTTTGAAATGATTTAGTTTTGTAATGAAAAGTCAATCCTAAAGCAGCTGAATTAACTGAGTTGTGCCCTCTTCTGAAGAAAAATCAAGCTCTGGGGATGAAGACGAAAGCTGAGATGAATGTAGGCTTCTTTATCTCTTAGGCCGTTGTTTGGGCATCTGGACTTAGAGGCGAGGTGAATGCCTGGCTCATTGTGAATACAAGTCTTTGTTCAAGCCTTTTGTTTGCAAAACTCTTATTTATACTCTTTGCTAAGGAGTGGTTGGCTATGTTACAGGAAGAAAGAGCCTGACACAGGGAGTTTCCCAAGTAGAATAGGCATCAGGGCAGGAAGGATGAAGCCAACATCCCCTCCCCAGTCTGAATCCCTGGATCAGAGGGCAGGAAGCTCCTGGTCCAACTGGAAGAAAGGCTTTGTCCCCTTCTGGCTCTGGCCTCTTCTGCAGGCTGGGGAGAGAGCTCTGAGATCCACCTTACCCTCACCCTTTGTCCAATCTAGACTGCTCAAGTTCTAATGTTCCGATTGTGTGTGTTTGTGATTGCACATATTCATATTGAAGATTTTTCAGGGGCTTTCAGAAGACACACCCTACAATAATTTCATTACAAAATGAAAGAGCAGCTTGTTCCTCTGGTACAGCAGAAATTAATTGACTAAGCACAATACCTCAAATCAAATAGCCTGCTCCTTTAGCTGGCTTTGTCTGTGGCCACTGACCCAGAACTACTCAGTTTACCTCAGTCTGGCCGCTCATTCCAAAGCGCACTGAACGAAGCCAGCCTTATCTGAGACCGTGCCAGGTCCCCATTTTCTTAAAGCCTGCGATTCTGGTTCATGACCTGTTCATGTCAGTTGTGCTGTCCAAAAGTTTTATTCTGTAGATCAGTGTAGATAAACTGATTCTGTGCTAAAATTTACCTCCTTCACATAATAGTCCAAGTTTAAGTTCAGGTACAACCTCTGTAACAGACCAGCTTTTATAAAATGACTTGATTTTTCTGGGTTCTGGGATTACTGGGTTATGCATATATGCATACATATATCAGTGTATTTTTGTGCATTCCATATTTTCTAAGTGCTCAGTAGGGAGCATGTATTGTTTTTATAATCAAAAGAAAGTAAGTCTGGGTTCTAACTGGAGACGCCATGAATATAAATAACCAGCAGTGTTCTCAGAAATTACTGTCTTACGTGGCCACATTAATAAGCTTCCAGTGCATCTCGTTCCTCACACTTTTTGAGACTGGCTTCTGAAAATAACAGCGGACTCCTGTTACTTGTTCAAGTTCCCAAGATTCGAGTTTTCATTCCTCAGAATGTTAGCCTCCATGCTTGCTGTCTCTTATCTGTGGATTCCTCAGGGATGGGGAAGCATTATTGCATCTTGCCCAGCTAGTGCTGTGACTCCCATGGGCACAGCTGTAGGTCACCACCGCCCAGTGAAAAGCAAAAGAAGAATATCTGTTGTTTTCCCTCTTCTCATTTCATGTCTTCTCCTTCCCTCTCAGGCCACCTCTGCTTTGCTCATTCTTTCCTTAAGTCTTTTTTCAGGGCCCTTCTACAAGTACTGGTGAGCACTCATGTGCATGCGCACACACACAATCAGGTTCTTTCCAAACACACATGCACTCAGGGGCTAGGATTTCATTATGACGAGGACACACAGAGAACCACCCCCATAGTCCCACTACTGGCCCGATGAGGAACTGAGACACCTTTGAAATGCTCGACTTCTCTGCTTCCACTCTCCAGAGATTCCTTCTGGGGCCCCTGGTCTCAAGCAACCCCTCTCTGTGTCCGACGGAAGATCCTACTGGGTCTGTTAGCCAAGAGGGTAACAGAACACCTCGCAAGCCTGCCTATTAGACTGCCTTTGAGTCAGCCAGGCAGTTACGGCCATGATCTAACCCCAGAACTGTGGGTACAAGGACTTCTTATCTCTGATTGCTTTGCTTAACAGGGGTCGTGGGGTGTGCCTGTCTCCTCTTAGTGCGCTCCTCTCCCTGGCTTCCCGAGGTTCTCCTGCTGCCTTCTGGCCCTGCTGGCGCCTGCCCTGCTGCTCTGTCCTCGCTGTCTTTTGTTTATGTTCCTACGAGGATGCCTGTTGTCTTTGGGAAACTCCTCGTTTCATTCACCCACACCACCAGCACACTGCTCACCAAGTGCTGGTGATAGGAAGACCTGCTCTGGTGGGAGGCATAGAACAAGCCCATAACGCCCCAAATTTGTCTACATCTCAGACCAAGTCTGCATTCTAAAAGAGGAATCTGTTGTGAACACCATTAAGTCTTTAGTTTGTGATTGTAGCCATAGAATACGTGTGTTTTTAAAAGTTCCTTCAGTGTGAGGCCAGTGTCACCACCTCTGATCTGGTGCAGTGGTTTGTGCATAGCAGATGTGCCCTCGGATGTATGATTAACTTGAATTATTCTATAGCTTCAATGAATATTCATATATGTAAATGCCAGAAGTAGATTATGCTTTTTATAAACTTCCCATTAAAGGCATTATTTTGTGTCAGACATTTGTTCTCATTCATCTTATTACCAGCTGTTCCTGACATCTCTGAGGACTTCGCACACCCATCTCTGGGTTTTTTCCTCTGTCTCCATTTGCCAATAAGCTTGTTCAATGTTTCTGTGCTTCAAACATCTTGCTCCCACTTTCATTTCACTAAGCTTTATTTCATGCTTTGTATTCCATAATGTGACTTGGCTTTTGAAAAGGTGAAGTGTTGGCATTAGTACTGTAAGTCCGTGTTGTGTAACAATCGAAAACTGCCAATGTCCCCTTGATAAAATGACTCCAGAAAAATGGGCATTAATAGGAGTAGGAACATGCAGGCGGCACTTTGAGGTAGGCAGCACCTGCTTTCAGGCGCCCTTTGTAACCCCCACTCAGCGCTTCTCTCTTCCTTGGCTGTGTGGCTCCCTGGGAAGAACACACAGTGCCCTCAAGTCTGTAAGTCGAGTCTCCCGGACTTACAGACTCCGTCCGTTCCTTCCTCAAAATCTCTCTTCTTCCTCTATTAAGCTAATGTTTATATCTGACAATGTCTTAGAGTAACATTCTTCTGTATTAGTCAGGGTTCTCCAGAGAAAGAGAAGCACTAAGACGTTAAGCAAATGGAAGTGGATTTATTACGGGGAATCGGCCGCTGTGAGGATGGAGGCCAACAGGTTCCAAGATCTACAGTCAGCAAGCTGGAGACTCGGGGAAACCAGTGGCACCGCTCCATTCCAAAGGACAACAGGCTCAAGGCCCAGGAAGAGCTGATGTTACAGTTTGAACACAAGGGCAGGAAAAAATGCCACAATGTCTCAGCTCAAATGCAGTCAGGCAGAAAGAAGTGAGGAAGGGTCCCCTTTTTTAGTTCTATTTAGGGCTTCAGCTGATTGGGTGAGGCTCACCAGCATTGAGAGGGCCATCTGCTCAACCCATTTTGCCAATTCAAATGTTAATCTCATGCAGGAACACTGTCACAGACATACCCAGAATGCTGAAAGAGGAAACGTGTCCATACAAAGCCTCATTCATGAATCGTCAAAGCAGCTCTATTTGCATTAGCCAAACCTAAATGTGCTGCAGTAAGTGAGTGGATTAAAAAAATGGTAGCAAGTCAATCAATAGAATACTATTTTGCCATAAAAAGGGAAGAACCATTGATAATGCAGTGTCATGGATGGACCTCAAACAATGTGAAGAAATTAGGTTGAGTGAAAAAAGCCAGGCAAGCATAATTATATACTGCGTGACTCAATTTAAATAAAATTGTAGAAAATGCAAAGTAAATGCTAGTGAAAGAGAGACCAGTGGCTGCTTAGGGGTAGGAGGAGGAGGGAGGAATGACAGGACCTAAAGAAATTTGAAGGTGATGAATTGATACGTTCACTATCTGGAGTGTGATGACTTCACAGGAGTCTACCTGTGTCACAGCCTACATTTTGCACACTTTAAATGCATACAGCCTGTTATGTGTCAATAAAATTGTTAAAAAGAAAAAGCAGCACAAATCTCTCCCTTATACACATTCTCTTCTCCCTGTTCCACCCTGCCTAACATATGAGCTTGGCAAAATCAAGGTGTCTAAACCCTGGCTGGTGTAGCTCAGTAGATTGAGCGCGGGCCTGCGAACCAAATGATCATGGTTCTATTCCCAGTCAGGGCACATGCCTGGGTTGCAGGCCAGTTCCCAGTGGGGGACACATGAGAGGCAACCACGCATTGATATTTCTCTCCCTCTCTCCTTCCCTTCCCCTCTCTCTGAAAATAAATAAAATATTTTTTAAAAAATCAAGGTGTCTACATGAATGTTTGGAAGGTTAGAAACCAAAAAAGTAAGCAATGGCTATTTTCCAGTATGTTACAGGTGACTTCATTTTCTTGTTTGTATTTGGCTGTACAAATGAATGTCTCACAAGTAGTGGTGATTGCTTTTATAATCATTGAAACTGAAAAATCCATTTCTCACTATTGAACTACCTGTGCTACAGGATGTCCGTGATAGCCCGGGGCGGGCACAAAGGCTGCCTCAGCACAGAGAGCCTTGCAGGGTGTGTTTCAGCTGGTCTGACATCTTTCCCACCATTCTCCTTCCTACTTGTAGCTAGAGGATGAAATTACAACATTACGACAAGTTTTATCGGCGAAAGAAAGGCATCTGGTTGAGATAAAACAAAAACTGGGCATGAACCTGATGAATGAATTAAAACAGAACTTCAGCAAAAGCTGGCACGACATGCAGACCACCACTGCGTAAGTATAGTAGCAGAATATTAACAAATTATTGCTCACTTGCTGTCTCTTCATTCTTCTGTATTTTTTTTTTCTCCAAGGCTGACTTGGTCCTGTGGCTAGAAAAAAGAACTTTTTCTAAAAGTGGGGGAAAATGATAATCATTAAATATGTTGCATGTGAGCACACTCTATAAAGTAGCTTCATGACATTAAACTTTGTTCATGAAAATTCCGTTTTCACTCAGACTGTCTCTAGGGAGTTGTATGGTTAAGACTTATTTCTCTCTATTATATGTTTTCAAGAATTTGTTTAATATGTATTTTTTTTCTTTATGTTTTCTCAAAAAATTGTAAGCGGACATGGAGAGGCGTGGTAGTAGGAAGAGGTACCAATGATGGATAGCAATTATCTGTTTTGCTGGGGGCTCACTTTGCCTGCCTCCTGAGAACTGAAGTTTGTGACCTTTTGTTCCCGTATTAAGGTGGACTTTGTTTGAGGAGCTGCCTCTAAAAGGAGTTTGCTGTTTCCCCACTGTGGCTCCTTAAGTTTCCACCTGAAAGGAGGATAGTCTCTCCTACTCTAACAGCAGAGCCAACCTATAGGCCTTTGTGCTTGTGTTTCCGAGGGCTCATCTAGACAGGGTGGGGGCACAGCCCAGAGTAGCATGGAGCTGGGAGCCCAGCAGTTTATCTGCAAAGGCTAATAACTGACCTTCCCAAACATGATGAGGAAAATTTTAGAAGCGGATAAGACACCACGCACTGATATTTATAAATTCAAATACATATCACAACACCTTATGAACGGTCTCCTGAAAAACATAGCGGGATTTTAGGCAATAAATTAAATGAGCTGATTTGTCAGTAGTTTGGTCTACGTCTTTATACATTGGTGGCCTGCACCAATTAATGGCCCTAACAGTGTGAGGTGGGACAATCTCTAATTCCTTGGGTCTGGCCACCTCTGTATTTAGTCCAGGTCTGGAGGCTTCATGTCACACTGACCTGAACGTCCTTCTCGGTGTGAGAGCCAAGCTGGCTCTTTCTGCTTGGCCTCCCTAACCACACTGCTAGGATAAGCTGACCTGATGGAGGGCCCAGAATTCTGGCTGTCCTGTTGCTGAAGGGAGGGAAGGAGGGAGCAGGGAGATGGGCAGAGGGTGCCTCAGGTTTGCTCCAGGTGTGATGGGGCAGGGTGGGCCATAGGGCAGGGAGGGGAGAGATTCATAGTCCTCCTGGTACCTGGAATTAGAGCAGGCAAGTTCTAGGAAGGTTTTTAGCCTCTTCACACAGGAGAGAATATGTAGTTTGTATTTTTCCCGTGTTTGAAAAACAAATTGGTTTCATAGTCAGCTACCTACTTAGTATCAAGGTTTTTTGTTGTTGAATGAATAGAATAGATTTGTTCTCTGGGGCATAGAGTTATAGTCTAGTCAGGAAAACACAGTTTTGTTTTTGTTTTGTTTATCTTATAGGTTATTGCAAACTACCAGGTAAAAGTTAAGAGTGAAGGACGGGGTATTGTCGGGTTGCAAAGCAGGAGGTTGAACCTTGCTGGGCTTCCAGGGAAGGCTTCCTGAGCAAGAGATGTCTCAGCAGAACTCTGAAGATGAGTCGGAATTCTGAAGCCTCCTCGGGGAGGCCAAGCCCTGTGAAGGCCCACAGGAGAGGGGGCTCCTTGCAAGGAAAAGTTGTCTAGTTATTTGGTGTTGCGGAGGGGGCCGGGAGAAGTGGCCTTGCGGCACCTGTTAATAGTTAGTTTTTATCCACAGGCCATAAAAAGCCATTAAAGGGGCCGTGACAATTCATTTATCCAACAACTTTGATGAGGATCTACTCTCAGGCATTATTACCCAGAGACTCATCTAAACCCACAGGATATAGGCTTCAAGAAGACGGGCAAAGTTCCTACTCTCCTTATGTGTTGAAAGGGAAACAGATAAGGAAATATAGTGCCTGGAAGTGCTATGTTGTAAATAGCATAGGGTGATGTTCTAGAGGGTGACGCTGCTGTGATTGGCTCCCAGTCAGGGAAATCCTACCCTGGGAGGTCACTGTGGGCTGAGACCTGAATGATGAGGAAAAGCCTCTTGTGATCACCTGTGTAAGAGCTTTCAGGCAAAAGCAAAAGTTTCTGCAAAGACCCAGAGACCAGAACTAGCTTTAGTGGTTTCAAGAGCCAAAGAAAGTGCTGTGTCTGGAGTGCAGTGAGAAGAGAGGAGGTCAGAGTTTCTGGGGCCTCCCAGACTGTGGGGTCAAGTGCAGTTTTTCTTCCAAGGGCTCAGATCCTATTGGAGAGTTTGAAGCAGGAAGGGACCTGTTCTGATTCATCTTTCAGAAAGAGTGGAGAGGCAAGAGTGGAAATGGGAACATTGTTTGTGGAACTACTGCAGCTTTCAAGGTGGTGATTGTGGTGAGGGAGAGTCACAGACAGGTAGGGGACAGGATTTGGAGGTGAGGCCAATGGCGCTTCCCAGTGGTTGGGAGGTGGAGGATGAGGGAAACAGGAGTATCAACTCTGACTCAGGTCTTTGACTTGGGCTACTGGCTGAGCATGGGCACTGTTTACTGCAATAGGAGTATAGCACTGTGGTTAAGCCCATGGGCTATGGACTCCAGTGTCTTGGGTTGAAATCTCGATCTCCCTGCATCTGTGGGAAGAGATCAGATTAGTCCTTGTTTCATAGGAAGTGAGGATTCAATGAGTTAATATTCATGCACCATGAGGACCACGTCTGCCACTTTCTAGGCACGTTCACTGTTCTAGGAAAGACTGAGGCAGATCTGGTGGGGTAACCCAAGAACTGTTTTGGCTGTGTGAAGTCTGAAATGCCCAGTAGACAAACACGCTTATCAACTGAGAGGACAACTCAGAGGAAAAGTAAAGGACAGAGGTGGACATTCAGGAGTCATCTACAAACGAATTGATGTCTTGAAAGCTGTAAGACCTGGTGAGATGTCCTCAGAGATTATTTAATACACACTTGCCAGTAAATACAGGCAAGTGTGGATTCACTAATCTTCAGAGATGACATGAACTTTCCTTTGTAGAAAAGAATCTCTTTCTGAAGAGGGAGGTTTTCACCTATCAACAACATACTTTTCCTCCCACACTTTTTTCTTGGCTGCTGAAAGAAGGGATAAATTCTCAATCACATGTTGGGGTCGGGGTATAACAAATCTATTTTCTTCATTAATTAATTCAATTCCTGCTGTTAGTGTCCAGGGTACCCATTCCAGGACAAGCTCTGCACCTCATACAATGAAAATGTTGGTGGGAGGGAATTGGAGTGGGATTAGGTTGGGTAGAAGTAGATTTTAAAGCACTGAGAAGAATTTCAGCTGTCAGAGAATTGCCTGTGATTTCTAGAGGCAATCCTTTTCATACTGATTAGGTAATCATGACCTATTTAGTCTGATTTATAATAAAAAATGGTGGTATGATAATGAAAGATCTTACCATATTTTAGTCTTTTGTTGATTTGTCTTACAGTCGTAGTCAGTTTGAATCCTTCCAGTAGGATTCAGATTCAGGTAGGATGGATGAGTAGGAATAACTACCCAGCACACTGAAAGTACCTCCTTTCTGGAAAGATAGCCGCACAACAGCAGGTCCCCAGAGATCACTGGTGTCCAGGGTTCGCTGTTGCTGGGGGGTTTTTTTGGCCATAGTTTTTCACATGCCTTGATTTGAGAGAATCTAAGAACGGACACAAAATATTTCCCCATCCTTTTGTTTTTAATGATCTCTGCTCCTTTTTTATGTTGTCTTTAGGCTTCAAGGAGGTACGTGGGATGTGTGTGGCTTCAGGGTCGAGCTGTGGGAAAACCACTGAAGAAGATGTTGAATCTCTCTGTAGGCAGAAGGAGTAGGGACTCGGAGATGCAGCATTGCTGCGAACCATTTAATCTGATGATGCTTCATTTTTAATAAGTGTCCAGCCTTTGCTAACCCATGAGATTCTCCTACTGATAAACTCCTCTGAGTTGTACTGCAAGCCAAATGGGAGGTCTACAGAAGGGAGGTTTTGGAATGGAATTCAAACGATGCCGTCTTTTGGAAAGTTAACAACTTAACCTTTATAAATAGAAATAAAACCCTTACATTCAGCATTTAAAAAAATGCACAGTGCTTAAAAATTAAAGTCTACCTTATGACTTTGATTTTGTGCTTCTAAGGCTTCCAGGCCATTGTGGTCAGTAGTGATTATTATTTTTTAAGGGAGTCTGTTGGCACACCACTGAGTTCAGAAGTGCTAGTAAAGATCAAAGACCTAATTTTGAAAGTGCACTTAGCCAGTCTCTCACAGTTGTTCATTCTTCCTACCTTGCGACTTTCATCTTATTGTGCAAGGCAGGAAACAGTTTCTGTTTTCTAGATTCAAAATGCACATTTATGTTTTAATAATACTTTTAGAGAAGCTTTGGAAAAATATTCCTCAGTATTTTTGTATTTTTGGTGAACTGATGCAGATGCAATCATTAGAGTAATGCCCTCTTTCTCTTAAATTCCATAATACAAAATATACTTGTGCTATAAAATACCTTCTTGCAAAGAGATTGCTGAATCTTTATCTTCCATGTATGTACATTCCATTTTTGTGCAGAAACGGCAAAGCATTTTAGAAGAAGACAAGCTTTCCCCTTTTGATTATATTTTATAACACTGACTTTCAAATTAGGAAGATGTGACAAGAGGAATCTACACAAAAAGTCAGTAGGATACCTCTCACTTGACCTGCAGGGAACCCCACCCCACACACTGGAGACCCCCTTGTCGGTGTGCTGGCCAAACAGCTAACCTGAGCTGGCCATTAAATGCTGTTCATTCCTTAAAGAAAGTGTGGTACATACAAGCAATGGAATATTATTCAGCCATGAGAAAGACATCCTGCCATTTTTGACAATGTGGATAAACCTTGAAGGCATTGTGCTGAGTGAGATAAGTCAGAGAGAAACACGGATACTGCATGGTATATCATTTGTGTGTGGAATCTACAAAACAGGGCCCCTTCCACCCACCTCCCCACTCTCCTCCGCCCCACAGTTCCCACACTGCTCTCCATGTCCGTGAGTTCTTTCTTCTTCTTATTCCATCCCTCCTTTTAAAGACCATTTCTAAGCCCAGTTAATCCAAGTGTTCAGGACACTGCTTTGGGAACCTATTTGGTGCATGTTTCTTCTGAAGAATTCTTGGCAATGTCATTTCAAGATCACGCTTCAAGAAAACTTTGTAATAATGACTAATGTTTCCATTTCTGATCATTAACATTTAGTTCTATTTTAGCTGCCTTATCACTAACATCACAAGTTAGATGTTAATATTTTATTTCATATCTTAACTGCCTGAAATTCCATGGTTTTATGTAATCATAAAATTTTTTCCCCAAGTTATTTAGTAAAGTGTAAAAATAAAATTATACTTGGAATAAGCTGGTATTTTTTGTACCTTCACAGCAAACAACATAGGGAGACATCCCAAAAGCTACTCCTTTCTTCCATCTTCTCCCATCTCATTTGCTGCTCCGCCCCAGAGCTATCTGGGGTCCCCCTTCCCCCTCCTACTCACACGGCTCTCTCCGGGTACAGATTCCCTCCTACTCGCCAGATTCTTCTTCGACCCTTATTTTCCTTGGTCTTTCCACATTCACTAGGAAACATCTGTTTGAAAAATGAATAACTTGTCTTGACTTTATGATCTAAATCAGCTTTTTTCAATCTCTTGCTTCCCATGGCACACATAAACTAATTACTAAAATTCTCTGGCACACCAAAAAATATATATTTTTGCCAATATGACGAGAAATAGGTATAATTTTGATTTATTCACACTAGGTAGCTATCGTTGTGTTGGCTATTGTCATTTTTTTATTTGACAGTCTACGGGAAAGAGGTCAGTGCCCCTGACTAAATAGCCAGGTATTGCATGTTTCAAAAATTCTTGCCACACACCAGTCAAAAATCACTGGTCTGGATAACAGGATATTTATACTTCCTGAAAAAAAAAGGCATTGTGTAAATAAATATCATGCAGTGCTGTAAGGTTGCAAACGTATTTCTTCCTGCAAAAAAAGATGGTAATAGAATACCATGTTAATAAAGTAATTTCCTGAAGAAGACCAAGGGGCATCTTTAAAGCATTTTCTTTCTTTAAAGCATTTTCTTTAAAGCATTTCCTAATAGTGCAATTAGGACTGCAAGACTTGTGAGACATGGAGAGGATGGAGGGTAAGGGGCGTTCCCGCACAACTGTTTTCGTGCAATGTAAAGTCTGCTCAGAGGTACCAAATAATGCAAGTAATGCAAATAATTCCAGACCATACAGGCAGCTTTGGGGGGATTTGCTTGGGACTAGCACATATTGGAAGAAGATGTTATGTGCATGTAAGAATTAGTTTTTTAAAAATCTATACAAAACATTTTTGTTTCCAATTTCATTGGGATGTAATTGACATACCACACTGTGTAAGTTTAAAGTGTGTAGCATAATGACATATATTGTGAAGTGATGTACAAAACATTTTGTTGATTTCTTTTAATTCCCTCAAGTTAGGTGTCTTTTGTTTCCTACTTGAATAACTTAGAAGTTTCTCAGACTTATGGGTACAGTGTTCTTCCTGGCACTATGCTCAAAACCCCAGGCTGATCTTTTCATCTTGTTCTATTTGTCACTTACCACCTCCTGTCAAGTCTCTTCCCTGTGTTTCAGTGACCCACCCCACTCCTCTCTGTTCTTACTGCCATGACTCCTGGGTCAGGGCCACCGAGGAGCACCTTCTGATCATCAATCCATTCATTTATCCAGTATTTACTGAGTCTCTCCAGACACTGGGGACACAGAGACAGTCTAGTGGGGATCTAGACCACATGAATAGGTGGATCTGTGAAGTACTAAATTACTAAAACTGTTTTTGAAAAAGCCACTGTTGCCTGAAATGATGTGCCTTTCTTATTCTCAGATACAAGTATTAAAAAAGTAAGTTAAATACTAGTCATATTTTGCCTTGTTAGGGTTAATTCTACCCACAGTAACAGTAAAAGATTCAATTGCCCTTTGAAATATGTGTTTTAAAATTTCTGTGCAATCTCTGATGGCTAAGGCTTTTATTGACCAATGTCTCTGTATAGACTTCATATACTTCTTTAAGAATGGCTGTTTACTCTCAGAATATTTCCACTCTGTGATTAAAGATCTGTACATGCAGACCTACACTTGTGTACATGTGTTCTTCCTGAACTCAAATTTAGCGCTCTGACTTTCCCTCTGATGAGTGGCAGCCAACCCATCGTTCCCAAACAATGACTAGAAAACAGTCACTTCTGTGGTTCATCTTCTTTCTAAATCTGTTTAGGAAAGGCCATTTTCAAAGTCAGGAGAAAAAGATGACGACTGTTTTATGGGTGATCATGATATACAAACTGTTGTTCCGTTTTAATTCTAGCTACAAGAAGACACACGAGACCCTGAGTCATGCAGGGCAGAAGGCAACTGCTGCGTTCAGCAATGTGGGGACAGCCATCAGCAAGAAGTTTGGAGACATGAGGTATTGTGGGAGAGAGCTGTGGCTTCCCGAGGGTGGAGGGCATCGCCTATTGGCTGGTCTGCCCAACATATTCTTTTTTAATTGGATTAAAATATTATGTGGCAGAAATTGGTGATTGAGAGAAATTATTATATTAGGACATTTTCTGACTGAGCATCAGCTTAGTGGGAGGCCTGGTCCTAAAGATGCCTGTTCCCCTAGGATCTGACCCGGTGTGACTAGAAGATAGAGGATGCCTTCAATCACCGGTGATGAGGGGGGGTTTCAAAAGAATGGCAGACATTGAGTTTTAATTATTGTAATTTAGACAGTAAGTTAAAATATGCACTCAGTGGAATATGCTCTGATAAACTACTTTAGTTACAGTTTTATATAATGTAAGTATTATTTTATTCCAAAAAGGTACCTTATAGTATATATATTTCTGGTAGTTTTCTTTCTTCACTTGGCAATATTATGAACATGTCAATAACTGTCTATTACACCTTCATTTTTAATGACTGTATTAGGTTCCAGTGCATAGCTGTAGCCAAACTTCTGATCAAGTCCTCTTGCACATTTTATTTTCATATTTCACTATTATATAAAATTAGGATGAACTTCAAGATTTTGAACTGACAACCAAATGTGCTCACTATAGTCACCAGAAAAACATAGTATTGACCATTATTTTTTTATATTACGTGCTAAGGAATTATATAGAATTGTTACTCTTATGTTTTTTGCTCATTTAAATACCTATCATGGTTTATTTTTAATTTAGCTCTTATGCTTATAAGATTTTTCTTTATAACAAATCAAATTCATTTTTTAGAAATCAAACTATTCTCTAAAAGCTTTCAAAATACATGTTAAATTTCTTTTAAAAGGATCTGTATTTTATTGAATTCTTAAACTATTAGTTTTTAATTACTTTGCAGCTTTGATGCCTAGATGCAAATATTTATGTCTTTGTGTTTAAGTTATTTTGGCTTTAAATACTGCTAGGTTGTGTGCCCAATAGTAGTGTGCCATCTCAACAATTTAGCATTCATAAGACTAGAGTTAAGTAAGTACATGTACATTAATCTGAGCATTTTTTAATAATAATGCAATAACAAACGCCATTGATATTCTTCAGAGGCAACATGTGGTTAACAGGTAAACATTCTGGATTATTAATTAACCTTACTTTTATTACAAATAAAATTTTCAATCATTTCAATGGTATTAAAACATTTATGGGAACTAAATGAATAATTTCTTAAATAGGGAAGACCCTGTTACCTGCTATATCTAAGGAAATAGATTTAGCTGTGTTTATAAAATTCATTCTCCACATACTTGAAACCTTTCACTTGAACACTGAGACCTCAGTGTTTCTGCATCCTTAGGGGACCTTATAAACACCTGTGAATGTTGTTTAAAATACATCTTTACAGACTGTTCCTCTCAGATTGTGCCTCAGTAGCCCTTGGGAGGAGCCTAGGAATCTACATTAGTAACAGCCTCACAAGGGATTGGACTTCAAGGGGTCAGGTTATGAGAAAGCCAGAGGTAACTGAGCTCGAGTGTACCTGGGGGTTTTGTCAATTATGAAATGGGGATAAGGGTAACTGTGTCATCAGGTTATTTTAAAAGTAGAAGAGAGCCTGTCATGTATTCAGCACTCCATAAATGATAGTTGCTATCTTTAAGAAGTGACCGTCTCAGTTACAAGGTGGCCCCATATGACAGAAATGAGAAGGAATCCATTAACAGGAGTACACTGTATTTTGTAAAAGCTTTGTTCTTTGTTTTTCTAAGTAGTAACTGAATTTTACACATGCAATATGTTGACATACTTGTGCTCATGCACTAACTGGGTACAGTATTAAGGGTGCGTTGACTCCTTTCCTCCTGCTTCTGTGCGGCTTTGTTCTAGTGCAGTGGATAACCTGTTTCCCAGGAATTCTAAACGTTTTGTTAATTGGTGCCCTATACAGAGGGTACACCATTTTCATTACAAACTGTGGCTAAACATTCTGGGAATGGAACCGATGTTGCTGAGATGTAGATAATGGCCCTCTGGTATTTCATAGACCTTTATTTTCAGAGCTGTACTTTTCCCTAAGCACAATATGTAACATTTTATATAAAGGAGGATGAGTCCTTGCGAAAGCAACAAGTTTTGGAAAGAATTTTTGGTTTTAAATTATGCTAAAAGAATAAAAAGCCTACTTTAAAGCTGCTTAAATTTTCTCCAATAGATAGTTTTAACTGAGAAAAATTAATGTTTTTTGTTCAAATTAATTTGTCAGTTTATAAAATGATAGTGAGGAATTTAAAAAATTATATCATAAACATTTTCCTTTGCACCCCCTTTTTGCTTTAAAAATGTATTATTATATAGTTACGTGGTAAAATTCATTTGTGCATTCTGAGAACACATTTCCGAACTCATTCAAAAAGACTCAGATACCTGTGAAGAAAAACACTACTTCCAGTTTTTCTTTAAAACAATTCCAAGTCAATAAGTGTGGATTTTGAAAACCTGTTATTTGGGCCTTTTAATAATTGAATGAAAAGTCCTTTGCTATAATTTAATTTTAATATTTTGTAAGAATAAGTAATATTTCCCAAGCCAAGGTTCCCATTCTCACCTGACTGCCGTTAAGTGGGGTCCTCTTAGCCCAGTTGTGGAGTTGCTTAGTTGCTCAGTCTTCCATCCATGAAATAACATTGTTAAATGCTCTCTAACGAGGATGTTCCCTGTGGAGTTAAAATGCGGTCACATTTATGAAAGCGCTCTGAAGAAATGCAAGCTGTTGGAATAATTTTTATAATATTGGCATCTTCTTGGAGTTTCTCATTGAATTTGTTCAAATTGCACGTGATCTAGTGTAGATAGAATCTTTGGAGGAGACACATAATTTTATTAGAGTTTCACCATCACTACATTTCCATGAGAATAATAGCTAGAAGCACTCGTAACAGGTCGGTAAAACAAGACACGTTAAAAAATCAGTAGACTCAAGAAGTGTAGTGAACTACCATTGGCTCCAGGGCTCTTGAAAAAGGGGACAGTGGCCAGTGTGGTTGTTTCTGTGCACCCTGATGTGCTAACTCTGCTCCTGCTCTTCCCTCCCGTGCTGCCCCGGCTGCAGGTCTCACTCCATTGGGTAAGCGCTGCCCCCCGGGCCCTCCCCTGCCCAGCCATGGTGTCCCTTCCTTCCCAGAGCTCACTGTTCCTTCCACACTGTGGGTGTGCCTCAGCCAAAAAACCCAATCTTTTTCCTGAGAGTGTCCATGACCAGGGAGTTAGAGTAAAGGGCACCGAATGCATGTGGATTTATTTCAGCGCATATTTATCTCATTTCTCAACCATTTACACCCGGGTCACTTGCTAAGTGATCTATTATGAATCTCTTTTCCCACATCATTCCTTCCTCTGTTAGCAGAGGTCGTCCACCTGGGAGAAGAAAAAAGGAATGTGGATATTGAGAGTTGTGCATTTTTAGAAAACTTCTGGAAAGTAAGGTCAGGAGGCAGAAAATTATTTGTCATGTTTTTTGAACACCTTGTAACTGTTTCTCCTGGGGGTGGTTCATCTTGGACTAGATTCTGGACGCTCTGAAGTTGAAGAGGGAGAGAAAGTTCTTGGAGAAGCACACATGTTAGAAAGTATGCGGACGTCAGGCCAGGCCTCTGAATTAATTTAATTTTTTTTAGCTGGAATCTCATTATATACTTTTAAAATTTTGTAGTTAAAGTGATTAATATATTAATAATGCTGATTAAGGCCTTTAGTAACTCTTTTTAAATGTAATTTCTAAGGCAATATTTTGCCTATCATTTCCAGAGTGCCTAAGGTAGGACCATAAGAATGCCCTGAACTTCTTTGTCCTTTTTTGTTTGAATTCTAGTCAAGTGCTGCCCATACTGATGACTTCAGTGGATACTGATGGGGAGGGGTAATGAGTTGGATCCCTGCCCAGTTTGCTTCTTGGGAGGAGAGAAAGCAGGGATGCGGTTAGAATGTGTGACAGGGTAGTGCCAGCCCAGAAAAATGGACTTCGTTTTGCTTTCTTCCTCCACCCAGCCTCATTTCTGAGTGGAAGTCACATAGAGATAGCAGGCGATTAATTTCAGGGAAAGTGAGTCAGCTACAGTTGAATTAAGGGGAGAAGGTTGAAAGTCGCCAAGTTCTCGGAAGTGTTGCTGTGTGTACCGATGTTGTAGAATGGACTGGAGTCCCTGCAGGACTCCCTGCTCCCCTGTCTGACTGTTTGAGTGGTGTTTGCCTGGTGTGTGTGTCCTCGATTGTCTTGGAATGTTAGCGACAGAT
Source organism: Sturnira hondurensis (assembly GCF_014824575.4). Taxonomy (NCBI): domain Eukaryota; kingdom Metazoa; phylum Chordata; class Mammalia; order Chiroptera; family Phyllostomidae; genus Sturnira; species Sturnira hondurensis. Next base: position 12,006,593 of record NW_028077105.1, on the reverse strand, counting down.
ATTACTCCGGAGAGTTTCTCTACAGTGGAACAAGTAGCTTTTACCTGCCAAGCTGTACTTCTTGGATAAGCTTGTCCTGTCTTCTTGACCAGGAGAAAGAAGCGGAGAAGGAGCTGGACCTTAAGAGAATGTCCAGGGGCTACTGGGCTGACCTGGAGGAAACCAAACATCCTCCTCAGATTTCCTGACAGGGGACCTACAGTAAATAAAATAATATGCAGCTACAGACCACCTACTCTTCCTTTAGACCCTTGCAATCCACAGGGGCCCATGCTTCCCAATGAAAACAAATATCATCTGGGTGGGGTGGGCAGCAAATACTTCAGAGAGTTGAGATTGCTGTTTTAGAACTGTGACTGGGGAGTTTCTCGTGTACTTATATTGTGCTGTGTTTTTTCTTTCTTCTCTTCCCTTTAATCTGCTTTTGCCCCGAAGCTACTCCATCCGCCATTCCATAAGTATGCCTGCTATGAGGTAACGTGTGTAAATTACTTTACAAATTATTAATGCCAAATGTGTATGCAGTGTTAGTTTATTGATATTTACTTTGTGATTTTTTTCTCCTTCACATGAAAGGAAGTGCCATGTGGTTTTTTTCCTCCTTCTTTATTTGAAAGGAAGTGCCGTGACCTACTTTATTCTCATTTCTGATGGTCCTCAAGAGAAAAGGCTGAGAACTCTGTACAAGTATTAAAGGTGCTTTGAGCTTGGGCTTTTGACCAGACACACTAGCTTGAATCCAGCTGCTCCTGATGTGTGAGACCTGAGACAAGTTGTCTTACTCACCTCAGTCTTCAGTCTCTTCTAGACACTGGCTGTGTGGAAGAAACAAGACTTCCTTCGTGTAGTTGTGAGGTGTAAACCAAGTAACCTGTGTTGGGAAGCTCTTAGGACAGGGCCTAGAACATTCTGAGCACACTTGCAAAGGTGGAAATATGTTTCTTATACCCCTAGAATTAAATACAAGCCTGGAAGAAAATTTACATGAAAGGATAGGAGATTAAGAGCACTACACTTTTAGAAAGGATATCACTAGGGTTTTTTAAGGTATGCATTAAGGTGAGGTATCCATTGAACAAAAAGATTATTGGCTAGTTGAAAACTGAAAAAGATTTTTTCTGCTTCCAGTTTGCTCAACTTTGTGATACAGCACATAAAATCAAGCTGAGAGTAACAGAATCTATGAAAGTTAGATTGGGAATCAGAGGATACAGGTTGCAGGCCAACTCTGCCAAGAGTGAACTTTGCAGCCTTGAAAGACTCACCTCAGTCATACGGATTTCATCATGTTTTCAACAAGATAGGCTAGAACCAGATTTACTGCTCTTCTGGTGGAGCTTGCCTTGGGTTGCCATGGTGATGGTGTTGTGGGGGGCGGGGGGTAGTTATCAAGCCTCTGGACCCCCCACTTCAGTTAAATCTGTGCCAGTTCTACCTGCTTTGTCTCATATATCATGGTGTGGCTACATTACAGAGGGGGTTCAGTTACTCTAAAGAGTTTGAAAGCATTGAAGCCAAGTTGTTTTGGGGGTTATTTGCAGTGCTAAAAGTTGCTAGTTGTATATGACATAAATCTGAGTAAAAAGTTTCTCCCTGTCCTCTAGCATGTATTCTACTGTAATTTAAAGAATGTCTGTTTTATTCTGTCCAGTGAGGTTTCTTCCAAATGGGTTATTTGGGTACGTTGGGAATTTAATCACAGTATTCCCTCTCCCTAATTCGGTGGAGAGCGCAGACAGATTCAGGATTGCTTTGTCTGTGTTTGAGTAACTTTCTCCCTCTGGCATAAGAACACCCAGACTGGGTAGTGTAACCTGAGGTTCCTAGCTCTTTACTTGTCAAAGTTTAATTCTGGAGCTTGCAAAAAAATTAAAGTGATTTTGCTCTGCAAACCAGGAATTCATGTAGTGGTTTATGAGTCAAATTCAGTTCCTGTAAAGTTGCCAGAAAGTAACTTTTAAGAAAATGATTTTACTCACCTCGCATACCCATGAGCTATTAGGTAAACTGCCTGCCCAGATGTGGTCTAATGTGACTGACGATGCCCACGGTCATGTGAGCAGGCTTGGCCAAACAGCTTGCAGTGGAAGTCAGATGCCAGTAAGTGTCTACTTTTGAGACATTCCAGTGTAATTTCACTAACATTTCCTGATGAAACAGAGGTATTATGGAGGAGCACTCATGGGAATTTGACTCATGTTTGAATCAATTACAACATGTGATGCCATGCTCGGGCCCTCTGATCTCACCATGGTGAATTCATGCAGCCAGAACACAAACGCATTACTGATCATCTGGAGCATTGGGTCTTGGGAGACATCCCTAACAAAGCCAAATGCATTTACAAACATGCCCTCGACATTCTTTTCCTATTGAAAGTATTAGAGCTGTGCTTCATCCCACATCACACAATGAAGCCTGTGTTTTATAGCCACTCTCCTTTCTGATGTTTCTCCAGGCCCTTCTTCTTATTTACTATTTTCTGACTAGAGAGAATCCTACGTGACTTATCAACTGAGTTATTTTATCTGAAAACAATGACAATCATTGTTGCTAAAAGCTGATGTGGATACAAGATTTAAGACACGCTTTTGCCTTGGCTGGTGTGGCTCTGTGGATTGAGCACTGGCCTGTGAACCGAAAGGTTGCCAGTTTGATTGCAGGTCAGGGCACATGTGTGGGTTTTGGCCAGGTCCCCACTTGGGGGCATGTGAGAGACAGCTGATTGATGTTCCTTTCCCTCCCTCACCCTCCAAAAGTAAATAATAAACCCTTAAAAAATTTCATTAGGTGATTAACTTAATTATTTTAAAAAGACACATTTTTAGTTCAGTTCTTGTTTCTTTAGTTGGGCTTGGTGATAACCAATTTTAATGGTAATGTCATTAAATCACATTGTATGGCCAAATCCAGTATAGGGAACCAAAAATCACCAAATGAAGTATTTAATGCTTACAGTTACAAATCGTATAGAGATTATGACTCAACACAATGATGAGTCACAGATAAAATGTCAATAGACTGTGAAGGTTTTCTCTGGTAAGTGGACAAATAGGTAAATCCCCTTCAGAAAGAAAAATACCATATGCAAATAACACCATTTCGACAAGTAACATTCAACTTATAATAACCAAAGCATTGACTTTCAGAAACACTCCTTTATGGAAGTTGACCAAGTGGTTACTTTTGAAGGCATTAAAAAGAAAAAATACTTTCAAATCTTTTATTTCTTGAGCTATGTCTGTCTTGTCTCACATTCACTGAAATGAATGACCTGAACGTTGCAGGTGGGAAAACTCAGCCACTCTTTAGAGAGACTTTGCATGCTAACGAAAATGTAAAAAGAACTGGGCGAAGAGTGTTGCGAGAGCGATGCTTAGTCAGTGAAAAATTCAGCTGTGACTCCTTTGACACGCTGCACCGTGGAATTTTCACATTTGTACCAGTCACAAATACTATATTATTCTACAGTTGAGTATCTATTTTACTTAGAAGAATTTCATGTCCAGTCATGGTTTTTGGATCGAACCTAGCGGAAGTGAAATGTATGGGGAAACGTGGTTGGTGCAGGCGGCAAACTGACCGCTCTCTCTGGTGCGGAAGTGATGTTGACGAAAGCGGAAGTCAGATGGCATAGCTGCTAGGACAGGTAGGTTTTTGGAGCTGACATCTCTTTTTTTGTTATTTTAGGAATTCTCCTACTTTCAAATCATTTGAGGAGAGGGTTGAGACAACTGTCACAAGTCTTAAGGTACAGATGAAGTGAATTTTATGTCGTTGGGGCCATTGAATCAGGACAGCGGTTAGTCCCAAAGAGGAGGCTGCCCACATGTGGTGCTGTTGGCAGCCTTGCACAGTCAGTCTTCACATAACATCTATAAATAAAACCAGGACTAAATAGTATTTCTGTGCCCTTACAAAGTTGTTCATATAAACCACTAGGTGTGAATTATTCATCAAAGTGCCTTCATTGGTTTCATTTTCCAGCAGTTTCATGTTTCTGCTTGTCAACATCATCACTTGAGTGACCAGTAGAAGCCATTAAATTGCCCCCACTCATAGGGGAAACATTTGATGGGAGAGATATACAGTATCTCAGACATTTCTATTGTTAGAATATCTAGTTTCAAAACAAAAGGCTCCAAAAATCTTAGGAGTCAATTTCTCAACATTTGATTCTCAGCCTAAGACATTCCAAAGAGGATGGATTCTGTTGCGTTGTAGACAAGTTCTGACATAGGAGAAGTTGTACCTTTTAGGTTTTCTTTAGAAGAAGGAGCTATGAAGAAGCAAAAGAAGAATAAGAGCAACCTATTTTCATTTGCTTGTAGAAAACTGGTAAGCTCACGGCTCACATATGATTTTATGATTTAAGTGTTTGGCCCACATGCTCAGCTTCTCACTTGCTCACCTTCTCACCTCATTGGAATGGGAGGTGTAGAGCTTCTTCTGTGCTCCTCCGAGCATGCACAAAACTAACTCAGCCAACTGGATACAGCCTGCGTCAAGACTTCTTCAAAGCGGGTAATTGTCCATGACTTTAATAAGACTCACATCCCACCTGCTTCCTAAGTCACGGTCAATGCCTAGTTCCTCATTTTCTGCCCACCCAGGCAATGGAGAAAATAGCTAATGACCATGCTTTGTGTAAAACCTCCCACTTCCTTAGTAATACCAAATTTCTCATTCCTTTCTTCCTCCAGATGAAATAATGGATGCCTAACCTTTCTTTATATAGCTTATTTTCTGCATAGTTTACTTTTCTGTCCTAAATCTCATACAGAATTTCTGTGGTTTTCTTTAATTGTGGATCCTGAGGCTGTTTCCTGCTGAGGAAATGACTCAAGAATCAGTAAGGATGAATGAGATCCCTTGCAGGTCTCTATGCTGCATGTCCTTTCTTAAGCTTGATTTTTAAACAAAAAAGCAAGATATGGATGTTTCTTTGCAGCCTTCCAACCAGTTATTTTATTATGAGAGATTAGGAAGCCAAATTCATTAATCAAATAATTTTTTGCAAAGAACAGTTATGATTTGGGGGACAAAGTGGCACATTCTTGGGTGAAAAACTGTTAGGAAGGGAAGGGTCCAGGAGTTGGTCATTGTTCGCATCTGTGATTAGGCAGGTCCATACCTAGAGCATTGCAGTGTGCACTCAATAACCCCACATGGTTAGGAAACTCCTTTATTTCACTCCTCTTCACCAAACTGCTTTATTTCAAGTGGTTCCCTCCTTCTTTGTATTTCTATTTTGATGTGAGAAAATAAAAAACTAAGCAGGAGAGAAGAATGGAACAAAGCCCAGAAAAAAAAATCAGTAATTTCTATTGATCTGATTCAGTACTGTGTGAAACTTCTATTGCAAAAAAAGAATGCAAGTTAAATAGAGAATGGGAACTATTAATAGAGTAAATTAAATTGGGTTAATCTTGTTCCTATCTGGAAAGAAATAAGCATGGTAAAAAAAATCACATAATTGAAAGCCACCTACCTCCTTCCTCCCAGTGCTAAAATAACACCAATTAGAGGAGAAAACAATGTTCTATGCCAGAGTCCTGTAAACTAAGGCATGTTGGCCAAATCTAGCTGGTCACCTATTTTTGAATGGCCTATAAGCTAAGAATGGTTTCTACACTTCTTTAATGGCTGGGGGGGGGGGAAAGAAACAAAAATATTTGTGAAAACCAAATTACAAGATATTTACACTTTGGTGTCCATCCAGTCTTTTTGAAAGTCACGTTCATTCACCTATGCTATTTTTTGCTGCTTTCAATAATGCCTAATTTGAGTATTTGTTGATTCCCAAGCCTAAAATATTTATCTGTCACTTTCCAGAACAAATTTCTCAACCTCACGCAGATGGAAAAAATTCAACTTAGTCACTGAAATTTAAAAAAGTAGAGTGGGATTTTTGGTGACAATTGGAGAAAAGTGTGTGTTTGTTTTGCAATGACTGAACTAATTGTAAACCTGGTTAAGATTTAAGAGGGCAGAGCCGGCAATGGGCGGATACCTTCATTCACCAGTGTGGTTTATGTTCTCGTGAGGGACCACTTTGGTGAGTGAGGTGCAGGCGGCAGTTTGAGAATAGCAATATTATCTGTTCTTTACCTTTCTTTTCCTCCGAGTGCTTTTTCACATGGGTAATAGTTAAAGAAAGGCCAGTGTGACTATTAATACGACTTTCACTAAGCATTCTGGGTAATTAAATATTCTTTTTAAGACCTTTTAAATGTGGAATTTTTCAAAGTGATATTTCACTTTAATAAAAGACTGTACACCATATTTCTTAATTATAAATTGATTTCTTCCTAAGTCCATTCTTATTAGCCAGTAACAAGTACATGAAAATGGAAGCTTGTAAAACATTTTAACTTTGCATTTTAAGGGATATATACCTCCTATAAAAGCAACTACCTAAAAGAGATAGGAAGTGACCAGTGCTTAAGACTAGATTCATCTTTAACTCTCAGAGACCAGAAATCATGTTCGGTTGAAACATTCTGCCTTTTCAAGAGACATTTGTCAGAACTGCAGTTGCCTTGTTAAACCTCGAGTAGAAAACCTAAGTTGAAGTCACTTAAATATGCCCCCACATTTGTAAAATTGAAGGAATATATCTAAATCCAGGTGTTTTTGTTAATTAAAACCTTTCTCTGGGTGAGTGAGGAGATGGAGCCAATCCACAGATCTGATTATGCTCCTGAAGGGACCGAGAATCTTGAATGTACAAGAGACAGAGAGCATTCACAAAATTATACAAAATGAAAGTTTCTACTCCAATCTCAGAACCCAAGTGTGAATGACATCCTAGCCCTCTGCTAAACCAAACTAACTTCTTTACATCCTTTACAAACAAACCCTCTCAAGGAAAGAAAAAAAAGGTACTGCTGAACTTGAAAATAATCAATGCTATAAAAACATGACAGAAATGAACTAATTTTTGTGTCTCTGCCCTTTCAGACGAAAGTAGGCGGGACGAACCCTAGCGGAGGCAGCTTTGAAGAGGTACTCAGCTCCACGGCCCACGCCAGCGCGCAGAACTCGGGGAGCGGCCCCCGGCGGGCAGAGGAGGAACTGCAGTGCTAGGGCTGCCAGCCCACTGATCCGCACACACCGGGTATAAAGACCAAAATCCCACTGAGAGAACCCAGGCCTTGACCTTCAAATAGGCTCTCCACAAAGTTTAATAAAGTGATTTCCATTTGTATTTGTCTGGATAATGGACCACTTGACCACACTCTTCAGTATTCACAGACCACCCATCATATTTTAAAATGTCCTGATTTGAGCAGGTACACATTTGGTCATGACCCTTCTCTGTGTAATTCAAACTTATTTTCCAGACGTGAGCTATTAATTACTTGCTGTGATTTTTGCTTGGATGCCGTTACCATGCGCATGTGTTTGAAGGCTGAGTGAGCACCCTGTTTCCCTTCAGTCAGTTCACCGGAGTCAGTCTGTTGTCTAGCAACAGGATGACACTTGGACATTTCACCAGACTGCTTGTGGTCCCCCTCACCTACATCAGTTACATCTGCTACTTAAACAATTAAAATAATTGATTTTAATGATGACTTTAAGTTCTTCATTTCTTTAAGTCTTCAGGAATATTTGTGACCTTCAAAGGGGGTAGCTATAATTCTGCAGACACTATTTTAAACGAACTTCCACTGCTAATCTGGTGAACATGACAGAGGATATGTACGTAAGTACAACCTCAGCTACTTTAGGATGCTAAAACAACCTTCAATTCTAAAATGCTCTCTAATCTACATAGAGTAATAGTTAACTCGGGTTAACTGCTAAATCTGCAAGGGATATCAGCAAAGGGAATATAGTAGGTAGAAAATTCGAGAACCCAAAGTGTGGAACCCTTTACGGTTTGCAAAATCGCTCACATGAATGAAAAAGGCATCATGTCAATGTAATATTTCTTCAGTAACTTTTACCTTCCACATTACATGCTTCTCTTTTCTTCTAAATGGGTAACAGAGATACACCCTATACATTCATTTTTTTACATGCACACAGAACAGATCTTCTAACAAAAAATCACAATCTAGGTATATATTAAATATATGTATCTATAACATAATCCATGTAATACACGTGTAGCCTATATATATCGTTAGTATGTTTACTGTTTATTTTTTTAATTTATTAAGTAGAAGTGGACACAGTGAAATAAAGTCAAACTGAAAAATTCTATTTCAATTAATGATGCAGGACAATCTGTATACCTGATAGAAAATCAAGTTGGTTCAGGGTCCCATAATCTCTCAGGCCAGGACTCTTAGCAGATACAGGTATGGGTATGTAAACTTGAACCAGAGTGAATAAATGAGAACAGAGAAGCCCTGCCAGTAGGATCTCTGGTGTTCTCCCTGATTTATCCTTCTAGTCTGTTGGTGGAAGCCAAACCCCATCCCACCGGCTTGTGACTATGTTGCTCATCCCCAGATACCTGTGGGTACTTCTCTCTCTCTGCCCATCTTGCAGTTGCCCAGTGAAATTGCTTTTGAAATAGTCATCTTTTGTAAACGCACCATCACCTTTTTTTTTTTTTACCACATTCAGGATACTGCATTGTCTTGTAGAAAAAGCAGAATTATGGCACTATAAGCAAATACCCTCATTCACCAACCAATTTCTGCACACAGTGGCTTCAGAATCACAATTGGAAAACACAGTATCAAAATCAGATAAGAAAACAAGAAAGTCAGTGTTGCCACAATTTAAACCACATTCTTTATCAGTTTTGTACAAGCTATATTCATGTCACCTCTCCTAATTGAAAAGTTTCTAATTATTCACACTGTTGTCAGTAGAAATTGGACTCTTACACAAGATTGCAAGGAAAGCATCCCAAGGACCCACGCACGGGAGGTTGTGGTGTGGCAAAATCTGAGTGGAAATAGAAGCTGCCCCCTGGGTTTCCGATGTCCCATCCCCTTCCATCCCAGCATGGGAAAGTCCAGGTATCTTCAGCAAGGCCAAAACCAAGGCCCAGAGTTTGTTCCATATTAAAGCCCAGTCCTTCGGAGCCCGTGCATTCTGCCACCCTCCCAGTAGCTGCTAGATCGGAATCGTTGTGTGCTCACTCCCAGGCAAGAGAAAATGTGTGAATGCGTTACAGAGAGGGAAAACTGTTTCCCTGGTATTGTGTGTGCTTGGGTTTGGGGTGAACCAGGTGCTTCTTCAAAATAACCAATGAATTTCCCCAGCTTTCCTGTGCTTTTCGATGGGTCCACCTCCCAACCAATCCTTTTTCCCCCGGGGCTAGACTGACAGGCCTCTTTGATCAAGCACCTTCCCTAAGCCCTCCAACAAAGGTACCAGAGCAGGACAAAGGGATGGGGGTTAATGCCTTTCCTGGAACAATGCTATGATCCCTGGGGTGTGAAGCTGTAGCTTCCTGGTAAATCAAACAGGCTTGTGCTCCCAGTTTATTAAGCTCCATATCCAATTCCCTTTCCCGTCTTCCCTTTATTAACATCTAGCTAACTACGTACAGTAATAACTCTGATCTGGCAACGATATAACAGCTATGACATGAGTAGTCTTTTTTCATTTTGTGTCTGAACCAGCCACATCATTGATTAGAAAAATCAAATCACTTGCTGGTTGGTAGGTAGTCTTAGGCTAGAGGTTTCACTTCCTCACTGCCTGATCACTCACAAGCTGCCTGTTCCTCCCTCACTTTGCATGTACAAGTTCACATACAGTAAGTTCAAGTGTTCCTCAAGTGATAAAGCATCTGCACACAATAGACAGAGCCTTTTACTAGCAAATTGAAATTTCTGGTAAGGACCATGTATACAAAATGATACCACAACAAAAAATGTACACTAGTCTCTTTATCCAGTTTCTCTTTCTGCAGGGTCAGTTACCTGCACTCAACCTCAGTCCAAACATACTAAATGCAAAATTCCAGAAATACACAATTTGTAAGTTTTAAATTGTGTATCGTTCTAAGTAGCTGATGAAATCTCAAGCCATTCCTCTTCGCCGTGCCAGAGACATGACTCAGCCCTTCGTCCAGCATCTCCCCGCTGTATTTGCTCCTGGCCCACTAGTCACTAGTACTTGTCCATCAGATGGACTGCCTAGGGATCACAGCACTTCTGTTTAAGTAACCTTTACTTTTCTTAATATGGGCCCCAATGGGCAAGAATGATGATGGCAATTTGAATATGCCACAGAGAAGCCTTAAACTGGATATATGCATAGGGAAAAACAGCATATATAAGGATACTATCCAGTTTCTGATATCCAGTAGGGGTCTGGGAACATCCGAGGGGGGGCTACAGTATCTCAGTAATAAAAAATTCCAATGTGAACTGTGTTTACAAATAAACTCTCTTTTTTTAAAGCAAGCCATCTGTAAATTAAACATTTTCTACTATTTAAATGCAACTGCTCTGATGGAAAATATTATAAATTTATGCAGCAACTTTACTTTAAACTCACATCACATAAAAACCACAACTGTTGGTAGGTCATGTCAGCAAAGAAATCTGCATGTAGCCCTAAATCACACAATTTCTTGTAAGTCTGCTCTTGAACCACAGACAACAGAACTGCATGCTGTACTGTGCAACGTCCTGGATGCCAGCCTTTCGGTGGTCCACATGAGGACACCAGAGTGTAAGCTGCTCTCTGCCACTGCGTATTGTTCCACAGCTACCTGTCAGCTTGAAATTTGTTGAACTTCACTATACAATGGTGCATAAGGTTGCAAACGTCAGTCTCAACACTCTCCTCTTACTTATTATCAAATTGGAATGTGGGTGGATGTAATAAAGGAAGACGGTAATAAAGTTGGCAAGTGACTTAAGTATAAAATGTAAAGCAACTTCAAATTTGGTGTTCAAATATAATTTCAAACTATTATCTGGCAAAATCTTATGGTTACTTCTAATAAGCTCTAAGAATGGTGCAATCCTTTACATTTTTACTTAATATATTATACAGAGTATGTGTTAAGGCAAACCCAAAATTATCACCAATCTCCCACAGAAATCACCCTCCATCTCACTGTGAATGTGAAGACTAAGTAAATAAAACTGCTGCCTACTGAGGATGCTTTTTCACAACACACTTCATCAGTCCTTTATCCCAGAGCCTGTATCACAGACTTTCAGACAGACAGGTTAGAGGTTCTGTTAGGGCTAACATGTTTTCTATTACAAGGGCATTGAGAATTATGTAACAGCTAATGAAAGGCTAGCCCACAAGGGAAAAACAAGGAATTGTTTTGGGGAAAGAGCCGCCCACCCACAGTCAGCCCCAGGGTCTCGGCAGGGAGCACCACCCTGCGGCCCTACCCTTCTGCCCTCTTCCTTTTGAGTGAGGTAGTTCCTCTTCCTCACTACAAGGAGGTAACAAAGAGTATTTTTTGAGTTCATGTTGGAGGAGGTCATCGAGAGGACGTTAACTCCTGGCTGACTTGCAAGCTGGGCCTGGGCAATCAGAGGCTTCTCATTCACACCCATCCGGGGCATGTTGGTTCTGGCCACTGTTCCCATACTAGGAGTTCTTTCAAGGACAGAGCCTTGAGAGTAATGTCTCGTTGAGACCGTCTGGAAGGCATACACGACTGAACCCAAAGAGAAGCTTCTAGCATATAAACTTAAAAGATACCGGCATGTGGTGCAGAGATTTACTCATCTTGTGACCACCCCAGATGAGCCCCGTATGCAAGTTCCGCTGCTTATTAAACCCACACCCAGTCAGTCTGGAATGGTCTGCGTCCCTCTCTGGCCCCTCTTGCTCTTCATGTATGGCACCCAGTTTGTGAATCAAGAGTTCAACCCAGGAATAATTATTTACTCTCCATCACAATGACATGGCTTGATATTCAGAAAACCAATTCCAGGCAAGTAGCATGAATCTTCCAAGAAAAATGCATTTTTAAGTGATAATGCTCATATATTTGTAGACATCAACTGATGAATTCAATAGCTATTTTCACTGATCTTCATTTTGTTCTTATAATATTTCATCTATAGCATCATTACATTTTCATTGCTTTAAACATATCACCTCAGTAAGGAAGGTTTGGGCCTGTGTGAACCCCCACTTGGTTGGTAATGATTAAGTGATAATGATTAAGTGACCAGTGTTAAATCTGACCCAGTAAAAGCGCTCCAAAGTCTCTCCATGAATTTATGAAAAATACAGAAGGAAAGATATTGCAAATAAAACTCCAGGGCCACAGGCAATCTTTCCATTGTAAATATATGAGCCTTATCTTAAGTTATTTTGTGTGCATGTTTTCATGGCAGGAGAAAAAACTCCAATACTAATAGAGGTAGTTCTATTTTCCTACCACTGTATCTCCAATAATAACCACACTTTTCAACCATTTATCACCTTTTAAATACTGTTTCTATCATGTGGACTGTGTTTGGACGCAAAACAGCATTGCTCTTTTCAACACAGAGCAGCTAGCTGTATGTACACAAGTGTGCTGCTCCTGAAGAGATCATGCACTTTGCTTCCTGCAGATTGGGTATCCATGGAGACTGCAAAGAGTTTCCAAAGAAACGCTGCCTAGAATTCTCACCATGCCAGCCTGAAGGCTTTCTTCAAATGGAAACTGACATTTGAATTAAAGGGACAGGCATCATCTTCTACATGAAAATCTATCAGTGCAAAATAGTGAGCAGGTCTGCACCAACAGCCTTCCCTTCCTTGTCATTCAATGGCTGAGCATCATTTAAAGGCCAGTGGGCAGATTACTTATCCTATGAAAGGAAAATGAGGAGGAAGAAACCAGGTCTCATGTGTTCCCTAGATAAGGTCTAATGACCCCACCAATACTCTTAGATATATTTCTCACCTGGTGATACATTTCTATAGTCAAGGTGTGAACACCCTGTAAATGTTCTGATCTGTAAATCAGACAGGGAAAAAAACACAGAGGAAAACAAATAGCAGTTGACATCACATGCCCCAATTTATACCTCCAAATGACAAACAGAATTGGAAGAAGGGGCTGAATCTGTTGCCAGGTTTACAAGTGCACGATCAAAGGCCTAAAACAGGTCACAGTGAAATTAAAAATCTGGCTCCAGAGAGTGATCATATGAGCACAGTGGAATTTCATCTGAGGAGATAATACATTCATTTTCCTGGATCCCTACCAGTAAGTCAGCTGAAAAATCTGTTCTTAAAAGCAATCATAATTAAACTTTCCACTGTTCAGTGAATCTTGCCCTTGGGGATGGAGGGTACAAATTCAGTGGATTAAAAATCTCCAATAAATATGCCAAAGTTTAAGGTTTTTAAAATGTATGTATTTAGTTCACAAAAAGACACCCACCCACAGGTCCTCACCCATGCATTTTCATGACCACATTCTGTTCTGCGGCTTCTTTTGTGGCCCAGTTGTATCACGTTTCTTGCTGGAGCCCAGGCAGTTGAAAGTAAACAGACTCACATCTGGGGAAATCAACAGACCAACAGGCAGCAGAACAGCATCCAGTGGGAAAACGCAGTGTTCATTACGGGCTTGCAGCAACACGGAGCACGTCTCAGGAGTGTGGTGCACTGGCGGCGGCGGCGGCGGCGATACTAGCGTTTCTTTCCGCCTCCAGTTCAGAGACAAGCTGGACTATCTCAGGGTGACTGAATTTTCCTGCGAGGCAAGAAGACAAAAAGATAATATCGCACAAAGAATACATCAATTTTCCCACGTTGATCACAGGCCTCGTCGGGGACTCCATCCTGTGACCTGCCCCGTGCTTTACTCCAACGCAAAACACGATTCCCAGGCCGTCCTGATTTGGAGAGGGGCCAAAGGGGGCCACCTGGAGCTTATTCTCCGTCACCCCTGCTGCCTCCGCGCATAAGGACGAGAATCTGGCCAAGAACCATCGATGAGACAGAGCTGGCAGAAACGTGACCAGGCAGCCTCTGGAAGAAGGCACTACAGGGAAACGCAACTCAGAACAGTGAATCCTAATCTCGGCTCAGTTATGGGCAGTCACCCTCTTTCCGAGCTCAAGTTTCTTCTGTAATAAAGCTTGGAGCTGAAACTAGATGACCCTTCAAGTACCCATGTGTTTAAATTTACTAGTATTTTCATGTTTTGTTTTGGGGTTTTTTTTTTTGAGAATGTGTCAAAATAGAAGATAATGTTAAAACTGTATTTTAGTTACATTATTAACAAAATATACTATCTTAGAACCTAATCATTGCTTATTAACACAGCTGGCAAATCTTTCCTGTAAAGAGTCAGACAGTAAATATTTTAGGCTTTGTGAACTTACATGTCTCTGTTTCAAATTACTCAACTGTCCGGTTGTAGCACAGAAGTAGCACAGATGATACGTAAAGAACAAGAGTGGCAGTTTCAATAAAAACTTACATAAGCAGGCACAGCGGGCCAGTGCGGCCGGCCCTGGGCCACAGTTTGCTGACCCCAGGTTTGCACGTTCATTGTACTGAACAGAAGGCAAACATTTTTGAACACCACCTGTATCAAAGACAGATGAGACGAAGGTGGTCTTGGCCCTCAAACAGCTTATTATAGGATGGGGTGAACAAGTGGGGGTTTGGGAAGAGACCCAAGGCAGGGCATCACTAAGAAGAATGCAAGTCAGACTGTGAAATACTCTGGGAAGCTCTAGACCAAGTGGGGCCTGAGCAAGAAGAAGGGAACACAGTTTTGACAGGGAGAGTTAGGGAAGGAAACCTGAGAGGCAAGTGGCCTCAGACTGCACAGCTTTACAGGCCACTCAAAAGCATCAGGATTTTATTTTTTAGGAAGAGACAAGCCACAGGAGTTTTAAAAACAAACATATGATGATACCTACAACTACAGGAGGAAAACGTTGAATGAACACACAAAACCCAGAATGAACTGGCAAGCCTGGCAGGCAAGTTGGGTGGTTACAACAACAGCCCAATACAGAGCTAACGAGAGCCATGCCTAGCGCAGAGGTAGTGGGGCTGGAAAAGAGGAAAGGAAAATCAGATCAACTTCATTACAGTGCAAATCAGGTTCTGGACCACCAGTCTGTGACCTGGGATCTTCCTACATTGTTGGGCCACCTGAGGGGCCTGAGAGGTCCCAGCAAGGCTGTCCTAACTCCTCTCAGAGAATATGGAAGTGGAGCTGGGTGTGAACCGTCCCAGAGAAAGAGAGGTGGGGTTGCACTGGGGGAGCAGGGGCGGGGCAGGAACACCAGCTATCCCTAACACAGAGTACTTAGCTCCTCACTCATCAACACTGTATAAAAATGAAGATAGTTAAGGCTTATTTATCGCCAGGTATTATTCTAAGTACTTCGTAGGAATTAACCCACTATAACCTCAAACAGCCCTACAAAGTAGATTCTGTAATTACCTGCATTTTCAAAATCAGGAAACTAAGGCCCAGAACTAGGTTAAGTAATTTACTAGAGGTCACAGAGATTTTGTGGCAGAACGAGGATTCAAAGCAGGCAATGTGACTCTAGGTCTGTGCGCTAATGACACTGGTCCTCTAATGACACTGGTGTTGGCAGCCATTTGGGGTTCTCTTATTTTAAATTTCTATTTCTACCTCCACCTCACATGACCTTACACCTACAAAGCAACTACAGATAATGCACTGTCATATAAATTCTCTCTTGAATCTCAAAACCCACCTATGACTTAAGTAGGGTAAGTATTATGATTTTCATTTTTCAGAGGACACAGAAAGGCCAAGAGGCTGCCCAGGGCCACACAGCTAGTAGGTGTCACCTTGAGCCTGGCGCTCAGACTCCAGGGCGGCAACGCTCTCCTGCACCAGCCCCCTTCCCAAATGAATCCCACCTTTTCCTCTTTACCTGCTCCGAAGGAAAGGTCAGAGGAGGGCAACCACAGTGCATTCACTAACATAATGTATTTACTACACTAGGAGTAAGCCAGACTGCCATGACACCCCGCGCAAACAGCACTGAGCACCTGCTGTGGAGTCATAGAAGTCCTGCAGTCTCCCAGGTCTGTTCTCAAGGTCTTCATATTCAGATGCCTGAAGGATCATCTCACATTGGTCCAGCTGCTTCACAAATTTGGCTTCTGCAGTAGATTGGGTCTCATATTCCTAAGTGAAGGGACAATTAGAGCAGCATGATTAAGGCTTGCATGATTGAGTAATTCAGGAAAATTCCGATGCAGGCACCTGGAATCAGGTCACAGCTAAAAAGCACAGGCTGACTTGCCCACGTTTCTCTGTGGTACATAACCCTTCACAGAGATGCGCCACCTGCCCCTGCACAGCTAACATCATCGCCCCACGCAAGGGGCACGTGCTCACGTGCCATGTGTTCCACTGGATGCACAAGTCTCATTTGTTCACACGGACACAGGCAAGCATTTTCCTTCCTCTCAAGCATCTTGTCTTCACTTCCAGATCATTATTCTTTAACCCAACTGGTCCAGGTCTTTTTTAACTCCAAGCTAATATTTCATCTCATGCTTCTCAAATTATTTCCCTCTCTATTTAATGTTAGTTTTCTTCTACAAGTTGAATTTCTGGCTTTCTCATTTAATTTTGGTTACCACTTTATGCCTGGAATCTCTGACCTCACTTTCTAAATAGGGAGGACTTAAGTCTCTGCGTGATGCCTCTGTAGGATACAGTCAGGATCTGTGAACTCTTCCCACGGTGCTGTACTCTTCCCACGGTGCTGTGGGCGAGTGTTGGTGGCAGGAAGGTGGTGATGTAATGGACAGGGGGTCTACCTTTCCTCTTCCACTGGTCCCTCCCTCCTCAGTGCAAACCCGAAACAGAAGCCACAGAAGGTCTGTTTCTTAGAGTGTGACACATGTCACACAGCCATAGGCCCCAATTAATGCAATACAGAATCACTATTCTATTCAAACCAAAGTGTTCCCAACTGGTTTCCCCACAGTTTTCATTTCAATCCCACCCCAGACGTGTTCAGATAATGAACCTGTCATACTTTCTTGGCAAGATAATGTGATGTGAATTGCTGAAGGTTTCTCGGTTTTTACTAAATGCCTTACTCTTATAAAGGCAAAGGCACTTATAAATAATTACTGTTAATTGAAATGTTTAATTGTATTTATACTTATATATTTATATTTAATAAATTTAAGTTCACTACTTAACAAAAATAAATGCCGTACTTTAAGCATAGCAGTCCAGAATTTTTCTCTCTTGAAAGTGAGAAAAAAGATTACAAGACCATTAGGGAATAACACATTTTATAATAAATTCTGGTTAAATTACACATTCCTTTTAAATACAAATCACAGGATTTTCTCTCAAAAAGTAATGGTACTGATTCTTTGACTTCACTTTCCAACCAGGAGGCAGGGCAGGGAGAAAAGTACTACAGATAAAGCTTAGTCTAGAGTTAAGAAGAGGCCATGGCATATTTGGGGAACGTACTGGGAATAGTTCCTAATGGCAAGATGGAGAATGAAGGCCAAGAAGGTGAGCGGGAAGAGGCTGAAGGTGGAGGAAAAGCCAGCTCCTGAAAGGCCTTGTGGTTTAGGCTGTGGAGTCTCAGCTTATTCTGCAACTACTGGACATCACGGAACGGTTTCCAGTAAGAAGCGTCGCGATCAGCTTTGCATTTTAGAAACAGCCTTCTAGCTCCTGTGTGGAAAGTAGCTAGGCTGCGAGCAGAGGTGTCAGGCTTTGAAACTCTGTAGGACTAGCGGAGAAGTTACGAGAACGTGGCAATGAAGATGGGGAAAAGTGGGCTGATCTGAGAAACGGTAAGGAAAACAGGTAAACTAAAATGTGAAAGAAAGGGAAAGGGAGCAGTCATAAACGACTTCCTAGATTCTAGCTTGGGAAACTAAATAGGGAGCAAAACAGAAGAAGCAGAAAGACAAAAAACCCTACAGAGCAAAGAAAGAACACCACCAAAAACCTCATGGATAACAATAACAAAGCGGAAGGTCATATCGCTACCCACAAAATATACATGAGAGGAAAATCACCTCCACCCCTGCATGTAATCAGTGTCTGTCCGGGAGCAATTAGAGGAGACTATGGGCATCGGGGCGTCTGCTGGACCTAAGAATGGGAGAATCTCTAAATAGATGATGGGTGTTCACAGTAGTATCACAATGTGAGAACAGAGCCCAGCACTGAAGGAAACTTGCCCACTCCAACTGCAGTCGATGTAAGTCCAGTCCTGGTGAACTGGCCAACCTGACCTGCAGGGCCCCTTCCAGGTCATGAGGAGAAAAAGCTGAAATCTAAATTGAATGGGATAAGCATCACAGAGATGAAGAAAAAGCCCAGATAAGAGTTCGGAAGGGGAACAAAGCCAGGAAATCTCTGAAAGTAAACCACCACATTTTTACATTAAAAAAACCAACATACCCCCCCCAAAAAGGAAGAGGAAGCTCTGTGAAGTTAAAAAAGCTATTTGAACCAAGTTTCTTTCCAGAAGTCCAGGAAAACTACCATAACTGTATATCAAAATGAATAATAACAACAAAAAGCAGATGCTACGATGAATTTGGATGGTCAGATTCTACAGAAGCTGACCATGAGATAAAGAGAATAACAAGTAAAATAACATCTCCACAGACAATTCACATCAGAAAGATATCTTCATTTTTAAAAGCAATCTGATATATAACAAACTATTTCAAAAAGATATTAAGAAAATGATAAGACATGAAAGAGCAACATAAAAGTAATTAGAGATAAAAGAAAAAGTTATGTTAGAAATAAAGACTAAGCAATAAGGAACACAAGAATAATCAAACACGATAAATGACCCCTTAAGAGAAACAGAAATCAAAAAGGAGGAGAGGTTTAAAAGTCAAAGAAATGAAAATGACATAAAGAATAGAGAGAAGGTAATAAATACTGAAGATAAGCAAAGAAGAACAAACATACAGGCACACAAGAGTCTTGGGGGGAGAAGAAAACCAAAGCAAAAGGGAAAATTACATTGAAAATTTTTTAAAAATGAAAAACATTTGAAAGCATATATTGAAAGTGCATACTAAGTTCTTTGGGATATTAACCCAGAATAGCCAACACCACAAAGACATATTCTAAGAAAACCGCCGTATATTAAAAAATCCTTTGGACAAATGCAAAAAGTACATCTGACATATAAGAAAAATATCATTATAATCACCTTGACAGCAATGTTTTATGACAGAAGAAAATGGAAGTAACATATTTAAGATACTCCAGTAAAGAAACTGGGAGCTAAGGTTTTCATTTCAGCTGTAAGTGACCTTCAGGCCTAAAGAACACAGAGGAACTATTAAAGACACGTGACACTGAGGGAATGCTATTCCTGTGGGCTCTTCTTGAAGAACCTGCCAGAGAACTGGTTTCAGACAACCAAAATGACTGGGGAGAGACTGACATTAGGACCAGTGGTGGGCACTAACCACACAGGTGCTTACAGAACTGAGGTTAAATGAGGTTTAAAAAGAGAGGGGTCAGAGTATGTAATGGTTAAATGTTTTGACAATGTGGATATATTGTACAACTATAAAATAGGGGGAGAATAGAGACAGCAAAGGCAAACAATCTTTAAAACTGTTCTCAACAATCAGAACTGATGATGGTGGTGTGTACAACTGTTATTCTGAGATGGTACATGTGTAATGAAGGATAAAGGTTATATAACCAGGATTCCTGGTGTAGACGGACATGCAACATAACATGCAAGAGACTAAGTACAAACCGAATTGGAAATATCACTATGAATTCACAAGCTATTTTATATGTACATATATATACCAGCTGTGTCCATTAAAAAGTACAGAAATAATAATGAACTCGGTAGCAATGAGCATCCTTAGTAACCATACTGTGGTCTTGAAATAACAGTTCCTATTTAAAAATGAACTGAAAAGAAAACCGGTGGTCTGGCCAAGGGCTTGTTCAAGATGAATGAAGCTGAATCACCTGCCAATACTGCTATCAAGGAAGCCACCAAAGTCAAGTGCTTTTACCACACCTTTCTCGTCTGACGTTAACCAGAGTAGATGAAGGAGAAGCATCTGGTAACAAAGTTATTTCCACTACAAAGTGAAAATGAAATAAAGACACTAGAACACCATTCTGTAACACCAAGGGATTGAGGGATATAAGCATCAAGGTAACCCAGACATATGCATTGCATGATGAAAGAATCCACCACCACCTAGAGTTCTGCCAGAAGGGTCCCACCCAGTCTGACCTCAGGCTGCAGAAAATGAGGACCTCTCTCTGCATCGTGACCATGGAACTGGCAAAGCCCATGCCACCAGAAACTCGACTACAGGCCAAATGGACTAGAGTCTTCAATGATAACAGGTAGAAAAAAAAAGGGGGAGGGAGAACNAAAGACACTAGAACACCATTCTGTAACACCAAGGGATTGAGGGATATAAGCATCAAGGTAACCCAGACATATGCATTGCATGATGAAAGAATCCACCACCACCTAGAGTTCTGCCAGAAGGGTCCCACCCAGTCTGACCTCAGGCTGCAGAAAATGAGGACCTCTCTCTGCATCATGACCGTGGAACTGGCAAAGCCCATGCCACCAGAAACTTGACTACAGGCCAAATGGACTAGAGTCTTCAATGATAACAGGTAGAAAAAGAAAGGGGGAGGGAGAACTGTAGATTAAAGGATATATAAAAATGTTCATTGTAAAAGAAACAGGTACTATTCAACTAAAATATCTAGGGATGAAAACTTGGGTGATAAAACCATAAAGAAGTTCAGCAACCACCATGAAAAGTGCAGGCTGTGCGGGGCAGGATACGAAAAGGGCATCTGGGGAGAACGGCAAAGTTCCAACTCTTGATGCAGACGGTAATTGCAAGGAAGTTATTCTTCTAATAACTTACTATGCCATGCATTGGTTTTGGGGTAGTCTTCTATAGTTTTCAATAAAAAGTTTTTAAACAATAAAAACGGTCACAGACAGTGAGGGCCATGCTAGGTTGAGCTTCCTATGGGTATTTAGGTGGAGCTGTCCATGAGGCTGTTGGATTCATTAGTCTAGAATAGGCAGGGGTTTGTTTTGTGTCCTCCTCACAAATGAGAAGCGGCACGAGGAGGGGGCAATGGCAGCACCGTGGCTGTCTGTGCCCTTTCCCTCCATCACGCTGCCTCTGCAGTCCTAACTTCAGCAGCACTGGGAAGGAGTGAGCACTGACAAAGCCCTGGTTCTGTGCTGGGCGTCATGGCGGCACTTCATCTTGACCTTGGTCAGCCCTAGCAACCCTTCGAAGTTCACAGGTAGGCAACATACCAAGAGGGGAGCATGCCCAAGATCACTGAGCCAGGAAGCAGTGAGATGGGAATCAAACCCAGCATTGCACCACCAAAGCCCATGTCGTTTTCAAGGACCAGAAATGGGTGGTGAGTATGGGGTTGGTGGGGGTGGCAGGGCTGGGGGGGTGACAGCAATGCATCAGGAAATCCAGGGGCCATGAGTCTTGCTGTGCACCAGGTTTTATGGTGACAGGGGAAATGGGGAAATTGAGGAAGAAAAAATGTTAGCCATGAGAAATTCCTGCAGCAGCTCAGAGGTGAAAAATAGACGCAAACCAAAAAGTAGTAAATTAGAGACAGCTTGCTACAATAATCTAAGTTAACTAAAACATTGATGAGGCCTATAAATTCAATCACAGTGAATAAAAAGCAATCCATCATATACACTTACTTCCCAAAGTCCATAGAGCTCCTCTCCGAGATCCTTTGAGAGAAGTTGGGTTAACTGCTTCATAGCTGCCTAAAATATCAAAACATTATTTTAATCACATACACATTTGAACTCAGCTACAAAAGCCAAGTGTTGGGCTCAAATCCTTAAAATAACTTCCAAAGGGGCAGAATACTGGAAATATTTATGGCTTACAAGGAGGGCAGTTACGTACATTAAATAAGAACAAGTATTTATTCACGTGGGCATCAGTCACCACTTATTTCGTGGCCTGAAGCACATCACACATAAAAAAAGACTATGAGGAGGGTGTGAGACAATCTGAAATAGCAGAAGTGAGGCCAAAGCTTTTCCACCTTCAGAATGAATCACAGATGCCCACATAAACTTCAGTCATAAGCATACCAGAGTTCAACACAAACGGTGCGTGGAAAGAATAGGAAAGTAACAATGAATTACAAAGCTCACTGAACTGTTTTGTACACTATTACATCCATTTTCTGTTGTTAATCTTTTTATTGCAAAATGTAAACCACCACACAAACGGGCAGTTATTGTCATTAACATAGAGGAAATTTATGATAGCATCTTGTAGGCTAACAGACTCAGAGGCTAAAAAAGGGATATTGCAGGGTAACTGGCCAAACCGTCCATGACAAGTATGTTTATGGAGGGAGGCCTCCATAAACATGTCCAGAGATGGGGACCTGGCACCTCAAGAGGCTGCCCAAATGGCCTTTATGCAGCACTGACAGAAGTACCTCCTCATACCCAGCTGAAACTGTCCCTGGGGTTCTTACTCTGTGCCTAACTCCTCCCCCCCCCCCCGNACCCCCCCCCCCCCCCCCCCCCGCCCTTCACAAACACAAGGTACAACAGGTGGGCAGTGACCCAGCTGGGCCAGAATTTCTGCCGCAACAGTGACTGGTCCAAGGAATGGCCGTGTAGGTGACCCCCAAGTCAAACTATGCAGGTGATCCCCAAGTCAAACCAGTCACTTGGGGGTCACCTGCATAATTTGTCCAGCAGAGGCTGGGAGACAGAAGTCACAGACAAGCCAGAGAGAGTCAAAGCCCAAAGTAGAGATATGAGAATGAGAGAGCAGAGAGTGTTTAGTGCTTATTTTTAGTCTCTGAAGTCCCAGGAGCCTCATTCCCTGTGCTTCCCTCATTTCTGTGTCGCTCCAGTATCCTAAAATGCCACATTTGGGGGCATAGGGTCTGCAAGTTACCCTCAAATGGCTTCAGATTTCTTGACCATCATCATCATCCTATTAATCTATTTTCTATTAATCTTTCTGATCTATTAATCTTTCTAATATATTCATCTATTTTTCTCTTAATCTATTTCAGTTCTAAACAGAGGTTAGGTTCCTTGAAAAGAATATGGTTGTAAGAACCACTTTTGGAAAATGGTTCCCAGTATAAAAGTGGGAACAGTCTTATATGAAATCAAAAAGGGAATTGGGGAAAAGCAATGAAAATGAATATGGATATCTGTGTGCACATTTATTTATTACTGGGAGGAAAAATATTTAAAAGTACAATCTCTTCTACAGCAAAACATATTTGCCAGTGTCAACAATCTGTTTCATGTATAGAGCATCACCATCGTGAATGGCTTGTAGCATCATACCACTGCAAGGGTATAAAATTTAGATTACCTTGTACCTGCATTCTCCCTTGGTTCTTTTTCATACCTCTCATCAAGATACTTGAAAAAATAATTTGCAGTTTCAAAAATTAAAGGTCTCTGTACACATAGTGTATCATTCCACCATTGCAGACACACAAGTTTGCCTACTGCTGTTGTTCAAACTGAGGAACATATATGTGCAGGTGTATTCAAAACCTAAACTTTGAGAATACGAACATAAAAGTCCTGCTTTGAGAAGAGACTGTTCTCTTCCACTGAGGGTTGTTCACCCGGCACTGAATGTAGCTACTGATGTGTGGTATGACCAGGGTGGAGCAGAATGGAACCACAGCCTCCTGAAGCCGGACAGTCTATCTCCATAAATGCATCTAGAACTGAATTGGCCTTTTGGAGATCACATCCAATTACTGACTGACTGGCTTCCCGTTGACTAAAATCACAATGTCCGTTAAAAAAACATAAAAAACAGACAAGTATATTGTTGCTCTCTTCCTGCAATTGAGCAATGGTTTTCTGGATCTAAACTCACAGATATCATGTCTTATGACACAACGAGAATTGCATTTTGAGGTCTCTTAGGTAGCTGATATTCCTTGGTTGGCAGCAAATGCCCAGAATCCTGCCTACATTTCATTTTAAAATGAACCCTCAGAAATCGACTTCACAGAAGTCCAGGGTACGTGGCTATGGGTGCCAGACCTTCTCTTCCTGATGGTGAGCCTTGCCACACCCACTTCCCTACTTTTTTTGCCTTGTTCACACATAGATTTTGAGAGGAAATTTCCCTTGCTTATTCCTGTTAGCCAAGCATGTCAACAATCTGCTTAAAGTTCTGAGCTGAATGAAGCTTTTGGCAAACATTGTGTCAGTTTTGTGACAAGCACCCAGAAAGCATTATTTATTGCTCACACATCACTGGCGAGGCTGAACTGTGCTGCAGTGAACCACAAAGGACGGACTCCCGGGGGGCTGAAACCAGCTGTCCATTCCCCAGCTGAGGAACCCCAAGCAAGTTACTTCATCTCCTTGTCCTTCAGCTTTCTCAACTCTGAAATGAGGTTAATAATGGTACCTACTTGAAAGGCTTGCTGTGTGGAATAGTTTACATACAAAGTGTTTATTATCTGGCACATAAGCAGCACACTATAAAATGTTCACTAAATTTCTCATTTTCTCCATTTTACCATGTTGACTCGCATAATAAAGTTCGGTTCTTCTCCTTCCAACCTCTCAGTTCTTTGGTAACTTCGACCTTCACAGGTCCATATAAAACCATGACCCTTCTCCTGTCTTAGTAAGTTTTTCCCTTTATGAAGGAATATAACCTGCCCTTTCTGTACTCCAGCCTCAAGTTCCTCCCCATTAATTCTTGATGATCCCTACCAGGAGCCCTCGACCAACTGGGTTATAATATAAAGTACACAGGGTCTAACAGAAGTCAGGGTTCTTGGAGTGTGGTTGGTGGGTTTCGTGAATGTCTCTCATGGAATGGACAGCAATTTGAACATTTCACCTAAAATGTCATATGGTGTATATGAGTATGATATTGTTATGTTACAGAATTACATGCTTATGATTTTGTAATTAAAAAAGGGCATTGTTTGTGCCAGACCCTGTATTTTATCCTGCTTAGGAAGGAGTCAGGCTACAAGTATTGCTTTTGGCCCCCAAATTCTCCTTTGGATATTCTCCCCAAATATCCAAATATTTGCTCTCCTCTAAAACAATCAACGTTCCAGGCTTATCGAGTATTTTTCCTTCCTCCTCCTTCGGTCTAGAGCCTCCTGGATGCAGTCGGCTGTCCTCTGGGCCAGTGGTGCTCCCTGCTGCTCATTATGTGCATTCCACCTCGAGCCAAGAAACCCTCATTTAATTATCAGAATGCATGGTTTGGATGTCTACATCTTATTCATAAACACCATCTGCACAGAGAATGGTTCAACTCTCAGATCCTCCTCTCTGTTCCCAAATCCTAGCCAGCGGCGGGAAGAGGCAACAAAATATCAGTGCTCTCCAAGCCTTTGGTTTCTGTCCAAGAACTTGCAGTTCTCTAGGGTGTTTCCCTTGTCCCTTCTGATTATGGTATTTACTCTCCTGTGAACTGAAGGAGTAGGCAGTGAGCAGGTAGTTTAGTGAGGCCACAGAGGTTTTTCATCATTGCCAGGACACAGAGTCCAGCAAGACAGCAACATTCTAATGGTTCTGGTCCACACTATGTCCCTCCACGGAGGCCAGGTCTCAGCTGTTGTCAGGTCAGCAGTGGGTCCTCTTCCATCTCCAGTCGTTGGAGACCCTTCCTCTGGGCTGTGCTTTTTCCTCAGATGGGTCTGACGTGCTCCTTAATGGAGTTAGCCCCAAATTCACGCTGTACCTATCTTTTCTTCCTCTGTGTCACTTCAAAATCTTTGGTTACCCTCTGGTATTTCAGTATATTATTTCTCGTCCACGACACCCAGATGTCCCCTTGAATAAGACTGTCATGTATCCTGAAATGAGCTATATAATCGAGGAGGTTCCCCCCCTTTTTTTCTGTGTAATGAGTCATTAACCAACATCCTCTGGTTCAGAGCTAATTCCTTTCTGTAACTCAGTTGGTTTCTTTTTAAATTAACTGTTAACCTAGGAATTTTTAATGACTTTCCATCATTTTTAGATGATTTTAGACCTACTTTTCAGTTATAGCTCACATACAATGTTATATGAGTTTTGGGTGCACAACGCACTGAGACATTTTACGCCTTACAAAGTGGTTGCACCACAATGAATCTAAACTCTCCATGGAGAATGACTTTCTTAGCTCCTGCTCTTTCTACAGGCTCTCACGAGGCTGAGCCTACAATCTAGACCTGTATCTTGGCAGGAAAAAATACATTCCTGACAATATTCCCCTTGTACCTGTAATTCTGGATGTTTCAGAACTCCTAAATTGGATTCTCTTGTCTGTGGGAAGGTAATAATGCTGCTGGCTACTAAGTTCATCTCCCCTCAGCTCTGAGAAGAGCTATTTAAGACCACTGCCCTGTTAAACCATCTGAGATAAAGGACCTGTCCACTTAGCAGTTTAGGATATGCGGTCTATAATAAAAGTAGCTTACAAAGATCCCTGAATTGAGAATCAGCTATTCAGCATTATAAGAAAAGCCTTCATGAATTTTGCAGCCTCTGCCTTAAATATCTCCCTCTTTGGCCTTCGCCTCTGGGGTTAGAGCCCAAAATGACATTGATTTCACGTTTTATTGATGTTGTTCATGTCTTACTAATCCAAGTATTTTTCTTTACCTCTGAACACTAAATTAAAGGACTCATTTAAAATCCAGGAACAACTATAAAGGACACGTGGCCAAAACCAAGGGGGTGTGGAACCAGGAAGGGAGGTGGGGAGGGGTTTGAGGGGCAGGTGGAGGAAAACGGCAGTATAGTTGCACTTGGAGAATAAAATTTTTTAAATGGAAAAAAATACATAAAATGATATTAGAGAAGAGAATATTAAGAGCTATCAGTAAAAATTATAAATTAGCCCTGGCTGGTGTAGCTCAGTGGATTGAGCTCGGACCTGCAAACCGCATGATCGCGGTTCGATTCCCAGTCAGGGCACATGCCTGGGTTGCAGGCCAGTTCCCAGCAGGGGACTCACGAGAGGCAACCATACATTGATATTTCTCTCCTTCCCTCCCCCTCTAAAGATAAATAAATAAAATATTTTTAAAAAAACTATAAATTATAACCATCATAGTTCTTGAAAAATAGTTGCAATAAAAAATATTTGCTGAGGCCCTGGCTAGTGTGGCTCAGTGGATTGAGCACGAGCCTGTGAACCACATGATCGTGGTTCGATTCCCAGTCATGGCACATGCCTGGGTTGCAGGCCAGTTCCCAGCAGGGGACTCACGAGAGGCAACCACACATTGATACTTCTTTCCTTCCCTTCCCCTCTAAAGATAAATAAATAAAATCTTTAAAAAATATATTTGCTGAAAAAATCCAACAAATAATAATTATAAAAATGATTATACTTGTAAGTTATAGAACTTTTCTCTAAAGAGCTTAACTCACATGGAGAACTCCTTCAAGTTCCAGCTATTTCCACTGTTCTAATGAAAGCCATGTTACCTACACCCATCTTGTGATGAAAATCGAAACCAACACAATTTGCTGTCCCCGTGTTAAACAAGGCTGGGAGCCTTGTTCTTGTGTTACACAAGGTTAAGAACCAGCAAAAACCATTCTGGTCTTACTCCAAGGAAATCCCTGAGTCTGGAAGCTAAGACTGTAAACCCCAAAATGCAGTAAACACACGCAGCTCACGCTTCAAGATTTTGCCTCACCCATCCCACCAACCCAAGGCTCTTCCATCCTAAACTCTCTACTGTCTCAGCCGGCTGCCCATCTTGTAAGACCCATTCAAACACCCTCCAGCCCAGGCTCTCAAACTTGATAAAAATGTTCCCCTGATGTTCCCCTTCTTTTAGTGAAACACTAAGACTCCATCAAAGTGGGGCTCACCCTGACTCCAACAGGTCTAATAAACTTAGCTTTGCTTCAGCAACAGGTTTTTCTGGTGGCGTCGTGTGGGGTCAATAGTCAACACTGACCTCTTCTCGCCTATGTTTTTCTTCTTTGGGGATGTTATCTGCTGGTGCTATGTCCCCAACGATGCATTCTGCCATATCGTGAACCAGGGCTAGGCGCACACATCTGACCAGGCAAGAAATGGCGAATAATTACATGGAATTATACTCATTACAAACCCCTTCTCTACACTATGTTGAAGTTATGTAATATATTATTTTTCTCTACCCTCACAGAGTATTTTAATGCAGCATTTTCTAAAGTAACTATATTTTGCCAAATTTCAACAGTTCAAGATCAAAACTGCTTGTTAATATTCAACACAAAATATGAGAATGCAAAGGAAATTGTGAGTCTATGTCTTTTTAGAAATGGCTGGTTTCTCAAATATCACTTTAAAAGATAAGGTATAAGGGGACTCAATGCTAATAGAAAACAATATATAATAAAAATAATAAGAGAAAGACTTGCAATAGAGCAGGCTGAAAAGTCAAGATTAATAAATGTTGAATAAATAGTACTTGTGAATATATAATTAATAGTTAAGAAAATAATTAATACAAATAAAAAATAAAAGATAATTTTAGATTACAAAGCCAGGAGGTGATCTGGGGGTTAGAGCATTTAGTTACTAATATAAAATTCAAGAACTCATTTCCTTAATATACTAGTTAGATGTCAAAATGAGGTCCTTTAAAGAAAAATGAATAGAGTTGGATGGACCTAGGTTCAAACCTAGCAACCAACATTTATTAGCTGTGCGACCTTTGCCAAATTACTAAATTTCTTTATATGTTAAGTGTTATGAGCCTTCATTTTATCTTCTGAAAAAAAAGAGATACTACTTCATAAAGTTAGTATGAAAATTAAATTTGGTAATTTATGATCCCAGCACATGGTGTTCATACAATAAAGACTATGATTATTAGTGATAATGAGTAGTGATTAGAATAATCACTGTCAAAAAAAACCGAAGGCAGGTCATGAGATAAACGTCCCAGAGGGCCAGTCTGATTCAGGTTCCCACTATTACCAAAGCAGAACAAAGCCTAAAGAACTCCTTGGACGTGTCCCCTCCCCGCCTGCTGGCTCTTCCTGATCCAGTTAAAATCTCACACTACTCTTAGGTTTATCTCCACTCAACACTAACTTTATCTTATACCCTTCGCCTAAAATGTAAGTTCCGCACTATCTACACAGTAATGGGGCTCCTCAGACTCCCTAATGAAACTTTGCTCCAATTAAATTGACTGACTTACCATTTCCAGAGCATACCTTCACCTTCCTGCCATCAGGGTTTTCGTTCCTATGCCCTTCCCTCCACATGCTGCGCCTTCTACTTCTCTCCCTAGTTGACTCTTCAGGGCTCACCCCAGAGTCCCAAGAACAGGTGCTCTCTCCCGTCGGAGTATGGTGCTCATTTCCTAACACAGCTTATTTTGGAAACCGCTTTGGGCCTGTGTGATTCATTTGGTATTTACTTAATGTCTTATTTTGCTGGGAACTTTGTCCTACACTCCGAAAAGCATTCTACATTGTTGCTTGACTGAAGGAAGAGAGAATATCTCTTTCTCAGTTATATCTTGCACATAACACTCCAAAAAGTCACCCCATCTAAAAGGGACTAGATAAAAAGGTCACAGTGTGCTGATACAATGATAAAATGTAAGACGTAACACACTCGCTTCAAAGGCCCTGGAAACCCTAATACCACATATATATGTTTTCTTGAAATCAAGGCAGGCTCTTTCCCCTGCCAATTAACAGAGAAAGCCCAGAGTGCAATTAACAACTGCAGGAATCTACACATAGTTCCGGTTCCCACATTTTGAATCTGTAAGGTTTGCCTCAAAAATTTTTTCTTGATTTATAAACTAACCTGCCACAAGAGTTTGACACACACCTCAGTGGTGAAAAGCAGTGCATAATCACCGGGCGGAGACCCCCCCTGACAAGCACCGGAGTTCACAGCTTACCGGTCTTTGTTAAGGTGATCGTCTTTGGTCACCAGAGCCATAACTGCCATCCTGTACATGTGATCGGAGACACTCTCTGGCCGCTCAACATTTCTGTACACCCAGCCAGTCCGTGGGACTCTCTGATAGAAATGAAGAAGAAAAAGACTTGTATAAAAATAAATATTTTGCCTATCTGCTATGCTCTTCGAGAGAAGTCCAGGGAATGGGACACTGAAAGACAGTGAATGGTTTCAGAACAAACGAAAATACCTAACTAACTGAAGTGAACAACATCCAGAATCCAATTAACCAGCGAGGTCAGAGAATGACGGAGGGGTGGGGGGATAACTCACAGGTATACAATACAAAGGTCTGTAGCCACGTTACTCTGTGCTACTGATGTATATATTTTCCAACACATACAGTCCTTTAAACATAAAACAAAAGTGTAAAGAAACTTATTTTTCAAAGCGACGAGACTTGGGAAGTTTTGCCTTCCAACAACCACATTAGACAGACACAAGCAGAAAATACTGGTGAAAGCTCTGAGCTTGAACAAGTGATGGACTTCCAAATTCTCAAGCAGAAGGGCTAATGGCATTTCTAATGATTCTTCCTTTTATTCACATCATGATGTGATCCCGTGAGTATGCATTTCCTCCTCAGGAGTCTACATTGCTCATGAACTTTATAAACTATAATAAGAGTGCCAGGAAAAAGATAATCTCCGAGGCTAAACTTTGGAGAAATTCAGCAAAATCACTAACGGGTAAGCGGGGGGGAGGGGGGGATGAATGTGACGTCACTAGTGTGCACTAGCTAAAATCCTCTGTAAAAAAACACAGGCTTGTTACTTCTGTACTCATGGGGCAAACTTTTTGAACACCCAGTTTATAATCTGCAGGACTGAAGTCAGAGCTCGGAAGCCGACTCCACCCCCAAAGTCACGCCCCAAACGTACACGAACCCAACGCAGACGCGGGCCGCTGCGGAGGGCACTGCACCTCGCCACCCCGGCCGGGCCCCAGAAACCTCCGGGGTGGCTGCCTGGGCCGGGCCGAGTCCTGAGCTCGCTCCACCGGCCCGGGACCCGCCTGGTGGGCCGGGCGTCTACAGTCTGCAGGCCCCGCGGCACCGAAGGGGGCGCCCTGCCCCCGCCCACGGGACGCGGAGGGCGGAGAGAACCGGAGGCCCCGGCTCGGCTGGCGGATCCCGGTCCGTGGCCGCCCAGGCCTCGGAAAGCCCGCTGGTGCCCGCTCACCTTGAGCTGCCCCACCAGCCGCAGGAACTGCAGCAGGTTCCGGGCCCCGCGGCTCGAGACGGCCACGGAGGAGGCCAGAGCCATGTGGCCACCGGGTCCAGACAGAGGATCTAGGGCCGCGTGGTCGCCGTCCGAAGCCCCGCCCCTTTCCCCTCCCCCTTCCTGCTTTTTCCTCCTCCTTCCTCCTCCTCCTCTCCCTCCTCCTCCTTCCCACTTTCTTCTTCCTCTCCCCTCTCTGGTAATTTTCCTCCACATTCTCCTCCTCCATTTCCTCACCTGGTTTCCCCAGATCCTTCTATCCTGTCTTCCACCTTCCTGTCGTGGGTGGCTGCCCCCAGGAGCAGGCACAGTCCTGGGCACATACCTGCACTCATTACTTGCTAAACTCCATTTCAGGAACTCCATCAGACTTGGACAAGGGTCGCCACAGTTCCAGGGGTCGGGGAGGGTTTGAAGGAGGAGGAGGAAGACTGAGCCATATTTTGCCAAACACTTGCCTTTTAGTAATTCAGAGTCTAGTTGGGGAAAAGACAAGGAGCTCTACTTAAAGATGGACAAACTAGAAACATTTGGACACAGGCACAAGGAAAGTACTTCAAAGGGGAGACATTACTTAGGAATGACCGAAGTACCGGTAGGACTTTAGAGTTAGCCGTAGCCGAGGACTTAGGAGATAAACACACGTGAGCTGGAGAGTGAAGACAATCCCAGGATGTAATCACAGCTACGCTTAACACCTCAAGTGCTGAAGAATCTCCTAATGCCCCAAAAGCTGGTCATGGTCTGTCTTGACTGTGTGTCTTAATTCTATTAACAATGGTAACAATTTGTAAAGGTATTTAGTGAACAAACATATGGAAGTACTCAGGGGAAGAGAGTAATGTTAATAGACCATATGGGGCAGGGACGAAGTAGGGAGGCCCATCAGAGCCTGTTGAATGGTACTTCGGAGAGATGGTTTCGGTGTGGCCCAGGGTGACTGCAGTTGGTGTGCTGAGATGCTGAATTTTGGACAGGACTCGACGGTAGGACTAACAGGGCTTGTGACAGATTGGATATAGGGAGTGAGAGACACAGAAGAGTCAAGGGTGACTCCACACATTTTGGCCTGACCAACTGGATGGATGCGGTTGCTATTTACTGAACTAGAGAAAAGGGCAAGAAGAGCAGGTTGTGGGGAAAGGTAGGAACCAGAAGTTTCGTTTAGGACATGTTGAGATGCCTATTACGGATCCTAATAAATATATCATCGGGAGGTCAGGAGAAAGGTAAAAATTGTATGTCATTAGCATGTAAGGTGGGGCCCTGACTGGGTAGATCAGTTGGTTAGAATGCCATCCCCATATGCCAAGGTTGCAGGTTCAATCCCCAGTCAGGGCACGTAGAAGAATCAACCAATGAATGCAAAAATAAGTGGGAAAAAGAAAAAAGGAAGATTGTTTGTAAAACCACGAACCAGAATGAGACCGCCAGGTGAGAAAGTATGGATGAAGAAGAAAAGATACCTAAGGCCTAAGTAAGCCCTGGGGCAACCCGACATTCAGGGTGGGGGAGACCAAGAATAAGCAGCCAGTGAGGTAGGAAGAGGACTAAGATAGTTGTGTCCTAGAAGTCAAATGAAGAAAATATTCCGAGAAGGAAGGAATATGGTCAGCTAAGCCATATCAGATAAAGATTGAGATTTGACCACCTAAGTTAGCAAATTCAATGTCATTGGTGACCTTGATGGAGAAGATTCAGTTTTAGTGGGGCAAGCAGAACCCCAACTGGATCCAGAGAGAATGACAATAAGTGTTGGAACTCATTTAAAATGGGTGGAGCTACTCGAGGAGAGAATTTTTTTTAAGGCAGAAGATAGCATGGTATATTTATTAACTGATAGAGTGATCTAGTCAAGAAGGAAGAATTGACGATAAAGAGACAGAAGAGAAAAATGCTTGAATGATGGCTTTTAGTAGATAAAAGACAATACAATCTAGTGTGCAAGATGAAAGATTGGCCTTAGGAACATGGAGAGCTCAGCCATAATACAGAAGAAACAATATATGGTGACTAGTTAATGGTAGATGTGGTTGTTGGAGATTGTAGATTTCTCTTCTGATTGCTTCTATTTTCTCACTGAAGAAAAAGCCAAGTGGAGACGAAGTCGTGTTGTAGTAACAAGCAACCTCTGTCTCTCAGTGGTTTAGCACATTGAAGGTTAAATGTCTAATGCTGGTCAGCTGAGGATGCTCCTCCAACCTCTCCCAGGGAGCTAGGTGACTCTGTGCTCCTCTGTGGATGAGACTGAAAAAAAAGGAAACTGGTCCCCTGCCTTCTGAAACCTGTCCCTGGAAGGGCTATATAGCCCTTCTACATGTCACTGGCCAGGATAAGTAATCCTGCCACATGTAACTGCAAAGGGGGGCTGTGGCACACACACTGCCCATGCTTCTAGGCGGGGAGGAGACCAGAGTATTTGTGAGTTAGGGAGGAGGCACTGAAGGATTAAGCAGAGAGGAGAAAGCATAAAATAATTGTTTTGCAGAGTGGTACAGCAACAGGATTAAATATGACTAAGCAAACGAATGCCAAGGACAGTGGAGCATCCATTGAAAACTGTTAGGATGATGGACTGGAAGCTATTTTTATGGTGGTAGGTGGTGCTACATAAAGGAAGAATCAGAGACAAGTAGTCAGGTCCCCTGGAGGAAAATAAATGAAAGATTCAGTAGAATAAGAAAGATGAGGATATTTGACTTGCAAGGGAATGTAATGAGGAACAATCTAGAGATGGAGCCATGGAGCAATGGGACTACAAGCCAGATGGTGAACATGCAGTGTGACCTGTCATGTGTTCCGAGTGGCTTTGTCCCCCCTTTTTTTTGCCAACAGTGCCTTGATTTTCTTTAAGCCCTTTCTCAATCATGGAAGCTTTATTTAATCCTCAGGGATATCTCTACTTGTTATTTGCAACTTTCTTTACAAAATACACATGAGTTCTCTTAACTTGAATGAACTATAAGGAATTTCTCCAGGTGCCTAAATTATCAGGAGTTTGAAGACATTGAATTACTGAGAAAAATATGAATTGGGTATATGTAGCTTTTGAGAGGTCCTGTTTTAAAGATAGGGGTTTTTTGAGGGGATGTTATTATCCAAAAGTATATGGGTATAATGACAATTCAAAAATTACTGCCAACTTGTTGCTTTTCTTAACTGTAAATGTTCATCAAGTCTTGTCAACGGGGCTTATTCCTACCTTGCCATCAAAAATACCAAGAAGTTAGCTTCAGTAGACAGAATAATGCTCCCCCAAGAAGGCCCCACGTGCTGATCTTCAGAGCCTGTGAAAATGGTACTTTACAAGGCAAAGGAGAGTGATAACAGATAAGATTAAATTTGCTAATCAACTGAATTTAAAAAAGAATTATCTTAGATTACTCAGATGGGCCAAAAGTAATCACAAAGGGCTTGGAAGGTAGCGGAGGGCGGCAGAAAAGTTGGTGTGAGCGATGCCAGGAGAGAAAGACTCTCCTGGCCATCACTGGCTTTGGAGATGGAAGGGGATCATGAGCCGAGGAACACAGGCAGTCTCCCTGAAGTAAGGAAGGCAGGAAAACTGGATGCCCCCAGTCTGTCCTCCAAAAAGTGATGCAGCCTGGCCAGCACCTCAAGTTTGGCCCAGTTAGACCCATGTTAGATGCCTGACCTCCAGAAATGGCTGACAGTAAACTTGTGCTATGCGAAGCTACTAAGGTTACAGTAATGTGTTACAGAAGCCATAGGAAACGGACACGGTGACTAATCATATTGGACCACTTGACCCCTTTTTACCAGCTACTCTTCTTCGCCTTTTGCTTTCCTGAAAAACTGAACCTAACAAGGCCCTTTGCCCTCCAAACCAATGATTTATTTCAGGACCTGTTGGCCAACCACTACCATTAGGGGACATAGGAATCATTTCTTCCTGCGGAAGGGGGCGCCAGTTCGAAGCAATGCACAGGGAAAACAATTTGGCGCCACTCGCTTGCGTCCACTGAAAGAAAAGATGAAATGAGAAGGCTTTCGTTGGAAAGATCACTCACTTGCGCTTAAGCTATACTTTAGGGGTGTCTGTGAGTATTCTAAAATTGTCTACCAATTGTGTTGGTTTTGAGGATTTCTCTGTTTACTAGAGCCTTGAAGAGATCTCCGACCAGAAAAGAAGCAAACCCTCCCACTGCTGGGGAAGCTGCTTTGACGTGCAGCTGAGGCCGAGCCCTCAGAGC
Source organism: Sturnira hondurensis (assembly GCF_014824575.4). Taxonomy (NCBI): domain Eukaryota; kingdom Metazoa; phylum Chordata; class Mammalia; order Chiroptera; family Phyllostomidae; genus Sturnira; species Sturnira hondurensis. The sequence goes on along the minus strand of NW_028077105.1, from coordinate 11,971,246 downwards.
TCTGGCCTGGGCGTTAAAAACAAATAGGACTATCACCTAGTGAGCCTCTGTTAGGGAGACATATTGTTACCATCTCACCTCATTTTAATGCTCCCAACATCCCTCTAAAATCTTAACAGCCCCACATTTCAGATGAGAAAACCATGTTGCCCAGAAGCTGAGAAACTGGCCTGAGTTTCCACAGAAATGAAGCTCTGGTTGGTGTGCATGCAAATCTTTCTTCCTATGACACCCTGTTGCTTTCCCGCCCACTGGCTGTCAGTACTCATTTCTTATTATCATGAAATTAAACTGATTGTATGAAATAGATTGTGTAAAGTTATATTCAAAGAATCGGGCAAGAGAATAGAAAACTGTGGATTGATCTGAGACAATTTTCCCAGAAAACATTTATGGATATACTTAAGGGACTAGCTAAACAGTAAACCCCTTAAGACATCTCAAGAAGAAATAATGCTTCTGCCTGCTGTATCTTCATAGATGAAAATGTTAGTAATTGGTCCGCATCAGTGGTTCTCAAGCTCAGGGTGATTTTGCCCTAAGGAAAAATTTAGCAATGTTTGGGGATGTTTTTGTTGTCACAAAGTGTATGTGTGTGTGTGTGTGTGTGTGCGCATGCACATCTAGTGGGCAGGGGCCAGGGCTGCTACTGGATGTTCTACAAATCCCAAGACAACCTCCCATGGCAAAGAATTATCTGGTGTGAAAGTTCACTAGTGCTGAGTGTAATAAGCCACAATTTATCCAAAAAGGAAATGTTCACGATTAAATTCCTTACAATGCTGATGAATTATAATCAGCAGAGAAGTTCTGTTATGTTTATATTAAAAAGAGGGACGTAGTAAAGGAAACAAACAATTTTCATATGATAACTCGTCTTTCGAAAAAAAGAAAAGGTTCCCGGGCTTGGCTCTGATGGAGATTCTGGAAAGATGAGGGGAACTTGAGAAGGACTTTGATCATTTGTGTAACTGGGTTACAGGGCAGCAATTCAGCTCAGAGAAGACAAATGCAAGATAGTAAGTCTGGGAACAAAAGAACGTTACTAAAGGAATGTTTGTCCGAGGGAAAGTGATCGGGCTTTGGTCTGTTTTGCCACTTTCTTGCCCGGGATGCAGTATTGCAGGGCAGTGGAAAAGGCAGTGTGCGCACTCTCCCCACAAAGCCAGCCACTAACTAAAGGGCTCCGGGAGGGCTTTCCCCTGCAATGAGCAGCAGCAGAGTGAACAAAGCCAGTGCTGCCTCGGGGGATGCCCAGAAAGATGTGCCTTCTTTCCAGTTGACCTGGGAGGCAGACAGTGGTGTGGCTCCAAGACAACTGCCATTAGTAGGTGGCTAAAGTCACCTCCGGCACAGCCAGGTTACAGAGTGCAAGGCTCTTCCTGTATGAAGACCCAGTCGTGTTCTCTTTTAAATTATTATCTGAGTAAATACAGTTGACCCTTGAACAACATGGTTTGAATGGCACATGTCCACTTGTACACTGATTTTTTTCAGGAACTACAGTAAAAGTATTTTTCTCTTTCTCAAGATTTTCTTAATAACATTTTCTTTGTTCTATCTTACTTTATTGTAAAAATGTATGTAATGCACATAACATACAAAATATGTGTTTATTGACTGTTTATGTTATTGATAAGGTTTCCAGTCAACAGTAGACTGTTAATAGTTAAGCTCGGGGGAGTCAAAATTCAAGCTCAGATTTTCATCTGAGCCCTCGGGAAGGAGGGGTTGTTGGGGCCCTAATCCCTGCATTGTTTGAGGATCCATTGTAATCCTTTCCACAAGTGTTTGGCTAAGCCCTCAGATCTTCTCCACAGATGACCATCTTCAATACTAAAGGTTTTCTTAATTGTACAAGAAATTTTAGCTACTTATCACCCCACCCTTGTCCTATGGGTAGACGTGAGCTTTTATCTCTCCAGTGTGACCAAAGAGATGGCTTGGCCCTCGTCAGCCTGCACCAGGGACAGGACAGGGCTTGCAGGTGGACTTCACAGAGGACCTTGACACCTGCCACTGGGAGCTGCCACCTGGTCACCCATCAGGTACCTCAGACCTGGTGGCATAGTTCTTCTCCAAATACAGAAAAGGAAATGAAACTATGGCACTAACTCAGTGGAAGCATTTTTTTTAAACAAAGAAAGTAGTTACTCTTATTAAACAGCAGCCAAGTTAACTAATATACATGTAGAATGTCATAAGAAAAAGAGAACCAGGAAAAATATGGGTAACATGCAGCTTCTAATCATTGGAACTGTTTTTCTTCACTTCTAACTAGAGGAAGTGCTATCACTAAGCCAGTGCTTTCTTAACCGTTACAGAGTAAACCCATGGGCTTTGCGGTAACACCACGGTTACCCCAGAGCCCATGCTTCCAGTAATCCCATACATCAGGAACGGGATGGCACTCAGAGGATTAGAGCATCAAAGGGAGGGAGGAAAGTAAAAGTGCGTCCAATAGGCAAGAAAAAGGGGAAGGGTTTGCAGGAACGAGTATAAAGGACACATGGACAACAACTAAGGGAGTGGAAATGGGAGGGAGGTGGAGAGCACTGGGGGGTGGGCTGGGATGGGAGTAAAAGCCAGAAAACTGTACTTGAACAACAATAAAAATAAATTTAAAAAATAAAATAAATAAATTTTTTTAAGAAAAGAAAGAAACAGTGCCAACCTAGAACATCCAGCATTAAAGCCACCAAACCAAAACACTGATTGGACTTGGTCCAGGATGTCACTTGGCGATTAATGGTCTCTTAGTTTGATGTGGAGAAGAAATAGAGCCATTTCCGTGTCTTATAAAAGTCATGAAAGGCAGAGCACATCAGCATTCAAGCCAGGAGTTGTAGAGGAAGTTTGAAGGAAGAGAGAAAACAGAAGAGAGGAATGGCAGAAGACAAAGGCAGCAAGTGATGGGTATTTCAAGTAGTAGCAACAGACAGGAACACTAGAAAAAAGCAGACCTAAGGGCAGATAATAAAACTGCAGAGCTTGGCTGCACAAAAAGCACAGGACAGTTGACAGTCCCACAGAAGGGAGGGCTTGTGAGGAGGTATTAGGGAATTAGATGGCAACCATAATGCCTTTTTTAAAGAACACCTCACTGGTACCAGGCACTTTACCAGGACCTCTACCATGTTATTCTAATTTGTGCAACTTTCTGAATATCATTATCTGCTTTTTGCAGGTGAGAAAAGGGGCTCAGAAAGGGTCCATAAGTTGCCCAGGGTTGTACACCTATTCAGTTGCTGTGTCAGAATGTAAACTTCGTAACTCCATGACTTATGTATTTGCCAGTAGCCATACTACCATAATGGGGGGTCAGAGAATACACCCTCACAGCCTATGGTTGGGGGAATGAGGGAAGCAGATGATATGGCTTAAGATACTTTGCATACCTATGGCAAGCTGGTAGCTAGTTTAATAGCTATGATAATAGCTTGTGCTACTGCTCTGGGTGAAAAGGTGTGACTTTCAGGCTATATCCTCACTCGTGATGTATCCAGTAGAGATTCGCCCTGGATCACTGAGTCACTCTCGCCCTGACTGGGGGTGGCAGCTGAATAAATATAAACAATACAGGAGGACTGGAAAATGTAGCTCACTGTGGGAGGAGTTGCAGGTGAGGTCACACAGGAGGCCCGACAGCCAGAAGGTACTCAGCTGTGGAATTTGGAAGGGTGTAGAAGGGGCTGTGTCGGTAGGGAAGTAGCAGCTGTACAATTTGTAGGGATTCTGCCATGGGGCTTGGAAGGGAGTGGCAGAGCCATGTGAGAGGGAGAACTAAGCAAGCAACTACGTAGTTGGTACTCAGGGTCCGGCCTTGTGGCCTGGTGCAGTAAGGGAGGAGACACATTGCTGCTCTGATTATGTCTGGTCTAGCTGACCTGCTGCCTTGCCTACCCAGACTTTATCTGGACTCTTGAGACTTATGTCATTCCTGGATTTGACTATGATCCAGTGCTCCATGGCACATGTATCCCTGGACTGTTACATGGAGGCTGATGACTGTGTACCCCAGATCCTGAGGGACAGATCAGCTGCATGAGAATGGCGACTTTGGTACCTTCCAGAGGGACTGAAGAACTATTTGCGCAGTTGGCTTAAAACAAGAATATGGACAACTTTTTGGTTTGCTTTTGGCTTATAGCCTTTTGGGAAACCAGGGAAGTGCTGGGCCTCATGGGAAAAGAGGGCTGTGAGTTAAAGTGCTCCCAGAACCCCCAAGGGTGGAATACTGTAAATAAAGACCTTTTCCTTCCAATACTGATTGTTGGGTCAGGCACCAAGGCGTCACATGAATGGGCCCTTGTTACACTACATCTCAGGACTTCCCAGAGTGGCAATGTGGAAACCACAGCAGTCATTAAGCTTTCTGTGTGGGGAGCACTTCATGCAGAGAGAATGTGGTACCATGATTTATAAGAAATATTTATCTGATCATTCAGATGACCAAAATATATTTCTCATATATATTTGGTGTGGGTCCACAGTTTCTGGCTCACAGCTCCTAAATTGGAATTTCTTAATTGTGGAAAGTGATCAAGGTGTCTTTGTTATGTTAACGAGGTGACCTTCGGAAAGAACCAAAGGATGGGGGCTGGTGTAGGTGGAGCCAACAATATGACTACAGTGTTGGACCTTTCAGTCCTCTCCCTTCCTGATCTCTGGGGGGAGAAGGCCTGGATGTCAATCATTCGCCAATGGCCAACGATTTAATCTCTGAGCCCTGAGTGGTGAACACCTGGAGATGGAGGGAAGGTGGTGGTTTTGGAGAGGACAGGGAAGTGGAACACGCTTCCCCCCATACCTTGCCCTGTGCTTATCTTCCATCAGGATGTTACTGAGTTATATCCTTTTATAATAAACCAGTGGTCTAGTAAGACCATTGTTTCCCTGAGTTCTATGAGCCACTCTAGAAAATTAATCCAACCCCAAAAGGAGGGATTTGTGGGAACCTCTGATGACAGCTAGTTGGTCAGAAGTACGAGGAACAACCCAGCCTTGCAACTGGCATCTGAAGTGGGCCCTGGGGTGGGGTGTGGGTGAGTCTTGTAGAACTGAGTCCTTAACCTGTGGAAACCTGTGCTATCTCGGGCTAGGCAGTGTCAGAATTGAATAGAATTCTTGGACACCATGCTGGCATTTGAGAATTGTTTGCTGGCTGTATGGGGAACATTCCCCCAACATTGGAAACTGAGTATCAGAACACCAATTGAGAGAGTCTATGCCAGACTCTGGCACTGCCGTGTAAATGAATGAATGAATTCATTCACTGAATGAATCTGATGTGGCTCTGTTGCCAAGGAATCATATTTTTTAGAGCTTGGAAGAGAATAAATGGGCAGAAACCTTCTACAGAAAGTGTATTCACTTTACATAGAATACATACATTATAAAATAGTCTATAAACTATTCTTTCGGAATACTTGAGCTCCCTTTGGTTTGTCCTAAGTGAAGCAGCGCCTGAGTTAGGCCAAGTTTCCTTCCTGATGGCTGCTCCTGGGTTTTCACAGTGGACTCGACCTCAGAAGGTGAAAAGAACAAACGGCCAAACAGGAAGCCGCAGAAGCATCCTCTAACTCTGTGGAAGTGTGTTCCTGAGCTCCTGGAATGGCTCTCAGGCAGTGTCACCGCGATGGTGACACCAGATAGAACGATTCTGGGGAGTAGACGCTGCGTCTGCTCCATCTCCTCTCTGCAGAACCAAGGACCCTGCATGGCATTCCCCTGAGTGTGGTGACGAGAAAATGGTGAAAGGATGGAGGGGGTGGGGTGGGAGATGTAGGAAGGAGACGCATTTTAGAGACAGAACCACCTTGCTCAAAGCGAAGAGGTGTGAGCCATCAGGATGTTTGAAGAGTAGCACAAATCAGAAGCTCAAAAAATTAATTTAATGAACAAAAGCTGTCTATTTGGAAGATGTTTCCCATCTTCCACTGAAGAGACACTGTTGGCCCAAGGGCCGTGGCATTTCTGTGAAGCAAAGATGCTCAGGATCGGGCTGCACCTGTTCCTCTCTTCCCCCGTGCCCAGGTGAGGCAGGGGCCGCAGGGAGTTGAGGGTCATGTGTGTTAAACTGCCAGGTCGGCCCTCCCCGTCTCTGAGGCCGGGGCCCCGCCACCACCAGAGCCACAGCAGCAGCCTCTGTTCTGTCCTTTCTCTTTTTTCCCTTCGTCTGAGCGTTGAAACTGCCTCTCAGACAGGCTCAGCAATGGGCCTGGGATGTGCCTCCAGCTGTTTCTAATTCTCTTCCAGGCCCACTCTCTCCCAGTAAATGACACATTGTAGAAGGTGTTTTACAGCCTACCTTGTCCATAGAGCCAGGCCATCTACAACAAAACCTAACACGGCCATCGAGGTTAAAACACAAATATCACAAACACATGAGTTAGGTAAATGTAGTGTCATCGAGAAAAGAAGGAGCTGGGCCAACTAATTTTTAAAGTCCCTTCTGATTCTAACATTCAAACTTTCAAAATGAGATTTCCTCACAGGTGGAGGAGACACTGCTTTATAATTGGATATTAGATTTTCCCCTGTTGGCAAAGTTCTTTTTTCATAGATTCTATCATAAATGAGTGAATGAGTAACATAAGAGCAATCAAATGTGCTCACTTACTCTTTGTGGGGGTCCAGGACTGAATGTGGGCAGAGCTCTGCAGGACGCCTCACCTACGAACATCACTGTGGTAAAGGTGATAGTGAGTAACCGCAGGGGCCGCTATCACTACACATTCTTCTGTAACTTTCATAATTAAAGGTGAGCAACGTCTCCCTTCTTCTCCTGTGGGGAGAGGATTCTGAATGCAGATTAAGGCCAAAGTTTAACCTGCAAATGCCAAGAAGGATCTTTTGTTGCTTTGTGATTCATTAATACTTTAGTTGACACCCAACTCTTTGCTAGCGAGCTAAGTTATGAGAACAGAGAGACTGCAACTACTCATATGGAAGTTACAAACTAGTAGAGGGATGCTGAACAGATATGAGAGTGTTGTCCACAGCCCTGCTGGGGACAGGGAGAGAGAAAGGTGTGGGAACAAGCAGTGCATTCCCACCTTCTCAGTGAAGACGGGAATTGAAGGCCCCTTTGGCGAATATTTTCCCACCACTCACAAAGTCACTGCCTGTAGTGCTGGGAGACTACCACTAAGTGGCACCATCTCACCAGTGATCTTCTCTCATCAGCTTGATAAAGCCAGTTGGGCGTCAGCTTCTGGCCTGGAGACAGGTTTGCTGATTTGAGCTTTGCAGGTTTGCTGATTAGAGCTTAGCAAAAGCTTTCTGCTCTTACCAAACTTCCCAGGATTTTTGTTTCTTTTTGCGGGTGTTTTGTTCAGTTCTTGGAATCTGGGCCATTACCTAAGGATAGGCATGCAGACAATGGCCATCATGGTGGTAATGATCACAAGAGATAACCTAAAGGAGAGAAATACTGATTTTAACAAATATGTGTTGTGTGTCAAGAGCTTTCCAGGTATAACTTCCAAGACCCATGGGGACCCTGCAAGTCTGCCTTCATTGTATGAGCAAAGAAACAGAACTTCAGAGAACTGAGGCAGCTTTCCCAAGGACACTCAACAAGTAGGTAATAGAGGCACGACATGAATCCAAGGCCTTAATAATCTTTGAGGCATTCATGGAACTTGAATATTGGGCATTGTGAGAAAAAAACAAAAAGTGTATCCTTTGTGATGGCTGCAATCTAAAAGAGAAAGTAGAAGGAAATGGAGGGATTAGAGTACAAATTATTTGTAAATAAAGGAAAAATACACATGAGGTCTGTCCAGAAGGTATCCAGCCATGCAATATGAAAAATAGAGGCATTGACAGAAAGATACAAGACACAAGAAACACTGTACATAGGACAATGACACCTCACTCCTCTTTAAAGTAGGCACCTTAGGACCTCACACAGTTCTCCCAATCACCATCAGCTGCCCTGTGGTATTTCCCTGAATCACATTGATGGGCTTATATCTCTTCCGTTTCAAAGGTGACTTTAGTTTGGGGAAAAGCCAGAAGTCACAGAGTGCCAANAAATACACATGAGGTCTGTCCAGAAGGTATCCAGCCATGCAATATGAAAAATAGAGGCATTGACAGAAAGATACAAGACACAAGAAACACTGTACATAGGACAATGACACCTCACTCCTCTTTAAAGTAGGCACCTTAGGACCTCACACAGTTCTCCCAATCACCATCAGCTGCCCTGTGGTATTTCCCTGAATCTCATTGATGGGCTTATATCTCTTCCGTTTCAAAGGTGATTTTAGTTTGGGGAAAAGCCAGAAGTCACAGAGTGCCAAATCTGGGCTGGGCAGGGGCGGGGGGGAGGGGGCTGAGTCATCTGGGTGAGCTGATGTTTCACAAAAAAACTGCACGAGATGCCATGCAAGACCATGTGCATTGTCGTGATAAAAACTGTCAGTAACCAGTTGCCCATAGCTGCGGCCTTCTGAATCATCTGAATATTTTCCATAGAGGAATGTTTAAGTTCAATGCAAAACTTGATGCAGATTCATTGCTCTACTCGCTCAGTCACTTCCCAATGCAACAGACACACAGTACTCACTAAACTGCATCTCCCACCCTCACTGACTAGTACAGTGCAGTGGTCATTGTCATGCATGTGCATTCCAGTCCACTCTCCTTGGCTGCCAGGGTTACACTGATGTTGTGCAAACTGTCCTCATTATATTAACAATGGCTGGACTTGTTTCAGAGAAACCTCATGTATATGACTTATTTATAAGTCCATAAAATTTATAAAGGGTTTGAGATCATTGGGAACACTAGTTAAGTAGTCAGTTCTTTTCTTGGAGCAGAATTCTTCTGTAGGAGACATGGTTCCAGTTCTGAAGGTGAGAGTAAGGAGGGCAGAATAAAAAGCATACATCCTGGGTTTACCCTCATACTCATGAATCCTTACTGTCAATGATTGTGTTTTATGACACTTGAATTTTCTCTATGTCCTTTGAAGTGACAACTCAGCTAGGGCTTTATACTACGTAACCCAAGTAAAATATTTTAAGGGCTAAGAAACCCAATCTCCCATGTTATTTGCCCTCCAGAACCATATGAATGGCAGGACTCTCATAATACTAAGACAAACTAATATGTCTGTGTGTGTGTTTGCTGTGGGCTGGACATCCCAGTGGGTACCTTGCATTTATTACTGTACTTAATCTTAACACAAACCCATAAGATGTGTACTAGATTGGTGCCCCCTCAGGATGGTGAGCTTAGACAGGTTCAATAACTCTCCAGAGGGCACACAGCTAGTGAGAGGTAAAGCTGGGATTCCATCCAAGTTGGCAGATCAAAGAGCCCACTGTTAACCTTTAAACACACTGTGTCCATTTAGCACACTTCATGGCAGTGAGCAAATGCTCTGGCCATTGTAATACCAACTTAAATTTGATTATAAGTTTCAAAGAACTTCCAAGGATATTGCTGGATTTGATACTAGCAACAATCCAATGAGAAAGACCGTTTAGCTTTCCTTTCTACTCTCTCCCCTACCCCCAGCCTGATCTCTCTCTCTCTCTCTCTCTCTCTCTCTCACACACACACACACACACACACACCCCTCCACCAGGAGAGTTTGGTGACTTGGGTTAAGTCAGAGAACTATTATGTGGCAGACACTGTGCTTGAATCCAAAGTTCTCGTTCTCAGCCCATCGGCTTTCTCCTGCAATGAGAACATCCCTTTATAGCAGATAATATATTTTAAGGTAAAATTTCCTCCCTTGTCACTCAGAATACATTATATCCAAAAGTCTCTGTTAAAAATCAAGCATGCTATTTAGGAAAACTGTGCGATCAAATAATACATACAACTATATATTTCAAATCACTTAAAACTCCCTATAAGGGAAGGAGAATACACACAGGGAATACATTTTTTAAAAATTTACATGAGTAATTTTAGAGACATGTAGTGAAATATATAACTCTATTTAGAATCAACATGTTTTATGCATTATGACTAGAGATATTTATGTTTTATCAAAACAGAGCACAATAAAAATATAAAGATAAAAGTTCTATTCAGACACAGCCTAAGATCTCACAGTGAGTTTTCTTACAGTCCCAATCTTTCCAGTGCCATCTGTGCTGCAAAAGTTGGGGAAGGTTGTCCAAAGGATGGGCCCTGAGGGTAGTAGTCGGTGGGTGTGGAGTCAGCAGGGGTGGGGATCTGACATCACTCTGGACCCCGGACTTCTCACCTGTAACCGGAGGAGCCACGAAGACTTCCAACATCCCTAAAATGCCAGAGAAGAATGCTTAATTTGAACGAGTTCAGAGACATGTTTTCTTCAGTAGAAGATGCAAACATTTTAAGAGTGCTCCGGACTGAGAAGATTAAGGATTTTTTTATTACTCTCTTTTAAAATTAAATTCTTAGATAGTGAAAAACAATGGCGACATAGAACACTTGGGTTTCATTTTCAGAACTGAGTGACCCACCCGTGTGTGCTCCCAGCGCACGCTGTCCAAGCTCAGGTACTCTACTGTCCGTGAAGAAGTCATTGCCTGCACGGTAAAAATGCGGGCGATCCGTCCTTCACCCTGTCTCTGCCTCCTGGCTTCCTGACGAGAGGTGGCGCTCTTTGCCAAAAGATCATCACCGCAAACGCGACGGCTGGGCCTGGGGCTTACCTCTTTATTACTTCCTTTCGTGGGCCGCACGTGTTCAGTGTAAATGAATGTGGAATGAATGGGTAGCAAAGAAGTGATTATGGAGTACCATATTCCCTTGGATGAGAAACTTCATTCAGGAGTTTCTCATTAAAAGGAGAATGAGGAAGAAAAGGAGAAGGAAAGGGGGAAGGAGAAGAGGGAGCCGCAGGAGGAGAATATGCTAAAGGATTTCCAATGTTTCCAGAAATGTTGAAATTCCCTTATGGACCACTCTTTGGGCTCCGAATTAATGTGGCAAAGAGGTAGGCATAGACTCCGGTCCTGCAGGTAAAACCAATTGGCTTTCAGGACCTGGAAGCCAGAGCTCTGGACTAAGGTGGGCCGGCATCTATACAGAGAAGAAGACAATATGGGAGACTTTCAGGTACAAACGTCACCCTCAATTAAAAAAAAATAACAAAGATTTATAAATAGAAATTAAAAACTTGAGATTTAATAAATGGTGGTTCAAATTTAACACAGAACTTCCAGAAAGCAAGGCTTAAACTGATGATATTACAGGGTGCATCTTTTTACACCCTTTTAAGTAATGAATCTTTTCCTTCATGGTCATGAAGTAGAAAATGTTGGAATTTTTTCTTAGACCTGGGGCCAAATTGGCTGCCTCTCTGACAGCCTCATAGATCTGGTCCAGTCTCCAGCATGTACAGCAGGGCCCCCACTTATGCTTGAACTCCTCCCGGAATGGAGAGCTCACTGTTTCTCATGGCAGCCCACCTTGGACAGAGTTTATTGGATCATTCTACTTATATTAAAATAAAACTTACTTCCCTGAAGTGTTTTTCTGTAATTCATCCATCAAACAATACTTAAAGAAGGAAGTTTTAGCATCTGCCACATGTCAGGCCCTGTTAGGCTTTAGGAATAAAAAGGTTAGGAAATTATATGCACACAGTTGATCGCATGGAATTTGTAGTCCGATGTGGTAGACTTCTCAGTTCTTTGCATTCTAACACGCTTAAGAAATAGGCACACCCCCATGGATAGCAATGGCACTCTGCCGGGGGCACATTAGCGTCTCATTATGGAGAAAGAGGTTGTGCCCTGAAATCCCCAAGTGACACTGCATAGTGCCACTCTCCTTTCAGAAATCACTGCTCTGTGGTGCTATATTTCTGTAGAAGTCCAATCCCACTTCAACAGGACGAGAGGTCAAATATCTAAAGACAACTCTCACATACCCTTTGGCCCACCTCAATCATTTGTGCTTTAGGCTAAACATGCCTAAATTCAGATTTCCAACTGTGGTTACTGCAGTTTTGGGGAAAAGATTGGCTCAGAAAAAAACTTGTTGCCAGCAGCTGTAAACGCATTTCCATCTGTGGAAATGGAACTCATTCCATCAGGGTAAAGCAGTTGCAGGGAGAAGCCTGAGCTTCATGCGGCGCCCAGGGGATGTGACCTCTGCACCAGAGCACCGGCTGCGATGATCAACCCAAGTGTGAGGAGCAGCGACAAGGGAAGGGAGCCGGGGCTGTACTTACTGCCCCGTTTTCTTGTCTTCCTTCTAAGGCACAACCAATTGTTTCTTGGTTGGGATTAGAAAGGAGGTATAAGAAAGCATATTCTGTATGGATTGGCAAAAGTTAAGATTTAAGGAAGGGTAGGGGGGTGAAGGGAGAGAGAGAGAGGAAGAAGAAAAGACAAGCTGAGATAAAAATCACTCCAGTTTATATAGCTGCAATGTTTATGATGTAAAGAGACAGCTGCATTAAAGGATTAGGCCTCACTGCTTGATTAACATCATTTGATCTTTTGCTATTGAAAGGACCCTGTGTGTTTTCAAAGGCAATGGGCTTCTTAAATAAAACCAGGAGTCTGGGTTAGAAGAAAGCTGTTAGAAAACAACACAATGTTTGTTTAGCAATCTTTTGTCCTACTTGCTTCATAATCTTCAGCTTCCGCTCTCTGTTATTGGGGGCTGCATCTAAATCTGAAAATTGGAGTGCCGGCAGATTTGAGATGACAAAAAACAAACATAAAAAATAATTTTGACCCAAATTGCTCAGATCAGACTTTCCCCATAGATGTCATCATAGAGGAGCCTCTTTCTGTTTTGTTCTTAGTTTACTTTTTAATTCTTTACTCTCACCCCTAACAACTGCCATGTAATTTCAGCAGAGATTAACACATCATCACACTTCCATGATTTACTTTCTCTCTTGTTTATGTTCTTTCTGTTTTGCAAGTTTCAAGTGAGATTGGTTCTCCTACTGAATTAGATTGATCATCAGAAAAAATAGTTGGCTATTTTCCATTAGCCAACTGGGTGCAGCATGTTGGTGGGAGGACTCTGAGCATCTCCCCTTCCACGCTGTCATCCCAGGGTGGCTGGGCAGTGAGGGGGGCCGGCGGGCTTCTGGTGGTTCAGGAGGACCCAGCGGTCATCATAACTAGTTCAGTCTCTGTGGCCCATTCAGCTCTTGGCATCGCTGCCAAGCCAGCCAACAAAGGGGTATTATAATCCTGACAGTTTCCCAGCATTGGCTGGACGGGCACAGACCACCAACCAGCTCCTTTTGCTTCTACTGTTCACAAGTGAGACCATGAATGGAAAAAAGTCAGTGGCAGAAATCCCACATCCTGCTGAAGTTGGTGTGTGGATGTTGTTCTAGCAAGTGAATCTTCCTTTAAATTGGTAATCCTCATACCTGTTTTCTTTTTCTTTTTTTGTTTGTTTTTAAGTACAACAAGCCTGAATGGAAATGCAAAATCCTCACTGAGGTCTGCCAAAATATTAGATTTGAGTTTTGAAAAACAATCTATGGCATGCAGCACTTTAGGGAACGAAAAGTGTAATAAAAAAGAAATGTCATAAATGTAAAAAGATAAATTGAGATAAGGTTCTGAGAAAAGAGGCAATAATTCCAGCTAGTACTGGCAGCCACTGTGGTTCTTAAGAGATTGAATTTGTGGTACAAAAAATAGTTTGCAGGTATAAAATGAAATCATTTGAAGTCAATTTTAAATTTTGATTATGCATCCAAAAGTCTGCCCTTTCTGTGGACCAAGTGAAGGACATTTCCAACTCTGATTTTAAAAATAGCAGTAAGTAAAAGAAAATGTTTAAGAACAAGTAACCTCAAAGATTTAACAACTAGATAACATGATCTTTTAATACACTGGAATGAGAAATGTGGCATAAATCCATTTGTTCAGAATTGCTTTCCTTATAAGTATAAATAACAATAGCAAGATGCCATATTTATGCATCAGACACCAAATTCTCAAACAAACCGTAGTGCTTCATGCTGGTGGTATAAGAATATGGTGTTCAAATAAGAACCAGTTTTAGAAAGCAATTTAGAAACTTAGTAATAGCAATTTAGGAACCCAGTTATCCTACTTGTTTTTATTTTATTTTACTTTTAAACATTTTTTTAGAGAAAGGGGAAGGGAAGAAGAAAGGGAGAGAAACATCAACTCGAGAGAGAAACATTGATTGCTTGCTTCTCGAACCAGGAACCAAACCCACGACCCAGGAAGTTGCTCTGGCCGGAATCCACCCGGACCTTTCAGTTTTCCGGACGATGCCCAACTGAGCCACACCAGTCAGAGCCCTGTTTCTCAAAATATATTTTATGTGTGCATGGGTTCTAATATTTAAATATTATATTAAAGGCAAAATAAGAAAATAAACACAATATTATGCATCAAGGCAAATATAAAAGCAAAAACAAACAACAGGAAAAAAGCCCCCCCTCAAAATGAGAACAGTAGAATTAGTTGGTAAGTGAATTGTTAACCCAAAGTAAATCTGCATAATGGGATACCATGTAGCTATCAAAATTGATGAATGTATCCAAAGATTCTTAATAATTTAAGAGAATACTTATTTAAATGGTAAGGGAAAACAAGACCGAGTAGCTGGTGATGATTTTAGCCTGCAGAAGTGCAGTAAAATGCTAATTGTCATTGCCTTGGGAGGTGGCATTATGGTTGATTTTTCAGTATACACTTCCACATTTTCAAAATTACTCCCTGAGAGCATATGTGATTTTTTGTAATTGGAAAAGAGAAATTTTATTTTTAAAAAACTTCCTTCTGCCCTGGCTAGTGTAGCTCAGTGGATTGAGCACGGGCCTGTGAACCACATGATCACGGTTTGATTCCCAGTCGGGGCACATGCCTGGGTTGCAGGCCAGTTCCCGGTTCCCAGCAGGGGATGCACAGGAGGCAACCATACATTGATATTTCTCTCTCTCTCTCTCTCTCTCCTTCCCTTCCCCTCTAAGATAGATAAATAAAATCTTTTAAAAAATTTAAAAAATAAAAAACTTCCTTCTGTTGTAAAAAAACTCAAATTTCCACCTTCCTTACTCTATAAAGATTACTTTACTTAAGGACAATACACATTACGGTACATATACACAATGGAATTCTATGCAGCAGAAAGAAAGAAGGAGCTCCTACCCTTTGCAACAGCATGGGTGGAACTGGAAAGCATTATGCTGAGTGAAATAAGCCAGGTGTTGAAAGACAAATATGATCTCATATGATCATATTTGATCATATGATCTCAAAGACCATATGATCTCAGCTTTAACAGGAAGCTAAACAACAAAACAAACAAGCAAGCAAAATAAAAGCAAAGACACTGAAATAGAGAATAGGCTGACAGTGACCAGAGGGGAGAGGGGAGGGAATTTCAGGGGAAAAAGGGGAAGGATTCATATGAACAAGTATAAAGGACACAGGGACAACAAGTAAGGGGGGTGGAAATGGGAGGGAGGTGGGGAGCACTGGGGAGTGGGCTGGGATGGGAGTAAAAGACAGAAAACTGTATTTGAAAAATAATTAAATAAAAAATTTAAAAAAAATTTAAAGGACAATACAAATGGATGAACATCTTAACTTGTTACCAGAAGGTTCTACTGGAATAAATTTTGATGCTGATTAGATTGACTTTCAGTTCCTTTATTTTCTCCTTGATCCGTCCCTAAAAGTATAAAATAGGCTGAGCAACATAACCTGGGATTTCTCCTCTCCTGTTACCCGAGTACTATCTCCGGCTTGTCTGAAATGTATTAGCACGTGCAGAACGCCAAGTCCTGAACTGTGGTGGAGAATCCAGCAAACTGGATCCTGTGTGCTGGGGAACAAGGGCCTTGACTGACAACTAAGCCACAAGGGGCTCCTCGGGGAAAGCCAAACCAAGTGTCGCAGCTGTGAAAACCAAAACCAGTGGTACTCAGAGCTCTGATGCTCCTGTAGCTCCAGCATTTTTTCAATTTTATTCCAGAGATAATATGCAAATCGTTTTCTATAAAACTCTAAGAGGTCAGATACTGAATCTCCCATGCAATCACTCATTCAGCTAGCAATCGTTGAATGCCCACTGTGTTCTATGGAGCTGTTTTGTTTAGCTAAGAGCGTAAGCAGAGTTAACCCAGGTTGACAGCACTAGCCTCAGACAAAGGCAAGAGGTGGATGGGTGCGTGGGGATCCTCTGAGCTCCACATGTCAGAAGTCCCTGTCCTGGCCTCTAGGCCTAGCACTGGAGAATGCAGGTTCAGGGACACAGTTCCCCGGAGCCTGTCTGTGGTCACTGACCCATCATCCAGCCATCAGGGACCCTGGCTTTTCCTGCTCAATGGCCCAAACCTATTTCCAATCTGCTCAGGCCCCTACCCAGGCCTGTTCTTCAGAAAATGCCAACACTGGAGATCACTTACAGGCCCAAGAAGGGGTTGGGGCAGGCATTGTGAGGGGTACAGAGAGGGTTCGGCTATACAGACTGGTATGGAAGCATTGTAAAGAGTGATAATATTTAACACCATGCATAGTGTGCAGTGGATGCTTGACAAATGTTATTTTTTTATATATTCCCTTAGTATCTCATCACATAGATAGAGAGATATCTGCTTTGAGAGAGAGAGAGATAACAACCTTGAGAATTCACGCTCTCACTGGGGGACACTATTGTAATTTTTGGTGTTCAAAATGGAATCTTATTTTTTTTCCTGTAACTTGACTATTGTCCTTCCAATACTCTGTATTCAAGCTAATTACATTCCTCCCCCACTAGATAAATTATTCTTCACTTCCCCCATAAAAACCATCATGTTGTACTTGTGAAACAAAATGCTTCTGTGTTCTACCACGCATGCAAAAATGGGTTGTACATTTCAATACGTAACGAATTCCTCTGTGTGTGATTGGAGAGCGGCAGTGGGATTTGTGACAGTGAGATGTCAATTTCGTTCAGTGATGCCTCTGAATATGACAGATTCCCTATTACGCGGGCACCATCACAAGATGCGTTCTCCTGATGACGTAATGTGAAAATCTTTTCAACATTGTATGAGCGGAGACTAAACAGAGGTGCACTACTGAGCTTACTTCTAAGTCGCCACCTCCCCAAGTAAGGTATTTATCTCATCACTTTTAATATTTTTAATGTTAGGGGTCTGAGCATTCATGAAATGGTATTCTGCATTCTTCCCCAAAATTAAGAGGTAGGATTGTAAGATAAAGCTGGTAAAGCTGGAAAGAAAAATGTGGAGGATTTTAAGAAATCACTCTCTCTTTTCCTCTCCCTTTCTTGGAGCTTAGCAGCACTTAGGTCTGAAATCCCCCTTTGGAATGTGAGTTTCACTTCTTGAGATCACAGAGCATGGAATAATAATGGCAAAAAAATAGTGGCTAAATAATAGTGGCAGATTTTCAAGAGGGACAAACAGCTTAGGACCAAGGCAGGGCCCAGAACACAATGGGCTCCCCGTTGAGAAATATTCCAAGAAACGTTATCTTTAAATCTAAACTATTGTATATCTTTGGGTTTTAAAGACTTTATATAAGAGATGACCCTCACCAAGTTACCCTTTGCTGCGTTGCACTTGCTGGAACGGGACCTGGTTACTGTGAATCAGGAGGTCCTGCCCTGAACCTGGATTTGTGCAGCCGCTGCGTGTCGGGACCCTGCTGCCTCTCTCCCCAGAGCTCCCTGTGAGTGGAAAACAGTGGCCACCTGCCCCTGCTCCACATGAGGACTTATTGAATTATAGTAAATCCTCATTCAATGATGTGGAGAGGGTCTTGGGAACTGCTGCTTCTTATGAAATGATGTACAACAAAACCCATTTTACCCTAGGCTAATTGATATGAAGAAGAATTAGGTTCCTGCAGCTTATTTCCAGTCACAGAAAGGTCATCAAAGTTCTGAATCAAGACCCAAAACACTTCTAATGTTAAACATTGAAATAAATGTGCACTATACATACATTTAAGAAAAGTTAATAAAAACAAGTAAGATCATTATCATTCTAGTTCAGGGTCACTGGTGGCTGGAATCCATCCCAGCAGCTCAGGGGGCAAGGTGGTACCCACACCTGGACAGAATGCCCTTCCATTGCAGGGTGCACTCACACCCCCCCCCCACACTCACTCCGAGTGGGACAATGGAGACACACTAATTCACTTCACGTGTACATCTTTGGGATGTGGGAGACACTGAAGGTCCCGAAACAAAACCCACACAGACGTGGGGAGAACACGCCAACTCCATACAGACAGTCGCCCCGGCCAGAAATCAAATTTCGTTTTTGCATCAAATTGTAACATCATTGGACAAAACAACACTATCCTAGGACCGGCTGTATTTTGTTCCACGTCCAGGCTGAGGTTACCTAGGTCTGTGAATTTTCAGATATCAGTCCGAAATGTTTTTCTCATTCTAGTTTTCTACTGCTACAGCAATGCAGATAACTGAAGCAATGATACCTGTAGTTCAGGCCCAGATAACTATTTGTGAAAGGAAATAACTGAATGAGTCAGTGAAATATGGTTGTTTTATCTGATCAGTTCTGAAAAAGGATTGCAATTACTTGTCTTTTGCAGTGGGAAGAATTTACATTAGATTATCGTCCCAGTTACTGCTATTGTTTTGGATATTTGTCACAGCCTTTTTTCCAATCTGGACAGTTGGTAACCACAGAATAGAATTTGCTGTAATAAGGGTCTAATTGGCATTCTGCATAGTGATGTTCTTGTATGATTTTGGAACGCTATACTTTATTTCTCAAGGCGTGCTTCTCCACAGGTGAAAAACTGTGGACATAGAAATTCCCTGTTTTAATTTTTTCAATTTAATCTTTACTGTATCTTTCCCATTACCATTTAGACTCCTTATACCCTTTTCCTCCCAGCAAAGTCCCTCTTTTTAGTTTCTTCAGCAGAATGATGAGCTTGACACACGGCAGGTGTTTAACTGGCATCACGATTTAAAAAAGAAGGACTTAAGAGCACTGACTAAACTGATTGATGAGCAATTCAGTTAAGCAACCAATGTTAGGATTTACGTGAAAGGATATCCGGGAATCTTGTAGTGACCATCTTGGCAGCCCTTGTGGGGGAAAGCAGGAGAATGACAGATACCAGAGAAATGGAATCAAAGGCAGGAGGAGCACCATTTGTAACCATGGATAAGGCATGTGAAAGCGAGACCCACGTTTGAAGTGTGATTGGCCATTTGCTAGCTATGTATTTTGGGATAAGTTTTTAAACCTTTTAACTCCTCGGTGTTTACATTTCATCATTAACAAAATGAGGACAATAATAGTCTTCACTGTGCTGTTGTGAGCATTCGTTGCTCTAATGTGTATGAAGTGCTTAACATAAAGTTTGGAACATGATAAGTACTTAGGAAATAGAAACTGTCATTTTTATTAAGGAACCCTTATAATTTCCTGTTATACCTTCTAAAAAGGAATATGAGTAGATTATAGGTACACCCCCTTCAGGAAAATCTCTCTAAGGAAAAGAAACACAAACTTGTAGGGAAAGTTGCATATTGAGTTATTTGCCTTCACTGAAGACTTCAGGGTGGCTCAGCAGAAATGTGCCGTTTTGTTTATGTTTTGTGAGTTTTGCTAGACCATGATGTCTGAAAAGAAGCGAGCACAGTAGTCAACTTAGAGCAAGCATTCCTTTCTAGATGCTGCAGTTCTCTCAGTACCATTATTCTCATTCTTTTGGCTCAAAGTTCTCATTTTTGAGGGATCTCTTCTTCACCTCATAAGCAGTTGTCATGACCTCATGTCAAGGCCTTCCTTTCTGCTCCCGTATCCACCACCATCATTGCCTCTGGAATCCCTTCTCTCCCCAACTCCTGTCCATGAGGAGTGGTGTGGCCTGGTCCCCGGGGTGGGTTTGTAGCAGCAAAGCACATGTTAAACCCACTTCTAAAGATATTATTCTGGGGCCTCTGCTGGTGAAGTAGCTTGCTCTCGCCTATCCAGGCTACACTTCTCAGACTGCTCCTGTCTCACCATAAGGATGGCTGGCTATGAAGGGTTAAGAGTTATGAATTTTCTTGACTCTTTTTGGTTGAACTCTGGTCCTGACTCTACTCAGAGTTCTCCACCTAATCCATCTTTCTTCAGACAGCAGATCTCAGGCATTAGCAATCAAGACTCTGTCGTATTAAAGGACATGGTTCTGGGGGGCTGGTTCTCTGTGCACAAATTCCCCTGGGAACTGCTCAGCATTTTGATCAAAAATAGCATTTGATCACAATGCAATATACAGACCGTGTATCATAGAAATGTATACTTAAAACCTGTATAAACTTAGTAACCAATGTCACCTTGATAAATGTAATTTCAAAAGAGAAAATAAAAAGATCATGTTTGAGGGTTCTGGCTCCTGATTCAAAGTCATCTCTTTTAAATTCATTGACTTCCTCTCAAAGTCTCCAAATAGATCTTCTGCCTTCATTTAGTTCTTTACCCAATTTTCCAGCTCAATTTATTATTCTTGTTTTATAAACACGACTTTCTGCTTATTACTTGTTTGCTCAGAAATGTTCACTACCTACCACTGATTAAAAGGAAAAAAAACCCCACCACTTTTTGCATGGCATTCATGGCATTTCTGAATCTGGTCCCGATTTAGCCTTTCAACTAATCCCAAAGGTTGACTGACCTTCCCCCTCTTGTCCTTGTGAATAGCTGGCGTGGCTCCCACCTTTCTTACATCACCTCGCCACCCCCCTGCCTAGCAAATCCACTGAGGGTGAAGCATTATTAATTAAGGGCATCAACTCTAAAGCCAGGATTAAAATTCCGGCTCTGTCACCAACTCCCTGTGCAAACCTCAGATAAGTTACTTGTCCCTTGGGTTTGTCATCTACCAAATGGGGAAAAACATCGATAATAGTCTCTACCTCAAGGAGTTGACCAGAGGGTCAAATTAACTAATGAATGTGAAGTACTTTAGATAGTGCCTGTTATATATAAGAGCTAACACTTGTTAGATATTACTGTGTTACTCAGCTTAACAGCTCACACCCTCATCGTAGAGTAATTCTTCCCCACTTTGTCTAGGTGCTTTATTAGGCACTTATTAGTTGCTGCATTACAGTGCTAGTCAGTTTAATTGCTTTTAGTAAGTATTGAACACACAACAGGATATCTCTATTATATTTGGAGGACACAGGGTGAACAACAGTACAAATATCTGTATTTCCATGACCAAACTTTGGAGATAGGGTATTATTAACCCCTAAGGAGGCCCTTGCATGTCCCCTCTAAATATCATCTACTGTCATCTTTCCATAGGTGACCTGGATTCAGATATTTTTCTTTAAGTCAATAATAATTACCAGTGCTGATGATTCAGCACATAGTTTTAAGTTTCTTTTTCTCTGGAAAGTTTTCTTGAATTACAAAGTTTAGCATTTGTCTTGTGCCATTTCTTTGACTCCTTTTTCCCTCTGGGCTCCTACCTGCCTGCCTTTCATTTCTATTACTTTGAGTCTGTTTTTATGTCTTCATTTCATTTTGAATTTTAAAATTCCTTTTTAAAATTGAATTCTTTTAAAAATATATTTTATACTAGTATTATTAAAATAGAATTCATATGACATAAATTCATTGAGTTAAAATGTACAGTTGAAGGTTTGTAACATATTTACAGAGTCCTGTGATCACCATCACAATCAATTTTGAAACATTTTATCATCCTCAGAGGAAACCTCTTACTGATTAGTCATCAGTCCCCATTTTTCTTACGCCACCCAACCCTTAGGCAGCTACTAATCTACTCTCTGTTTCTACAGATTTGCTTATTGTGGACATTTTATGTCAATGGAATCATAAAATATGTGGTCCTTTGACTTCGGTTTCTTTCACACAGCATAATGTTTTCAAGGTTCATTCACGTTGTAGTGTATATCAGCCACTACAACATTTGTTTTTGTTGCTGAATAATATTCCATTGCAAGGATATATCACATTTTATTAATCCATTCCTTCATCAATTGAATGGTATTGGGGTTGATTTCATTTTTGTCTACCATGTTACTATAAACATTTGTATAGCAGTTTTGTTATTCTGGCAGGTATGCCTGGGAGTAGAATGGCTGGTTCACAGGACAAATCAGTGAAACCTTTGAGAAACCATCAGACTGCCTTCAAAAGTGGCTGCCCATTTCACATCCCTATGAGTGTCTGTGGTTCCAATTTCTCCACATCCTCACTAACGCTTGTTATTATCTGTCTTTCTGATGATCTCAGTCTTAGTAAAGTGGTATGCCATCGTGGTTTTGACTTTTATTTCCCTGATGGCTACTGGTGTTGTGCAACTTTTCTTGTGTTTATTTGCCGTTTGTATATCTTTGGAAAAATGTTTATTCAGATCTTTTATCCTTTTTTAATTGAGCTGTCTATCTGTATTGAGCTGGAAAAATTCTTTATATATTTTAGATACAAGTTTCTTATGAGATATGTGATTTGCAAATGTTTTTTTTTAATCTGTGGATTGTCTTCCCTTTTTCGGTAGTATCATTTGAAGGACAAAGGGTTTCATTTTGATGAAGTATAATTCATCTTTTTATTGTGATGCTTGTGCCTTTGGTGTCATATCTAAGAAATCATTGCTTAATTCAAGTTCTTCAAGATTTATGCCTGTTTTCTTCTAAGAGTTTTATACTTTTAACTCTTATAAATACATCTTTAGTCCATTTGGAGTTAAATTCTCTCTATTGGGTGAGAAAAATATCCAACTTCATTCTTTTGCAATGTGGGTAGCTAGTTAACTAATTATCCCAGAATCACTTGCTGCAAACCTATTCTTTCCCCCATTGAATTGTCTTGATAACTTTTTGAAAATCAATTAACTGTCAGTGAGAGGGTTTATTACTGGACTCTTTATTCTATTCTATTGATTTATATTATAACTTCCTATATGCTCATATCATTATTGTGCTGTCATGATTATTACCATTTTCTATTAAGTTGTGAATCAGAAAGTGTGAGTCTTCCATATTTGTTCTTTCTTTTTTATTAAATATATTTTATTGATTATGCTATTACAGTTGTCCCATTTCCCCCACTTCATTCCCCTCCACCTTGCACACCCTCTCCCACCCACATCCCCCCCTTTAGTTCATGTCCATGTATCTTAAGTCCTTTAGCTTCTATATTTCCCATACTATTCTTGCCCTCCCCTTGTCTATTTTCTACCTACCATCTATACTGCTTACTGTCTCTCTCTCCTCTCTCTCTCCTCCTCCCACTCCCCTGTTGCTATCCCTCCATGTGATCTCCATTTCTGTGGTTCTGTTCCTGTTTTAGTTGTTTGCTTATTTTGCTTTTGTTTTAGGTGTGGTTGTTAATAATTGTGAGTTTGCTGTCATTTTACTATACATGTTTTTATCTTATTTTTCTTAGATAAGTCCCTTTAACATTCATAAAATAAGGGCTTGGTGATGATGAAGTCCTTGAACTGGACCTTATCTGAGAAACACTTTATCTGCCCTTCCATTCTAAATGAAAGCTTTGCTGGATAGAGCAATCTTGCCTATCCAGGATGTAGGTCCTTGCCTTCATGATTTGGAATACTTCTTTCCAGCCCCTTCTTGCCTGTAGGTCTCTTTTGAGAAATCCGCTGACAGTCTGACAGGAACTCCTTTGTAGATGACTGTCTCCTTGTCTCTTGCTGCTTCTAGAATTCTCTCCTTCATTTTAATCTTGGGCAATGTAATTATGATGTGCCTTGGTGTGTTCCTCCTTGGGTCCAAATTCTTTGGGACTCTCTAAACTTTCTGGACTTCCTGGAAGTCTATTTCCTTTGCCAGATGGAGGAAGTTCTCCTTTATTATTTGTTCAATAAGTTTTCCACTTGTTGCTCTCCCTCTTCCCCTGCTGTTTCCCCTATAATTCTGATGTTGGAACATTTAAAGATATCTTGGAGGTTCCTAAGCCTCTCCTCATTTTTTTTTTGAATTCTTGTTTCTTCATTCTTTTCTGTTCGGTTGTTTCTTACTTCCTTCTGGTCCACTCCATTGATGTGAGTCCCAGTTTTCTTCCCACTACTGTTGGTTCCCTGTGCATTTTCCATTTCACTTAGCATAGCCTTCATTTTTTCATCTAATTTGTGACCAAATTCAACCAATTCTGTGAGCATCCTGATCACCAGTACTTTGAACTGTTCATCTGACAGGTTGGCTATCTGTTCATTGCTTAGTTGTATTTGCTGTGGAGCTTTGATTTGCTCTTCCATCTGGGGCATTTCTTTTGTCTTGTTGTACTTGTTACATATGAGTGGCAGAACCTTAGGTATTCACCAGGGCGGGGCAACCCGCATGGCTGGGTTGTGACCTTGTATGTGGGGATGGGGTCAGAGAGGGAAAAATGGTGCTTGCTCCACTCTCTGTAGGACCTCAGTCCCTTCCACCACTTCTCCAAAGCAAGCTGGGCCTTTCTGGTACTGATTCCCATGTAGGTGGGATTGTGTGCATTCTAGGACCCTGTGGGTCTCTCCAGCGAACTCTCCTGTGAGGCTGGGAGTCTCTTCCTGTGCCTCAACACCCACAGGTGTTTTCAATCAGTGTTTTGAGGCTTTATTTCCCAGGGCTGGGACCCTGGGTTGCGAGGTGTGTCTCACTCCCCACTTTCCACCTGGTTTATCTGCACGTGAATGTGGGACCACCTGGTCAGCCAGCTGCCATGCGCACAGTGCCTTGCTTCACAATTGCTGCATTGCTGGGTCTGCCCATTGCCACACTGCTCCTGGGGTCTGTCCACCACTGCCTGTGTACCCAGGGTCCGCCCGCAGCAGTCTTGTGCACCCGGTGTCACCGGGTGTTCCTGAGCTTCAACCCCTCTCTGCTTGGCCACCAGACTCCACCCTGCCTAGTGGTCAGGATGAATGTGTCTATTTCAACTCCTTGGCTGTCTGACTTCCATACAATTCAAATTTCTGTCAGTTCTGGTTATTACTTTGTTTCTAAATTTTTGTTGTCCTTATTTTGGTTATGTGAGGAGGCACAGTGTGTCTACCTATGCCTCCATCTTGGCCAGAAGTTCCATATTTGTTTTTTTTTTTCAAGGTGTTCCTCTGGCCCCATTCTAAGTTACTTGAACTGCCATGTGGATTTCAGAATCAGCTTGTCAATTTCTGCAAAGAAGTCAGCTGGTATATTGATTTATGTAGTCTTTAATTTCTTTTACAAATATTTTATAGTTTTCAGAGTATACAATTTCAACTACTTTTGTTAAATGTATTCCTAAGTATAATGTTCTTTTCATGCTACTATAAATTGAGTTTTCTTATTTTATTTTCACTTGCATTGTCCATTGCACATGTATTATATAGAAATAAAATTTGTTCTGTATGTTTATTTCTATTATAAAACTTTGCTATAGTTGTTTATTAATGCTAATGTGTTTAAAATTGATTCCTTAGGGTTTCCTGTACACAAGATTGTGTCATTTGCAAGTAGAGATAGTTTTACTTCATTTCCAGTCTAGCTGCCTTTTACTTCATTTTATTGCCTAATTGCCCTGGCTAGACCTTCCAATTCACTGTTGAGTAGAATTAGTGAAAGTGGATATTCTTGTCTTGTTTTTCATTTTAGGGGAAAACCCTTTAGTTTTTCACCATTAACTGTGATATTAGTTGTGAGTTTTTCATAGATCCCTTTCATCAGATTGAGGAAGTTCCTTTCTATTTTTAGTTTGTTGAGTTATCTAATTCTTGAAAGATATTAACTGTTGTGTTTACTTGCTCTGGCATTCTTTCTATTAGTCTTACAATTGCATCATTTTTTCTTTTCCAAGTCTTACATAAGTTCTGTCACCTTTCTTTTCAAATTTTTCTTTTCTTCATTCACCTCAATTTTGAGTTTCTCCTAATTCTATTTGTTATTCTCTATATGTTCTATTACTTTTTTCACTTTATTTAGGTTGCTTCTAAATATCAAATTATACTTTTAGTCTTTTTTGTGTCTTTTGATATTTTTAGAAATATTATTTTGTGTCCCTCTCTTTTTGTCTTCCTCTCATTTTATTAACTTCTATAGGATTCAACTCTTGATATTTTTTCAGATGATAATTTTTAAGGAAAATGAGTTTTCCAGTATTTTTGGAATGGTGGTGGTAATTTTGGTTATCTTTTCTACTTTAATGACTCTTGTACTCCCTCTTCTCTTATTTTCATGACACTTAATCTGGATTTTGTTTTCTCATTTGTGTTGCCCTTGCATGACCAAATTAGATTTCAGCCCACCCATCTCTTCTCATCATGGTATATCCTCTAATACCATCATTGTGCTGTCATGATTACTATCATTTTCTGTTAACTTGTGAAGTCAGGAAGTGTGGGTCTTCCACATTTGTTTTTAGTCCTGGAGCGGAGCTTTGGTGAAACCCTCTAACCTAAGCCATTCTCTCCTCAGACGGCTGTGGAACCTCCTTTGAGAGCTTGATGAGGTTCTCCTGTTTTTCAGGCCTCCCAGATGCCCTGCTGACTTCTTTCTGCTTCCTTCTATGCTAAGGATAATTGCACTTGAGACTTGTAATTGTGGATCCTCTGGTTCCTCATACAGTTGGCTTTACCTGGGATACCTTGTTACCTAGTTTGCTGCACATGTTGCCTGTGGGTTTTGGGGTTTGTTCTCATAGTTGTCCTGCCTGTTCTTTAAGAGATGATTCAAGAACATTTAAACAGTGTGCTTTTACCACTGCCATCTTCCCAGAATCCTTGTAAGCCATTTAAAATCCTTTCTGATGTAAGGCAGATAACAAAACATGTGAATACGTAGAACAAAGTTCTCCTTCATATACTTTATAAGTCTCTATGTTATCTGTAAATAAGTCATATATATGGATACTTTCTAGTCAAAAGAGAAATAGTACGCTTTTGCAGTTCCTGAGAAGCTGCCTGCTTGTTAATTAGATTTTTAAAGTCAGTGTTTTGGTTTTTGTTCCTCCCTATTTCTAGGAAGGACTGCACTGCCAACATTTTAGAAGGATGAGAATCTGATATCATCTCAAACTGGAGAGGCAGCTTTATTTCCTGCCTGTTTCCTTCATCCATTTGCTTTCCCCACCAGTTTGTTCCTTGAGTTCATTCTCAGTGGAAGTGGAAAATGATGTTTGGAGTCATGCTATGAATACAACGAGGGGCCCTTTGACAGTCTTTTCCAAGAGACTTAATAAGTTTAATATAACAAATGCAAACATACCTGTGACTTTCCTATAAGCTTCAACGGTTCTCTCAATGGGTGTATCTCTGTTGAGTAGTGTACTTTGGTAATACTGTGTGTGAGTGTCAAGGAAGAATTAAACTTTGGTGTCATGGCTTATATTTAAGTCTTTTATCTACTTTGAATTTATCTTGGTGTATGGTGTAAGTTGGTGCTCAAGTTTCATTTTTTTGCATGTAGCTGTCCAGTTCTCCCAACACCATTTGTCGAAGAGGCTATCTTTACCCCATTTTATGTTACTGCCCCTTTTGTTGAATATTAGTTGACTATAGAAAGTTGAGTTTATTTCTGGGTTCTCTGTTCTGTTCCATTGGTCTATGTGCCTGTTTTTATGCCAGTACCAGGCTGTTTTGATTATAAGAAGTTGAATCCTATAGTGGCCTTGTAATACAGTTTGATATCAGGTATTGTGATCCCTCCTACTTTGTTCTTCTTTCTCAACATTGCAGCTGCTATTCGGGGTCGTTTATGGTTCCATATAAATTTTTGAAGTGTTTGTTCTATGTCTGTGAAATGAATGGATCAAAAAACTATGGTATTTATACATGATGGAATTCTATGCAACAGAAAGAAAGAAGGAGCTCCTACCCTTTGCAACAGCATGGATTGAACTGGAAAGCATTATGCTGAGTGAAATAAGCCAGGTGTTGCAGGACAAATACTATATGATCTTACCTTTA
This sequence comes from Sturnira hondurensis, assembly GCF_014824575.4. NCBI lineage: Eukaryota > Metazoa > Chordata > Mammalia > Chiroptera > Phyllostomidae > Sturnira > Sturnira hondurensis. Next base: position 11,943,365 of record NW_028077105.1, on the reverse strand, counting down.
ACAGGAAGCTAAACAACAAAACAAACAAGCAAGCAAAATATAACCAAAGACACTGAAATAGAGAACAGGCTGACAGTGACCAGAGAGGAGAGGGGAGGGAATTTCAGGGGAAATAGGGGAGGGATTTAGAGGGACATATATAAAGGATACATGGACAACAACTGAGAAGGGTGGAAATGGGAGGGAGGGGGGAGCACGGAGGTGGGATGGGATGGGAGTAAAAGACAGAAAACTGTACTTGAAAAATAATTAAATATATTTTTTAAAAATTTAAAATAAATAAATAAATAAACTTTGGGATCCTACAGCCTATTCTGCTGCCCTGAAAAATCATTATTCTACATTGCCATAACCATCATTTTATTTCCCTTTGAGTCTAAGACTGGGTTATATTTTTCTGTCATTCTTTCACATATAAAGTCATTCTCAATACTTTTATTTGTATAGTGTATTTTTCCATTTCTAAATTAGCATGTAATTTTTTCTCATTATACCCATTCACTTTCCATCTGAACATATTTTCAATTTATCATGATCACTTGGAGTTCAAAACATATCCTCGAAGACAGAGGAAAAGTTTTGGCCCTTGAGTATCGATAACTAGGCTTTCAGTCAGTCGTTCATTCTACTGAAGTTATTAAATAATTCTGAATCAAAAGTGTTCGATTTTCTGAACTTAACCATGTACATTTGCAACCTACTACCAAACTGTTTTATGAAATCCTTTAATGGAATAATTGTAATGTAATTGTTAAGTCTACTTTTGGAATTATCTATGTAGATCACACCATGGTAAACATAATTATTCTTGGTCAATATTGTTGAAGGAAGAGATACACATAAGAGGGAAGGGAGGGAGAAAGGAAGGAAGGAGGGAAAGGAAGGAGGAAGGGAAAAGCAGGAAGAAAGGAAAGAATTGTTATTGTCTGGTATGTAGATGAGTGCTTAAGTGGTAATATACTGGAATTCTTGCAAAATGGCCTTAAGAAAAAAAATCAAGACTTTATTTTTTATTCCTTTGCAGGAAAATGCTAACTGAAGGTACACAATATTTCACTAACCATACTACTTAAGAACGCTTCATGTTATAAAAACAAATGCAAAATCAGCAAATACCTGTACACTATAGGGAGTAGACCTGAGAAAAACAGATTTTTTCAAAAAGAAATTTCAAGTATATAAATTGTACTTTTATAGACTATTATGTTTTTAGATTAAAAGTAAACATTGGTGGAAATATTTTATGAAGTGCTTCTTTACACCACATCATTTATTACTTCCTTTTAAGTGGATTATACAGATGTTCTTAAAGCTAACACATCATCAATTTTTATAAGTTCTCTGTTTTTTTATTTTATAAATTCCCTAGGATTCTTTTTCTTATTGCTCATCTTTGATGCTGAACTAAACTTCAATTGCTGTGTCACGAGAAAATTTACCTGTGTCAAAAAAGTCAAAAGTAATGTTATTTTCAGTGACTTTTGTTTATTAAGATTATAGCAACACAGTGAAACCTCATGATACAATGAAGTATTATTACATGGATGTGGTTACACTGGGGATCAAAGAAGAATTTTATGTGATAAATTAATTTCACAAATTAGAAAATTGGTGTTTGTTTCTGTCCCCAACATGAGCTTCATCATAAGGTTCCAGTATAAATAGACATGAATATCTTTAGGGTTTCAAAATGAAGAGCTTAAATATAATCTTATAGATTTTTAACTTGATATTGTATCATTTATTTCCAATTTTCTTGACTTAATCATCAAGGTTTCAGTACTATTTAGCACACTAAATATTCAGCTCTATGTGCTTCCTTGACACATGTGGTGACTCTACAGGTATTCTAGAAACTCCTAAGTACTGTTTGTGACCAATATCTGAGTTTCCAGTGCGACTTGTATTTGTCTCCATCATAGAGTCTCTTACACTGTGCTGTGAACGTGCTTACTGGTCTGTCTCTTGCTGCTTTGGGGCCAGTGACCAGTTTGTCCATTTTTGTGTCTCTTATGTCTAGGACTTTTCCCGGCCAATAAGTGTTTATCAAATAAAAATTTACACTTTATGGGTCAAACTAGGTTTTTCTTTACTAGTGACCTCAGTTCTCATTATCTTATAAAATATGAATAGTATTCCCTTTCTCCTGAATGGTTGAAGACACTAAATTATAATAAAAATATACAGATGAAAGAAAACATTAATGACTATTGGTGGACACATTATTTGATAGTCTTTGACCGGGGTGCTTTTTGCAAATTGGCATGAAGCATTTTTCATCAGTGTGCATCTTATGTACTGACAAGTCACTGTGATGACATTAGGAAGGTGAAAGGGCAAGAAAAATGACTCAACAATGACACACAGACATTGCTCTGATGGGTGTTTATTGACTAAACTCTAGAGAATGTCACAAATGGATGAAGTTATTGCTTTTTCAGGTAGAGTTTACAATGTCTAATAATATGTTACACTTGAATTACTATATACCATGTGGTCATAAAATAAGATGATCAGATTTATGTCTTATCTCCTGGGTATTTTTGTTTGTTTCTATCTGACAGTATAACTATAGCAGTTTTTTCAAGGTTATTTTTATTTTGAAACTTGGTGAGAAGTAATTTAAGTTGACAGCCTTAACAAGTGTAGCTGCCCATATTGTGATGGATTTGTTGTGTGATATGAGCATATTCTCATCAAACATTAAACAATAATGCATCTAGTTTTCTCTGATCAGGGGCACAGGAGACACAGATTTTTTTAATGTTTCTATCAATTGAATTTTAGTAGTGAAATTCTATGCATTTTCCCATATCCCAGGAGTAATGAGAAGTGTGATACTATATATTTTGACCCAGAATTTCTGCCATCAGGAACCACATGTAAATGTGCCTGTGCAGAAAGGCTCACAGTTAAGGAAGTCTCCTGGAGAGTTGCTTGTAGACACAGCAAACTGCGAATCACTTGACTCTCCATCCGTAGGGCAGTATTTGAGTAAAACATGGCAAATTATGCTATAGATCTATATGTTCATAGACAAAATTAAAAATAGCACTAGGGTCACCCTCTTTTATTTAAACTATACCTTGAGTATCCCCTCAGGTTAATACATACAGCCATTTATTATTCTTTTTTTATAGATGTGCCGTATTTTATTAGTTCGTGAAGATAAGATTAGAGAGAAAGAAAAGGAGGGTAATTTTTTTCTTATAAACTTCTTTGACTTGTTATGATAAGCATGTATTACTGTTTTTGCTGTTTTTTATTTTATTTTTCAATTACAATTGACATTAAATATTATTCCATATTAGTTTCAGGTGTACAACACAGTAGTTAGACAGTCACATACTTTTCAAACTGATGCCCCTGTAATTTCAAGTACCCACCTGGCACATATCACTTTTGTTATTAAGAATATCTAAAAAGCTTAAAATGTGATACCAAATGTTCATTCAAAGAGGCTGGCTTAAAAACAAAGATACTTAGAATGAACTCTTTGAATATGATGAATATTCAAGATGAGTAAACAGTTTGATGACAAATTTAAGATGTGAACACAAAGTAATGATTATGCTTTTTGTTTTTACTTTTCACAAACTAGAGTCAAAGGTGTTTCTTGAGAGGGGAGGGAATTTCAGGGGGAAAGGGTTTGCAGGAAAAAGTATGAAGTACACATGGACAATAACAAGGGGGTGGTGGTAAAGGAGGGGGGGCTGGTGGGTGGGCTGGGATTAGGGGGGAAGGGAGAAAACTGTACTTGAACAACAATTAAAATAAATAAAATTATTTTTCAGAAAAGATGTTTCTAAAAAAAGCAGTTCCATGGACTTTTAGATAAATCCAGTAGCACTGGAATAACCACATACTTCCAAGATCGAGGAAAATAATATTTTGCATGTTTAAGTGCTGGCATTTAAGAAAAGCTAGTCTCAAAAACTTATGGTCACATTTATGATGTATTTGTATATTATACAGAGGTATATAGAAAGTGGTCTTAGTATTCACAAACTGAACAGCAGAAAAAGGAGAATTAACCCAAGCATGGCATCCTGACCAATCACACCCACCATCGAACAGCTAAAATTCATTCTAACTTACACTATTCCCTTCCATCTTTTATCCATTACATTAATACACCCTTTTCACTGTCATTGTTATTTATCACTTTGGCTGGATAGTCTTATGATTTTTTTCACCATTCAGATGACATCTAAAAAAATCACATTGGCATACTTTCCCTTGTCATGCTGCCCTTGTGAGACAAGCATTTTAAGTGTTACAAGGAGGCGCTGTTACTACTACAAAGGTTATTATAGGAAGGATGAAAGAACTTTGTCGGGAACAGTAGCCCCATACATGACAAAAAAATGTTACACAGTTCCAGATGCATTGTAATAAGAGTAGAGGGAACACAAATGATCTTAGGTCCCCAGATTAGTGCAGATAATAGAAGGAAGCACGTGAACGCAAGTTCCCTCTATGGATATAAACTGGGAAATGCAGAGGAATCCGCAGCATGGTGTACTAGGGGTAGAACAGTGTGCAAACGGATCCCGTGACCTGGTTATCTAAAGAACATTGGGACTCAGGCCAACTACTTTGATCCTCTAGAGAAGTAAGACGGCTTCCTCATGTAAAGCTAATTTAGTAGAGTTCATTGGGAGTACAGAGTTGGGTCGTAAAGCAGGCTGTCCAAGTGACCTCATTGCAGGGCACACAAGGGCGTGGGTGTCTGCCACTCTCCTAATCAGAAATCCTTGATATTGCTTGTATGGTGGTGTTTCTTCCTGAGATGCAATTTCATCACTCCCAGAACAATGCTAAGGCTAATAATACTAATAATACATTGTGTTCTGATAATTTAGGGGGTTCTGTTGCTTTTTCTGATTTCAGGATGTAAGCTATAGTTCTTATTCAAACTGTAGTCCTCTGTCCCTCCCAGCAGATGGTACTGTGGTTGGAAATCTTTACAGAACTCCACTGGAGCCATTGTGCCTTTGATGCGTCATCTTGCCAAGACCCAGGAGCTATGGAACATATTACCTTACCAAGAAAAACTAGCCTTATACTGGTTTGGCACTTGCAAATATGCTCTTCATACTGAGTCCCAGAGCGTGCCTTATAGTGTAACAAATGTCTTTACCAACAGCCGCTGTGACCTCAGTGAGAGATGCATGCAGCCAAGAGCAGCTACATGTTACTGACAGTTAATTAGTGTTGGTATTCATTAAAGGTGGGAGTAAGGGCCTGAACATGATCCATTACTCATTGTGAGTGGAGTCAAGGGACAGTGGAAAAGCTATCCAAGCAGCCTAAAGGCAAGAACCAGGAAGCGGAACAGAGCGCAATGAACGAACAGGATACTTAGTTATAGTTCTTTACTGCGTAAGCACGCAGTCACACAAACACAAACTCTCATATACTGAGCCCTCACACATTCAGACATGCATTTCCATCAGCTCCCATGGTTCATGCTATAGATTGAATTGTGTTCCCCCCCTAAAAAAAGATACGTGGAAGTTTTATGAATATTTGTGAATGTGAACTTGTTTGGATACAGGGTCTTTGCAGGTATAATAAATTAGAATGAGATCATACTTGATTTCAGTGGGCTCTAATCCAATATGACTGATGTCCTTAGGAAGAGAAAACAGGCAACAGGGGGGAAAATTTCTCGAGAAGGTGCAGAGACAAACAGATGGGACAGAAAATGGGAACATCCATTTATGATGTCGGAGGCAGAGATTGGAGTTGTGTCCTCACGAAGAAGGAATGAATGTCTGGGGCTACAAGAGACAAGAAAGGATCCTCCCCTTGGAAATGTGAAGAGAGTGCGGCTCTACAAATCCCTCGATTTGAGGCTTCTGGCCTCAAGAAGTGTGAGACAGTGAGTCTCTGTTGTTTCAAGCTCTTAGTCGGTAGAATTTTGTTTTGTCAACCCTAGAAAGCTGATGTTGTTCACTTCTGTGAAATGGACACCCTCACATTTCATGGTACTTCTTGGCATATCTGGCACATTTTCACACTCTTGGTATGTCTCACTTAAAACAATTCAAATTTGGATCCAATAAGCTCATGCACTCCTACTCACTCCTACTCCTGATCGATTTATGCCTGCCTGTTCTATTTTGAATAAAAGGGAAGATGAATCAGATTTGCAAGGTGAGCACCTACTACTTGGTACACTGCTTTTGGAAGTAAGAAGAAATGTACTCCTTTCATTATGATTCTTCATCCTGGAAAACTGTTGCGGTAGAAATATAGTACAAATCTTTATTTAGAATATACTTATCTATTACTAACTTAGCTTTGGAACTCCAGGAAACTTGCCCATAAAGAAAATAGTCAGTTGGTGTGGCAATTTTTAACCAACTTGAAATTTTGGTGGAAAAAAGAAGTTGTGAGTGTTCAGAGCAAACTTACAATATATGATTTTCTTGTCATTAACTGTTTTCTAACTATGTCTTTTAAAACTTTCAGAATAAACATTTATTTTGCTTCCTTAAAATAATCTGTATAATTTGTCTTCAAATCATAGTTACTGCTTGCAACAGTCATGGCAGCTTATGTTTGTGTGTTAGACTCCATGGCAAGCATGAAGGACACAAAGTGATCCTTGTCCTCAAAGTGTTCATAGGCTGTGACCAGTGCTCTCCTATTTATACCCCTGCCCACCATACTCTTTCTCTGAGCTCCCTCCTCTTGAGCACTGTAAATAGAATAGTGATTCTATTTACAAAAGGAACAGTGTAGCTGCCGTGTGTAGGAGGGTTTTAGGTTTACCAGTGTCTAAGTAGAGTAATCAGATGGGGCTACTGCAGTGGTCCAGGTGAAGGAGAATGGCGGTTTGGACCAGAATAGTAGCCATGGGATTGCAGAAGGGTAGACAAATAGAGGGCGCGAGTTGGAAGTAGAAAAAAATAGGGAAATTGCAGGCATATTGGATATAAGAAATACGGGGAAAAGGAATCAGAGACAATTTCCTGATAGAGCAAGTAAGTGAATGCAGTAGCAAAAATTGAGATACAGATGCTGTGTAGGAAGTTTGGGGATAAGGAAGCAAGTTCTGTTTTTGGCATACAGAATTTGAGATGTATATTAGATGGTCCACTGAATGTGCCAGGCAAGCTGTAGCTTTTATAAATCTGAAATTCAGGGAACAGATGATAACTGGAAAACCATCAGCATGTAGGTACTACTAAAGCCATGGGCCTAGATAGAACATGAAAAAGGACCCGGGTTGAGCTTTGGGACTTCCTAGCATTTGGAGGTGGATTTGATGACCAGGGCCTAGCAAAGGATGCTAAAAGGTGAGGCCAGTGAAAGAAGACAATCAAAGGGCATGCTACCAAAATAGACAAAAGTAAAAATGATCCCATTGACCTAATTCAGCTTAGGGTGTTCTATTATTGTTGCAAATTCAACAAAGAAATCTAAACAACCCCTTCTTAATACATCTGATATACATATGAACACTACTTCAACGATCAAATTTAAGTTTGTTTCTCCTACCAGTAAGTGATAATCGCACCTTTGAATAGCACATCTCATTTTCATTGTAAGTAGACACAGTACTAGGTATGCCTCTGGCTCCTGACCCAATAGTCCTGGTTAGTTCCTTCTTCCTTTCTTTTCAGATATCAAACACCAGTCATGCAAAAGATTAATTTAAAAGATCTACCAATAACAAATTTATGTCTGAGGATCAATGGGATCATGGTCAAATACATTTTCCCAAAACAGGTGGACACATCATTAAATATTGAAAGTAGGAGGCGGCATACCCAGTGCAGTTAGTAATTTTATAGCTTTTCATTGAATACAAGTACGTAGGTATCTTCATATAGCTTTAAAAACAAAGGAATCTTCAAAAGAAATGAAGTTTGGGAGAGCAGGGGACAAAAGGAGATAGTTAAAAAATAAATGAAAATAATTCGAGCTATCACGGCATTTTCAAACTTGGCGGCATGTGTTTGCATATAAACTGGTGTGTGTGCCCTGCACTTAAGGTCGAGCCCCAGCTTGCCCATCTGAGGCAGCAGAGGCTTGCATCAAAACACTCATCAAAACACAGGCTGCATTCCATTTGCACAGCCCAATAGCAAGGTTACCCAGAATTACATCTTTATGCCATTAGACACCTCATGCAAAGCCATCAGGTCTTTCAGCTTTCCCCGGGGACCCCTCGGGAGGAGTTCCTGCCGAGAGCTGGGCAACTCGGACCCTATGCCTGTCAGGAATGAACCGTGTTACAAGTTTCAGGGAGGGCTTCCGTTGTCAAAACAATCATAGCTGTAATTTTCTCTCCCTCTATTTACAGGAAACAAACTCTTCCTTCCTGTCCTCTGCCTGTAGCAGAAAATAGACAAGCCAAGCAGATGTCCAGGGATGGCGGAGGAGTACCTCAGGCTGCAGCTTCCTTGGAGAGAAAACAAGCTCCAAGAGCGTCTTGGGGGTGGGGATGGAGTGGGGGGAAGGAAGGTAGTGCCTTGTTGCATCCTGATTCCAAAAGCAGGCCCTTGCCTTCTTTCAGTCCCTGCAACTCCTTTTGTCTCTTTCCAGCTTTTTCCTACCACGGTGAGCTCTGTGAACTAAATGTGGCCAGGGAAATCTCCAGCAGACACAGTATTTTTAAACTCTTAGGGCCTCCTGTTGGCAGACTCATGTGACGTAGATCCAGAGAGTTTCTCATGGGAATCCAGGGTGCTTAGCCATAACTGCTGGCTCTTGTAATGCTGCCCTTGGGGTTTCACCTCACATCTTCAAGACTTGGGAAGCCGCAGACCCTGTGAATGCACCAGGAATGTACCAGGGAGGCTCTCTTCACCGGGCTTTGCAAGGATGACTTCTGTGGGCCAATGAAAACTTGCAGGCTTGGCAGCTGGAGCCGAGCTCGCGCTAGAGGGCAAATGGAATGCAAACTTGGTCACTGGCAAGAGAGAATTAGTTCTCTCAACCTTCCAAGTGCCCTTCATGTTGAAGTCCTTGTTGTTGTCGTGTGTTGTTTCGTTTTGCTCTCCTTGCATATCGTTCAACTTTAGCCAAAGTATTCTAAAAATACATGCCCTTATCTCTTCCCTTCAGCATTACTGTTTCCAGCAACTGTTATTTCTCTCTCTGATGCTCTTGCATAATGTCCTGGAATAACAAATATTTTACTTTTTTAATTTAGGAAGCATCTTTGTTTTGCATAAATGGAAGGTACAAAATAGACCGGGGAGGTTAAGAATAGTATAGGAAATGGAGAAGCTTATATGAAATACAAGAAAATATATAGGAAATATAGGAACTTATATGTATGACCCATGGACATGAACTAAGGGGGGGTGAACGCAGGTGGAAGGGGGGCAATGCAGGGTGGAGGGGGAGAAAAGGGAGAAAAATGGGACAACTATAATAGCATAATCAATAAAATATATTTTTAAAAAAGAAGTATATTTATTTTGAAGCAATTTCTTCATAGGAATTAAAGTATATTTCAGGATAAAATTATGGTGGGGAAACCAATCACATACTGACTGAGAAAAATTACCTTTGAAACAACTATAGAAAAATAAAATAGTCTCACATCATGGATTTAATTAAATATGATGATTTCCAGGCAGATGTCACTGAAGTGTCTTGAAAAAGGGGTACCTTTTTCTCTTTTGTGCAAGGGGACTGTTCAGATTAGCACTATGCACCTTTTTCCTCTATTACACTTTACCACTTACAATAACTACCATTACCAATGGCTAATTTGTATCAGGCACTAGTATAAACAGTGTAGTACTGGCTAATCCAAAGCTGATCCAGCTTTGAAAAACAAACAAAAAAACCCTGAATTGCAGTGTTTGCAGATTTCTGTAGTGATGGATTCAAGCTACCAAGGTTCTTGAAAGTGAATATGGAGTTGAGAAGAGATGGAGGTGAGAAAAAACTTTCCAAAATTGGAAGTTTTTTTTTTTTAATTATTTTCTTTCTTTACATTGTGAGTTTTCCTGAAAAGTTCAAAGTACGTATTTGATGGGACTGTCTCATTTCAGGGTGGTTAGTCCATACATATCTTCTAAGCTGAGTTCTGTGAAGTTGCATTAAGATGAAGGATTTCCTGATCCCAAGGTACATATTCGGTCTCTAAAAAAAAAGTATTGTTGTGCTGATAAGTGTTTTTACTCTATAAAGTGATGCTACTATTATTATTCACTCTTACGCCGATAAGGAAACTGAGGCATGGGGAAGTCATGTTACTTTGCCAAAGGTGACAGAAAATCAGCAAGTGAAGCCAGGCTTTCAGCCCAGCAGCCTGACTCCAGAGCCTACACACTCAACCCCCACACTGCCGTGGGCATGGTGGTGGGGGTACTCAGCAAATGATTTCCTACGGAGGCAATGTTGACTCCAACAAATATATACTGCTTTAGGTATTGTAGCAGTTAGGGTTCCACCAGAGAAAGAGCCCATAATTTGTATTTATGTATGGTAAGAAATTTATTGCAAGGAATTGCTTATGTGATTGTGAAGACTGGCTAGGCCAGTCAGAAAATTCTGTAGGGCAGCCACCCGGAGGGGCAGGCTGGAGACTCTTGAGCAGCAGCTGACACTGAGGCTTCCAGGTATTGTATTAGCCAAAAAGTTTGTTTAGTTTTTTTCCATAAAATAAAAGATACATTTTTCATTTTCACCAATAACTTTATTGATTTGGATTTTTCATTTTCACCAATAACTTTATTGATTTGGATATTTCAAATATATCAACTATCTCCCACGTGATATAATGTTGATTCCTCTCAATTAAGGTCTCGATTTGATCTCTACCAACTTCAGCTGGTATACCGGACTGCGGAGCGTCATCCAACGAGAAATCCCCAGCATGAAACTTCACAAACCTCTTTTGACACATTCAATCAGTCACAGTATGTTGTCCATACACTGTGCAAATCTCTTTTTTTTGCCTTTTTACCTTTGTATTTTTACCTTTCTTGAAATAATAAAACGTAATATGCCAAAATGTGATGAATTTATTCCATCTTCAATATTAAAATGGCTCCACAAAAGTTGACCAGTTTCGATAAGGTTTTATTTGAATCCATGCTCATAGGACAGCTGGCACAATACAATCCAAGAAAATTGTTTCAAATGAAGTTAAAGACAACTAAGCATGACCAGAGTCATCTTACAGAAAAACCAAATGAACTTTTGCCCAACCCAGTAGAATATTTTTCTTTAGAAAGCCAATAGTTGTGCAACGAAGATCTTTCAACTGCTTGAATCAGAACCTCTCAGATTATCTGGGCTCATCTCCCTTACATAAAGAAAACGGAGTATAGGCTTTACAGCTACACAATACATTCATGGCAACATCTACACAGGTACACCCTGTTTTATTGCACTTGGCTTTATGGTGCTTCACAGATGCTTTCTTTATCAGTTGAAGACAAGGCACTTCATGAACAAAGAGATTATGGTTCACTTTATGGCGGTGGTCTGGAACTGAACCCTCAATATTGAGGTTTGCCTATATTAGTGTTTGACTGAATAACTGGGGACGATAGCCTAGTGAAATTGACACATACAGGGTTAAGAGTCAAACTGTGTTTTCCCAAAGTAATGTTGGAATCCTAACCTCTGGTAAATGGAGTGTGATCTTATTTGGAAACAGGGTCCTTGCCGAGGTGATCAAGTTAAGATAAGGTCACATTAGGTAGGGTGGTCGAGTATGACCAGTGATCTTATTAAAAAAGGATGGAAAATTGGATACGAATATATAGAGAGGATGTTATGTAACAATGGAAGCAGACATTAGAGCAATGTATCTACAAATAACAAATGCTAAGGGTTGCTGGAAACCACTAGAAGGTAGGAAGAGGCAAAGAAGAATTCCTCCTTAGAGCCTTCAGTGAGAGCGTGGCCCTGCCAACACATTGCTTTTGAACTTCTAGCCTCTGGAACTGTGAGATGATACATTGCTGTAGTTTTAAACCAGTCTGTGGTCTATTTTTATGGCAAGCCTAGGAAACTAATCCAACAAGGATCTTAAAAATAACATGAGATGACAATAGTTTCTTAAAGGTAAATAACTGCAATTTTATTTTATATATTTGTTTTTATTTTTTTATTGTCGTTCAGTTATAGTTGTCCCTCCTTTTTCTTCACTGCTCTCCCCTGCCCTGCCCCCAGCCACAGTCAGTCCCCACCCATTGTCCATGCCTATGAGTCCTCTGTTCATTTTCTTTGATTTGCCCCTTTCCCTTCACCACCCCTCCCCCCAAGGGGTACGCCCCTCCCCTTCTTCTCCCATCAGGTCAGCTTGTTCTTTATATCCATGTCTCTGGTTCTATTTTACTCATTTGTTTGTTTTGTTGACTAGATTCCACTTTAAATAATGTCTACTTCACTAATATCTAAAACTTTACCTCAGTTAAAAAAGTATTGTGTTTATCATGATTTTCTTGTGGCATTCTTAGCAGTGGTATTTTTGTGAATCCTTTCACATTTGTCTATAAACTAATAGGAATAGCTTTAATTAAATACATGCTGGAATTTATACACATTCTTATCAAAATAACTACTTGAGAAAGTATTTCAATTAAGGCACTGGGATTGATCTTGTGAAAGGATCTTTAGTAGTGCATTGAAATAAATATTTATGGATGAGTGAGGAATACATTTATTAATTCTTTTCAGGGACAATTATTCATTCTTTGAACTTTTATTAGTGTTCTTTTTAAGGCTAAAAAGTCTTTTAAAGGCAATAGTCACAATGTGTCAGATCAGACCTAAAATGGACTTGATTAATGGCAACTTATATACTCTTTCTGAGGTGCTTTCTCAAACTAAAGAACCAAGAACATTTTCATCAATCATAGTAGCATTAGAATAAATGTATAGAAACATCTTACAAGGGAACAGCTTTGAACATCCAGCAGTCCTTTGGATGTGTAAATTTTGGCATATTTTAGTCCATCTTGCCATTGTATAATCACATCTATAATGTCATTGCAGCAGGTCCATGAATTACCAGACAATTGCATGTAATCCACTTAAAGGCATTTTACCTAGAGAGCTAGATGGTTATGCAAGACTGAATTAGACTGATTTCGGAGCCCAAGGCTCATCACACAAAGTCCTTAATTGTACTGCTGGAATTCTTTCCACTGTATAGACTTTTCATTCTGCATATTTGATGCTTCTGCTATATATAATCAAGTTCGAGTGGTTGCTATTTGTTGATAGGTACTATTATATCCATCTCCATTTATTACCTAGGAGGAATCAAGTACAACTGGGTGAAGCAGCATTCTCTAAGTAAACAGCTAGTAGGTGGCAGCTTTAGGGTTCAGTCTTTGGCAGTCTGACTACAGAGCCTGTTCTTTTAACCTTTTAGGCATGTGCATAGCATGGAAATCACATTGAGCAAAATTTAAAACACTTCATGTATTCATTTAAAAATAGTTTTCAGTCATTAGCATTAAATCAATAATGGTTAAAGAGACCTTAATTGATGAGCATATGACTTGATTATTAACTGCAATGTGAAAACTAAAAAAGGATTTTATCCTGTTAATTTACTGATGAAGGGTTAATTAAAAACTAATTAAAAGTAAAAACTTCAAATACCCGTCAATGTTTTGTTTTAACTGAGTGCCAACTCTGTGTTGTCCCCAATTACAGTAATGCACTGGATCAAGCCAAGTGCGGCAGCAAATTGCTAGGCCATTCTGAGGAGGTTTCACCTCCTGCTGCGTCTCCTGGATGGAATGATTTCAGGAACTCAGCACGATGACTTTGCAGATTCTAGCGCAGGGCCCTGCAAGCTTAGTCTGTGCTGATGCTGAACTAGATTTCCTTTCCCCAGCTAAGACCTTTTGGGTTCATGACTCATTCATTGTGCCTGTAAGGAAATATAGCCCAAAAGTACTGAAGAAATGGCTACTTTATATGTGGAGATACATTGAGGCTACAGACATGACTGGTAACCATTTTTATTTGTATGTTTCTTTGATTCAGTTATGCTGAGTTTTAAAATGACAAGCTTTATAAATGTCCATCTTTCAGGACATTAGACATTCAGCTGACTTTCTCTGTGTTTGATTCCTTACCACCTTATTTATTTCAGAAATATGCCACCGCAATAGAATGATGCTACAAACACTTGGCCATATTTCAAATCGAATCACCCTAATTCCTTTTTATTTGAATACACTATGAGAAAATTGAGCTCCCAAATACTCCTCCTGGGTATGCCTTGACAAAGAGCATTCTTGTTTCCCTGCAGCCAAGGGGACTGTGAGAAAGGGCAAGAAGCGCCTGCTCTATTTTCAGGAGGAGCAGCCCAGTGCAAGAGTGGGTTTTCTCATGGCTGTCAGTTGACAAGGGAATTCCATGGGTCAAGCTTATAGTTAAATCAATTGCATGCCTATATGGGAAAAATGTCGCTTATCAAACTTCCCAGTGCAAATACATGGATCTGGACTCTTTCACATACATTCAGGTATTCAAGTTATTTTAAAACATATTTTAAGATTATGGCCACTGAGTATTTTGAACACTGCTAGGGATAAATCAATTGCATGCCTTTCTAAGACACTAAAGAATTAGTTACCACCCAGACTGCATCTCCACTGGTTGTGGTCCATGCCTTTCAGATTCACAATGCTTTTCCAACATTGCTTTTAGCTCCCATACTTAGAACTGATAACAGTTCCTGGACCCTAGCGACATGCTTCTGTGCTGTTTAAACATCCTGTTTGGTGACCAAATTTCAATTTGGTTTTAGAATGATCAACTTACCAAAAATTTAATTTAAAAAATACTTAAAAGGACATAACTACTTAGACTGAAATAACTGACCTTTAAATCCAATAACTCTTTTGAATAATTTAGTACAGATTTAATCCAATCACCCCCCCAAAATTCACAACTGAATAACAATAAGATCCCTTAGTCTGCTAAGATTTCACTCTTTCCTTTTTCTGGACAAATCCATTAAGCCCTGGGCACCAAATATGTTATTATTCATCTGGCCATTGTGCTTTACCCAGACCTTGGCTGCTGCCCCTCATTTCCCTTGTGGAGTAAGTGAATTATAGAATCATAGGCTCGAGCTCTCCAGCACTCAGGTGTGTCGACCTGTGTTATTGATTTTTATTTTAAGATGTATGTGAGTTAGCATTGAGTTCTATTTCTAGTAACAGATCCACCTAGATGACATTAAACAGTTTAAGTGTCCATTATCTTACATTAAATACTTAGAGGTCTTTGGCACAAGGCTGGTGTGGTAACCCAATCAAGATATCAAGCACCCAGGCTCCTTTTCTCCTGCTGCTCCTCCATCCACTTTCAAGGTCATGAGGGGGCTAATAGAGCTATAGTTATTCACTTCCCATTAGACAAAATAATTAAGAGAGAAGGGGTCGCCCCTTCCTTTCAAAAGAGCCTTCTGTAAGTACTACACAGTGTTTCTACCTCTATCTCATCACCCTGAGTATGGCCACCCCAGGGAGGCTAGGAAGAACAGTTTTTCAACTGAAGATGTACAAGGTTCTGTTACAAACAAAAAAAGGGGAGGAAGCAGGTATTAGAGGCAATGAGCAGTTCTTGCCACAGATAGTCTTAAAACTAAAGTCATAGAAGAAAAATTTCTCACTCATTTATGAGGCAATAAACAAGTATTTATTGATTTAGACACTAACCTAGGCACTGAAAATTTGAAAACCAAAGTAACACAGTTCTTGACCTCAAGGATACTGTAGTTCAGTGAAGAAGATATTCCTGTTTCTCTCCACAGATGCTCACATGTTATTCGTGTTCACAGAATTCTATAAGAACAACTAGGATAAACTCTTTACTCGGGCAAGGGTGTAAAAAAGAATAAAGGCTTTATGGAAACCATAAACAAAAATGTTTGGAAAGGTGGAAGCAATCTTCAGTGATGATATATTGGGCAAAGTTCAGATAAAATAAAGACAGAAAATATGTTCATCAAGCTCACCAACAAAAGAAGTCTTGGCTGAGCTTGGAAAACACTGTTTCAGAGCAGTGGAGGGAAGAAAGTCCACTGGAGTGGGTGTGAATGGTTAATGGTAAACTAGAAAGGAAAGCCTTTTAAAACTTAGCTATAAAGGAGGAAAGGGGAAGTTTCAGTAAAGAGGTCTATGCTAAAGAGACTTTTTCAAAGGGCAAGAAAAAGCCATTTCAGAGTATTTAAATACCACCAAGAAAGTGCAAAGAGAGAGAGGTAGAAACAGAAAAAGAGAGAATGAGAGAGGAAAAGGGATCTTATCCATTGGGATGGTAGAAATATAAGTGAAATCTAATGCCAAGGCAGGTGCTATACAAGAAATGGTCAGAAAACTGAGGAACACATCTGGAAGTGATCTCTATAGTTTCATGATGTAAAATTCTCAGTGCTGAGATACGGGGTGAGAATCATGGAGAGGAGTGATACCTTTTAAAACTGGTATTCCTGGCAATGAGAACAACAAGAATGGGTGAGGGGAGAACAGGAAAAGTGCACAGAAGCACATACTGTGGAAGTCCCTTCTCCCACCTCAGGCCCAGCCATCCAAATCCCCATGGCAGAAACAACCACTGTCATTAGTTCCTGTGTATTGGGTTGAAGTTCATTTAGCTTTTCTCATACAATGACTCTAGTAGTGCTTAGTTGTATTTAACTTCATTCAGAACAACTTTGTTAGGCTGTATTGTGACAGCTGTCACATCTTCGTGCGTTTAAACAGCTTTTCAAAACGGGTGAATTTTTGTGTAGCCATCAAAACATTGAAGATGGAAGAAAATATATGACATTTCTGGCATATTGTGCTTTATTATTTCAAGAAAGGTAGAAGTGCAACTGAAATGCAAACAAAACAAGATTTGTGCAGTGTATGGAGAAGGTGCTGTGACTGAATGTGTCAAAAGTGGTTTGTGACGTCTCTTGGTACTATGGACATTTTGAGCAAGTAATTCTTTGCTATGAGGCTTTCTCACGCACTGGGAGATACTCAGCATCTTCCCACTGGCCTCTACCCCCTAGAAGCCAATAGCAGGAAATAGCTGACATACTCAAAATATCCAAATCAATGAAGTTATCGGTGAAAAGGAAAAGTGTGTCTTTTATTTCATGGAAAGAACTACATGAACTTTTTGGGCAGCCCAATATTTCTTCCAGAGTATCCTAAACCAGTACAAATACCTGTGTCCTCCCGCCCCTCAAATCTCTGAGTACCATCATCAACTCCTCTGTCTATTTACAGATAAGGTGACCACATTTCAGAGATGTTAACTGTCTTGATCAAGATCCATAGCTGATAAGTAGCAAAACAGGAAAAAGTATATTTCAGAATCCAATACAGATTAAATTTGCGGCTGTTCCCCCAATGGGAAATTAAATCCAGAAGAAAAATGTGCTTGAAAATTTAACATCAAAATGAGTGAGATAAAATCCCCAGCTATGCTATAATCATCATGAAATGTCCTAGTGCTATTTCTATTTTGAAATTGTACCAAAGACCAGTTAACAGCACAATCAGAAGATTCCGGTTCTTCACGGTCAAAAACCACTTAGCTCTATTCTTTAGGAAGTTCTCTTCTCCTTCTTTCAGAATTTCCCCCAAATTTAGTCTGAGGCACAATGGCCCTGCCTGCTCACTTTAAGTTGCTCTTCCTCTCCAGTTTACATTTCAATCTTTCTTACCTACCCTAACAGAACAATGATCTTTCTCAAACAACCGCGAGCTTCATCCCATTTCTGCACTTGCTTTTTTCACTTAGAATTGCCACTTCTTGCCTGTGTAACTTCTTCATCTTTCAAAACTCAGATCTGAAGTTCTGATTTATTAATAAATGCATTCAATAAATAGGTATCAGGTGCTTGTTCTGACCCAGAAGCAACCCAGAAGATATGATGGAACATGAGATGGACAAGGGATCTGCCCTTGGGAACTTATAGTCCAGTGTGGAAAACAGATTATAAACAAATAAATATATTAACTAGGGATTGTTTTGGGTTCTATAAAATAAATAAACACAATTAATCAATGTCATATTATAGGAGTGACCCATTTTAGACTGTTAGAGAGAGAGATTTATGTTGAATCCTCAAGGTGAGAAGGAGCCAGCCTTGTAAAGATGTCCCGATAGAAGTGAAGTAACTGTTATGGCCCTGAAACAGGAAAAAGGCTTAGCTTTTCTGGGAACTAATGGAAGGTCATTGCTGCTGGTCCATGATGTGCAATGCTCCTCAGGTGAGGGGCATAAAGGGAAGAGGTTAGAGGGATGAGGAAGGCCATGGTGTTATATGGTGTTGTATAGATGGTGTTAATTGAGCTAAATTTTAAGAATAATTGGGAGTGATTCAAAGGTTTTATGCACAATAAAAGGGAAATGTTTTTAAATAACTGATTTTGTTTTTAATCAATAAGCTTGGCTACTCTGCAAAGACTGAAATCAGAAGATGCAAGTATGAAAGTGGGGAATATGATGGAGGTGTATGTGGTAGTCTGCATGATAGCTGATGGTGGTGTGAACTAGGGTAGTGGCCATGGACATGAGCTGGAATCAGTAGGACTTGCTGGTAAATTTGGTTGGTGCCAGGGATGACCCTGGTTTTCCATCCTTGGTAACTGGGTCAATGGCAAATCTGTAGTTCACCTATACGAATCCTTTGTAGGGATAAAAATGATGCCTCTTTAGGGCATACACAATCTCTTGGTGCCTGGCTGGTTGGAAGGATATCTCTTATGACAAAGAAAGAGGCCTTTCTTTATTCAGGCAGGTCCAACCTTCTCCAGGGCACATAATCCATCTAAGGATATGGAGGCTAGATTTCAGATCCTCTACCCCCTGGCATGGCACATTTGTAGATTGAACACTAGAAATTTGGCCCTGCAGAGCATCATAAATATGAGGCACTGGTGAAAAAGTATGTGCTTCCTACACAACGTAAGCATATCGCCCTCTAGGATGCGCCACACTTGGTTGTGATTGTTTTGAATGTTCCAGCATTCACAGGCATCTGACTCACTCAGGAGTGTCTTCCTCTGGGATTGGGCAGCAGGTTAAGTTCCCACTTACTACTGAGTTCATCATATTCACAGAATGTCAGTGTATACATCTTTAAAGAAATCTCTATATTTGGTTCAAAAGATAAGAAAGCAAACAGCCATTTATTTAGAAATAGACTGACGCCCTCCCCACTCAGCCCCCCTTCTCCAACCTAAACATACTCAGTCTGATATTTGACTTGCTGCAAAAAAAGAAAAACATCCTCTTGGAAATTGTTCTTCAGAATAGAAAACATTGCTCTGACTGGAAAGTGACATTGTTGGCACATCCACTACATTGCATTCTAACTGGAGGTTTTCAATGTGCACAGGACGTAGTTATGAAGAGTGAGCTCGTCATTGTACAGACCTGAACAAGTATGTATATTTTAACTCCAAGGACACTCAGACATGTTACTTCTCCACTGGTTTTGTTGGCTCTGGGTATGGTGCAAGCCCTGACCTTTCATGCGCTTGCTGGTATGTTCTTTCTCCTTCTCCAAGCTGAAGCAGAAGCAGCATTTTGGCATGGCTCTGTGAGGGTCACCCTGCCGGGAAACAGGGCACCCACACAACCCTCGGTGTGTTTCTAGGACAACACGTAGTAAGTACACAGGTTGGGTCTGGCCTCCTTCCAACTATGCACACTGGATGTCAGAATATGCTGGTGGCCAGGGAGTGGCTTCAGAAGGAAGGGCTGCCTGTCAGTTCTGAGGAAATGGTATCAAATAAATAAACTGCTCCCAGACCCCTGGGTCAACCCATGGTGTCGGGTCACCAGTCCAACAGCTAATTCTTCTGTCCTCTCCTGTCATTTACTGGCAAGATTAACGCCAGAAGCAGGTGAGAGAAGATGTGGCAACAGAAGGGGCAGCGTGCTGACAAGGAGAGTACGGGAGGGCTACAAGCGCCTCTCCATCTTTATGGCTTAAATGCAATGACTTCCTTCTCTGGGGCTAAAGGCAGGTCACGAGGGATACAATTATCAGCCCAGGAAAGAAGAGATAGCTTCTGCTATTTTTACAAAAATAGATGAAAGGAAAGATTGTTTTTTCGCCCTTTGCAGACTGCGAACTTCCTTAGCACCGTGTGAAACTTTCTTCGTCTCCCAGAAATCAGAGAGCAGTGGGACACTGTCGTCCAGCGCATCGTACATGATGCGTAGGAGGCAAAGCTCTCCAGCTTAGGGAGTCGTTTCACTGCAGCCCCTCCCTCCCTTCCACCCTCCTCTCCTTCTTCCTTCGCTTCCTCCCGCTCTCCCTCCCTTCCTTCTTTTCTTCCTCCTTCCCTCCATTTCATCTTTCTCTCCCCCTCTTCTTTCAGCTTTAGGAACTATAATTTGCATACCATAGATTCACTTGCTTTAAATACAGCTTACAGGGTTGCCCAATCACCACTACCATCCAGTTTTGTGTTATTTCTAACACCTCCCCTCAAATCGCCCTCCTGTCTATGAGCAACCACTCCCCATTCCCGACTCCAGGCAACCACTAATGTACTTTCTGTCTTTACTGAACATTCATGTAGATGAAATCATACATACACACATGTTGTTTCTGTCTGGGTTCTTTCACTCAAGATAAGGTTTTTAACTTCTATCTACGTTGTAGCATGTATAAGCACTTTGTCTCTTTTTATTGTTGAATAGTATTCCATTGTACGGACATACCACTTTTGTTTATACATTCATCAGTTAGTCGACCTTAGATGATTCCACTTTTTGATTCATACGAATGAATAGTGCTGCTATGAACATTAATGTGCAACTATTATGTGGACATATGTTTTCATTTTTCTTGGGTTGGGATGATTGAGTGAAATTACTGGGTCATATGGTAAATTTGCATTTAACTTTTAGAAACTGCTATGCCGTTTTTCAAAGTGTCTGTGCAAATTTACATTTCCATGAGCAGTGGATACTTACAGTTTCTGCACATGCTCACCACCACTTGTTATTGTCTGTCCAATTGCAGCCACTCTGGTGGGGGGAAAGTGGTACTGCGGCCTTTGTTGTAGGAGCTGGATTTTGGACACTGGTATTATCCAGTTCTGCTAGCCTGGTGGGAGATGTTCTGAAATAAAGAAAACAAACAGAATGAGGAGAAAATGATGATTAAAAATGACACTGTGGCTTTGGTTTTGAAAGAGAAATGTTGTAACAGGAGTTACTCCTTTTGCAGATTAATAGTAACAACAATTCATTATATAGTATTCTAATTCTTAAGAAAAAGGAGGAGAAGAAGAATTGGTTTATCATGTGTATGGTCTTACTCCCATACAATAAACATTCCTTACCTCCCTTTCAAGTAGGACACATTGTACATCTGTGTCTTTCAGGACATCTGTAGAGCTGGGGTGCAGACTAGGCCCAGAGTCTAGTTTGTAATCCCAGCGCATTGGTGAGTGGAGCGTGTGTCAGGGTTTCTCTGTACCGGCTGCAGAGCGTAGGGTAACCACACTGAGCTATTATGATCTGGGCAACCACTTCAGAGACCCTCCTTCTCTCCTCGCAGACAGGTGGGGGGTTCTGGAGAGTTGCATCAAAAGCAAAAAATTTTTTAAGCTGGTTAAAAAAAACTGATAAGCTGATCAAACTGAATAATTCTAACTTCCACTTTTTCACAAACTTAAAATTTTCCCCAGTGAATGTTATATGCATCTTGGGTCATTAGTAAAAATTTTAGGATATTTCCCTGCCCAAATGGCCATCATTAATAAAGCGACAAACAAGTGCTGGTGAGGATGTGGAGAAATGGGAACCCTAGTACACTGTTGGTGGAAATGTAAATTGGTGTAGCCACTGTGGAAAACAGTATGGAATTTCTTCAAAAAAGTAAAAATGGAACTACCTTTTGATCCAGCAATTCCACTGCTGGGAATGTACCCTAGGAATCCTGAAACACCAATTCAGAAGAACTTAATGTACCCTAATGTTCATAGTAGCACTACTCACAGTAGCTGAGTGCTGGAAATAGCTTAAGTGCCCATCAGTAAATGAGTGGGTCAAAAACCTGTGGAATATTTACACAATGGGATACTGCACAGCAGAAAGAAAGAAGGAGCTCCTACCTTTTGCGACAGCATAAATAAAACTGCAGATAATCTATAGATGATCATGTTAAGTGAAATAAGTCAGTTGGTGAAAAGCAGATACTATATGATCTCAGATGTAAGAGGAATCTAATGAACAAAATAAATAAATAAATAAAATAGAACCTACAACATAGAATCATGGGATAAACTGGCAGCAGCAAGAGGGGAAGAGGTGGGGGATTCTTTGAAAGAAAGTGAAGGGATTAGTCAAAGAACATGTAGGAAGGAACCATGGACATGGACAAGGGGTTAGGGATTGATTATAGCAGCTGGAGTGGGGCAGGCTGGGTGGAGGAAAGCGAAGAGGGAAATAATTGGAAAAAACTATAACAGCATAAACAATAAAACATAACAAAAACAATGCACCCAGCCTCAAAAAAAAATAAAAATAAAAATTTTAGGGTGTTTTGATCATTTTTGTGACTCTTGAGGAAATTCTTAATCTTCCAATCCCTCTTTAGAAGTTATTTTCTGACTGTTTCTGGCAGCTTTGTTTATAATAACTCAAAACTGGGAAAGCCCAAATGTCCTCTAATGGGCGAGTGGTTAAACCAACTAAGGTACATCTGTACCATGGAATACTGCTCAGCAATAAAGAGGAACAAATGCATGATGTATACAACAGCTAGGGTGGGCCTCAGGGGAATCATGCCGAGCAAAAAAAACCCAATGACTCCAATAATTTTTTTAAACTTTAGTTAGAAAGAAGAAAACCCCAGTGTTATTTACCGTATGATGATATAGCTGTCAGGTGTCAGGATGGAGGGTAAGGAAGGTCTACTTGTAATTGTAAAATGATAGCACAGAGGATTTTAAAGAAGTTCATTAAGCCAAGCACTGCTAATTTTCAGCTGGCTACATTTGCTTGGCTCAGTACTTAGGTTTTTATGAAGTTCTTTAAAAGTTAGTCTGTGGCCACAAGGAAATTATTTGAAAACACACTGGTTAAACATAAACATTTCTCAACATAACTTTAGATATCTTTGAATGTTTGTTTATCCTGGAGTAATTTTGCCACTTTTTAACCAACTTTCCCAAGCAAATTAGCTTTAAAAAATTATAGATTTTTTAAAAAACTGCAGGGGTTAAGAAGTACACATTGGTAGTTACAAAATAGTGATGTAAATATAAACCACAGGATGGAAATTATAATCAGTAATGTAATAACTGTGTCTGGTGCCCATTGGGTACTGGAAATATCAGGAGGAGCACTTTGAAAAGTATTCAATTCTCTCACCATTCTGCTATACACCTGAAACTAATACAAAACAACACTGAAAGTAAACTATAATTAAAAAATAAATTACAAATAAAAATTTAATTATATGTTTCTTTATGGCTATTAATGTTTACTTTTTAAACCATACTCTCAACTCCTCTTCAAATGTATGCATTTTTATTCTTTTTATTATTTTATTCATGAAATGAAAAACAAAACCTCTAATAGGGATACAAACTTGACTACCTTTATTATGATTGTTTATTACTAAAAAAAGCTTACATATTTTAAACTTTTCTTAATGTTGAAAAGAAAGCAACACCTAGAAAAGTATTATCTTAATGTGCAATTAAATTAATTATGGTACATTTGTTCAGCAGGATGCCACTCCTTCATTATTTTTATGACAACAAAATATTTATAAGCATACAAAATTGTCCGTAATATTTTTAAAGTGTAAAAAGAAGTTTGCACAGTAAGATGCACAGTACAATTCTATTTCATGCAAATTATATACATATATATAATATATTTATATTTGGCAGAAAACACATGAGGCATTTCTCAGGCAATTTTTGGTGGGATATTTGAAGTGAGACAAAGAATTTGAATATACATGTATATATTTGAATATATGAATATATACATATGTATTTATGCAGAGGAAGTACACCCACCTGTTGGCAGCAGCCACCTTCGAACACAGAATGAGTTATTTCGTACAGCACACTGCTATTTCACTTTACTAAGATGAGATTTTAATATAATCAAAGCTTCAAACAAAATCTCATGTTTCAGAAGGACGGGGGTGTCATCTTCAATTTTGGCATCAGTTTAGTTCCTGTCTCTCTTCACACACTTTTGTTAATGATCATCAAGGTACAGGCCTGAGCTGCAGTTGGACGTGACCATGTCTCTATTCATAAGGCTTGTTATTGCTTATTGCTCAATGAAATTAAAATGATCTAGTGTCCATTCTGATTTATTTTTAGTCAACTCTACTTAGTTTTTCTTGCCTCTTTTTAACCCCAGGCCATGCCCTCTTCTATAGCAATGCAAACCTACCTGGTGTGCCCTCTGAGCATATTTCTCTATTTTATTTGGTCCAAACTAGTTCCACCTTTCCTTCAGTCCCTTGCTTATAGCTCACTTCCCCGCCCCCTGCCCCCCGTGAGTCAGTCACACAGCAGTTGGCTCTGAGACCACAGTCACCACTATAGTGCATTGGGTTGTCTTGGTTCTTTTCCCTTCAAACTTTGCTCATCTTCCACCTTCCACTTCACATGGCCTAAAGGCATACTGACAAGCTAAACTCAGAAATAATACTATTTAGTGTCAGTGCTACTGTGACTTATAATATATAATTCCTATATCTATTTGATCTTCATCCACAGTGCCTTGATCGCAGCTCCCAAAACCCTTGGAATTTCCTAAGTGATGAGAACTTAAAGGTGTTTCTGATGTTATATTAATAAGGTCACTTTTGAAACCCACCTAAAGATGGAGGTTTGTTGCCAGGAGAACCAGCCTTGTAATTAGAATGTTGGAAATTTCAGTCCCACCCAGGCATCCTGGAAGGGGAAAGGGGTCAGAATTTGAATCAATCACCAAAGGCCAGTGATTTAATGAATTCTACCTATGTAATGAAGCCTACGTAAAAACCCAAAATGATGGGGTTCAGAGGGCTTCCAGGTTGGAGAACCAGAATGCTTTTACATGATACTATGTGGAACCCCAAACCACACAAGGACAGAAATTCTTTTGTTCAGGATTTCACCCTATGTATTTTTTCACCTCTCTATAAGTACATATCCTTTAATATCTTTTGTAATAAATTGGTAATACAGTGAGTAAATGGGGTTTCTAAGCTCTGTGAGACAGTCTAGCAAATTAATTAAATTTAAAAAGAGCATTATGGGAAGCTCCGATTTGTAGCCAGTTAGTCCGAAGTATGGATAGCAACCTGGACTTGCATATGAAGTGCTGGGGGCTTCTTCTGAAATGGAGCCCCTCGCCTGTGGAATCTGATGCTATCTTGGAGTAGAGAGTGCTAGAACTGAATTGAATTCTAGAACATCCAGCTAGTGTCTGGAGCATTGCTCGATGGGATGGGAGAAATCCACATTTCGTTGGAATTTGCTCCAGAATCCTTTTTAAGGTCACTCGGGTTTGCAGCATCTTCTGGCTATTGATACCTTTTGAAGAAAGATGCCGAGTTTGCCTTAGTCAGACTTTAGGTAAGTAAATTTAGCCATAAAGAGCATTTCTCAAAGAACTTCGTAGTTCGGAAATATTGCTTGACAAGTTCATGTGTTTTTATGGCTTGTACTAAATAAACTTTAATAGCTGAAAAGATTTGTAAATATCCTTAAATTGTTCCACTTTGGGATTTAAGTAGATGTTTTTGCTTATAGACCATATTACAAATCTTTGTACTTGGGCTTGGTTAGTTCGTGTGGCTTCTGCATTGCACTACCAAGTCCAATTCCAATATCAGCTGATCTCCTAAGGCCTTCCACCACTGCAGACACACAAGTGTGTGCCCTTGGCACGAAGTAGGGGTGGTAGGTTGCATGGCAGGGTCGGCACTGGAAGGGGCTTGGGAAATGGCTGTGGCTGTTCCTTTGGTACTTTAAAATGTCCTTCATTTTACTCTAAGTAGATCATTAATAAATGAATAGTGTCAAAACACTATGAGGTATTCCATGGGCATCTAAAGGTTACCTTCAAGGCTGCCCATCTAATCATTTTGCCCGTCTCTCCCAGCTTATGTCAGAGGAGACACAGAGATGCAGACAAACTATTGGCAATGTGTAATAACTGCCCAAGACTAGTACAAACAAGTATCTGGTGTCTTGAGAAGGGAACAATTTTTCCTCTAAAAATTTGGGAAGTATTCATAGTAAAAATGATACTTCATCTAGATTTTGAATGGGCCACGATGCAGGTGAAAGGTGTTTTGGACACAATGCAGAGAGAGAAAAGCATGAAGCAATTACAGGGAAGGTTTGCTAGGTTATTTTGACTGAAACAAGGGGTTTGAACACAGAGGGAGCAGATAATGTTGACAACTAAAGGTCGTGCAAACCCTTGAGTGTCCCAAGGAGCTGCACATATTGCTATAGAGAATAGGGACCCAGTTAATGCTTTTGTGGCGACCAGGATATGACAGTAAGAGAGCACTGGGTGCCCTGGATGAGGGGCTGGAAAGTGGGAGACTGCAGACCAGGGCAGGAGGGAAGAAGAGGTCATGGCTTTGAGCTAGGGCGGTATTGTCCCTGAAAACACCAAGGAAGAGACCTCTGCAAAAGATGGTGTAAAGGAAGAAAGGACAAGATTTCTTAGCGGGTGGATATGCCGGACGAGGTCACGGACAGAGTCCGGAGAACCTCAGGTCTGCAAACCAGGATGACTGTGGTGATACTTCATGGAACACAGGAAGTTGAGCCCGGAAACCAAGCTCAGTGTTTGACATTTTATTTTAAATGACTGGAAGAGGATATTTCAGCAGGCATTTGGAAATGCATTTGGATAATACAAATTAAGCATCTATTTTTTAAACGTTAATTAAATTTCGTTCACTCAGGGGCTTTTTCCCTTCCCGCCAAGGAAAAGCTCCTGCCAGGAGGAAACTGCAGATTCCTCCATGGCGGGGCCAATTGTTCCCTTGCAGGATGGCAAACGAGGTGATGTGGAAGTTCCAAAAACTATTCGTTGTCTTCATCCCCCGCGTCAGGGAGAGGCAGAGGGCAAGTTCCCCAGCCCCTTGAAACGTCTTAGGCGCCTGCCCCAGTCATCTGCTGCCACACTGGCTTTCTCACTTCCGCCGCGGACAACCCTGCTCTTTCCGACCCCGAGGAACAACAGCTCAACCCCCCCCCCCCCATGGCAATAAATATAAAAGCCCCTCTGCATGGACAGCCAGCTTCATTCACGCCACCACCAGACCCTCTCCGGGCCGTGCAGGGTGGGCCGCTGCCTGTGCTCTCAGCTTAGGCTGCAGGGAGGAGGCGTGGGGGTGCGGTCCAGCTGCAGTCTCTCCCCAGAACAATGCATCTATCAGCCAGTGAATGATGGGGCAGCGAGGGCTGAAAAGGAGGCGCATGTCTGTCCGGTCTTCCCACCAGGCTGACTGGTACACCTCCCACCGCTACTGGGCAAAGAGCCAGCAGCAGGGCCGTCGGAAGGTTCTTGACAAGGGCGAACCCAGTCAAGGACAAACAGAAGACAGAGGAAAAGCCAGGGCTGAATTCTGCCCTGACGAGGGTGCAGCCGCTGCCTTCACCCCTGCAGGAGGTCGCCTGCCTTCCTCCAGCTGCCCACAGTACCTCTTTCACGAGAGGATGGAGGGCACGAGGACTGATAAGACCTGCGGCTATCGGAAAGCTCGCCTGGGTCACGCTGCCAGATTATCTATCGCTCAGGAATCCTGCTGAGGGCTATTCCTGGCTCTGGCCCTTCGGGCTCAGGCTCGGTAACCTCGGGCAGTCTCCTTTTGATTGCCCTGTCGCTCAATTTCCCCTTTTCATCAATACTTACAGGCCCTCCAGGACATAAACCAGAGGGGAGGCAGCAAAGTATCAGTAACTCCCACTACCTGGGAGAAGGCTACTGTTCTAATGATCAATTTTAAAGAACAAAATCCCGTCAATTACTTTCAAGTGTGGAAATAGCATACACACAATACACATTCATATATATAATATTTTTAATGTGATTGTTTCACATAATACACACAGAATGGGGCAAAAATAGGTTTACTGCTGTTCATATGGAGAGATAATACAATAATTAATAAATAATAATACAGAATAAACTGTGTTTTATGTACAACTGTAACTCTACTGTATATTTACTAATAAAAAGTAGCAAAGGGTCCTTCAGGATCTTGATAAAATGCATAGTAAACAAGATACATAATTAAATCAAGCAGGAACAATTCATTTACTGATGGTCTTAAGATTATTTATATGTTAAAACGTGGTCCCTCCAATCTTATCTCCACTTTTATTCTGCTTAATAGTCTGCAAGTGCAGTGCAGTTCTCTTGAGCCCAGGTCAGCCGCACATCTTTTGCTCCTGGGGTCGTCCTTAGGCTGCACAGAAGTGAGTCCTCAGGGCCTCCACACTGAGCCGGGGACAGAACTAGAATGGACCCCAGGGCAGCTGGGTTCTGATTCAGCGTCCTACTTAGTACCTTACAGGAGTGATTCGGGACCTGATTCCACAACTGGATTATAGTTTTCTATAAGGCAAGGCTATGTCTTATATTTCTATGTCTTCTCAACACCAAGAGCTGTGCCTTGTACACAGTAGGAGCTGATGAACTGCTGTGGCTGAACACGTTGATTTCTCTAAAATCCCAGAAAGAAAATACAGAGAAAGAAAGACCTAGTTAATGTTACAAAGGGAGAAAGGAACTCCGTTACTCTATAAACACAAGGGAAGCTGAAAAAGGAGGCAGGCAACACCTACACAAAAACAATAATGTAGGAACTTGGGTTGTGCTGGCACCTGACGTCATTTCCAAAAACCTTCCCATGGCCAGAGAAAGGTTGTGAGTGAGCACATATGAGGTAAGTTTTAAGAGAATGGTAACAGATGATGATTTTGGATAACGTCTCTGGAAAAGAAAGAGAGAACTTCTGACTTGATTTTGTAGTACTGTTATTATAAGTAGGTCCCAGATAAAAATGTCCTATGCCCAGAGTACTCAGAAGTCAACTGGCTGCCAGAAAGGGCTAAAGGGAGGCAGCAAGGCTGTAAATCAGATGAGCAAGACTCTTGTTAGTTTTAGTCAGGAAAACATAACTGTGGAGAAGACGTGCGTTACTGGAGGCCAGAGAAAGTGCCTTGCCAAGGATATTTTTGGAGTGGGGAGGGCAAATATAGCCAATTTCTATGGCCATAAAAGAAGCAAGTATCTTGGTATGACGTGAATAGTCACCATAAAACACATCCTCTATGGCAAAGAATGACAGAATCAGTAGACAGAACCAGAGAATAAAGAAGGGGCTAAAAAGACAACCACATTAAAGTTCTCCAAGAACAAACACCATAGTATGAGAGAGAAGGACCCCAAGGTAGAAGAGAGTGATGAAGGACAGGGGGTAGATGTTGGAGGATGAAGAAATTCAACGAAGCATGGAATTCAACCACTGCATTCCACTCACATGTTTCTCCTGAAGTTTCTTTTGAACTAGGACTCCCCATGGGCAGCTCATAATCAGAAGGAGAGACTGAACTTGAGATATATGACTACCCTCTTCCTTTTCTTTTCTTTTTACTAGAGAAGAGAAGGCATTGAATGGGATTCTGGACCAGGGAATTCTCTTCTAATATAAGCATGAATTAAGATGATGTTACTGGGAGCTCCCAGCTATGTACCCATCCCAACTGGAAAGAGGCGGAGCTCCCAGCCTTTTGATGAACCTGAACCTCTTAATTCAGGGTCTAAAGCAGGATCCATGGGCTGTGGAGGGGTCTCGTGCAAAACTACAGAATATGCAGAAATGGTCTTTATGCCCCTTTCACCTCATTTTTTAATCTCTCTCCTATCTCCTGCTCTTTCCCTCACCTCCCAGCTGCTCAGCATCCCATGCAGCTCTCAGAAACTTGTGTCCTAAGCTCACCTCAAGAAGCCTCACAAAGCCCACCCACATGAATTGGCTTGATTGAAATGCATTATAAAAGTAGAAATTTTAAATGTTTGTTGTTAGCATTCTGCAAGAAGGTTAAGTTATTTTGGAGCAAGATCATTCAGGAAGAGATTGTCAGAGTTGACACTTGAACTCAGCTTCTCAGAAGTTGTGTCCCTGGGTGCAGGGGAATTCTTTCATGGGGAATTATTCCTACTTTAAACAGCTCCACCTTGCCAAGGTGGCAGATAGTAAGGTGGCCACTGTTCAGCATTGTCATGAAACCTACTTTCCCCTTTGCTCATATTTGCAAGCTGCTCTCCATGTCTCCAGGGCTCGGTACAAACCCTTCTGTAGGCAAAAAAGGTGACTTGGCATGACAAGATGGGAGTACTGGAAACTGTGAATCACAAATTGGACATGGAAAATATCCAGAAGTGGCAATGGAGAAGAGAGTCTGAGGAGGGAGAAGACAATGACAGCAGTTGTGTTGACTTCCTAGAGAGAAGGATTCTGCTTAAGGGTGAGTTTAAGGGGGCCCATTAAGCTTCAGAAAGGGAAGGATGGTGAGATGAAATTCAGGCTCTGACATCCCAGGACCTGGGGGAAAATAAGAGAGGAAGGCAGAGCTCACGTGGTGCAAACCCAAATGGTGGTCTCTTGGTTTGAAAGGAAGAATGATTCCTTGCTCAGATAGGCAGCCTTGGGTACCTAGCACATCATCTCATGCAGCAGATAATAAGAATTTGGGGGTAAATGAGGAGGATCCCTCAAAACTGGGATTATCTTCTGGAGGGAAGGCACCTTGTACTGCAGGCTTCCCCTACTAGGTGAGTGTTCTAGAAACCCATCTTTATCAGTGTACTAGCTGGCATTGTTGTGAAAGGCTGCATTCAGCTTCAGTAAATTTTTTTTAAGACTCTTAACACATTTGCCTATTTCATGATGGGTGATTTAGAAGCACACCTACCTATATGTCACTTGAGTGTTCAGCAATTTTGGACCAAAAACAGTATGACCCCCATGTCCTATCCTCCCTACTCACCTGATGTTATCCTGAGTGACTTTTTTTAGTTTCCCTGGATGAAAAAAAAGTCCTCAAAAGGCAACATTTTGCTGATGTGGAAGAGATGGAGCAAAAAACAGCAAAATCACCAAAAAGCATCAAAATCAACAAGTTCAGAAACTGTTTTTGAGCTGTAGAAAAGAGTCTCAATAGGTGAATTCCATCAAATGGAGAGTACTTTGAAGGAGTTAAACATGTGACTGGAGTTAAACATGTGAGAATAAATACACAATTTTTATAAATAAATTTCTGTTTTATTGAGTTTACCACCTTATAAACCTTAACACCTTCCCCAAGCAAAAACCGAAGCCATGGATAAAGTAAAATGGAGTCTATATGGGTTAAAGATGAGTATGGGTTAAGGATGAGTAATTAACAAAGAAAACATCACTCAGGCCAGTGGCAAAAATTATTGGTATTCAGAGGCAGACTACCAGTGGTGTTACATTTGAGACCACAAAGGCCAAAGAAAATTGAGAAACTCCTGTGAAACACCTGCTACTTTTATGACAGAAGAAAGTAAAACAGAGAGATTGTGTATTCTTCCAAAGCATAAATAGTTGGTTAGTGGCAAAGAAAGGGTTTCCATCTGGGAATCTTGACTTAAAACTTGAACATGATCTAAAAGGCCCATCCTACACCGGTCCCAGCGTGGAGAGAGCTGTGGCTTTGTTTGTAGCAGACAATGTTTCAACTCTGGCTTTGGCACCTCTTTTGTGACGCTGAACAAGTCACATAAGTTCTGAGCTTCTTGCTCAGATCTGTTTAAAACACAGAGAGTTAGTAATAGCTGCTTCTCCTCCATCACACAATTGTTGTGACAACCTGTAAGATAGTATGTCAAAGGACTGTATAAAATAGAACATTTTAAATGTAGATTATTTTGAATGTCTTTTAGTATTTGGGCAAAAGCCCCTCGATATATATAGTGTAACTTCCTTTATTTGTCATACAAAATCTGTGTCAGAATATGGAGACTTTTTTGTTAGGATGTATAATGTCAAATCTCAAGTGATAAAGAAAACACATGTGGCCTACATACATTCATGCTTTAAAAAAAAAACTCATGGAAGAAATATTCTGCCTGCCAACCACATGGCAAGTCTTATTTAGATGGAATTTTAAATTTTCTTGCTTTCTTTTTCTACCTATTTCACATTTATCTATCAATATAGTTGTGGATACAAATTCATCTTTGGTTTCAAGTAACTAGGTGTGTAGCATCTTAAGAAGTTTTACTGCCTTCTGGAAGTAAATGTGGTGTGGTAAATAGATTTTTTAAAGCTCCTAGTAAATAGATTTTAATGGCCCTCTCTGAGAAGCAAAAGACTGAGGATAATGAGTTCAGAGCTTTGCTTTCCAGTGACTGTTATTTATTGTATTGTTTGCATTTGAATAAGGAAGAGAAAGGGCAAGGTAAAAAGAGGTATTTCTGCTTTCCCACTCAAAATTATGATGGGAGAGTTGACTCTTCTCCAAGAAAAGGTAGTAGGAAAGGTGCATGATAGTAAAATAACCTTGGTGGGTAAGAAATAGATGGCAAATGCACCCTAAAAATGAAAAATTACCCATGCAAATACTTCAAAGGAATCCAGCAAATATGCCTGAATTTGTAAGAAAATAATGCAAATACACATTAAGTAATCCTAAGAAGATAGAAATATAGAAAGAAATGGGTTATCTATAGTTAAAAATGACTAGGTAAGAGCTAAGAAAGGAAAAGAAGTATTGGTTTGATTTACTCTATTTTTCTAAGGGAAAGAATGCCAAGTGATTACAAATAGAAGAATATAGTACATAGCCCCTGAGAACAGTAGGGTGATGGTAAGAGTTTGGTGATCCAAATACAGGAATACAGATACATCGGAGTGGAATGGTCATAGGTTACGTGAAATGTAATGAAGAGCTGCTAGTAACTGCCAGAAGATGACGGTTTATCCACAGACGGTAATGGCTTAGGAAGATGATTGACACTAGGGATATTCTTAGAACAAAACATAGTGAAATCAAACCAATATTATTAAAAGAATACAGCTAAAAAGTAAGAGAAGTCATGTAAACTGGAGAGTGGAGAAATGATAGAAGAAATTATTTAAGGAAAACCACCCATGATGGATTACTATTTGGCTTAGTTCATTTTGGCAGTGTGTTTGCAGGTTTGACATTTCATACACATTTAAAAAGTGGGTAGCTAATTACAAAAGAGATGAGCAGAAAGGACAGCAACAAAACAAAATATAATTTTTTAAAATTATTTATTTATTTATTTTTAGAGGGGAAGGGAAAGAGAGAGGGAGAGAAATATCAATGTATGGTTGCCTCTCGTGAGTCCCCTGCCGGGAACTGGCCTGCAACCCAGGCACGTGCCCTGACTGGGAATCGAACCGCGATACTCTGGTTCGCAGGCCTGCGCTCAATCCACTGAGCTACACCAGCCAGGGCAAACAAAATATAATTTAAATATTTAAAAGAATTTTAAAAATGAATCTCAGTAATATCAAAGAAGTTTCTATAAGACCTACGAGGAGACATTCCTTGTAACTCCATACTGTACACATCTGTGAAAAAAAGGGGGGGGGCACTCTGTAAAAAGTGTGGGCATTTTTCTAGTTTAAACCTAAAAGCAGATTCAGATGAGCACAAACTAAAAGTTTTAAAAATGGCCAGGATGTGGAAGGAGGAGCACTAAAGCAACTCATGGGTGATAGTTTTAATATCTAATATTTACCACATGTTTAGTGTTTCTCTGCTCCAAAGAGTTTTGAAAGTATTCAAATATTTTATATCACATAAAATTGTTGTTTCATGATCTGTGCTTCTACTTAAATAACTTTGTTTCTATAAATATCGACACAGAAGCTAGCAAATACTGACTTTTTATGTCATGGGGGAAATGTCATAGGGAACTTAGAAAGTACTTTTATGAAACGTCCTGTAACTTTGTTATCAAAAGACATAATGATAAATAAAAAAATTTTGTGCCTGGTTTTCATTTGTGCTTCAATTTCCTGGCCAAAATGTCAATTGATGCATTCCTATCAGATTATTTACTTCACAGATCAATAATTAAGTGTACTTGAGCCCCGTTTTTCTAAAATTTGTTTTTGAAAATGGGTGTGTTCAACTTCTAGGTGTCCCTGCCCTGGTGCTCGGAAGACACGACCCGTCTCCCTGTGTGACGGGATCACGCCGCAGCTTGTAGCCACCCTGAAGGACTCTGCAGCTGATAACGACTTCACGCCGACCCACACATGCACTTGCAGAAAAGTCTCTGTCAGGCACAGCAGGTGCCTGTGACATCTGAGAGTGGATCAGCACAGCTGACTTGTCCAGCAGCTCAGGAAGCCAGTTCATAGATGCAGAAGCAGGATCCTCTGTGTGTGACTCCGACGGGGCAGCGGCCCTCCAGGCTTCCCCAAAGCAGTGGCATTGGATGAACAAGGACACCACTTACCTATGAAACTGCCAAGTGGCTTTAAGAAGAGAAATGCAAGGGTGAAAGTATAACCCCAATATAACAGTAATTCTTAGCCAAAAAGCAAAGCATCTCAAACACACCAGGGAAAGAACTTTGAGGCTACCCACAGGTGTTTCAACTCATGATAAATGAAAGAGTAAATGGGAGTAAGTGTGGGGTGTGGCGCATTCACCTCTCTCCTTGAGCTAGGATTCTTAAAGACGCGTACACATGTGATGGCTTCTGAACATTGGACAAATGGGAAGGACACTTGGCTGAAATAAATAAAACTCGTCTTTACAAAATGAAATGTTAGAGCCTGAGATTTCTTTTGGACAAATCATTAAATAAATACTGATGTAAACCTGGCCTTGGCCGTTTATATGATAAATAATATTTCTCATTATAAACCCTTCATTTTAAAGTGGGATATTGAGAAATATTAAGGAGCAAACCTCAGAAAGCCTTAATAACACAATCAAGATACAGACCTTGAATCCAAATGCCCTGATCCCCAGGAAACTTAGGATTTCATAGATGCATTTTCTTACATTATTATATTAAAAAAGAGAGCTAATATAACACTGTATATTTGATTAAAATAAAATAAATATAATACATACATGTACTTAACACTTTGAATTTAAGAAGTTAATTTTTTAAAAAGATGAAATATTCAAGAAAAGTAGCACCATTAATTTGGAGAGTTGATTTATTTTAATCAAGTTCAAAATGAGAGGGTATTGTCATAGGTTTTATTATCATTTTTTGTTGTGATTATTTGGTTATTTTTGTAATTCTTATAACTAAATTAATTCTTCTCACTGATTAGTTTTCTTTCTGAATAAGTTGGGGTCTATGTAAAAATCACAATAACATTTACAATTTACCTGTCATTATGAAGAACATCGAAATAGGAAGCTTTAGGAAATAAATGAGAGGGAGGGAAAAATAACAGATGGGCAACAATACTGGTAGAAACTTAACAGAAGAATTACTTCAGAGTTAAACCTTGTCACTATTCACATAACTCTTTGAATGAATACATGTTTGGCTGTAAATGACCTCAAAATCAAGAGATGCGAATCAGTCCTCATTCTACACGGTCTACACTCTAGTCGCCTATCCTGCTCTCCACCGGTGCTCCATCTCAAAGATACGTCGTTACTAGCTGAGGATAATACGAATGATAACCATAGCTAACGTTTATTGGGTACTTATTCCATTCTATACTGTCCTAACCATTTATTGGGAGAATTCTAATTCTCCCAATTCTACGAGATAAATATATTTACTGCATTTCAAGGATCCTAATATCTACTCTCCCATTTCTCCCAACATTTGAACATTTCTGAAGTTAGGGTGCATCTTACAACGACGGGTTATTGAGTGGTGCTTTCTTAGCTGTATGTAAGTTAAAACTAAGAAAGCACCACTCAACAGTGCATGATCTTACAACTGATGATGTCTTAGAATCAAAGACGCATAGCACTTTCCTCATTTTACAGAGTTTCAGATTAAGGGTAGAGAGGTTGTGGGTCTTGTCCGGGGTCCCATGACCAGAGGAATCCAGGCAGTCCATCTCCGAGTGCACACTGGGAGTCGTTCTAGTTTCTCAGACCCTCAGTTGCCAGTGGTCTTCCTGGACCCTTCTAAGGCATTCCTCACAGAATCAGGGCTCTCCCTTGGGAACGTGGAAGATTGTATATTCTGCATTTAAACTCGCCTTTGAATCTAATGAAACCACCAACTCTAAAAACCCAAAATTAAGAAGAAAAATAAAGACAAAGAACAATTAAAACTATTTTGTTTAAACAAATACAAAAGAGATGGGGGAAACCCTCCTGGTCAAGCAATCACTCTTGATTTTATATTATTTCACTCTACTTCAAAAGTTTAAGTTGAGGAACTAAACTCTGAGAGTAGAAAAGTTTTGCTAACCAGTAAAAAGACCCTCATTTACTTAATCAAGATTCAAATGTTAATTTGTGTTTGAGATTGTACCCCCAAACCAAAACCAGCAGAGAGTATGGATTGGTTCTTCTTTTGTTTTTTACATTTATTCCTCCTTTAACATAAATTGAGTTGACCAGAAAGAATTTTCTGTGGTTTTGACTTAAATTTAGAATGCAAAGCTCTGAGGACATGGTCATTATATTGTGGAAAGAGTGTGACTGCTAGCCTTATCTCTGGAAACCTTCTCTCTAGTTTTATTATTGTAAAATTACTGCATTAATTGTCTCAAATATTTTGTAAAGTGACATCACTGACAAATAAATGTCAACATGTTTGCATTTAATAACTGAGTAAGTTACTATTATTTTTTACTGGTTCTCATCAAAATGGTTTACAGAGTGTTATTCATATTTTGTATTCTATAATAAACATGCTTCAAAGTGCATTAAGAAACCTTGCTACAGTTTTAGACAATATTTTTACATCTAAGAAAATTGACAGTGCCTTGGTAAAAGGAATTAGGAAGGAAATAAAGACACACTTATTCTGGCATCTTTGTATTAGAGAACATCTCTTATTGATAATAAACTTATGTTATTGTGTTGGGGCTCACAGTTATGCAGGAAATACTCCTGTATTAACCCCCTGCTATGCCTCAGAGCCCGAGCTGGACACTGATACCCACAGTGACTACAGCAGAGAGGGTGTCTTCCCTGGGCTCACAGTGCAGGAAACCTGAATACAGTCATGCACCCCCGAACAACAGGGATGCCTTCTGAGAAATGCACTGTTAGGCAATTTCATCACTGTGCAAACATCACAGAGTGCACATACACAAACCTGATGGTACAGCGTACTACACACCTAGGCTATATGGTATCATCTATCGCTCCTAGGTTATAAACCTGTACAGTGTGTTACTGTACTAAATACAGTAAGCAACTGTAACACATGGCTTTTGCATATATAAACATATAAAGATACATTAAAATAGGGTAGAAAAATAAGAAATGGTACACCTGTACAGGGCACTTACCATGAATGGTGCCTTCAGGACTGAAAGTTGCTACAGATAGATAATTCAATAAGAGAGTGGTGAGTAAATGTAAAGGCCTAGGACATTACTACACACTACCGTAGGCTTTATAAATACTGTACACTTAGTCTACACTAAACTTGTAAAAAATATTTTTATTTTTTCAGTAATAAATTAATCTCAGCTTAGTGTAACTTTTTTACTTTATAATTTTTTAACTTTTTGACTCCTACCAGCTTAAAGCACAGATTGTATAGTTGTATAAAATTTTCTTTCTTTAAATCCTTATATTCATTGCTATAAGGAATGCATTGCACTATGACACCACCATGGCTCCAAAGTCACTGGGTGATAGGGTTTTTCCAGTTCCATGATAATCTTATGGGATCGCTGTCATATGTGAGGTCCATCGTTGACCAGAGTATTGTTATGCAGCACATGACTGTATTGACTTAGTCTTAAAAACTCAAAAGATAAAAAATGTTTCAAAATATCCAAAAGGTACAAAAGTACCTGCTCTAGCTACCAGTTGTTATTCCCAGGAGATGAGGTTTCAGAGATATTTTATGTATATGCAGGTGAATATCCTTTCCCTCTTTGTTCTCCCCTCCTTCCTTTTTCCTCTCCCTCCCTTTTTGCCTTGTCTTTTCCTGTTTCTTCTCTCCTCCTTCCTTTTGCCTCTAGCTCTCTTCCTTCCTTCTTCTCTTATGTTAAACACATTTATCAAAATAAAACTATACTCACTGTTTTTTTCCCTTGATTTTTTTTCATTTAACAATGTGACTGGGAGCTTCTTCCACATCAATGCATGATTGACTTCCGTTGCCCCCACCTTTTACAGTCGTGTGCTATCGCCTTGAGCGGATGTGTCAGCATACATTTAGTAGTCCTAAGTTATGAGTGATCTTGAACGTATGTCATTTCACTAATGAATAAGTGTGCCTATAGGGCAAATTCTTAAAGATGGAAATGTTGAGTTGAAGGATTTATTCAATTGGAACTATAATAGATGTTGCTAAACAACCAAAGACTATGTACTTGTTTTGGTCATTGAAGAGTGCCTTGAATCTCTAGTTAAAATATCCAACAATGACAATATCTAAAGGATTTCTATAGAAATGAGAGTATTCATATTTTGGTTTTTTTCCTTTGCAGACAAAATCAAAGTTTATCTGCTTAGTACCAAAGCAAAATTAAATCAAGGAATATAGAAGGATTAAACCATTAGTAATGGTTTGATCTCGAAGACATACAATTTGTAGGTAAAAATTTCTATTTTACTTCACCTCTTCTAGATCATTTTGGCCACTGATGTTCAAAGCAAGTCTGTCTTTAATATAAGTACTAAACTCTGTAGGATCTGGATAATTTTTTTTGCACATTTTAGTATAAGGTAGGATGAGAGACAGCAATACACTTCTGTCCCTTTGTGTGGAAACAAGACTTCTAAAGGGCATCCTGCCTGGACATCACTTCATAGAGGATAAGCTTGAAGACTTATCCCTTGAAGACTGCCCACATGACTTGTTGTATTATGTGACTTTTGGCAGTAAACTTAAATTTAAACCAGAGACAAAACAGGGTATTTTGACTTTAATTATTGGAATCCCTCCAATTTCCGTGACAGTGCTCTTCCCATTACATGTACTCGCTGCCCCAGTTTACAAGCTGAGCATTTCCTGGTTTGAAACCTACGTGAAAAGGGTCAATGTACCTCAAAAGACCATTTGACATGAACCTTAAGGAAGCAGATGGAAAGAAAGAATATTGGTTGGCTCTTTGTCTTCAGATTCTACCAAAAATGCAAGGATCATGGGGATCTTCCAGTTCACCTTGCAGTGACCAATTAGGCAAGAGAATCCCCAAATTAAGATGGTTTTGTGGTGCTGTGTGGTGTGGTGAAACATTGTGTTGTGTGGTGGAAATGTTGCCCAGTGTTTTCAAGAGTTGCCTTGAGATAGTTGGAGAACAAGTGAGTTTATGAAGTCAAAGGATTGTTGACTTTGGTTAATTTGACATGAAATAATTTTTTCATCAAATGAAACCAATCCCTGAGTTTCTTCAGAAATATTTTTGTATCTCTAATGTGGCAGTGCACATAATTCACTGAAAAGTAAAATTAGTAAATTAATTTTTACTTTCCTAGTCATAGCACATGGCTTTATTTCTTGACCTCTCAGGAAAGTCCTCATTCAGGGATACAGCTAATCTGGGAGTAATAAGATGGTTAGAATAAAATAGTTAGAAAAGTCAAGTTGCTTTAAATAAAAGATGATACACCATGAAGGTTTTATTAGCCAGATCGTGTAGCAACTGTGGCCTTGGAAGCATGAGAGTGAGACTCAGTCCAGACCTTGAGTACCGTGTGTGCTAAAGGAGCCAGAACTCCTTTGAATGGGACGAGACTGGGAGGGCCATAAAAAAGGTTGAAGACCATCATCTGTAATTAGTGCTGACCTACGCCGAGCAAGAGCTGAGCAAGAGGAGAGGGAAGTAATGAATGTGAGCATGGGAACCATTGTAAATGAAGCAAAAAATCACTTCAAAACACAAATGGAAATGAAAACAGTGGAAACACATGAAGAAAGGGGGATGAATCTGAAACACTTGAACAGGAGAAAGAATAGAAGGAAGTGACTGTGATTTGACCAGGTGGTAAGACTAGTGATAGGTGGTCCCTCGTGAGTAGATAAAAGCATGAAGGAGCTTCATTCTAATGAGGCTGACACAGAAGGTTATTTTTTTTAAGTTAAAAAAAAGTATTGGGTGAAGTGCTTTGGCATGAAAGTTTTTAAGAGTAAGGAAATAAATTGAAGTATATAGGCCTTACTGTGCCCCAGATCCCAGTATCTCATGAGCCCTATAACCGACCAGGTTAAATGGCAACAGTACAACAGACAAGTGAGGCTACTGGCCCAGAGGAAGTGGGATACCCTGGAGGGGGAAGATTTTGCCACCCCACACAGTGTGGCTGTACTCTCTTCTTTCTTTTGGGGCAAGGCAAAAGAAGTATTGAGTTTTATCTCATGTTCTTTTTCTCATGGGGCTACCTGGGCCTATGCTGTTCAGACTAACTTCTCATATAAGAGGGGTTGACTCTGAGTCATTGGAAAACTACATATGGTTTCACTTCCAATGGCATCTGGGAAGCAAGGGGCGAAAATCATCTCGTAGAGATGTCCTGGTGAATACAGGAAGAAGCTGACTCTTCACTTGTTGGGAGATTAGTAAGAAGTGAAACAATCAGGGCTTGATATGAATAGAATTTTAGTGAGGAATTAGAGTAATGTTTCTTTTCCTTTACTTCCCTTCTTAAATTATCTCTAAATAAAGAAGTAAGAACAGAGGAAAAATGAAAAAGGAAGGCAGAAGGAGCTACTGGAGCGATCACAAAAATTTAAATAAAATCAGCACCCTCCAAAGAAAACTGCAAGTATTTTCAACCTTATTTAACTGCTTGCCTCATGTCTTGGCACTGAGTGAATTCTAATTAATATTTTATACCTGCAGAATTTATAAATCACTTCTATACTTTCACAGCATTTTATTTCTCAAGGTATAATAATATTCATTTAATTTTACATGATAGAATAGCATAAGTCTTTTCACATTTACACAAATAAAAACCAAATTGGTAATAAAGACAGCATACTCTCATTATAACAGAAGTAATTTATGACCAATTCCTCTACTCCCCAGAATTGGCACTGAGAAACGTGATAGCACAATGAAAGATGAAGCAGAATGCATACCCTCCCCCTCTCCAAACATGTAACAAGTTCTCTCAAGTCTAATCCCCCCAGTGAGTGATCCCACATTTTTCATTAATATAATACAAAAACATATGGTTAAGGAAAGAAAAAGAACATAAAGAAATGAGTAGAAGAGCTACAGAATTCAAAGAAAACAC
This sequence comes from Sturnira hondurensis, assembly GCF_014824575.4. Lineage (NCBI taxonomy): Eukaryota > Metazoa > Chordata > Mammalia > Chiroptera > Phyllostomidae > Sturnira > Sturnira hondurensis. Next base: position 11,901,966 of record NW_028077105.1, on the reverse strand, counting down.
ATTCCCTAGTTGATACCCACATCTAACTGCCTAAGAAATTTCAATGAAAGTCAGATGTGATTTTCAACATGTATTCTGTTTAAATAAAATATGAGTGAAATACAAGGACTTCTCTACGTGGTGGTAACATAATTTTCTTTCCTTGTATTGAGTTATAATTGTATAGGATTACTGTGATGATTAAAATTAGATAGCATTTGTAAACTTTTAGAGAGCTATTGGGTTTATAGTTTAAAACTTTGAAAGTCAAGTTTTACAGTTTAGAAATGTAGTTATGGGTGTAGAAGAGAAGATACATTTTTTGCCTAAATGTGTACCAACCTCAAGATATAAAATGGAAGATGTTTTATGAGAAAAAAAAATCCTATCAGTCTTTTTAGAAAAACAGTTTGTTCTTTTTTTTTCCTGAAAGTAAATTGCAGGAAAAAGTAACCCAATCCTGGTTTCCTGTGTGTCACAGGAAGAAGGAAGAAGGGCTCAGTCCGTCAGGGCCCAAGTGTCTTAGAAAGCCTTGAGATCAGGAAAAAAAAGAATAAAATAAAGGGAGAGAAGGAGGAAAGAAAGGGAGAAAATGGAGGGGAGGAGAGGGAAGGAACAAAGAGGGAAAGAAAGCCAAGGTAAGACCCGACAAGCCAGTCAATCTTGCTCATTACAAGTGACTCCCCACTCTGCTTGTACACACTGCAGGCCAGTGCCACTATTTTCAAATTAGCTGATTTTTAAATCTGAGGCTTTGACTTCCTTTCACCCTCCTGAATCTGATCTAGTTCATCTTTAGAAGGTGCTTAAGGGCTGAGGGCTGCAAAGACTCACACTAAAGAAAATTAAGATAAATAATGGGTTGGGGGAGGTTTTCTCCCCCCCGCCCCCGGCCCCGGAATTTTGACTCCAGGCCTTTGTTTCAGAACATTTTCACATTTATTTCCATTTAAAGCAAAATATAATTCCTCTACTGGAGTTAAAAACCGGACTCATAATATCAGCAGGAAAGAATATCTATTTCCCATTCATCTACATGTGACGGCAGGATGCATGAGAATAGGAATGCCAACAAAACCCCAACTGTTCTTTCAAAGTCGACAGTCATCACTTTGATCAATACATATCCACTGAGCACCTACTATGTGCTGTGCATGCACTGTCTCAGGCACTGGGATTGAAGCAAACAGATACAAATCCTCGCTCTCACACAACTGGCGTGGGATGGGAGGTCAGGTAGCAAACTTAAGATGCTCTAAAACACCATTTATTTGTCAGAGGTCATTTGCTTTAAACACTCTCATAAATACTTATATGGAGTAAGTCTAATAGTAAAATATAAGATTTTTTAAAATTCTAGAATTATAAAACAGGTGTTTTTAAAATCCTTGAACATTTGAGAGAATTGAAATATATACACAGCATGTTGCAGTAGTTTTAAAACAAATCTAAAATGATTTCGTTAGTTTGAAGAACAAAAATGTTATATATAATCTATTTTTTCAAACATTTTAAATTTTTTATATTCAGTGATTGAAGTCTCAAGTGAAATATGAGTAAGAAAGAAACAATGTTTTTCAACCTATTTCACAAGGGAGTTGGAAAATTGGAGTCTTAAAAATACTTACTCCCAACTTTTCTAGTTTCATTTTTGTTATGTTCCCATAAAGCCTAGCCTGGCATCTTGGTTTTCATAGCTTTTCATTGAATATATATTGCACAATTACTTTGTGAGTATAAGACAAATTCTTGATTTAGAGAGCACTCCAAATTCATTTTAGAAGAAAACATTTTACTCATTTGAAGTTGAAATTAACCGTATTATTATCGACTTTATAATTCTAACCTCTTAATTCTCAAGAACCCAAAGTTTTCTTTAGAAAATTGGCAATGCACATAGCCTATTTTTTCACAATTTATTGGAAATGATAACATGGTTTTATTTTATAACCCATTAAAAAGACAGTTATTATAAAATTACCTCATTATTTTAGAACTCCAGGAATTCTGCATTATTAAGTTACTTATGATATAACTTGTTCTTATTTAGTTTGAGAAATAAATAGTTCACATCACCCTTAGGTGTAGAGAGAGAATGCTCTTGAAGGCATGATAAAAGTCTGCCCGGATCCAAAACCAGAGGGTAAGCAGTCGCAAAAGAAGCTTTGATTAGAGAATTGGGTTAATTTTGTGGTCCAGGAGGTGGAGTGTTTGGGGTCAGCCAAGGCTGATTACTAGGAACCAAGTGGGAAAAGTGGCAGAGATGCGGATGAAAGATGGAACAGATAATCTGTAACCTGTAAGTCTAACTCAAGAACTGAAGAAAGGAACTGGGAAGCCAAAGAAGTCAGGGGGCTCTTCTTTTTAGTCTGGCAATGCTTTTCAGCACCTTCCCCTGTTCTTCTATGCATCATCTGAAAGGCACTGCCCAACTCCTGACCGGCACCATCAGTGGATTCTAGTTTGCAGAGGAAGTGGACATTTCTTGAAAGAACAGTCAATGGATTCAGTGATATCAATGACAATACTGACCTTGTTATTTGTTGTTATATGACAAGTAACCCAAAGTGTAGCTCCTTAAAACACCATGCCCTTATTATTTCACAGCTTCTGTGGGTCAGGAATCCAAAAACAGCGTAGGTGAGTGACTTTAGCTCAGGATCTTTCACTAGGGCTGCAAGGTATCAGCTGTGGCTGTAGTTGTTTCAAATAGGAGAGTAGGAGAAAATCCACTTCCAAGATCACACTCCCGGTAGAGCGCAGGCCTAATGTCTTCTGGCTGTTGGCCAAACGTATGAGTTCCTGGCCCCAAGGGCATTTCAATGGGGCAGCCAGGCTTCCCTCATAGCAGGTGAGCCAGAGAGTGAAAAAGAGGAAGGTGGAAATAGTGAGTAAGATGGAAGACAAAGTCTCTCTGACCTAGTCCCGGAAGTGACATCACATCACATTTGCACTATTCCATGTGTCAGAAGTAAGTTACTACGTCCAGGCCACACTCAAGAGCAGGGGATCATGCAAGGGCATAAATATTAGTGGGAGGCAAGAATCACTAGGGCCTTCCTGGAGGCTGCCTACCACAGTACTCCACAAAGAAATCTGCATCATTACATATTTTTAGAACAGAGGAGATGACAACTGGTCGTGCAAAGAATGGGTATTTGCCTGCCTGAAGATAGAAGCTGATTATCTCAAAAGTTCCTTTAACTCCTATGATTATAGGCTCCTGAATTTTTAAAAATTGAATTCAAGCTCGTTGAATATGGAGATTGGAGAGATTAATACCTGAGAAATAGTTTCTGAAATACATTATAATGGATGAAGGCTTGATATAGCCTCAGACAGAATATGACAATGGAAAACTGAAGTTCCCACCTCCCTGGCTGGCTTTATACTCACGTACATCGTCTTGCCACTGTGCTGAGAGGCCTGAGTCATAACCATTAGAGGTTTGACTAAACCAACGACGACTCATTTTAGCAAACAAGAAAGAGAAAGAGATTTATGTGGCTTACATATAGGAAATCATGTGAAAAAAACATTAACTTCCTTTTCCCCCAAAAGTTGTCTATAAAGGACAGATTGAATTTTTGTAGTTAGGTCCCATTCATTACTCATATAATATGTACCTAAGCCTGTACTGAGGACTAAGTCATTTAATCATTTCAAAAACCCTCTGAGGTAGGTAAAAATATTATTCCTATTTTTCAGATAATAAAACTGAGACAACCATCAAGTCAAGAGCTGCTTGGAGAAAGTGTCTGCAGACTTTGGACCCCATGTGGCAGTAGAGATAATGGTTAAACCACCACAGTGTCACAAGAATCTCTGATGAGAAAACAGTGTCAGGGAGAACCACCTACTAAGGGGCAGGGCCAGAGTTTGATTCAAAACCTGCCTGACCCCACAGCCTGGGTTCTTACCCCACACCTAAAAGTCTTTTTCACCCCATGTGTGCCAGGCTTTTTGCCACTTTCATTGGTAACAATGAAAGCTTGAACCAAAGTCCTATTAAAACCTGACTGATAGACTTGTAGAAAAATAAATGGGCAAGACCATTAAAATAGCCTACACTGTTGCACATCAGCTCCTGACCCCAGGAAGTACAACGCTGGTGAAAACAATACAGGTTTTTCTCCTTGGTGACCCTGCAACCAGCCCCACACTTCCTCTTTCTCTGGCCACCCAGTCTTTAAAATGTACACTTCTTGGGTGCTCACAGGCTCGATGAACCAAATCTAAATCGTTTCTCATTCATAAATGGGCCCCCACAAGACCAGTGTCTTTCCAACTGAGGATCCACCATGAAATCAATTCAGTGGGTCTTAACTAATATATTTTTTAATTAAATAAAGTAGAGTACATTCTCTGCTTTACCATTCGAACCCCATTAACATTTTAGGTTTGAAAGGGTTTAGGTTTTAGGTTTAGGTTTTCTTTGATTCATATTGGGTAGTCTTGGATAGAGGTTGTTTCTTTTCATTTTGATTTTGCTTGAGTTAATATTCATTCCACATTTAGTTTACTGGAAGCAGCATAAATCCTGACCAAAAAAAAAAAAAAAAAGTCCCTTGCAGAGGGCGCTTAAAAGATGATCCCCTGCTCCCCTGTGAGCTGTTTACATAATAATTAACTCAGGGTGTTGTTGCAGTCTTTCCAACTTTCTCCTTGCCAGGGGGCCTAGGAGCTATGGACTTCTCAGGTTAATTGCATCCAGTCTAATTCCTGCCTCCCCTGTGCAAGTCCCGGTCCTAGTGTCTCCTCAGAGCCTTGAGGGCTCTTTGAAGCTTCAGCTGCTGCCTAACGTGGGGCTGAGAGGATGAGAATCAGCTGGAGTTCAAGTGTTAGTCCCACTCCCTCCCAAATGGAAAACCACATTGAAATATTTGTCCTCTGTGCTTTGTTCCTAAAGCAAACAGTATTTAGCAAAGCGTGGTGTAAAGGGTTACCATTTGCCACAACTGATAAATAAACTGGTAACCATAATGATGAGGAAGAAGTGGGGTATTTTGTGGACTTAGGGGGAATTGAAAGCTTTCTTTCAGTGGAGACAGGCTACAGATGACAACACTCATCAAACAAGGAAGTAAATATTTTTCTTAGAACAGAAGCTTTGCTGGCTACAGTGGGGGGATGTGTTTTTATTTGGGGGTGATTGCTCATTAACAAGTGAAAGAACATGTCAAATTATTTTTCTGATAAAGAGATTACGGGCAGGGGTACAACTCAAATTTCAGTTTTTCTACTTTTTATTTAAAAATACTATTTTTGGATCCTAACAAAAACTGAAAAATTAGATGACTAGATTTTTCTAGTCAAAGCGAATGGGGGCAAAATTTTAAGTCAAAATACTACCTAAATGATGCTGTTGGTTCAGAGAAATATTAAAGTTCAGCTATGTATAATAGTTCAAGTTAATCCAGAATAATCCATTTTTATAACCTCATATTTTAGTCTTTTGTCTTTATGTATGCTTTTGGGTTTATAGGAATTTGATGAAATTTGCTTTATTTAGATCTAGCAACATACAGATTAGGTCTAAAATATTACACCACATAATTTTTCAGAGTATTTACTAATCAGGAGCAGGTCTAGATTTACATTTAGTTGTCTACAAAAGAAAAATAGAATCTTGACAATATTTTTTACATTTTATCCATGTGTGTCTGATGTGTTTGAAAAGAAAAATGAACCAAGGAAGAAAAAAGTCTTAAAGTTTTATTTATAATAACACCTTTTGGAATCATCTGCAATTAAAATATGATCGCAAACTACTCGTGATTGTGGTCATATAGAATAACATGTTTATCCAAAGTAACAAGAGGCCATCTACAATACCTATAATTTAAAAGTCTTTATTTTTTTCTAGATATAAAATGTTCAAAGTTCAAAGAGAAAAACTTAGTGTTGCCTTTGTCCATATATATGTCCAAGTAATTTCGTACTTTTATATATTTGCTCCTTCCAGTCCTTCTTAATTGATAGACTTAAATATTTCATATTTTTTCATTTATAAAAATGTATATAAAAGCCCTGGCTGGTGTAGCTCGGTGGATTGAGCAAGGGCCTGTGAACCAGAGGATCGCGGTTCGATTCCCAGTCAGGGCACATGCCTGGGTTGTAGACTAGTTCCCAGCAGGGAAATCACGAGAGGCAACCATGCATTGATATTTCTCTCCTTCTCTCCTTCCCTTCCCCTCTAAAGATAAATAAATAAAATCTTTAAAAAGTGTATATAAAATATTTTGTCATATATCCTTTCAGTCTTTTATATATATAATATTTGCATGTTACATATAAATTATATAGATTTGTGATCATACTGGATTTACAAGTTCTTAAAACTATAGCATATTTACCCACATCAGTGAAAATTGTCAAAAATGTAATTTTAAGGGTTGTATAATATTTTATCATATGGATTTGCATAGTTTACTTAACCATTCTGCTGTATTATAGAAGTAACACAGTTAGTTGTTTCCAATTTCTTGTGATTTTAAATAATGTGTGATGAATGTGTTTTTCTGGAATTCTTGGTTTTCTTTCATTAATTCTTTGGAATGAATTTCAAACAGTGAAAATATTTTATGCATTCCACTGATTAGTGATGAGTACAAGTATGGATGCTTTCTTGCTTCTAACCTGTCAACTAAACATTGTTCAGTTTCCAGTGACTATGAATTTGTCTCTTCCATGAGATAAGCAACTCTCTTTTCTCCTTAAGATGGTCTTTTCTCCAATTACAAGCCATTCAATTGTACACATGCTATCAGTTTCCATATTTCCTATATTATTCCCTGACATATGAGGAAAAAACCCAGTAAGGATTGAGAAAATTAAAGCTCTTGCCTATACTTTATTCTCAGAATGTATTATTTTTATAAATAATGAAAGCATATTTTTCACCCTAACTATAAGTATTTCAATAAGCAACAATGTTCCCTTTCATTTTTCAGTCTTTATGGTATGGTCTGTGGTTTGTCAGAGACTAGAGGCATTCCTGTACCAGACACCATTTTCGTAAACATGGTCTTCAGCTTTCTACCTGCCCACTGGTGATACAGGTGCTCTTTACCCTCATTCCAGTCCGGGTGTTCCACCAGCAGTGTCTCCTTATGGAGAGCAAGCTGGGATAAAGTATCGCTCTTAAGCATCAGTCCTAAACTCAGTCACGTGAGATGGAGAATGAATGGCTTGGTTTGACACTCCCAGTTTTCTCTTTTCCAGCTCAAGACATTATTCAGACAGTGATTCCCATTTCAACACGTGCACCTTACATGTAGTCAAGGCTCCCATAAATTCTCAGGTATATGGTATATTTCATGTTCTTTAACTCGATAAGAATATGTATAAAATAATGGTAAAAAACATAGAAATAATCAGACATCAGGCTTTCTAAAGCTGCTGCAACTTCAGGAAAATCACTCTTTGATCATTGTTCCCAAAAGACCTGATATTTTTTAAATTAAAAAATCTTGCAGTATAGTTGTATTATTTCAGTCCTACTAATGGGAAGTTCTCATGGAAAAGAAATTAAGTAAGGAGGAACACATTGCATTTAACCCTTTTATTTCAAATCAAATCTATCCTTTGAGAATTACATTATTGTTATGATTTTTCTGGCCATGTTACTCTCTATAATTACTCTCCCTACTGTTGTATGTTTCTTTAACCTACATCTTTATAGCATTGTTTCTCATGTGTATATTCTGTCTAGTTCATAATCCTATATAACAGGAACTACATCTAATTCTTCAGTTTTTTGACTCCCTACAGGTCCAAGAAATAACTGGCTCACCATATGTACTCAGAAATAGTTTTGGAATTAAAAATTTTAATTTTGGGAGAATTACAAAGCAGAATGATAAAGCCAGAAAGAGTTCTGGACACTGAGACCTAGAAAGGCTGAATTATTTGCCTAGAGTCACACAAGTCTCTATGCATTCATTGCAAAAGTGCTTCTCTCCAGTCCCATTTCCAGCGATGTCTTTGTTAGATCTCCAAGATTGGTGTAAAATCTTTGTATGGGTTGCTTAAAAGACAGCAAAGCCTATTATGATTGTTTGGCTTGCTGGAATTAGTTTACATATAAGAAAGGTACACTTTGATCCCAGAGTCTGGATAATTCCTTCTAAGACCATGCACTGGCTCTTACATAGATACAGACATAAACAAATTCATCCCAGAGAGTCAATGGAAGCTTTTCTCAGATACTGATTTATGTTTAGGAACTGATGGTATATATTTAGAAGGTCTCTTTCCTAATTCTCTATATTAGCAATTGGGATAGTTCCAAGAATCATGAACTTAAAGTCAGCATTTCATTAAAACAATCCAGAGAGCAAGTCAAATTTTTCTGCCGTCCAAGGAAGGGATAGCTGTGAAATATCTATAAGCAGAGTTAAGCAGAAGGGCCAGTGTCTTTGATGACTGCACTGCTCTGAGCTCTCCAGGATGGCCCGTGGAAATGCCCAGTGTTTGTGGTCATGGCTTCACCAGCTGCGCATGAAAATCCCAAGGATCTTATATGTCAGCCAGGCTACAATTTTTCCCTTTAATGACCATCGAGACCTAGTGCCTTATAGAGATGCACCTCTTAACCGTTTTTTTCTTTAAAAGTCATTCTTTATAAATCACTGGGGTGTTTTTATTAGTTTGTGTATTTTTAGAAATTTGGGGTGGCGAGAGAAGAAACACATCCTATTAGAAATTCTGGAATTACACTATTGAAGACCTTTTAATACCTCTTTTCTTGTTTACTACCCCAATTTTTAATTTGTAAGAGGTATTGTGGGTGACTTGTAGGTACAAGAACACAGAGCCTACACTTTAGCAGGAACTTTGTAATGGGATATAGTATGGAAAAAACATCCTAACATCCCAGGTTAGTTCTGGAATATTTCTCTCATGAAAATTTCTCAGTAATCCTTTCTAGATATTTTTCTATTTGCAGGCTTAATATTTGCCATCTATCTTTCCAAGAGGCATACAAACAAGAATTTTTTTTAAATATATTTGAGCTCTTTGGAGGAAATGATGCTGTACAAATATGTCATTTTGGAATTGACGTTTTTCCTATAGGAGGAAGGGAGAAGCTGAGAAATTTATAGTACTTGAAAAAAATAAGCGGGGCAAGGGGAGTGTCTGAAAGAGAGAGAGAGCAAGAGAGCAAGAAAGAGCTCGACAGTGTCCATATTTCATGGACAAAAGTCCCTCTTCCTTGGGCCATGTAAACCCTACAATACCTGGACTTAAGGCAAGTTGGGAAGTGGGGGGTGTCATTGAGCAAGTGCCACTCACTGCCTTCCACTGTCCCCGGGGCCAGCATCTCCATGCAGGGGTCCAGAAGGCTGTTTTTGGCTGTTGCATCTGGAACTCTAGTTACTGCAGTGATCAAATCATTCCTTAGGGCATCCCAGATGGAGAGGAAAAAATTGAACTCCATTTAATTTTTACTATCATAGAACTTCTGTTTTCTCAAGTTTTGATAAGGAGCTTACTATATCTTATTTAAACTATAAGAAAATACCCAGTTTCATGAGATGAGCTTTTATATTCTAAGACAGAGCCTGGCATCCATCGTTTAAAGCATGCTTCAAGACCTAGACGTTCTAAGTTCATAATGACAATGAGACAGTGAAGAAGCTGGCAGGTACCTGAAAAATAACACAACAGTAAATATTCATGTACAGAGTTTAATGGGACAAAGTCAGAAAACATTTATCCACTGAATTGTGTTTTTTTTAATCTTGGAAAATTCTCTTCTATTTACCCTTATGAGTTTTCTCAACATTTATTTATATAATTTTCTGATCTTTAAAGTATTGCGCTGGAAGGAAAGCCATTTAGCTTTTAATGACTATTTCCATCGTTTGAGGTATGATCCCCTGGGTCCTTCACCCCATGTTGAAAAGAACTATTGTACTTCAGTGGCCTATCATAGGACAAAGTACAAACATCCCTCAATTCATTATTCTGGAGCTAGGCAGGTTCTATGCTTCACATGTCAAGTTAGTAACAGCAGCAATGCAGAGGAATTCTCCTCTAGCTAAAACATCCCATCAAAACTCCTTTACCAAGCCTGTCCCTACCCTGTTAACTGCTCTGGGTAACTTTTAATACAATACCTAGATGCAAGTATATGTATTCACTAATGCTAATTATCTTTAAATATTACTCATAGTTAGCTATTGTGTTATTTTTATGTATAAACTTCTTTCATTTGCAAATTTAAATTAAACCCCATAAAATCCCACTGAAACAAATTCTTAATCCATATATATTAGTCTGCTTGGGCTGTCATAATAAAATACCACAGACTTGGTGGCTTAAACAACAGAAATTTATTATCTTCAAGTCCTTGAGACTGAAAGTCCAAGATCAAGTTCCCAGTGGAGCTGGCTCCTGGTGAGACCTATCTTCTCTGGCTTGCAGACAGCTGCCTCCTCCCTGTGTTCTCACATGGACTGCTTAGTGTGCGCATGAGAGGAGGGATCACTCTAGTGTCTCTTTTTCTTCTTATAAGGACATCTGGCCTATCACATTAGGGCTCCACCTAATGACCTTATTTAACCTTGATTGCTTCCTTAAAGATCCTATCTTCAAATATATCCTCACTGGGGATTAGGGCTTCAATATGCATGAATTTAGGGGAGACACAATTCAGTCCATGACAACAGATGAAAGATTAGAGGTAGAAGAAGAACCAGTAGTACATGCTTCCAAATTTTTGACTTTCTATTACTTGCTTTTGTTACCTTTCGCTTGTGATGAGGCACATAATTTAATGTGTTTGTAAAGAGCCCAGGGCTTTTCAAATACCGTAGGGATTTAATCATAAGAAACTAAAATCATAGAATCACTAAACTTTTAAGAAATAATATAAAATGGAGAAAGATTTTCTTAAGATGCCATAAAACCAAGATTCCAAAATGGAAAAAAGTCTGACTGGATAAAAACATGAAAGGTCTGTAAGGCATAAAAAAATAAGAAATCTGAATATGATTAAAACACAGGAAAGAGTAGAGAAATATTTTAGATACATATAAGAGCTAAGGGGCCAATTTTCTTAATGTACAAAGAACTTCTATAAATCAACGGCAAAAAGATAACACTTCAAAAAATTAGCCAAGGACATGATAAGCAGTTCACAGAAAGATACTGATGAACAAGAAGCCTATAAAAATAACCATACATTGTCTTGTAATGAAAGAAACGCAGATTAAGATGATAATATGACACCGTTTTCTATCTATAAGAATGTGAGAGATAAATATGGTTATTAGCAATGGTCTGAAAATTAGGTCATTACCAGTTGTGTATCCTTTTGTTACACAACTAGTGAAAATATATAACAGTGCAATCTCACAGAAGCTAAATTGGAAGTACCTGTCAAAATAAAATATGCACAAATCCTTTAACCCAGCATTTCCACACCATAAATAATCATACACATAAGGGAAGTTGTATGTAAAAAAGTATTCCGTGTAACACTGTTTATATAGTATTTCCTAGTGCTGCCATAACATAACGTCATTCACTGGGTGGCTCAAAAAAAGAGAAATTTATTTTCTCACTGTTCTGGAGGCTAGAAGTCTAAGAAGAAGATGCTGGCGGGTTTGGTTCCTTCTGAGACCTCTCTTTTTGGCTCGCAGATAGCCACCTTCTCCCTGTGTCCTCACATGGTTTTTTTCTCTGTGCTGATCCCTGGTGTCTCTGAGTGTCCTAATCCCATTTTCTTACCAAGACACCAGTCAGACTGGGTTAGGAGCCACCCTAATGCTTTTATTTTAACTCATTTACCTCTTTGAAGGCCTTATCTTCAGGCACAGTCACATTCTGAGGTATTGGGAGAACAGACTTACACATATGAACTTGAGAGGGGGTACAATTATATCCATAAGTTTTTAAGATAGAAGAAAAAATCTATTAACAATAGAATCTGGTTATTACAGAACATTTATATAATGTAATAGTATGTTGTCATTAAAAGAGCAATAGTTAGAACTGTATGTAATATTAGGAAAAACACACTCCAGATGAATTATTGAGTAAAAAGCAAATTCAGAGCAATATGTATAATAATATTTAATTTGTGAGAGAGAAAAAAGGTATAAATATACTAGGGGGACTCCCCCAAAATGAAGAATCTTCTGGAGGGCAGGACCCTTGTAGTACTGGCTTCCCTCACTAGGTGAGTGTTCTAGGAACCCATCTATATCCTTGTACCAGCTGGTGTTGTTGTGAGAGGCTGAGTTGGGCTTCAGTGAATGTTTCTGAAGGCTCTTTCAACGTGTTTGCCCATTTCATGATGGATGACTTACAAGTGCACATGCCCACACCATGCTGAGTGCCCAGCAGTTTTGGACCAAAACAAAAATGTCACGGTCCCCACACTCTACCCTTCATATCCAACTGGTTTCACCCCCAACAACATTTTTTTGTTTCTCCAGATGAAAAAAGTCCTCAAAAGAGATGTTTGTTCCATGTGGAAGAGGTGAAACAAACAAAAAAATGCCAGGAAGAAAAGGCATCAAAATCGAAGAGTTCAAAACTGTTTTGAGCAGTGGAAAAATGTTTCAATAGGTGTATTGTATCAAATGAAGAGTACTTTGAAGGTGACTGAAGTTTAAACATGTAAGAATAAATACACAATTTTTTGTAACAAATTCTGAGGGTTTTTTGGTCCCTTTCATATATACAATATTTCAGTAATTATATATAAGAAAGTACCATGTGAAGCTAGGATATTAGAGAATAGATACCCTTCTGAACTATTTGAAATTGTTATCATGATTATGTATTATTAACAATGTATTTTAGCCCTGGCTGGTGTAGCTCAGTGGATTGAGTGTGGGCTGTGAACCAAAGGATCTCGGTTTGATTCCTTGTCAGGGCGTATCCCTGGGTTGCGGATGAGGTCCCCAGTGGGGGCCATGTGAGAGGCAACCACACATTGATATTTCTCTCCCTCTCTTTCTCCTTCCCTTCTCCTTTCTATAAAAATAAAAAAAGAAAATATTCAAAATAAAAGGAACCTGAGATATAATTTTTTAAAATGTATTCTTTTTTTAATGTATTTTATTGATTATGCCATTATACTTGTCCCATTTCCCCCTTCACTCCCCTCCACCCAGCACACTCCGTCCCCCTCCATTCCCCACTTTTGTTCATGTCCATGTGTCACAAGTTCTTTAGATTCTGTATTTTCCATAGTATTCCTGCCCTCTCCCCTGTCTATTTTCTACCTACTGTCTATGCTACTTATTCTCTGTACCTTCTCCCCCCTTCTCCTCCTCCCACTCCCCTGTTGCTAACCCTCCATGTGATCTCCATTTCTATGGTTCCGCTCCTGATCTAGCTGTTCTCTTAGTTTGCTTTTGTTTTAGGTGTGGTTGTTAATAACTGTGAGTTTGCTGTCTGTCCTTTCACTGTTCATATTTTTTTATCTTCTTTTTCTTAGATAAGTCCCTTTAACATTTCATATAATAAGGGCTTGGTGATGATGAACTCCTTGAATTTGACCTTATCTGAGAAGCACTTTATCTGCCCTTCCATTCTAAATGAAAGCTTTGCTAGATAGAGCAATCTTGGAGGTAAGTTTTTGCCTTTCATGACTTGGAATACTTCTTTACAGCCCCTTCTTGCCTGTAAGGTGTCTTTTGAGAAATCAGCTAACAGTCTGATGGGAACTCCTTTGTAGGTGACTGTCCCCTTACCTCTTGCTGCTTCTAGGATTCTCTCCTTCATTTTAATCTTAATGTATTCTAATTTAAAAACAACTTATCAATTATTCACAATTATCCCCATAACTATATGCAAGCACTTTCACAAAATGATTTGATAGCTCCTGTCATTAGGAAGTATCTGTTTCTTCACCCCTTCAATTTGGTTGCCATGTCATTTCACTGGACCAATAAACAGAGTGAAAGTAAGGTTGTATGACTCTGAGACTTGCTGCTGTCCCCCGTACCCAGACAGCCAGCGTGGCAGCTTTCCACAAATATACAGAGGAGTCCAACTGAGACCAGAGGAACCACTAGCTGAATCCAGCCCCAATTGCCAGATTACAGAATTGTGAATTATAAAGTGATTGTTATGTTAAACCCTGGAGTTGTGAGGTTGTTTGCTATGCAATCAGAGGTAACTGAGGTCCTAACTAATCAAACCGAGTTAAAAACAAAAGCACAAAGCAGTAAATGACTCTCTTAAAATTTTGAATCTCTATTTTTATGTTTGAATGCTACTATGTTTAATATTTAGGCATCTGATAAATATTTGTTTTAAAAACAAATGAATAAATTGGGTGAAAACTGGTAGCTTTGTCTTCAAACCACACATCCCCTGATGTGTAAATAAGACATTGCAACCATGTGAGTCAGGCTCTCTTTTCAGAGTCATAGTGACAGCCATATGCCCAGAGCACTTTCATTATCTACCTAAGGAATTCTGTGAGACTGAAAAAATGTATGATTTAGTCGGTAACATTTATTGAAAACCACAAATTATAGAGTAATACACAGGAGAAGGAGAGAAAATACTTTAGACATAAAGGTTGACCTCAAGAAATACCTAAACCAACTCTGAAAACTATATATAAATATATGGATACATAAGAATATATATAGCTATGTTTAACAAAAATAAAATTCACGGAGCAAGCACTGTGTGTGATGGCAGTGGTGGGGGAAGACCACATGACTGTATTTTCTGACCAAAGCAATGTTCTAACTGGACCTCGTAGCCTGCCCATGTCTATTGATAGCTCCTCTACCTGCTCACTGTCCTTGCAATCATATTCCCACACTTTCTGAGTCCCAGATTGCCTGATTAAAACAATGCAAGTGTTTCCATGTAGCAAATGCATGGAGATTTCTCCCTCAGGCAAAGATACTGGGGTGTAATTCATGTCTTTCAGGCTCTTGCTTGTATTTCACTGACTCCTCTGCCGGTGTGCCCTGTTCCACTTCGAAGAGGTAGAGATTAGACCTGCATTTGTGTTCTTGGCTGCAAAAAAAATCATTCTCCCTGTGTCCTTTTTATGAACCATCACATTTTTCCATGATGATGGGCATTCTGGTCAGTGGAGCATAGTAGAGAGATTATTATTCATTGTAAGCACTGCATTCTGGTCTTGTCTTACAGAAAATAAATGGCAAGAGGACCATGATAAGTAGGTCTCGGTTAGATCTTAAGACTGTACCCTGAAAGGCTTAATGGATGCCCTTCTGGAAAGTAGCTGCTTTCTGGGGAAAAAAAAAGTTGTGTGAGATCAGGGAGCTGATTTTTTTTTCAGTGTCAATTCTGGGTTGAGGTGGCCAACACTGGGACCTCAGAACCCTGATTTAAAGTGGTTGTGGGAATGGCGTGCCAGCTGAGAAGGGATCTTATGAGCAGAATGCCAGCCTTTTGTCGGGGATGAGTTCACACACAAAAGACTGGTTGACCTTATAATGTTTTCAGTCTATATCTAGGGTGTGTGAGTTTGCTATGGGAAGAAGTTAGATTTCTGAAAGTCTTCCCATCCTTTACCTTCCTTTACCTCACCCATTTCCCATATATTTATAATGAGAAAATAAAATAGATACCTCAAAAAGTCAGTCTTAACATCTTGTTTTGTTGCAATTTAAAAAATCACTCTGGATTTTCTTTGAAACTCAGAAATGTGATGCTGTATTCTAGGATCAACTTTAGAGAACGCTGATCAAACTAGAGTTTCCCCAAGGATAAATTTTCTTTACTTCTCTCAAATCTTTGTTTATATTAAATCATTTTCTTTTACATTTTTGTCACATGAAGTTGTTTGTTGTTTGCCACTAAGGCCCTTTCAACTATTCCCATCCTAGTTTACTTCTACAAAAAGCTCTTCTTTCCTCTGAAAGCGGATTATCAGAGAAAGCACTTATCCATTTTCTCTTTAAGCACAGTGTGGGACCTTTAGTTGGGTGTTCTGAGCTCACAGTTGTAAGAGGCTTTATGAGGGATATTTAAAACATGGGTCCATCTAGCTGGCTTACAGCTTGAGAAAAATGGTACCTGCAGAGTTTAAGTGGCTTTTCCAAAGTCACAAGTCAGATACTAAAAGATCTAAAGTGGAAACCCAGGTCCTCTTGGCTTTGAATTTCCTGTCCAGGAACACTGGACTCTAATCCAGCAATTAATTGATGTGTGTTGATTCATTCATCCATTCACCTTCCCTGAGTGTCTGTTATGTGCTAGACAGCATTCTGAGTATAAGGGATAATATACCATGGAAAGAAACAAAAACAAGCTAAATGAGAACAATCAGAGGCTACTTATTAAAAACAAACGGAGTCAGCCACCATCGTTTGTATTTAATGGAGACTTCAGAGCACGCAAGGGACTGGGAAAGCGCTATAATGGGGGGGTTGGGGGAAGAGGGCTTCCGGTAAGCTCTGAGGCTTTGGTGTGAGTAAGCTGGAGGTAGGTTAACAGGGAGTGGGGCAAGTGATGGGCCTGGGGAACATATTGTGCTTTCTCTGGTGGGTCCTGAGTTGGAAATAGATACAAAATTAGAGAAACTAGCAGTCATTGACCAAGCCCTGACAGTCCTGCTGACCATCTGGACCAAAGAGCTATACTTTCATCTTCTGAATTGGTTGCTGCAGAGATGGAGGGCAAGAATTCTGTTGTCATACATGGTATGGCCATGGTTTGTTTATGTATTCGGTCCCTTGGTGGAGAACCAGAGAATCTGTGCCTCCTCTCATGGAGCTTACAGTCTAGTACAGAAGGGAGATGATGAAGAATTCATCAGTCCTTAGAAAATGCTAGGAAAAAAGCACCCCTGGGTGCCAAAGGAGGTTGATCCTTAATAGTAGACTTGGCGTGGTGGGGAGTCAAGGAGTTTTCCTGAGCAACTAACTTGAAGCTGGTCCCCACATAGAAAGTAGAAGTTGCTTAAAAGTAAAATCAAAATTTTATCACTGAGGGTGTTTGTGAGCTTTTTCAACTACAACTGTCAACAGTAAAGTATGTTCTCACAAAAAGGATATTAGTTCTCTTCTCCACCTCTGATCAGAATCAGACAACTCAAGAGTTTATGCTGATTTTTCCCCTCACACCATAGCAACAAAATCAGAGGGGCACTCATTGTGAGTCCTCCTGTTGTGTCTTAAAACAAAACAAAAGGGACCCAGAAAGGGCAGCATTTAACATGAAAATAGTATCCTGACCTCCTTGGACTAAATGTTGTTAATCAAGTTTAAATTTAGCTCCCACACAGCCTCAAAAGAAAAGGAGACAGCCAGGCCCAGAGAGGAAAAACTTGGGAGCGCCTCACAGGCAGGGAAAACAAGCGTCAAGTGCACCAGGGCCGCCTGTAAAAACAAATGGTGCTGATGAGAAGGCTGGCCACCAGAGAGCTCATTAGTAATCAGACGCAGCCACAGGGGCTGTCTCCCACGGGTCCAGGCCAGCGTCACCGCAGACAGAGGCTGTGACTCAGTGGTCAGCCTGCTGCCACACTCGGAGACTGCTCTCCCGCTCAGAGGACACCCTCCAGGGGCTTGGACAGAGAAGGGGAGAGGGCAGGCAGCCAGGAAATGCCACAGGCAAAGTGAAGAAAAGCGAAGCTATTGTCCTTATCTACCCACTGATAACCAATAATGAGGGATGGGGAGAGGCATCACGGGAAGCGACTGAAAGTCAACAGGATTAAAATGAGGGCCAGAGCAGCTGCCGCACTTTTGTTTCAGTTTTGTGACTCCCAAGGCTGTTCCCACTCTTCGGAAGCTGAAGAACAACCCCTTAGTATCAAACCTAGTCTGTGGTCTTTTATGTAAGTAGGGAAATACACACACACACATACACACACACACACTGCCTTGCCTTTGGTAAACAGTTTAAATGAATTTGTATTTTCTTTCCTCAACAGCAGCTACATGCATGGGAAAACACTGGGTATGCCTAGTTTACAATTATTGGCACCGCCCTCCACCATCTCTTCCCCCACCCCTGGAAGCTCCCAGATAGAAAATGCTGTGATACTCAATTGAAAAAAGTGAAAGGGGGAAGCTAGCATTTATTGAGAACCAATATATGCTATTCTTGGATAAGCCAGGCATTAGTTATGGAATAGAAAATAGCTAACTTGGAGAAATTAGGACACTGCATCAAGTTACACACACTCTTCGTACGTGTGAGCAAGATTTTTTTTATTAAATGCAGTACTCGGTACTTCACCGTATTCCTACTTGTTAGATTAATTAAACAAGAAGGCCTTTAGACTGAGGTGGTTCTAATGTGTTAGCAGTCTAAGTAAGCAAACTAGGCTTAAGCTTGTAAAAGTGTCAAGGTTAAGAAATCAAAACTTAAGGGCAGAAAAACCACAAAGAGCCTACTGGCTTTTCCAAGTAAAGTAAACTTCTAAGCTATAGCCAATCAAATAATTTTCCTGCTCTGTGTCCACCTCTTCTCTATAAACTTTTTCCCCTAGCTCCTGTTGGTGTGTCACTCTGAGCAACTTCTGGGTTGGTGCTGCCCGTTTCAAATAGAGTTTTGCTCAAATAAACTGTTAAAATTTTAATATGCCTCCGTTTATTTTTCAGCATATTTAAATCCATCCAACTTCACCAGGAGCTGGTTGACCACTTCTCACGCACCTTTGTGAAGTAGGCTTGCATCTTGCCCCTGGTGGGACTTTGGGTCCTTTGTGTCCTACCTGCTAATGATGGGGTGCGGCAGTGATGAGAGGTTGAAGAGGGATCGGGGCTTCTTGGAAATGAGAGGTTCATGAGCAGCATATTGTAGGAACTTAGACCAGAGAGTTCAATGTTAGGACTATAAAAAACTTGACATGAGGAACGAGCAGTTGGGCCATTGTCCTCACCCAGTTTTATGCTCTCTCAGTGTCCGAGGACTGTTGAATCTTCTCTTCCTGGGCACAAGTTTCCAAGTGTGCTCCAATTCCTCCACACCCTTCAGAAATCCCCTTGGAACACAATGGCCAATGTGAGAGGCCCATCTCAGGCCTGAACCCCATCCTTGCTTTCACCAAAGTTGCTTCGTGTTAGATTCCCTAGGTCAATTTTGCTTGAAGAAGGTTGTCTTTGCTTTAAAAAAAAAGTTGAAAGCCCATATACTAAATACATTTAGAGCCTGGTTGGTAATGGGCCCTCGAAAAATACTTCTTGGCCAAGGATAGACTACTTGAACCACAAATGATTTTTCCAGACCAGCTATATCTAATTCTTATTGTAAATAACAACATGATCTCACTTATATGTGGAATCTAATGAATAAAATAAACTAACAAACAAGATAGAAACAGAAGCACAGATACATGGAACAGACTGAGAGCTGTCAAAGGGAATGGGGGGACAGGATGAAAGAATGTTAAGAGATTAGCCAAAGAACACATATGCATGACCCTTGGATGTGGACAATGATGTGGGATTGCCTGGGGTGGGAGGGCTGGGGAACAACTATAAGAAAAAGCAGGAACAACTATAATAGCATAAACAATAAAATGCTATAAACTAAGTGCATAAAATATAAGCTAGTATTAGAAACATTTATGTGTGTTCGTAGGAGATGAAACCTGATTGGTTTGGTTGAGGTTGGAACATTAGGGAAATCAGGCTGCTGTTGCCTGACCCACATGTGAGGTTAAGGAGATCTCTTGGGAGTCAGGGAGGCATATGAGCTCTGTCCTACCCAAGATACTTAGTCAATTCGCATGTTCAACCCTGGACTATTAGACCCTTATTTTTTTCAGTTGGAAACTGATCAGCTTCATAGTCCCTTCCACTCTGATAGAACAGAGACATTATACGGCCTCTGGGAAGTCACCTTTACCTCGCACACATTCTCCAGGAGTTTTCCATACCACACATAGCTACAGAAGTAACTTCCTCAGATATGTTCGTTGACGGTGGGAGGAGATACAGGACAGGTTCAATGCCCTGTGGGGGGAATATTGCGTTAATGAGCAAAGCATGGTGAGGTGAGCAGCATATCTCCCCTCTAGGAAAGAGTAGCAATAGCTGCCATTTATCGGACCCTTACTAAGAACCAAGCACTCCGTGATTCACCCCTCTCAAGCAGTTACCATAACCATGTTACAATGGGTGGCTGTGGCTTGCTTCAAGTGCTTGAACGGCTCTCCACTCTAATTGGAAATGAATCTAAGTACTTTATCACCATTCCAAGACCCTGAGTATTCTAGCTTATCACTTTCTATGACTGGATATTCTCTTTTCACTCTCTCTTTTGCTAGCCCTGCTCCCATCTTACAGTCTTCTTCCTGTCCCTTGGCAGTAAAAGCTTATTTGGGGTCATGCAGTCCTGCTACCCTTCCCCCACAGCTTTGCACGGTTGGAGCCTTCACATCATTTGGGCCTCTGCTCAGCTGTACACCCCTCCCTAAGGGACCTCACCTGTCCATCTAATAAAGTAGCCTGTCCCTCCCTGACCCTTGGGTCATTCCATCTCATTATCCTGTTTCATTTTTTAAGTCTTATTCACCAATCTCAGAAACTTACTTATTTGTTTCTTTGCTTATATGTTTGTTTGCCTTCTCCACTTAAGGTACACTATAGGAGGATTTGTTGAGATTTTATTCCTAGGAACTTCATACATATTTGTTGAATGACTAAGTGAAGGATTGAGTGTTAAGGTGTCTGCACTAGATCACAAGCTAGCTCAGGCTGAGCCAGCCATAAACCCAGGCGTGTCTGTCTCTATTCTTAAGAAACTACCCTCATAGACAGAGGGTGCCAGAAGTGGTGGAATCCGAGACAGGATGATGCCAAGTGGCACAGCGTTTTTTATTCCATAATTTAGCTGGGGCTAGAGCTGCGCGTGTTCTAAAGCAGTGGTCCTCAAAGAGAGAGAGACTCACCTCACTGTATCAGAATCACCGGAGAAGCTATTGAAACTGTGGCCTATCGGCCCCTAACCCAGGTCTACTGAGTGAGACTCTAGCGATGCTATCACATCGCTAGCATTGTTGGCATTTTCAACAAGATTTCGCAGTTTCCTCACAGACTACAGGCTTAAAAGAAATTTGCTCTTGGCTGTGTTAGTTTATTTCTTTAGATAGCTGATGTGTATAAAGATATACATCACTGGCCAAGACAGGCACCTATGTCTCAGGACAGCTCTCATTTGGAGCAGGGACAAGACAACTGTCTCCTGGGTTAGGACTCAGAGCCCCTCATCCCTAAGGCAGCTTCCTCCTCCACAGCATCTGCCCCATAGTTTTTACAATCAGAAATAAAGGTGTTTACCTCTCTTTTCTGCAGATCCTCATGGGACTCAGTCCTCTTAGAACTATGAATCTGGTTGATGAGAGAGTAATTTCAACCTGGCCTGTGTGGCTCAGTTGGTTAGGTGTCGTCCCACAAACTAAAAAGCTGCCTGTTCTACTCCTGCTGGGGTCACATACCTGAGTTACGGGTTTGGTACCTGGTCCGGGGCCTATGGAAGGCAGCCCATCAATGTTTCTCTCTCCCTCTTTCTCCTTCCCTTCCTCTCTAAATTCAAACATTTAAAAAAAGAGAGTAATTTCAATTTGGAGACTTTAAATGCTTAGAGGAGCTTTTGGAAAGAATGTTATTTGAGATTTCTTTATTATACGTGAGAGCATGTCGGAAGCTAATAAGTCAGATAAAAGGCTTGGCCCATTTTATTCCTTGATAGACCAAGGAAGGAGTAGATGAACTTTAAATAATAATTGTGTTTAAACCATCTTAAATGAGCACCCTAAAGGCTTGCTTTGATGATTTGATCTTGAGATTCTTTTGCCTTAAACTTTCTTAGCTTTGGATGAATTACCTGCTCTAATTTGTTACTTTAAAGTTTAGTTTACAAACAAAAATCTAAGCAAAGCCATTTTTCCAGGTTACCAAATGAAATGATCTGAATAATGGAGCATTTTCTACACAGCTTGATGTTTAGACCACAAGGATGGGAAATCTTTTACCTGGATTCTTGTCAGTTGACCTCAACAACTTTCACTTTCCATGGACTTAAAACATTGGTTTTTGCCTGACTTGAAACCAAGGGAAAAACAAAGTTTCACCTGCAACTTTGCCCAGAATTTTCCTTTGTGGTTTTAAGTTATGATTTTAGGTTTCAAAAATGAGTTTACAGTTCTGGCTGACTCCTTATGTGTTATAGATATCAGAGTGCATTCCTGAACATTTGTGTGAATATTTTAAGGCAGAATTTCAGAGAGAAATCTTAGATGGCTCATCTGAATATATTAAACTTATTTCAGGGGTTATGATAGTGACCTTTTAAAGGAGTTTATCAAAAATACAGTGCTCTAAACTGCGCTTTGCTATCAACTACACAGTTTTAGCATCTCTTCATGACATCACATTTTGGAAGGGGGGTTTTGTGCCTTTGCCAATGTCCCAGACCCAGTCCTTCCTGTGATATTCTGGTGACGCAGAACCAACCCTTTGAAGGATGTATCCATTAGACTATTTGGGTTGCGAGTATAGAAAACGCAAGCTAAATTGGCTTAGAAATAAAATATTTCCATTTCTTCGACATCCTCTCATGTGTGCCCTTGTTCGACTTAGTTCTCACACCAGCTTTCCTCATGATGAAATGTCTCCCCATGGTACTGGGATTATGTCCTCCCCGATTTATGACTCCTACCAGAGTCAATGACAGGTAGATACATCAATTGTTTTCTTCCTCCTTTTTTCAACTAACATTGTGCTTGGAGATCATTCCTAATTTTATACCTAATGCCACCACTTTTTAAACGACTCCATGGTGCTCCAGTGTAATTATGTAAGCAGTCCTTAATGATGAATATTAAAACACTTTCTAATCTTTGGATATCGTAACACTGCTACAGTGAATATTCACATAGATATGCAAGCATATCTCCAGGATACATTCCTAGAAATACAATTGCTAAATGAAAGAGTACAGGCCCTTAACAACATTTTCTTAATATGCCTAGCCAGTGTCATTCAGGTGGTTGGGCATTGTACTGCAAACCAAAATGTCACAGGTTCAATTGCCAGTCAGGCCTCAGTTCCTCCATCAATATAACAAAGAGATTGGGACAAAATTTCTAATGTCCCTTTCAAATTTTAGAATGTGTTGGTTCCACAATGTGTGCGTATAAAGGGTGGGATGGCAGATACAAAACTCCTGCTTGTCTAGAAGGAAAGTATTTTAGTAAAATATCCACATTGCAGTGATGTCTGCCTTCTCCCCACCCTGGCAGGTAAGACTGGGTTTCTGAAGATTTTCTTTCTCTTCTCTTCCCCCATTCCTTTACACAGCTGCTTCCTGCCCCCCTCCAGAAGTCACTGATTCCTTTTGTGTTCAGATTTCTCCATCTGTGAAATGTGAGGTTGAGTGCCCACCTGCCTCCCAGGGGTATTCTGTGTCTGACTCCATTACAGAGCATTCACTGTGCCGACCATTATCTACAAGCTAAGTTGGGCATTTCCTTCCTTTCCTTTCTTGATCATAATTTGATCCTAACTTCCTTGGGAGCCTCTTGTCTTTACAATTTGTCAGTAGTTCTAATCCTGTTTTAACATAATTTAGAGCTATGGTGATGCTAATGATGTCATTGATAACGAACTGAGGATTGGCAGAGAGCCTTTTAAAAAGAGTGTTCTAAAAGTGAAGAGAGGAGTCTAAAAACAAATAACCAAAACAACCTCTCCTAAAAAATCCCTTAGGGATAGATAACACAGAAAAAGAACCTATTTAAATAAGATAATTTGCACAAGATAGGGTGACCAGATAAAACACAGGACATGCAGTTAAATCTGAAGTTGAGATAAACAGAGAATAAATTTTTAGTGTAAGTATGCCTCATGCTAGGGCACACCCCATGTCCATACTGAAAAGTTGTTTGTTGTTTAACCGACATTCAAATGCACCTGGGTGTCCTGTGTTTGTTAAATCTGGCAAACTTCACAAGACATTTAAGAGCAAGCTTTCTGTCCAGTACTTCTGCCCGAGATAAACTGAGGTCCCAGCATGTGGCTGGGATTTTTTTAGTTCTTCAAATGTTAAACAGAGAAATACTCCAAAGCTGACAAGGGGAAAAGGTTGAAACTTCTCCCTGGCTTTAATGTTAAAAAGTTTGTGGGAAAACAGTAGATATTGTTGCACTGAACTCTTAGAGTCCATGGATATTTGGTCCCAGAAAAAACGAACAAAAAATTGGCAATGCAATGAGCAGTTGCAGTTCTCGTATGTTTAACGGAGACAGTACAGGAATTTTCTAAAGCTTTATAAATTATAGTATTTAAGGAGTTCTGTTGACAGTATTGATAAACAATGGGAAGATGCAGATATTTTGAGCAAGTCTTTGGTTTTAAAGCCCTCGGTGCCAAAGATAAGTCTGCGCCATAGTGGGCACCGACTCTCTGCTCCTTCTATCCAGGACCCTGTGACAGTCGCCAGCGAAAGGCTTCAGCAAGTGCCGGCAGAGGGTTGTCTCCATGCACACTGGCGCTCTCCCCGCCGCCTCAAAGCAGCGTCTGTGACATCCGCATTCCCTACAGCCATGTCAATGTTGAACTGTGAGCGATGTTCGATTCATTGACCAGTGTGACAATTAGACAATCAGCTTCTTACTTGCTTTGCAAAAAACAAAAAAGGACTTTAATCAAACGTTGATCAGCAAATGAAATAATCAGAAAAAAATGCAAAAAAAAAAAATCAAGAAGTGTGACTAGCTCCATCACCCCATCCGGCGCTGCTCCCAGTGTGGTGTGCTGTCTTGTCGGTGCCTGGAAAATGACGGAAACTGGGGCTAATCACTTAGAAACCTTTATGTCACTCCACAGAGTAATACCTAAGCTGTTGAACCCAGTATTGAAAAATCGGGGCTTGTATTTTGGGATGTCTTATTTTGTTACTGCTGGCTTTATTTTCCTAGTAATTTGTTTTCATTGTCTTTCACAAAAGTAGCAGTCACGACAGGACTGTCATGTTGCAAAGGACGAAAGGCACATTAATATGGATGCTCTTCGCAACAAATACCTCTTACAATGGCTTACATGAAAATAAGAAAACTGATCAATTCATACCAAATAGTAATTACAAACCAGGCACTTTGGTGAGTACTGGGGGGTAAAGTGATTCATAAGGCACACATAGTTCGGGGATCCTGCCCTCACAGAGTACATTCCAAGGGGAAAATACAGATAACACAATCACAAATAAAGTAGGTCTTTGGAACACTCACAGGGCACCACAGTGGCTATGGCCATTCTAGGGACCTCAGGAGTAAAAATGTACAGTGGAGAAGAGGAATTCTTTTCTCCCATCTGTTTCTGCGTCCTGGTCCCTGAAGCCCCACATTAGCCTTCTGCTGAGCTATCTCGGCCAGGGCTGAGTCACGCGCCCATACCTACACTGATGAGGAATGACACCACCATGACCAGATTAGACAATGCTCGAAGTACCACTTCCAGCCTAGCAGCATTAGCGTCACCTGGAACCTTGTTAGAAATGCAAATTCTCAAGCCACACCCAAGATCTCGTGAATGAGACATTCCAGGAACGAAGTCCAGCAATCCATGTTTTCATAAACCGTCCAGGCGGCTCTGATACACACTGAAGTCTGAGAACCATTGTGATGGGATTCCCAGGAGTGAGGAGGGGCTCAACCTTGCTGCTGACTACCTGAGCAACGAAGATCCGAGCAAAATCAACTCTCTGTTAAAGGAAAAGAAGGACCAGAGAAGCATGTGGTTATTGAGTGGGCCCCAGCTATGTCTTCCACAATGTCTCATTGCTCTTTATTTGTTTTTTTCTGCATCATTTCACAACTTCTTATGTATCCCCCTATTTCACTCTCACATTGCTGGTGCACCAGATGTTCACTTGCTCCATTGGGACTTCAGTTCCTATGGCCATTCTTCTTCTCTGTTGGTCTCCTACTGATCAATTCCTAACTGAGGCTACCTCCATTTTAATCACTTCACCTACCTTCACCAGAATCCCCAGTCGCTAAATTACTCATCACCCTCCATATACATACCTTAAATCTTGCCTCAATCTGACAATTTGCCTTTTGTGCAACTATTGAGAAATGCTGAAGAAAACTGCTCAAACAACAAAAGACAAGAGTATTATAACTTCCTTCAAACTCACCCGTTATCTCAAATGCTGTTGGGAAATCTTCCTGCCTCACCTCTCTCTAGTTTCCCACAGTGAGTATCCCAGTTCCTCATTACTTACATCTTAAATCCTGCCATATTACTGCTTTCTCTCTCTCAGAAAATAACCTTACCATTTCACTGCGAAACTAGCCATATTATGTCACACCACTTCCTTAAAAAAACTCACTTTTCCTTCCTCCAACCCCACCCTGCTCTATGTAAAACACACATATGTACACGTATACCATGTACCTGTAAACATCTCTACATCCCACCTATCTTTACTTTATTCCTCCTTTCTCTGTAGAAGGTGTTTCTCCTTCTGCCTTCTAGAGATTATCCCTGCATTTGTTTTTTTAATTCAACTATTATTGCCTGTACAATTTTTCCTACTGCTGTTGTAACAAATTACCACAAACTTAAGACCCTAAAACAATAAATTTATTCTCTTACAGTGGTGGGGATAAAGGTCCAAAATCAGGAAAGGTCCAAAATCAGGTTCATTGGGTAAAGTCAGGGTGTTGGCAGGCCTAGTTCCTTCTGAGGTTCTGAGGGAAGAATCTACTTCCTTCCTTTTTCAACTAGGTTTGAGGCTCCTTCCTTGCATTAGTGCAAACTTTTTCCATTATTACGTCTACTATTTATTTACTCTTGCCTCCATTTTACGAGAACCTTTGGGATTGCATTGGACCAACTCAGACTCCAGGACAGTCTCTGTGTCAAGATCTTTAATCACATCTGCCAAGTCCCTTTTGCCATGTGAGGCAACGTGTTCACCCGTTTCAGGGATTAAGACATGGATGTCTGCGTATTATTCCGTCTACCACACTGTCTCTTCCAGAACTTTGCTCTCACGGGTCCGCCTCTGTTCCCTGCATCCTCAATTTTTCCCTCCTTGGTAGATCCATCCTATCAGCCTTAAACCTGATTAAATCACTCCTATCCTAAAAGATATTCTCCAATCCAGTTTCCTACTCTCTGCCTTATTGCTCTCTTGCCTCTCCTAGTCAGACTGCTTGAAATCAGACCTGTATGTTTATCTCTACCTCTTTACCTCCAATTTATCCCTCACGTCACTGCAGTACAGTTTCCCATCCTAACATTCCACCAAAATCACAAACATCTTTATAACTGTCATGATCAAGCAACTTTTTTCAGCCTTTATCTTATGTGACTTCTTTGCATTATTGGACATAATCGACTTTATTCCTGCTCTTTCCTACCTTAGTGTCAGGAATAACACTCTTCTTGTTACCGAACAAAGGGTCCGAGGGGGGGGCAATACTTGGCCCACCGAGGGATGCCAAAAACTGCTGCAGAAAACAGGGGCCCCTCCCAAGGACGATACTCTAATATCTATAGGGCTCTTCTGTCCGCCGCCAATCGGAAACACATCTCTCAATACCAGAGATTTGTGAAAAGGAAACAAAATGTTTATTTAATGCTATTTAGGCCTAATGCCTTCCTTAAAATATTAAAGTCTTTAAGGATATACACCTACACACACACACACAGCGCTCCCTTCTCCCACTGTCCCAACTCCGGGTACCGTAAATCAGGAAAAGAGCACACGTCCGTTTTTCTCCCAGGCCGCTGGCACGTGAGCTGTGTCGCCTGCCTGTCCAGGCAGGATCTCCAAGTAATCCAAAGTCATGCGGCACCTTCCACTGGCAAGAGTTCTTTGTACCAAGTTCTAGTCAAAGTCTCTCCTGCTTTCCAGGCTACTCAGCCAAAGGGAGCACGCCAAAGCTGCGTGGGCCTCTTCTACCAAAGCCGCACTCCACCAAAAGTGCGGGTCTTTCTTCTTCACCTGGCCGCAGGGATCTCCATTCTGGCATAGCTGCGTGGTCTTCCCTTCCACCTGGCCAAGAGGGGGTCTGCACTCTGCTGAAACCTCGTGTCTCTCCCCCAATGGCTGCCGTGTCTGGGTTTAAATCCCCCGGTGCCCATCTTCCTCTGTACCCCTATTTCCGACTCCTCCCACGATCAGTTACACCTGCCAGTATTTCTGTATTATTATAAGTTTACTGAGCTGCCATTGTTAGTCTGGGCAGGTATGGTCATATGTCCTAGAGCCAATCTCCTCCAAGCCCCCACGCAGGCGCTGTAACTCAGGGGATCTGCCCCCCCAGTCCCATCTTGGGGGGAAGTGACTTCATTCCCCTAGCTCTAAGCATGGCCACAGCCATTTAACATATCCAAGTGACCCGCCAAAGGCTATAGATATGTTAAATGACCAGGCCATGGATTAGCTGCAGGGCTGTGGCTTTGCAAAACAGCCCTGCATGTTCCTGGTCTATGTGTCCCTTCCCCCAACTCACACCTTGGGAGTGGGGTGAGGACATCTTAATATTTCCTCCAATATTCCTGTACACTTTGAGTTCTGGACACCATTCTAAATCTTTTCTGGGCCCCCCTTGGCTGCACCCTGTATCATTCTTACTTGCACTGTGGACTTCTCCATACTCTGCCCAAACATTGGGCAGTGTCCCGTAGGTGCTGTCACTGACCCTCTTTCCTTTTTACTATGATGATCCAGTTGCATCATCTTATTCACCCCCTAGTTTTATCTATTGGCTATGGAAAGATGATATTCAAATTTTTAATTTTTGAGGAATGCCTATCCCAATGCCTGCTAGGAGTCCACCTTATGGCCTAATGGTCTCTTAAAACCAACCTGTCCCAAACTGAACATCAAAGCTGCTTCTCTCCTCTCTTTATTTCCTGGTGCAGATAGTGGTGTCTGGTGAAAACAGACATAGCCTCTGCTCTTAAACACTGAGAGGCTCTCCTACCCCAGAAACGCATCTTCTGCAACTCTAGTCTTTCCCTCCAGCTCTGTTTCCTTGTCTGTCTGCGTTGCTTGTCCGGAACACCTTCCTCTGGCTGTCCCAACCCTGAAGCTCTGTCTCAACTTCTTTTCTAGCACTTTGTACAGTCGATCTTATTTTATTTTTAAAGTCTGTTTCCCCATCTAAACTATAAGCTCTTTGAGGTGAAGGATATGGTTTTGCTCACCTTTTCAGTAATTGATACAATGCCTAGAAGATCATCATTGCAGAATACATATTTTTTTCCAATGAACATCTCTTTAGCTCAAACTTTCTAAACTCCTGTTAAACATTTGAAACAGCTATGAGTCATCTTTTTGGCTGTTAGGAAAACTGAAGTTCTAAGAAGAGAAGTATAGTAATCACTAGCAGTTGTACAGTCCCTTTCCTTTCAAATCTCTTTTATATGAGAGAGAATTTTGTAAACCGTAAAGAACAATATCTATGTAAATGACTATCATTTTTGTATCATCCCTGAGGAATAGCTGCAGAATAACTTAGGTCTGAGTAACCCCACTTCACAGATGCAGACACAGAAGATATGTGGAATTAATGAATGCCCTAGGGTCTACTGGCCACTTAAGACCAGGGCTCAGTTCTGCACCTGCAAGCAAGCACGGTGAGAATGTGGTAACTTTTTTCTGAGTTGCCAATTGGTTTCCCTAGGCTCCCTACCAATGTCCAGAAAAGCACAAGAGGAGGAAGGAAATGATTTGGGTGTAAGGTTTGACCCTGCTTCTGACTGGCTCTGGATCAACATGAGTCCCAAAGCCATATTGTTATTCAGCTCCTTGGATCAAGTGAAACAATACATGGCTAAATTCTCCAGCCTGTGAGAACTCTGTGTGTGGTACCCTAGCTGTTTTCTCCTTAGACATTATAGGTCACTTGTGGCAACCATTGTGCCTTGTATTACCAAACTGGAATGATTAATCTAGTGCAAGACACTAAATGAGTGCTAAATTCATTTTTTAAATATATATTCATACAATAGAAATGTGGCAGAATAAAGTACAAATAAAATGAACAAGTGTTTGGAACTAGAATAAAAATACAACATGGGGACAAGTGATTCATCTAATCCAAGTCTCCTAATAGTAGAAAAAGAACCCAGAATTTTGGTAACTTCCATTCTTGTTACCACTCCAAACATAGAAAGCAAATATGAAGATCTAAATACCTGGCCAAAGAAGGCCATTAAAATGGACTCAAATGCATTTGTACCCCAAATAACTAAACCTTTCAATCTCCAGTTATGCGGCTGCAAGACTGTGAGCTCTTTCTTAAAATAAGATCTGTACCTCAAGTTACTGACATTTGAGTGGTAACTGGAGCCAATTTTGAATTTCATTTCCTATCATGATGCTTAATTATGGCTTAATAAATTGACAATAGCAAATTCATGCTTTCTTGAAGATTGGAAGAATTCCGGACACCACAGTCTTTAAGAAAAATACTTTTAACCTTGTACATCATTTCTCATCCACTCAGTGATGTTGAAAGTCCAGACCTAACTCAGAATCTCCTCTCTGTAGCTGTCTACAGAGAAGACTGTGTTGCCAGCAAATTTTTAAGCCAAATGCTTCTTGGTATATTTGGAAAAAACCCAAATAACTTTGTGTACAAGGTGAGCTACCCATTCTGCTCTCCTGTTTTCCAACACGATAAACCCAGAGACACGTTTCTCAAGCTATGCCTTCTCTCTGAGGCTAAGAGTCCCGCTGCCTGCCACACCAGCAAACTCAAAGGCATGTCCTGAGGCAACGCCTGTGTCCTTTCAGGCTGAAAGCTTTATTTGTCTTCAGTTCCCCTGAGAACCCAGAGACAAGAGCTGCTTTTGACAACAGCCCACTCTCCGAGGGGGTCACCTGTTGCTTCACCCAGGTCAAGAAAGGTCAGCTTCTCAACAGGAATTTTTTAAAAAGAGGCAGGGCATGGGTCTGTCCATAAAAAGATCTCTTTGAGGTTCGTGAAAAAAAAAACAAAACCTAGCATTTTGCGTTCCCTGTTAGACCCTCTGGAATGAGTCGGCCTGAGAACGGGCTCGGGAGCTGTTCTTGCTGGAAGACCGCCAGCGGAGGCAGTCCAGACGATTTTCACAGGACCTCTTGCTGCCACTGCTCACCCAGCCACGGCCTGACTTGGAGTCAGGGCGGCCACCTCCTGGCCTTGCACCCCCACCCCCACCCCAGGCATCTGCTGAGCAGCACAGGGCTTTACTGGAGCAGCCGTCTCCTGACAGGATCAAGTAATTTAGGGTCATGGATGGGAAACCCGATTTACACAGAAAAACAAGATGAAAAATGGACATTTGCTGAGGGCCATGTGGAGCCTTCACTCTCCTTTGCCTCCTTTCCTTGTTCGGAAAATGTCAAGAGGCTATCCCATCCACCACCTGCTCAAACCCCTTTCCCATTCTGTTAACTCAGAATACCTGCTGACTGAGTATCCAGCCTCATTTTGACACAAGTGGTTGGCCTGGGTGTAGTTCCTAGGACTGCTATTTTTTTTTCTTTTTGCCCGTTCCCTTTCCCCTGGAGACCTTGGGCACGTTCAAGTGAACAGCCCAATGTGCTGGGCTTGCAAAGCGTGGGAAACCAGGGGCAAGGGGCAGCCGTGGGTAGCGCTCAGATGGACTGTGGGAAGGAGCTGCAGTGGTTGCTGCAGGCTCATTCCTAAAGAAGAGAAAAGAAGCTGCCTTTCTCCTGCCTTCCTTGCTCCCCCCACCAAGACTCAAAGGGCTGGCTCCCAGAGCAGACCTGCCTTATTGCTCCCTTGGACTTGAGTGCCTTCCCTCTCCTCTCCTACCCCTACTCCACTATGACAACTGTGCATTTTAAAAAATAGAATGCGGGAGAATCAGAGTTCAGAATGCAAAAAAATTTGAAAATGTGATACCAGAAAATTCTTCAAGCCAGATTCTCCCATGTACCTCCCAAACAGCTAAACTTTCCTCTCTTTCCCAATGTTGTCTGTAGGAGAACACTTTTCTCTATTGCACTGTCTGCAATTTGTCCAGTTTGCACTTACCTCTAGAAAACCTGACTGTGCCACAAAATTTCATGCCCCGCCCAGTCTTTGGGCTCACGCTCCATTCCTGTCTCCTCAGGGCAATAATGTCTCACTTTTCTCTGGACTCAGTCAACTATCCGTTCCCCTGTGAAGCCTTTCAGAAGCCCACCTCCCTAGACGGTCGGTACAATCACTACTTAGTTTCCACGAAGTGCTTTAGCTACTACCAGTGAAACAGTGATTTGAAGCTTCTCCTACAGGCAACCCGGAAACCACCCATGCCCTTAACCCAATGCCCCTGTGGTCCAGCCCACCCAGGCATTTGCAATGGGAGGAGGCTGGGAGACACTGGACCTGACAACTGCTTCCGCTGAAGCTCCCAGCTTTGGCTCTATGCCAGCAGGACCTAACAAGCCCCTCAGTCACTCAGTGCCAGCTCTAAATTACCAAGAGGAAGCACGATCAAAGCCACATTAACTCACTATCACAGAAAGAGTAGATTTGGAACCATGACTTCTAGAGACAAACCTATACTAGACAATCCAGGAAAAAAAAACTAAGGAAGTCCTGCATCATCCACTCACGCAGCCTTTGGTGGCACCAAGTCTTTATTAGATTTGGTGTGTGTTCTTTTGGAATCTGCGCATGTTCTTATTGTTGTTTGTTTAAGCCTGAAGCGGTCTCATCTCTCAGAGCTCACTTGTTCCTTAGAGGCTGATGGATGCCAGTTACTGTTTAGTTGCTGGTAAGATGCTATTTGAATGAACCACATCTGAGGACTCTGGTGCTGGTAAAGCATCTTTTTAGTTGAATAACGCAAGACAGTACATTTGGGGAGGTGGAAGGTATGCAGTGGTAGTTCAGAAGGAAGACAAAGAGGAAACAGACTGCTAATGCTGGTGGGAACCAGGGTGGTATGTGGTGTCCCTCACATAGAGACAAAGATGCCAGCAAATTACCACAATGCCAAACAGAAGGGGCCCTGACAGACATAATGGAACCGTATCCCTTCTTTATCCAATAATTAAGAGAAAAATCACAGTATGTGCTTTTGTTGTTTTCAGCCAAGAGAATTAAAAGACATGTTTAGTTCCCCTTTGAAATGCATTTCAAAAATTCCTCAGGTGAAGAGATGGAAGACACGTACTTCCATGGGTCTGCAGCTACTCTCTCAAGCTGTTGGGACACCTCTCTTCTGAACTTAATTATCCCCATAACACTATTGCTGGCTAACTCCTCCAGCTCCTGAGAGGCCACCTGGAAGTCTCCAAGTGGCTCATTCACTTCTTCCCCCCGGAAACCCCAGTTTCTTCTCAGCAAGCCAACCTCCAGCACGAGGGGCCGTGCGGCTCTTTAGAGCTTGTCGGCTCTTCTTCTGGGTGGTTGCTGCAGGGATGGATTGCGGCCCTCCCTCTTCGCTGATTCATCTGATCCTGCGTACTTTCATGACACCGCCAAAGGAAGTGAACACTTTATGTACACGGCTTGGTGCACATTTACTCATCGGTTGCTTGTTGTTTTAATGGAGAAATAGAAAAGGAAGGGTTAGGCACACCTGGACTATTTTATGCTGAAATCTCCAGATACTTCACAAAAACATATTGCAGATGCCAAGGACATTTCAGGCTACTGAGATAAATGGTAAGAATCTCCTGATCTCATTCTAAGCCACCCTTCCCTCTTCTTCTCCCTGAGATACCTCAGTTCTGAACTTGAGATCAAGTTCGAGAGAGATCAGGCAGCTGCAAAGGTTGCTTAAACAAAATGTATACAAGGTGCTTAGACTCTGCTGTAGGAAACTGTGTTCTTTCAAACTTACAAATAAAAATCTCACAAAAACTTTTTGTGATGGGAAGATATTACTGTCTTATAATGATGTAGATAATAATGTAGACACATTAGGAAGCACTGTGCTGTAGCAGAACAGGAGCTTAGGGGTTCATGAAACTGGACTAGAATGGTGAAATCACCAATGATTTGAGAGGTAGTTTAAGAGAGAGGTGAGGTTTGACTTAGGCCTTCAAGGATCAGTAAGACTTTATAGCTATATCATTATCTCAAATCAAACCTAAATTACATCGGAACAACTTGTGATTGTCCTGTTCTTCCTTGTGCCCTGTCATGGAGTTGTTTTGCAGCTCATCACTACCCTTCACCAACTCTTTGGCCAAAATATTTTAAAACACTTCTGAATTCATCTCCTCTTCTGTTCATACAACAGCCACATTGATTCAAGACCTGAAATGCTTGTCTGGCATGTGTCTGCATTAGAATGCTGCCTGCTCCTCTCTAGTGCTTCTCACTGCTAGGGCAAGTGCAGCGTGGCCTGGGGCCTGCCTTCCTGCTCAACACTGGGCTTCTAAGGGAAAAGTCAGAAGTTGCAGGATCCAAAATCTGGGCTCTGGGGGAGTCGAATCACACAGATTTTGTCTTGCAAAAAATCTGCAGAAGATGTGATGCATGAGCAGATGCGTTGCCGTGATACAGTTGCCAATCACCTGTTGCCCATACCTGTGGCCTTCTGTAACAGAATGTCCAAGCTTAATGCAAAATTTGATGCTGATTCTTTGCTCTACTTGCTCACTCATTATGAATGTGATGACTACAAAGTACACATGCTCACTCAATGGTCAACTACTACCCCCATTGACTAATACAGTGAAGTCATCATTGTTCACACATGCACATTCCAGTCCACTCTCTTTGGCTGCCAGTTTACATCAATGTTCACAAACCATTCTCAGTCTTGCTGTATTAATAATGGCTGGATTTTTCCCAGAAAAACCTTGTACATCTTCATATAATTGCATTCTTATTGTGAGCCAAAGCATAGACACATGATGAAACAATGGCACAAGAACTATAGAAACTGAATGAGTGACACACTTTACAACTGGAATAGTTGTTCTGAAGAGAGAGGTGCCACTCACAACTCAGGTAGTCCATTCCAAGGAATTTGGGTTTGAGCAAGAACTCAAAAATAATAAAAATTTAAACAGGTGAAAAGATATACAAGTGTATTTCAAAGAAGAGAATAACATATTTATTCCAACATTTCTCAAGATGATGTCAATAGTTGTGGCATTAAAAAAGAGGGAGAATAAATTTAAGTATTCAAGGAATTAAACAGAAAAAAATGAACTAATATCTTCCCCACAGGACCTTTTAGGAATACTAAATGATAATGTGTTGTGTGGAGGGGAAATACAGTGTGCAGTGCATCATGGAAACTGATACTAAACAAATTTGTTTCATATTATATGTATAATTCATACGTAACATCAAGTCCAAAGGGAGACAGGCTTCAGGACTGGTTAAATCACTGACTCAGCAATATCACTGAGACCCAGGCTCCTTTGATATCCCTACTCTGGTACCCATAGCACTGAGGCTGACTTTCCTCGAGATCATGAGATGGCTATTAGCCAGTGCTGGGCCGCAGCTTCCCTGTTCATGCCCAGAAGGACAGAAAAACTTTTTTCTAAAAGGTTCAGGTACATCTCACCTTGAGTCTCCCTGGTCCAAATAGATCTATCCTCAAATCGATCCCTGGCAAAGGTATAGGTAACTAGAATTGACTAGACAATGTCCACTAAACACAATTTGGAAACAAGGGCCTTCATTTTTTAATCTTTCATCTCTCCCTCCTAAATACATTTACTAAGCATCAATTACATTCTCAGGTTACCAGTCCCTTCCCTTCAGAAGCTCACCATCCAGTAAGAGAGAAAGAAAACACTGCCCTGTGATTAGTATGCAGAAGGTATTATGGAGTTCGAAGGAGGGGACTTCACAGGATGGGTGCCCAGGTCTGCCTGGAAGAGGGTGCAAAAGGAAAGTCTTGCAAGTAGAAGTTGTATTTTAGCAGTCTTGGAGAAACACACAATTTGATGACAGGAGATTTTTAAAAAAAAATGCATTGTGAAGAATCACTACAGAAGAGGGAATAGAAAGAAGATAGGGTAGTTAGCACTGAGGAGAGCAAAAGGAAGACCATTTCAAGAAAGAAATGCTGTACAGTGTCTAAAATCACAGAGAAGGGTACATGAAAACAGCAGAGATGATTTATGAAATGTCTAGCACAGTGAATTTTATTTTATTTTAATTGAATTCATTGGGGTGACATTAATTTATAAAATTATATAGGTTCCAGGTGTACAATTCTATAATACATCATCTGTATATTGTATTGTGCGCTCACCACCCCAAGTCAAGCACGGTACATTTTAAACCTCTTAACAAATGAGGAACCTTTGTCCCAGGGCAACATAAAGGACTCATATGGACTGGATGTTTGTGTTCCAAAACTCATACACTAAAACCCTAAAAATTCTTATCTTGAAATCACTGTGGGATGTGATGTTACTTGGAGATGAGGCCTTTAGGAGGTAATTAGTCCATGAGGGTGGAGCCTTCATGAAGAAACTGATGCCTTAAGAGGAGACAGGAGAGAGTTTGCTCGTTCTCTCTCTCTCTCCCTTTCTCTCTGCTCTGTGCCATGTGAGTATGCAACAAGAAGATGGCCATCTGCAAACCAGTTAAGAGAGCTTTCAACAGGACTCGACCCTGTTGGCAGCCTGATCTTGGACTTTCAAGCCTGGTCCAGATTATGTGAAATAAGTTTCTATACTCTAAGCCACCCAGTCTATGGTATCTTGTTATACAGCAGTTCAAACTGACTAAGAAGGGAACTGAATGAAGATTTGAACCAGGAAAGACTAGCTCCAAAACACACAGTCCTTTTAACAGATTACTCTGTCTTCCAATGAAAATGCCACAGGGCTTTTGAAAATAGGAAATGCAGTGTCAGTAGAGAAGGAGGTGAAAGGTGAGGTGGGAGTGGTGAGTGGTGAGGTGGGGAGACTAACTGTAGACACCTGGGCTGAGGAACTAGGAGCGTGAAGAAGCAAATGACAGATGACGCAGTTGCATCAGCTCTAGCACCATTCTGTCTTTCACCAATATCTTTAAAATTTTGTTTGCTGCTGTTTCTGAGGGTATTTTTTTCTTTCCTCATGCAAGTTTCACACTTTTCTTGCAACTTGTCAGCTAACCCAAGGCTTGCTTACTGGTGCCTATTTCTTCTTTATCTTCTGTAGACAGTCCACCTTGCTCCAACTATAAACACGCGCACATTCACACACGTACATGGCACACTTTTTGCTCCATATTGTTTCATTCTATGACCATTGTGAGACTGAGCCAACAAACCAGGAGGGGACATATGTCACTGAGCTCAGAATTTGTGGCCTGTGGCCCCGTGGGTGGTAATTCTGGCTGCACATTTGAATCAGTCAGGAGCACTTGCCCAAATGGGAATCTCTGGATCTGGAGTCCAGCTATTCCTATTTTTAAAAAATTCCCCAGGTAAACCCCCCTGTAACAAACCTAAACTGTGTTCAGGGCCAGATATTGGGAGTCATAGTTCTAGCTTCTAAGTTACTCAATTATTTAGACTCTGCTGTTTCCTGAACTTTGAAAACAAAACAGAATTTCCCCTGGCCACAGATGTTTTATTACTGTATCTCTCTTGCGTATACAGTTACCTCTTGTGGCTTGAGAACACTGTGGGAAATCATTCTGGGGTGACCCTGCGATTTAAAAACCATATCATAATTATATCCTATCTGTCTCCTACACTTCCCTTGTCTGGAGCCCACATCTCCACACTGTTCATGTCTTGTCTTAATCCAGAAAGAAGCATGGTCCTGTACTGGTCTAGTCTTGCGCTAATTTAAAACCAAAGTTAGCTATCTTTGCCTTTATTCATTTATTCTTTACCATCCTTCTTGTATTCCAAACTCACATTCTTGACCCAGATGGTTTTCATGGCCCACAGTCTGTCTCAAAATTCATATTGTTTGTTCCTCTGAGCTACATAGGGCTTATACCACTTACCAGGGGTATAGCTGCGAGTCTACAGGATATGGGTTCCATAGGGAACACTGGAATGGTGGAAATTTGGCAGCTGAGGATGGGAAGCAGAGCCACTGCATGATTCTGGGGAGTCTAGAACCTCTACTTACTTTTTAGTGAGAGCTCTTAGGTTCCTATAATGATGCTTTGTGGATGAGGAGCTTGGTCCTTCCTTGCAGAGCTCTAGGTGGAGTTCAGAGCCTGAGATAGTTTCCTAAAGATGTTTCCTGAACTGGAGCCTTGGAAGCCTCGTTGTGACTGTCGTTCTTTGAAATGAGGCGGACTGAATTCCCTGACTTCCCTGGGTCTCTGAGAGCGCTCTGGGAGACAATCGGAATAGGGAGTGCTGAGAAATGAGGGGACCGGCATTGTGAGGCAGAGCTGCGCTGCTGGAAATCAGGGATCCAGGAAAAAGTTCAGAGGACATTGGCACTTCCCAAAACCCAAAATTCAAATTCCCTGTGAGTGCAGCACTAGATGAGTTTAGCATTTATGTAGCTTTGTGTGTTGAAGGGGTACGGCAGGGGGAAGGAACATGGACACAGAGAAGCAAAGGCAGGGACCAATGGGAACTTGGTGGACATTCTAGGGAGGAGCCTGCAGAACCTGGAGAAGCCAGGAAGGCTCCAAGGACTCTGAGGCTCCAGAGCCTCACTAGTTTGCGCTTTAGTGCTCATGAAAACAATGGCCAGTTGGACCTTGCCTAGTTACCCTATTAATAACTCCCAATCAAGAATATCTTTTTTAATAGTTGTGGTCTTTGTTTGCCTTCTTTTAAGTTACAGGGGACTCTGTTTCGAGCCCTTGTGGGTCTGGAAACCATAGGACACTTGCCTTTCCCATGTCTGCATTTTATGTTTTATCCCTTTGTGGAGACTCCTTGGTGAACATACCACAACAGATACCACTTTAGCTTCATTTTCACTTTTACTGGAATTATTTTTTTCACTCTCACTGATTCAATATAATACTAATTCCAAGGTATGAGATACAGAGTGACATCCAACCAAAAGAATATTAATAAAAAGTAATGGTATTTACCTGAAAATGCAGAAATGATTATCATGTGTTAGATTAGAATTTATGCACAAATAAAGTATCTTTAACAATGTATTCATAAACTCCCACCTCCAAACTCATGAGATCAGACT
Organism: Sturnira hondurensis; assembly: GCF_014824575.4. Classification (NCBI taxonomy): domain Eukaryota; kingdom Metazoa; phylum Chordata; class Mammalia; order Chiroptera; family Phyllostomidae; genus Sturnira; species Sturnira hondurensis. The sequence goes on along the minus strand of NW_028077105.1, from coordinate 11,862,960 downwards.
GTGGAAATGATGTTTGGTTTCAGCACATCAATTGTCCTAAGAGCAAATAAATGTGTTGTGATAATTGAAAAAATAAACATCTAAAATGAAAATGTTTCCTTTTTCTCTTTTAAGAAAGCACTTTGTTTAATTCATCAAATGGGTCAGGGAATTTCTATACTTAACTACCACAAGGCTCCTAATTTGTTAAAGATGCTTCCTCTCATGATGGGGGATCATCAGATCTAAGAAAGTCAAAGCTAACCTAGGGTCTACTATAAAAATAAGAATTGCCCAATGACCTCCCACTTCCTGTCCTTTTGGTTTCTTTATGAATGAGTTCTTTGGGGAGGAACATTGCAGTGGTGCTCTCAGATCGCCTGGTAATATGGAACCGAACCACAGAAGCAAAGTGGTTTCCAGTCCGTGGTCATTTATCTCTTGGTATCTTAAAACTTTGGATCAAACCAGTGGATCTTTTGCATTTAATAAAGGATGAAAGAGTCTTAACAGTTTGCAATTTGTTAGCCGATTTTTAATTTTACAAAAGACATTTATTTTAAAATAATGGCAAAAGTTAGTCATTTTAATTAAGGAAAAAGGCAGGTTCAACACATCTTTGCACACATTCAGCAATTTTGGCAGCTCAGTTGTTCAATCACCATGTAAATCTATGCAGCTGAAGATAAAATATTTCTGTAATATTCAGTGGAAAAGCCAAGATGATTATCACAGGCGCAATTTCTGGAGACAGAAATATCTGTGGACATAAAATGAATTTCAAGACATTCAACACTCCCACCACCCCAACACCACCCCCAGAACCAAGTCAAATTCCAGCATGTTAGCAACCTTATATCACTAGCGAGGAACTTACAGAAGTGCATGATAATAACTGTTTTGCTCAAAAATGTGTTCAGTAACTTGAATATAGGTGTTTAAATCAAATAATGAAATCATATAACTAATTAGGTATAATTAGTAGATGATTCTAGTATAATCAGTGGATGGTTCAATTACTATTGGTTCAATTACATTTAGTATCTGAGAATATCTGAGTCTGTTTTAGGCTGCATGTAAAAAATAGGACATGAGCATTCATGTCATCATTAATGTCCATCAATAGGGCAAACTTCCATTTGTCGATTATTCTGTGCCAACAGGAAGCTCTAGGTTGAAAGAACTGGCTCTTGCTAATTATCATTTGCTCTAGTGTCTTGCAAAATTTCCTCAGTTATGACAGAGAATTATGCCTCTTTGTTTCTGGAACTACAGTAAGTTGATATTTGGGGGATAGATATAGATATTGATATAAATATAGATATAGATAAATATAGATATCTGGGAATATATTGTATATAATATATACATTCTTTTTGTTTTTATCCCTATCTGATGACATGCCCACTGCTCCTAAAGAGAGCATAAGGGATGTGAGAGAGAAACACTAGCTGGTTGCCTCTCATATGTGCCCTGACCAGGGGGACTGTAAGGGATGTGAGAGAGAAACACTAGCTGGTTGCCTCTCATATGTGCCCTGACCAGGGGGACTGAACCCCCAGACAAAGGCATATACCCTGATCTGAAATGGACCCTGTGGCCTTTGAGTTTATCCTCCAACCAACTGAGCCATACTAGCCAGGGCTATTTGGAAGACATATTTAACAGCTATGATTATTCCACTCCTTACATAGGCATGGTAATTTCCCCTTCTTCAACACTCTGTCTTCTCATTACCTTTGCATTAGAGAAGCATCTATGCATATGATGGGCTACTCTCCTAGCCTGCTGGTAATTGAGAGCAACAAATGACACTATGAAAAAGCTTAAGTTTTAAAAAGAAGTTAAATTTTGTTCTCCTAGGCTATTAGGAACGCACTACATGTCCAGCACAAATAAAGACGTTGAAGAAACAACAGTGGTAAGACAGAGGTCCCTGTCCTTATGTAGTTTTTACCAAGTGGAAGTGCAGATTCTTATAGAATCATGTGAGAAACACTAAAATAGTTCCAAGGTCCTGGTTTTATGAAAAGACAATGGAAAGTACTATTTATTCCATCTGGCAAGGGAAATAAAAGTATTTGGATACACAAAGGAGAGGACATTTCCTAGCACGTCAAGATTGAAAGGAAGGTCCATTAAGTCTAGGGGTTTCCACGAGCCCAACCTCACAGAACCAAAGAGTTGTTGTTTTTTTAAATCAAGGAACATTTATCAGGTTATCCATTTTTATTTTTACCAACAATGGACATTAAGACAAATAATCAGAAAATAGGCTAGGACCTATTGTTACCACTTGATTTCATTCTTTATTGCTACATACAAAACTACCCCAAAACTTAATGTCTCACAACAACAGCCATTTATTATTTCCCACAACTCTCTAGGTTGGCCGAGAACGCGTGCCTCACATGGTGTCAGCTAAGATGGTTAAAAGAGCAAAGGCATCCTTCCATGTCACCTTGGCAATGAGCTGGGGCTGTCGGCTTGGGCCATTGCTTCTCCTCCATGTGGTCTCTCTATGTGGCTATTCAGGTTTCCTCACCAGGTGGTAGCTGGGTTCCAAGAGAAAACATCCTGTGAAATCAGAGTGGAAGCTACAGATCTTGTTTCAGTCTTGGAAATTAAACAGCATTACTTTGGCTCTGTTCTGTTAGTGTATACAGGTCATAGGGTCAGCCCAGATTCAAGGGAATGGAAAATAGATTCCACCTTTTGATAACAGAGTGACGCAGTCACATTGCAAAATGCTGCGTGAGATGGGCAATATTATTGTGGCCATGTTTGGAAATATTATCTGCTGTCCTTCATTTAAAACAAGACAGGACATTTAAACACTGACATATTTACAAGGATACAATCTCAGACTAAAGGATGATCATTTAAATTAAATAAGTCTAGCTTAATGAAAACACTATATTTATATTTGTATTTATTCACTAAATATCAGAGACAGTTTTATCAAGAACTAGCACTGGTTCAAAACCCAGACAAGGTTTGGAAACTGATTACTTAAGCCAGCAGCGTTCATATCTACTTGATAACTCACAGCAAATACATTTTAACAACCCAATGAGCCTGTGCATATACACAGAACACATTGAAATTTGTGCAAATATTGCACTTCAAATAATTCCTCTTCTACTATTTCTATTTCTTTAAAAAATAATGTATTAATATCCCAGTACATTTATTCCACAGTCTAATAATTGGGAAATACCCACGGTTTAAAAATAAAAAGGTTCTAAATTATTATCTCCATATTCTCTCTCTACAGAACACCTTAAAATGCTGATAAGACTACCAAGAGACTCCTTGTTAGCTTAAGCAGTTTCTTTTGTTGCTGTTGTTGGAAAATCATCCTTTTAATTTGGGTGATGTCCACTTTTTTATGACTTTGACACATTCCTCTTTGGGCCCAAGCTTAATCCGTCTTCCACCAGACAGACCTCCCAGCATTTGGTAACACTTACTGTATCCTCTGAGTCAGCTAGTCCTTGACCTAGTCATTTCCTGCTCCTTCATCTGATCTGCAGAGGATAACTCCCTAAAGAGGAGAGGATAAGAGAGCAGGCCCCAAGGTCAACCTACCTGTATTCAAAATTTGGCTCCATCTTTTACTAGTTGTGTGGCTTGTATAAGGCACTCAACCTTCCAGAGCCTGGGTCTTCTGTGTGAGCTGAAGACCCTCCCTGGTTTCATTGGGAGGAAGTCTGGTATGGTAGTTAAGGCCATGGGAACGGAGCTCCTTAGATGAAATCCTGACCGTACTGGGCAGCTGGAAAACTTGAGACAAGTTCTAACTTTTTTGAGCCTCAGTGTTTTTATCTGTGTAATAGCACTAATTCTAATGCCTGCATCATAAGTGACTAGGAAGGTTAAACAAGGGAATGTAAGTAACACCCACATTCCTGAAACACCACAAGGAAGAAGGCTCCCCCAGCAACCTGGGACCACGTGTATTAAACCACTACATAAACCAGCCATAAAAGCCTCTTGCATTAGGCTGTTGATGTTTTGGCTTTCTTCTTTTTCTCTGCTTCCTCTGTCTCTGTCTCCTGGGATTAACCTAATGAATACAGAACTAAAATTAACCTAACTAACACAGAGATATAAATATTGAGATGCTTACTAAACACCAAGGTGGAGGCGTCGAGGTGACATTGAGATACACGTTCGGTGATCAACGAATACTCACTGAACCATGGAACTAGATGGGACTTTATTCACAGTTTTAGGCCAGGAAATAACAGAACTGCATCTTCCAGTTCCACCACAGATACTTCTATTTCTTTTGTTGATGGGTTGTTACCAAACTTATTTTAGGGAAACACAGAGGACGTAGTATAATTGAGCTCCAAAAAAATCCATATAACAAGCCCTTTCATTAGAGTTTATCAAATGAGAGAGAAAAAAGATATTTGGTTTGGTTACCAGGCCATTCAGATAGCATAAGTTGGCCAAAATAATGGATCTAAAGAACCCTGACTGACCATTTGGTGTCTGGTGGGTGCTTCTGGTGTCATGTGGCAGGAGGTTTTGCTGGGTCCTGTTTGTCTTAACATGTATATGTGTTAGATGGAGATACACAGGGTAACCTCATAATTTCTACAAGTGATGGGGAGGCAAAAAATTTTGTAATTCACTGCACAGCAAGATTAGAATACAACATTAACAAGTTTTAACAGCAGTCTGAATCTAACTAGATAAAAATGAACAGAAACTAAAATTTGAGTAGGGGTTTTGCTCATTGATCCTGAGATATAACTCTTTCTAGCTCCTCTTAGAGGACAGATCTGGGAAATACATGTATGTATATTAACCATGTACACACACATGTGCCATTATTTCTATATGGGTCCACCAGTATCCATAACCATGAGTTCATAATCATTTCTCCAGTTCTAATCCAGTACCACATGATTCATTCCAGCCTTGAATATGGTATTTTTAAAGTTTAAATTGTTATAACTGCATGAAATTTACTGAAGAGAAAACAAACTGGAGGCCGGTTAGGGGACTAACTACTCCCCAGTGAGAGACTATGGAGTACTGTTCTGAGCAATCCACGGAAATGCAATGAAGTTCTGCGGAGGCAAGAGTAGGATGACTCACTGACTACATCTAACGTGCATTGGCAGACTTAAACTAACACCCACTGTGTGCACTGGCATTAAACAAAGAACTAGTATAGACCCCAAATGATAGGCCTTACCTTTTCTCCGACTTATTTATTGAACAAATATCTGTGGGCAGCCCACTGTGGAGCAGGCGCAGAACTGGGCTCTGGGTGTACAATGGCAAACGAAACAGATACGCTCTTTGTCCTTGGGGCAGTAGACCATAAATAAGGAAAGAGAGAGACACACAGCAAACAAACAAATACACACATAAGATACAATTGTGAACCACGGTACAGGCTGTGAAGAAAGAGAATATGAAAGAAATTAAAAGTGGAACCTAATTTGGACTTGCAGCCTAGTTTCATATCTTTTGTTTCCCCGGAGATCATGAAAGAGGTTTCATTTTTAGAGAAAGACTTAGATATGGACATTCCTAACAATAAAGAATGCTAAATGTCTCAGTTCTTCACCAAACAGAAATAGGGTGCTCTCTGTTCTGCCTTCCTGGGGCCGGGGGTGCTGTTAATTGATAGAGATGTGGTCCTTTATTAATCACTTTAATGCAAGTCATTCTCAGTTCTGCATTTCCAGGATGGGAGGGGGGCCCAGATGCCACTCTGGTGCCTGGGTTCTTCATGTGGTTTGTCTCAAGAAAACTAAAAAACAAGCTCTTTCTCCCCAGTGTTTACAAGAATCTCAAACTGGGTTACATGAAAGGAGCAATTTATTTACACGCAGCAACACAGGAATAGAAATGGCAGTCCTACTTGCTGACAGGAAAACTTTGCCTAATGTCACTTATTACAAAGAAAATGCCTTTTGTAAACTCCCCAGAACACTTATTAAATATATATCTCTGTGTTTTGGGAAAGCCTGGGAAGCGGTTTGGTAATTACAGCTCAAAGTCAACACAGTTCAGCCCCAGTTATTCAGCTCCAGCTTTCAGATTCCCACTGCTTCTCACTCAGACCCCTGTGGACCATCTCGACCACATCTTTGCCTACTTGATACTTATCTTTCAGACCTAGCAATTATCAGCCGAGTCCCCACCAACCACCACGGTGGTCAGAACCTCCTGACCTCACAGACTTGCCAGGACTCAGCATTAAACAGACTCTGGTTCTTCTTACTGTGCTGTCGACAGCTGTGTCTCCATGTCAGGGCCGTGCAAACATCACACAGAATGCTCTCTTCCACGCTGTACCCCACATGTACTTATTCATAATTTATTTAATGTCTATGCCCCCTGTATTTTTTCTTTTCTCCCTTGTCCTGTATCAATGTCCTGTATCATTTTTAACTCCTTCTGCCCTTCTAAAGCACCTTTCACTCTCCACTCTATTTCTAAGCACTCTGTTTCTGACCAGATTCGGATACCATTCCCTACCTTGCCGGTGCTCTTTCTCAATACATGTTATTCCTACCCTGGTTTCATTGGGAGGAAGTCTGGTATGGTAGTTAAGGCCATGGGAACAGAGCTCCTTAGATGAAATCCTGACCGTACTGGGCAGCTGGAAAACTTGAGACAAGTTCTAACTTTTTTGAGCCTCAGTGTTTTTATCTGTGTAATAGCAATAATTATAGGACCTACTTCAAGGTCGTTGTGAGGATTTGATAAGCTGGTCTATGTAAAATGCTTAGAACCATATCGGGCACACAGTAAAACCCTGTAGAGATGGTAACTACCATTAATATCATAACCAAGCACTCCCCTAGGAGCTGTGTGACTTAGCAGCTATGAAAGTTTATTTTGAGCCAGACTTCCTGGATTTGAATTCCAGTATCACCAGCTCCTTGCTGTGAGACAGTGGGCATTTTCACCTCTTTCTGAGCCTCTGCTTTCCTCTTCTGAAGGTACAGATACTAACAGTACTTCCTTATAGGGTATTTGTGCAGATTAAAATGAGAGAATATAAAGCACGTAGCATGGAGCCTGACACCTGGTAAGAAGAAAATGTTACAGCTGAACAATAAAATTTCAGAAACAAAGTACTGGCTAGATGCATTTAGTAGAAGATTCCATGTAAGAGAAGAGAGAATTTTTGAACTGGAAAGAAGGGAAAATGCACAGAAAAGAGCATTCAGGGCAGATTAGGACATGGAGAAAAGGTCAAACACATGTACAATTAGACTTCCCACCTTGAAGAGAAAAAAGCTAAGGCAGACACATATCTGAATGCTCATCAGATTGTGCACATTTAAATAGTCATCACTTAAATATTATATATTTACTCGAAACTGGTGAAAGGTCTCAAACCATTTTAGGAAGCTCCAGAAATTTCAAGAAAAGTAGTTAACGACCAGTTTATACCCGGGCAACTGGATAAAACTGCGGAATATCAAAGACTTAGACAAACTCCAGTCAACAGCCAGCGAAAAGAGACATATTTCCTCTGAAAAAGTAATTACCAAAAATTCTAATTGACTTTACAACCAAAATTATAGAAGCAAAGATAAAATAATTATATCTTTAAAGTGAATTACCAATCTGCAATTCTATATTTGGGAACATATTCATCAAAAATGAAGGGAAAATAAAGTTGTTTTCTGACAAACAAAAACAGAGCATTTGTTGCCAGCATACTTACACTAAAAATATAGTGATGGGAATTCTTCAGGTAGAAACAAAAGTACCCCACCTACGAAGTTTAAGATGCTAATTCTAATAAAATTGGAGAATTTATACTATTAGGATATGGAGATTTATTTTAAAGTTACAGTAATTCAAGCAGTGTAGTTAGGACATAAGAACAGACAAATAGTCCAATCAAAAAAATAGACCAGTAATAGAGTAGAAAGTCCCCAAACAAGCTGACACATATATAAACACCTGGTTTTGACAAAAATGCTTATGATGAGTTGAATTTTATCTCCCCAAATATATATATTGAAGTCCCAACTCCTGGTTCCTCAGAGTGTGACCTGATTTGGGAAGGGGGAGGTAGTTAGTTAGGGTGAGGTTTTATAGGAGTAGGGTGGCCCCTTAATCCAGTATTACTGATGCCATAAGAAGAGGGACATTTGAGCACAGACCTAGAGACAAGGTGGGACAAAACCACGTGACGAGGGAGGCAGAGACCCAAGTGCCGCAGCTGCAAGCTAAGGAATGTCGAATATTGCCCGCAAGCCATCAGCAGCTAGCAAGGGGCAAGGAAGGATTCTTTGCTACAGGTTTCAGAGGCAACACGGTTCAGCTGACAATTTGATTTTGGACTTCCAGTCAGCAGAACTGTGAGACAATAGATTTCTGTTGTTGCAAGCCACACAATTGCGGTACTTCATCAGGGCAGCCTTAGGGAACTCATACAGTGCCACCGCAATGAATCAGAAACAATGTTCTTTTAACCAATTGTGCTAACTAAGTTGAGTATTTGTATTTTAAATGTTTTAATATTAATCTCAATATAATGAACATTTTGCTAAAAAGGATAAAAATATATCTTGATATGAATGAAAATATTTGAATATCAGTCAACACATGAAAAGTGCTTAATGTTATTAAGTTTTAGAAAAATACAAGTGAAGCTGCAAGGAGATTCCCTTGTATATTCTCCAAATTGCCTAAAATTCAAAAGAAACTTGACAATACCATGTGTGAATGAGGATGAGGGGTAGATGGAACTCTCATATACTGGTGATAGAATTGTAATTGATATATCCACATTGGCAAATAATTAAGCAATATCTACTAAAGCAGAACAAATACATATCCATTGATCCACAAATTTCATTCCCCCCAAAATGCAAAATATATGTATAAAAGATACGTATAAAAATGTTTGTAGCAGCACTACTTCTGTCCGTCAGCAGCAGAGTGGATTAAAGCATCGTGGTATATGGCAGTAAATATAAATGAAACACTGTTCACCACCTGAAGTACCAAGGATGACTATCAGAAACAGAATGCTTAGAGGGAAAGGAAAGGCAGATACAAAGGAGTAGTCTTGATCCCAAATACCGAAAGCCCAAGAAGAGGCAAATTAATGGTAGAAATGAAAATAATGATTACCCAAGAAGAGGGTTAATGATCAGAAGGGTACAAAGAGACTTCTGGGACAGTGGCAAGGTTCTACTTTTTGATCTGGATGGTCATTACACATGTGTTTCCTTTACAGAAATTCATTGAATGGTGCCCTTATGATTTGTATACTTTTCTATATGTGTCCATTCAAAGAAAATATTTATAAAAACAATACATGGATATGTTGTCTATTGCTCTGTAACAATTATCTCAAAGGAACAGCTTAAAACATGTTTGTTATCTCACAGTTTCTACGGATCAAGAGTGCAAACATGGCTTACCTTGGGCCCGCTGGCTGTCTATGGGTCTCTCACAGGCTATAGTCACCTCCAGGTTCACCTAGGAAGGATCTGCATCCTTGTTCACTCTTATGGTTGATGGCAGGATACAGTTCATTGCAAATTCTTGGCTGGACACTCTCACTATCCTGAGCTGCTGGCTGGAGGCCTCCCTCTATTTTTTGCCCAGTGACCCTCCCCATAGTCCATCTTACAACATGGCAACAGAATGTGCCCACAAGATACAGAGCTAGAAAAGTGGAAGTCACAGTCCTTGTAGCCTTGCTGTGGAAATTACACCCCATCACTTTTGCCATGTTCTGTGCATTAGAAGCAAGTCATTTGCTCCAGCTCACACACTAGGGGAGACGATTTCACAAGGACATGAATACTAAAAGCCGAATCATTGGCAGCCATTTCAGAAGTCTACCTACCATAGCATGTTACCAGTCAGGGCAAAAAACAACCAACTATATACAAATATTTATACACCACTACATTACCCTTTGCATTTCCTACTACACAAGATAAAGTTAATCAAACAGGATTCTCTGCTCAATGGTAAAATTTCTATTCTTATTTCTCTTTTGTTGTGTCAATAGAGTGATTGTAACTTTTAACTGACCACTGGCTTTCTCCAAAAAGAAATTAAATTAAATTACATAGAGAAAAAAAAATATCCCCACAAAAAGAAAGGGCAGAATACTTGGTGTTTATGGATTTTCAAGAGACTGACCAAGTACAAATGTTCTTAGTTATCCCACCACCCACTTGAAAAGCAGCTGGCATTAGCGGGGAGAACAGAGTTGTCTGGCCTGTTGCATGAAGCCTCATTTTCTTGGAATGCACGCAGTCCTGTGAAATAGGGAAGAAGAGAAAGAAAAGGGGCAAGCAGCCTTCAACAACTGCCCTTAATGGAAATGGATGAGGGCCCTCACCCTCTTCTTCATGGTTTTAAGTCAGCGATCCCCAGAGAGCACATCTGAGGCGGTAATGGAGAGACTTCCTCTGAGACCCACTGCATGCACCACCCCCTCCTCTTTGATGCCCCAGCAAGGGGGTGGATTTCCACTGTGGGTGGGTTTTTGATATGCAGCTTTGCAAAGAATACTAAGTCCTTCCATGAAAAGGTTGAATACTGTACTCTTTGCTGAGTAAAGAGAGTTGTTGTTTTTTAACTAAGATTGGAATACCACTCAAAGTTTCACCTTGTTCATGATCTGCTCTTTCCTCCAGAGGCACAAAAACATACCCATTTATTTGTTTGTTTGTTTGTTTGTTTGTTTATTCTTGTCATCCTATTCTTTAATGGGAACAGGAATATCAGACTGAAGGAGGAAGAAAACATGGAGATGGGGGTGACATTTTTTAAGGTTGAGGAAAAACTGAGGCAGTGATGTGTCCTCTCACTAGACTAGAGGCATGTCATACTGAAGTCGCAGATGTCAGAGGCTGGAGCCTGCAAAGGCCACTCCTAGAATTTGGAGCCTGCAAATTCTCCCACTCAGAGAGCAAAGCAATCCAAGGGCAAGTACAGCACTGTGCAGACAGACAGAAGTCCAGGTAACTGGACCTTGCAAATAACTGGAATTCTGTGGTGCCCAACACTGCTAGGGAAACAGTAAGCAAACGACAGCTGGAATGTGTTTAACCACACACTGAATACCACACACTAGGAGGTTGTGTGCTCCTCAGAGTTAGCTGAAAATCAAAGTTAACCCTGCAAATGGTTTCAAACTTAGATTTCTACGGCCTCATCCAAGTCTACTAAATCAGAATCTCTAGGGATAAGGTGTGAGTGTCTTTATTTTGGAAAAAAAAATTATTCAGACAGAGTTTGAACCAAAAGTTCTTTTACAGGGAGTATAAACACACTACGGTTATATTTGCCCATGCAAAGCAAACGGAAACTTTCAGTTTTAGTGATAATCTAGGGTCAGAAACCTTCCACCTGAGAGCGCCAGTAATTGAGGGGAAGTAGAAAATTTTCATTGTGCAGATAACTTCCTGAGTCCTTCCCTTCATTTTATGTTCATGAGGTCCAGAGGAAATAGGGCACTCCTTATTTCCACACTTGTGCTGGTAATTCCTTTCACAAATATTTCTATGCCACTGAATAACATTTCGTTATGTCAAAAGCTCCCTGATTTCTATTTTTATAGAATATAGGTTAGTATTTAAACTATTGGTGAGAACAAATAACCCTCCCTAATTATAGTTCCCATACCATTGTCATCTCTCATTCTCTAAGTGACAACAATCTGTCCTCTCAGTTGTCCTCATGGGCCATGCAATTGGAAGCAGGGACAATCTTAACTTTTCCACTTACTTTTCCACCTTCAGACTTCAATCGCCAGCTATTGGAGTAATAATAATAGTTTGCTGTATCCAGGCTTGTGTCTGCAGGGCTGGTCTGGAGGAGACCCACTCCTTTCTTTTCTCTCTCTCAGGAGCTGGAGAAGCACGGATACCCTGGAAAAGTTGTTTAGGAGGTTCTCTTTCACACTCACCAGAAGGCCTTCCCTCCATCTAACCTACATCACAACTGCATTGAGAAAGACCATCCCCTCTGGTTCTACCAAATTTATATATATATAAAGTTATGGTATGGTGATAAATACCAATAAGGAGAGAGTGTCCAGTGTTATTTTATGTAGAGCAGTTATGAAGTCCTCTCTGATAATGTGGTAGTTGAGCAGATTACTAAAGAAAAGTGAGTGGGAGCCCTGGCTATAGTAGCTCAATGGATTGAGCACGGGCCTGCGAACCAGAGGATCTCAGTTCGATTCCCAGTCAGGGCACATGCCTGGGTTACAGGCCAGTTCCCAGCAGTGGACGCACAAGAGGCAACCACACATTGATAGTTCTCTCCCTTTCTTCCTCCCTCTCTAAAAATGAATAAATAAAATCTTAGAAGAAAAAAAAAAGAAAAGTGAGTGGGAGAGCCACAAAAAGCTGGAAGAACGTTCCAAGCAGAGAGAACAGTGCAAATGTCTGAAGCGGGAGTGTGCTTGGGATGTTTGAGTAATAGTGAGGATGCCTGAGGACAGAGCACAATGAGCAAGAGGAAGAGAAGTAGCTGGGACCAAATCGTGCAGGACCAAAGAGAACCTTCTAAGGACTTGGGTTTTTACTCTAATGAGATGAGAATCCACTGCAGGATTTTGAGCAGAGGAGTGACATAATCTGACTCGATTTGTTGTAGAAACACTCTGGTCACTATGTGAAAACATGGAGGCTATAAGGAAAACAGGTGACAGGCTCAGAATGCGGAGGCAGTCGGGGAGTCGATGAGAAGGCATCAGGTTCTAGATGTCTTCTGAAGAACTCGCAGGATTTGCTGACAGTCAGTGTGGAGAGAGAGAGAAAGAGAGGAATCAGGGATAATACCATGGAAAAGGAAACCAAGGGTCCCGTTTTGGACACGTTTAGTGCGAGATGCCTGTCAACACCCAGACCATGTGGAGTAGACCGATGGACATACAGGTTCAGGGTTCAGATGAGGGTCTGGGTTAGATATAGGAGTGTGGGTGGGGTCTTTAAAGCCACAGGAGTTAGAGGAGGTCAACTGGGGAGAGAATACAAATGGAGAAGAGAAGATGCCCAAGCGTTTTTCCATTTCTCTATCTAAAATTCCACTTAGTTTTTAGTCAAAAGCTTCATGGAACCACTGCCATGTACCTAGAGACTCTGCCCTCCTGCACGCGATTTCATCACTTTGGCACTTCCCAAGTTCCCAGCCTTGTGAATCCTTCTTCTTTACATGTGCAAATGTAAAGAAGACCAGTCAAAGCATGGAGGATTGAAAGGGAGGCCTGAATTTGGTCTGAAATGGGAATCAGCTCAAATACAGTTCTTTAACTTTGGTCAGAAATCACAGAAAATGCCCCAGTGCCTGCAGCAGGCGGAGGAACCCTCGCTCCTCCGTGCAGCCCCGGAGCTGTGACGGCTGCTCGCCCGTCCTCGTGTGAGCGCCCTCTTTACCTTCAATGCCGCTGCCTGGTAACACTTTATTGGTTAAAATGAAACAAATGAGCCTCAAAAGAAGGTCAAATATAGGCAGACAGCCTAGCTGAGACTATGATGGAGATGAAAGGCTGCATTCTGATTGTTGGCACGCCAGCTCATAGCTTTTGCCAAATGATATTTATACAGCTGAGAGGAGTATGTTAGTTTCATGTTCCTTCTGCACAGGAGTCGGAGCTGTTCTGGGGAGAAGGGCCCTAAATGGAAGGCATATGTTCCTCAGTATCCAAATGAGCTTCTCATCCTCAGACCCTTGAGCCTCTAAATACCACGACTTGGTCTAAGCTGGCAGGCTCCTTTCTGGCCACAACTCTGATTAGAATCTAAATTTTACATGATTATACTCCAGAATCAGACTTGAACCATGTTGGGGTTTTTCAGCGTGTGAATTCAATTCATTATGGTTACTGAGGTTTAGGGGTCATCTGAAGGAGCTAGAATTAGTGCGAGGAGACATTTTTCCGGACAGTTTTCAACTCAGCCAAATTTTCCTGAGAGCTCAGAAACTGTGGTCCCAAACTGGGACCTCCTCTACCCAAAGCAGCAATTAGGTGGTTGAAAGGCAACCTACCAAGTCAACCTGGATTTGCCTAATGGAAATGTGAGTCAGCGTTCTTCGGGGAAGCCGTAGCCAGGCCTCCGGGCCAAGGAGTGTAGAGACTTGAGAATGTAAGCCATTGACAAGCAATTTCCATTTTAAGGAAAGAAATAAAGTTACAAGTAAGTTGTTCTTTCTCTGTGTGTGTGTGTTTAAATATTTCACATAGCATCCATTGAAAACTGAGAGGATGGACTGGGATCAGAGCTGCAGAAAAGAGAGGAGGGTGGGGGACACTGGAAACAGATTTTCAGTCAGGTAGAAAAATATCGTGTAACATTACAGTCGATCTGTCTTCAACTTTACAGAGCAGCGTACAGTGGAGGATGGCAAAGAACACTGTGGAAGGTAAAGGGAATGCTGGCTTGTGATTTTCCCCTGTGGCAGCCAAATCAGCTCTTTGGGCAATAAAATGTTCTCCTTATAAGCATGCTCATATGTGGGAGAGGAAGAACATCGGTGAGTCCTGATAACCTATCAGCTAAGAATGTGACTAGGACAGAATCCCAAACAGAAACAGAACCAAAAGATGCAAATATTCACTTGGCAATCTTTTTGCCAGGACAGAGATGTATTTTGCGTTCATGATGTTTGCTGCTTTACAAGTGAGAGCGTTTTTCTTTGCCTTCAAACACTGAAAGTGGCCTGACCTAAAGCCATAAATTCAAAACTGGACATTCGCCCAAGCCCTTTAAAAGTCGGAGATGTCACTAAGTTAACTGCTGTTGTAATGGAGGGTCTTTCTGTCAGGCCCTCATTTTCTCTCCTAGGAGATCACCTATTTGTTGGAGCAGGCTGTTTGAGGGTGGAAAGAATTCTAGATGAGTAGCCATTGGTCAGGTGACCTGTCTGACACTCTCATTAATCGGGGTGTACCCATGGGCAGCTCAGGTCAACTCTCTAGGACACAGTTCGCTCATCAGTGACAGGACAGGGCAGAATAAAAATGTTTCCTAAGGTCCTTGATAACTTGAGCAATCTCTGATTTTAAGAATTTAAGATGTCACTCTGTGACTAGCCTCCTTTCATCTATCCTCCTCCTCTTGGCCCCACTCCCCAACACCGAGCCACAGGTCGGGGTCTGTGTATTCTTCTTTAAATACCCAGCCACATTCTCCAATATGTTGCCCATAAATAATTCACCTCATTGCCAATCAAACCTAAGAGATGCCTTTGGATTTTTCTATAAGACTCCCAAAACAACATCCAATTTTGCTAAGTAAATCAAAGATGTCGACTGAATGAATACATCAGTGAAATCACTGAAGGGGCTGATCTGACTGATCTAATTAATCAATTTATTGGCTCCCTGCGCAGTTGTGTTGCATCACAGTGGAGGGGTGAGCTCAGGCACGAACCTCTGCTTAGTAGGTATACGGCCTTGTGGAAGCTTCACAATATCACCCAGTTGCAGTTTCTTCCTGTGGAAAATGAAGATGATGTTATGTAACTTACAGGGCTGTTTAAATGAATTGATGTGGGAGACGTACCTGGCACAACCCCAACTCATTTCCTTTTCCCCCAATTACCTTCTAACAGGCTCAGCATTCCTTTACAGCACCCCTGACAAATGGGCCTGGGTGGAACTTTCGGGAAAATTCTCCAGCGCAGGGGAACTCATTCCCAGAGAGCCACGCAGACAGCCAGATGAAGCCGAACACAGAAAAAAGGCAAAGGCCTTCATTTGGGTTCAAAATAGTAATTATAAAAATTTCAGGATGAAGAGATGTCCATAATGATAAAAATAAGACCTCACTTTACTTTAAAGATGAAATTTTAGAACTGGATGCACACGCTCCTGAAAAGCAGCATGGAAACTGTCTACCAGCACGCTTCTTCTCGAAGCAGAGAACTTGCTGCTTTCAAATGACGCGGCTCCACCTTTAGACAACTTGATTCAAAATCAGATTTCCACCCAGTGCCCTCACTCCTCTTCGGAGCAACTTAGAATGTTTTCTCCCCAGCCGAGTGCAGCCCATCACATACTTCAGGAAGAATCTCACAGCTTCCAAAGTCTACTCTTCCCCCCATAAAAATCACCTAACTTATTCCTAGAAGACATTAAAATCTATTCCTCTTCACTGGAAGAGTGAAGGGCCTATGAATACATGGGAGGCATTTGTGTAAAGGAAAAAAGTGGTTGTTTATTCAAATCAAGTGGTGAGATCCTGGAAAAATGTTCATATGTATTACAGTATGGTTCATCTAGCTTTAAAGACATTTAGGTTTAAAAAAACAAGTACAATATTTCAATCCTCCCTTAATTCATTCATTCAATATGACAATGGATTTTATGTATATCTTTTTTTTAAATTTAACTTTTGTTCAAGTACAGTTCCCTTTCTTGTATTCCCAGCCCTGCCCCCCCCAGTGGATTTTATGTATATCTTTAATTTCATGGCACACACATGTGCAAACACACACATACATTAAATATTAAAAACTGATGGATCTTTTTGCAGGGAACAAAGTTCTTAAACTCTTTTAGACCAAAATGTTACTCACAGCTAAAAGTCCACCATCTTGCAACTGATTTAAGTGGCACTCAGAGATGAGTTATAAAGAAGAGAAAACACCTTTGCTAAGCACCTCTTAGCAAAGCACAGGTCAGTTCCACAAACCTGTGAGTACTGCAAGGTTGCAAAAACCTTTCAGAAGACATGTGGCCTAAAACCTGAAGTCCAAATGTGTTGCCTCAACATACATATGGTAAGTGTGAGTGGCATGATCCATGAGGAGACACTCAACAGCTGTTCTGGACACCCGCTCAGCAGAAAACCTGGAGTGTGGACGGGTACACAGTCTCCTTGTGAAGTCAGGAGGCCTCTGTGGCTCTAGACCTTGTTTGCTGCCTGGCAATATGTCCAGAGGCAGAGCAGCAAATTTCCTTAGGCTTCAGATTCCCCAGACACCCTTGGGAAACACCCTCGAGGGTGTGAGGAGCAGTGATGCCCCTGGTCTAAGCAGGGTGCCCAGTGCTTCTCAGTGTTCCCACCACTTCGACAGCTGGGGTCTGTTTGGCCCTCCGAGCACACGCTCTTCGCCTCTGCAGAGACGCCTCCCTCGGAGTTTTGATTCTGTGTCTCTACCATTTGTGGCTACATTTACTAATGCTCAGATATTTTGCTTTTTTTTTTTTCAAAATACAGATTTAAATACATCATTTCACTTTGAGGAAATCTAAAAAATAAATAAATAAAAATTAGTGTTACTTGGAACATGTAGCTTGGAATCCACGGTCCTTGATGCTGACACCGTGGCGTTGAATTTTCTTCCTTTCTGCTTACGATCCATCGAAGGATCTGACTAGAAGGCTTTCTTGGAGAACAGAAGCAACAATATATCAGCTAAGAAAAACCACCTAAGGCTACAAATTGTAATCCAGAAATACAATCTTTTTCCTCTCCTTTTCTTTCTCCCTCCCCCGCCCCCAACAGACTATAATAAACTTTCAAAGTCTTCTGCTGAACACCATGTTCTGAATCTCAGGCAAAAGAAAAAGTGTACTTCTTTTGGTCCGAAAATGGTGATTAAAAATGTTCAACATTGATTCAATGAATCTAGATTGAGCAAACATCCAGATTATGTACCACACATGAGAGTGCTAGGGATACAGCCGTGAACAGAACAGAGAACAACCTGGGTGTTGGGTAGTAAGTACTGGGGAGGAAAGGGAGGAGAGAGATGAAAGGGAAGAGAGAGATGAAGCTTCTCCCAGTTGGGATGCTGTGAACAAGGAGTGTACCTGTCAGCACGTCCACAAATCTGCAAACTAGTCCGCAGCCGTGTGGCATAGGGGGGAAAAGGGAAAAGGTGAAGATGAGGCTGTCTCTTCAAGGGCCTGATTTGAAGGTAGTTTGATTTATCCTGTGTGCAAAGGGAGACCATTAAGAAGAGGGTGGAAGGATTAGATTCGTCTTTTAGAGAAATCATTCTGGGGAAGGGACAAGAAAATGCACAGGAATATGCACTGAATATATACTGAATACACATACAAGACCTTTAGGCCTTTAGGAATGATTACACAAATCCTAAAGCAAAACAATTTTGAAGGGTTTTTTTTTTTGGTCACATGTACCATATGATAATTCAGGTAGTTCTCCCTAGCAAATTGACCCACGTGGACACTCACAGGGTTGCATTAGCCTAATAGTGCTTGTCTGTTGTCTGTTTTCATTATCACTGAGCCAAACAGGCATGAAGATTTTTTTACATGTTTGTCTAAACCTTAAGTAAAATAATATGAAAAACAAAAAATATTTCGTAAGTCCAGTCTATCAGAATGCTTCCTTGATTATGGAAGCTATTCAATATAACTCATCTACTTCATTGCCCAAATTCATTTCAAAGAATTTATATTTAGAAAAGGTTTATATTAGTAATAAAAACAAAAATAAAGGGAAATTCAAGTTCTCAGTATCACACGTATATCTGAGGTATAGAAAAGTCATTAAGAAGCCTTTGTGTTAGGAAAGCTGGTTTGGAAAATACTAGATAAATGTATAAAACATTTCAAAGAAATGAAAAAACAAAAACTTCACCTATCCTGTAGATTACTGAAATATTTAAAATATGTCAGAAACTTTGTTTAAAATAGGAATAAACTTTCAGTGATTGTCCTAGAGTAGATGTAAACAAACCAGTCAAGCCGTTTAGATGCAGGAGACCTCCTGAATTAATGGTGTGCTTGAAAATGAAGCTCCCAGCCTGCAAAGGCACCATCTGCCCTCGGTGGGTCCCACCACCTGCCAGTGGTGGGATTCAGATAATTATAAGAAAGTCGCTGCTCTGGAGAAATGAGGAGCTAATCCAGTCTTCAGGTCATTTCTCTTTTATTAATTAGCAATGAAAACAGCTCGTTCTCCCAACTATTATATCCCAAACCCTTTGAAGTAACATTTTCCACCTCTTTCCAAGGTAGAAGTGCCTGTAAAATCCTCAGGTATTTTACAGACTGTTTGCACAGATTTCTATCAAAAAACCAAAACCAAAAGCAAAAAGGAAAAGAAACAAAACACTTATAACAAAAGACCCAGCATTACTGCAGCATGATTTGTTCTTTGATAAACTGCTCATTTGTATTTAGTTTTACACTATTGGCCTGAGAATGCATTCTGAGCCAGTGAGGTCCCTCCATGGTGCCATCATTTCTACTTGGACAAGAATTCTGAGACAGCGTGTGGGCTAACTGGGGATGGAAGAAGAAATAGGGACTCCAGGCCGGCAGGCAGGCCTTGGGTCTGTACGTCACTGTAGAGTGTAGACCATGACGTACCATCACCACCTCCTGCCTCTCATTCTCTGCTCACACAAGACAGCTTTTAGGAGCTGTGAGCTGAGGAAGCGGCAAAGAAAAAGTTCTCTTATGCTTATTCCTCCTTCCTCACATGAATTTAAATCTCCTAAAAAGGATATATCAGTCATTCAGGCACAGAACTGAAGAACCATGAAGAGTTTTCTGGGCAAATTACAAATGAAATCAAGATTATAGGAAGAAAGAAATTAAGTGCTTTTGAAGCATTTTTTTCAAAAACCAAGTAAAAATATTACTAATAGCTAAAAGTTTTTGCATACTAATCATTTGCTCAATAATACATGTTATGTGTTTTATTTCTAGTTTATCACTGAATATTCAATACTGATTTGGGAGAAGAAATGCACAGTATGAGAGGTGGAGGACTTTTCCAGGAACATAAAGTTTTTACATGCAAAATTAGCACTCAAATGTGGTCTTTCAGTGTGCAATACAATACATGGCCTCCAGACTCTTATGCTAATATTACAGATCTCCTTGGACAAATATTGTTAATACTTTGTAAATGATTCATGTCACTATATATTCCTGAAAGTGATGCAACCGTTTTCATTTTAAAATGAATATAATCTGGAATTTTCACCACTTCAGGCTATTCTATTCAATTATTTAAAATTTGTATGGCTCTACCATAAAATTCGCATGTACTAGCCAAAACCCAGAAAGAAAAATAAATGAATTCCATGAAGGCAGTCCAAAGTTAGCATTATCTTGTTTTTCTTTAAATTGTATTCCATTGGTTCTAATAGCCCAATAAAATTCAGTTGCCCAAATACACAGAGTTCAGCTCAAAACATTTTAACAGAAGTAAAGTAGACACGGTTCCTGCTCCCTAGAAGTTTAAAATCTAAAATATGGGCACAAAACAATGTAAGGAACATAACCACACACCCCACTGCACAAGAAGAAAGTGTGGGGAATGATAAATATGCTAGTAAGCAGACAAATGATCACTAAGTTTAACATCTTCTCTGAGATTTTCATGATCGGGGCATTGTGGCAACAATTGTGGCAACAATTGTGGCAACAACAACAATAAAAAGAATAATTGTCACTGAAAATGGGGAGGATCTAAGAAGAAATGAAAGTGAGGGAAGGACTTTTCCCAGTGGACAGACTGTGGATGAAGCCTGGGAATGGTTCAGATGAAAAAGTAGGGCCCGTTCGGTGGAAAAAGATGAATCGAATGCCGAGGAGATAGGTTTGGGCTGAGTAAAGAGAGTATGAAGGAAGGAGAGAGATTCATTACAGACCCCAGGGAGCAGACAAAGAGCCCATCAAAGGGCCTGAGCAGCCTGGCCTACATAGAGGGAACACAAATGAAAGCACAACAGATTTCAAAAGGGTAAGATAACCTGGTGCAGGTGGCGAAGGCAGTGGCCTCACTCCATCACCCGAATCTCAGGGTCTAAGGTGGAGGAAAGTGGGCCACAGAGAAGGACATGACCGTGGTCGAGTCTGGAAGCTGTTTATTCACAAAGTAAATCCCTTTATCCACACAATGACACTTCTTCAAGGAAAAGGACAGAATTCAAATCTATGTTAAGACCGCTTTCCCTTTTATTGTGCAGGTTTTCAGGCAGTGACTCCTAAAATAGAGCAGGGCAAAGTAGGGAGGCACAGGACAATGTGGTTAAGGAGGCAGGAAGGCCAGATTATCAAGGGCAATGAACTTTTGTTGTAGAAAGTGGTATAAAATATACTTATGACTATATATTGGTCTCCTCACTGTGTCCCTTGGTAATATTCTATGTCCATTCTGATCAATGAAAATATGGAAACTTCATCTCCAAAACATTACTATGAATAAATTCTGTTTCCTCTCCATAAAAGCTCATCAACTCAGTCTGCACAACATTTGCATTTGTTTCCACTCTACTTGGTAGAGTGTTTTAACACCGTTTGCAGTGGTTTAAGAGGTAGTAAGCACGTGAGGCTAGACACACCCACCTCAGTTCAAATTCCAGCTCTGCTGCTAGCTAGCTGAGAGATTGGGAAGGTAGTTAACGTCTGTGGGCCTCAATTTCCTCAATTGCTAAAGGAGACAATGACAATCTCTCTCTATATGGTTGTTTCAAGGATTAAATAAGACAGTGCATGTAGAGCACTTAATATAGTGCTGGTGAACAGCAAATGCTCAAAGGATATTTAAGATGGTAGTTGTTTTTCTGTATGCTTTCTCTCCAGGTAAACTGAAAGCTCCTTAAAAGTAAGTTCAAAGTTTATGCTACATCACAGACCCCAGCAAAATACTAAGACCTGTTTTCCACAAACTGCATGGTTGAGAAATAAAAAACAGTGTAGCTGTGATCTATAACTAAGTTTATATATTCCCACAATATCTAGGTAGAAAATGAATAATTCTATCCATCCGTCATACAACAACAAACACCCAGTTACATTTTTGACTGGATGGATATCTGGCTTCTGAAAGAAGAGATTTCAAACCCACTATTGGTCGGTAAGTTTACAGGAACTGGGTCTCTGGTGAGGTTTGTTGAGGTATGACGGTGTTTGATATTTAGTTATTCATCTCTGATGGTTTTTCCTTCCCTTTATGCTTCATTATAGCAATGGTCTATTTTAGATAGCTTTTTGTCTTGACGGCAGGACCTGCTATACATGCAGGCATTTTCATCTCAACCAACTCAATTGTTAATGACAGTGTCCTGTTTTGAATACACACCGTTGGAATCTCACTCTTGGCGCCTCATGAATCATTCTCTGTGGCCTGCCTAGGACTCTATTAAATCTTTGTGAGCCTGACCACAATGGTTCGGTTCAGCATCCCTCCACCATCGAATACATTAAAACCAAAACAAAACGCTGTCATACATGGAAGAGTTCATAAAATCCAGCCTGTGAAAGACAGTCAGAAATCTGTCCAAGTCACGTCCTGGACTTTTTGTTGCACAGCCTTTCCCAGAATATTGGCTCAATGTTAATAGAGAAAATGTACATAAATTTTAAAAAGAAAGGGGTAAGTTCATCTCTGGGAGATGAGAACCTGAATGCTGCCCACACCTCCATGAAACACAAAGTTTGCTGAATTGGCTATTGTCAGTTAGGATCACATGGCTGATAAAAATCATAGAGCTCTGAGCTGTGCACATTCAGCCTTTTGGGGGGATAGCTAAATAGGCCTATAAAGGTATTTGCTTTTTGTACGAACTACAAATGCAGAGTCACCAAAAAGCAGTCATTTGCAAGCACATATTCTTTTTTCTTGTAGGCTGTGCATTGTTAGTTTCTTTAATTAAAATGAAAGAATTTGAGATTCGATGTATGAATTCACACTTGCCTGCTTTTACTTAGAGAATTATCATTTCATATTTTTATTTGGTATTATAAATGTAGTTTTGAAGTAAAATCGTATAGCTTTAGAACTAAAAAAGTTTTTAAATAAAGGAGACTGATGCTCAGAGAATTTAAAATGATCTGCTCCATTTCACAGCCAATAAGAGGTGGACCTGGGTTTAGGATCCAGTTCTCCCACTTCAAAATGCAGTGTTTATACCCTGCTAAGCAGCCCAACTTCAAAGAGCAGAAGTATAGTGTCCTCATAAGCGCTGGACTCTCAAATGTGCCAAATATGTATAAACCTCCTTGCCTTTCTTTCAGTAATTTCTTACCTTTATTCTGAACACCTCATGTTCTAATGTAATCAAATGGAGTTAAGCAGATGGAATTCAAGCAGTTTAAGCACATTTCATCACCACACCTAAAAATGACTTTGCACACAATTGCAGTTTAGACCAAAGATGTCCCCAAGGCAAAAATATTAATGATATGTCATGAACCCCCTCATCTTCATAAATACCATCCTCAGAACAGGCCTAAGCCAGAAGCAAGAGGGGAATGAGATGTGTAAAAGAAAATCTTGCAGTGCAGTGGGGTACAGAAGGCTATGGGAGAACAAGAGAGGTCCTAGACTGGAGCCAGAAAGCTTCTTGCACCAGATGACCCTGGACTAAAGGAGGAGTAAGCGTTCACCAGGGCAAGTCTCACAATAACCAGAATGGACTTGTACTCTAACACTAACTCTCTATCAGCCTTGGGGAAAAATAGACAATTTCCTGAGTTTCAGTATTTATCTAAAAGTGGAGATAACTACCCAAAAAGTTTTGTGAGGTTTAAATAAACGCATAGATGTAATATTCTTATGAAAGCATCAGGAGCACAGCAGATATTCCACAGATTTTAGCTCTAATGTTGTTGTGGATGACAGAGCAGTGTGTTGAAAGAATCAAAGGTAAAAGAGCATAGCATGTTCCTGAATGTTCCAGGGAAAGAACAGAATTCTGACTGGCGGGAGTAAAGAGGATGGAGGTAACTTAATTGAACTCTACCCACCTGTTCCAGCTGTGGTGTAGGCAAGAAATTGCACATCACTTGAACTAATACAACAGAATACTCCTGGAAGCCTGTTTTCCTTTCAAAGGGCCGATGGCGGTTCCGGGCATCCTCCGCTAAAGGCATGTGTTAGAGTTGCCAGCCTTAGAAAAGAAAAACAATATTTAAGTGTTCAGAGAAAGGTTAAGTGGAACCCAGGGAGCAAGTAGCTGGCACTGGGCAAAAGCTGACAGATTTGGATTGTTCGGCGAGTTCTAGGACCACTGGCCTCCCTCCCCCCCGCCAGAACTTCCTCGACAGCCACCATTTAAGTAATCTGAAGTTGCAGGGCTCAGAAAGCGACCTGCAGCATTAGTCTGCGGGTGGCCCCACTAGATGCAATGGCCCTCACCTCGGTGCACTGGGTGAGTGAAACTTAGGGCCCCACCTGTGTACTCATATGAGGGAACTTTGGTCCATTTGGGGCTTTAAGTCCTGGAATGCCAACAAATGGATTGTTACATGGAACCGATCATATTATAATCATGTATCAGTTTCTTAACCAGAATTGGTTTTGTTTCTAATGCTGAGAGAAATAGGTAGTTTATAAATAGGAGGAATGACATTTTGTAGGTGCTACAGAGAACCTCAGGCAAAATTTGACCTAGAAGACAAACAATTTACCCCCAAAGATCTCAGAGATATAGAGATTGTCCTTTGGCAGAAAGAATGACCGGTCCGAATTACTTAAATAAGCATCTTCATATATAGATCGCATGCCCTGATTGTTGTCATCTCCTCAAAATCCCTGTGATGAAACCAAATCTTCAATGTAATGGTATTTGAAGGTGGAGCCTTTGAGAAGTGATTAGGCCACAAAGGTGGCGGCCTCTTCTAAAAGACAGCAGGGAGCTCGCTAGCCCTCTTCCTGCCCTGTGAGGATACGGTGAGATGAGGGGCATCTAAGAAGCAGGAAAAGGGCCCTCACCAAACACCCTGCTGGGTGCCTTCATCTTGGACTTCCCAGCCTCCGGAACTCTGTGAAATCAATATTTGTCATTTAAGGCACCCAGTCTACGATATATTTGTTATAGTAGCCCAAACAGACCAAGACACTATCTGTGTTCAAAACATTCAATCAAATTGTGACTGAGTGCTCTCGCACCTTTTCGAAACTTGTGCTTGGAAGATGCCCGAACCACTCAGGAATCTGTAGCTGGCAGGCTTGGCACATCTCCTGAGAGTTCACTTCTGCTCTCAGACAGATGGGAACTTTGGAAGCAACCTTCCCTCTTCTGCTTTCTCCCAATCCCACACCTTCCTTCCCACACCTCTTCTAAGGTTGTCTGGACTTCCCATCCTGCTTTATATTAAACTTAAACAGACTCCTCTGCTTACCCTCGGAAAAATTTCATAATGGCTCACCAGCAGGTGTGGTGTTCAGCCACTTCCATTTAATGCACAGGATGTGTTCACATAATGATCCAATGCATTATATAAAAGCCTTTGCTAATGACTCTACGTTGCCATAAAATGACAGGCATTTGATTCCCCAAACAAGTACTGCAAACCAAGAACCTTAATCTAGAGGAAGATATAAAATTACAACAGCCAAGTGTCAAGTCCTTGGTGCCTTTAATCATAAAAGGATAAAATGAGCTTTTGGTGATGCCCTAATTGTCTTAATACTTTTATTTATGGTTTTATTAAGCAGTTCCCTGAGAGCTCAAGCCATTCACATTATGGTGATTTTTTTCTGAAGGCTTTTAACTGTAAGGAAATTGGAATTTAGTCCCTTTTCTGAGGAGACATAGGTGTCTGAGTGTTTCTTAAGAGACAGTGTTCTTTCTGACTCACCGAGTGAGTGAGGCACCGGCAGTTCACAACCTTTAACTGCGCTGCAGAATCTCCTGAAGAATCCGTTACGCTCAGACTGCTGGGCCCCACACCTGGCATTTCTAATTCAATAGGTCTGAAAAGAGCCGGAGAAGCTGCATTGCTGACACATTCCCAGGTGATGCTGAAGTTGTCGATTGGGGACAGGACTTTGAGAACCACTAGCATAGACTACACTTCGATCTAAAGGTACCAGATCCAAATGCCATACGATTTCACTCATATATGGAAATTAATGAACAGACTGAACTAGCAAGCAACACGGAGACAGAATCATAGACAGAGCAGGATGACAGCTAAGGGGGGGGGAGACACGGGGAGTGGAAAGACTGTGCAAAAAGGGAAAAGGACCCATGGACATGGACTACAGTGTGGTGATTACAGAAGGTGAGGGGAGATAAGGGGACTAAATGATAATAAAAAATACAATTAAAAAGTGAAATAACAAATAAATAAATAGTAGTGTCAGGTCATCTGTCATTGTTGGATGGGGTTTAAAAAATGTGGACCCCCCCAGGAAGCTTCCAAGTCCTTTTACCGCAGTAAGAAGGGAGCACTCCTGTCCTCGCATTGCACTCTTCCAGTTGTCCACAGATCAGATAATGCTTAAGATGAAAAAATATCGAGTGTTTGTTTGCGGTTATCACCAAGGAGTAAGACTTAGTCCAGACACAAGGCTGGGCCAAGTAATTTTGTGATGATGCAAATCCAGCAACATTTTCCCTGGATCACTGAGGAAAATTAGAAAATAATTACATTTGATTTTTAAGCCAGTCCAGGAATGTTTTTCTTCAATAAGTCCACACCTTAGTATGGTTCATTTTAGAATGAGGATGGAATAACCGTGTACAACGTCAGCAACGAAGCTGCAGTAAAGGGCGTTTTCTTCTTACATCTCCTGATCTGATCTCCGGTTATCGCTCTTTGTATGGGCTATGATTCTTTCCAAAAGATTTTTTATTCTATACAATTATTTCCAATATATCACACCTTCAGGTGTTCTCCCAGGATATTTCTTTTACAGTTGTTAATTCTCATTAATTGATTTAGTTTCCTATATTGTTTGCACTGAAATTCATTAATGTTTTAACCTTTTATTTTGAAAGAATTTCACAAATACACAAAAGTTGCAAGAATGGTGTGAAGAACTCCCATATTACCTACATGCAGGTTAGCCAATTATTCACATTTAGCACATTTCTCTCATATATGTATATATATATGTGTGTGTGTGTACATGCACATATGTATGTAAAATATGTCTAATATTATGTAATTACTCCTTGTAGTATAGTTTTCTGAACCATCCAGAAGCAACAGAAATAATACTTCATTAACATTCAAAATTTTAGTGTGTATTTCCTAAAAATAAGGACACTCTCCTACATAGGCACAGAACACCTGCATCAGAAAATTAAAACTGATGAATTACAACCAACCAATTCACAGGCTCCATTCAAATGTCACTGACTGTTCCAATAAGATCGGTAAAAATTGAGGAGCCAATTGAGGATTCCTTGTGTTGAGTGTCCTATCCCTTTAGTTCCTTCAGCTTGGAATAGTTCCTCAGTCTTTCCTTGTGTTCAATGTCCTCCCTATTTTTTAAGAGGTCAGAACTGTCATTTTATGGAGTGCGCTTCCACCTGGGTTTTTTTTATTTTTATGCATGATCAGACCCACGGAATGCTCCGTGACCGGAAGCACAGCAGCGGAGCCGTGAGAATGGCGTGAGGAAGTGCTGCCTCACTGTGGGTGCTATTAACTTTTACCACCTACTTACGATGATGTCTGCCCCTGTTTATATTATTTATTATAAGTTATTATATAACTCATCAATAAGTTACTAATAAGTATTTTGTTAGGATATACATTGACGATATAAGTATTCTGATCTTCATCAAACTATCATGAGCTAGCTGACATCAAGGATTTCTTTTTGCTCGATCATTGTAATTGTACTTGTAAAGTGGTAGTTTCCTAATTCCATTATTCCTTCTACTTTAAGGTAGAGCTTTCCCTATGCTTTTTTTCTTTATCTAACACCTATCTATCTATAGAGTTACTAATAGATAGTTTTCTATTTTATTAAATGAGTTATGATCCATCATTTCGTTTTGATGCTCGAATCGTTCCGGACTTGGCAAGGGCGAGGTCACTCAAGGTAGTTTATGTGTCATCATTTGAACACTTCCTTACTGTCTGGCTCAATAAGATATTCTAGGCTCATCATGAATTTTCTTTGCCCTAGCCCTGAAAGCAGCCATTTCTCTAAATAGTCCTGGCTCCTTTTAGTGAACCGAGATCTGGATGCCAGGTTTCTTCATTGATATATATTGGTGTTGTGGACTGACCACCAGTGTCCACACATTACATCTCTAAATTCACACATTAAATTCACACATTAAATCTCTAACTCCCAGTGTGGCTGTATTTGGAGACAGGGCCTATAAGAAGGTAACTATTAAATGAATTCATAAGGGTGGGGCCCTGATTCAATTTGATTAGTGTCCTTATAAGAAGAACCATCAGATAGCACTCTCTTTCTCCATATGCATACTCAGGGAGAGGCCATGTGAGGACATATTGAGAAGACAGCTGTCTGTAAGCCAAGAAGAGAACTCTCGCCACATCCAACCATTCTGGCACTGTGATCTCAGATTTTCAGCCTCCAAAACTATGAGAAAATAAATTTTTGTTTTTTTAAAGATTTTATTTATTTATCTTTAGAGGGGAAGGGAAGGAGATAGTAAGAGAAATATCAATGCATGGTTGCGTCTCATGTGTCCCCTGCTGGGAACTGGCCTGCAACCCTGGCATGTGCCCTGACTGGGAATCAAACCACGATCGTGTGGTTCACAGGCCCACACTCTATCCACTGAGCTACACAAGCCAGGGCAAATTTTTGTTTTCTAAGACACTCAGTCTGTGATATTTTGTTATGGCATCCCAAACAAACTAGTGCAATTGGAATCTTACTTATATCTATCTATGTCTATGTCTATATCTATATCTATATCTATATCTATATCTGCATCTATCTCTATATCTATAATCTACAGAATCCAGCAGAAGTAATGCCTGCTCGAGTGTGAATGGTAGGATAGTAATATGGGTGTAATAATTTATAGTCTTAATTTGAATATTCCACTTAAAATGGCATATGATATGCTTGAGTACAATATTGTTATATTACAGAATTGCATGCTTCTGACTGTGTAATAAAAGATTTTGTAATAAAAAGGGGCATTATTTGTGCCAGACCCTGTATATCTATATTTTATCTGTATCAAAGAAAACAACTCATGCATTTCCATCAATACCACAAATTCCAACCCAAGGTTTATTCTGACCATCTCTATTTTTGTATTTGTATCATTAATCACTAACAGTGAGAAGTCTTGCTCCCATTATTCTCCATATACAGTATTTAGTTATTTGTCCAATCCGCTGTTTATAGACAGTCCACCAACAACATGGGGTATGTCCACAGTGCTGAGTCTTCTAACCATAACTAAGTGGCTTAACTCCTGATGACTGGCCTAGCCACTCATGTGAGCTGAATCCTCAGTTCCAGAAAGAGATTTTATTAAATATTTAAAATTCTAAATTCTACTTTTACACTTTAATTTCAGATTTTCTAATCCTCACAACTTAGTATAATACACACATTTTAGTAGTCATGCTTTTTGTCCAACAACGAGATAATCCGTCATTGTATTTTTCGTTGTGAAGATTTATGCTAATAAGATCAGTCTGAGGAAATGACAGTGATGATGGAAAATATTCATACGTTGGAAAGATGTTTAATCTCCTGTAAACTATCTACACTTAATAGTCATTGAACACTGATCTTTAAAATTGGGTAAAAACTGAAAATGAGAAGCTTAAATATATAAAAGTAGGAGAGTATCCATCATTAAAGGAAATAGCAAATGGTTAAAGAAATAGTAACTCAAGTGATGAGAAAATAACAATGCCTTCTTTCAAGGCAGTTACCAAAACTCTCTTCCCATGCACAAAAAAATTACGCCTTCTTGTGAACAGTGGAGCAATTGTGAATTCTGATAAAATCTTACTCTGAACAAGTGGCATATTAGGTCAGCAGGGCTATAGAAAACCCACTTCACACAAAACCATGATGTATTTAGTCAATTCCATGTACCTGAGAGTATATTGTTAATACGATAGTGTGAATTTAAACCCCATGGGCTTGGAGAAGTTGGACTTGTCCTAATGGTGATTTTGTCCATCTCCAAGATTTTCTGTTATATGTGTAAGTGAACATGTGAATGCCATTATACAGACTGTCATATTCAGCTTGGTCCCATGATCTAACATGCATAATGTAAATATACATATTATAATTAAGCTTGGAATTCTAACCAAACTTCAGTTTCTTTTAAATGTTTGTCCCCTTATGAGTCAAATCACTTAATCTACTTTCTACTGATACATATTTTTTAAAAGTCCTTCATCTCAGAAAGCCAAGGTATTCTCAAAAGCATAAGATTTGAACATGTATGTGTATGACAATCCAATTTATATAATTACAATTTGTGGGTTCTATAGAAAATGAGGTCTAGCAAATGAATCTGAACAGCCCCAGAGTTCACAGTCTCATTGGAAAATTACAAAAAAGAGATACAAAGTGGAAAATGAGCTATATGATGAAGTACCAGCTGGTGGTGAACTGAAGTCCTACAGGTGTTGAGAGAAGTGTAACGTTGTGACTGGTAATTCCTCCAGGCTTGGGTTTCAAGCTGGCTGAGATGTGGGGATTTAGTCTTGGGAGGAGAGAGGGGCACAGAGGCAAAAGCAGAGCTGCAGAAATGAGGATGTGATACTGTCAACACAGAGATTTTTGCAAGGGAATCTGGGGAAAAAGAATCAAAAGCAAAAAATTCCTAAAGCTGAAAACCCAGTTCATTGATATTTAGAAACGTGTGCTTTTACATATGATTAAATTCATCGAATAATCAAATAGGAAAGCATATTGGAAAATATAAAGTCCTACAGTAGTCTCCAGCCTTTTGATAGCCAGGCTATCTCTTTCGTGAATTCCTACAGTATTACGGTTGATTATAATTTCCCATCTACATGCAAAGCAATGTTATCATTTGAAAGTGAATTTTTAAAAATTCTTTGAAAACAAAGGAGTGCATTGCCCCCAAACAGCAGAAGCAGCACTGACAGCTTGCAGATATTGTTCATTTAACCCCAACAACTTGATGAGACGGTGTTATCACTCTCACTTTATGGGATCCGAGCCTTTCGAAGGTTAAGTAACTTGCCTAAAATCACACGGCCAGCAAAAACACAGAACACATAGGTTTAACCCCAGGTCTGGACTTCTCCAACACCTTTGTTCCATCTTCTCAGCTAAGCGGCCTCTGAGGGTGGTCACTGAACAATTTCTACATTCCTTAGGTTAGCCAGAAGGCAGAGTCCAATAACTTTTATTTAAGGTCCCTTACAATGCCTGGCTTTTAGAAAGACATGATAAGAAAATTAAAAAAGGCATTTGTTTTCTACAATCAGTTAGGTACCACAAATATACTAACTTTATCAGAGTGAACCTATGGAAGTCTTCTCCTTTTATTACCAAACTGTTACAAACATATTGAATCAGAGAACCTTCACATTGCGTCATTTTATTGTTCATTTCTTATCAATCTTGTCCATTGCAGGCAAGGTTTCCAGCAGCAATAATCTCCTTAATCACGTCGAATGCTTCTGTTCATCTGCAAAGCTTAAAGGGCAATATTGGGCATCTTTAGTAAAGCTATCACTTCTCTTGACGTTTGGAATGGTCACCAGCAAGGAACAAAGGGGCCACGGCTGGGGACTGTGAAACCAGAGGAGGAGGAAAAGTCCTGCTTGCCCGTTACTTACTCCAAGGCAGCTGTGCAACCCTGGTTGTCACTGAAATGTTCGCAAAAGTCAGGGTTGAGAAAAGGAATGACACCAAAGCTGCGTGGAAAGAAAAGAAAGCCATTTGCAGTATTTGCAGGATTGTTTGACCGGAGGAACGCCAATTGAGAAATAAATGGTGCCCGCATGTATTTAATTGAAAGCAGGGAATTTAATCCTGAGACATCTTGAGCTGGAGCTCAGTCTCCTGTTTCCTGTCGGATTTGGCAGTGGCCTGTGCTATTATTGAGAGATGCCCTGAGAATGGAGGTGCTCCAGGGGAGAGGGGGCACTTTGCCCTCATTTTGCCCTGAAGTTGCCATTAGCACTTGATGCCAGACCCACCGTTCCCCAGGCCAATCACTGATGCATCCTCTGAAGCTGCCTTTTCACTTTTTTGCTCTCTTTTCTTTTTTCCTTTTGTTTTTAACGTTTGCTTTAGATACATGATACTGGGTGTGTAGTGGTTTTAACCCCACGCATGCATTAAATCCCTCTTCTGTAGTGTTGGACATCTTTAACCATGTGAGTATACTATTTCTAAAAAGCCACTCCATGGCCCAGAAATTTTAATTTAATTGGTCTGGAATGAAGCCTGAGCACCAGTATTTCTAAGCTTCCTGGTTGGTCCCAACGCGCACCCTAATGTGATTCTCAACCTGGGACCCCCAGGGGCCTGCAGAAACTGAATATTTCAGAACCCAGGAGAGTCACGTGTTTTAGCCATGATAAACTTCCTCAGGGTTAACGATGGGTCTCTTGCTCTTGGCTGAGCTAAATGACATCCTGTGGTAACTGCTCACCATTTTCTGATGAGAAACTGATGAACAATTGCTCAAATAAAATTAAAATAAAAAATTATTCGTTTGTAAATATAGTTTTTTATTTTATTTTATTTATTTATCTTTAGAGGGGAAGGAAAGGAGAGAGGAAGAGAAACTTCAATGTATGGTTGCTTCTTCTGCATCCCCTGCTGGGAACTGGCCCCTGCCGGGAACTGGCCTGCAACCCAGGCATGTGCCCTGACTGGGAATCGAACCTCGATCGTCTGGTTCGCAGGCCCACGCTCAATCCACTGAGCTATGCCAGCCAGGGCGTAAATATAGTTTTTAAAGAAATAAAAAAATCAAAACCCAGTCACCCATAAGAGAAAATAAAAGGATATTTTCAGGTGAAAAGCTGATAAGGTTACCTTTTAAATTGGTACAAAATTAGCCTTCGAACACACAGCCACAAACGAACGAAAGGCGTATTAGAAGGTGCTGGGTGGCAGGGGAAGGGGTGAGGGAGCTTGACGTGCGTCCTAGATGATGTGCCGTCGGATGTGCGCAGGAGGAAGCGGGCGACCTTCGCCCCCGAGTTCCCCTGGGTTCCCCTGCTGTAAGCAGTGGCACAGCATCTCCCCATGGCCCCATCTTGCTTCTGTCAACCCCATTAGGACCAGGCCCTTCACGACCTGTCAGAGAAAAATCACAGAGGGAAGCACTAGAGATTATTTCTATTGTCTACCAAGTTGGTCTCTTGCTACCATCCGGAAATGCTGAACATAAGTGAATCTTTAATTAACTTCAAAAAAGGGCCTGTGCTTGGTCTAAGGTATGTAAACATGGCAGGACAAAAGTCACAAATGTTTGGCAAGGGGAATTTTCAAAACATCAATTAGAAAGAGTCGGTATGCCCGATGAACACCCACCTTGACGGTAAGAAAGAAGTTAGTGCTAATTATGAGTGTCCCTCTTACCTCACCAAGCATTCGCTCATGATTATACACTCAAGAGGTGAATCAAGCAAACTTTTTGGGGCTATATTTTGTTTATTCATAAATTCAGTAAATGTTTAAAGGAAATATACCATGTGTCACACACTGCTCCAGGCATTAGAAATGGAGCAGTGTACAAAATAAATAAAGGGACGGTAGCAGTTGAAAGTCACTGCTAGTCTGGAAGCGTCCATAGTAACGCAGCTGTCACTTGAAACTCTGTATTAAAATATTTGCAGACTTCTAAAAAACATGCCTCCTTTGGAGACAGAAAACTAAGGTATTCCTCTCAGCTCTTCACAGGAATACTTTTAATTCATAGCTTCTGATTATGTGAATTTCATCAAAACCTAACTCAAAGAGGAAAACACAGTTTTATGTTCTTATGTTGTCCACCTCCAACAGCTCACAACTCAGCATTTACCAGCAGGAGCTTGGGACATTCAAGTAGGGCCTACCCCCTTTAGAGATGATAAGCGAGACAATGCACTGTGTTTATGAACTTAGAGGTGAGAAGGGAAAGAAAAGCCATCTTAGGAAATCTGAAAAGGAGTTTGGAGACCAGTAGGGTAATTTAGAGAACACTGACGTTCAAATCAGATACTTCCATGTAATAAATATTTGTCGAATATTTCGCCGGGCAGCTAGATTCCATAGATAGGGTGACACAGTGTTTCTTTAGACGTTAGTGCTTTGTATGTACAATCATACTGTATAGGATACATTTCAGCTCTCATTTCCAACTGGTAATCCCTTGAAAAAAATCGTATAATGTGTCTATGGCTGAGTGTAAAATTATCCTGGGTCGCGTTTCTGTGACAGTATTGAGGTAAAGGCTAATTGTGCCACCTTCTTGGCTTGAGTGTTTTTCAAGGAACAGTTACAAAGCCTCTAAGGCAGAGAAAGTGGCTGACAGTCACAAAGCATCCCAGCAGCTGAAACCCTACTCTTGAGATAAGAGTTACCTCGCCTAAAATACAGTGAATGGCAGCCTTGGGACAAAGAAATAATGTGAGGAGGTGCCACCAACATGTCATTTAAAAGCCCTACACCATTGCCACATTGTTCTAAGTATTTATGAAAAGTAGTTTTCCAAAAGTACAGATTTTTCAAGAGAAATTAAATGTCCACTTTATAATAAAGAGTCCATGAAGAATTGATAAGATATTGAGAATGATTTTTTAAACAAAACTCTCTCTGCTTAAAGTTTTAAAGTGAAGAAAAATAAATAGTATATATGTTTTGATATTTTAGGAACCAATGTAATATAAATAATAAAAATTAGTCAAATAATAACAGAGCTTACAAATTTAGAAAAAAATACAGGAGAAATATAATTTTTTAGTGTCTACCCACAGAAATGTTAAGACAAAAGTTGTAATACATTATCCCCAGACACTTTAAAAACACTTAATCTCACTGTTCACATGCTAATTTAACAAACAAATATCTAAGCTAGGTGTCCTGCAGAATAACAAATATATGGGATATAATGTGATCTCTTAAATGGACTTTTTAAAAAGTAGCATTGATCATGTTAAAGCATGAAAAGAATGATTGCCAGGGAAATTACAGGGCACCAAGTACTGTGTGGGGCATGATTATACCAAAAATATTTTTGCTATTTATCTGAAATTGACATGTAATGGGCAGTCTGTATCTCCATTAAATCTGGCAGCCTTAAAAGAGTACATTTAAATGAAGAATAAAATTATTAAAGCCCTCCCATTTTTAAACATCTGGAGAAAATATTCAACTAGAATCTCTTCTTAAATCCTTCCAAGGTGGTATGGACTACATTTCCCCTCCCCCCAATTCTTACCTTGAAGCCCTCATCTCCAATGGAACTGCATTTAAAATCAGGCTTTGAGGAGACCCTTAAGGATTAATTATGGTATAAGGAAAGGGGTCCTAATATAACAGAATTGGAGGAAGAGACAGACCTCTCTCCAAGCACATGTACTGAGGAAAAGGGATGTGAGCACTCAGTAAGAAGGTGCTCATCTGCAAGCCAGGCGGGGAGCCCTGACCAGAACCCAATCGTGGTGGAACCCTGATCTCAGACTCCAAATTTCTGTGGGTCAAGCCACCCAGTCTGTGGTATTATGTTATGACGGGCTGAAATGAGTAAGACACAGGGCCCATTATACTCCTTCTTTGTCATAGGCATTACACTCATAACTGCAGTGTTTTCAGGATGTTCTTTCCTGGCAGACCATAATCTCTGTCCATGATGTCTGGGAGGGCAGAGAGTTGCCTGGTTCGTCTTTTGCTGTGTGCTGAGCTGATTGCAGTGCCTCTGGCTTATCGTGGGGGTTAAGTACATATCTGTCAACTAAAGGAATACTGAATGAAGTGACTAGAAAGGTAGACAAAAGGTGTGCTCACTGGCATGTTATTCATAATAGTAATAGAACATTATGAAAAAATGTTAACTGTCCAAAAATTAGGGGATGCTTAAATAAAGGAATGCTAGTATTGATACAATCATATGACAACATATCATGTAGTCATTAAGAGCAATCTCACAACTATTATTTAAGGGCATGACAAAATTCACACAAATTCATGTTAAGTAAAAAATAGGATATATATGTATCTATATATATACACACACAAAGAGAGAAATATTTGGAAGTAAATGCAATTGTTAAAAGTGGTTTTTTTTAAAGATATTATTTATTTATCTTTAGAGGGGAAGGAGAGAAGGAGAGAAATATCAATGTATGGTTGCTTCTCATGAATCCCCTGCTGGGAACTGGCCTGCAACCCAGCCATGTGCCCTGACTGGGAATCAAACTCTGATCCTCTGGTTCACAGGCTCACGCTCAGTCCACTGAGCTACACCAGCCAGGGCAAAAGTGGTTTGTTTTTTTTTTAGATGGCAGGATTAAATTGTTTTCCTTTATGTTTTCTTTACTTCTCAAATTTGCTATGAGAATCATGGATGCTTCTTAATCTGAAAGATAAATAGCAATACTTTGGTGTGAATTATATGGACTGGAAATATGGTCTCTACAGAATTCATATAGTACAGAAAACAGAGCTAAGGTGGTCAAACTCATTATTCGTGCAGGGCTCAGAAAAAACAGGTAGACCCCACTGGAAAAAATACCTCAGTACGGAGATCCAACTGACACCCTGCAGAAAACCTTGAACACTCACCGTGATTTCCTTTTCCAAAGTACCAAGTCTCCTAATGTCCTTTTCCAGCATCAAACGTGTACACTAGAACCTACTTTGTTCTTCGGGTAACTCACAACCCCTTCACTGTTGTACTAAGCAGTTCATCTACATTTCAAAAGAATAATTTATAAATTCTATGGCCTGAGGGGGACCCACCTGAAGATTAAATCCTAATGGTACCCTAAACTTAGGACATTTCTGGTTTTAGTTTCAAGAATGTTAATACTTTTGAGAGACTTGGAGAGAATCAAGAAACATTGGCAAGCTACCGATAAACTTCTATTGTATGATAGATATTTAAAGTACATTGATTGACAAAGGACCTAGAATTGTACTTGTACTTATTGGACTATAAGGATTTATAAATATGGAAAAAAACACTTTCTACAACAGAAATAAATGTGCACCTTAGTTTT
Organism: Sturnira hondurensis; assembly: GCF_014824575.4. NCBI lineage: Eukaryota > Metazoa > Chordata > Mammalia > Chiroptera > Phyllostomidae > Sturnira > Sturnira hondurensis. The sequence continues at coordinate 11,826,122 of NW_028077105.1, read as the reverse complement.
GTGCATATTTTGTTCTATTTTTTGTGTTGGGAGTTATTGTTTTGTAGGCACTTTTCTGTCTTTCAGACTCAAAAAGGTGAAGTACTATACACATATATTATATTTTTACTTCATTAATTAATTTATTGCTTTATTATTACTGATGAGAGTTTAAATAAACAAGCATTTATTGAACACCTATATCTGAAAGGCACTGTCCTACCTTTGGGAGATAGAAAGATAAGCGGAGATGACTCTCTTTAGCTACTCTGGGCAGATCTTTGCCCTAGTGGGAAATGTAAACGGATGATGTCACTACAGGTGAGGACTGAGACAAAGCCGGGTAGAAGGGCTCCTGTGCAGAAAGGAAAGACTGTGTAGTGGATGCTTTGGCTGCCCTGTCAAGACCCCCTTCTTCAGCCTGGTACACCCAAGTCAGCACTGCCATCAATGTTGGCTGCTAAAAGCACATAGCTGCACCCTTCTCTAAAGAATTTTTTTTTACAAAATGTCAATTTTCTGTCCTGGGTGCGAGGGGCCCCAGCATTGTCGAAAGGCTCAGTGGTGGCTGTCCTGTGCCTATTAGGACATGCTGTTATAGAATCATGTCCCCTGCTAGCAATGGGGATGATAGGATCTCAGAACAGCAGAGTCCTGCAGCAGCAAGGTGAGCGTGATTATGACAACACACAGTAGTTGATTAGCAGGCCTTGCTCACTAGGGATTTACGGAGCTAGTTAATAAAACACCCCATTCAACACCCCATTTTCCTGAGATCTGAGATTTTCCAGAGATCTGAGTCGACCACGATACCTCAGGACCTAAAACAGCATCATGGATCGCCCGTTAGACGACGACGGGCGATCTATGTGGGTTGGCTGTTCTAGCCCACATCCATCTCAAAGTAGGTCTGCCGGGTCCCTGAACCTCCCCAGTGGCTATTTCTTGACCAGCTAAATTTATAATCAGAATAGATGTACTTAACATTTGGAAGGAATATCACAATGACTAGTAAAGACAGAGCTATTATAGTGAGAAAAACTAAGTAAGCATCCCTGAAATTTCCAAGATAATGCATCAGAGATTATTATATTCCAACTGGAAAGGCAGGAATTGGTTCTGCACTCAAGGACCTATAGGGTGAATATATCATGTTCTCCATCAGCACCATTTACTTTACCAGGCATGAAGTGACTGTGGACAGAATGACTCGGCCATTGGTATCAGCTGGCCACTAAACACCACCTCCCTAGTTAACCAGATCTTAAAAATCTGTTCTAAGATGGAGTGAATTTCATGTGAGAAACAAGTGGATATGAGTGGTACAAGGGATAGAGTGTCCTGGATATTGTTGGTGCTCCGCCAGGATCCCTTTTTTCTGAGCCGGTGCACTAGACCCACAGCTACTCTGACTCTTTCTGCTAATGGCTCACAGCTGCTTCCTCTCTGGGAAAATTGCTCTTGACCGAATGAGAATTACCTCTCCTGAAAGGTAATGCAACCCCTCCCCTAACAGGAGCAACCATTAATGTGCAATTTAAAAGCCTGGGATACCACTCATGTTCCAGAGCTCTCCATGGGATCAGGCTGGTGGTATCTCCAACCAAGGTTATGTTCTTGTTGCCCTGTTTCCCTGCCCCATCCTGCTTCCTTCATTCCCTTCATCCTGAGAGGATGCACTCAGAAACATCATGTGTACCAAAAGTCTTGTCTTAGGCTTTGTTGCCAGGGACATGACTCAAGATAGAACCCCAGTTAGTTTCTGTTGCCAAAAACTTTTCAGAGGAGACAGTGCCTGATATGAGACTTGAAATATTAAAGAGTAAAATGAAAGTGGATATTGGTTAATGTTTTGGTTTTAATAATCTCTGGTTAAGCTTCTTCCATTGAGAAGGAGACTTTTCAAAGGTAATAAAAGTTACAACTGGCACTTGTAATGATAATCTGGAATTTATTTGTGAGTTAATTGCAATAAAATCCATTTTATGGAGTCATCTCTTAGGATAAAAAAAACATAATCACTTCCTTTTGCTCTTTTATTTTTGGTCTCCTACTGTTCCAGAGCTTACTGTCCAGGGTTGTACCAAAGTCCCCTTCAGTTTATTCGAGAAGGTGATAGCGGGGTATGCTTTTCGGCAGAGAAGAGAAAGAAACAATGGCTTTCTGAGGGAAGCTTGATGGTAGTTTTCCCGAGTACAGGCAACAAACAAAAACACTGTACATAGAGAATTTAAAATACTGACAAAATCCAGCTAAAACTCAGCATGCTTTTTTATTATCACTAAGCACTGACAATCCTAAACGAGAGAACCCCAATACTGTCCCACTTGGGGAATCTCCAGACATATCTGGCTTATTCCTTCCCCAAAGCAGGGAGTCACTACAGTTTCTATGACCACTTTAGAACTGGTTGAAAGGAGAGGTTAAGAACAGCTTGTCCTAAAATAACCTTGAGAGTCTCCATCCCCGAGTCTCCCCAGAAAAGCTTGGTCAATTAGATCAGGCTCTGGCTTTTGTGTGGGGCTAGGGGAGGGGAGGGGCAAGTGGACTGGGCCAGCGCAGAGTGAATTTGCCTCATCATAAGCTTGTGTACGGTTTCTAGAGTGAAGATGCTCCAGGGAAAGTAGAAGAGAGTAAATGAAAAGGGAGGGCAAAATCAAACACTTTCTCCAAGTCAGATGACTTTGACTTCTGTGGGCTCTGAGAGAAGAGTTGATCTCTTAACCTGTGCTGGCAGAGATTTAAAGTCACTAATTCTGGCAGGAAAAGTCCAAAGACCAACTGTTCATTCCTAGGGATTTAAAGGTAGTAACTTGCTCGGATTTTGTCAGTAAAAAGAGATAATTAAAGTTCTAAACAACTATAGACTTCTTCCTATTCGGTGAGCTCACAACATAAGCTATGAGTTTTAAAACCTTTACGAGTTGCCTGAGAAATTAACATCCTACATTAGTCAACAGAATGAGATGGTAAATGAAGAATGACCAAATACACTACTTTTCCAGCCTTGAATTTTATTATATTCTTCTGGGAGACAGTAGTATACTTGATTGAGAGATTATATTTTATGCATTGGGCAAATTTTTCATACATGAATCTCTGAGGCCTAGAAAGCTTCTTTCTAGAGACTTTTGGAGGCAGACACCAAAGAATAGAAATAGTTGAAGCAAAAGTGGGTTCAGGGCAATCTAGACATTAATTTCTCCTCACAGAATTTCCCAGAACTAGACTTTTCTTTCTTTAATATAGCATTCACACACAAAAAATATGAAGTAATGTTCAAAAATGTTATCTCTTCTTATATTCTATACCAAAGTTTCTCTAAAATTCTCTAATTTTTATCTCAATGCCTGCCCACCTTCATTATCAGGGTGTTAGGGAGCCATCCAGAATCATACCTTATATATGTATATATTTCACTCCCGATATCATATCTAAAACAGAAGTCCAACTAATTATTCAAAAAGCTAGTTTTTAATCCGAATATGATTTAGGAAAAGGGAATATGGCCACACGGAAGTAAAAGAGACCAAGTGAAAGAGACTGGGCTGAGATGAAAACTAACAGCATTATTTTGGTGTGCTTATTAACAAGTCTTAGTAGAAAACTTAACAATAGTTTTCAGTATCAACAGAGTCATTTTCCAAAAGGGTGCCAGGGTGTGGGATAAGGGGTTAGACTGGGAGTCATTTGAAACTAGGTAGGAATTCCTGTTCCATCACTGAGTAGTTCTATTACTCTGGAAAAAACTGACATAAGCTCCCACCTTCCATAAAATGGAAACAATCATAATGCCTATGTTGCAAAGTTGTTGTTAGGGTTAAATGATTTAAATGTAAGGAAGTAGCATAATGTCTGGCACAAACCTGATACACGTTGAAAGTCACCTTTCCCCATTCTCTCTCTAACTTGTCAAGTCCTTTGGCCTTCGCCACCCTTTCTGCTCTCCTTCATCCAAGCTGCCAGCCAGGTACCCTCTGCTCTTCTGGTATCACTACCCCTGTGCATGAAACTTCAGTTACAATAACCATCATGTATTTTGTAACTGGGCATAGTTTCTATTAATTAAAATAATGTATTTTTTCCAATTTTTTTAATTTAATTGTTTTTCAAGTACAGTTTTCTGTCTATTACTCCCATTCCATCCCACCCTCCATGCTCCCCCCTCCCTCCCATTTCCACCCTTCTCAGTTGTTGTCCATGTATCCTTTATATATGTTCCTCTAAATCCTTCCCCTATTTCCCCTGAAATTCCCTCCCCTCTCCACTCTGGTCACTGTCAGCCTGTTCTCTATTTCAGTGTCTTTGGTTATAGTTTGCTTGCTTGTTTGTTTTGTTGTTTAGATTCCTGTTAAAGGTGAGATCATATGGTATTTGTCCTTCAAAACCTGGCTTATTTCACCCAGCATAATGCTTTCCATTTCCATCCATGCTGTTGCAAAAGGTAGGAGCTCCTTCTTTCTTTCTGCAGCATAAAATTCCATTGTGTATATGTACCATAGTTTTTTGATCCATTCATTTACTGACAGGCACCTAGGTTGCTTCCAACTCTTGGCTATTGTAAATTGTGCTGCTATGAACATTGGGGTGCATATGTTCTTTGGGACTGGTGTTTTAGGGTTCTTAGGATACAATCCTAGCAGTGGAATTGCTGGGTCAAAAGGCAAGTCCAATTTTAGTTTTCTGAGAAAAATTCCATACTGTTTTCCATAACGGTTGTACCAGTCTGCAATCCCTCCTACTTTGTTCTTCTTTCTTAACATTGCAGCTGCTATTCGGGGTCTTTTATGGTTCCATATAAATTTGTGAAGTGTTAGTTCTATGTCTGTGAAATATGCCATTGGCACTTTAATAGGTATTGCATTAACTCTGTAAATTGCTTTGGGTAGTATGGACATTTTGATGATGTTAATTCTTCCAACCCATGAACACGGTATATGTTTCCATTTGTTTGTGTCTTCCTTGATTTCTTTCTTCAGTGTTGTGTAGTTTTCTGCATATGGGTCTTTTACTTCCTTGGTTAGATTTATTCCCAGATATTTTATTTTTGTTTTTGCTATATCAAATGGGATTTTTTTTTGATTTCTGCTTCTGCTGATATCATTGTTAGTATACCAAAATGCCTTTGATTTCTGGATATTGACTTTGTAACCTGCTGTTTTGCCAAATTCATTTATTAGTTTGAGTAGTTTGGGGGTAGAGTCTATAGGATTTTCCATGTACACTATCATGTCATCTGCAAACAATGACAGTTTTGTTTCCTCCTTTCCAATTTGAATGCCTTTTATTTCCTTTTCTTACCTGATCGCCTGTATTTAAATAAAGTGCCTACTGAAATGATGGATCAGGTTCAGGGCTAGTTTTTCAAACTGTTGTAGTTTCCTCACTTGTCCACTAGGCTGGCTGGTGAACGGTTTATTCAAATTCACTCTATTGGAAGAAGTCAGTGTTCTTGTTTATTTTACAGTGTTGGTCTTTATTCCCAATTATTCTTACCCATGGAAAGAAAGCAAGGCCCTTAATAAAATGGAGCATGAAGTTTCAATTTTCACATGAGTCACACTTGTGAATAGTGTGCTCTTTTGTCGTGGGCTCAAGGAATGCTGCAAATCAAAAGAGGATGGGGAGAGTTTTGTGCATGTAAACAGCTGGAGCACAGAGTTAAGTTGATCATTTGGAAGAATCCAAAGTCTTTTCTTCTAGCCTACGTTGAGAATAAAACTAGAAAGAATCGCTTTACATCCATGGGAAGGATTTACTGGCTTACAAAAATGATAAAGTTTTCTTAATACTGGGGCTTTGAACTTGCTCAGCGCCTTTCAGCAGTGGATTCTAAAGCACTTCACTGACAGTCGGCCGCAGGACCCTCGGGAGGAGACATTGTTTCTTTCAGAGTTAGGGAAATAGATACAAAGAGTGGCTTGCCCAAGAACACAGAATGAGTCCCAATCAAGCTCGTATCTCAAGAACTCAGACCGAATCTAATCTCTAGGCTACTCTTGCCCCCACTCATTTATTTTGCAAAAGGAAAGCAATGATTTCAAATGTGTATTCAGTTAAGCATAAGGCTCTATCCCTTTCCACCTGTTTTAACATGTTTTTGAAGTTTTGCTTGTTTTTACATTGGCAGGATTTTCAGATGATTAGCTGTGAGTGTCTCGTGTTTAAAGTGCCTTGTGTAAGGGATGAGAGAGATTGGATGATCGGGATCTTTTCCTAGCTCAGCCCAGCTGGGTGGGGACCCATAGAGGGCTACTCCAATTCCAAGAGAGATAAATATGTGGGGCATCTCAACCTGGCTTGGGGGTCAGGGAGAGTTGTTCAAGATGACAAATGACTGGATTTAGGTCGGGTCATTTGGGCTCTATTCCCATTAATACCTATGATCATGGGCAGAATATTACCGAAGGGAGTAATCTTAGAAACAGAAAATGAGGTTCTTTGTTGTTGTTTTTTAATATTTTATTTATCTTTTTAGAGGGGAAGGGAAGGAGAGAGGAAAGAAACATCAATGTATGGTTGCTTCTCGTGCATCCCCTGCAGGGAACTGGCTCCTGCCAGAAACTGGCCTGCAACCCAGGCATGTGCCCTGACTCAGAATCGAACCGTGATCGTCTGGTTCACAGGCCCACGCTCAATCCACTGACCTACACCAGCCAGGGTAGAAAATGAGGTTCTTTTCAGAAAACAAACAAAAAATGTGAGACAAGTCAACCAGAAAAAGGGGGCAATAGAAGAAGGTAGAAATTGAGAAATGAAAAGTAAGTAGAGGGTAATTCGCAAACTTGTAGGAGAGGTGTGTGACCTCAGTAGACCAAGTGGTCAGAGGGATTAGGCCACCAGGTGATGGAGAGTTGCTGGAAAAACAGTTTTATCACACCAATGCCCTAAAGAATAAGATGAAACAAAATACACCCCTGGTTTTTACCTGTGAATTTGCATGTATTTAATTATATAATATATGAGTGGAACAGATCAAAAAGTAACTTGTAAATCCCCATTAACGTAAAGGTCAACATTTAAACTGCAGGTGGAGTAATAATTAAACAGTGTTACTCATGCCGAGCACTGCATGTAACAAAAGCATTTCTACCCCCCCCCGCCCCATCACACCCCACCTCCAAATGCACAAAAACTTGTTGAGACAACATACAGCCTCCATCCGATCTGCTTCACCTAAGGGAAGCCTCAGCTTCAGCAGCTGGTGGGTCGGCCCGTATTTCTTCTTTCCTTCCGTTCAGTTGGTAAGACCTGGGAATAGGAAGTGCTATTTACTCCTTGGTGCTAACAGAACAATGAGGGACACTAAGGATGTAATCCACTCTGGATGTTGCTCACAGCAAGGAAAACATTCCCACAGGAATATTTATAAAGCCCGTGCTTTTGCTTTCAAACACCCAAGTGATTTTTCTTGGGAGTTTTAAGGAATTAAGGGTGGACTGACATTTTGATTAAAGGAGAAATAAGCCCCACAGAACCAAGAGTCCACATGACCTTTGTCCAGATATATATGTGGTCTGGAGTCTGGGGGAAGAATAGAGATTGCAATTTGATAGCGTTTTTACAAGAGGGAATTTGTGAATAAAAGGAGTCAAACATGGCCATCTCAAGAAGATCTCACTTGCAATTCTATTCAACACCCACTTGTCTGCATTACTATACAAATGACACGCTTGGGGTATAAGTTTCCATTTTATCCAGAAACAAGGAAAATAGCATTGTCTTAAATGGAGTTGCTGTAGACTTTGGCTCCTCTCTTTCCCATGACCCTCCTTTCAGAGGAAGTCACGCAGAAAGCCATGGTTTACATACATGTTTAATAAAAATTTATGCCCAAGGCAGACAGAAGAAACATTATTTTCTTAGAGTCCTTCTTTTATGTATAATTAATTTATAATATTGAATTATTAGGAAATCAATCATTGAGCACAACTAGCATTTGGATTTAGAAAATAATTTGAAATTGGCCTCAGCATTTCATTCTTTGCCGTGTTTTGTTTTGGCTGCACAGTATTGAGAAAAATCCTAATTCAAAATCTTAGTCCTTACAAATGCTAAAACTTTTGCACAGCTACCCTTGTAATTTCAACATACTCTTCAAAAAGTGGGTAGGGACATTTTATTTCAGAAATTGAATCACCAACAATATGTAATAGCTATTCATTCTTTCTTACAAATATTATAAAAGTTGGAAGAGAAGCACCCAAAATTTACAGTGAGCGGCCCAAACTGCATTGAACGAGGTAGCTTGTCATCGACTGTTGTACAACTATGCAATTATACTGGGAACAGAGCACGTTCTAAGCAGATCCTCAGGCCTGACTTGGCATTTAATCAGGCCTAGCATTCACATAACACTGTAGTGTGTTTGTACAGTTCTACCTGAGTACAACCAAATAGGTCTGAGTTTTTAAAGGAACATTTAAGCACATTACCCTGGTAATCAATGGCACATTTAGAACTAAAAATAATTCTTCTGACTCTCAGAAGAAGCTATATTCTGAGGCTGTACAAAAATGAGTTAATCTGGGAACAGAAGTTAAGGCATGAGTGGCATCAAAAGAGTTAAAATTTAGTATTTAGCACATTGAACATGAATGGCATTTCTATTCTCTTTTCAAACAGTTAAAGTGATGTTCAGGACAAAATTTAAATCAAATGCCTGTGGCTTCCTGAAGCACTTTACAGAATTCCTCTGGTCCTTGGCACAGAATCAGTAATAAATATTTGTTGACTAAATAATAAATTCTAGATTGACAATTCATTGGCATAATGTATCAAAAGCTCCCCAAGGCTTTCTCAGCCTCTCAAAAGGAGACAGAAGAGAAAGCAGAGTCATTCCAAAGCAATCTGTCTACTCTAGGCACCTCATCACTTAAAGCTTATTTTTCATGACTATTTTATAGTGGAGGCTTTTACATGTGTACCTGCAGGTCTGTAGAGGAGTATCTCTCATCCCAGTATGAGAGTCTAAAATTCAAGACAAAACAGTACCTGCCAGGGTCTGTTAGTAGTCAAGGCATGGACTTGAGATTCAGAACCTGGGCCATCAGGTCCCCAAACTCCCGTGCTTCCCCCGCTCCATCTCTCCGCAGTTTCCGCCCACCCCTCTATTTCCTACCTCTCCCACAAGCTGAAAGCTACATGTGATTTAAAACTGACTTTCCTTTTGGAGTTTGTCAGAAAGGCCATCATAGCTAGTCGTTGCACTTGCTAAACTATGAAAGAATTGAAACGATAATGTATATTCTATATGCTATACAATAAAAATATAAATATAGTATATCTACTCACTACATGTACATAAGTTCCTTAAGGCTTACCCTAAGGTGTACTTTTTATTATATCAGAGCATTTCGCAGTGAGAGGCCTTTCCTATTCAGAAATGAACATTATATTCTTCCCTCTATAACTTTTGTTTAAAGGAAGTTACTTGAATGTTTTCTTCCCCTAGAAAATGGAGAGTGCACTAACCAAATAAACAGACAGTATTAAAATTGCCCTGCTGATAATTTTGCTAAGCCTCTGTAAAATCATCTCTGTTGCATAAACAAGACTGGAGACAATAGTCCAGGATCAGGGTTTCCCAGCACATAGAGTCGGCTTTGTCCAGTGGATGTTTGCCTTGGGTTTTTTCTCCTTGATAGAGTGGTAACAAAAGTATAGCTTTCCAACTTTGTCCCAGGGATGGGGGTTTGAAGTCCATTGAGGGCAACTTGTGCCTTATCTAAGCCTCTCACGATGGTCACTTAGAAGGAAAGCCCGACTTCATTGGTCCCTGGACAGGAAAAGGGGCTGCGGTGGGGACAAGGAGCAGCTCTCCGCTTAAAGGGGTCTGGCAGCTTTGCATAAAGGAAGATGTTTATCCCTGTTTATGGCATATCCCTTCTCCCTTTATAGTTCCCATGGCTGATGTTACTTTTTATAGCACGTCTGACTGTCTGGGAAGGAGCCACATTGTTCCATGCCTTAGAAAGCAAAAGGAAAGGGTGAGAAACCTCAGCAATCCTATCTGCAGAAAGGTTTCTGGCTTTCAGAATTGACGAAGGATATTAACTCTGCGTGTGTGTGTATCCACTGAAGCACGTATATACAGCACTGTGTGCATGATATGGAAGCTTTCTAAGTGGGTAATTTCACTGAAAGAACTATAAACTTTATATACCCCTGCAACTTTTCTTGGTATATTAAATACATTGTCAACTACATATTGTTATTAATAATCAGTTGATTCAAAATTTTTGTATCATTTTTTTGTGGGGGGGGGTTGTAAATTGAGAGAATCTCAAGTGTACCAAAACTACCTGTGGAAAACACCAAAATTCCTGTGATCTCCTTTCACTTTTGTTATCAATGCTATGTTTTTAGTAAGAAATGAAAGGCAACTTCCAAGCAGAGTTTAATTTTAAAAAGGATGCAGGATATCTTTTAGAAGATTTTCTTAATCATTTGGATTAATCCTGACTTTCAACTAAGAAATAGGATATCCCACAGGGAGGATTTGCAGCATGTAGGGAATTTTTTTGCCAACCAGGAAAGGCTCCCAGGGTCTAGTTATTAAAGTTAAATTTATTGGTGATTATGTCTATTTCCTGCATAAAATGAAACTTCAAAACAAACACTTTAAAAAGTCAAGAGAAGTCAACTAAGTGGCATGGTTTTCATGAATGTGAAAGAAATAGCCATTTTCAAAAGGCCTCATGGCTCGGCAGATTGAATCAAATGAATGTGACTTAATGTTAACCCCTGACAAATCCTGACACAGTTTTAGGAACACACACACACACACATACACACGCACTGCCCATGAGGAATAATAGAAAAACTGCCCGAAGATACACAGCTTTAATCCTACCAAGGGGCTCTGTGACATCATAAGCCCCATAACTAGAGACTGAGGAGTGGAGACTGTCCCTAGACCTGGGTGGGATTAACGCCATGGAATTCTCCACAGCCCTTTCTAATGGGTTAAGATGTGTGAGACGCCATGCGTAGCGGAATTGCTTAGCCATCTGCATCTCACACTGGCCACTTCAAGTGGGAAAAAAAATTCTTGAGAAGAAGAGAAACCAGCAATTAGCTCTGCCTCACAAGAATATAGTACTTACCCTTTTCCCAGGCACTATGACAGATCAAAACAGTGAGCACCAGCCCTGCTACATCAGCAATGCCCCCCCCCCCCCCCCCCCCCCCCGGGGTCCGGCCGCNCCCCCCCCCCCCCCGCCCGCCCGCCGGTGGAAGGGCAGTCATTCTGTGAATGGCTGAGCCTGGATGCTGCGGAGCAGGCGCCTCAGTCTGCATACGCCCGTTTTAAGTCTTGGTACAAGTACACACCCGGCCTTGTGCAAGAATGGAAAGTGGCTTCTTCTTATAAAATAGATCTTTATGAAGTTAGGCCATGACAAAAATAATATACACCAGATGGGAGGAATACTTGTTCAGATCTGTACTTGTTACCCACCCAAATACTCATTCTGGTGAAGTTAGAAATAATAAAACCATTGGTACAACATGAAGGCAACCTAATCAGCTAGTTGGTTGAACTTTTTCACTTTTCAGTTTGTTATAATGCCACGCAAACACAATTCCAACCCTTCAGTCATTATTACAGTGACCCTCAAACAAAAGGATACAACAGTTATTATACAATGGCCACGATACACACTTAATGCTTATTCTCTATTCAAACCGAATACAGCTGAATGCACCCTGGACACTGGTGCGCCACTGAGACCAGGGATGCCCCCGTGTGTCCATAGCAGTGAGCCCACACAGAACTGTCTGCAGTGCTGGGACCTCAGCGCAAACCTGACGGCGGGACGAGACACACCCACAGAGGTCTAACAGTTCAAGAGAGCTGAGTGAATTCGGTTCTCTGGTTGCTTGTTTTCTCTGAATGTGATGATGGAAATGGTGTGGGAGAAAGGCTGAATTTCTTGGTAAACAGAATCAAAGCTTACCCCCCAAAAATGTAGGAGCACATAATAAGACAGGGTGATGAAACAACCTTATTTTTTTGTAGTTAACTGCATTATTAGTCATGAAAATTAGACTTTTACACTCAATGTATTTAAGAGTGGTGGGTTTTTTTCCAAGTATGTTTCTTGAGCCACCTCCATATGCATTATCTTGTGTCCTTATTGAAAATGCCTTTGCCCAATACCTTTCCCATACTCCCACCTCCTTGCCTGATTGGCTCCAGGTAATTCTTATCTGTTAGGTGCTTTCTCCTCAACTCAGAAGTGCTTTCAGCAGGACACTGGATTTCACTGATAACTCCAGACTTCAGCAGCGTCTAGCAGACACTCATGTTGAATGAATTAATACTGATTTTAAGAAAGTGGGATTTCATATGATTTCACAACTGCAATGGTTAATGTCATGTTCATATGTCAGGAGGGTCCAAGAATAGCATATTACCACATGGCCTGAGCACCTGAGTCAATGCCTGAGCTCTGCTTCAAGATAAGGGAAAGGGAACTAATGGGCATCAGGCAACATGTGTGTGCTAAGAGTGATGATGGGTGCCTCACAGGTGTCTAATTAAAGCCTCAGTACCATTAGGAAGAAGAAATTGCTACCCATCGTAGAGCCAGAGCAGAAGCTCAGGGAGGTTAGGTTGCACACCCTATTTCTCAGACTTGTGAAATAGCTGAAGAAAGACAAACTGCACCCAAGGGCACCTCAGCTGTTGAAAGTGTGGACCAAAGGGATTTGTATCCATGCCCAAAGGATCTGCTTTAGCATGGACCTGCCCTAGAATTTTTTTTAAATCCTAAAACAGGGAAGTAGGTTCAATGCTTCATCTCTTGGCTTTACCAGTGAGCTCAGGCAGGCTATTCAAAAGCAGCCGTTGCCAAAACACCACTCTTGGTGCAGATGAGATGAGACCTCCTGTCCTTCATCACTCAGCAGTCCCACCCACCTGCAGCTGGGCCCAGGCCAACGGGCCACAGAGCCACTCCAGAGCTCAGATGGCTCCAGAGCTCAGACAGATGGCTCCTAATGTCTGGGACAAGACCTAGATCCCGCACATAGGCTGGAGTCTCATGGTCAAGGGTATGTTGCTCTGTAAAGGAACAAAGAGAGCATTAAAGCAATCCCAGGCCATTTTCCAAGAAATTTGGAGAAAAAGGGGGAAAATATTAGTAGTCCTGAGTAGAGGAAAAGTAAGAGCTATATTTTCTAGAGATTCGTGCATGTGTGCAAATACATATGTATGCACGTACATGTGCATGTTTAAGTCCAGAAACCTAATACAGAACAAAATTAAGTCTCTTGGGAATAGTTTTCCTTCTCTAGTTTAAAATTCCCTGTTTGATGAACATAGTTGAATAGTTCATTTCTGACTATGTCAGAGGTCCCAATGTATCCATCGCTTAGAGGGATCCCACAGGGGCCAAAGCAGAAGAGCCCACAGAACCCAAGAAAGTGCAAACAGGCCTCATCTCTTAAAACGAGTCTCCCAGGTATGATGGCACTTAACAAGTAGACATTACAAAAAAGGAGAGAAAGAATAGAGGAAAGTTTTAATATCTTTCTTTAAGTTACATTTCCTCATTATTTTATTAAAATGAAATAAATATATTTTTAGAAGGCTGATGCAAGTTATAAATCACACTCAACTTTAATTAATATTGACAATGGCTCCTGAGTTATGTCTGAAGTTTTCTTTAAACATTAGGACATTTTTCTTGCTGAACGCACTCTGCTTACTAATTTTTACACCCACCTTTACTTTCGTCACACAAACTCTTTGAACCTTTCCAACTGTCTTCACATAAGTCTGGGGACACAAGTCGCAGGGCACACAGAAACATACCAGATTTTTCAGTGTCTAATCAGGGATTTCACTTGCCAAAGAAAAACTCTGACGTTAGCCGATTGTTTACGAGCTGTTGGTTCGCAAGTGGGCAAAAAAGTCGCTACCCTCCCCTTCACCTCTAAGGAGAAAACTTTGTTGGATTAACAAGGAGGAGACTTAGAAGGAGGCCTTCCTCATCTTTAACAATTCCACACCCTTTTAAATTTTTATAATCTCCTTCCCAAACTACCTCCAGTGTCATAGAAGAATGCTAAACCACAACCTTTTCCTCATCCAGGATTGCTCACCAAAATCGGGGCCTACAGAGATACTTTGAGTAAGCTTTCTTTGCCTCCGTCCTAAGAAGGCTATACTGAGCAACACCCAGAACTGACCACTGAGAAGCAAAGCTCCCAAAGGCAGCAGGGGATTGTTTCCAGGCCAAGCACACAGCACCGGCCTTCCCTTACCCACCTCTCACCTGCAAACAGGAGGTGTAGGCATCCATCATAAGTGGACTTGAGACTGTCCCTGCCCTTTGCTTTGACTATAGAATTGACCAAACTTCCCCCAATTCCCTCTGCCTGAACCACTTCTCTTCACATCAGTCATGTTGCTGCCCAACTATCACTTAGCTATGAGAAAGACCTCCGATCTCCCTGCGTAAACCAACCACCAACACCATCCCTCTTTCTCTCCTGCCTCACACCACATTATACGTCCTCATAACTGGCATTTCTCTATTGGCTGCTTCTCCCCAGTTAGAATTTCACTGGGAACAAGAATTTGCATATTTTGTTCAGTCCTCTATCCCTCAAAGCCTGGAACAATGCTTGGCAAATAGGACACCTTTATGACATATTTGTTTTATGAATTAATAAAGAAATTAGGTAAGAGATCTTCACCTAAGAGATCTTCACCTAGAGTGTCAGAAAGGGTTTAGAGCATTTATTGAACTTTTATGGTGTTTTGCCCTCAAATTTTGTGTGTGGCCCAGAGGCAGGGCATTATACTACAGAATCTGGGGGAATTCCTTCAGGCTCTGGGAAAGTTAAAGTTGATAAGTGATAGGTGAAATGATCAAACTCCTACTAACTGTGACCTAATCACAGCTTTAAAGTCCTTCATTTACATTGAGAGCCATCTAGAGAATGGCTCTACTTCCTTTTCCAGCCTTCTGTCTCTTGGGGTTAATATACACATTCTTAGCCAAAGTGGTCTATTTTGTACTAGGCGTGTTCACCCCACCTACAATATTTACAATATTTTATTTTTGCCCCAGATGTTTTTTCTACCCTTCCCAGCTTTCCCAGCATTCTTTGCCCATCACCACATGTCTAAATTTCGTCTCACCCACCCTTCCAGGCTCTCTCTAGGAGTCACGCCTCTGTGATAATTCTTCACACATCCGCCCCCGCCATCCCAACCACCATCCTGGCCGGAAGGAGCCTAGCCTGTCTGCTCTCACTCTTTTAGCTGTCCAGCTCTCTGACTGCAACGACACTCTTCACTGTTTACTTGTAGGCTTTGGGTGTTTTTGTTGCTGTTGTGTGCTTATTCGTTTATTTTTGTAGGAGCCTCAGCTTTGCAATTAGGCCAAACAGCAGTTTCCCTTATTTTTATTAATCTGCCCTCACCCAGTTCACATGCCCAAAGCATTCTTAGTTCTCAGTGATTCTCAACAGCAAGGCACACATCCCATGGTGAGGAGGGTCAGAGATGAAGGGGGCGTGTATCTACATCTATGGTGGGGGAGAAAGTATGTAGGCTAAAAGAGTACCCTACCTCTTGCCACCCCACTCTGTTAATTTCTGACATCCTAAATAACCTCCCCATGCTTGTGATTCACCATATTAAACTGGAAACTGCTTGTGTGTTATTCATCATCCCATCTCCTACCTTGTCTAGCATCGTGCCTTGAACTTAACTGCATGCGGGAAAGATGTTGACAAATGAATGAATGCACCCATAGGAAGCCTCCCTGTTCCCTTGTACCTAGCACCTCCCTGATCCCAGCTTTGAAAAACACATCCTTAAGGCAGGCTGTAAAACACCGTCATCTTTAATCCTTATCCCCCACCACAGCCACACACACCCTCTGACCAGGCATTTATCTCAGGGCACAAAATGCCATTTGCCTGCTGATCAAAGGCTGTGGGAATGGGCGGCATGAGCAGAATGGCAGCTGCACTCAGATCCTGCCCGCGCCCTTCCTGTTTGCAGCAGCCCACCCCAGGGGCTATTATGTTTTTAGAAGGCTAAGCAGAGCCCCTCCTTCATCTCCTCCTTCCCAGGTCCTTGCAGACACTTGGGGGGTCTGAAGTGGCAGCCCCTCGCCTGTGGAGCCTGCTTTCAGCGGTTCATTGTCCCGAGCAAGGCGCAGATAGCAGGCCAGACGCTCCTTTCCCCTTTCCTGGGACACTGATAAGGCAATGAAAACAGTCCTCTATTTTCCTGCACAAAAGCTGACTTAGAAGAATGAGGTGGAGCATAAGTGATAACCGGCCAGAATTCGTTGTTTTGTGAAAAGAAATGTGGTGGGGAGGGGATGAGGAAGACTGAAAGCTTTGAGTTTTTGCTTTGGGTTGTAAAAGTCAGCCACCCTCCACTGACAATGTCCCTTTTCCAGACTTAGAGCCTCATTTTGCGTCTGTAATGAAAAACGGTGCCCTCAGGTCAGAGGGCCACAAATGTCTCCCCTTGAGGTTGACTGGGCCACCTGGGAGCCTCTTGCGTGACCCAGTTAACCAGTGTAGTTTAGGAGTAGGAATTAATAGAGAGGATGAAAGACAAGAATGCCTTTCTGTACATTTAACCTATTCCAATCACTTTTCTTACCCCTTTGAACCCACCTGCTTGGTCAATTTCGTCTCAAGAGAGTGTGCCTTAATGTGGGAGCTTCATCAACTACACCCGATCTTGGTTTTTCCCAAGGGTCTCTGGTCAAGAGTTCTTTAAATAAACAAAACAGCCTGGAGTTTCCAAGTTATTAAGCAAAAGAAATCCTTCAAAGATATAGTTGCTTTTTGGTGAATGCAGAGGTAAAGAAAAGAGGTGAAGAAATGGAGTGTTACTATTACAATCTGGAACTGTAAAAAAATGAGATGAAGGAGAAAAATGGGACTTTAAAACATGTCTCCTGGCAGGATCATACTGCCCTGAGGCTGGTACTAGCCTCTCTCTGGCAACACTTGCTCTGGAATCTGGTGCAGTTAACGGAACCCATAGGGGTTTCCCTCCCCATCCCCCAAAATAAGGTAGTTTCCGTGAGGCCGAACAATACTTGGTACTGTTCTTAAAAGCAGGCAAACTAATTCCCATGGACAGTCAGGGTGGAGAATCAGTAAACAAAATAATCTCTAAGGTATCTACTGGTTCTTTTTTCTTCTGTTTTGAAGTGGTGCCACATCAGTGGGGCAGCTCTCATGTGCTAGCTCCTCAGTTTCTGGCTCCACACGACTTAGCAGTGAATCTCTTCTTTTCAGACCAAGAGTTGTCCCTCTTTCCAGGAGGAATGCTAGTGTAAAAGAGACACCTCCTCTGACTAAAATTTGAAGCAGAAGATGTTTCTTTAAAGCACTGAATCTACCAGAATCTAAATTCCACAAAGACATTTAAACAAGAAGGAATTTCTCAGACAGAACACTCTTCTCTTTCTGCTACTTCTAAAATGTTACAGTTCCATAGTTTAGGATACACGTTTTTCTATTAGTTTTCTTTAGATATAGTCGACATATACTAGTTTAAGGTGTGCAATGTAATGCTTTGATGTTTGGATATATTATAAGATGATAATAAGTCATCACAGTAAGTCTGGTTAACATTCATCACCATCAAGCTTCTTTATTGATCCTTCTCTCGTGTATGTAAAGACTTCACCAGCTCCTTCTTCAGCCTCCATGTCTTTCTAAAGCTGGTGGACAAAAAATCAAGCAACTGGCCACTGCTATTTCTCCCACGCTGTGACAGAAAGGCAGGTGTTTCAATCAACATTTGCTCAATCACCCAGGGACTCAGTTTTCCAAGGTATGTAACTTTTTAGGCCTCCCGGGGAAGTCAAGCAGGGCCATATTGGTGAGCTGAACTTACCCAAGAAGAATATAGAACTCCAATAGAACATTAGCAGTGAAGAGAAGAGAAGACCGCAGTAGAACAATGCTACTAGGCAATTTAGATTCTAATCCATTTTTCACCGTGAAGAAAGTTTCTAACTAAGCCATGGCCACCTCCTCAGTTACCAACTGGGATGTGCCTCCTCCACTTTCCTTAAGAATGTATTTGAATATCTTTATGAATCTCACTAGCTTAGCTTTTTGCTTCCTAAATCGCAACTAAATTATTCTGATGGTTTTTCTGTCCCTTTTCTGCCTCCCTGGACTGGGCCTCTAGGGTCCATAGTCCTGTCATCATGCCACACTTACTCATCTCCTCCTAGAGAGGTCCTCCCAAGGTGAACAATCTTGGGAGGAGCTCTTGGTGACAATTGCCTAAGGCATTACCAACTCTCAAGTGGGTTTAAAATCAAGCACGTAGCTGCATAAATAGAAGAAGAACAAAATAAACAGCATAAAATTAAGCAAAATGCCAAATGTCTCATGCAAATAGAAAGGCAATGAAAGCAAAAGGTCAGTGTGATTGCAACCTTAGATCTTTAGCATAGGATCTCGGGAGGTGGAAAGGGCTCTGTTCACCATATAGGCCAACTCCCTAAGGATGCTCTCTTCAGCATCCTCAGTATACAGCACCCGGAATCCGACTAAACCATCCAGGGATGGAGTTAGCTCTCCCAGGAAGCATTCCATTCCAGTTTGGATCTACTTTAAGTAAAACTTAAGCCAAGTCAAATATCAAATTAAAAACTCTGTGAGTAATTTACACCTTGAAGGAAACGTCAGTCTCTTATCACAAAGAAGAAAATCATAAACCAGGAGGGAAAGTTGTAGAATGTGTAACAGTGGTCTGAGATATTTATTTATAATTTTCCCTTAGAATCACTTTTAAAATAGCACATTCCCATGGCCTTTGCATGTCCCCACCTGGAGAATGACCCACTCATCAGCTTCTGCTATTAGATAAAAAATTGATCAGAATAATATATGTCAAAGTACAAAAATTTAAAAAATGATGCAAACCTTTCCCTAGAGTGATGTGTGTGTGTTTCAAATAATGAATTTGTTTTCTGAAGCTCCAACTATTTGGTAAAAATCACCTCATCTTTTTGTGTTCTAATCATTTAAATGTTGGGAATAAGTAGGGAGATCATTATTATATCTGCTCCCCCAAAATTCTAGATTTGTAGGAAAATAGACATAAACATGCATAGCAATTACACAGAAATCATTGGACTCATAGAGAGACCATTTAAATCTGATCCTTAAATATGAAGTTTTAACCCAAGATGTTTTAGGTAAATAATATAAATGAAGAAAGATAAGAACTTACTAAGGGATAAATTTGTTCTCTGGAATTAATTCAAGGTTTTTTAAATTAAATTTATGGGATGACATTGGTTAATAGATCATATGGCTTCAGGTGTACTATTCTATAACACATTACCTGTATATTGTATTGTATGTTCACCACCCCAAGTCAAGTCTCCTTCCAACACCTTTTGTTCCTTCTTTTCCTTCTTCTACCTCCGCCCCCACACCCTTAATTCCAGATCTTACTCATGGATTTTGCTCCCTCGGCCTGAAAATATTGTTTTGGAACTTGTTGTGTTAATCAAGATAAAAATACGTATTGTTTTCTGTTTAAACCAAGATAGGTTTATTTTCAACTGCAATTGATCAATGTGTTGCTCTGAAGTTATTATATTTTCCAGGATAGAAAAGAAAAAATAATAGTGAACAATATTGAGCCTTGCTGACTCTGAGCCCACCATATTAAGAGCTGTACATATATTATCTAACTTAAAGGAATAGTCATGATTCACTTTATCTGAAACCACTTCCCAGATACTAGAATACTGGATCAGTATCCACCAAGCTTTTTGAAAGCATTGCATTTATGTGGCACTTTTAGTTGCTCAATTATTTCATATCTTTAATCTCTTTCATATCTACTTGATAGATAAAATGTTAGATGAAATTGCCTAAGACAACCAAATATGGAGTAGCAGAGTTAAAATAGATGCAGGCTTCTATTCTTATTTATAAAATGAGAAAATGTAGAGGTTGTTTTTAAGTTTCTTTCTAGTTTCAAAATCCCCACTCTGTAAGTCCAAGATGAAGAATAATCAGCTCTATTAGAACATCTAGAAAACAGTCTTATGTTCATCAGCTTCTTGTCAAATCTAGACTCATCTCCACCCTCACAGATCTGGTGATGGGTTCTAACTTTAGAAGTTCACTTAAATTCAACCAAACTATCACTGTTGCATGTGCTCTGGACTTTGAGATAAATGAGCTAAAGCTTCTAAGAATCCTAAGTATGCATTGGAAACATGAAAGGAAGAGATAGTTCCAACTGGAAGAAATAGGGAAGTTGTCAGTAAGTCCAGTAAAAATGAACAGCATATGTAGGGGCTGAGTTTCAGTGTGATGAATGAAAACAAGTTCTTGCAAGGATGAATTCTACAGATCAGCTCTATAAGTTTTGGGAACTATGTCAGAGAAGCATATTGCAATGTAGAATCTTCATCATTCGTTTGCTCTACATTATTCTTAATATCTGTCCAGTGCTCAGCTCAGAGTCAGTGTGTTTCTGTGTTTTGAAATGATTAAATGAATAAATTGGAAACTATTTTTAAAAATCAATGATATAATAAACGCATCTAGCCACCTGCTCAACAAATGTTTACTGAATATAACACTGGACACGGTTACTGCCCACGTGGAGTTTTTAAGTTAATGAGAAGGACGTACATTAACCAATTAATCACACAATTACTTTGTGACTCCCGCAGTGTTTTTTCCCCTCCACTTTAGAATTACTTTCCTCTGCCTCACACCTGATTTCCAGTCATCCTGTTGACCACTGTCTCTTGAGCTGAGTGTTCCTTCCTGCTGGACCATGGGCCACAGGCCACGGCTTACCTGGCTGCCATTTACTGAGGATCCTGTAAAATTCTGCTCCTTGTCCAGGGCCCATGAGGAGGATAGAAGAGTGTGGGGAGGGCTCACTGCCATTCACTGCCCCATCTCTGCCTTTCTCCATAACCTCACCACATACATATGGGTACGTAGGTGTCCCTGAACAGCTGGGCAAAATTAAGGGGAATCACAAAATGTGAGAGAAGTACCAAACTACACGCTATGTATGGCTCAGAGCTGAAGAGGGGATTACATCAAAAGCGAAGCCTTCTCTGAGAGAGCAAGCTTGTTCTGAACCACCTCCTTCTGGGCTCAGTCAGTGTTTCCTATTGACCTGAGAACACCTCCTTCAAGATTCTGTCTACCTTTTGGAAAACTCCACCTTAGATTAGCATAGATGCTTTTATTACATACCACCTTTAGAAAAAAGCAACATTCACACACACAGAAAAGTGGCACCTATAAAAATGTGTTGTTTTTATTCACGGTGGCTTAGGAGGGAGGGCAGTGGAGATGACAGGGCAGCTTTAGCCATCGCCGTCCCTCCAAACCACCCTTGGAGCCACCCCTAGCTGAATCATTTCCACTGTGGGGATGGGTGGGGATGGGGTAACACCTTCCAAGACTAATTCCACAAAGAAATATTAGAAATGTCAGGATTCTCCATTCTCCCTGTAGATCATACTCCTAACATGAGACACCCGCTCCCGCCCCAAAAGAGTTTCCTATTGCTCTATCAGAACACTTTCTGGCTCCTTTCTGAAAGAAAGACATCAAAGAAAGAGAAGTAAATGTTGCAAGTGGCAAAAAGGGGTCACCAGGGAATGGCCAAATTAGAAGCTCAAGGACGGGGAAGTTGTACCTGGGAGAAAAAGTGCAGGCAAGTTCAATTAACTTTGTCTCTCATGCTTTTTTTCCTGAGCACCAACTAAATGCAGGCACTGTGCTAAGGTCACGGAGTAACTACTGGGAATGCAGGCCTAGTGACAAGGATGTCTACCAGGAATTATGGGAACTCAGGCACAGGAGCACTGAGGCAGGGCTCAATTCCAGAGGAATAGCTCCTCAACCAGGAAGGACTGAGCAAGGGCACAGCACGTGTTTAAAAGGCTAAGCATTGCCACTTTGGGCAGGAAGAAAACCACTGAGCAGGCAACCCCAGAGAGCAGTCCTGATTCCGGAGCAGGAGTTGTGCAGAGGATCCTGGATACCCCCTGCTGTCTGTGCCTAATGGGGGGGCAGAAGGAGTGGAAGAAAGAGGCAAGGGATGAGGTAACACCTCACAGAGACTCTAAACCAAGAGGGTTAGTATGTTCTTAGGTTTCTTTCCTGACCTCTCTGCTGCCTCAGATTTCAGGGGCCCCCAAAGTCTCGGTCACCGAAGTGCCACAAGGCTCCGAGGTCCTTGGCTCCACTGCTGTCAGAGGCCCCTGCCCTGACCGCATTCTCCCAGGGGAACAGCAGCTGCTTTCTCCAGTGTTACCTTTGTTTTCCTAGTCTGTTCCTCCCTGGGCTTGTTTGTGTAAGAAAACCTCTCTCCCTGTTTCCTGTGTCTCTGTCGTTTCCTCCTATTGCCATTCTATACTGTGGCACTGAGAGCCATTGTTTTTCTTTCTAACCGCACACTCGTCTCTGGGAATGGCCAGTAGGTGCAGGACAATGTGGAGGAAGGCAGGTCTGGCCAGGGCTGTTTCAGACGGGCTCCTGAGCACCAGAAAAGCACAGTAAACTTGAGGGAGTGGTGTTTACTTGTCAGCTAGGGAAGGAAGAAACTCAATATCAGGAGACAGCTTTTTTGCCAATTAATCCTCAGACACTATCTAAACGAAGGTCTGTTCCCAGGAGTGAGGTCCGGAGATGTCTGATAGTGCTGATAACCATCTTTCTGAAAAGAAGCTAGGACCGTCCCGTGTGCTTTAAGGGGTTTTTGACATGTTCATACTACTCTGTAATGAACCGAAAATCAGCTCAGCCTTACTTAAAAGGTAACCTAAACAGAGATCTGAAACCAGGCACAGGACACAGGGATGCTGAGTGAAACCTATTTAGGAATGGATTTCCGCGAGGTTCTATTCAGTGCTCTGATCGGTTATCCCCTTTGGCTCAGCCCACTATTCACCCAGCTTGCACTGCAGTGTAAGGTAAACTGCTTCAGGTTTTCCTGGCAGAGCTTAAATCAGACAGGTTCTCACAGGAGCTCAGATTCTGGGTTGTTTTCCGAGCACAGGGAGAAAGAACTGAAAAAGTAGCTGGCCTGGGGAAAAAAGAACATGATGCCTTTTGCTTTACCACCAAAATGTCGATGCCTGGCTTCTGCATGGATTTCCAAATATAAATTGGAGGAGGAATGCTGTGGTCCTTATTCCACCAAAGGACTGAGTGAAGCCTCGGCTTCATTTTGTAACCCAGGATTTTTTAATGCAACTCCAACAAGGTGACTTCAGCAAGACCTGACATAGAATTTCAGCTTTGTTTTCAGAAGAGATGTACTGAAAAACACACATACTCCGTTGACTGTCACCTAGCAGAAGCCTGTGGTTCTATTTTGGTAGCACTTGGTCCATAAAACTTTCACGGCTTTGCCCAGCTCCTTTCATTGCGCTTTTCCCACCAGTTATGACACTAAGGGTCACTCATCAAAGAGGTTTTGTTTATTTCAAGTTTTAAAGGGCAACGTGGTTGCCAGGAACATGTAAACTTCCAGATTTCTGTTAGCACAGTAGAAAGCTATAAAGCCCAGATGTAATAAAACATATCGAATTCCCTTATTTCAAATAAAGTTGTGTTTTTCATTAAAGGATTTAAGTGTGCCCTGCACCACCGCCATGTTGCAAAACCGCTGATCTTGGGAGACAATTTAAATATCTACCAGTCTCCACTTACAATTCAGGAAAACAATGGGCCGCATTACTTAGGATCAGGCACTAATTTAAATTTGTAAAATCCTTTTCAGGGACCCCTCTCCCCCAAAAGTCAGATTGGTAATAGTAATTTTGTAGGAGACATTCTACTAAAAATAGAGGGACGTTCTTTTTAAAAAATGGGGAGAAATTTCTTTCTCAAAGAGGCTTATTATTGCCCTGGCTGGTGTAGCTCAGTGGATTGAGCTCAGGCCTGCGAACCACATGATCACAGTTCGATTCCCAGTCAGGGCACATGCCTGGGTTGCAGGCCAGTTTCCAGCAGGGGACTCACGAGAGGCAACCATACATTGATACTTCTCTCCTTCTCTCCCTCTCTAAAGATAAATAAATAAAATCTTAAAAAAAGAGGCATATTATTCAAAGATTTTTTATTTCTGGAATTAAATTGTTGCTCATACTTGGGCTTAAAGTAAGCCCTAGAACACATTGAAATATCTACATATAAAATGAAATGATTTTCAAATGTCCCTCAGAATGTAAAGAGAGCTAAGTTGGTGGAGATTTATATGAAACCAGACTAGTAAGGCCAAAATGTGTCTGGGGTGATGGGTAATGATGGTTTACTGTAGTACTCTTTCTCCTTGCATGCTTCAGCTAATCTATAACAATAATTTACAAAATAAAAAAAAGAACAGTGGAAGGTAAAAATATATTTTTCTGTGTAGAAACCAACTGCTACTATTTCTTCACTCAGTTTTCCTAATCAAATAACAATGGACTAGGACGTCACTCTGGTGCTGAGTTTTCACAGAGATAAAAAGTGTTGGAAATGTTGAAAATCCAGAAATGAGCAGGCACATCATTTTTCAGATGACCAATGAAATGAATGCAAATCACGTAACTGCAGTGCAGATGACGTGACACTGTTAACACAGTTAACAGTCCAGTCTAAACAACTTCCAATGCAGACCCTTCACTTGCTCCTTCTCTCTCTCAGAGGTATTCCTGAGACGTCTTGGTGACCATATTTGCAGGGTCCATTATTTTCATCAGTGTCCATATGTTTCCATAGAATAAGACTTCTAGTGGAAATCTGAGAAAGAAGAGTCAGTATTGGTCAATCAATCTGAGATGGATTTTTACATCTCTGGCTCCAGAAAAACCAAGCACACACAAGCTTAGCTGAGAGCGTTCCAGCATTTGCCTCGGCAGGAGAAAGTTATTTTACAACCAGCGAAGGCCCTCTCCACTCGTGAAAGAGGAAGAACCATTTTACTTCCAGAATCCTCAGTTCTTGGTCTGTGCAAATCTGTATATTCTGGGATTACATCTCAGACGTTTGTTGATATCCCTTCTCTGTTTTCTAGTGAAGACAGAGTCTTGTGAATTGAAATTTTTTCATCATCAGCTACCCCAACATCTCCTTCCCAGGATATTTCATTTTCCTCAGTTTATCTATTATACCCAAACTACATTTATATATACATAAGCAAAGAAATCCATAATTGATCAATCACTGAGATAATTTCCTCATTTTCAAAGTGTCTAGTGACGAGATCCTCTAAATTTCCGTGGCCAGCAAACAGGCTACATGGGAAACTTAGAATCCTGGCCCAGAGGCAGTTAACCAGTTTCATTATGTGGTCCACAAGAGGAGCAGATAACGGAGCCCAATATTTTTATAACTAAACATTTATGGTTTTTAGAGTGTGCCCTCCCAGAGGAGACTCAAGAGCCAGTCTTTGGCTTTGCATGGGGAAATGCCCCGCGGTGGTGTGCACTGCAGTTATATTTCAGGCCTTTGGAGAGACAGGCTGTCCGCTGAAGTGGAAAAGAATCCCTGCTTCCTCACGGGTTAAATAAAGATCACAAGTCACAGCAGCCGGCCTCCAAGGGCTGAATGGGCCTCTCCCCAGACACTCATTCTCCTTCTCCGGAATCTTAATCCCAGTCTGCACCTTTGATCTGGCAAGCCCCGGGCCACAGAGGACTTATCGACGGGGCTGGAATTTGCACTGTGCCCTATGCACTCCATCTTACTGACCACTTGTAGGCTGGATTATGAGACTAACACTTCAACACTCACAAGTGGAGGCCTGGGAGTGGCTCATGGTGTCCATCACAGGCAAGGTGCCACAAGTCAAGTGGGAGGTCAAGAGAACACGACAGGAGGCCTCCCGCGGCCTCTGTGGCTCTTCCCAGCTCTTCGTGTTAACAGAAACATCCTTCCTCACCACACAGCCGCAGGGGTACTTTTTCTTTTGAATATAGACATGAAACTTAATTTCTGAGTCTTCCTTCTTTTCTGCACATGGTTTCCTTTCCAGGGTGGTCTGGCCCTGTGTCTCACCAGCTTCCCATTTCACTCTGGGGGGCAGATCCCACCTGTGCAACAAGCTGGAAAAAGTCTGCTAATCTTCCAGTCGGCAGGCCGGAATTCTGTTATCAACCTCCAGACCTGCTGTCTTCCAGGTTCCACTTTTAGGGACAGTAATAGCCCCCAGGCCTTCATCCCATATCCAAGTTAACCTGGATAATTACTAAGATTAATTAGTACTTTGCACGCTATCTGATTTTCCCATCACAAGTGCCCCAAACCCTAATTTAGAGCCACTCTTAGCTAAAAATTATAAAACAGAAGACACATAGATCCTTGGTGGTTCCTTTCCCCACCGTGCCCCCAATTCCTCACACCCTCACACTAACACCTGGACAAGCAGAGGCCCCTCACTGTGAACCTCAACTGTGTTCTGCCAGTCTCATGTAGTTTCCACCCCAAAATTTTCTTTCCAATCTCCAGAGTATCAAAATTTACTTTCCTTACATTGCATTTTTTCCGTCCCATCCAGTATGGGTGGGATTCTCCTATAGAGAATCCTATAGAGAGAATTCTCCTATAGAGAATAAGTTTTGTGAATGCTAATTAACATAAAGATGTTAAAAGAGAGGCAGAGCTAAGTGTATGATACCTTTTGAAAGCATTTTAACCGTGATTTAAACAAAAGAAATGTTTTTATGCCAGAATTTTCAAGTACCCAGGATGATAACGGGCCAAAAAATTATTTATGTAGGAGCAAAGGGTCCTTTCCTGTCATCAGTGTCCATATAAGCCAGCCAGTCCTAACTCTATAAGGTTGATCCTGATTTTCCTCCTATCAGCTTTTCCCAAAGTCCTACCTTGCGCACCCTCACTTCAGCTGGGACTCATGCTTCCAGACCCAGCTGACTGTTGATAACCGTGCTGCTGATGCTCTCTCAGGGGGGCAGTATGACGCAATGGAAGGAGCTGTGGAATCAGACAGGCTTGGGTTCCAGGCCCGAGTCTATTACCTGCTGACTTGGTGACCCTGGCAAGCTGTTAACCTCTCTGAGCCCTCCGTTTCCTCATCAGCAGGGAATTTTCCACTCACTTCCAAGTTGCTGAGCAGAGGGAATGAAACAATAAATACAGTCATTTCCTTTAAAACAATAAATAAAGTGATTGCCTTTAAAGCTAGTCCCTTGAATCCTGGTTTTTGAACATAAATGTCATCTGACACCAGCAGTAAATATGGCTTAAATTGTCACTTAATTTCTCGTTGTTGACTAATAATTGCTTTATTCAACACTGTAGAACTAGCAAATAGCAGACTACCTACTGACTTTAGGTACTAGAAAACACAGGAAAATACAGAGATCTTCTGAATTTCAATTTTTGGCATATCCTGGACTACTTAGTGTCCTATGATGGGAAGCTTAAAAACAAATTAAAAAGATGTGGAAAGTTAAATCATTGAATGTATGACTATCACTCTTCCCACTGAAGAAAGGAATTGCCTTCACATTGAAATTTTTAGTATAAAAGCTAGTCTGACCCCTAACTAAGACAAACATCAGAGTTACCAACCTCTACCTTGAGAATATTTTCTATAAAATGATGTCTTACTGTGAGGAAATCTTCCCAAGTATCAAATCTAAAATTTCCCTGCTTTTTTGACAATTCCAGAGGATCTTAAAAAAACCGTGAATGTTTTTACACAGTAAAATATTTTATTTCTATATAAAACATAGCTACCTAGGCACACTTTAGGGAAAGATAACATTTATTAATTGTTTAAGCATCTCAGGAGGGAAACTATATTGGACCAGACCTGTCACCTGTGATTATGTTAGTGATTACTGTCTCCTCGCAAAGCCAGCCTCTCATAATCTAACTTAACAGATTCCTCATTTAGTTTCTTTATGCTTCTCATACCAAAGTTTAAACCTTTCTGCTTCCTGGACTGGGAAAGGAAATGCTGGGGTTTTCCTTACTTTGCCTGGAGTCACTATTATAAATTTGTGGCCAGTTAATTCACCTGATAAAAAGTTTAAAATAATAATAATAAGGTGGCTATTATGTATTAGCCCCAAGTCAGAGTTGAAGCGTCAAAGGCTCCAGGGAATCCTGCAGTGCCAGAGACTGCCTACACGTTGCTGGCGGAATTGAGACTCCAGACCAGGGGGATCTGATCATCTGGTATATTGGGGTCAGCAGCACAGACTGGCCTGTGGGAGCCCATCACTCTGTGTCATTCACTTCACCTGACCCTGGCCAGGTGTCCTTCCAGCATGTGCACTTGTCACAAGTGGTACTGAATGAAAGATGGTGACGCCGAGCAGCACCAACAGCCACTGCCAGAGTCAGCATGCCAGAGGGTGCACACTCTAGGAAGAGGCAACGGGGCTGACTTTGGTTTAGAACCCAGTCTACACCCCTACGCTTCAGTTAGAAAAAACTAATGTGCAAATGCTTCCTTCCCCATGTGCCTTCAGCCTTTATTCACCTTTCATACCTTCGTTGAAGAAATCACAGCAATTCCTTTCAAAGGTCTTCATGATCCCCCCCTTCTGTTCTACTCCTGATGCTTTCACCCTGGCCCTATGTTTTACAGTTTCATTTCTAGGTTCTTGTAACAAGTGCTGGATTGCTTCCCTAGTTTCCAGAATCCTCCTGCCATCACCCACCACGCGCACAGGGAAACTGACAAACACATTTCCCAGGCTATTTCCTACGGTACGTCCAGATTAATCAGCCTCAGGTCCTGTTGGTGTCGTGGAAAAAGCATGATGTGGGGGTGAAAGACCTGCTTCTAGTATTGGCTCTACCACTGACTTGTTCTTTGACTTTGGTTGAGTTATAGAAAAGGATGGATTTAAAGGCTGAATTCCCAGCAGGATCCTGGGAAACATAGGTGGAGATAGACTGGATCAAGGAATATAGCTGGATGTAACTGAATGTACTGATATGAGTACTCTCACCTAAGCCTAACACAGCGGTCCTCAACCTGGGCAGCACATTGAAATGACCTTTACAAATATTAATAGTGCTGAGATCCACCAGAGACTGTGATTCAATTTTTCCAGGGCGTAGCCTGAGCATGAGAAATTTTTTAATTGCCCCAGATGTTTCTAATAAGCACCAAGGCTGAGAATCTCTGCAGAAGAGTTTCCTTAGCTGGTTAATTGAACTAGTAAATGAGGCTGAAATATCACAACTGCCCCAGGAGGAACAGGAGTCCAAAAGCTTAGAGCAATGATTTCCAACTGGTGTGCCACAAAAAAAATGTAGACGTGCAATACCTGACCATTTCGTGATCTACATGTGCAACCTGTCCGATCACCCCACCCCTTTCCTGCCCCTGCCCCCACTTCAGAAGATCCACGGGATATTTCTCCAATTAAGAAATGCCTTGATGAGAGAAAGTTCTACTTCAGAAAGTTCTAGAGAGGTGCAGGGATGTCTCTATGCCAGAAGTGGGGAGTGGGGTGGGGACGCTGCTGTGGAGTTAGGTCCTGATTTAATGGCAATAACAGACAACTGGTGTGAGGACTTGGAGGGAGCAATTACAATAATAGGCCACGGGGACAGGGGAGTGTCAGACCTGAAGGAATCCGATGGTGATTTACTGATCAGAGCTCCCTTAGGAAGAGAAAAACGGGCAGTTCACCAGGGTAGTGGGTGATCCACATGTCTGAAAAAAAAAACCAATTTGTAGATTTAATCAGCATGAACCAGACTAGTTTAACTGAAGAAAGCTCCAGAGCAGTGATTTTCAACCAGTGTGCCTGAAAGAATTATTTTTAAAGATTTTATTTATTTATTTTTAGAGAGAGGGAAAGGGAGGGAGAAGAGGGAGAGAAACATCAATGTGCAGTTGCCTCTCATGCACCCCCAACTGGGGACCTGGCCAGCAACCCAGGCATGTGCTCTGACTGGAAATTGAACCAGTGACCCTTTGATTCACAAGCCAGCACCCAATCCACTGATCAACACCAGCCAGGGCATTTTTTTTTTTTAAAGAACTTTTAAAACATGCAACACCTGACTATTTAGTCAGGGGCACTGACCTCTTTTCCCTTAGATTGTCAAATTAAAAAATGACAACAGCCAACACAACAATAGCTGTCTAATGTGAATGACCTGTCTTAAGTCATAAATATATAAGTCATATAGTACATTTGCATCTTATTGGTCACATTGCATAATAAGGTTGCATCTTACTAGTTAATTCTTGGTACCAGAAATCCTTACATACAAGTGCAAGCACCTGATTTTTAAAAAATTCACTTTGAAGCAGATGCATAAGTGATTGCTATTATTATTTTTTATAAATCAATCAAAATTATACCTATTTTTGTTCAGATTGGCAAAGATAATATATTCGGTGTGCTGCAGAAAGAAATTAGTCTATGTGCACTGTGAGATCACAAAGGTTGAAGGTGGCTGCTCTGGATACAGACGTCACCATTCACCAGTGTCCCCATCGGATGACCAGACTCTGCACTGGGAGAGGAGTGGGCACGTTCTGACAAAGTATGCACGTGGCACTGTCATGTCTTAGCCTTTCCTCCTCCCTCTAAGACTGAGAATGAGTGGATTAAATGATTTGTATCTGGGTCTTTCTTAGGTCTAATACATCATGGCCTTATGACAAATGCTAATCTTGTGTCAATCAAAATTCTTCAGTAGTTTTCCCCTGACCTCCAGGACATACCAAATTCTTTACCATGGCATTCCATTTCCTGTGCAGTAGGACTTAATGCTACCGTTCCTGTCTCATCTTCCACTAGTATCATAGTGGAAGTTCTTCCTGACATTTGTCATTCGTGTCATTCATGCATATCTTGAAAATGGTAATATTTGCCTGGCATTCTGGGCATATGGTCCCAGCTGATCACAGCTGGGGGTGGCAGCTCTTCGGCCCCAGTTCCCTCCAGGTCATCCCAAAGGATGAGGGAATCAGTAACTCACACACCAGTGCCCCACCAAACCACACTTTTGTGCTTCACGCAGGTGAGTTCTGGTTTGGAAGCTCTGTGGGTCCATGGGACTCCTCCCCTCCATTTTAGGGCTGTCTGTTCTTAGTGCTAGTCAAAGCCTTACTTATATCACCCTCCGCATCTTTGCTCTCCTCACTTCATTCCTCTCTGTCTGTCCAGGTCCAATGCATCCTCTGAGAAGCAATAGGAGTCCCAAATCTTCCGAAGCCTCCCCAAAGTGGAATTTCCAGGGCTTGTTTTCTGGAGCACTCACCTGACATTGAATGGTCATCCACCTCGAATCACTACTGCATTTCACATGAGTTTGCATGTTGCAGGGGCACAGCCCCAGAAGCTGAACAGTTTTGAGAAGGCATTGCCGGAACAGCTGCCCTTCCGGGCATCGGCAATGAAAGATTCACCACTGGAGCAGCTGGGGCAGGAGAGGGCGACGGTAAATGCCAAGGAGTGCAGGACTGCACAACACCTGAGACACGCTCCTGGGGACCTCCCCACAATCTGCAGGTGGCACGCACTTCCACAAAGAAGTGCTGATGCATGGCAGGAATTGAGACAGTTTCCAGCCCCAACGGCGATGGTTTGAGAAACACGAGGTAGAAAGCAGTCTGAGCTTCTCAAAGTCAGAAAGCATATCTCCCATCTTAGAGAGTGAGTATGCAGTGACTCTACAAAGACTCAGATATTAGCATTAATTAAAATCCACCTACAAGAGAGCCTTTATCAATTAGTACTTGTAGCAGCAAGAAACAAAGGCTGTGACTAACTTAAGGATAAGAAAGGAGTTTTCTGAAACACTACTGAACAGTTCACAGGTTAGAAGGGAAGGCTAAACATCCAGGCCTGGGGAAGGGGCAGAGACCAGCGTGGTGAGACTCTCCCACCCAGCAGCTGCTAGAACCCCTTGGACTCTGCTGCTGCTCCAGTGGCCTCCATTGCCCAAGGGACCGCACAGGGTCCCAGTTCCACAAAGACAGAGTCTGTCTGACCTAGACTCAGTCAGATGTGCCCGGCTGGGGTCCAGGCAGGGGTGTAACAAAGTCAGGTGGAATTGGGAAAGAGCAGGTAATAAACGGAAAATAAAGTAGTAATTGCCTACCACAACACTGAATAGTTTTTCTATTTCATTGCCTCTTTGATTCACTTTTAACATTTCATTTCATTTTACAGTTGAAAAATGACCCTTACATATATTGTCTAACCAAATCTCGTTTAAAACTCTTGAGTTAGTTTTAGTTTATACTCTCCTGTTAGAGATACAGAAACAAGGCTTAAGATAAGATGTCACCTACAGAAAACTGAAATCCATTCCTTTTAAGTACAAACTCCAAACTCTTCCCATTATGTGACACTATTCCCTTTAAAATATATATATATTTAAAAAATAAAAATAAAAATAAAATATATACATTTTAAAATATTACATTTTGGGATCAGATCTGTATCAATTTGGGCTCAGTATATATAGTGTTTTGTATCCAAAACATAAGTACTGGATACAACTTCTTTATATAACTCAATTAAATTAAATTTGATAATTTTACTTAAATGCATAGGATGTGTTCCAGATGCTAGGGAATCAAATATATGTGAGATTTCATCGGTGTGCCTACATTGCTTAAATTAAGTCCTCTACAAAGCAGACCTCTAAATAAATAATTACAACAGAGATGCTTTAGGAACACTGTATTTTAATCATCTGTTTACTTAGATTCTAATACACAAGGTGTTTTGGAATCAGGGGTTCTATCTTTTTGCATTCCCAGTACTGATCACAGTGTCTGGGACAGAGTAGATTCTCAGTAAATACTTATAAAGTAAATAAATTAATAAAATCATGAAAAAATAAGTAACGGAAACTCAGTTGAGAGGAGGATTATTTTGATTTCTGGATTTAAAAAAGCCCAACTCTGACAAACGGTAGGATGAGTATTTTAAGAATTCATGAAAAAAAACCTTGGGTGCAGGCAGGAATTTGCCCTTTAAGCACACATTCTCCGTCGTGCTGGTGACTGCAGAGGCCTTGGCACAACCAGAGGGACGTTCTTTGCCCTACAGAGAGTGTTTTTGCATTGTTCGGTCACAACAGATACCCTGTTCCAACAGACACTTCAAAAAGGAGACTCAGTTTAGTTCCTTTATAATGTGCTTCAAATCTCCTCCAAACTGCTGCATTTAAATCAAGTCCCACTCCAGACACTTCTACAGTTTCAATTTCCTCCAGCTATCAATCTGTACTATGCAAATTGCCCACCTAACAACTGTTGTATTGTTTTTTAATCATGTAATGTACTCTTATTCATTATCGGTTCAACAACCTACTAAGCACAGAGCCACCTATCGGGGTCACTCCTCGATTCTAGGACCGGCATCCCTCCAACTCCAACGTAAAAGGCCTCTATCATTTCTCTGTAAGCTCATTCCTTTCCTCTAAAACTAAATCATTATTTGTCAAACATTCAGTCAATGCTTGCCGTCTGACAAACTAAACTAAAGGATTCTCCTCTCCTAGGAGTTAGTTATAAGGACAACTGTTATGTTAAACTGAGTGTCAAGGGGGCAAGACCTAGGGAAACTACAGGACAATTGAGAGTCACTCGAAATACCCTGATATCTCAGGTCAGGTCACCAGCTAGAAAAAGGGGTACTTGAAATGCCCAAGTCTGGAAAGCTAGGGAGTCCCACACGTGGGGTCCACACAGGTGCCACACAGAGTTAAGCTGCTGTCTTGGACACAGGTTGAAGGAGAGCATTTTGGTGGCTAAATTAAACACTTGTCTTCAATTCAGAGCTCATATTTGATTCTAAACCAAAATATGTATACATACTTCTGTACAAACAAAGCTGTTAAAATGCCCAAATGACCACTGGGGAGTGAGGGACAGTCTTCCAAAACAGGTCCAAAGGCATATGCACAAACAAGCCAAGTCCTCCAGCCACTTCACAAAACCTTTAAAGTATCAGCATCAACTCAAAACACATGGCAGCGCAGGGAGTGAAAAGGCGCCTTTCACTTCCTGGAGAGTCGCCAGTCTCCTCTCGGTAGCCCTGGGAGCCTGATGCAGTGGCCCATGTGAAACGCATCGGTGGTCCGTCTCCTTACTCATTTCCCCACATATTAGTGATGGAAATCGTCCTGTCAGTTGGCATGAGGTCCTATTTGATGTTGCCCAAAGAAACTTGGAAACTACTTTAAACGACTACATTCAGACATAGACTTTCTCATGTGGGAGACTGTTTGAGGCCAGGTAAGACCCTAATCAAGTGATTATTAATAAAAATATAATTGTGAAGTGAATAAAACTTGCAGCCACAAGACTGTAAGCTTCAGATGACACATAAAGATGGGAAAATGTAGTGTTCTCTTTCTTGGATCTTCTACTTACACAGAGTTGTGTATATCCTGTACATAGACTTTCATTTTCAAAAAAATGAGAAGACGATATGCTTTCCTAGTATTAAAGTCATACTGAGCAAAATCATTCTCGATTCGGAAGTGCCTCAGGATGCAACATGCCTCAGGCTCACCATTAAAAATCTCATTTTTAAGAGCTGTCGAAGAATAAACTCACTCCCCAGAGACCTGTCCTGGGATGTACAGCTTTAAACAAATTCTCTACATTAACTTAGTTATTTGTGATTTATTTCTTTCTCATAAAGTTAAGCTAAGTATTTTTTTCTCTTTAAAGAAACCTCCTATTGGTCTGGACGTGGGAATTTGGATGTAGGAACTCAGATTCCCACATCCAGATATAACCAGCCTTCTTTCTATACAATTTTACATGGTAAAGATGACATTGCACAGAAAAATTATATTCTTCACTTTTCATTTAACTGTCTCTCTATCATAAGCATTTTTATGTGTCATTGAAATCCCTTATTAACAATTTATAATTGCTAATTTTATATAATATGACCTTAAGTAGATTAGCTATAATATACCACTTCTCATTTCTGGATATTTATTTAAATTGCTTCTATCAGTTAGCTATTATAAATATTCTGGTGACAATTTTAATGTGTTAATTTTCATCTGATTGTTTCCTTAGAATAATTCCTTAGAAATGAAATTATTATCAAAGTTGTTGGCTCTTGGATATTAACTAAACGTATCATGGTAATCATTTCACAGTGTAAACATATATAAAATTATTATGATGTACATTTAAAATGTATACAATGTGATATGTCAATTGTTTCTTAATAAAACTAGGGGGAAAAGCAATGTTTTGTTCTTGATTTATCTATAGCAATATAAAAATATAGGTATCTTGATATATATAATCTCCCTGTACATTTACTAATTCATTCTTCATGCATGTTATATAATAAACATGATATATAAACAATTATATATGATATATTTATATGTAAATAAAATATATTACATTTATTGAAAAAATTTTCTCACAGGTTTACAAATTATTCTCCCTCCATTAGTAGTATTTTTAAGTGTCTATTTTACCACCATCAACAGCACTAAAAATTCATTCTAATTGGTTTTTATTTTATTAACATTCCAGTCATTTCCCTCCCACATCCCTCCTGGTAGGTTGTCTTGTCCAATCACTTATATGGTTACCTGGCAAGTTCTTTTGATTGCAAACATTTTTAAAAGCATACTATACATCTACAACATATTCTGAGGTTACATTGTCTTTCTGCAACAAACACGGTTATTCCTATAATTCTACATGATTGGGAGAAGTGACTGTCACAGAGAACACAAAAGCTCTCAGCTACTAAGTTTAAAATACGACAAAAAGAGACTGTTACACTTTAGTATTTTCTGTAGGAAGAATATATTTGGGTTGTCATGATGCTTAGAAAATTTATCTTAAAACCCACATTACTATTTAAGATATTACATTCAAATGTTACAAGACCAAAAATATAGGATATGAAAGTCCAAGAAAAAATTAAAGTACATATGGTTTCTCCTCGTATTTGAGTGGGTGTGAGCCTCCTTCTGTCTGTGGGTCTGCCCCAGCCCACTAGCTGCTGCCAGGGGCTTCAAATGACCTGAGGAAGCTACTGGACTCAGCAGCTCTGTCCCTACTCCTTCCCAATTGGCAGCAATGTGAGTGTACCATGAACACAGTACATTTGAAAAAAGAATACCGAAAGAGTAGCAACTCTTCACTACTGCTTGGTGCCTGGGGGACCAGGTTTAGGATTGCCATTGAGGCCCTGTCTACAGACAAGGTCACTGCAAATGCTCCTTGCATTACACAGCAGGCTGATTTCTGGAAGGATAGTATGTAAATTGAAATTAATAAAAGGAATCATTTACACATAGATGAAAGTGGAAAGTGTACAATATATATATAAAGTAAATGGTAAAAGGGCTCTGAAAGACAGAATTCAACTTTTTAGAAATATTTTTTAAACCTAAAACCTTGCTTCATTTATGGCATTAATGCCTAGTCTGCACCCTCTCACCCCATAAGAAGCCCGCAAAACTCAATTTACTTCTTGGTAGAAATTAAATGAAAATACAAGCGAGTGCAAATAAAATGTCTCAGTAGCTCTAAGAATATGTTACAGAATTAGAAAAACAATTTTAAATATATGAAAAATTAAAATAGTAAAAAAAAATGGGTTTTGTTCAAGATATAGGAACAGCTGAGATGTCTGGAGCACTTACTTTGAGCCAGGCACTGTTCCAAGTGCTTGGCTGTACTAACCCTCCCCTACACAGACAGCCCTACCAGCTAAGGGACTACTGCCCCATTTCACAGAGAAGGAAACCCAAAGCCAGAGAGTCTGGCAACTTGCCCAAGGCTTGCAAGTAGCTGCAACGCTCTCAACCTGTGCACAGCACTGTTTTTCCTGGCTGTATCCAGAATCTCACCCTGTGCCTAAGATGGCCAAAAACTGAAAGAAGAGAGATGTGGCTGACTTTGGGCTGTAAATAAAAGAGTCTGCTAGCTTTTGCAAGCCCTTGTAAGCACCTCTTTAAAGAATGACCATAATTCCTATCTAAAAAAAAAAGAGAGAGAGAGAGAGAGAGAACTGCCTCATTTCCTTACTTTTGAAAGTTTTTGTTCCTTGCTGCTGCCCACCCTTGACTCCTACAACAAGCCCCAGACTCCTTACCCCTGACATAGGCCTAGAGAGGAATCAATGAGTTCTTAGAACTCCTCCTTACTGAATTCAACAAAGGCAAGTCCAAGATTCTTTTTGGGGGGGTAGGAGGGTGGAGAGAATAACTTCTAACTGGACCATGTACAAAGGCTTGGAGGGGTGCATTGGGTGGGGTGGGGTGCATTGATAACTTATCTGTGCTCTTCTCTATTCAGTCAAACCAATGAACACCCTCCAGGGAAGTAGCCAATATCCACTCAGCTCCCCGTGGCCAGAAAGGCACTGACAAGCTTATCCTCCCCAAGCAATGATGACTCAAGGGTTGCCATTAGTGACCAACGTATTTATTTATTCCCTGAGCTTCCATCCTTAGGACTACTTCCACAACCATAAAACAAGTAATATTTACACTATGTTTATTTCCAAGAAAATGTTCCAATGCCAGTACAGAAACTATGACTCTAGCGGTGGACACAGCATGGCCAAGTACCATGGATTCGAGTTCTTTCTAGGTCATAAGAGTATTAGCAGCAGAAAGGAGGCCAAGGAATTCCTGGCTTCTCCTTTACCAAGTGACCCAAAGCAAATCTTTGAAGAACCAGAGCTGCAGGTTCTCATCTGGAAAATGGAGACAGGCCCCTAGGCCTGCTTGTGTCCCTTGGATGGGGTGATGATCAAATGAAGTCATGTACATAACAATGTAATTGAAAGTGCCAAGTAAACAACCCACCACATAAGAGTAATAAACTGTTTCCATGTTATCGAGATGATAAAGGAGGTGTTCTGCCTACGATGATTTCTTAAGATTATTTCTAGATCTCACGTTCCCTAGTGTAGTAAATGAAGAAATACTTTACCACTTCATGCGGTAAGACAGACACAGTCAATGAGTCCACAGTGGCTCCTGGAAGCCCTCAGTGTTCACACCCCCCTCCAACCTCAGTGCACATGTTGTTTATATGATTCACTTGGGAATTTATCACATGACTTAATGGTGCTGTGCATTATTTGTCTCTTTTTTAAACATTATTTTGTGTATGCAAATATGCATCTCATCTCTCCAACTAGATTGTAAATTGTCTCAGGACTATTTAATGTTATACATGTTCAATGAAACGATAGGTACAGGACCTGGTATAGTATCTAGCACATGATAAAAGTTCAACAAATAGTAATTATTATTTTCTTTCAGAAGGCCTAATATAGATTTAGTTCTAGCATATATATAAGCTATCAATTAACCACTGCAAATAAGAAACACCACACTGTGGAACATTGTTTGAAGAATGAGCAATAGTTGTGTAGGACTTAAAAAGAATACTTTAGGCCCTGTATGAAATGACATTCTCAATTGAGCAACAATATTTAAGAGTCAAGAGAGCATCATGGTGATGAACACAGGCTTTGGAGTCAGGCAGACCCTGGTTTGAATGTCTACTCCAACCCTTACTAGATGGGGCCTAGGCCAAATTCCATCACTCTATCAACTGCAAATGAAGATGATGCCTGCTCCAGTGTTTCACTCGGTAAGAGTGAAAGAAGTTAGTGCATACAAAGAACTTTACACAGAACAAATAGTAGTAGCTACTCATATAATTAAGAGTCCAGCCCTGGCCAGGTGGCTCAGTTGGTTGTAGCACCATTTCATACACCAAAAGGCTGTGGGTTTGATTCCTGTTGAGACACATACCTAGCTTGTGGGTTCAATTCTCAGTCAGGGTGCATATAGGAGGCAACTGATTGAAGTTTCTCTCACACATAGATGACTCTTTCTTTCTCTCTCCCCCCCAAAATCAACAAAACATATCTTCAGGTGAGGATAAAAATTATATATATATAATTAACACAGAAGACTAAATTTTAAAATTTAACCAAAATGCAATACATGTTTGACCCCAAATTATTTGTATTTCAAACTACTTTGGATTTCTTCCACCTGTCTGGTGTTCACATTGCTATATTCCAGAAAACAAGTTGAAGGAAATATAACATTGAAGCAGAGAATCACAATTCATATTAACTACTTATCTTGTTATCTTGTAACTTTATAAAAAATTTAAGATTTAGCTTTAAAGGATTCTCTGGGAATTGCTTATGCATTAACAGTGTTTCGTCTTCTCGCCTTATTTGGAAAGCTGGGCAGGTGCAGAAAAGATTGACATGCATGTGTGCGGATCCCTCTCACTCTTGCTTCTGCTTAAGGGTCACGGATCACAGTGAATCCACTAATGTAAATTTACACAGAGCTTTGGAGAAAAGCTTGAATTCATTTTCTTAAAGGTAGACTCTTTTTCATTGAATGTA
This sequence comes from Sturnira hondurensis, assembly GCF_014824575.4. Taxonomy (NCBI): domain Eukaryota; kingdom Metazoa; phylum Chordata; class Mammalia; order Chiroptera; family Phyllostomidae; genus Sturnira; species Sturnira hondurensis. The sequence continues at coordinate 11,786,751 of NW_028077105.1, read as the reverse complement.
TCAAGGTGACAGTGGTCAGTATAATTATGTAGGTTTCAGGTGTACAGTTCTGTAATACATCATCTGTATATTGTACTGTGTGGTCACCACCTGAAAATAGCTTGACTTTCAAGGCAATACTTTTTCAAATGAATCATAAAGAAAGTCTTTACACATTAACCAAAATGTAGAAATATCAGGTTTTCCTCCCACCCAATAATTTGGCATATTTTAAAATATATTTTTAGTTAGAGTACTAGAAAAATCTGGAAGTAATTCTGATTTTAAAAGACAACATTGTCAGCAGCTTAAGTTTCTTTTAAGGGTTCATTAAGAGGCATGGCTAACTGGATCTGTTACCCTGAACATTAAGAAGTAATGATAATGGGAAATAGAAAAATGCATACTCGATATGACTTACTTTCACTTTACTGAATTTGCATTTGCATGTAATGGAAATGCATTGAATTTTTGTAACATACTAAAATTGCTATAATGATATCTACACATTTTTAAGGCAAAAACAACCTTTAAAACGCTTGCTTTACATGTGCAATTGGGATTCCATGTATAAACCAAATTGGAGTCTTCAAATTATTTAAATAAACTGATTTATAATGAACAAATGGAAATAATAGAGTGTGGATTTATTATAAATGTATTTAAAAAGCACTCTCTCATTCATAAATATATTGTTAGAAACACTATATGTATAAATTATATATATAATTTCTAACAATAAATTTGGGCCAAGCAATGTCATTGGAATGACTTCCTTTAACAGACGTAAAGGTCTCGATGACAGTTATTTTCCAGGTCTAAAGTCCCACAATCACATCTCTGAATGGGTTTCTACATGAAGTGTTTGAAGAGGTGGTGGACGTGTCACTGATCTCCGAGGTCCATTCTGGGTCTCCTTAAAGGCAGAGGGTGGAACAAACAGGAGAGAAGAAAAGGTGGTGCTGATAAGGGAATCTGAGTCCAATGTTGCCGTACGCTAGAAATGATTAGATGCCCTTGTCCTGTAGCTACTACAGAAGCCCAGGGTGAAAGAGGGAAACGAGAGGTCAAGTGTGGGCACATGAGTAAAAATGTGTGTGCTGTGTAGTGGAGGGGAACTGGATGCTTAATCTACTCCTAAATCCTCTCTCCTTTTTCATTTTTAAATATCCTTGGGTCCTGTGATAGGAAGAATGGAGGTGGGTCTTATTGCTATTTATTAACACATATCAGGTTTAGCTACACAATATGTTTGTAATTAAAATAAGAGCTTTAGCAAGAATATCCTGTTCCCTTCCTTTGAGGTGTTCACAAGCACAGGCTTGGGGTACTGCTGCTGACCTGAACTTCACTATGCAATGCCTATTTTTAAATGCCTATGCCTTATCACCATAGTTACTTTTGGTGGTAGACATGCTTACCCATTCATTCCCTAACGATACATTGAGTACTTTCTAGGGGCCAGGGCCTATTATAGACAATGAACAAATACACCAAAATCCTTGCCTTCATGGTGTTTACTTAATGGTAGCAAAGGCCAACATTAAAAAGAATTAAAGGACAACCTGGGTATCAGATTTCATTGATTTTAATACACAATTTTTTCACAGTTGAACACATGTAAATTAGTATACGTTTTAAAACTAATGGTGAGTCATATTTTCCTTGGTGATTTTTTTCTTGATGGTGGGCCATAAAATAATTTACAGGTCATCAGTGATAGCATTTAGAATTCAAAAAATACAGTAAAGAATAAGAAAGTAGTACATACTTTCAGAGGAAGAAGAGAGGAGAATACCGTGATTTCTAATGGAGTGGTCAGAGACAGCCTCACTGAGGAGGTGCCGTTGGAGCCCAGGCCTGAAAGACGGGGGAACATGCTATGCAGAGCATTCCAGGCAGAGGAAACTGTCAATACAAATGCCCTGAGATAGGACAGAGCCTGGTCATGCTTTTGGAAATACAAATCCACGCTCTCTGGGTAATTGGTACTAAACTAAGAACACGTGGGAAAGTGAACCAATATGGGGGCCTTCTCTCTGCCATGTCTGTGGTGATCCCTGAATAAGCACTAGTGATCATCTCTTTCTGACAAAGCTGTTACTTAAGATGTCCTACTGGTATCTCAGTCTAAATTTGTCTAAAACAAATGTCCCTCTCACCCAAACCTGCTCTTGCTCCAGTGTTCCCGTCTTTGAAGAGAGCTCATACCAGGATGCTAAGCCATTGCCACAACAACTCAGGCTCTGCATCTTGTGGATTCAGGCAATTCTGTCTGTGAAATATCCCTCCAAACTACTCACTTGTCTTCATCCTCACTGCCTAACCTCTCTCATCTGGCACATTGCAGTTGTCTAGTCCACGTCCAGTGTCTCCCGTGTGGAACCACCTCAGTGACACAGGCATTATGATTCTTGTTCTCATTTAAGCCTGAACTTTCAATATCCATCACTCAGTTAAGACTTATCATATGTTAGACCTGTGTTGTCTAGAATAGTAGCCACTAGCTACATGTGGTTATTCAGTTCCAGAAACATGGCTAGTCCAAACTGAGATATAAGTGTAAAAGACACATCAGATTTTAAACACTTAGTATGAAAACAAGAATGTGAAATATTTCATTAATATTTATGCTTATTTATGTTAAATGATAGTATTTGGGGATATTTGAGATTAATATGTATCATTATAATTAAATTCATCTGTCTCCTTTCACTTTTTCATCGTGGCTACTAGAAAATGTAAAATTATATATATTGCTAATAATATCATAGTTCAATCTGACAGTCCTTCCCTGGTGCCAAGTCCTTCCTAGTTCATGATTTTTGCATCAACTATTTGTTCCTTCTTCCTGGAACACTCTTCATCAAGCCAACTCATACTCACTCAAGATTTAATTTAAATATCATGACCTCTGCGAAAACTTCTCTGCCCTTCCTTTTGTAAGTCTTCTTGACATTTTACCTGATTTTAATATTTGTTTAGAAATTTATTTCTTTAATTTTTTTCTCATTCATTAGACTGCATGATCCAAGAAGGAAGAGATTCAACGTTGTCTTTATTCTTTACTGATCTTATTTATGCATCTGCTTTAATGCTGGGAGTCATAATATAATGGATATTGCATAACTTCTACTGAAATATATGAACAAGTGGGACATTCTGGTTCCCCTTTCAGGTAGTGTAGGTGGGACTGAGTAGTAAGCTAATCTTCCATTCCCCACCTGGCATCAATGCGTCAGAATGAGATATAGGACAAAGCAGGGTCTGTCCAAACACTGACCTCCCCACTTCCCCCTCCATCAGAGGGGTTCAATGTGTTGGAAGTGGGGTTCAGAGTAGCTGAGCCTCCACTTCCAACCAGCACCAATAAGGTGGTAAGAGGTGTCAGGAGGCAGGACTACTTAGAATTCTGCTTCCTCCTCACCCCACCTCTGCATCCACTTCCATGGTATCAACAGGGCCCAAGGGGGGTGAGCTTACACCTTGATTCAGAAACAAGAAAGCAGTGCTCCACTCCCTCCTGGAAACTGTTTATGAGGCAAAGGGAAAGTGAAGTGCCACCTCACCTGTCTGTGTCAAGGCCGTATAAATAATGCTCCACTTTCTGCAAGGATGTCAGTGCCGCTCAGCCAAAAGCTTAACAAACACACTTGCCTAACCCTCAAGCTACATCTCAACAAAGACTGTCTGCTAAATAAACAAAACAAAATGGGACCTAGAGCATTATAACATCAAAATTTCATGTTTAAAAAAAACCTGGCTTTACCAAACCAGAAAAAAATCACAGCTTAAATGAGACAAAACAATCAACAAATGCCAATATTAAGATAAATCAAATTTTGGAATTAGCTGACAAGGATTTTGAAGAAGCCATCATTAAAATGCTTCAATATGCAATTATAGATTTTTCTGAAACAAGGAAATGTATAGAAAATGTCAGCAAAGAAATAGAAATTACAAAGAATGAAATAACAGAAATAAAAAAAACTCACTGGATAAGTTCTATTGTAGAACAGAGATGAGAGAGGATGAATTCAGTGAATTTGAGTATAGATCAATACAATTTACCCATTCTAAATTACAGGAGGAAAAATGGAGTAGGAGGAATGACCATTCTTGGAGAGCTGCTGGACAGTGACAAAAGAGCTAATTGTTATGACATTGGAATCCCAGAATGAGGGGATGGTGTGGGGCTGAAAATGTATTCAAAGAAACAATGTCTGAAAATTTCCCACATTTGGAGAAAGACATACACTTACACCTTCAGAAGGCTGAAGCTCTGATAGAATAAACCCAAAGAAATCCACACTACGACATACCAAAATTGAACCTCTGAAAACTAAAGACAAAGAAAGAAACCTTGGAAGTATCCAGAGTAAATGCCAGGGGATTTATCATCTGAAACCAGAGCGGACAGAGGATATGGAACAATATTTTTCAAGCACTGAAAGAAAAGAACTGTCAACCGCAAATTCTATGACCAGTGGAAACATTCTTCAATATCAAAGGAGAAATAAAGACATTTTCAGATGAGGAAAAACTAAGAAAATTTATTGCTAGCAAACCTACCCTTAAAGAATGGCTAAAGGAAGTTTTCTATACAGAAAGGAAATGATAATAGGGAACTTGGAATTTCGAAAAGGAAAAACAGAACATGGGAATGGGTAAAAATAGGTAAAAGGCAAATGGGCAAATATAATAAATTATCCTTTTTCTTACGAGTTTCTTATATTGCACTTGATGTTTAGAGAAAAGATCATAAAGCAATCTGATGTAGTGGTCAGTGTACATAAAGGATATAAAGACAATTTTATTTAAAAAGTAGGGAGGTAAAGAAACCTAAATGGGAGTGAGCTTTCTCTCCCATTTGAATTAGTAAAACGTAAGTCAATATCAGTAGACTATGACAAACTATATGCGCATATTGTGATACAGAAAGCAACCGCTAAGAAAAGTGTACACTAAGGAAGTGTACAAAGCTATACACTCCAAAACACTATAAATAAATAAATCAAGATGGAATAAATGAGTGAATACATGGAAATTGGTTCTTAAGAATATCTAAATTTTTAAAAGCTTTCTTTCAAAAAAAGTATTGCATATAAACTTTTAAACAATTACATGTGACAACTATCAAAAGATTTCTTTGGCAAATTATTGAATTAGATGATTAAAATTTTTAATCACGAAAAACTGTAAAACCAATATAAATGAAAAATAAGATCAGCCTGTGACAAAAGTAGAAAGTGTGGTCATTTCATCATCAAGATCATGTCTGGATTCCACCATTTTCATTCATGTTACGTTTGTATTTTAATTTACTGCCTCTAACTGGATCCAAAGCAGCTGTTTTCCCACAAGCGGTCTTATCTTGTTCAGCACAGAGAATAAAATGGGGTTAAAAATGCAACCAGATACAGCCTCCATCACCGTGAAGCTTCAGGTCAGAAGAGGATGGGTGCAGTGCCAGAAGCTCGTAAAGTTGGTTTGAAGGCAGGATTATCTTGTTCTCTCCAGGCAGAAATCATTAGAACAAGGTGGAGGGCTACAGCACACAGACAGCTCCATTGCAAGCGAACACCAGACCTCTTTCATTGTCCTTGGCTGTGATGAACTCTTCAAAGAGGGAGGCATGTGGGTCCTGGCTGAGGTCAGCTCTGCTGCTCCTCACCCAGTGACCTCTGGTTCAAGCAGACCGCAAAAGGGACGCTGCCTCTTAGAAGATCAAAGCCCCAGCTCTTACTCACTGCTTCACTTGTGGAGGAGCCCGAAAGGGAGGTTATGAGGGAGAGGGCAGGGTGAAAAAAAGGAAGGCGTTTGAGCACAGCATAAATCATTGCTAAACTCTCAAGGAACACTTTGCCAAGGTATCACTGGCCAGGTAGCTAGAATGAACCAGCCAGCTGCTTCTGCCACGGCAGCTCTTAGAAACACCAACAGCTGAGGAGAAACTGCAAGGTTCTGTCACAGGTGATGAGCAGAAATTAAGTCTGGAGAGTGACTGACAGAAAGAACCGCTCTCTTAAGGTCTGTTCCAGCAGGAGCTTCTGACTCACTTAGCACAGCGGTCAAAGCACAGGTCAAAAGGAGGAGAAGGGGCATCTTGGGGGCCAACCCACCCTTTCCCAGAGGTGTTTGCTACCTCCTGCATTGACATGGTGCAACGATGACTCCCAAGCCTCCAGAATGCAGATGCTGGTCACACAGGCCAGCTGTTCTCTTACAGACCCACCACCATCCTAATTTACTCAAGTTCTTCCTCTGTTGTAGGACTGGAAGTCCCACTCCTAGGAAATTGTTTGGGCCAAGAAAACTGGGACAGTTGGTCACCCAGGCTGTGGAAGAGCAAGTTTGCACAGCTGACTGTGCTGTTTGTGAAAAGGTAACTACAGTGAGTTGAATGATGTCCCCCCACAAGATATGTCTGCACTCTAATTCCCAGATCTTGGGAATGTGACCTTATTTGGAAAAAAGGACTTTGAAAATGTAATTAAAAATCTTGAGATCATCCTGGATGGGTGAGGAGGCTCGATACAATGACAATTGTCTTTATATGATACAGAAGAGGAGAGGAAGGACATAGAGGCACGTAAGAGAAGGCGATGTTAAAACAGAGACAGATTGGAGTGATGCTAACACTCATCAGAAGTTGACAGAAGAAAAGAACAGAAGTTATTTGAGAGTGTGTGGAGGGAGCATAGCCCTGCCAACACCTTGATTTTAGGACTTCTGCTCTTCAGAACTATAAGAGAATAAATTACTGCTGTTTTAAGCCACTCAGTTTGTAGTAATATTTTATGGCCACCAGGGAAACTAATACAGACAGCCTGGTGCTTAAGTGTCTCCCCTGTGGCTACAACAAATTAAGATTTTTCTGTGAAGACACTGAGGGCTAGCAGGTAAAAGAGATAAAAGTATGAAGTCAATTAAGTGGAGAAAGAGCTTTGAGGTAAGTCCTTAGGAATCAGCAATGAGTTTAACAGACTGACTCCTTCCGTAAAGGTCAGTCTCCTTGGTCACACACTAATTTGCATTTGAGGAAGAAAAGCTGACCTCCCTCCATTATGTACATATGCCCCTTAGAACAATAGACTGACGGGGTCTCATATTTCGGCCCTGTGTAGATATAGGTTAAATTTTTATTTTTTAATTTTCACTTATGAATTCAACTTCCCAAGATCATTTCCTAAAATTAGAAATTCATTTTGTGCTCATTACTAGAAGATTTCAATAATAACATGGCGCATTGAAGAGGGTATTGACTGACACTAGATTCCCAGTTCTGGCTCTGGGATTGAGTGACTAGCGATTTGTATAAGTCACTTTGCCTCTCAAGTGCCCATTTTTATCACCTACAAAATCAGGAGGTTCAACTAAATGACTTCAGGAAAGCTTTCTTACTTTAGCATTCAAGAGCTATGGGTCAATAATCAGATTTTAAATATTAGGTATTTTATTTCCACATTAAAAATGATCATCGATTTTAAGAATCACACATGAACTGCTTTGGGTGAAGTTTTCTTTCAAGACGAAAGAATTCCTGAGTTTTGCTTCCTTTTCTTGAAAAATTAATTCCTTTATGTATCTTTTCAAAAGATTGAGGAGAGCTAGAATATTTTATTCAGCAAAACACTATGCTAAAGATACCACCGTTCACAATTTGAAATTTGAAATGGTTTAACAAGTCCTAGATTTCAACACCCTCTCTCCTTCCACCATTAACCAGGACAAGGCACAAATAGGCGTCAGTATTGCCCCACGTATCATTTTTTTCTCCCACAGGCCTTACTGTGATGGCTGTTGGAGTTCCTCTGTGAAATAGCAAAACACAAAGAGATAAAGAAAAAAAGTAAAAGAAGATAGGAGGTAAGGAGGAACAGAAACTAAGTGCCTAGATAATCTGCATCGTACAATAATTATTCAGCCCCTGAATAATCAAGACATAGAGCTATGGGAAGCAAGAGTAATGCTGATTGAAGAAGGAAAAAAGTGACCCAGTCAGGATGGAACGATAGAGGCCAACATGTCCTTTCGGGTGACCTTCTCAGTACACAGAATGACATTTCTGGCCTGACACCTACTGTGTGCATTAAGGAGTCTGAGAAACAAAATTGACATTAGGAAAGCAAATGGAGGCCTAAGAAAAAATCCTTTCCTCAGGTAACTGGTTGTCCACAATTACAGACATCACTGGAGAGAGGGAATCAAACCGAAAATTACCACAGAAGCTGCCAAAACCTTGGCCAGAGTAAAACAAAGTCAGATGGCATGGAACCCTACAAGCCAGAATGAAAAATGACTAAGTAAAGCCAAATTTTGTCTCACAAGAAGAATGGGTAAAACTTTTAACCAATTAGGGAAACTCCATCATGATCAAATAGGAGCCACGCAATTATTACATGGAACAGTAAACATTTTAATGATATAATTAGATACAAATGTAAGGTTTTTGTTTTCTTCTTTGTGTGTGCTTGTATTTTTCTGCTTTCATGGTCAGCAGCCTAATGTAGTGATTTAATTACCTCGGAGGCAGTCAGTTAAGCTCGCTGTCTGAAAACTGCCTTTTCAGAATGCCCTGAACTGACCTGAAGTGAAACTCAAACTCACCCTTTGTGCCCAGGGCTTTCCTGACAACAAAAGAGGTATTGGTTCTCCTTTCCCCAGATACCAGCCCTGGGCTTACTTCCCAGTCTCTTCTCCTCCCTAAGTCTCCTTCCTCTACCCGAGCCTTGCCCTCACTCCACCCTGCAGCTCGCTCCCACCCCCACCCGCCCCCGCACACAATGGAAGAGAAGGCCCCATCTGCCCCGTGGTCTCTCTCAGCTATCACAGAAACCAGAGTGCGGGCAATGCCCTATATTCCTAGGCAGTCTCTAGCGATTCTGACCTTGGCTGCAGCATCCGCAGAAGTGCTGCGAGGGAACGTCACCACCACAATTTGGAGTCCTGCGTAGGGAGAGGAGTCAGAAACACCGCCTGGAGGAAGGAGCTGGGCCGTCCCGTGGCCCGGTAGAAGCGTGGTTCAGACCACAAAGCCTCAGATGCTGCTCCTTTAATTCAGATTCTACTCAAGGAGGAATACGTTCTAGAGAAAAGAGCTTTAATGGACAGAAATTGCCTCTCTGGAGTGTCTTCATTGGCTTCTCCTCTGCAAACTACACTGCATTCGACACACACCAAGGTTAGAGCACATTTAAATGATACCTTTGAGGGTCAGAACAATGGTGAGGAGCTTCTGCCACCATTTTCACCAGGGACCCATCCCCTTACCCTCTGGCCCTGCTCATAGTCACTGTGCTGATACATTCAAAGCCTCTATTAGGAGCTCTGGATACAAATCTTGGGTGTTCCTTTTTAAAACTAGCAATCCATTGCAATAATGGAAAGCTAATGAGATGAGTCCCCGGGGGCATTAGGAGCAGGAGGTGAGAAAGGCAGCACTCAAGAATTTTTCTTGAATTATTTAAATACGCTATGGGATACAGGTTATTCCTTTCCATGTTTATCTTTTTAGTTCAATATATTTTGTTTCTATTGCCCAAGTCTAATATCTCACATAATGGGACTTGTAACAAATTGATTTTGAAATCTTCACAGGTAAGGTCTTTCCACTGTAAAAAATGAGTACCTGGCACAATGGTTTGAAGGTGTCCCTTGGCAACCCTAAACCATGACCCCTCAAATAGAAGCTTTTCCTCAAATAACAACCTGGGAATAGATTCTGTAGCCCTTTGGCCCTGCAATAGTTTTAAAACACATTGCCACTAACAGAAAGTTGAAGTCTGCTTCTACCATCTCTCCTATAACTTCTGCAGATTCCTTCTGTAACTTACTTCGTAGGGAAAGCAGTCAACGGGCGTACTTGTTCATTATTCCAGGCCGAGAGTCTCAGGATCGCCACCGTGGGCGTCAATGTGCTTAGAGACTAAAGACATTGACTTTTGTTCTTCAAAGAGGTTTGCTGAATTGGCTCATGTAAGTTGACTTGCTACAATGGCTGTTTCTTCACGTACAAAAAGGATACCAGTGTACGTGTCACTCTCAGAGGAAGGTGGTTAGAAGTGATCATGACAATTAAGCAATTAGCTAGTTTCAATCGTTCTTTAGTAACAGACAGATACAGTATGCTTGTTACAGAGAATGCAGATTGATATGCTCAGTCTCTATTAAGATCTGATAAAAGAGGTAAGAGATTTAAGCTACAGCACAGTTTAGTTGGGACAGGTGAAACAAAAGCCTGTATTTCTATGGAGATTATTCAAGTGATTTATGGGAGTTACATAATCTATTTTTTCTGTATTTTATTTACTTTTTCAAAGATTTTATTTATTTATTTTTTTAGACAGGAGGAAGGGAGGGAAAAAGGAAGGGAGAGAAATATCAATGGTGTGGTTGCCTCTCCCATGCCCCCTATTGGGGACCTGGCCTACAACCCAGACCAGACATGTGCCTTGACTGGGAATCAAACCTACGACCCTTTGGTTCACAGGCTGTCACTTGATCCCCTGAGCCACAGCAGCCAGGGCCTATTTTTTTCTGTATTTTAAATGGATTCTTGCTTCATTAATGTGGATGTAACCAAATAATGGCAGGATGGATTCTTAGGGACATTTCTAACACAATTATTTTATTTCCATAAATGGTTTAAAATATTAAAAATAGTTCAAGACTGTATTTATAGTCAAATAATATAAAACAAATATGTCTGTTTTCAATTGCATTGGAATTGTTATTACAGTTCTAGATAACATTTATGTTGTACTGGCTTAGAAACTGCTGTTTAACTGCTTTTACTAGCTATTTAAGGAGGTACAATTAGGCTTTTTAATAAGAACTTACTTGCATAAACTTAGCTTCAAATATTGAAATGTATCGCAAGCCCTTTGAACAAAGCACTGCCCAGCAGTCCTCTGTTTTTTTCTGTTATTTCAGTTAGAGAAGGTGTTGTAATTATTTCTAAGGCAAGTACAAAATATACATGTTTCTGGATTCAACAAGTTGAAATCAGGTGCTGCACTGGCCGTAGGAGATAAGAGTGCATTTTAACCATTGGATCTTTGGTCCCCAGCCCTAGCTGGGTGGCTAAGTTGGTTAGAGTGTTGACCCAATACCCCAGGGTTGCAGGTTTGATCCCTGGTCAGGGCACATACAAGAATCAACCAATGAATACATAAATAAGTAGAACAACAAATCTCTCTCTCTCCCTCTCTCTCTCTCTCACTAAAAATCAATTAAAAATTTACATCTTTGGCCTCCTTTACCTTACAAAACAATTAAGCTTAAAAGAGATAGTGGTACTTACAATTAACATGCATTACTTTGGTTTTAAAAAGTCAAAGAATAAATAAGTGTACAAAACATAAATTAAAATAATATTGAATTAACAATCAGACTCTACTGGCATGTCTGCCTTTTCAGTCTCACTTCCGCCCCTCTCACCTCCACACCCCCACTGGCCATTCAGGTCTTGCAGGCCTTTCCCCGGTGACACCAGGCATCTCACACCTGTCTGAAATGGCGCCTGCTGGCTCCTCTGCCTAGAAGGCCATCCCATCCATTTCTGGATGAACTCACTTCATTCACAAACATCCAGCTTAGCATCATGTCTTCTGTAAAGCTACCTTTGATCTGTCCTGTGGCCAGGCAAGCTTAGACTAAAAGAACATGTCACCCCTGTCCCATGCCACCAGGTTCTGTAGTACTATTTCTCTGTTGCAGTACTGTTCCCATGACAGACCCCTTAAAACTCCATTTATTTCTTATTCCCATATGTTTTCCAGAAACTCTCCCAGAGGCTAGAATATGGGGGATCTCAAAAATCTGGTTGAGATGTGATAAAAACAACTACCTTTCCTCTTTCAGTCAATACTCAGAGAAGTACCACAGCATATCATTGCCATAAATGTCAAAGCATTATTTCTGTCACTAAAATGCTGTTGCTCTCTGATAATTAGAAATGCTATAAATTTAGTCAAGAGTAGTAAAAATAACTATAATATTTGACAACATGAAAAATAAAACCAAGGACAGTTTGGGAGGGAAAGGAATAAAATTGAGTAGTTAATGTGGCCTGTAAGAAGTGAGAAGAATTTTCACCCCATAAATTTGCATAGGATAAAATTAGGAATTGCCTGCCTTTGTAGGGGGATTGTTATGGAAGATCATGAAAATAGGCAAGATGATGTATAGTTTTCTATAAGGCACAGTTACAGAGCAAACACGAAAGAAGACTTAAAGCTTTCACCTTATAACTCAACCCTCTTTCTCACAAAGAGAGTTTGCAGTTGGTCTCCATACAAATGAAGAGTTAGTGGTCAATCAGTCTAGTTTCTAAGGATAAATCTAGGAGCCAATGTCTATGTATTAACCAATTAAAGGTGTGTGTATGGGACAAGGGGAGAGTGGCAGAATTTGACACAATTCATCCGTTTCTAACTATCACCTGAATGCAATAACTTTTAAAACTTGGTTGTGTGGAATTGGCTTCAGTCCGTGTATTAGGAGTGATGTCTATCTGCTGCTTACATAGATTTTTCTAATTAGGCCACTTAGTATTCATTGTTCATGCCACTCCCTATATTTATAATGCCTTCCCTCCTTAACCACCCAATCTTCATGTACTTTATTGTGTCTGGAAATTTCCATGTTTTCCCCAAAAAACATGGTTTTCCCCATTGTGATGGTTAATTTTATGTATGAACTTGGGTCCAGTGTAGACATCCGGTAGAAGATATTTTGTGGATGAGGTTAACCCTTAGATTAGCAGACTTTGAGTAAAGCCGGTACCCTTCGTAATGTGGATACTCCTCATCCAATCAGCCTTCAGAGAAAAGAAACAACCTCCTCCAAGGAGGAGGGAATTCTGCCTGCAGATGGCCTTCAGACTGGAGCTGCAAGGTCAACTCTTTCCTGAGTCTCCAGCCTGCCAGTCTCTCTGCAGATTTGGCAGCCCCCTACATTTGCATGAGCCAATTTCTTAAAATCTGTCTCTCTCTGTCTCTTTTTTTCTTCACTGTTGTCTGTAATTATGAACAACCGGTTACCCGAGGAAGGAATTATTTCTTAGTCCTCCATTTGCTTTCATAATGTAAATTTTGTTTCCCTGATTCCTTAGTGCATAGCAGGCATCAAGCAAGAAAAGCCATTCTGTGGTACTGAGAAGGTCCCAGACTGCTGGCCTCCACAGTTCCATCATGACTGGGTCAAGAGGTGCTGAATAATAGTGTTGTTTGGTAACCAAGGCAAGTTTCAGAGTGGTTTTATCAGCTTGTCAGCATTGTTTCTTGATAAAAGTGAGACTAATGATTTGTGCCCAGTCTTGGAGAGAGCCAGGAGGACTTTGTACCGGGGCTTGTCACACAGCAAGAAACATGCCTACATGGCCAGCAAGTAGTAAGAAGCCCCCAACTCAAGCATCCATTCTGGGCTTCCTGGTTCTGAGGTATTCTGTACACACACAGTTTCCAAAAAAAAGTGTGTCTAGAATGGCCCCTAAAAAGGGAGAACATTTGGAACCCAGCCCAGAATTTCTGGACCCCTTGCCATGAAGCAACCTATGGGATGTGCAGTATCTGTGTATACAACCTATACACACACATATACATACACATGTGTATATACACACATGTATATATGTATATAAGTATGTATGTATATATATTTGTCTACAATCAACAGAGTTATAAACATTGTTATTTTGGGTCCTATGCATTTTCTTTAGCAATCAACCTCTCCAGCTCCCATCATTATCGCACTTGGGAAACAAATTTTAATAGCAATTGACCAATTGAATCTAAAGCCAAAAACCAAAGTGTAGAACAGCCCGAAGCCATGTCCCATAATGAAGAACTGAAAGAAGTAGAGATGCTTCATTTGTAGGGGAAAAAAAGACTTGAAGAATTGCAATGGAATAGGGTTTTGCCAGGGATTTTGTCTACATTTTTCAACTCAAGATAGCATTATTAATTTTTCACATCTCTCTTGAAGGCAAAACAAAGCAGCAGAATGGTATTACTTGGAGGTATTTAAATATGAGAATGGATTACCTAACAATGTTGGGACTGTTTTAATTGGATTGGGCTTCTTTGTAGGCTGAAAGTTCTTGTATCTAGAGTTAATAGACTGGAATTACAACATTTCAAGTAGGTATAGATGGTACTATTGTCTTTGTTTTGAGATTAGGCATGATAGTTTCTACCTTGTCTTTCATTGCTCACATCTCACAATCCTAAGACTTTTCTGAGTATAGACAAGAAGAGACCTTATTACAATGACATCAAAATTCATTAACTTCATTCATGGCAACTTTAAAAAGTCTTCTTATTCCACGTCTCAATTCACTGTGCACTGTGTACATGACATATTCCTTCCCACTTCTCAGTAAAGTTGAGCATCCAAGTTTCAACTTAAAGTCTTAAAAAAAAAGTCAAAGCCTGGTTTTCTCACAGATTGTCTTGTGGTTAGAACAAGAAGACAAGAAGGATACTGTTAACTGAGAATAAGCACTATGCCTGGGCTGGCTGTTGAGACCTGGAATGAAGCATCCAGGAAACAAATATAACGGAAGGGTGCTGGGCACGTACCTGGGCACTGGGGGGGTGGGGGAAACTGAGGTGGCTGCCAGGTAAGCCCACCCTTGCCCTTAAAGTGTCTGGGGCCTTAGGGTACCAACTTGATTCCATGAGCAGCACACGACAGGTAGCCCATTCAGTCCAAGAACAATCAGGCAGGCAGGAGCTTTGAGAACAGACAACTGTGCTGCAGCGCCAGGCTCACTGAAGGGGAAAGGTGCTCTAACTCCACTCCCAGTGTGGTGGTCCAAGGAGCTGTTGATGGCGTGGCTGGGGCAGGGGACCAGTCTGAGATCAGCCAGCCATTCATGATCAGAGCTTTGAAGGGTGTCAGAGAAGAAGTAAAAAGCCACCAGAGTCTGCGTCACTAGGAAATGAATACATTTTGAAGAGCTACTTCCAAAGGAGGGGACAAAGGGGATGACGGGACCTCAAGTGCAGCCAGGTCTGAAAAGGAAAAGCAGCACCTTCTGTGGACCAATGGCTGAGCGGCCGTGGGAGGGAGGACTCAGGTGCCAAGCGAGTTCCTGGCAGCAAACGCCCACACTCCCCACTCCCACAGGAAAAAGTATAGAGGGCTATTCTCCTGAAAACAACTTCTGAATAAAATATAGTTGGCCCAGTAGGTTTCCATTTCATACGAAAAGGTAGTGTCTTGCCCAGGTGAGGATTTGAAAAGCTTCTGTACCCCAGTCCCTGACGTAGGCAATCCATCTTTAAAAGAAGCCTGGGAAGACGTGGGCAGCCCGCCTTGACTCAGGCATCACAGTCCTTCGTGGTCTCGCACTTCATAAATAACCAGAGAAAAACTTTCCTCATCTCATTCAAGCTAGTGAGGTGTATATCGCTTTAACAGATCCAGGACACTTATCTCAAGCTGAGAGTGTAATTTCATGGCAATAATTTGTTTAAAGTGTTGCTGATTGCTTCCTATTTCTCCCCTGTTAATGACTTTTGCACCTTTCCACTGTTCCTTTTATATGGGCTGCTATGGCCATTACCCTGCAGGAGGCTGTTTAGACAACACAGGGCCTTTCAACAGGCTGCTGGGAACTGGACACTCCTACGACGTAGAAATCTCTTTTATATAGTGTCTTCCTTTTCTGGGGGATAAAAGGGTTTTTTTCTCTTCTATCAATATGTTGCTCCCTGACAATTACTGCTACTCCTGTCTTATGTATATATGTTCAGGGGGCAACTGAGCAAAGCTAATTTGCTGTTCATAAATTTCCCAGTGACTGAAACCAATTCAAGAACAGTGGTGTGGAGTGCCTCGATTTAGACATGTCAAGGAACACATCTCGTACAGGCTGGCAGTTCAATGTGGAATGCCTTGGAAAGCGTGTCAGTGGTCAGAAGGTCATTTGAGAGCCTTTTAATCTTTACATTTTTAAATTAACTTGTGCTTGCAAACGTTGGCAAAATATTTTCTTCCCCTGTTGGCAGTGGTTTCAAAGTTTAATGATAAATGACCTTTTTCCATATTTTATGGAGAAAAATAGCATGTTCCTCATGTCACTGGGGAACCTAATGCATGAACGTGCCAGGAAGTAAGGGGCACACAATGCCAATTAATAATGTTGTGTCCTCCCCCAGCTCTCAGCCTGTCTTCTCCTCTTTGCTTCAACCCATCTGTTCTTCCCATTTATTCACCATCTTCCAGTCACTGCCATCCATCTTCTTTCTTTAGGGTTCCCTCACAAGAGTTCACTCTGATCACTGTCTTCTATCCCCTGCCCTTCTTCTCATTTGAATTCTACTGGACGCAGGGCAGTCCAGCATCTTCCCAGAGAAGTGGACAGACAGCAAACACCCCAGGCTACTCAGGTTAAGGCATTGGGTTCCACTGACCAAGTTCACCATTTCCACCTGAAGGTGAGTGTGAATGAGCAAAGGAATAGAGATCCAAGATACTGCACGTGCGTCAACACCACTGTGACAGCTAGGGCTCTGAATAACAGGGCACTCTAATCCCTCAATGGCAAAGCCACCTACGGAAAGGGATACCTGAAACCAGACCAGGAAATGCAGGGGGCAGGGAACTCGATCCACATCGCTTTTCTCAGTCACTCAGATTCTAATTAAAAACAAGGACAAGTCCTTACTCCAAAAACAGAGTGTTCCCAACCCCAAGTCAATCCTCTTGAAATAGTATACGGAAAGAGTTTACCTGGGCTGTCATCTCAAAATTCCTTTGCACATATTTTGGTTCACTTTCAGGACAATTTTCTTCTCAGGGGCCAATGCTTGCCTGCTGCCACATTCTTCCTATTAAGAAAGAAAGTAAATTCTACAGCCTCAGTCCCTGATCATCCCAGTTCATTTCATAGTCATGAAAGAATCAGTGTCATCATGTGTAGGTTTCATTCATTCATTCTTCCAGCAAACACATATAAAGTACCTACTTTATGCCAAAAATTGTTCCAGATGCTTGAGGTACATCAGTGATCTCTGCCTTTATGGAGCTAATATTCTAGTGGCATGTGGGAGGGACAGTAAACACAGTAAATCAGGTCACATGTTAGAAGGCAGTAATTGAATAGGGTAAGTGGGTGGGGAAGCAACTAGCAGTGCAAACAGGGTCATCAGAGTGAATCTTATCCAGGAGAAGATGTCTGAGCTAAGTCTTAAAAAGGCTAGGGAGTTATCCAAGCAGACATCAAGGAGAGAATATTAAGAGTGAGCTAGAGCAAACATCCTATAACAAGAGCCTACTTTGTGGGACCCAGGAGCAACAAGGAAGCCACTGGGGCAGTCTCTAAGAGGGGAGAGTTTTAGGCAGTGAGGTCAGAAGGGTCTGAGGTCAGAAAGGTAGCAGGGGATTTACTGGCCTGTGAACGGACTTGAGGTTGTATTCAGAGCAAAGTGGACAGTCATCTGAAAGTTCTCGAATAGAGGGGTTGAGAGACCTGACTTTCACTTTAAAAGGATTGCTCTGGCTGTCCTGTTGAGGAGTGTGTGTGTGTGTGTGTGTGTGTGTGTGTGTGTGTTGGAGGGTAGGTGGGAGGAAGTGGGGAGAGGAGTTAGGAGGTCACTTAATCCAAGCAGAAGATGTTGGCAGCCTCAGCAGAGCAGTAGCAGCGGAGGTGGTTCAAAGAAATCAGATTCTGGAAAAATTCTGAAAGTAAAGCTGGCAGGATTTTCTGATGGTTTGTTTGTGAGAGTGAAAGAAGAGTCAAGGATGACCGGTTGTTACCTAAGCAACGGTACAGATGGAAATGCCACCACCTGAGATGGGGAAGACAGCACAGAGGAAGTTGGATGGTGGGCATCTGATGTTAAGTTTACAATATTGAGTTGTTAGTGTTTTCCATATGATGGTTATATTGCTTAATTGTCTTTAACTTCATTCAAAACAATTTTGATTATATTGTAACAACTGTCATATCAGCATGCATTAAAAATCTTATCAAAATCAATGAATTTTTGTGTAGCCATTTTAATATCAAAAATGGAAAAATATGCAACATTTTCACCATGTTATGTTTTATTCTTTTTAAAAAGGTAAAAATGCAACTGAAAAGCAAAAAAAAAAAAATGTGCAGTGAATGGAGAAAGTGCTGTGACTGATTGAACATGTCAAAAGTGGTTTACAAAGTTTCTTGGTACTATTGACATTTTGGCCAAATAATTCTTTCCTGTGGCCTGTCGTATTCACTGCAAGATATTTAGCAGGAGCCCTGACCTCTACCCACTAGAAGCCAATAGCAGGAGATAGATGATATATTCAAAATATCCAAATCAATAAAGTTATTGGTGAAAATAAAAAATGTGTCTTTTATTTAATGGAAAAAACATAATGGACATTTTGACCAACCCAATATGTTGAGTTTAACAGATTTTTATCATTTAATAATGACTACAATACATTAAAATATATTACAGTATATTTATAACAATTGTATTACAATAAAATGATGCTAGTGTATTATTTTACAAATTGTAAACATTGAGGTTTTTACTTTGTGCATGTCTACAAAAACTAAAAAGTTACAGTAAGGAAGATTAAAACTGAAAAGCAGCCTGGGGTCTATGGACAGGGATTCTATGAACTAATCTTATCAGTAAGTTAAGAAAGTATCCTATCTTTTCTGGAGGAAACCAATGGGTGTTAGACAAACTTATTGCTTGAGGAAACTAACCAGCATTCTCTGATGAATGTGACTTCTTCGCCCCTCTGTTTCCCCGCCAGTCTCCCTCACCATTTCCTGTGCCCTGAGCAATAGCAGAGATAAGAACAACCTGCCAGGGCTCAGGGCTGTCGGAAAAGCCCATCAAAGCTGCCAGATTCAGAGCACAGATCAGAGAAACGAGAGCTTTTCCCCCAAAGCTAGCAGTTGCCACACCACAATGGTCCACACTTATGCTTTAAGTAGTAGGAGCAAGAAGGCTTCCTGGCTGGATGGAGCACAGGGTTTCTTACAGTAAAACATGCAGAAAGTGTCTGGAAGCTCAAGCAAGAGACTCTATGGGGTTTTTGTGGGACTACAAGCAGGATGGTGCAAAGGAAAAGTCAGGCTGTCCTCCTCTTCAAGACACAAGAATAATCTCAATGACATTTGAAAATAGGTCTGGGCCTGCATTGCCCAGAGATTGAACTCACTGAAATCCTGAGGCCCCCACTGTAAGTTGTTCCCGGGACAATGGGCCCATCGAGCTCAAATTTTCTCTATGGTTCTCTTTGGGATAATGGTTCCAATAAAATAGGTAATTAATTCTTGTCAAATTAAAATAAATGAATGTTTTAACTCCAGGAATTAAATCGAATTTCAGAGTTATATTAGATAAAACAAGTGGATAAGTGACTTTAGGTAGAACATAACAATTATGTGGCTCAAATAGCAAAGAAATCTATTCTTTTATGTACAATGCCAAGGTCGGCATTTCAGGCCACAGGTACTTCTCATCCATTTGGTCATCCAGAAATCCATGCTGATGGCAGCTCTGCCATCTTCCAAATGAGGTCAAGATCCCAATTCCTGGAGGGATAGGGAAAGGGTAGAAGTTCAAGGCCAGGGAGTTCCTCACAAGCAAGCGAGGCAGAAGTTGCCCGCTTCACTTCTGCTCATGTTCCATTGTCAAGAGCCAAAATCCTTGACCACCCCTGGCTACAAGGGGTCCTGGCAAATGCTGCCCCGACTGGGTGGTCACAGGCCAGCTACACTTCCATCACTACAGAAAACGATGAGAACACAGATCAGAAGGACAATTAGCTGCTCCCATCCCAAACACATTCTTTACCATAAGATGAACTGGAAAACATGCACCGGACTACAACAAAGGGAAAGCATTTGTCTGAAGAAATCTCAGCTCTCAGCTCTGTAAAATGGCCCTTGTGAAACCACTACCACCCCAACCCCTCTCACCAAGACAGAATTATAGAAAGGGCAGGCATTCCCTGAAATTCTCTACGGTGAGATTTCAGATTATCAGTGAGTTTAAGAGCTTGGCCTCAACCCCTCTGGCTCAAGTACACCACCTTAGACCTTAGGATCCCAGGATGAAAGTTTTGTTTAGACACTTAGCCAGTGTTGATATCTACAGTCTGCATGGCCAACTTAGTTAGGTATATCTGGAGAAATGAATACACACTCACGACAGTAACAAATATAACCAGTAACAATTTTGGGGGGAAAACTTGCTCTTTCATACTACTTAAATACACCACAGGTCACCTGCCCATGTACTATTAACAAGAGAAGGCACTAGATAAACCAACTGTCTGAGATTAAACTAGGTTATCAAAATACTTGGCCCCTTTACCAGTAACAAGTTTAACTTACAATAATAGCTCATCTTTATTGAGTGCCCGCTACATGCTAACATTTTACATGTATCATCTCATCCTAACCCTCAGAACTGACCTGCAAAGTCCTTCTGCAGACGTGGAAACTGGCAACCAGAGAAGTAGAGTAACTTCCCTCAGATCTCATAAGTAATAAGTGATTGAGCCAGAATTTGAACAGCCTTTTTCACTGTAAAACTCAGGCTCCTTCTTCTATACTACGCTGCTTCTAAGTATGCCAGAAACAATTTGTGTCTGAGTCACACGGGGAGACCAGAGTGTACATGATAAATTGGGATTATCTTGTGGAGCAGAGGTTAGATTATTCTGAGTGGTTTTAGCAGAGCCAGAAAAAGTGGAAGGTAGGCACTGGAAAGGAGACTTATGCTGAGAAGGAACGAGAGCTTTCGACAGTCCCAGCTGTCTGATAGTGGTGTCAGCTTCCACACGTGGTAGTGAGTTTGCAGTGCTGGGGGTTATTCATGCGGATGCTTGGCAGACCTTCATCTGAGTTTCTCGCAGTAGAAAGGAAATTCATTGCTTTCTAAGGTCCCTTTCAATGCAGTGGTTCCTCTTCTCTAACTTCACGTGTATAAGATGTCGTTTTATTTTCTTTGAAAACTTTTTATTTAGGATAATCACGGTTGGGTTAGAGAGAGTTAAATAATTGCTTATCTGCTTTCTGAACGTATTTTAAATCTGTCAGTGAGTATAGAATATAACTGAGAAGCATTAGAGCACATAAGTTGAGAACTCATCTTTGGATTCAGATAATGACTACAAAACTTAGTAGCTCTATCATTTAAGCTCTGCAGGCTTCAGTTTTATCAGTTATAAGTGGGACTAATCCCATCGGTTTCTCTTATAGCGCTATTGTAGTACATAACATAATATTTATAAGATTTCTAGGATAGCATCTGGGATAGTATGGGCTCAATAAATGACTATTACTTTTATAAACAATTATAATCTAGAATTCAGATTGCAATGAAAAATTTTAACCACACCTCTAGTCCTTAATACTTACCCTTCTCTCGGAGGACAACTATTTGTAAATGTAACCTGACCACATACGTGACACACCACTACCCACCAGTGCTTGATTCCCTGGTTGGTTGGTTGTTCTTTTGGGTGACTTGACTTCCTTCTCCCCGTGGGAAGCAGGACTGTGGTAGCGACAATGGGGCAGGAGGAGGGCTGCCATCCTCACTGCCACCAGTGAGTATTTAAGACGTATCTTTCTCATTTATTGCCCCTCTCGGGGGAGAAGATGTGCAAAATCACCTGGCCTAGAGTGAACAGAATCCACAGCTGACTCCCCAGGTTTACCTGGAATAAGCTACAACCTTCGGAGATCCATGAAACGTGCTCTAACTTTTCAGAGACAAGCTGAAATAAAGATCAAGCAGATGGCAAGATTTCAGTTTTTGATTGCTGCATAATATTCCATTGCTTATATTTACCACACACTTTCTATCCACTCATCTACTGATGGACACCTAGGTTGTTTCCATATCTTGGCAATTGCAAATAATGCTTTTGCAGCAACACAGATGAATCTAGATGGTAGTATGCTAAGTGAAATAAATTAGATAGGCAAAGATAAACACCATATGATTTCATCTATAGGTGGAATCTCAAAACCAAAGACAAAACAAATAAACAATCAAAACAAAACAAAAACAGACTCATAGAAACAGAGGCCAAAG
Source organism: Sturnira hondurensis (assembly GCF_014824575.4). Lineage (NCBI taxonomy): Eukaryota > Metazoa > Chordata > Mammalia > Chiroptera > Phyllostomidae > Sturnira > Sturnira hondurensis. Next base: position 11,764,705 of record NW_028077105.1, on the reverse strand, counting down.
GGATGTTTACAGACAGGTGGATAAAGGGGGGAAGGGAAATACAGTCAATAATATTATGGTAAGTTTACATGGTGAAAGATGATTGATTACTAAAATTAGTGGGCTGATTACATGATGAGGTATAAAAATGTCAAATCACTCTATTGTGAACCTGAAACTAATAAAACCAACAAACTAATAAAACCAACAAAATAACCAACTACACTTAACTAAAAAATAAATTTTTAAAAAGTCAAGCAGAAATTTTAAAATGCTGAGGAAGACTGAAAGAACATTGTAATCTTCTTGGAAGTTTAAGAACATGCTTTCATATGTAGGCGTATTTGAAAATTGCCCTTACACCATGATTTTTGTTTGCAGAATTTGATGTTAAATGTATTTGTTCTGTAGGTGTACACACACCTGAATCACTGGAAACTTCAAAGAACAGAGCATTTCCTAGGTGCCATTCCTGATGTGTGATATGTCTCTATCAATTGAAATAAAATAACATTTAACACTTACTAAGGGTTTGCTGTGTTCTAGGAACTATTTCAGTACTTTAGAGTCATTGATTCATTTACTCCTCATTTATGAGAAAAATACTCTCATAACCCCCGTTTTATAGATGAGGAAGGAAGCATGCACAGGAGGTTAAGTAATTTGCCTTGGGTCATACAGCTACTGCCAGAGATAGGCTGCGAACCCAGGCAATCTGGCTCCAGAGATTGTCCCGATCATTATTCTGGTTATCTGACTCTGGCCAGCTCACAGGGGAATCTTCTCCAACGTGGGCCAGGCTTGAGATGAGCAGCTGGACAGAGCTCCTGGAGAACCTCAGCTGCAGCCCTAGCTTTGGAGTAGGTTGACTCCCAGCATGCGCTGACCATGCCTCACAGCACCTTATGGGTGATTCTTGATAAATTGATTCTATTATTTGTCTATTTGGTCTCTTCAACTGCAAATCACATCTATTAGTTACGTTAGTAATATGTTCATAAACGTCAGCCCCCATTACGGTATTGAGGTCTAATCACACCTACTTCTCTCCTTGATTGTAGCAGGAGGAGACCTGGGTTCAAACTCATTTCTATAACTAATTACTCACGTGCCTTGGGCCCAATGCCCCTACTTCCTACAGCCATAGTATTCACATCTCTAGCCTGAGGGTAGTACATACTGATAGGATAATAAAGGTTTAAGATAATAAATATGAAGCATACTAATAATTTTCTTTCCCCTTAATGCCTGATATTTGAACTCTATTTCCTTATTTCTGAACTGGATTTACTTCTTGCCACATGAGCATGTTGGAAATGCAAAGAAAACAGAATTTTTACTTTCCACCTTATTTCTTAATGTTGAAATACTAGTATTTTTGAGAATCATCACTTTTCAGCAAAGACATTCCATGATTATACTGAAGTCTCTTCATGAGCACACAAAGCTGATAAAAATCTCTTATGTAAACTGATTTTTAAAAATTATAGTAAAATACATACAGCATAAAATCTATCTTAGCCATTTAAGTATATAGTTCATTAAGGTTAAACACATGCACAGTGTTGTGCAACTAATCTCTACAACAATTTTTATCTTTCAAAACTGAAACTCTACATCCACAAAACATCAACCCCCCATTCTCCTCTCCCCGCCCCCGCCAGCAACCAGCATTCTACTTTCTGTTTCTATCAATCTGATCACTCTAAACTCATCATGTCAGTAAAATCACACAACATTTTGTCTTGTTGTGACTGGCTTGTGTCACTTAACATAACATCCTCAACGTTCATCTACATTGCAGCATGCATCTTTCCTCTTTAAGGCTGTAATATTAAATCATGTATATATTAGTAAACCGCATTTTGCCTACCCATTCATCTATGAATGAATGAATACTTGAGTTGCTTCCACTTTGGACTATTGTGAATAATGTTGCTATGAACATAGGCATAAAAATATCTGAGACCCTACTTTTAGTTCTTTTGTGCATATACTCAGAAATGGAATTTCAGGGAATTCCATTACTGTATTCCATTACTGTATTCCAAATGGAATACAGTAATTCTATTTTTAATTTTTTAAGAAAATGCCATACTGTATTCCATAGCAAGTACATCATTCTGCATCCCCACCATCAGTCACAAGTGTTCCGATTCCTCCGCATCCCCACCAACAGTTATTATTTTCTGGCTTTGTGATCGCATCCATCCCAGTGTTGATAGTCATTCTCCCCATGGATGCTAGATAGTGCCTCATTGTGGTTTTAATTGACATTTACCTAATGAGTAGCAATGTTGACCATGTTTTCATGTGCTTGTTGACCATTTGTGTATCTTCTTTGGAGAACTGTCTATTCAAGTTACTTGTCCATTTTTTAATCAGATTGGAGTTTTGTGTGTTGTTGAATTGTAGGAGTTCTTTACATTCTGAATATTAACTTCTTTTCAGATGAACAATTTGCAAATATTCCCCCCAACATACTGTTGATTGCCTTTTCCCTCCATTGATTGTGTCCTTTAAATTTTGATGTAGTCCAGTTTATCTCTTTTTTCTTGGTTGCCTGTGTTTTTGGTGTCATATCCATGTGTAAACCGATATTTTATGCATACGGCTAATAAGACAAGAATTACTACCTCTCTACAGACTATCTGGGAACCTAAAACCTTAGCTTCAAGCATTCCCCAGGGAGCTCTGTGGAACTGAGAGTAAACAAACAGAATGAACCCTGTTGCAGGAACACCACCGAGGCTACAAGGCACACAACGGAAACTCCTTGTTTGTTTACTTGGCAGCCTACATGCGGAAGCCAGAGGGCGTCGAGATGCTGGGACCCTGCCGGAGAAGGGCCTGCGGCTCAGCCCTGCCTGCTGTCACACTGGGGACAGGCAGCCCATGTGGAGGGTCACGTGTCGGTGAGTAATCACTAAGAAAGGCAACTCTCTGAAAGGCTGGTCAACACGTCAGGGTCAGGCTACATCACACAGACATGTGGATGCCTTTGCGTGTGTGCTTGCATTTTAAGTACCTATTAAGATCTGTCAAACATGATCAAGTGTCTTTAATTAAGTGCCTGGGCCAGTCTGTGTGCACACATACGCAACCGTTTGTACATTTCTTACCCACTTGTAACTGGATAAACATTTTCTATGGAATTTCATGTTAACTAATTTACCTAAGCACATAAATAAAAACACATTGAAAGAATTTTTCTCTTTTTTTGCTCACTCTTGGTATTCCAGTAAACATTTTTATATTTCATATACATAAAACTCTCTCCAACTATTCATGCAGCCAAATTAGAATTTAAAATCCATAAATGAGTGAGCATTTAACTGTCAAATATCTCTAGTGATTTTTTTGTTTGTTTGTTTAAAATGTTCCGGCTAATATTTGAAACAGTGCATTGTGTCTAGAACTATTTCTCTTAATTTTAAATCCTCTGTGTATTTCAAGGGGAATTTAATCCATCTGGTTCTGATTCAGTTACTCTTAACTCATCAAAGTGGTACTTTGTAATTGATGTTTGATGTTCAGAATGCCTTGTGGGTTTCTAGGTCATTATAAAGATTCCCCCCTACTTGCCCATCTGCCCCTCCAGAGCACTGGCCTAAATCAAGAAGCTACATTTTATTTACCTGCCATAGTTTCAAATGACCAGAAATGAGCCCTTGACCAAATGTCAAAGCTCTCAGCCCTCTGCAGTCATGGTTTGAGAATGTGATAAACTGCATGGCTCTGAGTGGCAGGTTGCTGGGGGCTGAGCATGCTCAGTGGAGCCTGGCTGCTCAGGAGGCAAGGCCACACACTCTGTGCTGTCCTCCAGCCTGGAGTCTGCATCCTCAGTGAATGTCCCTAGGTGCTACGAGCAGAGTTCTGAAACCTTTCACCTAGCACTCACACGCACAATGCCACAACCACTCCCACGCCTGTAATGTGCGCAGACATAAACGAGCCCCGAGAGAAAGCTTTCTCGTCATGTATACAATCTCTTTATGATTCCTTCAAACAAGCTCTAACCTCAATAAAGCCCTGCTGTATCAGGAAAAGGACACGCTCCACTGCTCATGCTCTCCCAAATTCCAGCAATAGGAAACTTTCTACCAGCTTCTTAAGCCTTGGTGCCTTTCTAAGTCTTTCAAAGGAGACCACAGAATGCTTAAATGTCTCTCATGGTAGGAAGAAAATCCAATCTATCATTTCAAAAATGTTGCAGGATTTTAGCACTGGAAGTGGTCTTTAGAGTCACATAATCTTTAAGATATCAACTATCCATAACTTGCATATGGCAAATTGTCCATTTTATTTCTGCATTTGTTCTTTCTTTGAAATGTTTAGTGACTTGTGGCCATGGCCTTGGTTGACTTCTCCATTCACTAGTCACTCAATAAACATTTACTGACCACCCACATTGTGTGGGACACTGTGCTAGGCTCTGAGGCTCCGGGAAGGCAAACCTAGTATTGCAAGAGTTAATGCACGCGTCCCCTGCCCACCGAAAGCCCGCAGTTCTTCACTGAAGCGCATCCTTGTGAACCAGCCTCAGGTGCGTACACATAGGGGCAAAGCAGATGAGAGGTAAAGGCTGCCTGCTCATGAGCCACAAATTCTTCTTGCTTCCTCTTAAAAAGTTTTCTAAGCTTAAAATCATTCTTCTTTTACAACATCAAAGACCAAATGTATGAACATTTGTATAAACTCTAGCAGTCCAGCTATCACAGCATTTCATTACATCTGAACCCTCTAAATGTTGGAGACTTTACTTTTGTATCTTCATGTGAATGTGGAATTCTTAGAAGTGAAAAGGGAACTTTACCCTTGTTTATTTACTTTCATCAGTTTATGGAAATAGAAATTTTCTTCTTTTTGAACTGACTTTTGCTAGCTTTTTCCGCGCCCTTCACAACTGCAGTTTACTACCATACCATAAAGGAAGAGTTTCCAAGCTACTGATTCGTATTGTGGTGAGGTCATCTGAATTTTCAGACTTGAATAGGAATCATATTGTGAAAGGAATGAGCCTAGTTCAAACCAGACCAAGCTGAGACCTTATCTTTTGAGGACACTATCTCCCCGGTGGGTGGAGGAGGTAGCCATTGCTGCCTTTTTCTGCATCTCCACTGGCATGAAGCACATATGGTTAGTCACTGTGCAAGGGAGCGTGTGGAATGTCAGTATTCATTTTTATGTGTGGCTGCCAGGTCTACATCAGCCAAGCAGTAATTTTTCTGGGAGCCCAATGTAGGCATTAAAATTTGCTTTCCCCCACCAATGGGTACACATGCCCTTTAATCTGTCTTCCTGCAGGAGGGCTCCCCTGGCACCGTCTAGCCTGAACTTGGGGCCAAGCTTTCGCTGGAGCCCCTTCCCGTGAATTACAGCCTGCAGCCTGGGGGCTGAGTGGAGAACAGCCTCCAGAAACTCAACTGGAAGGGCTGACCGGAATTCCATCTAATGCTGAGAATGGCAGGAAAGCTTTTATTATTCTACTCCATTCTATCTGCTGTGAGGCAGTGCGGCGCCTGGAGTCTGAGCTTAACTCATTTCCCTGGATTTCCGAGTCACGGCCACAGTGCCTACTAAAGCCAAATATCTCACTCCTGTGGCTCACTACACTTCCTGATATAGGATGCACTTGCCTGTCTCCTGGTGACCTTAAACACTAATAAAGGAGTCATAATATGACCTACACAAGACTTGGAAGCCGACCAGCATGCAGATGATTGATGGGAGCACTTTTAGTTATCTACTTTTCGTTCTGACACTCTGGAGTAGTTCTTCTTATATTGATTGTGAGAGTAGGAGACGTAAAAATCTATTGCAGGCATTACTCTCCACATTGGTGAACGTTAATCATAAGGCGTAGCAAAAGAAACTGTGTTAAACTCTGGACACCCACAGGCACCAGCCACAGTTTTTGCTCTCTGTCACCCTGGCTTGCTAGAAGGATATCAATGGCACTTTGGAAACAATTTTCAGTACATGAATGGTCTCAATTTCTGGGTGGGGTCAGAGGAGCAAATTCTCTTGCTGATTTTTTTGCATCACTGACTGCTTTGGTCATCTTCTCTTGTCCTCCCTCAAATGCTTTCATCAAAGTGATTAGTGCTTCTGCAGAAAGATCAAGAATTCATAGTCCAGCCTTTCTTCTTTTCACTTCTTTAAAATTCTTCAATAATAAGATAAATTTTTGGTCGAATGCATAATGTGGATCTGTGAGTAAAATACCCACTCAAATTATGAATTGGGCCTGGGGAGATTCTTGGAGTTATCTCTCAGGTTTGCTGGTTGTCATGTTTCAGTGTCTCTAAGCTCCAGTTCCTCTTTTTCTTCTTTTCTTTGTGCATTTTTAATTTTTTTTAAATTTTAAGTGTATGTTATTGATTACGCTATTACAATTTTCCCAATTTTTTCTCCCCTTTATGCCCCTCTACTCTGCATCCCTCTGCCCTCCATCTGCCTTCAAAGTGAAGATGACCAAAGCAGTCAGTGATGCATCCCCCTTAGTTTATGTCCATGGGTTATACGTATAAGTTCTTTGGCTTCTCTGTTTCCTATACCATTTTAACCTCTCCCTGTCTATTTTATGCCCACCAGTTATGCTTCTTATTCCCTGTACCTTTACCACCCCATTCTTCCCCTCCCAGTCCCCACTGAAAAGCGTCGGTATGATCTTCATTTCTCTGGGTCTGTTCCTGCTTTAGTTGTTTGCTTAGCTTTTGTTTTTTAGGTTCAGTTGTTGATAATTATGAGTTTGTTGTCATTTTACTGTTCATAGTTTTTTATCTTCTTCTATTGCTTAGATAAGTCCCTTTAACAGTTCATATAATAAAGGTTTGGTAATGATGAAATCCTTTAACTTGACCTTATCTGAGAAGCACTTCATCTGCCTTTCCATTCTAAATGAAAGCTTTGCTGGATAGAGCAATGTTGGGTGTAGGTCCTTGCCTTTCATGACTTGGAATACTCCTTTCCAGCCCCTTCTTGCCTGTAAGGTTTCTTTTGAGAAATTACCTAATAGTCTTATGGACACTCCTTTGTAGGTAACTCTCTCTTTTCCCCTTTCTGCTTTTAAGATTCCCTCTCTATCTTTAACCTTGGATAACTTAATGATGCTGTGTCTTGGTGTGTTTCTCCTTGGGTCCAAATTTTTTAGGAGTCTCTGAGCTTCCTGGACTTCCTGGAAGTCTATTTCCTTTACCATATTGGGGGAATTTCCCTTCATTATTTGTTCAATTAAGTTTTTGATTTCTTTTTTTTTCTTTTTAATATATTTTATTGATTATACCATTACAGTTGTTCTATTCCCCCCTTCATTCCCCTCCACCCGCACACTCCCTCCCCCACCCTTCTCCCCCCCTTAGTTTATAACCACGTGTCTCAAGTTCTTTAGGTTCTATATTTCCCCCACTATTCTCACCCTCCCCCCTATCTATTTTCTACCTACCATCTATGCTATTTTCTGTGCCTTCTCCCCCCTTCTCCCCCTCCCACCCCCCTGTTTCTAACCCTCCATGTGTTCTTCATTTCTATGGTTCCACTCCTGATCTAGCTGTCCTCTTGGTTTGCTTTTGTTTTAACGAAACATCCGACCAGAAAGGAATGAAGAAATGAGAATTCAAAAAAATGAGGAGAGGCTTAGGAACCTCCAGGACATCTTTAAACGTTCCAACATCTGGATTATAGGGGTACCAGAAGGGGGAAGGAAACAGCCACGAGTGGAAAATGTATTTGAACAAATAATAAAAGAGAACTTCCCCAGTCTGGCAAAGGAAATAGACTTCCAGGAAATCCAGGAAGCTCAGAGAGTGCCAAAGAAGTTGGACCCAAGAAGGAACACACCAAGGCACATCATAATTACATTAGCCAAGACTAAAATGAAGGAGAGAATCCTAGAAGCAGCAAGGGATAAGGGGACAGTCACCTACAAAGGAGTACCCATCAGACTATCAGCTGATTTCTCAAAAGAGACCTTACAGGCAAGAAGGGGCTGGAAAGAAGTATTCCAAGTCATGAAATCCAAAGACCTACAGCCGAGATTGCTTTATCCAGCAAAAATTTCATTTAGAATGGAAGGACAGATAAAGTGCTTCTCAGATAAGGTCAAGTTCAAGGAGTTCATCATCACCAAGCCCTTATTATATGAAATGCTAAAGGGACTTATATAAGAAAGAGATGATGAAAAATATGAACAGTGAAAGGACAGCAAACACACAGTTATTAACAACCACACCTAAAGTTTTTGATTTCTTGCTCTTGTTCTTCTCCTTCTGGCACCTCTCTGATTTGGATGTTGTAGCACTTAAAGTTGTCCCAGAGATTCCTAAGCCTTTCCTCATTTGGGGGGGGGGGGGATTCCTGTTTCTTCATTCTGTTCTGGTCAAATATTTATTTCTTCCTTCTTGTCCAAATCATTAATTTGAGTCCCGGTTTTCTTCACTATTGGTTCCCTATACATTTTCCTTTATTTTACTTTGGGTAGCCTTCATTTCTTCCTTCATTTTGCGACCAAACTTAATCAGTTCTGTGAGCATCCTGATTACCTGTGTTTTGAACTCTGCCTCAGATAGGTTGTCTAGCTTCTTGTCACTTAGCTCTTTTTCTGGACTTTTGATGTGTTCTTTCATTTGGGCCATATTTCTTTGTCTTGGTGCACCTGTTCTGTTATAAGAGGGCAGAGCCTTAGGTATTCACCAGGGCAGGGCAACCCTCTTTGCTCTGCAGTGGTGCTATCTGTGGGGGAGGGGTCAGAGAAGGAAGGATGCTGCTTACCTGCTCCTCTATAGTCCTACTTGCCAACCAACTCTCCTGTGAGCTGGGACTTTCTCCTGCTGTGGCAACCCCTGCAGTACTTTACAGCCAGCTTTGAGTCTTTAGTTCCCAGTCAGCCAGCCCTACCTTGCATGTGCAGTCTGCCACTTTGTCCGTGTCCTCTCCAATTGGCTACCTGTCTCCTATCTCTACCCCTCCTACCTGTTTGGGTGAATATTTCTTTAACTCCTTGGTTGTCAGAGTTTCATACAGTTTGATTTTCTGGCACTTCTAGGTGTTTATTATTTTTATTTTTATTTTTTAATATTTTATGTTTATTTTTAGAGAGAGGGGAAGGGAAGGAGAAAGAGTGGGAGAGAAACATCAGTGTGTGGTTGCCTCTCATGTATCCCTTACTGGGGACCTGGCCTGCAACCCAGGCATGTGCCCTGACTGGGAATCGAACCAGCGACCCTTTGCCTCACAGGCCCGTGCTCAATCCACTGAGCTACACCAGCCAGGGCTGTTTATTATTTTTAAATTGGTTGTTATCCTTCTGTTGGTTGTGCAAGGAATCAAAGGGTTTCTACCTAAGCCTCCATCTTGGCCAGAACTCCCTATTTCTCTTTCTGGATAAAGGCTTTTTATATTTCCCTGTAGTACTACTTTTATAGTACTATCCCTGTCTACTTAATACATTTAGATTCAGAAGGTCAATGTATCAATCTATACAGAGAGGCAAACTGCCCAAATGTTAGTTGCTCTTTTGTGTTTGGAAGGTATCCACTTAACAGACAACATGGAAGGAGTGAAACCTGCTCTAGAAGTTTCAGCCTGCCATCCTCAGGGACCAATGACCTAAGGTGACCTATCATAGCATGACCAGGAATTGGCATTCTATATGAGCACCACATTCAACTATTTCTCACATAGTAATAATATCTAACATTGTGAGCTATTGCATGCCAGGTACTGTTAAAATACTTTATGTGAATTATTTAATCTTCACAACCTTATGAGGAATTTTATTTAATTTACCAAGGATAACCTTACAGATTTAAATTGTGGTCCTCACTACACAGATGATAATTCTAAGGCTTAGATAATTTTAAGAACCTTGCTTAAAGCCGAGGACTGAGAACCAAGATTCACATCTAGATCCTTATTCATATATAGCATCTTCCTTCCCACTTAGCTGTACTGCATAAATCTGTAGAAAACTACTTTTTGTTCTATTGGATGCTTGCCTCATCTAACTAATCTTTAGAGCTGAGTTGTTTTTAATATTGTATATGGACTTTTTTAAGTGAATGTCTGAATTACTTTGATACTGGTCTGGTGTCCATCGATACTGACACACAGAGAAGTTAGCCAGATACAGTATGAGAACACAGCATAACTGTAGGAGAGCAGCTCCAATCCCCGAATACATTACACAGTATACACATCCTTTCATTCTCATCAGCTAGGAGGTTGCAAATTCCATGTTCTATGTAAACAATTAATACAAAACAATTGCTGGTACCTCTGAAACTTACTTTCATTCTTTGCTTTGTTTGGTTATTCACGTTTTGCTTATGGAAATGTTATATCAGTGATCTACAGATATAACATTGAAAAAAATCTCCATAAAATGATCTAGAGAAAGAAGCTCAATGCAGTCTTTCAAATTATTTAAATATTTAAATATGTACATGTTCAAAGGGCTTTTCCTTTTAATTTACTTTAAATTCATAGTCATTTCCTTAATTCTGTCTTCCAAAGAAAAGGCTTTATTTTTCATCCTTTTAAGTCACCTTTGAAGACCCTCCAAATTCTGTTTCTGTCAAATTCTGGGTTCTGAAACCCAGAAATGGATACAACTTATCAACATTCAGTAAGACATAGAGATAATATAAAGATTTTTCCATCTCCTTCTTATATTCTAAATTCTCTATATTGTCCTCAGAAAAGCACCATACTCTAACACATTGCCAATTAAAAAAATAATCTCCAAGTTATTATTTATTTCATTGTATTTTTTGTACATACGTATGAAAATTTATAAGTGTGTGGTCTGGTTTCCTCTTTAATCAGATGACTTTTCCATTCCCCCTTCATCAGAACCTGGATAGGTTTGGGTTTTGCCTGCCCCTCATTTTGGAGGTATCTGTATGGTTTGTGCTTGCTCTGTTCTCCTATCCCAGACTTTTCACTTTGAACAGGATCCCAGAATCATAACCTACAGAACAAACCATTTCCCCAGGATACCACAGTGACCTAGTTAAATGACCCTTTCTGAGTTTACCCTACCACCAAATGTAGTTGTCAAAAATGTTTCATATGGAAATAACATCATCTGCACAGTGCTACGCCACTTGTTTTTAAAATCAACAAGCTCCTAACATAGATTTGATGTCATCTGCAGAAGAGAGAACTGGGCGTGATGAAGTTGATTACTCCAATGACACGACCAGTCTTGCCTCAACACTGCGGGGTCTGGAGGCAGAAAGGCAGAGCCTATAAACACACAGGATTCCCACAGCTTGCAAGTGTGCAAACAAGAGCCAGCGGTGTCTCTTGGCTTCATGCGAGCCAGTGCTGCACTGCAGTGTCAGCGACAGCCCAGAATCTCCCCAAGCCGTCTTCTTCCAACAGGCCGATTCAGACGCAGAATCTGGCCCTATTTATCTTTTTAAAAGTATATGGATTAGGTAGAAGGCCCAAACATCTCTTGTAAAAATGCCACTGAAATGTTTCTTGGTGATTTTCCAGCAATTACTTGTTTCCCAGATATATCTTTTTCACAGTATTTTGCCAGAAAATAATTGAACTGCTAAGCTAAATTTTCAGCCATCCTTGCATACATCAATAATTAAGAAACTGATTTCTACTTTTGATTTTATAAATCTGTGTGAAACAGATATATATTTCTGGTCTTGGTTATATGAATTACAGTGATGAGTTACTATTAAATAATGACAAAGTGCAATAATTATTTCAAAGTTGGCCATAAAAATAGAAATTTCATATAGGTTTTTATTATTTATACATATGAAAAAATATCCTTTTTGATATTCAAATTTGTTAGTGAAGCCAAAATCAGATCTGTCATTTTTAGTTTTTATATAGATTTGATTTCTGCTCCATTGTTTCAGACTGTATTTAATGAAAAGGGTACATTTTTCCAGGTAGGGAGAGGTTTGATTACATTTTATTTCCCCCAAAGCTTATTAGTCTCAACAATAAAAATTCTATGTTTTCCCAGAAAAAGCTAAAATGTTTGACCTAAAAGAAGCTTCAGAGGGTGTCAATATCTATATTCCTCAGATCATGCTCTGGGGAGCCATAGAGGGTCTGCAGACGCCTTGAAGAGAGGGAGGGGCAAGGAGAAAAATGGGGAGTGGCAAGGATGAGGCAGGTTGGAGTTGGTTGTGCTGTCCTGAGACACTCGCCCAGAGCCGCTCCACTTTTGCTCAATTTCACACGTTGGACTTTGGTGTGAGGTTCCATTTGAAGCTCCAAGTACAATTAGGAATATTAATAATATTACTAATAATAATGCAGATGTGAAATCCAGTGGTCAAATGACTAAATTTTCCAAGCAAGAAAACCGAGATTCAGAGAGATTAAATGATTTGCTCAAAGTAACACACCCAGTAAACACTTGGCTGAATTCATGATTCCCAAAACTTAAGTGCATATGTTCCATTTAACCAGTATTTATACAGACCTACCAAGTGTAAGGCACTATGCTTGGCCTCCAAGGAATAAAGAAAGTAATATACAGCCCTCGAATAGAAACCTCAACTAAAATGCTAAAGGAAAAAACACTCAAGATCGCCCCATCCGACCTACTTTTTCAGAGTCACCAACCATCTGAGAGCCAAATTTAAAGTAAATGGCAGACCCGGAAAGTGAATCTGTCTCTTCTTGCCCCAATATAGTGCACTTTCCACACACCCAAAGTTTGGTTCATAATGACCTAGTCTCTCAGGACGATCCTCCACTTGAAATATCCAACTGAATATTTGCATTTTATAGGTTCTAAAAATTCTATAGTAAAGAAAGTACAGTAAAGCTTAGACTACCTTTGTAAAAGTTATTATCATAGAATACTATTCATGCCATATCATTCTTTTTTATTTCCCAAAGAACGCAATCTGAGAGATTTGGCACAATTCTCTCTCCTCTTCTAGACTGTAGTAGATTTGCAGCTGAACTCAAGAAGGATCTTCTTTTAAGAGCCACATTTTTATGGTTTACCTATAAAGGGGGCTTGAGAAATATAATCTCAGTGATGTGTTAGACTGGATGTATTATTGTATACATACATTGTTTGAAAATTACAGACCGTTACGTACATATAATCAAATAAGTATAATCGAATGCAATATGAAAAGTGTTAACAGAGTACGTTAGTTTTAATATCAGTTCACACTTCTTTGTATCATCATGATAATCTACATTTTTTCGTTCTAAATATAATGGTACACTATAATTCATTGGGAATATTGAATTAATTTTAGTAAGAAATAGCAAAGACTTTCTTGACCAACTTTCAGAGATAAAATGACTTTTCTGCAAAATAAAAATCAATGTGTTTTTCTTATAAAGCACACATATCTTAGTGCATTTGTTTTGGTCAGAATGCTAAAAATAAAAAGGAATGAATAGCAAAATTTCCCCCCAAATAACCACATAAAGTACACTAAACCAAAATAATTTTGTAAATCTTGGGAGAGAACCTGTTCTTGCAAGATTTGCAGACCAATTTTTCAAGATCAAAAGTGTTTATACAAGCTCACAAAATCTTGGATTTTTTCCCAGACTAAACCTCCAGCACTTCTGAGGTTGGCCCACCACTAATATTTACAATATTTTTGACATTTTATGGCATGGGCTCGTAGGCCTCTGTGATAGGCTAGCTTCCGAATATGATGGAGTGCCGGAACAACCTGCTGTGTGTGAAAGGCAGTCAGTCAGACGTCACTGGCGTTTTGCAACAGGAAGCAAATGACTTGTAGGGACCATGAGCCTGTTGTATCCTGTCCACTTTGTTAGTTGAGAACATCACTGGGGAGCCATTGGGGCACACAGGGCCCTGCTTTCTCCCTGAGAAGGGCTCCGTGCCCAGTGATTTGGGGCCTGCATTTAGGCGAGGTTCCTTCCCAGAGTATCGCATTTCCTGACAAAACTTTTAGAAATGGGTTGTCAAATATGCTAATAATCTTAACCCTTTACAATAACAACCTAGCTTAGTGCCTTACACTTAGTAGGCCTTTATAAGAATGTTCAACAAACCCATGCATTTACCAAGTTGGAACATGTAAAATAAAGTAAATCCTGAGTTCCGTGGTAACATATGCCTTTAATGATCCATTTATCCATGGTGACTTGCTCTTTTTCCCAAAGCCCGGTTATTCCTAATAATGCTTCTAAAGATCGCATGGATTGCCAATGACAGTAATAGGATAAAGCCACAGATGCTCTTTTACTCACCAAATTAGGATTCTCCTCCCAAACCATCATTGTTATTTAGCCCCTTTTCAAGAGATTCCTTCCCCTGGACTGTGGGGCGTCACATCTGTAACATTTATTCTCCAAACTCAAAGTTTTTGAGTGTGATCAATTATAAGAAAATCTATTAGGTACAACAAAAATGAATGAGATAAGTGTCCTGTTCTCAGAGAGCTTCAGCCTAATTTTGGAATCAAGACAAATATAAACACAGGCAGTCACACTTACCACCAATTAGTGGTATTTGAAAGCTCCATAATGGAAGTAGGGGTTTGGATGCTTATATTGAGAATTTTTTAAAAAACAGGATTGGTAGTTGCATGTTTCCATCTGCCCTTCAGAGAATGACGGGTGTAGTAAACAAGGAGACTGTCCTGATTCACATACAATTTACAGCCCCACTGAGGCTCAGCACTCAAACCCCACTCCTTCCGACACCAGCATCATGGCCATTCTTCTGGAGGCACGGGTGCCCTCCCCTCCATCATCGCAACAGCATCCAAGGCTTTACCTCTTTCTTTTTCTACCCTGGCCCAGCCTCACTCTCTATAGGAGCTTGATCCTTCATTTCCCAGAGTTCCACAGCAGGATTAGAAAGGGGCCAATCTGACAGGAGAACAGAAGTAGTGAGCACACCCTTAACAATAATCCAACCGGGGTTCTCTTCCCCTAGTTGGTCACCATGTCTATCAATGCGGTTGATAATTTACAACTTGCAGTCCTGCCACTGGACATAGGCTCATTGCATGGCAGCTCTCGGACAACCTGGGAGCAGCTCTGAGCAGTGCGACGTTTAAGGTGGCAGGCCAGACCTGGGACTTCAGCCCTCTCAGAAGATGCCCTGTAAGGCGAGGCTGCCAGTTACAGGGGATAATTACAAGGGGCTGCCTAACTGCCATGGCCATAGAAATTTAACCCGAGTGTTTTCAGGTAACTGCCAGCCCCGAACCTGGCTGCCTTCCATGGGCCCCACAGGCCCCGTGTGAAGTGGGTGTTTTACAGCAAGTTACAGCAACACAGCTGTTTGCACTAGAACTTAACCCAGGTATGCAAGACAGCTGTGCCAAAGCACGTCTTACTATTGCATTAATTCAAAAGCAACCCACATTAAAAAATTTTTTTTTACTCTGACTGGTGGTTTCAGTTTCTTGTCAAGAGCTGTTTATTTAATTCAATTTAATAAAATGTTTTTAAGTACCAACTATGTTGGTGCTTTTGACATCTGAAAATAATGAAGGCACAGACCCTTCCTTGAAGACAGAGACATCAGCCCAACCCTTAAGCAACATCCTAACTAGTATGGACACACACACGCACACCCAATGTTATAATGCAAAAATAGGAATAAATATAAACTAAACGGTGATGTGAAAAATAATGATTGTTTCTGACTGGATTAGTCAGGAACAGCTTCCCAAAGGTGATGGCTTTCGAACTGGACTTTGTAGGGTAAATACAAATTCTCTAGGCACAAAAGAAAGGAGAAAGGCCTAACAGGGACTATAACAGACCAAAGTATAAAAATGTGAAATATGATGGGAGAAACATATGAGTGGATCAAATTTAGTGAGGGTAAATCTTGAGCAGATGAGTCTGGGTGATCAGTTCCCACTTAGAGACTCCTGGCGGCAAGTTAGGAGTCGCACCCCATCCAGCACACGTGGAAACCCATTCCAGGGTGTTATACAGCGTGTGGCAGGACCAGGGTGGCTTTCTGAAAGCTCACTCTGGCAGCCCCTGCTAAGCGAGACTCCAGGCAGCAGAGAGAACATTGCAACAGTCCAGGAAAGAGAAAGGGAGGAGGTGGAGTGATGAAGCTAACAAAAAGTAATTCTGCTTAATCGGCTCACGGAAGCTACAATGGTTCCACCCTTCATTCTGCAGCCAGACTTTGGATTTTGGTGTACATAGATTTGTTGGTGAGTGAAAAGAACCATCATGGTCTTAGAAGAAGTACCAATAGAAGAATACTAAAATGCTAAATTATAAAACATTAACATTTAAAAATATCCTAAAAGGTCTATTCCAACTTCCTTGTTTTGCCTACATGTTAGTTGGCTAATTCATGGCAAATTCAGCCTGGAAGCCAGGTCCCTAGCCAGTGAGGCACTGGGTTGTTTTGTAGGGTCTTGTTATAGGTTGGATTGCATTCCCCCAAAAGTATGTTGAAGTCCTAACTCTCCAGTACCTATAAACACGGCCTTATTTGGAAATAAGCTTGGCAAATGTAACCAAAATGAGGTCATCAGAGTGGGCTCTCAACCAATATGATGGGCGTCCTTACAAGAAAAAAGAGATTGGCGTATGAAGACATGAAGACACAGGGAAAGTATGCAGGATGGAAGCAGAGACTGAACTCACTCAGCTGCAAACTAAGGACAGCCAAGGATTGACCGCTGCCACCGGAAGTTAAGCAGAGGCAAGCAAGGTTTACCCAGAGTCTCAGAGGGAGCCCGATCCTGCCAATACCTTGATTTCGGACTTCTGTTTCAAACACCTGCGAGGGCATTGGCTTCTGTTGTTTTAAGCTACCTATCTATAGTGTGTTTTTAGGGCAGCCCTAGGAAACAAATAAAGACATTAAGATTTAAATGTTTTGTGCATGTATATCTGTGTGTGGGGTAAAGCGCCTCTTAAATGGCTCAAAGATTATGCCTAATGCAGAGCTGACTTTTAAAAAAAATAAATGAAACTCCACAAGCATTGCCCACTGTAAACCTATTTGGCTCGCTAGTAAATCTCATGTTCACAGTTTTCACACAATGAAAAGATTTTAGCAACTAAAATTTGAATACATCTTATAAAGCATTTTTACCCATTATCTTATTTAATCTTCCCATCTGTTCTGGGAGGTGGGGAAGAGTGAGACAGTGGTTGATTGCCCAAAAGTTACCAAGTAATGGAGCCAAAGTCAATGGCAGGGCTTCGGCTTCAGGTCCTGTGTTTGTGCCTGCCCTCTGCCCCCACTAGTGCCCTCAGCAGCTCATAGCTGGTGAGAATCATTCAGGACGAGCGGAGGATGTGGGTGAGGAAGACCTCTGCCCTGGAATTGCTTATATATTAGTATGAACTCATGAAGAGTAGACTTGAGATACTAGCGTGAGTAACTGCAAGCAATTCTATTTCCAGAAGAGAAATGCTAGTGATATAATGTAATAACATAGTCTCTTTCATTCCAGCAGGCATTTATTTATTTTCAGAGACTTGGGGAGTATAGAAGAGAGCCTATAAAATGCCATGTTGTTGCATCTCTTCCCTAGCTGTCTCCTGAGTCCAAAGAAATAAAAGAACCATCTATAGCTTTGGAAACCAGCACCAGCTCAGCCTCTCTCAGACTTGCTGGGCCTACTCTTTTCTCAAGCGTCACCCTATCATTTAATATCTCGGTTCCCATTGTGAGATATTTATGGTTGGTAAGAAAAATCAGATCTTGGCTAAGTGAGTCCGTTCAGTTTTTGTCGTTTGTGGTTTGGAGTTTTTGTTTGTTTGTGAGACACTGGAGAGCTCATGGAGGTAGTGGCAGGGAGGCAGATCACTGACCAATTAAACAGAAGAGAAGGAACAAACTTCTGGAAAGTAATGGGAATCATGACCACACAATGACATGGACCAGAAATTGGCTAACAGTATTACATTAACTACAGCGGTGCATCTGGGAGAAGGAGGGGCAGTGGGAGGCGGAGCAGGAAGAGGAAGAAATCCTTCCGTTTGTAACGGTCAGTGAGTGACAGTGGTTTTCTAAACCGCCTCACCTCATGGATTTTTATTTAAGTAGCAGCAGAGTGATAACCAGTCTCAACTGGGAGACCTTCGCACGACAGCATAAAGCACTGCATTTCTAAAAACTTACAAAACCGAAGGTCACTCTGTATTTGTTTCATGTCCTAAAAGTCCTTTAAAGTCAAGAATGGTGACCCGAAGGTAAACCTCACCCTTCCGTCTTTCCTAACTTCATGACCAATTTCCTCAGCCAGGCCAGAAATGTGTATAATGTTTCATCTCCAGAGGGACATGAGGAACACAGCAGAGGATGTCCCCACATCTGCATGAAAGTCCTTCTGCATTGGAGCAGGGACTCCAGGTGCGAGGAGGAGTTCTCTAGACTAGCGATGTCTGTGCGGCCTGTGGAAGTTGGAGTGGCAGCTTTGAGGGCGGTGACGCTCGCTCACATAGTCTTCTTCACCCTTCAGCCGCTCACACCCTTAAATGAAAGTCAGGTCAATGGTGCTGCCATGTGTTCCAGAGGGACATCCACAGTTCTTCAGTTACACGGGAATGGCATGTGGCCTCCATTATTCCAAATAAAGAAGTCAATATTTGCTTTGGAAATCTTTTTCTTCATTTTCTTAAAAGAATATTCATTTTCATATTTATTGTAATAAGACTTGGATTTGCTCTATAGCTTTAAAAATTTTTTTAAAGATTTTATTTACTTTTAGAAGGGTAAGGAAGGGAAGGGAAGAGAAGGGAAGGGAAGGAGAGAGGGAGAGAAACATCAATGTGTGGTTGCCCCTCATGCACCCTCTGCTGGGAACTGGCCTGCAACCCAGACATGTGCCCTGACTGGGAATTGAACTGGGGACCCTTTGGTTTGCAGGCCCATGCTCAGTCCACTAAGCTACACCAGCCATGGCTGCTATGTAGCTTTTAAAGTAAGAATTATCATTCCCCACCCAATAGCTCCACAGAAACGCAAATGTTTATGAAGGTTTTATTCAAAAGTTCCAAAGAAAGTTAGAAGAGTTTTCTACGGAAAATTGAGACTCAACAACTAAACCCAATAGGTTTAATGCAGATGGATTTTTGTGGCTTTAAGAGTTAAAACACCAAAACCCCCACCTCTTCACATCTGTCCTTGCTTTACATCTAAGAAACTCAGAGGGCCTAACCCACCTCAAGGCTGCGCATAGAGCTAGCTGCTCTGGAATGCGTGCCCACCGCCGACCCAGCGGCACCACACACAGTTTATGACTTTTCACCCTGTTAGCTGCTCTGCCCAGACTTTCAGGAGAAGGGCAAGGCTGGCTGCTTTGCCACTGCCCCAGAGCCGGAGTGACCTCCCAGGAGCACAAAGCAGCTTGCAGGGCAGTTGCCCTGAGGTCTGGGACTTCCCCAGCACTGAAGTGGTTAACTTGTAGGAAGACCCAGAGAAAGAAAAACAGACTAAGAACTGCCGTGTGCTGGGAGGAGGGCTAGAAAACGAGGCTGTTGCTGTTGTTTTCATTGTGTGCACTCTAATCAGGGAGAGTAAGAACAATGATGCATGTAATGCTGATTTTGGAACGTGTCCATGCAGCTTTTCCCAGGCTAGACAGCCTTGGGAACCACTGATAGAGTGGCAGACCAGGGGCACAGCCTCAATCACCAAGCCCAGGGCAGGGCAGCCTTTTCTGTGGATAAAATATGTGAGGGATGACAAGAATCTTCCCAGCATGGGAAGTGGCAGTAACACAAAAATACACAACAGGGGAAAACTGGGAAGGCTTTGCATCTTGCAGCCCTGGCCACTGGATGTGATATTTGAAAGATAGGAGACTTCTCCTTCTACCCACCCCATCCCATTTTTCTTTTCTGTTTGTTTGTTTCCCTTTTTGCATTCAACTTGCCCTCCCTTTCTTCCCCGCCCCCTCCCCCGTACTCCCTCCCGCACACTTTGAAGCCCAGATGAAAGCCCTGTGTTGTGGCTGCTGGCACCAAGCAAGCAGGCGCAGGGGGACGACTGAAGTGTGCTTTAGTTTAAGATGCTGTACTTTTTTTCCCAAGAAAAAGGGGGTAAAATCAGCTTGAAACAATACATTGCATTTGGCTGGAAAACATACTTTATGTATCTAGGACTCCAACATGGTCCTAATTTTTCAAAGCTTTTGTCTTCAAGGATAAGAGAATAGCTAAAACGTGGCATCCTCCCTCAAAGTAAATGCATATTATGGCAAGGGTTTGAAAGAGTGGTATTGTTTCATAACATAAAGCAAGAAAGAGGCAAAAATCAGGCACATGAGCTTTTGGTGTTGACACAATAGCAGAGCATAACTTTCTCGAGTGTTGTTGAAACAGCTCCCTTGCTTCTAAAGAGCACATTCAAGCCGGGCTGGACTAAATGATTCTGAAGGAATGACTTCCAAACGTTTGCTTAGTTATTCAGTTACCAGATTTAGCAAATAAATATTCAGGACACCCAGTTAAATCTGAATTTCAGCTGGACAATGATAAATTTTTGTGTAAGTATGTGCCATGCCATATTTGGAACAAACTTATGCTAAGACATTACTTGCTGTTTATCTGAAATTCAAATTTAACTGAGTCTCCTATATTACTATATCTGGCAACTACACTAGTTGCAACAGTTTTTAAATCAACTCAGCTTTTAAAAAAATTAAAAGCCTCGTTACAGCAAGACTTTATTTGAGATTCATCAGATTGGTCATGGGGGCATTGAACGTATCGTCCTTACTACAACAGAGACTGTCCACAGTAAGGCCTCTCCTTGCCCCGTCAACCCATCCCTTCAACACACACATACGTGTTACACCTTATACTCACTACCCCTGCCCCCCATATACACATACTCCACAGGAGTTTTTTAAAAGATTCTGTGTGTATTTTTGCATGAAAGGAAGGATTGGCTAATGTGTTGCTTAGAGCAATAGGTCAGTATATAAAGTCAACTCCATGAAAAGTGGGTATAGCTCCCATTGGCCATTACCTAAAAGTGCAGTTACTATGCCAAAGAGCAACAGCTCATGAGACATAAATGAGGCATAACTATTTTCGCTTAAAATTTTTTCCTGCCCTGGGCAGTGTGGCTCAGTTGTTTAGAGCATTGTTCCATAAACCAAAAGGTAGCGGGTTCAATTCCTGGTCAGGTATATGCCAAGGTTGTGGGTTCAGTCCCTGGTCAGGAAGTGAGAGGCAACTAATTCATATTTCTCTCTCACATCGATGTTTCTCTCGCCCTCTCTCTCCCTCCCCTTCTCTCGCTCTCTAATATATATATATATATATATATATATATATATATATATACACACACACACACACACACACACACACACACATACACACATATCCTTGGGTGAGAATTAATTGTCTTCCAATTTATCTACTCAATGCACTGAAACTTAGTTTGATTATTTTATGTTCAGTTTAAAACTAAACAAAATGTGTGTATAGACATAAAATCAACCCAAAGAACCACATGCAAAGGCCAGCTGTCTTGGCCCTGGATGCTATATTAACAAACCTCTCTTGTTCACATGATGTGGTGTTTACATAAACGTAAATAAAGTTGAAGGCCTAGTATTTTTGCCCCTGATGGCTACTATCCCTTAACATGATAACAGAGGTTGGTGAGCTTCCAAGTGATGGGGACAGAAGAGGGGCTAAAAAAAAAGACTCAGAATATATGGAGCACAATGTTGGAGGAGAACATTCAGAGTGGTCTGAAGTCTCAATGTACATAAAATTTAAAAGGTGCTTTGAGAAGTGGTGAGAGTTGTGTTTAAACCTGTAGCTGGAGGATTGTTGAGGGTCATCTACACAGTCATGTCTCCTTTGGACAACAGTTTCCTCCCTACCAATACTATTTTTTTATTAGGCAAAAGGGTTCTATTACAAATGTGGTTCCCATTGATTAGCTTTTCAGTCAGAGTTCACTTTTGCTTCTTCTGAAATTGGCACCAGAAAACAAATTTCTAGAAAATTTAACTTCTGACCAAGATGGAGGCATAGGCAGATACACTGTGCCTCTTCACACAACCAAAAGAAGGAAACAACAAAGTTAAAAACAAAAAATATCCAGAACTGACAGAAAATCGAATTGTATGGAAGTTCAACAACCAAGGAGTTAAAGAAGAAACATTCATTCAGACTGGTAGGAGGGGCGGAGACAGGCAGCCAGGCAGAGAGGATGTGTAGGAAGGGGGCCACTGGAGGACCAAGGCCGGCAAAGTGGTGACTGGAGGACTGGGAGGTCCCACATCTGCATGTGGATAAACCAGAAGGAATAGCTGGGGCGTGAGACAGACCGCACAACCCAGGGTTCCAGCTCCGGGAAATAAAGCCTCTAACCTCTGATTGAAAACACCTGTGTGGGTTGAGGCAGCAGTGGGCAAAACTCCCATCCTCACAGGAAAGTTCATTGGAAAGACCCACAGGGTCCTAGAATGTACACAAACCCATCCACCGGGAATCGGCACCAGAAGGGCCCAATTTGCTTATGAGTAGTGGCAAAAATGACTGAAAACCAGCAGAGAACCGAGCAAACGGCATTGTTCCCTCTCAGATCCCTCCCCCACATACACACAACACAGCAACGTGTGTTGCCCCACCCTAGTGAATACTCAAGGCTCTGCCCCTTTCAGTGTAACAGGTGGGCTGAGACAAAAAGAAATATGGCCCAAATGAAAGAATAGATCAAAGCTCCAAAAATAGAACTAAGTGATGAAGAGATAGCCAACCTATCAGGTGCAATGTTCAAAACACTGGTAATCAGGATGCTCACAGAAGTGGTTGAGTATGGTCACAAAATAGAGGAAAAAATGAAGGCTATTCAAAATGAAATAAAGAAAAGCCATCATTTAAAATGGAAGGGCAGATAAAATCCTTCCAAGATAAGGTTAAGTTAAAGGAGTTCATCACTACCCAGCCCTCATTATATGAAAGGTTAAAGGGACTTCTCTAAGAAAAAGAAGATGATCAAAAACTATAAACAGTAAAATGACAACAGACTCAACAACTGAACCTAAAAACGAAGACAAACTAAGTGAACAATTAGAACAGGCACAGAATAACAGAAATGGAGACAACATGGAGGGTTATCAGCGGGGAAGGGAAGGGGTAGGATGGGGGAAAATGTACAGGGAATAAGAAACTAAATGGTCAGTACAAAATGGACAGGGGGAGGTTAAGAACACTATGGGAAATGGAAAAGCCAAAGAACTTATATGTAAGACCCATGGACATAAACTAAGGTGGGGAAATGCTGGTGGGAAGGGGGTACAGGGTGGAGAGGAATAAAGGGGAGAAAAAAGACAACTGTAATAACATAATCAATAAAATATATATTTTTTAAAAAGTTGTTGAACATCACTGTACTTTTCAGTAAACTCACACGGTTTCAACTTGAGGATGGACTTAACCCTGGATACACCAACCAAAGCAGTCACGTGATCTTTAATAATCTAGTTTTTCAAAAACAGTCAAGGCAACCTCCTTAAATAAGTTAGAATATTTACTTTATTCACTTAAGAAATGGAAGGAATATAGTTATTGACATGCATGCTCATTTGCTTGTCCATCCCTCTGCTCATACAGAGAGATAACATGTTTACCTAATGGATCCATATATGTGTATAGCTGGTGAAGTAGCATGACGACTGAGAGTCTGACAAATCTGGTCTAGTTCAGCTCTGATGCTATCAACTATATAAACTTGGACAAGTCTATTCTCCATTCTTTGCCAAAAGACTGAGAAATAACAAGATGTTTACTTTTTTTTTTAATTCACTTATTTTTAGAAAGCAGGAAGCAAAGAAAGAAAGAGAAGGAGAGAAATGTCAATGTGAGAGAGAAACAGTGATTGGTTGCCACTCACGTGCCCCCAACCAGGGACCTGGCCCACAACCCAGACAGGTGCCCAGACCAGGACTTGAACTGGTGACCTTTTGGTCTGTAGGACAACACCCAGCCCACTGTCTCAAACCAGTCAGGGTGACACTTAAGTTCTTTGAAAAAATAAGAATATAACACCGGATGCTTAGAAATTCCTTTTTCTGAAATTCTATATCCATTTCCATCCATAGGACCCACGTTCTACTATGAGCATCAAAAAGCAATAATTATATACCAATTAATTGAACTTAATTAAACATTTTTATAGCAATGATTATTTTTGGAAAACATACCCAAATAGAACACACTTTTGATCAGGATCACAGAAAAAGTACACATATAGTAATGACATTATAACTATAGGCCTATATATGCTCTACTTTGGGAAATTAGAATTTGTGACTATTGAATTCTAACCTCTGAATTTTCTAATAAAGATAATTCATGAATATAAATGAGTATGTATTCATGCATATGGTGTGCCCATTTGTGAGCATCACAAATTTAAGGCTTTTCACTGCATTGGAGTACAGACACCCAGAGGAAATACACAGAGAAAAAAAAATTAAAACATTTAAGAGCACGAATGACACCCTCATTGCTTTCAATAGTGTAATCAAATATAAAAGGACTTGGATCAACTATAGGACTGATATGGCATATGGCAAATTCTGTTCTTTTAGGGGAAAAAAATGCAAAATATGGAGACTGGGAACCAGGAACCAATCAAGGAAATATCTGAAAAATGAAACAAACATCTAGTTTGCTGATCAGAACCAGCACCCAAGGATTATTGTAGAGAACTCATTGAAACCATCAATCAAGTCTCAGGAGAGTAAAAATGACAACCTGGATAAAGAATAGAGGGAGAAACTGCACAACAAAAGGATCATGAGGGAGCTATTAGAGCCCCCCGTCCTTTCTTCAGAGCTGCAAGCCTCCAGGATCAGCTTTCTTCTCTCTGCAGCTCCCTGGCAAATGGAATCAGCCAGGTTCCTTCCTACGCCTCCCAAATTCAGACTCCAGAGATCCGGAGGCAGAGTGATATGCAAGGAGAAAATGCATTGCTTTCTCTGTGCTCATCGATCTCCCCTTCCCTGGACACATCATTCCAAAGGCCTTTAATGATGAGTCACTTAAAAAAGACATCACACACTGAGTTTTGTGCGTGGTTTTACTGCTGCCAGAACTTCACTAGGATTGAAGCCTTGACCCACCTACGTATTTTCCCTACATAATTGTGTGGGGGGAAATAGGTTTGCATATAGCACACCTTGTTTGTTTTATTTTGCTCATTATTTAAGAATGAATCCTGCCCTTTAAAATATAAATACAAAACAGGAGCCTGTTTACAACAGTCTCTTCCTCCAGTGCAAAGTTTTCTACACTAGATGGTAAAGCTGCTTTTCACATAATCTTCCTTTATTGGGTTAAATCATTATTCAAGTTGGCTTCCTGTTACTAACCAACAGTCTCTCAATATATAGAAAATGTACTCAATATTTCACCTAAGGTGGCTGTAAAAAGTTTATATGTGAAGCCCTCTTCCCCACTGATTTCCATGTTCAACTTAGAACTCTGTTTCTTTTCGTTTAAAGGGAGTGAAAAGGGCCCCCTAACAGCAGAAGCAAGGTGGCCCCACAGGAATTTACAATAGAGGAACCATATAGACTCTCTCCTATAAAGGCTAGCTGGGCTTGGGCATTGACCCCTAAGTGAGACTTCCCTTTTTCTCTGAGAAACTGGAGGTCACTTTTCTCACCGTGACCATAGTGTGGACATTGCTTTACCCCATCCTCGTTCTCCCACTTGTTGGCAGAAACTGGAAAGACTTGGAAATCCCTGGAACACACACACCACCAGCACTGTCCTTTTCCCCTTTGTGATTCTGAGAGGTATGAAGGTGTTGTGTACCAGTAGCCTTCTTCTTAGGCTATAGTCCCAGACAAACGAGAATCTCTTCACTCCTTTTACAATTATTTAACAACTATTATGTGCCAGAAAACATACCAGGTAGATACAATAATGAGCAAAGCAGATGCGTGCTGGGCCATCAAGAAGCTTACAGTTCGGTCAGAGAGCTGACCATTAGTCAACTAATCACTTAAATAAATGAATCGATGGAACTGGTAGGTGCAATGAAGAGATATTACGGAATGTCATCAGATATAGGGATTTCCAAGTATATTTCTCGCTATTGCCTTCATAGACTGCCATAACACCAATTTTGGGGGGTGGGGTGGGGGTGGGGCATAACTTAAATGCTGAATGTACATTAATTAGTTGAGAAAAATCCCAGTACTATGTTCTTCTTGCATTTAGTAAAGCTACAAACTCATTGTATATAAACCTCTATTACTCTCTAGCAACATCATGTTAATTTTTATCATTTTTATGTATAAGAAGAACCAATACATTTTGTAGGGTACCAATTTCCATCTAATTGGACCTTGCCACTCCCAGAAACTATGATGTCTGTATTATACAACTTTGTTTGTTCCCGAGTTCTGAAATACCCCTCACTGGAAGATTTCCTTCAGTGGAGTGTAAATAAAATTAGTTTCACTCTCCTCTCGCATGCGCCATAAATGGTTTTCAAAATGTATCGATAGTGACTGCAGTGTTTCCACAACTTATTGTTTCCCAATTCTAGCACAAAGCTTTAATAGCTAAATATATACATATATATGTATATATACATATATATAGTTACTACTAGTAATAGCAAAAATAAACTCTGTCACTTACTGGATATATAATAAGAGTGAGTAAATTAGTTTTTATCATCTGCAAAATGAGTGAATTAAGAATTACCATACAAACTATTGTCAAGATTAAAGATAACATGAAAAGTGCCTGGGACTTAAAAACATTCCATGAATTGCAATGGGATGACAGTGATCATTGCCGGATTTGAGTGGTTTAATTTAGTGTCCAAATAACATGGAAAATACCATATGTAAATCATATCAAGAAAATAAGAAAGCTTCCACAGAGTAATTCCTTTTCATAAAATGGGTAGAGCATTCAATAACATGGATAACAGAATTAAGGAATTTCTAAAGGAAGCCATGCCGTTGCAGAATCAGACACCTGGCTCTGAGAATGAGACAAAAGAAAATAGACTTAAAATTGTGATGAGAAAGATCTCAAGTTGTAAGGCATTAGAGTCAGAGGATAAAAGAAAACTGAGGCATTTCCTCGGATGGTTCAGGAAGTGGAAGTTCTGGGTTTGGTTGGCCGACAGCCTATCACACGAGTGAGGAACATCTAGGGACTCCATCAAGGTCCCAGTGACCTACTGGAAACTGTCCATTCCAACTAAAAACGAAACCAGACTCAAATTAAAAGGACTAGTGGTATATCCACAATGCCGATTGTGGTAGCATTTGATCCAATAGAATAATCTTTTCTTACAGCTTATGAGAGTTGCTGCTACCAACTTACGCGCAACTGAGTCAACAAGAGCAGAGGGCAGAACTACTGTCACTGGTTCGATGTATTATTATTATTATTCTCTTTTCAAATGACATTTATCCCAAAGAACATTGTGCTTTGTAAGATAGTTCATTTTGGGTTGCTATTTGGTATGACCTTCTTAAAGTTATTTTCAGAAACCATGAGTCTACCATTTGGCAATATAATCGACTAACACATTCTGCAATTGGCAAACAGTCACTAGTTCCTTTAAAATTGTTTATTCATTATCAAAAGTTTTCTACAAATACAGTCCAGTGGGAACGTTAAATTGGTACTCCAAGCCCTTTGCTAATAATTTAGAAGCACATGCTTTCTGATTTAACTATCTGGAGTAAACTACCAAATTTTCATTTTTTGAAAAAAATCTTTAAAAGTATTTCTTTTGCAAATTGTATAACATATGTTATACATACAGAACTCTTTAAATAGGATGAGGTTAATCCACAGTTTTAACATTAAAAAGTATTTCACTCTTTGTAGCATGGTCTCCAAATGTGTGAAAGAAACATGTGGACTTATCCTTACCATCATGAAATACTTAAGAAGTAAGTATTCATCAAGCACTTGAATTTCAACTGGATGCCATAGATTTGCCTATTAACATTTCTCATTTTCAAAAAACTCTCTTGTCCTGAGGAATATACAAGTTGCAAGCAAACATTATCAAATTCAAATATATATATGCATATATACATATATAATCTGTATGTCTGTGTGTGTACATTATCTGTATATATAATGTATGTGTCTGTGTCTGTCTCAAAAGTCAATACATAGAGAACAAACAATCCAATTTTAAAAATAGACAATAGGTTGAAACAAATACTTTGCAAAAGATTTATGAATAGTAAATAAGGACACAAAAAGATACCTATCCTCATTAGTGATTAGGGGAAATACAAATTAAAACCCCATTGAAATACCACTAACTCACCTATTAGAAGGACCAAAATTAGAGAAACTGGCCACACCGAGTACTGGCAAGAACTCAGAAGAACTGGAACTTGCACTTGCGTTGGTAAGAATACATGGTGCCATTGCTCTGGAAAACAGGGTCTCTTGATAAATCCCTGAGAATGAGTCTGAAAAGACTAGTAAAGGCAAACAGCTGTGCACAGCAAACTTCTAGGGAGCACCATTCACATCCTAGTTCATGTGCATGGTTTGCCCCCAGAAATGTAAAAACCACTATCCGGGTGTCCTTATGTGGCAAAGCCTATCCAGGAAGATGGTTTTGAGGAGCAGAATAGGATGCGGCTGGGGGTGGGGGAGTGGGGCATGTGGAACAATATATCTGAAAGCCGAAAAAGGACAGCCGCTCTTGAGGAACAAAACATCAGTTTTGCCACTTGCGGCTGAATGAAAGCTAATGAACATGAAAAGAAGGTCATGTGTGATTCAGTGGGCAGGTCCTGGTAACATTTACCTCCAACACTGGTGATAAGGAGTGGAAAAAGTCACCCAACAATACAAACCAACGCGGGAGTTTTAAATAGAGAAAAATGAGGTTGGATAAGTAAAATTGCTATAATGGGCAGTATTTTCATTAAGTGACCTTGACCTTCAGAAGAATCTGACAGCCGCATAAGAAAGTGGCAGAAATATTATAGAGATGGGAAGAGGATTGTTGCATGTAGAGGTCTGGGGTTTCTTTTCTTTTTTTAAACAATTTATTTAATTATTTTTCAAGTACAGTTTTCTGTCTAACTCAGGCAGGCAGGAGGATGTGGGGGTCAAAACAGTAACTTCCCTCCCACTTTATAAGCTCTTCTAGCTGGGCTAATAATCAAATCAACATGAGACAGATTAACAGGAGAAATGTTCCAAATTTATTACGGATGTACAGGTGGAGGTGCTATAAGAATATGAAGCTCAAGGAAACCCAGGAAAGTTGAGGCTTATGTACAATTGTGGACAAAGGAGAGGGAGAGGCAGGGTCTGGGATTTAAAAGTGAAAGTAGGCAATTTACAGGTAGAAGACAAAGAGCAAACATGTGGTAAACAAACTCTTGCTGGGCCACCCAGAAACAGTGGGACACAGAGGGAAATTCAATGCAAGGTCTTTGCTAGGCTTCTCCCTGTCTGCCATATTTAGTTTATATTATGGTACTAGGGTAATGTTCCTTTTCTTTACATAGGTTTTTCCATCTGCATTCCTTTAAGGCAGGTGAGGGGTGTAGGACGTTCACGTTTTACATGAACATCTTTTGTGAAAGCTCAGGAAGGAAACATACATGTATACTTATCTACACCAGCAATTTTTAACTGGTGCACCGCAAGAATTTTTAAAATATGCAATGCCTGACTACTTAGGCAAGGGCACTAACTTCTTTCCCTTAACCATGCTGAATTTTAAAATAATTACAACAGCCAAGACAACAATAGCCATCTGGTATGAATGACTCAAAAGTACACCTTGTTTTGTCAGGTCAGCAAAAAATATATCTTTTGGTATGCCTCAGAAATTTAGTAATTAGTTTGTGTGTGTCATGAAATGAAAAAGAACATGCAATAAATATTTTAAAAATAAATAAAATAAAATCATGTATGTGGCTTCCACTGTATTTCTACCATACGGAGCTAATGTAGATCTTTGTTCCACCCTCAGGGACACTATTCATGGTTTTCTCATTGCCTCTACATGGTCCACCTGGCTAGAATGTACAATCCATAAACAAGAAACACAGCCATAAACAAGAAAATGCACTTTAAGTTGTCACTAACTGTCCATGTGTGGGTGGGCACGGGTGTGCAGGTAGGGCCTCAGCTGCCCTTGGTAGCTCAACATAAGAGCACCTCAACTCCTGGAACAGTGGAGGAGAGTCACAACCTGTAGCTACATCACCGGGGAACATGTTAACAATGCAAAGTCTCCAGCCCCTCCCCCCCCCCCACTGAGTCAGAAACTGCAGGGGAGTGGGAGATTGAAACCTGTGCTTTAACAAGTCTTCTAGGTGATTTCGGTGCATACTAAAGTTGAAGAACCACTGTCCTAGGCAAACCAAAGCCTGAGATCCAGTATGTTTGATTTTACCAGAGCCCACCAGCATCTTCTAATACTGAGACTTTTTGTCAGAACAGCACACAGCCCAGACACAGCAAATAATGACTTAAAAGGAGATCACTATCTTCATCGGTTTAATAAATGATCATCATGTTGCTAGGTAAATAATTATTTTTTGTTAAATTTTAAAATATTGCACCCAATAAACACTCACTATATACTTGACGATTTAGTGACTTTCAAAATTTTGAGAGGTATATTCTATTTGAACAGAGAAAGAATTGTGTTGGAGTGTTGGAGTAGATGCCGTTGGTGACCTTCCTGTATCGGACCAGCTGGTGTGCCCATTTCCCCAACTGCAGCCAGAGGTGAGCTAACTGCGTACACCTACTACACGCTCCGGGAACTTGCCCCGGGCTGAATACAACCACTTCACATGGAAGCCTCAGGAAGCTACCCCACCACCATCACCACCATTGCACCGCACCTCACTCTCACCTCAGCAGGTGACCAGTGAGTGACAGGAAGATGCAAAAGATGCCCTACCTTCACCTCAGGGTAGGGCGGCTTTGCAGTGAGATTTAAATTTTCCGCAGTCAGATCAAGCTCCCGGCTCCTTCCCCTTCATATTCTGTTTCACTCTGTCCACAACTACAGTTTTCTGAGAAATGCCTCTCAGTAAATTGCACAAACTGAATACCTGTCTGAGGGTAACTCTTTGGGCATCTTCCCTAGACATCTTTATTAGAGTTACCTTCTTTGTGTTTTATCTACTGAACAATTTTAAATAGCCTTCTACTCATTACCCACCCAACTGCAGAATGCTTCTCCCTATCACCAAGCCACTGATTAGGGAAAAATGCAAAACAATTTAATAATATCCCAAGCAAAACGTATATAGCAGGGTAAATCTGTGCATACCCAGCTATTCTAAAACACACGTCAGAGAAGCAGCTAGAGAAACAAGACCAACATCAAATCTTTCGAAGAAGCAAAGAAGAGGCGTATTCATCTGCAGAGGTTTGAAAAGCGGTTTCAAATCGTTTGGAATCCAGGAAGCTTTTAAAGGTTTGATGAAAGGGAGCCTCTTCCACAAATGGGCAAAAAAACACAAATACATACAACCCTGCATGCATTTTCAGAAATTTGGTTAGCTTTCTGAAATAAATTCTAGATTCCAAATAAAGAATTTATGGTCTGTAGTAATATGACTCCATCAATTAAAGGATTGAAAAGTACTTGTATTTAGTGTTGCCAAATTAGTGCTGACAGTATTTTAAATTTCTATTTGATTTTGCATATTTAACACGCGGGGAAAACTTACTAGCATTCTACCCAAATGCAAGCTTTTCAGTTTCTCTCCCAGGCACTGTGGGCCCACCTCTCCTGAGAACCTACCTGTCCCTACCTGTCCCTACTGCCCCCAAAGCTGTGAGCTGACACCAGGAGGCCAAGACTGCTGGTTAACAGCCACCTCAACCCATCCCAACCACACAGAAGGCTGAGTCTAAAGCAACTAGACACAGCTGTAACACCATTTGTTACCACCCAAAACATTGACACTCTACAGAAGTCTTTTAAAAGACTCTCATCTCCATTCTGTTCTTTGATTCCTCTGCTCTATCTTCTTTCTGATTCTCCAAGCTTTCCACTCTTCTCTCTGGATCTTCTACACCAAGAAAAACCTCCTGATTCCCTTTACCTCTTCATTGAAGGCTCATGTCCTTCACACCTTTGCCTTAACTAAAACTAGTCTTTTCCTTCAGACACGGCCAGAGCAGATGCTTCTTCTGTCCAGTCTCTCATGCTTCACGGGCCGGGAGGAAGAGTCGGCAGAAGTGGATTGTTTTGTTTGCCCAGAGCAGCACCACCCACTCTGGCACATCCCCCCACCCCATGTCCCACCTCACCAGCTCACCCACCTATTGTTCAAAAAGAGGCTGTATCTTTATCAAATTTTAGGAAATTTGTTATGTTCCTACTTTGGAGGATAAGACTGTATTTGAATGTTTTCAGTTGATAATACACAAAACAGATAATTCTAATATAGATGTATTAAGTCAGGCTTCCTAGAAGCAGATCCTGAGGCTGGGACTCAGTTATGTCTGATCTACTGTGGGGACATTCTCAGGCAACTCTTGTAAAGGACAGACCGGAGCAGATGGGGGGGTGGGTAGCTGAACAGAGATGTGGTCCTTGCCTGCTCTTGAGCAGAAGACCTCTGCAGCTTAAATCTCACTGCAGAGTTGTCCCACCTTGAGGCAGAGCGGGTCAGACACTAGTCAAGGTGCTGAATATATAGCGACAAACCACATAGACAAAAATCTCTACTCCCTCAGAACTGCCATTCCCTCAGGGGAGGCAAGATAAATAAATATCTAATACTTCAGGAGGTAAGAAATGTTATAAAGAAACAGGCAGGAGAGACTAGAGATTAGATGGGCAAGGGGCATTGTATTATATAAAATGGTCAGAAAAGACCACTCCGAGGAATGATATGTAAATTGATTGCAGAATAGAGTATGAAATTGAATTGTATAGACATCTAGAAGGAAAGTTATTTTGTGGAACAGCAGAGGCAAAGATGCTAATGCAGAAGCACATTTGATATATTAAAGGAAGGGCAGGGAGTGTGGTTGGAATGGGGACACAGTTAAACAGCTGGTAGGGAATCTGATAGATAGGTGTACAGGCCATGCTAAGTACTTGGGCTTTTATTCTGAAAATAGTTTTATAGGACCCACTTCTGTAGGCACAGTGATTGGTTTAAGGCTGGACTCTTGATCATACCTGGACCAATCATAGCCTTCCGCAACATTGGCAATAGTATGAGAGCCAACAGTGAGAATGTAACTGGGCTGTTTCAGAGTGCTCCCTCAAAATGCTCACATTAGAACTCAGAGAAGAAGACAATGTTGAAAAATAGGAGCTATCATATTTTTCAGAATAGAAGCTTCCCATCTGGCCCCAGAGAATGAGCTCTCTCTATCTGCCAAACTCCTAGTCTTGATCCAGTTCTCCACCCTGTTTCTACCACTTTCACTGAAAAATCCCATCTCAATCCTAGCTCTGCAGATTCTTTGTTCTCTAAACGAGCTCCCTTCCTCAGCCTAAAGCATGCTCATTCTTCCCCCACCCAGAAGAGCCCCCTCACTCCGTGCTGCGTTCTCCAGTTCTCCTCCCTCCCAATCACACACTTAACCGACCAACCTGCACGAGTGCGCTCACCCACATCTCACCTATGACTAACCCTCTATAATCTGGCAACGGACACATTTTTATACAGCTCAGAACTCCGCCCACTGCTTCAGAATCTAAGTCCAATACCTCCTTGCATCTCAATATCAAAAAAAAAGTTTTCCAACCTAAATACAACACCACTGCCTGGAGGAGTGTCCAAATGCACACAAGCTGTAGGAAAAATGGAGTAGGAGGTAAAGACAATGTTCACATAGACATATTTTCCAGCCTGCAGAGCGCGAAACAGGCACACTGAGTTTGATGAACTCCTGAGGTAGCTGAGGGGCTGGAAACCATATCCTCAGCCCTGCGCAGCATTGCTGGTCCTGCATGTCCTGGGTCTCAGGGCCTCAGCTTCCTGGTCAAAGCATTCCAGTTGCCACTGCAGTTGTGGAAAATCAAGATTGCTAAATACTGATGACTGCCCCAAATGGAGAGCCACCTGGCTCAGCAATCTACTTGGTCAGCATACGGCCTGGTGACAAAACCAAGATGCATAATTTGGGGTTTTCTAGCTTTAAAAAAAAAGTTTCCAGCTCTCCGTTGTTGAATATGCTGGTCAAAATTTTCTGCTACCCAAGCTCTTGGTCCCAAAATCATATGAGAATCTGCCTGAGTCAAACGTGGCTGCTACTACTTAATATTTTTGAAGTTTCCGAGTCCATCTATATTTTTCCGATTAGAAATAAAGC
This sequence comes from Sturnira hondurensis, assembly GCF_014824575.4. NCBI lineage: Eukaryota > Metazoa > Chordata > Mammalia > Chiroptera > Phyllostomidae > Sturnira > Sturnira hondurensis. The sequence goes on along the minus strand of NW_028077105.1, from coordinate 11,730,451 downwards.
GTGATCATCACACCGTCCCCTAGGGGAGACCCACAAAAAGAAGTAGGACAGGTGAGTGATTATTCTTCAGATCTTCAAAAGAGAAAGAAAAATGATTACAGGATATGGAGCCCTTTGATTATAGGCATTCTGGGAGCAGGGACCTCACTTCTACCTCTTCTTTGTGCTTCCCGATAATGCATAACTGAAAAAGCACCATTCATGAACTAACAAGCCCCACCCCAACACGAAAATCAAGGCTAACGGGGGAAGAGCAGAGTAGTAGAGAAGATTGGGGGAGGGGCATCCCAGAGGTAAGACTCCCTGGAAACAAAGTGCAACCTTCTCATCTTCTCCTGGTTTGTACTTTGTTAGTCATTCTTGGCAAGGTAAGAAATGAGAACATTCCCCATTTGAGTGAAGTCCACACTTCTCTGCAAACTCTAACATTCCCTGTGCAGATCAGAAACAAGCATGACAAGAGAGTGAATGAAGAGACGTTGCTCTAGTAGTGGGAGTGGTGGCTGTCAGCTCTTTCTCAGCAACTGCCCCACGGCGATTGAGTTCCATTAGATGCTGTGGGGATGAATTATTATGCGGGCAGCCGCCTTGTGTTAGAGAAACTCTTCCCTAGATCAAGGGTTGCAAAATTGAATCAGGAGAAAATTGCATCAAAAAGACTTTCAGAATGTGGAGGCTTTATTATTTCCATTTCGAGTACTGTTGCATCTTTGCCACATAGTTCAAGGTCAAATGCTGAATTCTCAATGTTTGACCTGCTTCTGAGCTTCACAGAACAAAGACTCACCAAATCAGACTTTCCCAGAACATAAATTATGTCCTGGGAGTAAATCAGGCACCTCTGGAAGCAGCACTGACTTTTTTAGGCCACCAGGACAACTATAACCGAATTACTGCCTCTGTGGGATAGTAGACTCTTGTCTTGATCTGAAAGAGCTAATTCAGTTTCTTAAAGGGCCCAATCTAGTATTTTTTTTAAATGTACTGGAAAATTAGGTTCAACAGGATGTGTCAGAGTGTTATACCTAAGGTTGCATAGGTTCATGCTGGATCAAAGCTAGACTGTCTGGTGGCCAGAGAATGTGATCAAGACCTATTGTAGAGTCAATAACTTTACCAATAGATATATTTCCGAAATATCCATCTTGTCTTTCTCCTCATGCCCACTAACTTATCCATTAAACACGGTGGTCCTGGGTGGGACAAGAGTGAACAGAGCAAGCAGACAGGTGCCCAAAAGCTCCAACCTCATACAGTAAAAACAGTCTGAGAACACTAAATACCTGTGGACTGAGGGCTGGAAGCTGTCTCTTTTCCTGCCTTAGCCCCACCTTGACCACAGAAATGTTGTGTGGTTACTATGCTGGCTAAATAAAGAATGTTAAGTACTATATATGTGCTCAACTAGATACTAAACGAGTCAAGAAAAATGATGTAGATGAGTATACTTCTAATTATCTACTAAATAATTAAAGGTTTTAAGGAAAAATTTAATTTCACCAACATTTTTAAATCAATGAGCATCTTCGAACTTCATAACAATAAAAAAGCATCTATGAAACAACAGGATACACTAAATGATACAGTTAAATTTTGGGGTAAGAGTTACGTGCTGTGAGTGCATAATGCATTCAAGAAATTGTTTAAGTACTTTATAGTTTTAAAATCTTATTAATTCCTCACACAGACATGTATAATCTCAGAATAATAAAATTTGAAAGTATCTAGATATTATTTAACCTGATCCCTTAATTTTTATCCATTGGCTTCATAAGATACTGTATTTATAAATATTTTTACTTGAAAAATATTCTTACAAGAGGCATTCATTTTTCCATAACTTCATTACCTCCCTGAAAAATAATATAAAGTAAAATATTAAAGCACAACTCTCTTACTCCACCACCCAGAAGTGGTTTGGAGCCTTCCCTTGCTGGTTATTGCTTATGTTTATCAAGATAGCTGTACATTCAGAGAAAGAGAGGTATATGTTTTTTATCATGTTCTACCTTTTCATTCAGAGAGTGCTTTGGCAATGTATGATAAATCATTGAAATTATTCAAAACAAGTAAAAATAGTCTTCTCACTGTTTTTAATTATTCATAGTACTTCAATGTATTACAGACCACAATCTAGTCCTTCCTTTCTGTATTAATGAACCGTTAAATTCTTTTTGACTTTTCTCCATCATGACCTAAACTAAAACGGAGAATCTTACAGTATATTCTGAAACATTTTTCTAGGTTCTGGGTTAGATGCTGAAAGAGAAGATGCTAGATCAAAGACCTCCCGTTTTGCTCACAAAGGAGTGGATGCCTCCAGTGTGGGTCTGCAGAAATTAGTTTGATACCAACTGGAGGGCTCTGTGCCCCAGAAATGAGAGAAGAAGAGTGAACAGAGAAAGTGAGGAATTAGAAATCAGAGACTCGTGTTTCACTCTGAGAGTTAGGAACCTATTTGGCGTGACGTGTGTTACTATCAAAGCCATGTTACGAAAGAGGGATTTTGTGGTGTCAAGAGACTGATGGGAAGGAAGACCCGCCATCATGAAACCAAGGAGCCTGGGCCAACTGTTTGATTGCAGCCACTGAGAACAGAGTCACGGGGACTTCAATTCAGACCAGGAAGAAAAGAACATCACAAGAGGTAAAGGGGAAAAAGCCCAGCCCCACTGCAGCTGATGAAGGCCAAATGACAACATGCTCCAAAGTATTTCACTTATTGCTCTCCTTTGTCCCCAGACCTTCAGTGAGAATTCCTACACACCAAACCTTGTAGTGGTGATGCCTTGGGGAACAAAGCAAGAGGGGAGGTGTGCAAGAGAGTTCCAGCTGTGGCAAAGGCAGCAGAGGCCAGCGGTCACGTGGGGAGATGGAGGTAACAGCAGAGAAGCAAGCTGGTGCCTGGCTGACCCAGAGCAGAAGAGACCAGCCTATCTTACTCAGAAGTGCTAGAGGAGGGTGTCCTGGAAGAGGAGCCAGAGTCCAGACCCTTCTGCTCTACCAGAGAGGGCTGCCCTGCAGCACACCCATGGACCATAAATGTAGAACCATGTAATCTTAAGTCTTTCTCGTTTCAGCAAATGTCTCAGACACACCTTCACCTCGAAATCCAGTTGCAGCTTTAAGGGGATTTGTAGTCACTCACTCCCTACTGCATAGATCTTTAAGTTGAATTACCAAATCTCTGTGCTAGCACCAACAGTTTGCTTCTAATACCTCTCTCTCCTGCCAGCCCCTCACCTGTGCTCAGCCTTGCTGCCACGCAGCCTGCCTCCTGCTGGCCTGAGCACAGCTCTCCTGCTGCCGGTGCTGACTGAGCCAATCTGCCAGACACTGAGCCACAGCACACACCTATTTGGCATGGAGGGGGAGCAGTGAGACATTTTTTCCCTCTGTGAGATCCCTTTTGCTCTCCTCTCTCCTCTCCTCTCCTCCTTTCCCTCCCTTCCCCAACCTCCCCCCACCACCAGCCCCAGGCCTGCCTGGCCCCTTCTCTGTCCCTGTCTCTGTCTCTCTGCAGTTGCTTTGCAGTCACAAGACAAAACACATTTTTCTTTAGCTCCTCCAATAGCTCTCCAGGCACATATTATTCAGAAAAATATTGCCCATCAGACTTTGAGGTAGTGAAAAGACAGAAAAAGAAACTGGTGGATTCTCTAGGGACAACCATGTCCAAAACTAAGATTCCTGCAGTTAATCCTTCCATACGTCCTTGCTTAACAAATGTTCCAATAATAATTACACCATTCCTGTTTAGCAAAAGAACCCTGGAGAATATTAACTTGAACACTTTCCCACCACCAAAAAACGTTTGATTTTCTGATAGTATAAGATTGTTTTTATTAGAATTAGAGCTTGGGAAGAACAGCTCACTCTCTTGCTTGTCCTCTCTACATTAGCTCTACATTAAGAGCTAAGACTTAGGGTGCAGTTTGCATACCTCCTTTTTAGGCTCACTCTGCACTGTGAAGCAGAATATCTGGAACACTCACTGCAAGCAGTGGGTTTCTGGGCAGTGACTTGCCGCCAGGAAAAAAAGATTTGTGAAATCAAAGGGTTTGGAGGAGGCAATACGGCATACTAGAAAGTGGACAGATTCTCTGCACTAGAGCATGAGTTTCTTTGTCACATGTGAAGAGTTGCAGCCCATCAGATTAAATATGTAACGTGTGCAACAGGAGCAGTAAAATGCCTGACCTGTGGAGAGTCCTCTGGTCTGTGAATGCTTATCCTTTTGGCCTGTGAGGCTCGGAGATTTCTGATCCATTACCACATTCTCATCCTTCCCTCTTACCAGGATGCATTCATTATATTATGGCTATTGGATAAATGTTTACAAGATTACAGATGAGGGCTGTGGTTTCAAGTAAAAACTAAATACTAGGAAGTAGAGAGAGCCTGACACTTACTGGGTCTCTTCAATGCACCAGCACAGTGCGGGGAGCTTAGTATATTGTCTTCGTTTGGGTTCCTTGGAAACAAAGTTTGAGATGGAGAATTGCACGCAGAAGATATATTGGGCAGTGTTCTTTGGAGATATACCTGTAAGGAGGAAAGAAGGCTAGGATCATGTAGAGAAAGAAGCCGACCTGCCATGGAGGAGCATCTGAGACTTCAGCTTATCATATGGGAAGCTTTGGAGCTGAAATGCCTTCACAGTTATCCCAAACTGAGGCAACAGACTGGATTTTGGATGTCCACTTAAGCCAGTCATCGTCCAGAGACCACCTCTTGGCAGGGAATATAACCTCAGGTGAGCTGCTTACATGCTGGGCAGGGCAACTCCTTTAAGGACACAGATGTGAGCTCTCAGCAGCCAATAATCCCAGAAATGCAAAGAGGAAGGAATGCATCCGCCTTGAAGAGGGAATCTGGGTAGAGCACCGCAGTATCCACTACAGGCCATCCCTAGCACCATACAGATCCACTTGCTTGTTTTCATACATTTCTCCCACCTGGAAATAGCCTCTCCGGGCACTGGCTGATCTTGTTTCCCGGGGAAAGGACAGGGGATGAAACAAGCCACTGCTGCCGCAACTGACCTCAAAACTGTAACTGAGAGTCACCATCTTCCTCCACCTTCCCTTCTAGATCCTTTTCACTGTCAGCCAGCACCTCGACTGGACAACTCAGTTTGCCTGGGATGGTGACCCAGTCCCTTATCCCTGGTCACCAAGCATTTCCTAGGCCATGGCAACATACTCACTCATTTACTGTTACAACTCGATGTGGAAGCACTAAATGTATTCTTCCCCGTGCTCACTGTCTAGCAGAAGCACTAACTTCTCCTGATGATCAAGCTCAATTATTCCTCCCAGTATGATGGCTTTTCTGCTGACCTCTTGGCAAAATAATCCTGAGGTGACCAGATGTTGGCCATAGTTTCAAGTTCATGGCACTCCTAGTCTTCCCTGGTGAAACCATTCTCCACCTAGGAACTAGGGCCTCTAGACCAACAGAGACTAAAGCTGAGATGGTATATACTACATTTTGGAAGTTGGAGCCCTCTCTTCAGAGAGAATTATCTCCCAGCTTGCACATCACTTGTGTATTGAAAGAACGTCATACCACTCTGTCGAGTTAGCAGCACGTATGATGGGATCAATGAATCCATAATCACATGCCCAGCGATGCACATCCTTTGCTGTAAATTAGTGGGCCCACCTATCCGCGGCAGTGTCTTGCAGTATTCCATGTTGATGAATAAAACCCTCTGAAAGTGCTCAGATAGTGGTGTTGGGCATAATCTCTGTGGACAGGGAAGTTAAACTCACCCAAATTATGTGAAGATTCCAGTAAAAATGAATTGCTACCTTTTTCAAGGTGAAATGAATCCAAAGTACTCAACTTGCTACTATTGATAAACCTACGGTGACACATCAATCACCAAAGTCCACAGTTCACCTAGTGTTCACTCATGGTGTTGCACATTTTACAATTTTGGATAAAAGTACAGTAACATGTATCCATCATTTTCGTAACAAGCAGAGGATTTTTACTGCCTAAAAATCTTCTTTGCTCCAACTATTCATTCCCACTCCCCACCAACCCTGGTAACTACAGATCTTTTCACTGTCTCCATAGTTTTGCCTTCTCCAGAATGTCATATAGTTGGAATTATACAGCATGTAACCTTGTCAGGTTGGTTTTTTTTCACTTAGTAATATGCATTTAAGGTCCCCTGTGTATTTTCATGACTTAACAGCTCATTTCATTTTAGTGCTAAATAATATCCTACTGTCTGGAAATGCCGCAGTCCATTTACCCAGTTACCTACTGAAGGACATCTTAGCTGCTTCCAAGCTTTGCAATTATGAACAAAGTTTCTACAAGCATTCACATACAGGTATTTTTGTGGGCATGAGTTTTCAGCTCCAAAGTAAACACCAACAAGCATGACTGCCGGGTTGTATGATAAAAGATTTGTTTCCATTGGTTTGATTGCTAGGAAAGGAAGGGAGGGTAAATCTGGGGGGCAGGGGATGGAGGGTAAGGAAGAATTTTCTTCATTGCTGAGTCTCTGCATGATCTTCAAGCAAAGTAGAGTTACTATATTCCGGTATGGAAGATGCGCCTATTCTAAAAGCCTGGCAGATTGAAGGGAAATGGGGATTTCAAAGTTCACGACTGCATTTACCTAGACATCTTCAGCCCAAGGGCCAGGACCCCACTCCTGTCCTAATGAGGCACTGACACTGGCTCAGAAGAACTTCCAGGATGCGAGTTCCACCTTCTCTGAAGCTCCACTACTCTTTTGATTAAGCCCCAAACTTAATCCTCTTCTCTGTCTGTCTTCCAGCTGCAAGAGATTAGGATTTTTCTAACCAACAAGGTCCTCTACTTTTTACATTCTGCCTTGCACTGGTAATTAATCACCCTAAGCCTATCATTATCTCCTCTTTGATGAATCAGTGGCTCTCAGCAGCAACCATCAATGCCAAAGTTCCCATAGTTAGAATTGTTCAGTACAAGCCAGTATACCTCCTTCCACCAATGTCCCAATTCACTTCACCACTAGTCAAAATTTCAAGTTACACAAGAACAACAGAACAGGGACTCTATATATATTCTACCTAGAAGCAGCAGTGGGGTCCTCATTGCCACTCAGCTAGCAAATGATTCTTCTCTTAGAGTCTGTTTCCTATGACCATTCCTGGTACCAAGTGTCTTCACTGGGGTTCCCTGAAAATAGATTATGAAATGGAATGCTGCGTGCAGAAGATTTTTTGAGGCATGTTCTCAGAAGAGGTACCTATCAGGAAGTAAAAAAGGTAGGACTGGACAGAGGTAAAGGCTGACCCCTGAGGGGTTACAAGTGAATTTCAGCAGATTCTACAGTGAGCTCTAGAACTAGATGGCCCTTATACAGTTGTCCCAAAATAAAGTAAAAGGGACAAGTCTACAGATCCCTACAGACCCCAAGCACTGGTTGCAGCTATGCCCTTAGGAGGAGATGGAACCTTGGGTTAGATGGTTTCCTGCTGCTGAGGGCAGTCCCCAGTAAGGACAGCAGCCTGGGCCCTCAGCATCTGTTTTCCCAGGAGCTGGCACTGGGCACATCTGCCTTGAGGAGGCAGAGCTTTACAGTACACACTACATATACATCATTTTATCTAAACTACAACCACGAGCAACCACGAGTACCAATCCTGACTGCTTTCCCTGCCTCTGGAAGAACAATCTTTTTTTATTTTTCTCACAAGTTACAGAGAAGGAATTGAATCTCAGAGAAATGAAGCCCTTGCCTGGGGTCATATGAGTTTGTGAGTGACAGAGAGAGCAGGATCTGGTAGAAAGTCAGGAAGATCATTCTGAGTATTGGGTCATCCATGGAGGACCTGAGCCATGCACAGGGAGTCTGTAGAAGGGCTTCAGCATTTGGAGTCTGAAAGTCTTATGAAGTTCACTGTTAGAGCAACAATGGAAGCACAATTCCTCAGACATCTGCAAGAGGGCTTCTGCTTGCTTTTGAGGGGTCGTAGCCCAGGCTAACCTACCCAGTTCGTCCTCCCAGAAAAGACCTACTGTCATTAAAGGCTCCCTACTTGGCTCTGTCTTGACCTCTCCACTAGACCTCTTCTGAAAGTATTTTGTTGCCTCATGGCCTATGGGGCCAAATATCTAGGAATCTCAGACCCCACTTTGTTTTTTTATTTTCTCAGCCTTGGGCAGACATCATGGTCATTGTCAAAGTCACTGACATTAGCCACAGTTCTTACTCTAGGAAAAGCTGTTTGCAACATTACTTTCTCCCTCACTATTATCTAGTGAGATGTTCTTGGGAGAAGACCCGCCTATATTACCACACCTACTATCAGATGTTCCTTCAAAGCATATAAAATATAAATCAGACTCAGAGTTTGCCACAGATTAAGTTTCAGTGGCCAGTCTCTCCTTTCAAATCATTGTGATCACTTAGTTGGTGCTAATGAAGTTCAGGACCACTGATTTTGTTGCAGCATGGGTCCGGTAGGCCTGTTCTCTTCTCTGACTCTAGGCCATACTCCAAAACCCAAGCAGCTTGGTGCCAGATGCGGACTGGACCATGGGGGAACACACCATGCAGGTAGGTGAACCACAGAGAACTATCACAGCCCAAAAAATAACCTCCTGATAGCAGGCCAACTATCTTGACCTCCATAGGGAAATAAAGTCACTGTGAGGGACTATGAGTGCGTAATAACCATTTGTGAAGGTCATGGACAAACTCCTTAAATAGAATAATTGTTCTCAGCATTTCATACGTCTGCCCATGGCTTGTCTGTTTCTGTGAACTAGAAACTGATGCTGAGCAGAGCTTTTCCTCCACCTCATTCACTAGCAGAAACCATATCGTGTCTCAGCACACCAGGGGATACCTAGTGACCTGCTGGGGAGCGTGAGCTGGAGCAGTTCCTATGACAGCATGTGCCACTTTGCCTTAATAAAAATGACCAAACCAAAAACAGATGATAACTGCAGATGCTGAGAAACTGAAAGTTAGAAACAGTCTCTTTTACTTGGTGCAGTTATTTTTTCAGTGGGTCGGTCTTTTTCTGACCAGCTGGGGGTTGGGAGTGAGAGTTGCCCACGTGTTAGTGATGACTGCGGGAGGCTCTTGGCCCAGTGCTGTGCACAAGGCTGTAGCCTGAAGACAAAGCCCCCTGGGATAGAGACCAGGCTTGATTAAACGGCAGGGTGGTCTGTTCTAGAAGAATCCACTTCACACAGGGGGCCTTCTTTGATTATTTCTACTTTTGTCATTAGAAAGAAACATGGGGATCTGGTCTATTTTCCTGAATCTTCTGTGCTGTACCAGGTCCCTCATCTTAGGCTCCATTTCCCCCTTTAGGCCACCCTGTCAGTCAACGATATTTATTAAAACCCTGTTGTAGGCAGAACACCAGCATTAGATTCCATGAAATACAAAGAAATAAGTAAATGAACTTTGCCTTGGAGAAGCACAGTATAGGAGAAACCACAAAAGCATGAAGCAACTTGACATTTCATGAAGGAAATAGTATACCACAGTGTAAAATGTCACTATAAATTGGAAAGCAATAAAGCACAAGCAAAAACTGAATTAAGCAACATTCATGCAAACAGGCCTCTTAGAAGAGGAAAGTTTTGAAGGAGTCATTTTAACACCTCCATATATTGTATCCCAAGTTGCAAATAGTTCAAATTATCAAGTTCCTTTGAGTCTATCTTCGAGTTTTTTATTTTCCTATTTCACCTCTAATTTCAAAACAAAAGTTAGATAATATAAAGTTTAAATAAAAGCAATTAAAGTCTGAGAAGGAAATGTGCAAAAATATTCTGTGAAACAGGGGAGAATATCTTTGTTTTATGAAGCTAGTATTATTTCCCTGATGCCAAAAACAGGCAAAGATAGTAAAAAAACAAAAAACAAAAAAACTACATACCACTATGTTCCAAGAATATAGACACAGTATCCTCAATGAAAAATTCCCAATATCTGAAAAGAATTGTGCACCATGACCAAGTGGATTTATTCTAGACATATAAGGAAGGCTTGTTAAATATCTGAAAATCAATCAGTGTGAACACTGATGGAAAAAGAGTTTTAAAAATCACATGATCCTATCATTTATGGCAGAAAACGTATTTGATAAAATTCAACATCTGCTCATGGTAAAAATTCCGAGAAAATTAGGAATAGAGGAGAACTTTCTAAACATGATGAAGGACATGTGAAAAAATCTACAGCTAATATTATACTTAGTAAGTAAAGGATATCCACTCTTATTTAACATGGTACTAGATGTTCTAGCCACTCAATAAGGCAACAGAAGTAAATAAAAGGCATACAGATTAAAAATAAGGAATTAAGCTCTCCCTGTTTGCATATGACATATGTTTGTTTCTATGTACAAAATCCCAAGAAATCTTAAAAAAACCTAAAACTAGTAAGGATATAAGATAAACATATACATATGAATTGTGTTTCTATATGATAGAAATTAACATGTGGACACAAATCAAAATACAATACCATTTATAACCCCTCACAAAAATGAGATATTTAAGTGTAAATCTAACAAAACATGTACAGAACTTACATGCCAAAAGTTACACAAAGCCAATGAAAGAAAATCGAAAATCTAAATAAAAAGAAAAACATTCAGGGATTGAAAGATTCAATGTAGTAAAGATGCTAATATTCCCCCAAATTAATTCAAGAAGTTAATACAGCTTAAATCAAAATCTCAGCAAGACTTTTTTATAAATATAGATAACATTATTCTGAAATCTATATGGAAAGGCAAGTGAACTTAGGGTAGCTAACAACATTTTGAAAGAGTAAGTACGAGGAGCCAGTCTACTCAACTTGAATAAGACTTTACGAGCTAATCAAGACAAGGTGGTCTTGACGGAGTGACAGACAGTGGAATAGAATATACCACCTAGAAATAGACCCCCACAAATATTTCTTACAACAAATTTCTTACAAAGGTGAAAAAGTAGTTCGATGGAGGAAGACATGCTTCTTAAAAATAACTGGTGAGGGAGCAACTGCACGTCCACAAACAAACCCCAACCCAAATTTCATACCCCATACCTCAAGCAAAAATATATATACATAAACTCAAAATGGATCACTAAAATGTTTAATTAAAACATAAAACATTTATTAAGAACATAGGAAAAGTCCTGGCCAGTATAGTTCAGTTGGTTAGAGCATTGTCCTGTATCCAAAAGTTGCAGGTTCAATTCCCTGTCAAGGCATATACCTAGGTTGTGGGTTCAGTCCCTGATCTGGTGCATATGGGAGGCAATCAATTGATGTTTCCCTCTCACATTGATGTTTCTCCTTCTTCCTTCCTCTTTCTCTAAAAGCAATGAAAAAAATATCCTCAGGTGAGGATTTTTTACAAATAGGAGAAAATTTCTGGTATCTATAACCTCGTAAAGAGTTCTTAAATTTAACATAAAAAAGAAAATCCTTAAAGGCAAAAATTAAACTTCATCTAAATTAAAAACTTTTTCTCTAAAATACTCTGTTAAGAAGATAAAAATATAAGCTATAGGCTGGGTGAAAAGATTTGCAACCCACATATCAGACAAAGGGCTATTATGTAAAAAAAGAGCTTTCAAAATTCAACATTTTAAAAAATGGTGCAATTAGAAAATAAACAAAAAGCAAAAACAGATATTTTATTGAAAGAAGATAGCAACCCCTGGCTGGTGTAGCTCAGTAGATTGAGCGCGGGCATGCAAACCAAAGGATAGCAGTTCGATTCCCAGTCAGGGCACATGCCTGGGTTGCAGGCCAGTTCCCAGCAGGGGACTCACGAGAAACAACCATACATTGATATTTCTCTCCTTCTCTTCTCTCCTTCCCTTCCTCTCTAAAGATAAATAAATAAGATCTTTTAAAAAAAGAAGATAGCAAATAAGCACATGGGAATAAGTTCAGGATGCATTTAAACATAGAATCCATAAAAGACTGATAAATTTGACTTCAGATAATATATATAATTGTATATAACATAATTATATGTAACTATATGTTGTATATTTCTATAATATAATATTATATATAATATAATTGTTATATATAATTCTATGGAATAATATAATTTATATTATATTATATTATATTATATTATTATCTGAAGTCAAATTTATCAATATTTCTATATGGCAAGCATGATATAGGCATAGGATAACAAGCAAATAAAAACCTGGGGGGAATTTTTGGCAAGACATGTGAAGCACAAAGCATGCTACCAAATGTAAGTTTCCTTTAGTTCTTAAGAAAAGACCCCCAATTTTGTTTGAGGCACCATGTGTTTCTCCAACACTTTTTGCATTTAGTGGTGAATATAAGACACAGTCAAGCCAATAAAATATAAGCGAAGTCTCCTGGGAAGACTTCCTCTCAGAAAGCGATGAAGTGTGGCAAAAAAAGTGCTTCTACCTTTTCGCTGGCTGGAAGTGGCTCTCAGGGCGGAGAGGAGCGTGGCCACCCTGTGGTGTGAGGACAAAGGCGTTTGCTGGGATATAGAATGACCTGACCAGCATTCTCCTTCATATGTAGACAAGAAGGACGTCATCTAAGAAGCTATTTTGGTAATTCACTTGAGGTTACCTCAGATCTGGGAAGAAAACTACCCATAACACATGTTACAGTGCCATAACCAGTCCAAAAAAACCCATTCCAATTGTACAGTGACTAGAAGTAGACTAAGCTCCTTTCAAAGGTGGGGCAGAATCGTGTGATGGCAAAGTACATGTTTATATGGAACATTAAAGCCTTGGTTCTGACTCATGCTTGACAGTCATCAAATAATCTGATTCACAAACATTTGACTTGTTTCTTTCTTTATTTTAACATAATTGATACATTTTTATACACCATACATATCAGCACAGTCTACATGTAATAGCAAGATTTAAAAGATGATATAGATTATTTAGATAAAACTTTCAAGAAACACAGGAATTATTCTTTCATTGTTCTCCATCATTGCTTAGTCTTTTCTGGTTTGGGCCACCGGTTTAAAATACTTTAATTCACCATACATTTGTCTTAACTTGCCTAATTCTGGTTGAGTCATTAGCACATCTAGAGAACCCCTCAGCACATTTCCCAGGTACTGAAACCTCTGAGCATTTATTCTGTTGTGGTTCTAATGGCCCTAAAAAATAACTATATAAGTATTCGTTTCCTCTGTGTTCTAAGAAAAGCCTTATACTTTTCCTGTACAATTAGCGCCTATCTAAACAATCAACTTTTCTTCAGTTTTCTCTTCTATATTCAGTGGCTCCAAAAGAAAGAATGTAGTTCATCTTATTTAGTATTTGTCTGGTGACCCACCTATGCCAGTGTTTTCCCATGGGGCACACATCGCTCCTGTCCCTGCTTTCCAACGCTCTGAGCTCTTATCCTTGGAAAAGCTTCCTGTGTGCCTGTAGAACATTCATACATTCAGCAGTTCCCTGGGCAGTACCTTTAATTTTCATGCTCATATTAAAAAAAATTTGATGTTTCTAAAATTGTAGCCAATATTCAAACTCTGACTGTTTTTCAGTCAACCAGAACATGATAAACTCTTTAAATGGAAATATGAAACAACAGATTTAAATCTGGGAAGAAGTTAGATGTAATCTATAATTTTAAGAGAAAACAAGCCTGATTAAGGTCACTCAGAAAGTTTTCAGTAAGGGCAAAAGAAAGTGTTTTTACCTACACTATTTTCTGTTGCAAGCTACTAAACACTTTATAACTCCAATGTGTACGTCCATTTTGGAATCATAACACCAAGCAAGGCTTTGCAAGGCAATAACAAATCTCTTTTCACATCAGTTGAATCCCAAAAGACAGCTTTTAGATTTTGAGAAGTATACTAAGTACATTTTTTATTTTTTAACTTATTTTATTTAACATCATAATATTAACTTCCTCTGTTAACTATATGCTTTAACAAGGATGTTAAGTTATTTTTATTGTAAAATGAAACCAAAGCTATTTATATAATCATACATATCCCATATCGTTAGTATCTGTGGGTATCATATCTTTGGGATCTAAGAAAACATGATTTACATTGAAAATCTTATTTTGTAGTCAATTGTTCAGGAAACTGAAAGAGTCAAAGGGAGAAACACCTGTAAACAAAAACAAATCTATAGCATTAGTGTGAACTATTGATTAAAAAAACATACAAATGGAGGATTAAGTGTCAGCTCAAAGAACTAGATACAAATATTGTAGTTCATAATCCCTTAGCTGAAATCCATATGGCCCTATGTATTTCAAAGTTCAAAATTTTGGGATTTTACAAAGGTAATACAATACATCTGCTGCTCATTATATAACAAGCCAGCAGAATCTGGCACTGTTCCCTAGAATCAAACACATTAATATTTCTGCACTGAAAAGCATGAATATTCACACTAAGTAAAGTAAATAAGTCTATAAATAGACTCACATCAGTTCTAGCCAGGTTTTCTACCAAATTTGTCCAGGCCTGCTCAGGTTTTGCCATCAAAGTGAAGGGGAAAAACTAGTGTTCCAAGCTCTCTGCATTTCAGAATCATGTGTTAGAGATTATGGACCTAATCTATTCTCATTAGAAATCATTTTGTCTTGAGACTCTACATATAATTACTTTACTAAGCAATTCTATATTTTAGCATCTCTGAGTTTTTGAAGGGGCTTTTTGGGGTGTTTGATTTTGTTTGCTTGATTTGGGGGTTCTTCAATAAGAGATTACCATATACTTCATTTTAAACAGTAAATGTGGTAGGCAAATCAAATCATACTTTCTATGTGTTTACAAGGCTAGCTATGAAAGCCACCTTTTCAAAGAAATGACCATTCCAGAACTGATGTTTTCACAGTAAGGATTTTCACAGATCAGAATTTCTTAAAGTAGATCCAGTTATATGATGAAAATCCACAAAAGGCAGACCAAAGTCTGTGATCTATAACACTAAGGAGGAACTATAATGCAGACATGATTTATCAATTCTCTCTTTGTTTTGAGCAGAGGAACAAACCCAAACTCGCATATACACTGACTCTTCTCACTTGAGTTTTTAAATCCCCTTCCTTTCTCTAAAATGCACCTCATTTTATTTGTGTTTAACATGATATTAATAGTTTATTCAATCACTCTAGGTACGTGTTATAAATATTCCATGTCCTGGCATTTAAAAAACAATGTTTCAAATTGAATGACTCAGAGCTTAAATGCCAGTACGAGCTAAAAATATAAATCTAAAGAGTTTCTCATCTTTTAAAGTTTGCTAAAAACTTGAGGAGACCAACCTTCTTTCACTAGAAAAATCTCAGTTGAGATTTTTATATAATTATGAATATTATACTATTTATATAATATAAATAATTCCTTATACTGTATAAGACTAGTAGATTTTGAAAATTATTTTGCATATAAAAATTTCAAACAATGTCTTCCCCACTGGAGAGACTGAATTGTCTAATATAATGATAGGAAATACATTCAAGTTACAAGAGCATCTGGAGATTAACCTCTCATTACACAAATAAGAGAACCACAGTCTAGTGATGGTGGAGAACTTGCACAATATCTTCCCAGAGGTGAGTAGAACAAATAATTAGACCATTTCAGGAAGCCCTCTTTATAGAAAGCATCAAACATAGGCTGAAATTTGCTTTAAGAGATGTACTGTTGAAAAAGTGGTGGAGCGTGGAGAGCCCTTTGCCTCTCTCCAAACAAACATCACAGTTCACTTCCCTTGAAATGAGAGGTATGGCTTGTTGTTCTCAGAGCTGTTACCACAGCATTGTGTTCTATGGGAGAGGAAGCACTGGAATGATTCACTTAAGTTTTATAACTCGGATTTGTAAAATAAGAACAAACTGTAACAACTTTAAGATAATCATGATGTCACCATTAAGAATCACGGGGCTTTAAAATGCCAGAAACTTCACATATTCTGCACCATTTTACCATGTTCCATTCCCAAATTAAGTTTAATATTGAATGCTAGAATATACTAGCATTGATAGGCATTTTACCTTGCCTGTCTGCAGAGAAGCCAATCTTGAACAGTGACTATGTGGAAAGAGAAGGAGTGACACCTTCAAGATTAAAACATCACTCCTGAAAATATTTTACCATTTTAAGTAAAGAATTTAATTGTTAATTTTTAAAAAGTTTTCTTGTGATATAATTTTAAAAGTACAGAAAAGCTATAAGAATAGGTAGGACAAGGAATATGTCTCCATATATTCTTTACCCAAATTTGCTAATTGTTTAAATTGTTTAAATTTTTTTCCCTCCCTCTCTTTCTCTCCTCTTCAGTATGCATTTCCTAAGAGCAATGGCATGCTCTTACATACCTATAGAACACTTATCAAAATCAGGAACTTTAACATTAATAGGGCATAAAGTGATTGTAGTCACTTTTTATAAAATAAAATGGTGATTTTATATGCTTTCTTGGAGTCTACGAATTTCAAAATGATGATGGTTTTTGTTTTTGTTTTTATTTTTATTTTTTTTAGTCATGGAGAGGCTTTATTTATGTTGGTAAATTTCAAACAGTGGCCAATAGTGACTGCACAATGAAGAGGCCTGCAAGATTCATCATCAATAAATCACCTTGTTGCTGAGTTTCTTTTTTTAAATTTATTTAATTATTTTCCAAGTACAGTTTTCTGTCTATTACTCCCATCCCATCCCACCCCCCCCGTACTACCCCCCTCCCTCCCATTTCCATCCTTCTTAGTTGTTGTCCATGTGTCCTTTATATTTGTTCCTCTAAATCCCTCCCCCATTTCCCCTGAAATTCCCTTCCCTCTCCCCTCTGGTCACTGCCCCCTGTTTTCTATTTCAGTGCCTTTGGTTATATTTTGCTTGCTTGTTTGTTTTGTTGTTTAGAAATGTGGTGTTCCAGTTGATTGATTGGTCCTTAATGCAAACCTGTCACTTTTTAAACAGCATGCCCAAAAAGTTATAATTTAAGTAGGATATAGAAATGGGTGCATGTACAGATTCACACATTCCCCTGCATGCTGAGCATGCCCTATTGGTCCCAGTCCAACCACTACAGCTAATAACTACTAATGGACCTGATAACAGTGGGGAGAGGAACAGCTGTACAATGATAATATGTGGGTCAAGTCTTCAGAACTCACTGGTGATCAGGTGGCACAATGGCATGCTTGGCTTTCTTGCTCACATTTTTTAAAGTATTCAAAATTAAATATGGGAAAGGCGTGTGGAGACTGACTTGTATCAGGACCAGCTCACTACTACCAAAGAGAGAAATTTCAATTTAGAAACTCAACAACCTTCTCTTTCTCAAATTTTAGCATTTGGAGAATCCAGATTTCAGTTCCCCCACAACTGTCCTTTGGAACTTAAAATTATGCAACTACCTGGGTGATCTGTTTATTAAATACTTTACCCTTCACATTATCACTTAAAATATACCTACAATTAGGCATGAACATAACCCCAATAGAAATATTATTATATCCTACTTTATTTCAAAAATAATTTATGATTTCTTAGATAAAAACACAAAATATAACAGGAAAATATAAACTTAAAAAGTATTGGATTGAAAAAAATGTAACGAGCTAAAATATAGCCCAAAGTGAAGCTAGGACACCATTGAGAGCTCCCTTCCCAGTCTAGCATTTAGCAAACAGTAGGTACTCAATAATTCTTGATTGGTTATAACAGCAAAAATGTATTGTTTTTCATCTACTAGATCCTACCTCATCTACTAATCCTGGGGCAAAAAATAAAGCGTTATTCATTTAATCCTAGCATTCATGTCTGGGGTGAGTTCTACTATCATTTCATTGTACAGATGCTTACGCTGAGCTTCAAAGAAAGTAATGATCAGTAATGGCAAAGCTGGGCTACAAGCACAGATAGTCCAAGTCCTGGAACTGTCACCACTGTACTGTGCAGCCTCCAAAATTAACTCTCCAGTATCCCTGTTGGTGAAAACCTTGGTAGAGGACAGAGAAAGAAGGCTACCTCAGCATCATCTCAGCTCTGCCAGATGAATGAAAACAAGAAATGAATATGGTAAGCCATACATTTTGTCCTCAGCTTTCTAACATCCAAACCAAAAAGGGAAACAAATTTAATTTTATGATTCACAGTGTCTTCCAGAAAAAGAGCCAAGCAATTTTGGGGGGAAGCATAAATAAAAATTCATAGTTTGCTGATACACACAAGATCAGAAGACAAAATGGAAAGCCCAACAGTGGGAATACCAGGTGTACATAGAAATACAACCAATCACATATTTTTGTTTAATTATAGAAAATTTCAAATATTAATAGAAAATAACAATTAACCCTCATGTACCCATCACCCAAATCAACCATTATCAACTCACAGCGAATCTTGTTTCTTCTGGACTTACCCTATTCTTCTACTTTGTACCCCAACTATATAATTTGAAGCAAATCCCAGACATATTTCATTCATTAATATTTCACTATGGATCTCAAAGACAATCTATATATTTTTAACATAACAATACTATAACCACATCTCAAAACATTAATTCCTTAATATCTGCTCAGTTTTTAAATTTGCAATCATCTCTTGAACCTCATCATTTTGAGAAAAGTTACTTGTTTGTTAGTTAGAATCAAAATCCAGATCAGGTCCATACATTCATTTTATAACCCCTTCCCTTCAACACACAGAAATGAGTTGATTTTCACTGCAATATACAAAGTGCATGACTCCAGGGGTAAGAAGGGATGTGGTAAAAGAGATGTGAATTCCGGTCCAGTTTCGTCTGCTTGACCTTGAACGAGTCGCATTCCCACTATCTGTAACATGAAGGGAGTAGCGAGACCATTTTTAGAGTCTCCTTCAATGAGATGACTGGAGGTCAGACTATTCTACTCTCTGAATGAGGAACTCAAGATCAGAGAGCTGAATGGATATCAGATGTAAGTTTCCAACAGAAAATTTAATTACTTGATATAATTAATCAACTCATTCATAAATAATATCTCAAGAATTGCAAGCAATATCCCTCAAATTACTTGGAGTTTTACAGTTTGCTTCTCTTCAGTGACTAATTTCACCCATTAGTTTCACAGGCCCAATGTTGTAAGGATTAAATGAAAAAAAAAAGAAAACAGTTTAAGTGCTTCACAAACAATAAAGGGTTATGCCCATATACAGCACAGCACATGGTTCCCTAAGCAATATTTCACTTGTAGCTTTATAACTTTCAAGACCGCCAGGCTCAACATTACCACACAGGATATATCTGGGAGCTTCTGTATATTCCTAAATAGAGTTCTGTGAAATACATGGGACATTTTTAAAATTTCAATCCCTTCTCCCTTCCACACACACCTCCATCCACAAGCAACTGTCCTGTCCCGAACCACATTTGTCTTCTGTTTCTCCAGAACTGCCCAGTGCTATAGAGAAAGAGGCAACCAACCGCTACACACAGCCTGCTGAACACACAGCATGAGACATCCAGGAAGTACTTTTCAAGACATTTGATTGCATTAAAATCATCACCCTTCCATTTCTCTATAAATTTAATTTCCTACACATACAGCAAGCAAGCTGCCATAAAATTTCAGACTGCATCTGGCAAGCTCAGCATTATGTATGGATTTCTATACCATAAGTGAAGGGTATTGTCAGATTTGAACCTTCCCCAGGGAAGCTGGGACACCAAACACAATTGGAGACAGGAGCAGCGCATGCCAACCTGTGGTGTTCATTCTAAATGGATGACACATGAACTTCAAAGAGCATTTTACGATGCATTGCATAAAAGAATCCAAGTCAGGGGTGACTGAAATTGAAAGACAAACATTTCCATTTGCTAGGTAGGGAATGAACCAATTGCAGTGAGACCCCTCGTTAAAATCAGGGCCTGGAGTAAAAAGTGTAGTGAACATGCAGAGTTCATTATTGTGCTTCCTAGTAAAGTGAACAAAAAGCATATTTCTGACATGATGTTTATTACCATATCGTGTATTCTCTTAAGAGGCTGAACAGCTGCTGTCTAACCACTGTCTTAATGGAAAGCAAATTTAGGACTTTGGAAAGCTTTTGATGATATTGGGGACTAGGGGGGCTCACAGGGAAAGAGGGTTTCCTTCCTTTCTTCGCTCCCTGTCCCTCATTCTGTTTCTCTCCCTCCTTCCCTTTCCTTCTGTAATTTTGCAAAGATTTTAACACTGTATTATTGATTAGGTATTAATCAGTGCGTGAGCCTCAGGTACACCAAATATTAAAAAGGCCAGCATTTATGCACCAATGAAGAATTTTTATTTCACTCAAATAACAAAATCACTCACTGCTCCAAAGCAATATCCTCAAGAAGAATGGTGTTACCACCTTAACACAAAGAACAAGGAACTCAATTTATTTTTCGGAACTTCCCTAAATTCACTGAACACTGAGTTTGCAGATTCACTTTGCAAACTCACTGAAACACAGGATCATCATTAAGCAAAACTTAGCTTATTTTCTTGTCCCATTCAATACCCAGAGATGCTTTGGCACAGCAATATTCCAGGTTCTCAAAACTGATCAAAAGGAAACTCCTCAGAGAACACAACAAAGATCCATCGACCTAAGCCAAAAATAGACACACACAGAGTCTAATAATGTCACAGCAGACAACAGAAGAGTGGTCATGTGACAGGTGTGATAGCTAAATGATGCTGGGCTGCCTTGGGAAAATGGCACAGACTCTCTGAAAGAATAACTGGCTCACGAGGGCTGAGTAAAGAGCCCCCAACTGCATTTCTGGTGACATGATGCCACAGGGTCAACATAGGCTAAAGTGGCTTCCCGAGAGTCCCAAAAATGTTGTTTAAGGCACAAATTTCAATTATATATCAATAAAACTGGAAAAAAATAATTTATAGAAAAAATACTAGTCCACCAACCCACACACAAGAAAAATAGTTAAAAAATGGTAAGCACAGAGCTTTCAACCTCTGCTCCCAAGATTAAACTTGCAGTTTTTAAGCACTGATTCTATAAACCTAAAGTGAAAAGAAAAGGCAAAGAAACAGAGCAAAGAATATACGGACCCAGTATTATGAAAAGAAGGCTCTCGGGGAATATCAGCACTTTAACCCAGAATAATTCTTCATGTTACTACAGATGGTCGTGGTGCCTACCATCAAAGTGAGAGTGTGTTTGAGACTAATGAAGTGATATTATACACTTTGGGAGAAACTAATTGATCCTCCTCATGCCGTGGAACTTTTAGATTGACCCCATTTCCTGATGTCTGATTATTGCTTCTCATTGTCCAACTGTAAAGAGTTGGATCATCCTTATTACATTTTGGAGTTACAAGGGGCTGACCACATCTGCAGCGCAGCAGTGAACATTGTAGACCTCAAAGGAAAGTTATCCACATGAGATCCATCAATGTCAAATGCAATTAATTTTTAAATGGATACTTGAGTTTTCAGAGCATTTACCCAAGGCTTTCACTGGCAATTGTCTGAGTGATGATTCAGTCCTGCTCATCTAGGGCAGCTGCCCCTTCCCTCCTCACACTCCAGGAACAACCCGACACCACCCCAATCTGCTCAGCCCATATGGACAAGGGTATCAAGTCTATGCTTATTCATAATCATCTCCCAAGATAAGAGGGTACTGGGATTGAGAGAGAGACAGTGTTGTGCGAAAGATCTCTATTATCTTACACCATGATTAATATTTTCATAATTACCTTTTGAAATGCAGAGATTTTAGGTAAAGTAGATATCAGAGCATAGAATTTAGACTTCTCTACCTCCTATATTGGTAGTTTTCAACAGCTGTGCTGCAAGAATTTTTAAACCATTTAATACCAGGCTGTTTAGTCAGGGGCACTGATCTCTTTTTCTTTAGATTGTCAAACAAAAAATGACAACAGCCAACACAACAATAGCTGTCCAATGTGAATGAAACAAAGCTATACCTATTTTTTTGGTCAGATGGGCAAAAAATATAATTTTTTGGTGTGCTGCAGAATTTTAGTGGTTAGCTTACGTGCACCATGAGATGGAAAATGTTGAAAACTGCTGTCCTATATCACTGTTCCTACATTGTAACAATATGTAGCGTTCCACTGACACTTTCATTAGGCAGAAGCTTCATTTATACTGAATGCAGAATAATTCATTTTCTACTATCATTACTTCATCATCCTGAAATTCCATACCCAGTACCCACCTACCCCAACCCCTAAAACAAGAGGATTTTAAGTTGAGAAGGGGAAGGTCTTTCTCTGAAACTTCTGTAAAACTTTGGATCACAGAAAATGTTGACGCTTTTAAGATGCCGCTAACCCAGTGCAACACAACATTCTCCCCCATCACAATGGCATCTCATAGGTAGGCACCACAAGGATTCAGAGCATCCGTGACAATACCAAGCAGAGCAGCATGGAAACTGGAAAGGGCTGAGGCAAGGTAAATTCCTGTGCAACACCCCAGGACTTTGGTGAACTCTAGGGAGCGGGAGGAGACACACAGCAGCAAGTGAAGAAGAAAGCTAGCAATTCATACCCAGGTGGTAAGACTGGAAAAGACCAGTGTATACTAGTTGATGTTCTGTAGGGGGTTTTCCTTGTACTTTGACATTTAGAGATACTGACAATGAAATAGGTAACAGAAAAAAAAATACTACTTAAATTCAACTGATTTTGAAGTTTAGAATTCAGGATTAAGATTCAAAATAACCATAAGGTATTAGCAATGGTTCCACTACATTTGTCTGGAACTCAGTGCCACTGTATAACAAGTGAACAGATTGGTTACAGGTTTTTGAGGTGTTCTGTACAAAAGGCCAGACAGAGAAATAGACATGTGAATGAATGAATTATGATGCAAGCCTGTGCTCCAGGTGATCTTATGGTTGAGATTATGAATTTTAGATGTGTTTAACGTTTACCCTGTAATTTTTCTCTTGCCTCTCCAGCCCCCAGATCCAAACATATTGGACAAGCCTACCCTTTCATGAGTGGCTTCCAGGCCCCCGCTGCTCCAAGCCATGAGGGAGAAAGTGCAGATACAGACAGAGAACAACTCTTTCCAAAACCCCTAGCTTGAAATTAAGCACCTTGGGAATGTGACTGGTGCAGGATTTCAAGTATAAGTTAAAAATGGGGGAGTAACAGCCACGACAACAGTACCAAAAGGAAATAGCACAGGGTTTGATTTTATTCCCATAGTGTACTTTTTATGGACAGGAATAAATGCAACAAGTTTCTACTTTGAAAATGATTTCTTAGATATAGTCAAATTCCATCATAAGTGTGTTTAGATCAGCTAATTGGGCAAAGAATTCACAAGAATTTGTTTCCAAATGTAAAGCCTAAATTGGCAGGGCCAGGCCCTAGGCACCGGTTTTTGGTGGCCATGTCCAGACTTCACCCATGCCTGACTGCATTCACTGTAAAATAGAAGACTGCACAAGCCTTCCACCAAAATACAGGCTGACTTAGAAGTACAATTTTAGTTGTTTTTTTTTTAAATAAGGTATTTGGGAAAAAATCAAGTTTGAGACACAGCATGACAGCAACCAAAACGTATATGTCCAAATGTAAAAGTCATTAAAGAACAAGCCATAGTATAAGGGGAAATCCACACTGAAGAAGGACACAGTATGTCTATACATTGCAAAATTGTCAATTGAACTATAAGAGTGAAAGCTGAAACATGATGCTATTTTGCTAGAGATTACGTGCATCTTTTCCTTCTTCCCCCAAATAAAGTTACAGAACTTACTTGGGGGTATTTAATCACATGCCAAAGCTCGAGAGTTTTCTCTCAGCACAAAGCAACAGCTACTAATGTAGTAATTCTCCTGGCTACTTCAGTGTGCAACACACACACATTCAAAGACTATAAATTAGGGCAAGTGTACACAAACAAACAACAAAAAAAGAAGTTCAAAACCTGCCCCTACAAGTACTGAGAGGACACTCAGGTCATTTTTACTCTTAGAAAGATAAAGGTGTACCACTGTCCACTGTGACATGGTAAGAACGTACATCACCAGATGCCAGTTTGAGGGACTAAGATAAGACTTAAAAAGGACTGTATTTCTTAATGACTGAACAAGGTACTTACATATAAGTCTACATTTACATTCTGCTGAAGACCTCTTTATAGCCTCAGCACCTAACAGTTTTAGCAGGATCCAAAAGTCCTACCGGGTTAAATGATGGTGGAGCTCAGTGAGCAGTGGGGAGGGACTGTCGCAGGAAGCCCAGGGTCCACACCTTTCAGCACCAGGGGCCTGGAGACATCTGGAATGTTCTAGCTCTGTGGCAGGAGACTTAGAAGTCATTTACTCAAAGAAAGGTGAACTAATCTAGATTAAATAGTCCTCTTTAAATATTATATACATAAATAATGATCTTATGGGAAAAATTAACCAGGTAATATTTAATTCCACTGCTTTTAGAATGTGAAAGAATTTCATTCCTTTTAGCACATACTGAGAGTCACCTAAAAGCACCACATTAAGCTGTGACTTGTCAAGTATATGTGGTATATGTGAGATATTTACACTGTACAAAAGGGGTTTGGGCTCATGGATGTTATTAGACAGTAAAACTGGTTGTGAGGGAACAAGACAAGTATGAAGGATCTTTGGGTGATTTTAAGGATGAATACCCACCTGTCTATAGAATGAATCTATTTGGAAATAAAGGAATCTACCATATCACTTCTCATCTAATCTGTTACCTTTTTTTAAAAAAAATAATTCTGTTTAGACTTCCCTGAATAGTTAGAGTAACCTAAAACGTTCAATGTGCCTCACATATGTGGTACCCTGTGGTCCCTTCCCTGCCTTCAAGGAAAGGACAGTAGATTCTGGAGTGAAGGCCCTTTCTTGCTGCAGACAGTGATGGAAGCAGCACCGGGCTTGGTGGCCGAGGGCCTGAATCAGCATCCGGCTCTGCCCCTTATCCGCCCGGTGAGCGTAGGCAAATCGTATTTATAATGTATATTTACATATGTAAATTTACACATGTATAATACACAGTGGAACGTCAGCTCCCAAACTTAGTTCATTACAGAAAACTGTTCAAGAAGCCATTTGTTTGCAAACCTTTGTTTGTCACCTGAGAGGCACATGAGCAATCATAAGGTATCAGCACGAAAAGGCCGTTGGGTCAGGAATTGAGGCCTGAAGTTTCGTTCAACCACCAAGGCCTTTTTTCAATGGACAACTTGGTCAAGAACCAAACTGTTGGAGAACCAAGATGTTTGAGAATGAAGGTTGGACTGTATATGTTATCTATAATTATAAAACCCTCCAATTCTCACTTTTCACATGTAAAATGCAGATATTGCAAATAATCATCTCTCAAGAGTCTACCCTGGAGATTAAATACTCCCTGGAGTATAAGCTTCCAGCACCTAGATCCATGTCTGTTCTGGCACATAATATAAGTTTAATAAATATCCATTACTGAATAAATGATCCACTATATTTTGCCATGATCACTAGCAAAAAATGAAAACTGACACAACCTCCTTGGTACCAAATATACTTCTGTAAACACAGCATCTTTCTCAAGGATCTTATAAAATGCGTAATAGGCAAGCTTAGTACAGCATAATCAGAATCCTTCTTGTTATTCCTATCCTGGGTAGCATTTGTGGAGACTTACTAGGTGCTAAGCCCTGTGCTAAGTGCCTCGCATTCCTATCTCATTAACCCTCACAGTTATGCGAGGAAGCGAGCAGAATTGTTTCCCCCATTTTATGGATGAGGGGACCAAAGCTTCAAAAGGCTGAGTAACTTTTGCAAAGTCTCACAGCTGGTTAGTGGTTCTCATTTTTGTAAAATGAGAATACAGAAGTACAAATCCAGAGCCCACGCTCATGGAAAGAGCAAGAGTTTGAAGCAAAGAAGCCTAAATTTGAGAAGTAAGAATATGAATATACTATGGCTATATATGAATATGAATATATTGATATAAATACATTATGACTCTGAAGGTGATTATATGAGTATGCAAATATTAATATAAACTTAACTTCTGCCAGCCTAAATAATCATATCTGAGAAAAACAAATCCTACTTTATAGGGTTATTGTGAGGACCAAATAAATAACTGTAATTTACTTCCCTATAATTTTTGTGAGAATATGACCACATCTCACTAATAATTAAGTCCTCAGTACCTAGCATAACCTAATAGAAAAACATAACCTAATAGAAATTTAGTTTAATGGGAAAGTTTGT
Source organism: Sturnira hondurensis (assembly GCF_014824575.4). Taxonomy (NCBI): domain Eukaryota; kingdom Metazoa; phylum Chordata; class Mammalia; order Chiroptera; family Phyllostomidae; genus Sturnira; species Sturnira hondurensis. The sequence goes on along the minus strand of NW_028077105.1, from coordinate 11,704,229 downwards.
TGTTGGGCAAATTAACATCAACATAGTTCTTAGTATCTATACAACACTTTACAAAGTCCAACTATCATCATTATCGACTTTATCGTGTATTGACCAAGAGCCTCCAGGTGGTAGATCCTAAGTGATTCCCAAACGCTTCCAATGAACTTAGACTCCTCTCTAATGCAAAGGTGACACTGAATGTCACTATCCGAAAATCCTGATCTGGTCCTTATAATAAAAACAAGTAGCTGGTCACCTTAATTACCAACAGATGATTTCAGAAATGAACTTTTTTTTTTCAAGGAAGTAGTTGAAAAATCATTAGAAAAACATTCAAAATGTGGTCAACAGCAGGGACCCAGCGTGAGGCTTGAAGCAAACAGTGGGCTCTTTAGAAGCCGACTTTGAGTCCCCAAGGTCAGGGGGGCAGACAGAAAGCATATTGCAGCCCTTGGCCACCACAGGGGCCCGACACAGTCCTTCAGGCATCTCGGGTTTTATAATAAAAACACAAGGAAAGAGATATTGTCCATATTATAAATATCACAATCATGGGCCTTATCAGATATGGCATCTCAGTTACTTCAAATAACACACTTGCAACACAAAGTGTGTCCAGTGTCTCTTATTCTGAGAGGAGAAGATGAAACTGTGGCTAGCAACTGTATTCTGAGCTGGGTATCTGGAAAAGTGCAGGCTGCCTACCTCGAGGCTGCAGTAAGTACTGCAGCTAAAGCCCAGTGTCGTTTCTTTGAACAGCAGATATTCTTAGGGCTTGGCAAAACCTAGAAGAGAGACAGCCCCTCACAGTTCTATTTATGTCAGTAAATACGCCAAACAAGAAACAGGCTGAAAAAATAGCAAAAGGAGTTCAAATCTTAGCTCATGAGAGGTAACTGGCATATGGTTTCACTTGTAAATCCATTAGTGTTAGTCAATTCTTTCACTTAAAAATATCTTTCATGATATGACTCTGAACACAAAATAAGGCAGACTGGCAGGGTCGGGGAGAGAAGTTTTATCTGGGTCAGAAATTCCTTTTGACCTGAACCAGAAAAGCTACTTAAAAAATAATAATAATACATTACATCTAAATCTTTTCTTTCATGGCATTAATTACAGTATACATCTGTGTGTGTGTGTGTGTGTGTGTGTGTGTGTGTGTGTTTGCAGAAAGAATACCAGCCTAGGAATGAGGCCCCCTAAAGTTCTGTCCCTGGCTCTAAGTCAGCCTCTTTCAGTCTCTTCATCCAAGATCACAACCACACCATTCCAAACGGGACGTGTATTACGGTCCATACACTGCCAAACAGGTTACCTCATTTACTCTACTCATTATTAACTTCCCCTTGTAAAGCAAAAAACTGATCCAAAAGAAGCCAACTGTTAGATGTAGAGCAAAGAGCAGAAGATGTGGGGTAAGAAAACAGGTTTGAGTCACGGCCCCACCGTACACGCCTCTTTGGCCTCTAGTTTAACTCTGACGTACAGTGCGTGCTGGCACACCCTAAAAAGATGGCCTCCGCTTCCTGCTCTCCCCATGCTCAACGACATGAAAAACTCTCCAGTGCCAAAGCTTGATTTTAAATTCAAGTCTGCTTGTTTAAAAGTCAGTACATAATCTTTCTTTTTCTGAGGAGCAGGTCACAGGGTCTCGCCTGGACAGGAAAGTGACACAGAGTGTGTCAAGAAGAGGATGAAGAGAGCTCAGAGGCAAGGAACCAGCAAGAGACGGCAGCCTGCCCTGGGCAGTCCTGCCCACCCCCAGTGAGTCATGGTCTAACAGCCTGCAAGGCGCTAATTAGAAAGCACATCATTTCTCACGCCTTTCTTTTCTAATTACAAAAGTATGTCTAGATGCCGAATATGAAGTAGCAAGGCTTGTAGAGGCTTAAACTAAGGAGATCTCTTACTCTAAAATACACTCAAGACATAAATCACATAGGCTATCTCCCAAAGACATTTCTCCCCAGACAATGAAACATGCCATCACTGAAGATAGCAAAATAAAAATAATACCTGCTATTAATAGAAAAGAGGATCAGCCATAATGTCACTATCCTTAGAGAGCAACTGTTAACACTTTGGTGCATTGACATCCAGTCTTTTCTGTTGCAGATATTTTGTCTTCTGGCTACGGTACATGGAAATGTGAAACAGGGATCGTGCTACAGGTCAGCTGTGTACTGTGCTCTTCTAAATTAATTCAAATTGCTTGCTAATGAAAGTTTACAGACACTGATCCCCGGTGGTTAGATGTGCTGGTTATTTCCAACTTATTTTTTACCATTGTAATCAGTACTGCAAAGAGTACCCGTGAACATAAATTTGGCAAAGCCTTTTTTTAATTTCAGGAAGATGTTCTAGGTAAATTCAGGGCATATGATGAGTATTTACTGTGTGTCAAACACTGTGCTATAATTTATGAGCATTAACTTAATCTTCCCCAAAGTCTTAAGAAATAATCTATGATTAAATGTCCCTTTTACCGATGAGAAAGCTGAGTCGAGAGAGATTAGATAACTTGCCCAAGTTCACACAGAAGTAACAGAGCTGTGATTCAAACATGTCCAGTCTGCCTCCAGAGTCGAGACTTCTAATGAGAATGTCACCAAACTTGCCATGTCTTCTAGCATTCTCCCTCCCTGAAACGAGACTTCCCTCCATATCGGATGTAGTGTACACAACCTGACCAAATAGAGAGTCCAACTTGACAACCTGAACATGCTCAGAAATCTGGAGTCACCCTTGGTTGCCCCAGGCTCAGGGGATCATCAACATATAAACACCTGGCCGGAGAGTTGCACCAATAGCCCCTGAGGCCACCCTGCTAACGACAGAGAGGACTTTCATTTCAAGGTCCGCAACAGCACACAACCTAGTACAGGCACACTGTGGAAAATTCTTCGGCCCCTTCCCCTAAATCTGGCTTTCATCTTGTTGCTTAAGAACATGTATCTTTCTTAACTACATTTATTTTCTTCCCATTTCTGAGCACAAAAATTTGTTGTGTCAAGCATTTCACAAAGTTTAAGGTTAAGTGAAGATTAAGCCCATTAAGGAAACACACAAAGCTTTACAATGAGTTTATGGAGAAAAATAAAAATGACTGAAGTTATAAAAATAAGTTTTTAATAATATCCCACTTTTTTATGAAGATTAGACTCCTTTGCTCATGTACGCAGAAAGACGCACACAAAATACGGTAGGGAGAATCCCAGCACGTGCCTCTGCAGCGTGCAGAGCTGAGGATGGGATGTGTAAAGGAGAGCAAACAACATGAAAGGGGCTTTAGTAGGTGTAGTTGCAAAGGCGGGAAACAGCATACAGCCAAGAGCGGGAGGCTTGGTACAAAAGCAGTGCCGGGTGGTAATGGGATACAGCTGAAGAAGGGAACACTCGAGATGAGTATCAGAGAAGACTTCCTGGCGGTGAGAACTGCTGGATTAGAAAGAGGCCTCCCCAGGGAAGGGCGGGAAGCTCCCTCACTCAGGACACTGGAAACCGAACAGAGTCAGACAGCAACAGCCACGGTGAAGGAAGAAACCCTGCACTAACAGAGGATGAACCGGATAACCTGCAAGGCCTTTTCTATCTGGAGTCACTTTGATTACAGTAATATAATCCTTCAGGGGTATAGGAAAGGTGGTAGGGGTGGGGTGCTTTAAATTTTTGAGTGAACTTAATTCTGATGGAAGGTGCTGGATTGACATCCTAAGAGACAAAAGCTCTCTATTCATCTGAACAGCCTCGACTGAGATACGATTCCCCACTGGACTTTAGCAAACATCTCCCCAGTCCAGGCATTAAAGGAGAAGGAAGCCGTGTCCTTTCACCCCTTGACTCCTGGCTTCTCCACATAGCTTCATAACAAAGAGGTTATTAGTTTTAAACATTGGCCTTTAGATCGAGTCCCCCACTTCCCCCACCCTAACAACAAAACGCTACATTTTGAAGGGACCACATAGAATCTGTTAAAGCATCCATCTGGGAAGCATTAAAACAAGCAACGCACTTTCAAAGGATGGCGTGTGGGAGCGAGGCTTGGTCTTTCCTACTCTCTTTGCTGCACGGGTAGATGGACAGGTGGGTCGAGGGCTTTGGATATGACTCCTACATATCCTCTGCATCTAAGTCTTTAATGGGAGCTTTTAATGTAGCTCTCTGTTCCCTTTCCTTTCTTCTTTAGCTTTCACCTCCTTCCATACTTTTCCTTCCAAAGAATAGTTTTAGTCTTTCTTAAGTTTGTTTGGAACATGCCAGAATAAGGGGTCTTAGTTATAGAAAGTTCAAGTATAGACCTTGACCCACCAGACACTAAACCAGTTCAGTTAGATCTCTTGAGCACTCCTGTGCATCTCTCTTTAGTTGGTAATTTGTGATTTTCTTTACTTGAATTTTGCACAAGTAACCTCAAAGTACTGGCAAGGTTCTGTACCTACACCAAATAGCAACATTCATCCGAGACTCAGCTCTTTGATCTTCTTAGAAAAGCATGTGTAAATGTGGGTGTTTTGTTCCCTATGCCTCTTCATTGCCCGAGCCAGACATCATCAGCGTGTCCACATAGTCACCCACCCCCCGTTACATGAAGCCTTGGTCTCACTGAGTCTCCAATACAGAGAGTGTGTCTGCTTTTCTACAGTTCATGAGAGCAGAATACATGCTGCCTTTTTATTGTGCATCAGTCCATGTAGACCTGACCGCCCCCTTCTCCCATCCCCGTGGATGTAAACCTCAGAGAGTCAAAACCTTCCATCCAAGTGGTAGTATAGGAGGTGTGATCAAGCCTGCCTGGGATCTCAGCACTGCTCTCCAAACTATTAGGCATAAAAGAAAATGCCAGTATTGACAGCCACTGTCCGCCCCCAACCATTTTGTGACTGTTAACCAAATTCTCTGCATATTCCCACAATGAACACATTCAATGACTAACTTTCTGTAGAAAGTTTATCTTACACTTGAATGGACTTGTGTGAAAACAAAGCTTCACGAGTGACCCCGAAGGGTGCAGACGGTGTCCTAGCTGATGCTTGCCAACAGAGGTTGGAACTTGTTTTTCGCCTCTATGTTTAAGTAATCAAGCATCCACTCAATGAGAGAGAGAGCTGCATGTGTCAGGAAGTGGTTGTTACCTTGATTTCCTGCTCCTTCATTGCAGACAAAAGCCTGCTATATAGTTACCTCCAACTGGCGTGTGGTGTACATTGCAGACCACAATGTAGGTGAGTAATGAATCCTGTAAGAATCTGAGTGACTTGACCCAAGACCCCACTCACAAGAGAGCAGACAACCAGGAGCCTATAAACACATTGTTTTCAAGTCAGTGTAGAGCAATTTAAAAAAACGAAATTCACAGAAAAACAGAACACAGTGATTCCCCAGTGGTGAGTGATTATTTTCATGCTTAATAAGAAGCAAGTGATTCAACATATACAACGCCCAAGGGTAAGTCATGGTCAAATATAAGAAATACACCTCAATGAATAATTGCCTCCTTGTATCTGCTTACTGCCCAAAGGTCTCCTGCTCCAGTACTTGTGTATCTCCATACCTGAACCAGCTAGCAAGAGACAGTTTCCTTGAAAAAGTACCTGACGTAAACGTGTAATATAGTAGAGCGGTGATAACCTTTCCATGACCCCTGGAATAAATGTATCACTGTATCTGCAGACACTCAGCACATTGACTCCCTTGTACTTCTGACATTGCAGCCGGCGGATTATCGCTAGGTTAGTCCATCAGTCCTTAAACAGGAATGCAGTTTGCCAAGACAGCCTCTCCTGAACTACCGGACCACAGCCTTCCCAGGGTACAGCGTGACTAGCACAGCTGTGCTCTGCAGGTCAGTGCGCTCCAGCGCACGTAATAGGAGGCCGTGGCCTTGAATGCCCATGGCTGATCCACTGGCCACAGCATGGCTGAGGTCATGTCTTGGGTCTTTTACACAGAGACCACGTTCTTAGTCAAAAGGACCTGATGCCTTTCTTTATACTCAATCATTATCATGCGGTTTTTATTTTCAACTCCCTCATAAGGTGACCTTCCACTTGGATATATCTCCTCTGTAGTAAAGAAGGTCTAATTCTGCACAAATAAAGTAAGACATGGGCTGATAAAGGGTCCATGTACTACTCCAGAGCTCCTTTGCATCCACATACTGAACCCACATCAATATAACCCCATTCCAGTGTAACTTGGAATGCCAGGACCAATTCTGGGACTTGCAGGAGCTCTCAAAGGTTCTTTCAAAGCCTTCTCAGTTTGAACTCTAAGGGAATCCATGAAAGCTTATTCATAAGCCTTCCAAGATACCACTTGTCCCATGTCTTAATTTGAAAGTTCATCCCATGGAAGCCCAAGGTCATGGTTAAACTGTTTGTAGCTGGCTAATCAACATGTCACCTTCATCTCCCATTAGTGCTTAATGTAACCATCCCCACATGAATATAGTTTTTCTATATCATCTCACAGATTTCGCTATAAAATTCACTTTGCTTTGCAGAAATGGCTTTCAGACTTGTTTTCTATAGCATTGGAAGGATAAACACACACACAGTCTTCCTTCCCTTCCTTTTCAATCCACTTAGTGACTTAGAACAAACATTGTAGTTTGCTCACAGTTTTGTGGGAAGAGCTTGGCTGGGTGGTTCATCTTGTTTCCTCGTGGCATCGTCGTGAGGTAGCTGGAAATGGAGGCTCCTATGATGACACTTCATTCAAATGTTTGGCGCCTCATTGCTTCTTGGCTCCCCCCACCCCACGTGGTGCCTCCAGAGCCTCTCCACTCAGCTTGGACTTTTCATGCATGATGGCCTTGAGATGTGCTTCCTACACGGTAACTTAGAGTTGCAAGAAAGGTGCTTCCAAAAGACCCAAATGGGAGCTGCAAGGCTTCTCATGACCAGGCTTCAGAAATCTCTGAATATTGCTTCTGCCACATTCTATTAATCAGCAAGTCGTGAAGGCCAGTCCAGTTTCCAGGGGATGGGAGCAGCAGAGTCCATCTCCTGACAGGATCCTAACCTAAGGAATGGAAGGGGTCAGTGGTGGCCATCTCGGACATAAACGACCACAGAGAGTACGCCACACATCCTCCACTAATGTCACATTTTTCAAAAAAGGTGTGAAAGCAGCGCTGTTTGTGCTGCAACTTCCTACCAAGTTTTATTTTAAAAGACCTCCCTCTTTTTTCACACATAGCTACATTTATGCATAGACTTCAGATGTAAATCCATGACAGGTTGCACTTAGGCATCTATATATGAGTGACAAACATTATGCTTTACTTAGAAATTCCTCCTCGCTAATAATGTGTTATATCTAATAACAGACAACCAAGTTCTCTGTTGAACTCATTCTTCCCTGAGGACCTGAGGGCATGTCCTTCTCCAGGGCGCTCCTCAGTCCCCTCAAGTTTGTGGAAGTTCCGTTTTGCCACCAAACACATGCAGACATTATGGACTCCAAATGGTGACTCTAGCCTGCACTCAGACTGTGACCCCCGCTACACGAGTCAGCCCAGCACAGGTGCCGGCGTGCAGGAGACACCCAGCAAGTGTCAGTTCCCATCCCCCCCCCTCACCGTGTACTAAGATCTATATTAAATGTTGGATTATGATTCCCACTTACACGTGATAAAACAGGCTCAGACAAGTTAAGAGGTCAGCACAAGTTATATCACCATATGTAATGAAGTTGAAACTTGAGCCCAGGCCTTGGGACCCTTAGTTTAGAGTTCTTTCAGCTTTACTAAGGTTTATGAGTGTGCTTATGCCTTATTGAATTCAAAGATATGAAATAGAGAACAGATTCTTCAGTGAAAGGGAATGTAGCAGTAAGAAAAATGGGGTGCCAGGGTCAATGAAATAGAAGTAGTATCCTATAAAATCACACCACCCATTCACAGCATTACCTAGAGCCAAACTCATATTCGCCAGAAACAGTATTCCAGAGGATTTATTCTTGCAAAGAATAAAAAGGGTGCACTTCTTGCTTTCAGAGGAAAATATCAGTGACTCCAGGAGATAATTTTTAGCCTTGTGCTGCCCACTCCAACTCCCCTGTAATCCCTCACATCCTGCCTACAGTTAATGGAATGCAGAATTCCATTTAGCCCTGTCTGCAGATCTCCCAGCAAGACGTCATTGCTGTGTATCAGTTACTAGGTGTGGGTTTCCTTTTGCACCAGCTTGTCTGCCTTCCCAGGAATGAAATGAAGATTTCCCCAAGGAGAGAACCCAGCATCGTTGCCTCTTGCCTGGTCAGCTTCCATGGAAGGCTGGTGGCAGCCTTTGCTTCCAGCAACAACAGGCTGCGTATCCATAACAAAGGCCGCAGAAGGCTGTGATCTGGCTGTCTTCAGCGCTGTCATTTAGCCAAGACAGTTTCCAGAGCTGTGCCCCAGAGCCCTAAGCCTCTGGTGCCTGGTGGCCCTACTACTTGGCGTACACTTAGGAGTCAGCAGACAAGATGAGCCGAAGTTCCCCTTTCCTTGACTCGCCAGATCCCCGTGGCTGTGCTAAACGAAGTTACTTCCTTCATTGAAGTAGCCAGAGGACCTCTGCCAAGAGGGCCAGTGACGTTAGGCCACCACAATATATATGGCTTTGGGGGACAAAACGCATAAATACCAGAATCATGACATTTTTCATTATCCTGGGGAAATGAACAAGTGCCATCTGTTCTGTGATAACTTTATTTTAAGTTATAAAATAAAGTATACTGTACTCATTAAAGTGCACTGTACCTATTAAAATATACATGTGAAAATTCTAGAGAGAAGTATGAGAATTCTTTTCTTCTTTCCTTGAATTAATATAACTGTTCTTTCCTAGGGAAACATGCCCAGCAGGATCTGGTACAATAATAAAAGTGGCTTCAGCTGTGTAGACAACAGATTTAACGTTACCATCACCAAAGCAGGGAGGGGTAGAAGGAGAACAAACATACTATGTCTCACTATTTAAAGTAGACTGTAAAACATCAGTTGCATTTCATCTATTTTATTAACTTTAAAAATTATTGATGTTCTCTGTATTTTAAAAGTGAAAAATAACGAAATAAAAAAGGGAAAACTAAACATTATCTACAACCTTGACACAGCCACTGTGAATGCCTTGGGATGTGTATCCTTCTAGACTTTGTTGTGTGTGTGTGTGTGTGTGTGTGTGTGTAACTTTCTTTTAGCAAAAGTGAGATCCTTATAGTTCATAGTTTTCCATTTACAGTTACTAGAGTATGAATAGCTTTCAATATGAATGAACACGTAGCTACATGTCCAAATACCAGCCCACTTTAATTTCAAAAGGGCAAACCTAACTCTGAAAGAAAAGCACTTACGAACGAAGCTCGGCTTTGCCAATAGTGAGATTAGCAGATATTATGGCCTCCTGATACAATGTAGTTGGAGGTACACACACACGTTACCTGTGAAGTGTCCTTAACTGAAAAGTTTAACCTGAATGTAACCACAACAAAACACATGTCTCCATAATGCGGGCCATTCTGTAAGAAGGCGAGTCTGGATTTTTCAAAGGATTCGATGCCATGGAAAGACAGAGATAATGTTCTAGACTGAGGGGAACTGAAGGGATATAGTAGCCAATGCCACGAATGAGACTTCATTTACATTTGGGTCCGAAAAAAAGAATGATCAGAAATCTTCCAGGACAATTTAATTATGATTGTGAATTATGTTACTGAATTAATGACATTTTTCTTAGGTGTGGAAGGGGCATGCTGAATGAAGTATTAAGAGATGAAGCGTCCTGATATTGGGAGCCTACTTTCAGAAGGGTTAGCAAAAGGGAGGAATGTACACATACACACACACAGAGAGGGAGAGAAAGAGAGGGTATGACAGACAGTGGTTAACAGGCATTCATTGCATTGTTCTTCCAAATTTTCTGTGGGTGAAAAATATTTCAAAGTAATATATATTTACATTTACATATAAGAATATATTTGTATATATCACATGCTTATAAACTATATAATACACACATTTTCATCCCATCAGGTTTAATGACTAAATATTATTCTATTATATGAGTTTGATAATCTATTTAATGAATTCCTGATTTTCAACACTTCATTTGTTCTAATTTTTAACTAATAAGTTTTCAAGGCAATTCTTGTAGTTGCTTGCACTTATTTTAAATTATTTATTTAGGATAGATCCCTAGAAGCAAGTGCTCAATGATGGTTACAGACATTTTTAAAGTTTTTGGTACTACCACCTACAACACAATTGATTCAGCCCTAAACATTTCCTGTGGCCCTCCAGCCCCAGGACCTAATAATTCTTTTTAAGATGATTAAATTTGTCAAATGAAAATCCTTCTATTATTGATATTCTTCTTCCTGAGTTCTTCTTCAAATCAGTGCTCTCGGTTTCTAACAACACCTAATAATTTTTTCATGCACTACCATGGACTTTTTAATCTCAACCAGAAACTGCTTTAATTGTAACCTGAAGTCACTCTGTAGAACTTAGGAATTGTTGGTCCCTTTCATGTGCTGCCCATCTGTTCTAACAACGTCTACCTTTATTATTGGCAGCAACACATGTTGGTCATTGTCCCCTACAAATCTGACAGCACACTGGCCCAGTCAGAGGCCAGACTGATCGGTGTGTCATCGCCATTGGCCTTGTGTGAGACAGCCTCTCTGGGGGCCATGGAGTCTGTGTCCCACCCTGGAGATATCACAGCCTTAACCCCCACCCGAGGGCTCATCTTCTAACGCTCACTATGTGACACACACATCGCTAAGATAACACTGATTAAGCTGCCCAAGCCAAACCTTAGCCAGGCTCAAAGCTGTTCCTAACAGGTCTAGTCCATTGAAAAGGTCATGCTTACCGGGCTATACCTTCGGATACAGCCAATTCACTTCTCTCTCTCTCTCTCTCTCTCTCACACACACACACACACACACACACACACTTTCTCCACTCTTGAGCATGTGAAGAATATTTTCCAGGACCTCACTTTGGCTAAGTGACCAAAAAGGAAAGGAAAGTTCAGAAAAATAGACATAATCCTTTTATGTAGTATATTTTCTGCCACTAGAAGTAAAATAGTTCTGCCCAAGAATCTAAGCAAAAACTGTTTTATCTGGATCCCTTTCAAATAATCATAATCAAGAAAGCTTCAAATAACTACAATAAAAGTTACCATTTATGGAAGCATCGAGATAATCTCACGCCTGCTTCATGCTTCTCACCAGTTGCAGGATCAATATTTTCTGTTACTGGTTCTAATAGATTCTTAACCCAGATCACGTTGACTAATAACAGAGAGTTCATCCAAAGAAAACAGAGAATGAGTTACAGTGAAACTCTTAATCCCTTTCCAGGGCAATTGTTTTTCTTAGGAGCTCATGGGAGATCAGAGTTCCAGGCCTTCTTTGCAGTGGTTTTGGCTGCTCCTCTCACACTGAAAACACCCTGCCCTGCCACCTCCATTGACTCATGTGCTACAACACAAGACTTCCTAGATTCAGAGCCGTGGTGGAATTTTCCTTAGAGCGAGGGAGCATATGAAGAGCACAGAGGAAACGTGGGTCCCCGAATGATGCGCGGGAGGCCTGGATCACCTGCACCAACTCTGTAGCTATATAACAATCTCATAATGTCTTGGAACCATGGATGCTACTTTCATGCTGGGGCTGTCATAATTCAAGCCCACAAAGCTCCTGTGTACAGTGGGTGGACAACTTTAAATTACAGAAGTTCTATAACGTTTATTATTTTGATGCACATTCATTCAGGGTAGAGTATGTACTACATGGAGATGGTTTTCTGGTCTATTTTAAAGAAAAGGTCAACTAGACCCAAGAGGAGTTGTATTTTGGGCTACCATTCAGCTATAAGTAAAAAAGAAAAATTTTAGTGCCAAAATAAAATCAAAACTTTTAGCATTAAAAATATTTTAATAAAGTATGTGCTATTACCTGTGTCATACAAAACCAAATGATACGCACACTGAATAACTTTAAAGGACCTCAGAGGGACATTTATTTTGCTTATTAGGTCATTGGTCAGGGAGTGCATATTCTGTGCCCTCCTGCCAGGGCTGATGTATTATCTGGCCGGGACCAAGGGTCTGGAGTCAGGCCACAGCAGAAACAGCACCCAGCCACTCCACTGAACAGCTCTGTGATTTGGGAGCACGTGCTTTACCACCCTGAGCCTCTTTCTTTATCTGCACAATAGTCATTAGAATTGTTCTTTATGCGTCTAGTGGTTAATTTTTATTAAGAACTAACACTTTTGCCCGAATTGGGGGTAACTCTCAAAGACTACCCCAACTGCAGAACTTCCAGTAGGAGTAGCCAAGGCTTGCATTGCAAAAGCATTGTAATTCAGTGTCCCTTCTCTCTGAACCCTGCTTTTTTTTTTTTACCTCTCAAAGGTGTTGTTGCCAAGAGCCCTTCCGAACACACCTGCTGTACACAAATCTCAGAGTTGCAGAGTCCCTTTCCGAGGAACCCAGAGTAGGACACGGCTCTTCCATAAATGTGTAGGAAACAGTGTGTCACAGAGATTCATAAGGCTACATATATACCTTCCAAAAGTCATCAATACCAAAGTAAAAAACAAGAAAACCTTGGTGATTTGGTTTCTAGCTCTCCCAGCACCTTCTGTTATGGAACCTTAAGTAGAGAAACCTAAGAAAATATGACAACTTCTGCTCTTAGTTGGTGCTCCCCTCTCCCAGAAGCAATTTCAGCGATCACTCTTCTCTCTAGATTTGTCTCCCTTCCCCATATCACTGTTGCCTGCTTTATCTTCCAAATATGCAAACCACGGATATGATGGGATCTTGGATCAACTGCAAGCATGGATTACACGCCTGGCTCTTGGCAACACCTACTCTGTCTTTATTTCTCACTCAAGCTCTGCTTGCCAGAACCAATCCAATGTCCTCACTGTCTGGGTCCTCAAATAAGTATCAGAGAGCTACCCAACAGCAGGAATGGAAAGACTTCAAGGCCACTTGAACTGACTCAAGGAATAAGTGCCTCAAACACTGAGTATAAATTCCTTTCTTAAAAGAACACCAAAGAACTCCCAAGTGGCGCATAAAACACTCTCTTTGGAAATGGAGCCCTTCGGACTGTATCTACCCTAGGACATTACGTCCCCCATTTTACTGCTAGTTTCTCTCTATTCCCTCTGAAATCAGGTTCTATCAGCTATCCAAGAAAATGATGGAAATGTCTCCAAGGTGTGGCTAATATTTAACTTCACTACTGCCTCTACATTTCTAAGGATCCCAAGTACCTCAGCCCAAGTTAGGTGACAGCAGATATTGACCATCCAGGCACTCTGTGCCCCTGCTGCTGACTTGCTGTGGCCCAGCCGTGGTTTTCCAGGGAAAAGTGAAAACCAGTGTAGAGATGAGGACGAGCTCCCTCGGCAGAACAAGGCCTTAGAAACCCGTGAGTTGTCCGCTGAGCTCTCAAGCTCTGGGCTCTAAAAGAGCACGAACACTGACAGATTCAACTTGTTTTTAAAGGATCTTAGAATAACCCACTTTTAAATAGATGTCACTATGATATGGTCTTCATTTTGAAAGTGCTTCTGTGAATACCGACTTATTTTTCCTGCTTTTCTTGCTATCCCAAAAGGGAGTTGTCCCGCTGAACTCGCTTCATGACTGAGTCAGAACCGCCCAAGGAGTAACACAGATGTCTTATTGGATGTTTGCCCCCATAAAGTCAAACAAAGAAACTCCAATATTTCTAGCTTTTTTCTGATTTGAATTAGTCTCTCTCAACAGATTTCTTAAAAGATTATTAATTTTTAAATTATTTCTAATCATTAATAAAAGAAACCTATGTGTGCTTAAGTGCACAAGATATTAAATGTTTGTGTTGTATACAAATCATGGCACCTCTTCGAATAAAGTAAATACTTTCTACCTCTTCATGAGGCTCATTTTCCTAATTTGCCAGTGCAACATGATTTTAAGTGATAAGCAAAAAACAGTTACTTGAGTGAGTTTGAATAAGACTGAGGGGCCATTATTATTTTGTTTAAAATCACTTCATGATTAAGAATCATAACTGGCATATAAGCTAAGAGTGGCTTAATAAAATTAATTTTTATATGGATGGGTTTAAACTACATGTGATTCCCCTTCATTTAGATGGAACCTAACAGCAAATGGATGTTCCTGAATGTTTCTATTACAATTTGCTTCTGGTTTGGCCAGAAATGGGTATAAAATTTTTTCTTGATTTCTCTCCAAATCCTCTCTATGTAATTTATAAATCATTAAAAATTAAATAAATATTAGATAGTTCTGATTCTGATACATGTGAATTGATTACATGTACAAGATTCACATTTCTTATTCTTGCTAATATCTGTTCATGTTACAGCAATTTTTAGAATAATAAACATTGCATTGTTGAATGGAATCTTGTGTCCCTAGTTATTTTTAATTAGGAAAAACTTAGAAGGAAATAAGTTTGAAATAACTGTTATCCTCCCAACCACTCCTGTAATCACATGCTCATAATTATAAGAAAATGCTCTTAAAACCAACACGGACAGATGTCACACATTTTAAATGGAAATACTAATTAATTGACAGTAAATTTAAATCTGTGCTTAAACTATACCTCTGAGGACAGAGCTATAGAAAAAAGGCAGGTTTGGAAAGTTTAAATAGCTCAAACGGGTAATTGTAAAACCTTTTAAAAATATTACCTGTAGCTAGAATTATGTGTTTAATTCTGCACCCAGGATATAAGCTACATAGTGGTGTCTAACTGAGCCATCACGGCACAGCAGAAAGAACAATAGAATAAAAGTCAGGGACATGGGAACATGACAAGGGATCCTTCGATGAACAAGTTGCAAAAGTTGCTAAGTTATTTAACTGCTCTGGGTCTTGCTTTCCCGTAATTACCAAGGTCTCGTCCTGTTCCAACATTCTGCTACTCTCTATTCATTTGATAAATCTCACTGAGCAGCTATTAAATGCAAATTTGTTTTGTGGTGATGATTTGTTACATTGCCCTTGTGTAATATGGTACAATGCCAAATAGTATGTACTCATATAATACTTCACTTTGTACATCATCTCCTTTAGTATAGCCCTGTTGAGATAGACAGGTCAAGCGTCACCAAGCTCATTTTTGAGTAAGTAGACTGAGCCATAGAAGAACTGATTCATTCAGCTCCAGCACAGCTGGTAACAGAATTAATTCAAGAATTCAGGCCTCCGGAGCACAAGAGAATAGCTCCTCTACTTGAGCAATCTTCGCACAAATGAAAGAGCCTGGCCATATTACTGTTCTCTTGTTTTTGTCCAGTAAGAATATCCTGCATCAGCTGCCCACAAGTTTTAGGAAAGCTACTTACAGTTATCTACACAGGGTTTGAGATCAGGGCTGTGGCTCGGTCCCAGCCTCTCCACCAACATCCTGGATGCCCTGAGCTAGTGACCCATAGAATAAAGATCTACATCCTTGAGGACACTCTTGGCATTAGGCTGCATTACTCTGTGTATGTGTGTGTGTGTGTGTGTGTGTGTGTGTTGTGAGGGGAAATGTCTGTGGAGTCCTTGAACTCAGGAGGGAAGGGGAGATAAAAGCTATAAACTACAAATAGGCTCCTACTGAAGTTTTTTCAACAGAAAAGGTGAGGTTTCCAATCCTTGCTTTCTCAAAGCCATTTTCCCTAAGGTCTCTTAGTTATCAAGGATACAATAAGATCACTAAGACCACCATCATGTTTATTTTCATATTATATTCCCCAAATGGCAGAACTGGTATCAGATTCCTGGAGACGTTCTAGGGAGGAGAATAACAGGAGAATTGCAAATGCCTATACAGGCACTAAAATAAATATTCTATGTGCTTTTCATATGTTGGAAATTTCAAAAAAAATCAAACTTTTTTTATAGCAAAACATGTCAACAAGAAAATTCTCTAGAATTTATATTTAAGCTCAGATTTATTAACCAGACCCCAACCCATACTTTCAGCCTATTCTGATCATATTCTTTTCATGCTCCCTTCTTCAACTCCGAGGGGAGAAACTGATCAAACGCATTCTGCACAGACCTCTGCGCCCACAGAGTCAGCCTCCAGCTGCCGTCCTAACCTCCCAAACTCCCAGACCAGCTCCAGTTTCCAGAAGTAGAGTGGCTGTTTTTGTCCAGAGGGACACCTCAGGCACACCCACTATTTTCAGCTTGCCTAACTTTCGCATCTCTGTCTTATAATCACTGACACCATTTTTCTGTTGAACCACACTCTCGGATTAAAAGGATTTCTCTCAACTCAGGGAACGTGTATAAAGGATCTACGGATGAAGGCAATGGGTTATATGGGGGGAGTATTGAATGTGGGAGGTGGGGGGTGGGTAGGGCAAGGGAAAGTAATGGAGGAAATGGGGACAACTGCAGTTAAACAACAATAAAAAATGCACTTTAAAAATAAGGATAAGTTATTCAAAGAAAAGGTAAAATAAAATAATACAAATACCATTCACCTATAAAAAATTAAAATTAAAATTAAATGAAAGGATTTCTAATACTCCTAGAAAAAACCTCCCTTCAGTACTCTTCCACCTCCCTCCCTACACCATGGTTTTTTCTTCATGCTCATTACTGCATTACAACAGTTGCCTGATTTCTCTGTCAAGGTCCTGACAATGATGAGGTACCAGAACATCATCAGGTTTTCAGTTGGGAAAAAATTGGCTTGATGTAGTCTGTATGTGAAGGGTTTGGCAGATGAAATTCAGAAATGCTGCCAATGAGGCAAATGTTTAATCTTGGAGAAAGCCCTTCACACAAGTGCAGTTGACGTAGAGGAAAGGAAACCACAAAAACAACAGGGCCACAACATTAAAGGCTGGTTTACACACACCAAAAGAAGAGGAAATTCAGGGCTGACTTCCACCTCCCCTCTTATAATTCATCCCAACAGAATGAACTATGCAGATGGTATTTTCTCTACAAGACCGCAAAAAGAGCAAAAATTTCAAAAGCAGATGAACACGAATGTAGTAAAATTTCTGGTTATTCTTTGCACTTCGGTAGTTTTCTTTCATCTATAATTTTCATAACACTTTGCAACAATTAGTTTCCCCATTTGATAGCTGGGGAACATGAGATATAGACCAATAAAGCAGTTCCTTCAAACATAGAAATCAGAGGCACAAATTCAGGTACAACTTTTTTTTTAACAAGTTACTGTAAAAGTCACTTTCTTGACAGCATGCTTTTCTCAAAAGACCAATTGGCTTTCATTTAAAAACATTCAGTCAGTCAAATAAATAGAGTATAATATACATTGTTTTGTTGTACTCTGAACAATGTATTTTAAAGTAAATGTTATTTCATTTAAATACAATAATTGGAAAATTATTCAATGATACTTCTTTCCCTTTACCAACTTACCTTCCAGTTCTAACAATTCAATAAATTTGCAAGGCATATTCATATCTAGTTATTCTGAGAATATTTTTAAAATTTTAGTGGGGCAAAATTCTCATAATTCTTTGCCCTAAACCCCTAATACAGGAAAATAACTTCAATATTTCAGATAAAATTTATATCTATTTAAACAACTTTCTGTGTGTACACATTGAAAGTTTCATTTGGTTCGTTCTAAGTAATGTTTAAAATTATACCATGATAAATTGTGAGGGAGCGCCTCCCATCCACCCCAACATCCTTTCCACCGCCTTTTCTATTAAATGTGTCATCATCATAATCTAAATTTTCTGAATCAACCCACCAAAGTTATACCAATAAAAACTGCACTCAAGTCAGAGCTTCCAGGATCCAAGCCTAACTTGGAGAGAGATTCATCCAGAGTGGCTACGCGCAGCACAGCTAGAAGAGAACTTGGGTAACATCCAGGAGGGAGTCAAGAGCGTAGCCAAGAAACTGCCAAGGCTGGCCTAGGGAGGCAAAGCAAGACTGGTAAAAGGGAAAATGTGAAGTGAGGTCAAAGGCAAAAGGCAGAGACAGACAAGAAAGTCTAAAGGCTCAGGAGGTAAACCCTCCGTATGGAACAGGGCAGGCCAGTGAAGAAGGGAGAATAAGGGTGGGAACGATGAAAAGACTCTGACGTTCCCACTTCAGTGGAGTCAGATGGCTAAATGTGGCACAAAAGAACCAGTCATGCAGGTCCAGGTGAGTCCAAAAAAGGAACCCTGAAAGAAAGTCAGGTGGAGACTAATAACCACTCACATGAAACTTTAGAAACAAAAAAAAATTGCTGCTGATTCTCAATGAAGAATAAAGGTAAAATAAGGACATTTTAAAAATAAGAAGAAAACCACTCACAGACATTCTTCAGAGGAATTCTGAGGGTGTTCTCCAGGCAAAAGGAACTGGTTTGAGGTAGAAAGATGAAGATACAGAAAGGAATAAAGAGCATCAAAAAAGGTATGTTGGTGAGTCTAAATCATTATTAACTGTGTAAAATAATAATGACAATGTTAGAGTTAAGCTCAAACTCAAAAAAAAAGCACAAGATTCAGGGTCTGAGATAAAACTGGAGAAGAAACTGAGATAAAACTCTCAAGAAGGATGGTAAAGGGAGATCAGGATAAAAGCTGTATTGGAAGAAGAAAGAAATTAGATTGGAATGGTGTGACTCAAGATACAAGCCCACCTTGAAGACTTCACAACCGTATCTCTAGAGTTTTCATCATGAGGTGAGAATGACTGGATTACCCAGCAGAGACTTTCATCTGCACATGGCTTGTCGTGACTACCAGCTGAGTAAGTTACTGCTCTCTACCCCATGTCCTGCAGCCTAGAGCAGCGGAGAACACTCAGTTTAACCCACAGAAGTGTTCTGCTTTGACCTACTCCTGAGAGTTGGAGGTAAGCCTAGACGCTCAGAGCAGTGTTTAGCCTCAAAGCAAAATATAAAGAGCCACTCATTCCCCTAC
This sequence comes from Sturnira hondurensis, assembly GCF_014824575.4. NCBI lineage: Eukaryota > Metazoa > Chordata > Mammalia > Chiroptera > Phyllostomidae > Sturnira > Sturnira hondurensis. The sequence goes on along the minus strand of NW_028077105.1, from coordinate 11,685,310 downwards.
CGTTTTTCTGCTAGACATCTAGAATCTAGCCCAGAACACAGTCCTGTCTGCTGGCCCCACTCCAGTATGCCAGCTCAATGTTTCCCAAGATTCACTCCAGACCTTGCCCGAAGACGTACTTCTCCAGGTGATGAGTCTTGTAAATTCTCAGGGAAGCAGAATGAAATTGGGACCGCACAGTTCAGCTCACTCATATTCTCCCAGAAGCCTCTGTCACGCAGTGGCAGTATTACCCTTTCTCTAGCTAGGTTTGTGCTTGCTACAGAGAGTTCCAGAACTAAGTGATATATTGTGTTGGGATACATATGGTATCCATATAAAGAAAAATAAGAGAATGTTCGAAACTACAAAGGATTAATGATTAACTTTGGGAGGCAGAAAAAATGGATTGATTTTTGGGGGGAGGCAGAAAAACAGGAATCACAACAGCTCTTAAGGTACTGGAAATGTTTTTATTTCTTAACTGGGTGATGAATAGTCAAGTGTTCATCTTAATATAAATCTTTACATTGTTCCTATATTCTACACACAATGAAAAATAAAAGAAGAAAGGTGACATAGTTGCTGTACACTTCCATTTCTAAGCCAAACTATCAATATCTGCTATTTCCCTGCCCTTCTCCAGAACCCCGCTACCACCATGGTCCAAAACAGCACCATCTCTTGCCTGGAATATTAAATAGTTGCCCGATCTGTCTCTCTGATTGTACCCCTGTCTGCCTACATTGTGTTCTCCACACAAAAGCCAGACTGATCCTTTTAAAGCCTGAGTAGGATCTTGTCACTACCCTGCTCATAACTTCCAAGGTTCCCACCAAACTTAAAGAAAACTGGCAGTTCTTACTTACCAGGGGCTGCACGGCCCCAAATAGCCTGCCCCTCTTACCACTCAGCCTTCCCCTGCTGGTTCAGCACTTCCAACTCTAGCCACGCCGGCCTCCTTGCTGCTCCTTGAACCGACCCAGCACACCCCAGTCCCAGAGGCTTGCTCTCTCACCTCCAGACATCCACAGAGCTCGCTTTTCAGTTCACTCAAACTTCAGATCCAGGACTTCTTATCAGAAAACCCTTTCCTAAAACGCTTTCCATTTAAATATTCTTCCCTTGACCTGCTTTATTTTTCTTATTAGAACTTATTAACAAAAGATACATGTATTTATTTGCTTATTTCGGTATTATCTTTCCCCCTTAACTAGAATGTAAGCTTTATACGACAGAAACTTTGTCAGTTTTGTTCATTGTTGAATAGTCCATGGCAACATAGTAGGAATCCTTTTAATAGTTGTTGAACTAATAAAGGGTAATCCTTTGTTTATCCACTTTTAATCCCAGCCAAATTCCCCACTGAGTCCTACGTGTACTGGGCTTTCTTATTGTCAGCTCAGGTTCCTAACAAACGATCCCTGGAAGTAGAATGATGGCATGTCAAAGTGACTGGAAGTCACTTGGGCAAAAATTCTGAGTTCATAAAAGAAAGGGGATATAAAGACACCGGTGAACTTTGAAAAGCCCAAATCTGGATTATACATTTACAAATAAAAATAAGCAAAGTAGAAAAGTATAATTGGAGAAAATGAATACAATTATGGGCCATGCTGGTCTACTCAAATTGGACTAAAGTCAGTTTGAATCCACACTTCTAGAGAAAGAAACCATGTAAGGTGCAGAATAGGAAAATAACACTGTCAGCTATACCATACCAGTAACCACGTTTAATGACTATGAAATAAATGGGGAGAAGTGTAGGAAAAGGCATTTGAGATCTAAGTTGCTACAAATTTTGATTGAAATCTGGACTATTGAAAGTAAATAAAGTGAATTTTAAGAAAATAATTCACAGTCATATTGGGAAAGAAAATCAAAGTTAATGCTACTTCAAAATATATTGCCACATCTGTTTTCTGTATTTTTGTCTCCTTCCAACAATGGTAAAATGGACCTTTTTCTCAAGTACAGATAAAAAATTCTCCAAAATCAGCCAATGTGTGTATTAGACTGTGAAACAAGTCTCATCAAATATAAAAGGACTGAAATCATACAAAGTATGATGGCCACAATGAAACTACATTAGAAATCAATAACAAAAGGAAATTTGGGAGATTTACAAATATATGAAAATTAAGCAACATACCTAAATAACCAGAGTCAAATAAGAAGTCACAAGGGAAATTTTAAAGTGCTTTTAAATGAATGAACATATAATAAAACACAACATACCCAAATGTGTGGGATGAAATAAAAGCAGCACTCAGAAGTAAATTTATAATTGTAAATGCCTACACTAAAAAAATCTCAAATCAGTAACCTACTCTTCTAACTCTAAAAACTAGAAGAGGAAGAGCAAATGTAACCCAGAGAAGAAAAATGAAGAAAATAATATGAGCATGGAAATAAATAAAATAATTTAAAAAATAGAGAAAATCAATGAAACCAAAAGTTGGTACTTTGAATGTGTGAACAAAATTGGCAAACATTTGTGTAGAGTGACCAAGAAAAAGGGAAAAGACCCAAATTACTGAATGAGAAATGAAAGAGGGGTATATCATCAGTCTTACAGAAGTAAAAAGAATTATAGAAAATATTATGATAGCCCTAGCCGGGGGCTCAGTTGCTTGGAACATCTTCCTGTACACCAGAAGGTTGAGGGTTTGATTCCAGGTCAGAGCACATGCCTAGGTTGTGGGTTCAATCCCTGGTTGGGATGCACACAGGAGGCAACCAATTGATGTTGTTGCTCTCTCACATCTCTCTCTCTCTCCCCCTCTTTCAAATCAATAAACATATCCTCAGGTGAGGATTTTTTAAAAAAGAAATACTATGATAAGTCAACAACCGATGAGGTCTGTCCAGAAGATATACGGCCATGTAATATGAAAAATAGAGACATTTGTTGGAGAAGATACAAGAAACATTGTACATAGGACAATGACACCTTAGTCCCCTTCAAAGTAGGCACCTTAGGACCTCACAGAATTCTCCTAATCACCATCAGCTGCCTTGTCAGATTTCCCTGAATGTCATCAAAGATCTGAAATCTCTTCCCTTTCAAAGGTGATTTTAGTTTTTGGAAAAGCCAAAAGTTGCAGGGCACCAAAGCTGGGCTATAGAGTGGCTGAGTCACTTGGGTGATTTGATGTTTCACCAAAAAACTCTGCATAAGATGTGATGCATGAGCAGGCACATTGTCATGATGAAGCTGCCAATTACCAGTTGCCCATAGTTACAGCCTTCTGAATCATCCGAATAGTTTCTACAGTGGAAAGTTCAAGCTCAATACATAATTTTATGCAGATTTGTTGCTCTACTCACTAAGTCATTTTGACTGTGACAGCCACACAGTATGTATGCTCACTCAATAGCATCTACCACCCTCACTGACTAGTAAAGTGAAGTCATCATTGTTCACACATGTGCATTCCAGTCCACTCTCCTTGGCTTCCAGGTTACATCGATGTCATGCATACTGTTCTTGTTATTTTAACAATGGCTGGACTTTTTCTGGATAGACCTCGTAGGTAAAATGGACAAATGACTAAAAAGACACAGTCTACATAAGCTGAGTCAGAAAAAAAATCTGAATAGACCTATAATCAAGAAACTGAATTAATAATCAAAATACTTCCCACAGACCCTAGAACATAATGACCTTATTGAAGAATTCTACCAAATGTTTAAAGAAGAGAATTAACATGAATCATTTATAAACTCTTCCAAAAAAATAGAAAGGAGGGACATTTCCCAAATAGTTCTGTGAGGCCAGTATAACCTGACACCAAAATTGGACAAAGATATCACAAGAAAAGACAACTATAGACCAATATATAACTCATAAATACAGATGCAGAAGTGAGATTTATCTGAGGAATGTAAGAATGTTTTAATATATCAAAACCAATCAACGTAATATAACATATTAATAGAATAAGGGACAAAAACACATGACCATTCAATAGACATAGAAAAGTATCTGGCAAAATCCAATACCCTTTCATGATAAAAACAAAACAAAACTCAGAAACTGCCTCAATTAGATAAAGTGCATCTATGGAAACTTAACTGTAAAAGACTAAAAGCTGTCCCCCTAAAGTCAAGAAAAAACTAAAAACTTCCACTCCTGCCACTTGTATTCAACACTGTATTGGAGATTCTAACTAGGCCCATCAAATACGAAATCTGAAAAAGAAATATGATGCATCCATATTGAAAACTGTTTGTATTTTCAGGTTACATGATTTTATATATAGAAATCCTGAGAAATTCACATGCACCAAGAAACCCATTAATGCTAATAAATGAGATCAACAGGCTTGCAGGACACAAGACCAATATAAAATCATTGTATTTCTATATACTTATAATAAACAATCCAAAGATAAAATTAAGAAAATAATTTTAGAAAGAATAAAATACTTAGGAACAAACTTCACAATAGAAGTATAAGACATACACATTGAAATACAAAATACATTATTGAAAGAATATCTAAATAAATGGGAAGACATCACATGTTCATGGGCTGGAAGGATTGAAATTGTTAAGATAGCAATACTCCTCAAATTAATCTACGTCTACGGATTCAACACAATCCTTATTTAAATCCAAGTTGCCTTTTTTTTGCAGAAACTGACAGGCTAATCCTCAAATTCATAAGAAAAATTCAAGAGACTCATAATAGTCAAAACAATCTTGAAAAAGTTAAAAAGTTGGGGAATTTCCATTTCCTAGTTTCAAAGGTCCAGTACTTGCCATAAAGCTACAGTAACGGAGAAAGTGTGGTGCTGGCATAGGACAGATGTACAGATCAATGGAAGAGAGTAGAGAGCCCAGAGATGAATTTACACATTTATGATCACTTGACTTTGACAAGGGTGCAAGATTGTTCAATGGGGAAAAGAACAGGCTTTCCAGCAAAAGGCACTGAGACCACTGGGTTTCCACTTCCAAAGAATGAAGTTGGACCCTGTCTCACATTACATACAAAATTAGCTCAAAATGGGTGAAAGACTTACATGTCAGAGCTAAAATTATCACATTCTTAGAAGAAAACATGGGACTAAATCTTCATGACTTTGGATCAAGAAGTAATTTCCTCGATCTGATACCTAAAGCACAAACAACCAAAGAAAAAAAATAGACAAACTGGACTTCATCAAAATGAAAATGTTTCTATGTTAAAGAAGGTTACTATCAAAAGGTGAAAAAAGTAAATCACGAGTTGGAAGAAAATACTTACAAATCATATATCCGAAAAGGCTCTGGTTTTCCAAATATATAAGAAAGATTTATAACTCAATGATAAAAGACAATTAGCCCAATTAATAAATGAGCAAAGGATCTGAATAGACATTTCTCCAAAGAATTTGTATAAATGGCCAATAGGCACATGCAAAGATGCCTCATATCTTCAGTCATGAGGGCAGTGCAAATGAAAACCACAAAATACCACTTTATAACCAGCAGGGGGTTATAATGAAAAAGACACATAACAACAGGCGTTGGTGAGAATGTGGAGAGACCGAAACATTCATACACTACTGGTGGCAACGTATGATGATGCAGCCACTTCAGAAAGCAGTTTGGCATATAGCTGAATATATAGTTATCCTATGGCCTAGGTATACCCACTCAAGAGAACTGAAAATGTTCGCACAAAAACTTACACACGAATGTTCATAACAGCATCATTTATAACAGCCAAAAATTAGAGACAATGTCCAACAACTGAGAGGTTAAACCCACGTAACATATCTATACACAGTCATGAAAGGAAATGAAGTACTGATGCATTCCACGGTATTGATGAACCTCTACAGAAGCTGATCACAAAAAGCCACAGATCATAGAATTCCATTCATGTGAAATGTCCGGAACACACAAATTCATAGTGACAGAACGTAGAGTAGTGGCTGATTGGGCTGCGGGTGGAGTGGAGGTAGGGAGTAAATGCTAGTTGGTAGAAGGTTTCCTTGGGCATAACAGAAATGTGTAATACAATAGTGGTGATGGCTGTCCAACTTTCAGAATATATTACAAAGCATTGAACTGTACACCTGAAAAGGGTGAATTTTATGATACGTGAAATGAATCTCAATATTAAAACAATCTGAATCTGGGGAGTAACAAGTTTTGTAAAATGAACTCTATCCTGGGGTGTTACAGGCATAATGAGGGTAAAAATGAATGAGGACAGGCGGAGGTACAGTGCCAGGAAAATGACCAAAACCAACATTTTTTCCATTGGGCAGAAATAGCCTTATGCATCATGACAAGGCGGTTAGTGGCTGCTTCTAGAACTGATGCAGACTGTGAAAAATGAAGTGCCTAGTTCTTGGATATGTCATTCGTGGCTTTAAGACCAAGAAATAGAGCAAGGTGTTTCAATTCCTAGATCACATTTTTTAATTAAGCAAACAAAAGTGATGAGATAGTTGTATTTAATTTAAAATCTGCAATCAGGCCCTCTAGCCACAGACCCCTTCCCCTGTTCTAGTTACCACAGTCTTTCGGGCTGAGAGAAAAGAGCATGCCACCAAAAAAGAAAAAGTGAAAAATGACATTACATTTGAAAAAATCTCTACTTTGATTTAAAAGCAATAAAACTTGCCATACTTTCATACTTTTACCACAGAAAAAATACAAATACATTTCAGGATAGTAGTGATGTCCAAAGAGGAAGAAGGGAGGGAGCAGGAATTGGGGGGAAGGGATAAAGTGGGGGGTTGGGGAGGAGACTAACTTTAACAATATGTTTTTATAAATACAAAGCATTAAAGAAAAGTATTTACATTTGTTTAATTTTATATAGTAATAGATACAGCATTTTGTTTTAGTTTCAGAACTATTTGACATGTTTGAAATACTTCAAAACTTAAAAACCAATTTTTAAATTATTTGATATTTAAAATACGATCTTTGTCACTGTAACAATAGTTTCTCAATGTGAACACATTTTATGCTTTTAAAATTTTTTCTGGTTATAGTTAATAAGCACTGCTATCAGCTGGTAGGAAGTTCTTAATAATACATTTGATTAGTCATAAAACATTTATTCAGGTCCTACCATGATACCACGTTCCAAGAGCTATCAATGGTGCTCGCAAGACAAAGGTAAATAAGACGGTCTCTTTTCTCAGAAAGCCCTTGTTCTAGTGGGTAATTCAGACCACTGGATGGATAACCCCAATACCATTTAGTAAGTGCCATGATAGATAATATGTACAAGAGGCAAGGACTCAGAAAAGGGAGTGGAAAAAGATCAGTCACATGTACTCCCCAGTCATTCCTGGGGAGTTAATAAGCACTGGCTACATTGAGCCTGGAGGAAGGGAAGGAGAAGCCAACAAAAAACTGTTTATTTTATCTAGCACAGTGACATCATCAAATGTAGGCCACAAAACTATAATTTTTGCCTCTGTAATTTTTAAAGCTTTAATTTTATGCAGTTATTCCAATCAAAGGCATTTAGCTAACTATGAAGTTCTGCCTACTTGTACTAAGGAAACTTCTATACTAGCATTTATTGTTTACTACATGGAAGTCATTGGGCATGGATTATTTCATTAAATCTCTATGATGTCTCCGGAAGATAGGTGCTGTTCTTATTCTCATTTTACAGATGAGAAGACTGAGTCATAGAGTAAATAGAAAATTTGTCTGAGCTTGCAATTTCCTTCAAAAAAGCCCTTCACCATCTATTCATACTGTATCAATGTCAGTTATATAAGGGAAAAACGAAATATCCATAGAACCCTCTATTAGCACAGAGAGAATTTTTATCATAATGTTTGAAATTCCACCTAATTTTTAAGATGAAAAAGCCCTTGAAATTATCTGGCTTAGTATATCTTAGCGACAGAACGCTTGTATGTTTAATCTGTAATAAGCTACCTGTGCAAAGGGAAATCAGTCTGATAGCATCAGTCTTCCGTGATCAAACAACTGGATTCGGTTCTGGTCAGTCCACATGGTCTGCTCAGGACTCTCAACATGACCGTGACTGATGTTCAGAAAGAGCCCACTCTGAGACCTGCTGGCTGTTTAAAAAAATAATAACTCACAGGATCCAGTTCCTCAGTGGTGTTTGGACTTGGATACACAGTGCCATTGACAATTGGCAGGGTGTTACAAAAAAGGGAAAAGGAAGGAAGAAAAGGCATGTATTCTTTAATAGAGATCAGCTGTTGAAGAGACACTTACCAGAATGCCTTTGTTCCCCAGGCTGGGAGGATTTGCCACAGATTCACCAAACAAGAATGCAAGCAGTGTTGCACGGATTTAAAAAAAAAAAAAACTGTTCCTCAAAAACTGCCCAGGAGGCCAGGAGGCCAGGAGGCCAGGAGGCCAGAGAGACAGAGCAGAGGATGATGGTCCCAAAGGTTCTCCAACATTTTCCAGACTCAGAGGAGATCAGGGGCTTAGCTTCAGGGCTGCCAAGGGACACAGGACGGTTGTCATGTAAATGAAACCTGAAAAAATGGGCCGCACTACTATATTTTTATTGTTTTAATGGGTTTCAGTTCACATCTGAGCTAAGAGGGCTCCTGAGTTTCTCAGTGACTCAGCCACCTGATGGACTACCACACACCTACCAGGACTCGCCCTATCCCACTAAGTGTGAGAACAAATTTGGTTGATTCTCCTCCAGTGAGATCTTGGCAATCACACAGCAGGTTGTGCCTCCCACACAAAAGTGTTTCCTTGTACCATACTTCAGCAACCTTTGCTTCAACCCTTTGCTTCCACCCCTCTTGCCTTCCTCAGACACTATGTTACATATGAATTGCTTTAGGTTCATGAGACTTCTCTCTCTCTCTTTTTAAAATTATTTGGTCAATGCTGTAGGGATCAGGATAATAACAGTGACAGTCCTTAAAGGGACCAGCCAGACACTAAGGGCCCAACCAACTCCTTGCCCATCCCATACATAAAACAGGAATTCTAGCCAGGTGTCCTGAGCTTGATAGTGACTGAGCTACTCTCTTTTCCCATTTTTACTACCACAAATTAAACAGAAGGCTAATTTTGCTACAGTTTCAGAAAGCCACTCAAATGGTAAACTACATAAATAAAGTGACACATTTCTTCATAGGGATAACTATGGAATGATAAAAACAATAAAAGCATGTTACATGAAAGTGCGTATAATATTACATGTTAAAATTGATTTAAATATTTAGATTACATTTTACATTTAAAATTCTGAAAACTACCAGGGATCACAAAGATTAGAATTTTAGGTTTTTAATTTTGTACAGTAAGGTCACAACTCAGAAAATGATGCTTTGTATGTTCAACAATCTCCAAGAAAGTGGGAAGCCCAAATTTGAGGTTCCTCACAGACAGCTCTTCTGTAATGGCTTAGGAGTCCATGTGGTTGTGATATTTCCAGAATGAAGGACTAAGTCAATCCTGATGAAACCTTGAAAGATGCCACCAAGTCTAAGTGTTTCAAAGCCAACACTTCAACTGCTAAACCATTCCCTCTGTTTTAAAGGAGTGATTATTGGACTGGCAACGGGGGTGGAGAGAAATCTTTGCCAGTAATGCATATGAGCACACCATTTCCATGATTACTTATGAAAGACAATGGGATCCGGGGAAAGCCTCCTGATTCATTCAGACACACAAATCATCCAGAGGAGGAGGTTCCCCCAGTTTCTCTTGAACTCTAGTAGGAAATTTCCCATGCCATAATTGTATTTGTTATAGTGCAATGATCAAAGTCAATGAATTCCTCCATCTATCCCCATTCAGGCAAACCATATGGCATTGCTAGAGGAGACACATGTAAGGCTGGCTTGTTGTATACATGATTAAATACCCATGGGGAAAGCAACAGTGAGGAGAGCAAAAGCATTTAAAAGAAGAGACTAACAGCACGAACTCCAAGAGACGCATGGCTATAGATCCTACTTCTGTAAGATCTGAAGTGGTAGGTCTATGTAGACAACATACTGTGATATGATCATGACAGAAAACGAGGTGCTGGGAGGCAGGCATGTCCACTCTAAAGTCCAGTGACCATCAGTCCTATTATCCAGTGCTCTGTTTGGCTGGATAGAAAATGTCACCATTTAGTAAAGAATAAGGAGGTGGTAGCATTTTCTTTCCTTTCAGATTGGTGAAGATTAGAAAGTTTGATGATTCCCAGATTGAGACGGATACAATTAAATACTGTTAGAGTAAGTAAGATTTGGAAATGCTATTTGACTTTATTCATCAAAATTTTTAATGTGCATTAACAATGGCCTCATGATTACATGCCTGGGAATTTATCTTATAGAACAGACACAAATACAAAAACATATGCCCCCGAGTATCTATTGTAGCATTTTTTTAATTCCAGTAAAACAATGAAGAAATCTGAATATCTAGCAAGAGAGAAACAGATAAATGAACTAGAGCAGTGATTTTCAACCTTTTTCATCTCATGGCACACATAAACTAATCACTGTGATTCTTCAGCACACCAAAAAATATATTTCTTGCCAATTTGACAAAAAATAGTAGGTATAATTTTGATTCATTCGCACCGAATAGATATTGTTGTATAGGCTGTTGTCATTTTCTTTATTTGACAATCTCAGGGAAAAGAGGTCCGGGTCCCTGACTAAATTGTCAGATATTGCATCTCTTAAAAATTCTTGTGGAACACCAGTTGAAAATCTCTGAGTTAGAGTAATTTGCTCAGTAGAAGAATATGCATCCGGTAAGAAAAAAGAATAAGGTAAATCTACTATTTCAGTGTCTGATTTTTTAAAAGATTTTATTTATTTTTAGAGAAAGGGGAAGAAGGGAAGAAAGAGAGGGAGAGAAATGTGCATAAGCCCTGACCAGGAATAGAACCAATGACCTTTGGGTTTGTGGGACAACACCCAACCCACTTAGCCATACCTGTCAGGGCTAAGATTTTTTTAAAGTTAATTTTATTGTATTTTTTCTATTACCATTTATGCCCTTTGTGCCCACCTCCTATGATTTCCCTGCAATCACCATACTATTGCCCATGTCCTTGAGTCCTTTAGTCCTTTTATGTTTTTGCCCAATCCCTCCACCCTTTACCCCTCAGAGCTGTCCACCTGCTCTCTATGAGTCTGTCTCTATTTTGCTTATTAGTTCAGTTTGTTCATTAGATTCCACATATGAGTGAAATCTTATGGTAATTGTCTTTCTCTGCCTGGTTTATTTTACCTAACATAATGTTCTCCAGGGTCCATCCACACTATCTCAAGCGGTATTTTTTCCTTTTCATGGTCAAGTAATATTCCATTGTGCAAATGTCCCATAGTTGTTTTATCCACTTATCTACTGATGGACACTTAGGCTGCTTCCATATCTTGACAATTGTAAATAATGCTGCAATGAACATAGGGATGCTTATGTTCTTTCAAATTAGTATTTTGGGTTTCTTTGGATATATTCCCAGAAGTAAGATGTATAGGTCAAAAGGTAATTCCACATTTAATTTTGGGGGGTATCTTCATACTGCTTTCCACAGTGGCTGCACCAGTCTGCATTCCCACCAACAGTGCAAAAGGGTTCCCCTTTCTCCACATCTTCACCAGCACTTTTCTTGGTTTATTAATGATAGCCATTCAGATCAGTGTAAAGTGATATCTCATTGTGGTTTTAATTTGAATTTCCCTGATAAATAGTGACATTGAGCATCTTGTCAATATGTCTATTGGCCATCTGTATGTCCTCTTTGGAGAAGTGTCTATTCATGTCCTCAGCCCATTTTTTAATTGGATTGTTTGGGGGTTTGGTGTTGAATTTTATAAGTTCTTTATAAAGTTTGGATATTAACCCCTTGTCAGATGTATCAGTGAATATGTTCTCCCATTTTGTGAGTTGTGTTTTTTTTGTTTTGTGGATGGTATTTTTGTTGTTGTTGTTGTTGATGCTTCCCTTTGCTGTGCAAAAACTTTTTAGCTATTTCTTGGAAAAGATAAACAAAATTGACAAACCTCTAACAAGACTCATGAAGAAAGAAAGAAAAAGGACCCAAATAAATAAAATCAGAAATAAAAGAGGAGAAATAACAACTGACACCAAAGAAACACAAAGGATTGTAAGAAAATATTATGCAAAAAAAAACAAAAAAAAACAAAAAACAAAAAAAAAGAAAATATTATGAACAACTGCATGTCAACAAATTGGACAACCTGGATGAAATGGATAAATTCCTGGAAATATAAAATCTCCCAAAACTAAATTAGGAATTTTTTAAGTCATAGAATATCAGTCCCTCTATGTAGAAGAAAAGAAGAAAGGGAGGGAGAGAGAGATAAGGAAAGAAAAATAAAAACTTCAAAGTATAGGAATACCCAACGAATGTTTATTTATAACAAGCAATAAAAATAACATAGACAATTTCTGGAAATTTACATAAGGAACTGTTCTTAGTAATAAGCCCCAAGAAGCAGAAATTTGAAGAAGAAAGAACTTTTAGTTCTTATTTTATACTATTTTGTTCTGGTTTATTTATTTCTTTGAAATAAGCATGTAAAATATTTTAAATTTTAAATTTTTAAAGCTAACTTATAAAACATCATGTTCACCTCAAAGTTGTCCCTTTTTTTTAAAGTTGTCCCTTTTTTAATCAACCTTTAAGTACAATAAAATTCACTGACTCTGATTGAACAATTCCATGAGTTATGACAATATATGGTATACAGTCATATAACCACCCTCACAGTCCTAATACAGAATACTTCCAGCCACCTGTAAAATGCGCTCCTATATCTATCCTGTAACCCTGTCCCCGTGTCCCCGAAACCATTGATCTGCTTGTATCGCTTTTTCTAGAATGTCACATAATGTAATCGGATAAAGTAAAGTTTTGCACCTGGCTTTTTTCCCTTAGCATAATGCTTTTAAGATTCATTTATGTTGTTGTATGTTTTTAGTGCAGAGTAATATTCTATAGTGAGAATATACCACCATTTGTTAGTCCATTTTGGATTCATTCCAACTATTGACTGTTATAAGTAAAATTGCTCTAAGTATCCAAGTACAAGTCTTTCTGTGGGCACATTTTTGTTTTTCCTCAGTAAGTACCTAGGAAAGGAATTGCTGTGAAATGTATTAATTTTCATTGTTTTTCTCTTTCATTTACTTCTACTCTAAATTTTATTATTTCCTTCTTCTGTTTATTTTATATTTAATTTTCCCTTCTTTTTCTACTTTCTTAAACAAGAAGATTAAATCATGGATTTGAGAACTTCTTGTGTCTCTAGTAGAAATTCACGCTTTAAATTTTCATGTAAGCACTGCTTTAACTACATTCCCATATTTTGATGTACTGTTTTCATTTTTATTTGGTTCAAAATAATTTCTAATTTTCTTTGTAATTTTTTGGCCTTTTTTAACTTTGTTGTTTAATTTCCAAATATTTCATTTCTCAAACAGATATCTCTTAGTTTTTCATTTTTCATTTACAGTCATTGTGATTAGAGAATACACTCTGTATAATTCCAAACACTTTAATTGTATTGGGATTTGGTTTATAGCAGAATATGGTCCACTTTGGTGACTATTCTGCGTATACTTGAAAAGAATATTTATTCTGTTGTTGTTGTGTGAATTGTTCTGTAAATGTGAATTAGGTCAATTTGGCTAATAGTATTATTTAGTTAATTTTCCTCACTGATTTTTCTGTCAACCGATTCCATCAACAAAGAGGACTATTAAAATACCCAGCTTAATTGTGGTTTTGTCTAGTTCTTTTATTTCTATAAGATTCATTTCATATACATATATTTCGAACCTCTTTTATTATGTGTATTTATATTTAGGCTTGCTAAGTTCTCTTACCACTTTATTATTGTAAAATGTCCTGTTTGTCCCCTGTATACTTGTTATTCTGAAATTTACTTTGATATTAATATAGCAATTCCAACTTCCACTTGATAAAGGTTTGCATAAAATATCTTTTTATGTTCTTTCATTTTTATACTCTGTGTCTTTATGTTTAAAGTGGATTTCTTATAGATGACATTTAAGCTGTCTTACTTTTTTTATCCAGTTTGACAATCTGACTTTTTTTTATACTGAAGTTGATTTTTTTGTATTTATTGTTGTTCAGTTACCAGTTGTCCCACCTTTTTCCCCTTGCTCTCCCCTGCTCCATCCCCCGACTCTCACTGTCGATCACCCCTTGTCCGAGCCCATGAGTCCTCTATTTCTGTTCCTTCGCTCGTCCCTTCCCCCTCTTTCCCCTGTCGTCCTTCTCGCCCCTCCCCTCTGGTCACTGTCCGTTCGTTCTTTGTTTCCAAGTCTCTTCTTCTATTTTGCTCATTATGTTTGTTTTGTTGATTAGATTACACGTATAGGTGAGAGGATATGGTATTTGTCTTTCACTGCCTGGCTTATTTCACTTATGACTTTTCATTGGCATATTTACACCTACATTGTATAATATGGTAGCCACTAGTCATATGGGGCTATTGAGCTCTTGAAATATGGCTATGAAAAATGAAGATTGCTTTAAGTATAAAATACAACAAGATTTTGAAGGTTTAGTTTTATATAAAAACAAAATATAAAATATCTCAATAATATTTATCTGATAACATAATGAAGTAATATTATTTTAGATATTTGGGGTTAAATAAAATAAATTGTTAAAATTATTTTTACTTATTTTATTCTTTATGTTACTACTAAGAAATTTACATTCTATATGTGGTTTATATTACATTTCTATTTTTATTTTTTTAAGATTTTATTTATTTATCCTGAGAGGGGAGGGGAAGGAGAGAAGGAGTGAAATATCAATATATGGTTGCCTCTCTTGAGTCCCCTGCTGGGAACTGGCCTGCAACCCAGGCATGTTCCCTGTCTGGGAATCGAACCGCGATCGTGTGGTTCGCAGGCCTGCACTCAATCCACTGAGCCATACCAGCCAGGCCTTTTTTTTTTTTACATTTCTATTTTTAAAAGCTAGCTTAGACAATTTACATTTAATATCATTGTCAACGTGGTTGGGTTTAAATTTACTAATTTTTTAAGACTGTATATTTAGGGCAGTTTTAGGTTTACAGCCAAATTGAGGAGACGGTACAGAGATTTCCCATAAATCTCTTGCCCCCATACATGTATTGTACTGTCACTATCACTATCACTCACCGGAGTGGTATATTTGTTACAATTAATAAACCTACATTGACATCTCATAATCAATCACGCAAAGCCTTTGGTTTACCTTAGGGTTCATGCTCAGTGTTTATACTCTACAGGTTTGGGCAAAATTATAATGACATATTCATCATTATGGTATCAAACAGCACTTTCACTATCCTAAAAATCCTCTGTGTTCTGCCTCCTTGTCCCTCCTTACCCCCACCTCTGGCAACTACTGACCCTTTTATAGTCTCCATAGTTTTGCCTTTCCCAGAATTTCAGATAGTTGGAATAATACAGTATATGGACCTTTAATACTGGTTTATTCACTTAGTAATATGCATTTAAGCTTCTTCCATGCTATTTCATAGCTTGATAGCCCATTTCCTGGGGGGGGAGCTCTGCCCACAGGCCCCCCTGGCTGCCACAGATGAGAATAAGTCTACCAAGACATGATCTGCTTAGGGAGGAAAGGTGGCCAAACTCTCAAAAGAGAAGGAGCATGTTCTTCAATGGGACTTTATTGGGTTTAATTTGCACAGGAATACAGGGCATATATGTGAAGCTCATGCATCACTGTCAGGCAGTAATGATCAAATAAGAGATAACACTCAAAGAACTATGAACATTTATTTCGAGTCAGGGTCAGATAGCTAAAGGGCCATAAGACTTTGGGGAAACAAACTCATTTCATGCTTGGACCTTTATCATTTAAATTTAGGGTATTAGCAAAATAGGTTTCATAGGATTTTATGCATTCTTTCTTAGGCCTGATCGCCCCAGGGAACCTGCCCTTTCCAGAAAAGGGCTGTACCCACTTCTGGCATTGTTTCAGGCTTAAGTCAGGTAGGGGAAATAAGGCAGCCAAGAAATTAGAAGACTACTTGAGACAGAATGAGGACTCCGGCTATGTCAAAGACAAGGGGCAAGAGTCCATCACCCCCTTTTCCTATAGCACCCCCCAAGTCCTTCCCTGCAGGCCCCTTTGTGACTGTGACTGTCTTAGGTCATCCCTCCTTTGAGGAATCTTACATGTCATTGGCTAACCAGTCATCTGCCTGGGGTCATGCAGGGTGAAATGATATGGGGCAGAGGCGGCACCCCTACAAGGAAGATAAGCTTTGTCTCCTTAGTGGCTTATGGTCCCAAGGTTTTTATACTCAGCCTTAACCATGAGGGGTTACAGTTTCCGAAACCGGGCAGGGTAGTTTCCAACAATTTCCTTTTAGTGCTTAATAATATTATATTGTATGGCTCTGCCAGTTTATTTATCCACTCACCTACTGAAGGACATCTTGGTTGCTTCCAAGTTTTGGCAATTATGAATAAAGTTGCTATAAACATTGTGAGTAGATCTTTATGTGAACATGTTTTCAACTCTGTTGGGCAAATGCCAAGCTGGGTCATATGATAAGTGCATATTTAGTTTTGTAAGAAACCACCAAACTGTTTTCCAAAGTGCCTATTCCATTTTACATTGTCATCAGCAATAAATAAGAGTTCTAATTGCTCCACATCCCCACCAGCATTCAATGTTGTCATTGTTCCAGATTTTGGTCATTCTAGCGGGTATGAAGTAGTTTCTCATGGTTTTAATTTGTATTTCTCTGATGACACAAGAAATGGAGCATTTTTCCATATGCCTATTTGCAATATATAAGTTTCTATGGTGAGATGTCTGGTAAAGTCTTCGGTCCATTTCTTCAAAATTTGTTGATTTTAGGAAAAGAGGAAGAAACAAACATCAATTTGTTGCTCCACTTATTTGTACATTCATTGGTTAATTCTTGCATGTGCCCTGACCAGGGATCAAACCAGCAACTTTGGTGTATAGGGACAACACTTTGACCAACTACAGAGCAAAGGCTGGCCCCTTTTACAATTGGGTCTTTCCTTTTCTTATTGTTGAGCTTTAAAAGGTCTTTGTATATTTTGGATAATAGTCCTTTCTCAGTTTTTTTTGCAAAGATTTTCTTCAGGTTCATGGCTTGTATTCTTATTCTATTGACATTGTATTCCACAGAGCAGAACTATTTAACTTTAATGAAGTTCAGTTTATCAACTATGTCTTTCATGGATCATGTTATTGGTATGTTATCTAAAAAGTCATCACCATACCCAAGATTAGCTAGGTTTTATCCTATATTATCTTCTAGAATAGCTGTGTTTTACATTTAGGTCTATGATCCATTTTGAGTTAATTTTCGTGAGGGGTATAAGGTCTGTGTCTGGATCATATTATTTTTTTGCAGGACAACATCCAATCGTTCCAGCAGTATTTGTTGGAGAGACTATCTTTTCTTCATTGTATTGCCTGTGTTCCTTTGTCAAAGATCAGATGGCTGTATGTGGATCTTTATGTGGATCTGTTTGTGGGCTCTCTATTCTATCCTACTAATCTTTCTGTCCATTTTTCACCAGTACCTCACTGCCTTGATTACTGTAGCTTTACAGTAGGTCTTGAAGTCAGAAAGTGTCAGTTTCCTAGTTTTATTCTCCTTCTATATTGTTTTGGTTGTACTGAGTATTTTGCCTCTTCATATAATCAGCTTTTCAACATCCACAAAATAATTTTCTGGGGTTTTGATTGTTATTGCACTGAATTGATAGATCAGT
Source organism: Sturnira hondurensis (assembly GCF_014824575.4). NCBI lineage: Eukaryota > Metazoa > Chordata > Mammalia > Chiroptera > Phyllostomidae > Sturnira > Sturnira hondurensis. The sequence continues at coordinate 11,667,571 of NW_028077105.1, read as the reverse complement.
TTGGGAAGAACTGACATTTGACAATATTGAAAGTTCCTATTGATGATCGTGGAGTAGCTCTGTATTTATTTAGGTCCTTTTTATTGAGTTCATCAGAGCTTTATACAATGACTTCCCTCATATAAATCTTGTACATATTTTGTTATATTTATACCTAACCATTTTATGCCGGGGGATGCTAATGTAAATAGTATTGTGTTTTCAATTTTAAATTCCACTTGTTCATTCCTAGTACATGGGGAAGTAATTGACTTTGTGTATTAACCTCATGCTGCAACCTTTCAATAATTTCTTGTTAGTTCCAGGAGATCTTTTTGTCCTTTCTTTTGGATTTTCCACATAGATGGCAAGTCATCTGTGAACAGACAGTTTTATTTCTTCCTTCCCACTATGTAAATCTTTTATTTCCTTTTGTTGCCTTATGACATTAACAAAGATTTTCAGTTCCATGTTGAAAAGGATTGGTGAAAAGAGATATCATGACCTTGTACCTAATCTTAGTGAGAAGCTTCTAATTTCTCCTAATAAATATATTATCTATAGTGATTTTGCAGATTCTTTATCATGTTTAAAAAGTTTCTCTCCTTTTCTAATTGCCTGAGAGTTTTATCATAAATGGGTTACTATATTAGTATTCATTCTCTTTTTGTCCCATCTGTTTTTTCATTCTTTGTTTCTTTCTTTTACTGCTTAATTTTGGATTCACTAAAAATTATTTTACCCCCAATAGTAGAGGTAAAATATCTAGATATTAACTATATCTCTTTATTTTACTTTTTTAGTAAAATAACCTGACCCCTCTGGAGTTTGCAATATACAACTTTAATATTTAATTTATTATAATCTACCTTCAAATAATAATCACTTTATGCATGGTGTAAGAACCTTACAACAATCCACTTCTTTTTATGCCCACTTGACCATTGTATCATTCTATACTCTTTACTTCTATGTTATAAATCTCATAATACATTGTTAATTATTTTTGCTTTAAATAGTTCATTGCCTTTTTAAATACTCATACATTATTTCAGTATAATTCTACTTCTAGATATCTGTCTTAAAGATGTAATTAAAGATGCATTCAAAAGATATTCAGTGGAACAGTATTTATTAGAATGAAAATACGGTGGCAAAATGACCCAGAGTAATGAAATTGTTAAATTATTGTACACAATGAAATATTAGGCAGCTCTTAAAGTTTATGTTCAAAGACATTTTTAATGTATTGAGAAACAAAAATGCTTACCATCTAATATTAAGTGAAAAAAGCAGAAAGATGAATATTCTTCACAGTGTTATTGAAACTGTTCTTGAGAGGGAGGGAGAAGGAAAAAGAGGGGGGGTAGAGAGGAAAAAATATGCCAGGATACCACAAAAGACTTATTACAGGGATTTAGGTAGTTTTCATTTTTAATTTTTTCTTAGTCTATTTGTTAACAAGATTTTCTAATTTGATATTTACTATTAAGAAAATATTTTCAACTGAGGATGTATATTACATAATATCCAAAAACACTGCTGAAACTTAATTCCATTTTGGGTTTTTTCTGTGTAAAGTTTACCTTGTACATTATTGTGTTCACAGTGTTCCTAAATTTTTAGCAGTTCTGAGGTAGATATTTGTATATATATTCCTCTAGTCATAAAAATCCGTTATCTCTGAAAAAGATTTAAAATTAAAATGGTCATTTTTTACCCATATAACGACTATTTCCCAGCTCCTTATTTCTTTGCATAGATTCAGGTTTCTATATGGTATCATTTTCCTTCTGTCTGAAGGACTTTCTTTTAATATTTCTTATACTGTATATAGATCTACTGTTAATGAATTCTTTCAGCCTTTGTCTGTCTGAAAAAGTCTTTATTTCACCTTTGTTTTTGAATGAACTTGTCATTGGACAAGGAATTCTAGGTTGACAATTTTTTTCTCTCAAACTTGTTAAAGATGTTGCTCCATTGTCATTGTTTCTAGTAACAAATCAGCTGTCAACCTTGTATTTGTTACTCTGTATTTAAGTTCTCATTTCAGATTTTTTTGTATTTTTTAACTCTAGAAAATCCACTTTAACTCTTTTTGTATCTTTCATTTCCTCTCCTTATTGTGTTCATATTGTTTTTTATCTTTTTTAAACATAGAGTACATTTATATGTAATTGCTCTTTTACCATCTTTATAGGCTGTCTAACTTCTGGGTCATGTCTGAGTTTGTTTTTAGTGATTAAATTTTTACCTCCTGATGGGTTATATTTTCCTGTTTCTTTAAATCTCTGATAATCTTTCCATTTGTATGACAGACTTAGCAAATTTTCTGATTTGGCTGCTGAATTTTATTATATTCTTTTAAATATTTTGAAGGTTTTTGGGGGACATCATTTAGTTGCCAGTTATCAGTTTGATTCTATCAATGTTTGCTTTAAAGTGTGTTAGAGTGAGTCAAAGTTAAAGTGTGTTAGAGTGATTCTTTAATTAGAGAGCAGCCTTTAATCTACACTTAATTTGGTCCTTTTCTCAAGACTCTACCTAACGTCCCATATATTAGGAGTTCTTTCTACTCTAGCTGGTGAAAACCTGACCTATTCTCAGTCTGTCTAAGCTCAAGGGATTATTTTGCCTACTTCTTGGCAATGGTTCTTTCATCAGCATCAAATAATTTCTCACGTGCATGCTCATAAAAGTGTTCAGTTAAAGCCTTGAGGGAGCCCTTCTGTAAATCTCTGGAATTCTTTCTCATCCTGTAGTTCCCTCTGTTCTGGTGTTTTTCTTTGCAAATTCTAGCCACACTGACCTCTTGAACTGCAAACTCTTTCTTCTTAACTCATCCAGGCTCTCTTTGGTCTCCCTTCCCTGGGTTATAATCTAGAAACTCTTCTAAGCAGTAAATTTTAGGAATCAAAGAGTTCGTCTCATTGTTCTCCTTCTCTCAGGGATCACTCTCGGGAACTGCCTGTTGACCAGGACTGAAAACCAATATATACTTCTAGTTGTTTAAAAATTATATATATATATATAATATATATAATTTTTATATATATATTATATATAATATATATATAGTCTCTATGCAGTCTACACAAAGATTTATAATTTGTAAGTAACAGAAATGCAAACTATAGGTAATATAAAATATAGGTGACACAACAACTATTGGAATATTTTTACTTTTATGAGACTTAGGAATCTTAGATTGCCTTCTGGTCATCTTTCTAAGAGTCTGTTATCATATACTATGATTCTGCAGAATAACATTGAATGAATATATATATATATATATATAGAGAGAGAGAGAGAGTAGTCTATAGACTATTGTAGTCTATAGACTATCTATAGACTACCAATATCTATGAGACTACAACTCTCATTATACAATGATTTAAAGTGCTGATTATTTTCTATTTGCCTGTGAGATTCATCATTTGTGCTTCTCTGCTTCTTTCTGCCTTCTGGTTAGGTTTAACCAATAGAAGGCCCTGGCCAGAAATCCAAGAGTGGGAGGAAACAGTGATCCCTCCTCACACACCTTTTGCCAGCCAAGGTTTTGGCAATAGGTGCATTCATCTAGTATGACCAGCGTATCTAAGAAGTGGCAACTCTCCCGTGGCTACAACACCAACCAGGTTCCAAATAACAAATTTTCTCTCTTGGTTCTTCAGGCCTAGGGATGAAAATGGCTTGGCTTTTTGCCACTGCTAGTTTCTAAACATGTTACCATCCTGAATTTTTGTTTTACCTGTTCATACCTGTGTAAACAGTCCCTCTATTAGACTTTCTCCAATTAATCCCTTAGCAAGTCCTTTGCTTCCTGCTGCAGCCTCCACAACTCCAGCCACCCTATTAACACTCTGCCTCTGAAGTCATAAACTCAGCATCCCAGTCTCTGACCACAGCTTCCTATCCTTTCAGTTCCGTGTTTCCATTACCATTAGTCTGTCTGTTCTTTCTCCAGTTTTGTGCCTGATCCCTCCCTCTCCTGCTCCTCCCCATCTGTCAGCCCCCTCTGGCTTTACTTTCTTCCCAGTTCAGCCTAGATTTAACAATCTTTCCTGTTTTTCACTTTTATGTTCCCCCCTTTTACTGATTCTTACCATTTCCAAGAGTTCTGACTCTTTGGCTCACAGCTGAAATTTTTTTAAATAAAAATTTTACATTTCATTTTTAAATGAAATTTTAAAAATGATGTCATCAATAGATTCTGCAACTTTAAGCAAAACAATACAGCATAACGATACCAATTTTACCATAGGCTAATTGGTATAACCAAGAGTTAAATTCCTACAGCATCTTATCGACATTATAACAAAACATTATTCAAGGATGTGCTGTATTCTGTATCTTTTTCTATAAAATGAAGATTTGGGTAATATAATCTAAGTAGGATCATCATTGCCTAATCATGTTGCTTTTGNTTCCCCCACTATGATTCTGCAGTTTAACATTGAATGAATATATATATATATATATATATATATATATATATAGAGAGAGAGAGAGAGAGAGAGAGAGAGAGAGAGAGTAGTCTATAGACTACCAATATCTATGAGACTACAACTCTCATTATACAATGATTTAAAGTGCTGATTATTTTCTATTTGCCCGTGAGATTCATCTTTTGTGCTTCTCTGCTTCTTTCTGCCTTCTGGTTAGGTTTAACCAATAGAAGGCCCTGGCCAGAAATCCAAGAGTGAGAGGAAACAGTGATCCCTCCTCACACACCTTTTGCCAGCCAAGGTTTTGGCAATAGGTGCATTCATCTAGTACGACCAGCGTATCTAAGAAGTGGCAACTCTCCCGTGGCTACAACACCAACCAGGTTCCAAATAACAAATTTTCTCTCTTGGTTCTTCAGGCCTAGGGATGAAAATGGCTTGGCTTTTTGCCACTGCTAGTTTCTAAACATGTTACCATCCTGAATTTTTGTTTTACCTGTTCATACCTGTGTAAACAGTCCCTCTATTAAACTTTCTCCAATTAATCCCTTAGCAAGTCCTTTGCTTCCTGCTGCAGCCTCTACAACTCCAGCCACCCTATTAACACTCTGCCTCTGAAGTCATAAACTCAGCATCCCAGTCTCTGACCACAGCTTCCTATCCTTTCAGTTCTGTGTTTCCATTACCATTAGTCTGTCTGTTCTTTCTCCAGTTTTGTGCCTGATCCCTCCCTCCCCTGCTCCTCCCCATCTGTCAGCCCCCTCTGGCTTTACTTTCTTCCCAGTTCAGCCTAGATTTAACAATCTTTCCTGTTTTTCACTTTTATGTTCCCCCTTTTTACTGATTCTTACCATTTCCAAGAGTTCTGACTCTTTGGCTCACAGCTGAAATTTTTTTAAATAAAAATTTTACATTTCATTTTTAAATGAATTTTTTAAAATGATGTCATCAATAGATTCTGCAACTTTAAGCAAAACAATACAGCATAACGATACCAATTTTACCATAGGCTAATTGGTATAACCAAGAGTTAAATTCCTACAGCATCTTATCGACATTATAACAAAACATTATTCAAGGATGTGCTGTATTCTGGATCTTTTTCTATAAAATGAAGATTTGGGTAATATAATCTAAGTAGGATCATCATTGCCTAATCATGTTGCTTTTGAGAGTCAAAGGAGGAGTTGTTATTACACCAGGACAACAGGACAGGCCCAGCAAAACTCGGCATGTGACCATCTATTCTACAGCTTCTTCCAGCTCTAGAACGTAATGACTATAAATCTCAGTTTTTTCCTAGAGTCATGAGCTTACAGCTTACAATATGTTCTTGTTTAGTGAACACAACAAAACATTTGGAAAAATAAAGATAAGAAATCAAAGGCATAGAGGTGAGAGCTGTGAAGTGTGAAAACAACGTAAAAAGAAAAGATCCACAAGAAAATGTTTCCTTCCAAATCTCAGGTTCATCAGACAGTTGCCCTCAAGAAAAGGTCCTGCTTATTCTAATAAGCATGTGGAACTGAACTCACAGAATAATCAAGCCATTGGGTATAAATAAATCTAATGCCCTCCTGCCTACTAGTCCCTTCTTTTCCATTTTCAGTTTTTAGTTTTAAGCTCTACAGAAGCTGATGCTCTGCCCTGTGTGCTGCCTGCTATGCCACAACAAAAGGACTCTTCCGACTGAATAGGCATGGTCGCCATGGCAGCTGAGGGTCATAAACTCCTGAGCTGTGGGTCTTGGCACAATTCCAGGCATTATCTGCATCCTGGTGCAAATCAGTCCCTTTATCTAATTAGTAGCCTTACAAATAGCCACCTGCCCCAGGGCTTAACCATTAAAGATGCAATATTGCTGAATAGCTTGAGACAAGGAGTGAGGATAACAGAAAACTGAAAGCTGATCTCAGTGAGGCCCCTCTCCGCTGACTGCAGACACCTGCGAGCCCTGGCCCACCCACATTGCAGGAGTTCAAAAGGAGGCAAAGAACAAATCACTTCTGTCCTCTTTTCATGGTTCACCTTGAGTGTCTCCTTACCCACCAGCCTCCCGGAAGTTGGGCCTGCTGACTTCTGCCTACAGGGCTTGCTTGACCATTCCGACTCAGGTGCCTAGCTATTTCCTGCCTCAGAGCCTCCTACCTGGAACATCCAGCCCCGTCTGTATCTCTAGAACTTGATCACGTGCCTTGACCTGCTATATCCCTGGTCTAGATATTTCAAAACTCTTTCCTATTTCACTTGAAAGATTGAATCCTTTCTAACTTGTTTAAATTCTATTGATACGTATTCCAGACTCCTGATACCTGGATGTTTGTCGGATTCATCTCTTTTTTTTTCAACAAATAATTCTAAGAAAAAAAATATTTTTATTCAACAGTCACTACACAGAGGTAAATATCTTCCTACATTCATTTTACAAATAATGATGAACCTAAACCTTTAAAAGGGTGAAACCAATGCATTTTGAAGGTATATTACATAGTGAATCTGCCTTTTACATTCTAGGCTGAATTTCAGAAATCACATGAAGTGCTGGGGATAGATGGGGGCAAGTGGATGGACGAGGAGTCCTGCTACAATTTTACAGTGGATGCTGTGCGGTGCCACTTTGGGGTGTTTCTATCTATTACGAAAGTGAAAGAGGACTCTAATGCAGAGGACTCATGGTGGGTATACTTACCCACTATGATCTCCTAGAATTCAAACACACTGAAAACTCAATATTCTCCTTCATTCTACGAAATACTCATATTTTTCCCTTGTGTGCAGAGCAAGTTCATGTCTCACTATGATTTCATTTTCATGTAATGAGTCTGATATTATTTTTGCTTTTATTATCATACTATGTGTGGTGTGATTATATATCAATCCTATTATACTAGGAAAGGATTACCTTGCGATGCTGAAAGTGATCAAGAGTTAAAACGTCCTTAAAAACCTCAGAGATAGAAAATCTTTACCAAATCTTTTCATCTATTCTTTTGTAATGTATTTTGTTTGACTATCAGATTAGTCACTCCAGTTTGAAATGATGTCAAGCATCAGGGTTTCTCCCACTTCCCTACACATGCTATTCCAAAAGCTTGCAGATCTGACTGATACGGGCTTCTTGATATTCAGATATAGTCTCTTTTCTTACTTGAAGTTTCCATTGTTCCTATTCATTAATTTATATTTTTAAATAAAATACCTTCAGGGTTTTCCAAAAGAAGTCAGTGTTTTGAATCTGTGCAAGCAAAAAGGAAGCCAGGCTGGCATTCCCACATGGCCCACTGTGACTCCCCAGGCCATTCCAGGAACAACGAGATCAAATAGTTGGGCTCTGAGCCAAAACTGAAAGGCCATTTTTTGAAGGTTTCTTTTGAGAAAGGAAAGACTAAAAACTCACGAACAAGAGCTATCTTTGTAAAAATTTCTACTTTTCTCCTCTAGCCCTCTTAATTAATGGTTGCCAACCAATCACCACTGTATTCAACAGAGATTAAAATATTCCAAATGCATTTATTTATCTCTTTGGCCATTCCCATCAATTCTTACCTGGTGCTCAATTGTAATCTTATTAAACAACAGTGTTGAGTATTTAAGGAGTTAATGTCTTTCTGGTACTAAATGCCTGTTCAATGTCTGATATCTCTCCAGACTTTAAACTCTACGAAAAGAAGTATCATTCATTTTTTAATTACCACTCCATTCCTGTGAATGGATGTTTATAACAAGGAAAAAGTATGCGATGACCTCTTTGTTATTTAGGAAGTATGAAAAAGAGTCAGTTAAAATCCTAGGGCATTAAAGACTTACAAAGTAGTATTTATAGTCCCAGTAATCTCTTAATAATATAAACCATATTATCATCAGTTAACAAGTGAAAACTGTGTTTGGGCTTTTAAAAAAATGGAAAAGATACATTTGCTGAACGTGTGACTCCAAAAATTAAAGAAAATACTTCCTAAACAACCATTACATTGAAACAATACCAAATTTGAAACTTGTTGAGTTATCCAAAGGAAGTTGTGTAAACCTAAAATTCATTGTTCAGAAACACCTGAGGTAATCTGTAATTTCTCATTTATATGGTCTTTGGAATACAACTTTTGACTTAATGATAATCTCCCCAACTTGACAAATTTATCATTAAGACAAACAAATCTTCTTTTTCCAGACTGTCTCATCCTCCTCTGCAAATCCCACAGAGGACACAGTAGAGAGGGCAGGAATGCAAAAGAGGCCTGTGGTTTGGAAATGGCCCAAGACAAACCGAATTTTTCTGAATATACATTAAACTGTCAGCAAAGAGCACCATGACCCAGAGTATGAACAAAGGGAAAATCCTCTAGCCCTCTGAAGTCACTGGTTCTGTGAGTTATTTTAGGGAGAGGGCAGGCAACCAGGGATTATTCACATGATTAAAATCTGTCCATCCAAGCCGTGACAAAAACTGCCTCATGAGCAGACAACTCGAGTTGTTTCCCCGGCTCCATCCCAGATTAAGTGTGCACTCCCCTGAGCAGCTCAGTTTTGACAATACTTGCTGGACCTGTAAATCTCCGCTTCTCCTCTGAGACTTGCAGGATAAGGTCCTGCCCTCATCCCAAAGGAAGGTCCCAGGAACCTAACACCTAAGATCTGGAATTATAAAATGATGGGAACCTGAAGGTAAGTGGTTGGCCCCAACTCTTCCTGAAGCATCTCATTACAGACACACTAGCAAGCAGAGTGGGGTCCCTGGCAGAAGCATGGGAACAGGGAAGATGAAGACAAAAACAGCTCTGTGCTCAAGACTATCCCGTCTCCCCTTATTCTGTAGTAATGAATGGGAAAATCAGAAGGTAGGTGAGAAACGTCTAGCCTCAGATATTTATTGGAGCTCTTAAAGAATAACCCCCTGGTTACCATATTGACTCACATGTTTATACCCTAGAAACATGAAAGTTAAGCTGGCACTGCTGACACAACTAAAGAACACGCAAGAGCACAGTTAAACAACTCTGATCACCAGGGTTCTGGTGTCTACTTAACTAGCCATGTGACTCTAAGCAATTTAATTAACTTCTTTAGGAACAATGTCTCCATATTCTAAATGAGGCGAATAAGGACAAAGTTTCTAAGATTATTTCTGGCTTTACAATGATATGGCTATCTGTCCCTTGTAACGAATTTCTATGAATGTTATATGTAAGCCAAATAGAAGACATATGCTGTAGGATCTTCAATAATAATAAAAAGAGAATCATGAGGGACATGAGTCAGTGAGAATTTGCTGCTCTTTTTCCGTCATCCTGGGGGGATTTATGAAAGAATTAAATGTTTTAATGTGTACAAATGTCTGCTGAGGTAAAGGGTGCAGACTTTCTAGATGCATGTTATAGCCAAGAAAATAAAACTGAAGAATAGAGGATAAGCATTAAGACATTTTTTCCTAGAAATAAACAAATGTAGGCAGCAGGGGCGGAGGAGTTGGACGGAAATAAGCTCCTAAGAAGCAGAGAGCTAAAGAGCTTTGAATGTGAGGGTCCGGATATGGTTCAGAAGATATTTCATGTGCAAAGCAAAGGACGGAAAAGATGACTCAAGCCCACCACAACGGACATGCAGAGAAGGCCAGTGGTGGTGGCCAGAAATCCACTAGGATAAAGGAGGACAGTAAAAACAGCTGCCATTTTCTGAGCACCTACTAAGTATTAGAACTCTTTGCTAGGAAATTTATAAATACCTGTCTAATTTCTAGAATCCTCTCCAAGGATATTTGCACTATCCATAATGTAGATAAATAAACAAAAGCACAGCAAAAGTGACTTCCTAATGCTCCACCCAGATCTATCTGTGCTGTTTTCAATGCATGATACTGTGTACCGACCAATAGGAGAGTCCCTAACTTTGGCCATCACAATTATTAAGAAAAGTAATCAGAGGTAACTGATGACTGAAGATAGACTAAATGGAACTATTTCTCCTTCAGCAAAGGGACTGTGTCTTCATTCCCCCCTTGTTCCCTGCACTTAGCTCAGGGTCCGACATCCTGTGGTAGCTGTGGACATGTGCCTCCCAGATGCCCCTTCGAAGAAAGACCTGCTGCCCAACGGCTGGCAGTGCAGTGAGCCTCAGCTGTAGATAGAGAACTGCCCACCTGAGGCCATGCCCTTTGCCAGAAGCCTACATTCACTAACCAAGCAAGGGGAGGGGAGTGGTGTTGGAAGACAAAAGCCCGAAGGGGATTCTGGGCAACCCTGATGGCAGTGCTGACTCCAGGGCGTCCTACCAAGTGGGCCGAGACCTCGACAGTCCTGCTCGAAAAGCTGACTTCTCCCTTGGCCCAAGTCTGCATCTGCCCCCTTCTTTCACACATGTCGATCCCTAGTAAATATCTGGGACTCCAGATTCTACCTCAGCAGCTACTTGCAAAGAATACAACCTGTAACATACCCATTATGTACTCAATATGTATTCAATAGATGAATGGATGGATAAAGCGGTAAGAGTTAAAGAGCATTTTTAAATACTACCCACCCCTCCACAAAAAGAAATGCTCCCATTAGCTGGCAACTGAGATTCTATAATTAGAGGTTTATTCGTTGTCTTAGGACCTGTTCTTCTAACTACACATCAGGTAAATAGCATGTTATACTTAAAGAACATTCTGAAAGCACACTCTGATAAGAAGAGAGTGATAAAAAGCATAGAGCACTGAACAAAGAGCATGAAGAACTAAGTGCCTGGATTCGATCCCCATTCTACCAGCTCTGTGTCTTTGGACAAATCACTTAACCTCTCTGTGCCTCAGTTTCAGCATCTGTAAAATAAAAATAATAACTGTAACTACTTGAGAGGGTTATTGTAAGAATTAAATTAGTTAATTCAAGAAAATGTTTTTGACTAATGACTGGCACGCAGTAGAGCACTGGGTAACTACGAGCTGTCTGTTACTACGTTCATCCTTTAGCTATTGGGCAGGACTAGCCATATCTATATATTAAATATTGAGTGGGGGGAAGAGAGGCAAAAGTAAATGAAGAAGGATTGTACAACTACTATTAATAACACAACCAGATTTATATAACATTTTTCAATCATAGCCTGGGAAGTGGGTCTTTGCTATCTCTTGTATATATTTCCATCACTTGAGTTACCACATTGTTTTAAAATTACCTGTCTTTGTGTTTATTACCAACCTCACTCCACCATTGTGAGATCCTCAAGGGTAAGATATCCATCTTATTCCTCCTTGTATCTCCTTTCCATTCATCCATTCAATCATTCATTTCTTCATTCAATAAACAGACATTAAGTGCACTTTGTGTATGAAATAGTGTTTTGGCAATAAGACAGTAAACAAAGTTCCTGCTTTCTGGGAGCTTACATGCTGGTGATTTACGTGGACAATAATAAAATAAATAAATATTTGTGATATTGTCCAACAAAAGGTTATAAAGAATTACCCCGTGCTGAACTCAGAGTAGGTTCTCAATGAATGTTTGTTGAACTAATGCATTTATATATTAGAAATAAGGGCCAAAATGTGAATAAAAGACATTTTGATTGTTCTTTCTGCTCAGTTCAGAATGAAAGAGTTATGCAGGACACAGATGGATGAAACAGGGGACAGTTAGTTTATCTTCTACAGCTCAGCCACTCAGAAGTTGAGCAAAGGGAAGCTAACACAGTAGCACAGGGAATCATGGTCATTTAAAAGGAGATATTATTTCCTTATTTATGCTATGTTGGTGTTGCTTGCACAAGAATTTTCACTCTCAGATTTTTTTCACCCCTGTGGTGACAGATTTCATCGTACCAGCAAAAGAGAAACTCAAGCTTTCTAGTCATCATAATCATCGTCATCATCGCTATAACAAGAAAACATTATATGAAGGTCTGTCCAGAAAAAGTCCAACCATTGCTAATATGATGAGAACGGTTTGTACAACATCAATGCAACCTGGCAGCCAAGGAGAGTGGACTGGAATGGGCATGTGTGAACAATGACGACTTCTCTGTACTGGTCAGTGGGGGCAGTAGACACCACTGAATGAGCATGTATACTGTGTGGCCGTCACATTCAAAATGACTGAGCAAGTAGAGCAATGAATCTCCACATAATTTGGCATTAAGCTTGAACATTCCTCCACAGAAACTACTGGGATGATTCAGAAGGCCGCAGCTATGGGCAAGTGGTGATTGGCAGCTTCATCACAACAATGCATCCATTCATGCATCATGTCTTGTGCAGAGTTTTTTGGTGAAACATCAAATCACCCAGGTGACTCAGCCCCCCTACAGCCCATATTTGGCACCCTGCAAATTCTGCCTTTTCTCAAAACTAAAATCACCTTTGAAAGGGAAGAGATTTCAGACCATTGATGAGACTCAGGGAAATACAAAGGGGCAGCTGACGGTGATTGGGAGAACTATGTGAGGTCCCAAGATGTCTACTTTGAAGGAGACTAAGGTGTCATTTTCTTATATACAATGTTTCCTATATCTTTTATTTTCTTCAATAAATGTCTCTATTTTTCCTAGTATGTGGCTGGATACTTTATGGACAGACCTCATATGCCCATTTTAAGTCACCAAAGTGTCAGGGTCACCATTGTCATTCTCCAGGCTTTACTTCTCCTTGGTATATCATTGTTTTGAGCATGTCTTTAAGATGAAATGAAAATGACACAACTACTTTTATACGCAATGATTCATAAGTTCAACCTCTCCTTGGAAAATTGAAGGACAATAGCATTTCCAACTGAATAGGTTGCTTCAAAGATACTTTCAGTATCTTTTCCTAAATACCTTGATCTGTGGAAGCTTCTCGCCTCTCCCTTAATGTCTCTCTTCTAAGTATGGCCTTACAACCTGAAGATAGTTTTTCAAATCCCATTGGTTTCTATTCAGAAAACTTTACAGAGTTCATACTAGATTGTCTTATCTAAAGAAGGTTTTATATCTACAGACAATTTGGAAGAGGAAAAAAGTCGTTCCGAGGATTTTGCGCACTCCCATGCCTACTTTGTTCTCCCTGTTGGAACACTGACTAGTGATGCCTTCTGTCATCTTATTCACCCCTAAACTCCTGTCCAACTCCCTGAATTTATCCTCTACTGTGACCACACTGTCCACACCCCTGCCATTCCCTATCCAACCAAGATTCCTCTCCACCAATGTACATTTTTGCTTCCCTTCCTGACTCCAAGTTTTGAAAAGACAGAAAAATTATTTCTCTCCTAACTCTGTACCTTTATTTAAAATTTCTCCCCTTTCCCCCTGGTTCTTATCCACTCACCACATCTCCAGCTCACCTCTGACCCCCACACTTCCCCAGTCATTTCATCACTAACTTGGCTTGAGTCGGAGGAATGATTCATGGAATAATAAAACCCAGGGTGGAAGAGACCTTAAAGGTCAGCTAATTCAACCATCCAACTAAGTGGAAAAAACGACTCTTATTTTTATTCTTTCTTCCCTGACTTCCTAAACTTGATTGCGAACATAAGAACAGTGTCTCCAGCTGTTATGGGACTTTCTGCTTTGAATACATTTTTAACCAAGGTTGATTCTCCTCTCTCTGAGGTAGCTCAGGTAAGTAGAGTCCTGTTAATGGTAGATAATGGATTAAAGATGAAAAAAAGCCTATAATCTTCTAAATATAGAGCTGGTCATTTTTTCAAAAAGTGTTTAAAGGTGAGCGTATTTATTTTACTTATTCCATTCATTCCATGGGACAACTAAATATTGTTTCCAGAAATAGTTAATAAAAAAGATATTAAAATGGCCCATACACATAGTCAAATATAAACAGTCTCATTTGTAAAAGGATAAATACCGATTAAAATTAAAATAAGGTAATAGTTCTCATCTATCACATGGCAAAAATTTAAAACAGGCCCTTTCATACATTGCTGGTCGGTGTGTACAAAATCTTTATGTACGTAGATTTCTAATAGCTAACAAAAGTACACAGGCATTTACCCGTTGACTCATCAATCCCACTTCTAGAAATTTACCCTAAAAACATACTTCCAAAAACATAAAAACATATCTGTACGATATTATTCAGATTGTTTATTGTAGTACTGTTTATTATCTAGAAGAGGAATCTAATGAAAAAAAAATAAACTAAAAAACAGAACCACAGGCGTGGAAACATGGAACAGACTGACAGTGACCAGAGAAGAAGAGGGAGGGATAATGACGAAGCAGGGGAAGGGACCAGTCAAAGAACATGTGTGAATGACTCAGGGATGTGGACAACAGTGTAGGAATTAACTGTGGAGCAGGGTCTGGGATGCGCAGAGGAGGGCAAAGGGGCTGAAATTGGGACAGCTATAATAGAATAACAATAAACATCATTTAAAAATATTGTAAACAACTGAAAAGCCCATTTATAGGAGAGTAGTTTAATAAGCTATGGTGCCTCCCCACGGTGGAGTACTATGCAGCTGTGAGGAAGAATGAGCCAGATAAGGAGCCAATAAGTGCTCTCCAGAATATACTGCTGAATTAGAAAAGAAAAGCACTATCTATAGCAAGCTTTTTGTGTAAGAAAAAAAGAGAAATTTAGGAAATATACATGTACCTACTCATCTGTGCATAAAGAAACATAGGCAGGATAAAATAGAAGCTAATCAGACTGATGAAGAGAATAAAAGAAGTAGTAGGAAATGACACCACTTTTCATATCATTCTGATTTGTAGAACCATGTGAATGTTTCACATACTCAAGAAAACAAAGGTGAATTAGGAAATGGAATACAAATTGAAACAAATAAATGTACCAAATTAGAGGACCAAGAGGAGAACTAACTCAAATAGCTTTTAAGTGAAATAGTTGGACTATATGCCTTCAGGCTAAAGATAACTAGAAGTGTTCATTCCTGAAGTCTACCCAGTAGGGTTTTTTCTCACAGACTTATAAGTCCATGATTCTGAAACTACGTTCTGTGTATTCTAGGATTAAGCAAATAAGTAAGTACACTGTATTTAGTGAGAGCCAGATTTCTCACCAAAAATGAAGAGTTACAACTGAGGAAAGCAGGAAGGTCTGGATGACCCCTGCAGATTTTCCTGGCTCTGTCTGCTGAAAAGGCCTGGAAGCAATGAGACCATTCTCCACTTTCAAAACGAAACAAGTCTGGGACAGGGAAAGTGCAGCTTGAGTCTGAAATACCTTTTTTGTGGCAGAAAATAAGGAAGTTCTCAAAGAATGATGGGAATACATCAGAAGGACAAAGAAGCAGACATGAAAGGCTTCCCCCTAGTCAAATCTTGGAAATTTGAGCATCAAAATAATATGACCGTAACTTATCATAACCCTTCAAAAATGAGAATTTCTGAGTCCATAGTGATAAACATACATATAAAGAGAAAGTTCTTCTTTACAATACAAAGCAAACTAATAAATATAAATAAAATGATGGACTTGGAAAGCCGCCATTTAGCAACCATCTTTGAAATTTTATGGAGGCAAGAATCATTCATGAATGCTAACCTAGTATGCATGAATTTGATGAATAATAGGATACCTACATAGCCTCAAAGTTCCTCCCATGAGATATTAATTACAATAAAAAATAGTAACTTTCTCATGGAGAAATCTGGCAGACACCACCCTAACCAACGATTCAACATCACTCGTGATGGTGTATATCCACCTCCTATGATCCCTGGTGTGACAGACTGAGATGGGCACAGCACCACTCCTACAGGATTTCTGACAAAAATGTGTAACCCAAACCTAAGCATACGGAAACATCAGACAAATTCAAATTGAAGGATAGTCTATAATAACACTAGTAATACACTTCCAAAATGTCCATGTCATAAAATACAAAGCAAGATTGAAGAATGTTGCAGATTAAAGGGGACTAAACTGAAAGCAATGCAAAACTGGCAGGTTTGTCTTGCTGCTGCTGTTGTTTGTTTTCTATGCAGAGAATTACCTGTACAGTTTGAAAAATCTACCTGCATATTAGAAAAGAGTTATGTATTACTGTTAACTTGAATGAACACACTTGATTATGTAGACGATTGACTGAGATTTTAGAATATACACTTGGAATATTTAGGAGTGAGTGGCATCACATCTGCAAATTTCCATTTGTATCTCTTTGAGACTCTAGGTGAAAGGTATATGGGAATCCCTTGAAATTTTGCAACTTTTCTGTAAGTCTGAAATTATGTCAAAATAAAAACAGATAAGAAAAAGACTATTTTCTTCATGTGGTTGATCCCTCCATCATTGCTGGGCATGTATCATGTGCTGTCTACTTCATTTTGGGTTCCATCCTACAGGGTCTTCCACCCACTCACCCTGGTTTTAAAAAATGGGAGAATTTGGGTGGATTAGGCAGCCTTTTGATTCTCCTAACTCTCGGATATAAAAAGCAGATATATTTCCATTTTTATTTAACATTTACCTAATCCATCCTTCACACACCATAGCAGTTGTTACAGGTACATATGCTGCTCTCATTATGTCATCTACCCAAGGTGGCTGCAAGAATATGATGTGGGACATTTGGGCCAGTTCCAAGCCTTTTCCATAAATCTATGCTAAAGCAGAAACATTTAGAAACCAATATAGTTGGTCCAAAGAAGACTAGGGACCACTATAATAGGTGCATGTGTACTTTTTGAAAGTATCTATATATTTGAAGATAAGCTTGTATGCACTATATCTAATTGGATGTTCAAATGGGTGTGACTTATTTATTCATTCATTCATTCGGAAGGTCTTTATGGATACATTAGCAGTACTTGACCAGTTTTATGGGTAATTTCTATCAATTTCAAAGCTAAAGGAAATGTTTCTCTTCTAGAACAGTATTTTCAAGAAAGAACAGTATGATTAGTGCTATAATTGAACTATGGTCCAAATCCTATGGAAACACTAAGACAACTAACCTCACGCCAACTAACCTGGTGTTGAAGCACAGAAGCAAGAGTCAGAAGGCCCGTAAAGGACACCTGCACTACCTGCCTTTGCCGGACTGACATCCTGAACCTTGTCTGTGGCGCTCCCGACCAGTGAGCGTGAGGAGGTGTGTCCTGTCGGCCCTATACCACGGCTCTGACACAGAGGTAAGTTTGGGGGAAAGGCAGGGCCCCGTGGAGGGGAGAAAGCTGACCAGAGCAGCAGATCTCCTAGCCTCCTACCTCCAGCAAGTCAGCGAGATTTCACTTTATTTCTTTAAAATATAGACTTTCTGCCTAACACTATTGCATAAAAAAAAAGATATTAGTGCTAAAAATTGAACTGAACATGAATTTTATTGATGTGATAAAATTTTCTCATATTGATATGAGGGTGGCGTGGGGGGTTCCAGCTGGAATGTAGTTCTCTCAATACCTGGCACCTCGGTGAGCGAAAGGTTTGTTCAGAGACGCTGTGCTAAGAGTAGTTGGTTTGTGAAAGGACCGTGGTTGCTGCAGCCTTCACCAGGCTGAAACACGGGTGCAACGTCAGCATCCGGGGACTGGTCAGAGATGTGCTACACTGAGCCAGCAGTACTACAAAGGGATTTTTTAAGGAGGAAGATTTAAATGGGCTCATAGAGAAGACTGTTCCAGATAGATTGCTAAGTGTACATATAATTTTATTAGCATTACACTGCTAATGAAGAATGAATATCAATGTACAAACTCAGATATGCAAGCAATGTAACTTTTTCAAAGTAATTTTTTCTCTGTTAAGCTTACTCTTACGTGGTAATAGAAAAGCAATTCCTGATGCTATATTTGAGTTCCAGGAAGGCCTATCTAGGGCCAAGACGTGAGTGAAGGGAGAGCCCATCCTTGGCTCTATCCCCTCTCAGTACTGGTGGCCTGGGATCCAGTCTTACCCTGTCTGGTCACCCGTCCTTGGATGGTGGAAGGCATTTCTCTGTCCTCCCCTGTCCGAGTCTGGCTCTTCCCGCTAATTCCATGCCCTTCCCAAGAGTCATTCCATTCATGCTAGGCTGTAGGAAATTCTGAGAGACTGTCTAACATCCAACTGGTCTAGACACACCCCAGTGGCATTCTTTCTGTCCCCGGGGCCTCGCCGCCACTCCTGCCTGATGGTCTCCCAGGAAAGCAGGCACAACCGCTTTCCCTTATAATTCCCTAAACCTTTCTTGAGTCCTATCTCTCCACTGCCAAGTTCACCTGAGCTGACATATCTTCTTTCTCAAGTTAAGAACCCTCAAGAAGGATGCCTCATCCAGTTGTGTGGTTTGAACAATGCACAAAGATCCTTGCTTGGGCATGAGAAGGGCTAAAATCTAAAAAAGTCAAGACCCTCAGCAAGGGGCAAAGGGTGCTGGAAAAAGAAGGGGCCTTCATTCTTGTACAAAGGTGTCAGCTCTCTAAGCCCCAGTTCCTGGCAAAGATCCACTCAACAAGGCAACTTCTAATTCTTTCACCAAAATGTGGCCTTTTTCTAATTTTCACAGAGAAGCAGCATAAGCTGTCAAAGGTTCTTGCTTCCTCTCTGAAACCCTTTTCTCAAGAATTGAAATCTTTTTTTATCTACTTCTGAAAGCTCTAAGGCTTCTTCTGATTTATCATATATTCTTTCAGATCTGTTTTTAATACCACGAGGACTAGAAACTCTAAAATTTGACACTCAAAAGCAGTTGATTTGCTTTTTTTTCTTAATGCATTCAGTTGGGTCATCTTTTCCCTGAGGCAATGAACGCAGAATGTGCTAGCTGATGGAATGAGTGAAAGGCCAGGACCACCAGGAAATACAGTGGGGAAAAACACTCAGTTAATATTTCAAAATGTCATCCTGCCCATTGTGTGTGCACAGCACAGAATAGCTCTGGGAGGCTGCACACTTGCCTAAATTATTAGCAGTAATTCCCCTGAGAAGTAAAATTTGGAGATGAGACTTCTATTTTTTGCTATATAAATTTCTGCATTTGAATTGTTTTTATAAAGAGCTTGTATGACATTTAAATTTTTTTAAAAGACCAATTTTTTTAAAACTGGGAGAAATTGCTCCAGTGTATTTTCAGTAGTGATATTCAGAATGATAATTTGTTTGCTCTCCATTCTCATGAGTGTTTGGGGGGAAACCTCTCTATAGCAGAGTTCAACTAATTTTATGTTCTTGCTCCCTGTTTAAATGATAATATTAGTGTGAGTTATGAAAATGGCAGCATTAACTGGTGGAAACAATTTGGATATAAGTGTACATAATTTGCATAACTTAATGTGATTTCCCAATTTCTTTTGCAGATAAAGAGGGACCAACACTTAACAAATAATAACAATATGCCCTGGCTGGTGTAGCTCAGTGGATTGAGCACGGGCCTGCAAACCACACGATGGAGGTTCGATTCCCAGTCAGGGCACATGCCTGGGTTGTGGGCCAGTTCCCAACAGGGGACTCTTGAGAGGCAACCATACATTGATGTTTCTCTCCTTCTCTCCTTCCCTTCCTCTCTAAAGATAAATAAATAAAATCTTAAAAAAAAAACAAAAATAAAACAAATAATAACAATAAGTCTCAGAGGGTGGACCAAAGAAACAGAGAGCCTGATGGAGCTGGGGTGAATGCTCCAGTGTCTAGATTCCAGCCCAGTTCTTTCCGCTACAGAACACACTGTCTCAGTTTGGTTTACTTCTCTGCCTCTGTAGATATAGCAGAATGGTGAGCACAGGAGGAGGTAAGTGAATGAATGTAAGCTTTAAGGGCCCCATCTGCCTGGGCTGCTGCATTGGATTACAAGGGCACATGAGTTTATATGAAATGTACAAAGTAATATTTTTTAAAAGTAATGGGTGAAGGCCACTGTCTCTTTTCACTCCAGCTTCCTCTTACACTAGGTAGTATCAGGTGGCCTTGTGTCTTTTGAGGACAAGATGGAGGAATGGTTGATTAAGTCAGGAATACATACATGTAGTTTCAGTACATTGTCATATACCACAGTCCCCCGCCCCCCATAGGCCATACTAGTATGTTCCAAGACCACCAATGGGCACCTAAAACTGCAGATAGTACCAAACCCTATATATACTAGTCTTTCCTGTACATACATACATACTTACAATGAAATTCGATTTAGAAATTAGGCACAGTAAGATAAATACCAATAACTAATAATAAAATAGAACAATCTTGTACTGTTCTATCTTGTACTGTTCCATACTGAGTTCACCCTTCTTCCTGTGATGATAGGAGATGATAAATGGCCTTATTCATAGAGAACTTTCAACTTTCCACTTAAAGGAAGCATTTTGCAGCTTCTCTTTTGATGCAGACCCTGGCCAGCAGGGTCCATGTGTTGTGGCTGCAGCGAACAAATTCACACAGACTACAGAAGTCCTGCAGAGAAAAGGGGATGGCATGGCCACTCTCTGAGTGAGAAAGGACCTCAACCCCTGCCTAAACAAGCTTTTATTGCTTTTCTGGGTATATTACATGGAGGATGGTCCTCATTTACTATGCACAGGTTTGCTTTAGGTGGTTACTTTTTACAGAAAACAAAGGAGAGGGTGTTGATAACTACCTCAAAGAAAAAGGATATTTGCAAATGCAAAGAGAAAAGTGGTTGAACTGGTTATACTCCTTGCGAGGTTTAGCATAGATTTTAGGAAGTTACTTTAAAGATATGCAGTAAACATTTGCTGCCTCAATCCAGGGTGAGGGAGTCTTAGCAAAAAAGCAAGCCTCATAGCAGCCTAGGTCCAATGCAGGCCTGATTCCCCACGGGAGAACCTATCCATGGGCGTGGATCCTGTGTGCCGGAAGTCACTCCCCACTGGCCTTTCTGAGTGGGGGCTGGGCTACATTGCCCATCCCATGCAGATAGGTTCCCTATACTCTTTGGCCTAGCTGAATTGCCAGCATCACTGCTCTTCTGTTTTGGAACCGTTATTGAGTAAGATAAGGGTTCTTTGAACACAAGCACCATGATACCAGGACAGTTGATCTGAATAATCAAGAGAGCTACTATGTGACCAAGGGGCAAGAGTATATATACAGCGGGAACAGCCAAAGGGATGATTCATGTCCCAGGTGGGTCAGTGTTGTGAGATTTCCCAGAGAGATTTCATCACACTAGGCAGAACAGTGCACAATTTACAATGTAAGAATTGTTTATTTCTGAAACTTTCCATTTAATACTTTCAGAGTGCCATTGACCTCAGGTAACTGGAACCATGGATGGTAAAACTGCAGATAAGGGGGACTACTGAATTTATATGCTGCACAGTTACTCACTTCCGTGAAAATTACTGCTGCTATCCCAGTGTCCGTGTGGATCCCCTAAATCCCCTCACCTCCTACTGTGTCAACTCTACTCTGTGGCTCAGCTCTGACAGCATGTGGGGGTGCAGAGAGGAGGTTGAAATGTATGGAGCCCAGAAGCTAATCTGTAGAAAATTCTTTCAATCATCAAGTGAGTAAAATTTTAACAGAGGATTTGGCTCTCATCAAGATCTAATTGAAACAGATGTTTTCTCCCGTCCGGGATATTTCAGAGAATGCAGTACTACATACAGTTATAAAAGTGCCATACTTTTCAAAGATTACAGTAATTGGGTGAAACAGAATTTATCAGAATTGTTAAGTGTTGAGGGAAAAAAAACCCGTAACTACTAAACATGGAGAACAGGTCTATATCAGTTTACTGGTAAGAAGTCTTCCTAATTTAACACAGCTATAAAAATTGACATGACATTACTAATAATGATGCTCTAAATTTTATAAATTATCAATATTTTTTAAAATATTCAATCAACACTAGAGTAATTATCTTTCTATTCAACATAAAATTTATTTTTGAGAAAGAAGCAATCAACAAGAATACGGTAAAGCAATATTTTTTTTTGAAGTATTATAGAGTTGTGGTAGACAATGAATTTAAAAATTACTCTTTCTAGATCTTTTTGGTATTTGTGGCTTGATAAGCTTTTACAAATATATGCTTTGTGTAATTTGTGTGATCTTTTTGTACTTTTTGTATTCTTTTTGAAAGAGGGACTTTCATATCTCATGAGCTTTGGGAAGCCATTAAGCCCACATTCGCCCCAACAACCAGTATAGTCTTAGATTTTCTTTTGAAGCTTACTTCTAACAGCGTCATTAATCCCTGCATTTTGTCATATTCCCATCCCACTTACCCCTACTCCTTTGCTCCCTTATCCTTGAAGGTAACATACGCAGGAGCATTCCCAAAATAACTAATCAGAACTAATGATTCTTTTTTTCACTTTCCACAGTTGCCAGAGTTTACCTCTGTTAACATATTTATCAGAGTCTGCCCTGGGTTAATTTACTCACCAAGTATGTACTGCGCACCAGTTATATGCTGGGCTCTGTGCTGGGCTCAGTACCTCCCTTAGAGCAGACCTTGCCCAGGTCCCTGTCTTTCAGAAAGCCCCCACCATGTGTCCCCTCCAAATGGGCTGCGGAACTTCCCAGCCGAGGGGCCATGCTCATCCAGAGCCCTGGTCTCCTTCCCCAGATAACAGTCTAGATGCCTGGCACTCCAGAACTCATTGCTTAACTCCATACTGAGTTCACTTCTTTGTGAGCTTCTTCCCCTGGTCTTCACTCCAGAGGTGTTATTTGCCTCTCATTTGCTCCTTCCTAGGAGTTATATGGCTGAGTTATCAATCCCAGTTAATTGATCATTTTAATTAGTCAGTTCAGATTAAGCAAGATACTATTACAACTGGTGGATTCCAAGGCAGCCAGCTGTTCTCTTTGTATGTATTAATGTTATATCACGTAGAGTTTAGAAAGAAGATGAATTTGTCAAGTAGACATTCTCTTAACATTAGCAAAAGGTAAATGCTTCAGAGATAAAAAGGAAGAGTTAGGGGCAAAAAAATGAAAAATAGGAGAAAAGGAAAAAAAGGCTAGGAAAAAAGGAAACAGTCCAACCATTTGCTATGTTAAGAGTATCAATCCGCATATAACCTTAGACATCTGCTTGAGCTGGTGTTGCTCTTCGTTGGAGTGGAGGGAGGTAATTAAAATGCCATGTAGCTGCTTGCCTTGTCTGCATTTCTGAGTATAATTCAAACTCTTATGAATCTGCCCTCTAAAAGAAATACTGATTATAGGAACAGAACAAAACTTCTTTGATCCCTCTTGCGATACAACTAGGTCATGAGAAGCAGAATTCCAAACGTATTCTCAGTTTTGGATGACTTTTCATGGAAAATCTGACTGAGGGAGATTTAGAAATGAACAACGATGGAAACCAAGGCAGAATATAAAGCAAAACACTGTTGCATGAAAAACACCAACTCTGCAGAGGTTACCTAAATGGGGCTTTTTGTTAACATGTCTATTTTTTGTGACTTCCTTATAATAAGGTTCTTCCTAAGGAACAATGCCTAAAAGTGTGTGTAAAGACAGAACTGATTCTGCCATGCAAAACTGATAATATCTTGGATCCTCATGAAGTCCTTAAAAGGGGAAAATTTATGACTTTCTCATAATCTTCTAGTGGCTTTGTTATCTGAAATACCTAAATGCGTCTTTGCCTTCTAGTCAGAGGAAAACTTTTGTGCTTTTGGAATTAGTTATGCCTCACTCCTAAAGCAAAAACAAAATATTTTGTAAAGAGGCTAGGATTTTTTTGCCATTAACATGTAAAATAATAATATGATTAGAATAAGGCTATATATCAGCTCAGATTCCCCCCCACTCACCCCACCAAATTACTAAGAAACAACCAGATACAAACTAGTTTTGAAGACAAAAGGGACCTAATGGTCCCTAACAGTAAAGGTCAGAGTTAGGACTGGCTTCAGATGTTGCTCAGTTGGGGACCTGGCTATGATTTTCTATAGTTTTCTTGATTTTTGCCCCTCTTCATAATGTCATCTTCAGGCTTTCTTCATGATTCCAAAACAAAATTCTTGGGAATATGGGTTTCGTGTGTTCCCACTCACATCTCTCAGTCTGCTCACTGACTGAATGCCCCCTGTACCGACAATCCCAGTGGCTCAGGACTGCCACACATATGCATGAGCCTACATGGAGCAGAAGGGGATTGTCTCATTTATTTGGTTTATGCTAATTCAGGATCCACCCTTCAACTGGAGTCAAGTTCAGTCCCACCCCAGCTAGTGGCTACTACACAAAGAGGAGGGGGATAGCTCCTCAAAGGAGAATCCAAGTAGTGCAAGAAAGGAGAGAAAAGGAGTAAGATCCTGGCTGTAGGTCTCTCATATATGACCTTTATTATATTGAGGAATGCTCCCTCTATTCCCACTTTGCTGAGTGTTTTTATCATGAATGGGTGTTGTACCTTATCAAAAGCTTTTCCCACAGCTATTGACATGATCATGTTATTTTTGTCTTTGCTTTTGTTTATGTGATGTATTACACTTACTGATTTGTGAATATTGAACCATCCTTGCATCCCTGTGATGAATCCCACTTAGTCATGGTGTATAATCTTTTTAATGTATTGTTGGATTCACCAATATTTTGTTGAGGATTTTAGTTAGCATCTATGTTCATCAGCAATATTGGCCTGAGTTTCTTTTCTTTGTTGTGTCTTTACAGATAAAGACACAACACTGCTTTGGAATTAGGATGATGCTGGCTCCATAAAGAGAGTTTGGGAGCCTTCCATCATTTTGGATTTTTTGGAATAGTCTATGAAGAATAGGGGTTAGCTCTTTCTTAAATGCTTTGTAGAATTCTCCTGTGAAACCATCTGGTCTGGGGATTTTGTGTGACGGGAGTTTTTTGACTACTGCTTCAATTATATCTGCTGTTATTGGTCTGTTCAGACTTTCTGCTTCTTCTTCATTGAGTTTTGGAAGATTATATTTTTCTGGAAATTTGTCCATTTCACCTAGGTTTTCAAATTTCTTGGCATACAGTTCTTCATAGTAATTTCTTACAATCCCTTCTATTTCTGTGGTATCAGTTATAACCTCTCCTCTTTCATTTCTGATTGTGTTTACTTGGGTCCTCTCTCTTCTTTTCAACTGTATGGGAAAACATACTTGCCAATGATACCTCAGACAAAGGTTTAATCTTCAAAATATACAAAGAACTCACACAACTCCACTCTAAGAAGACAACTAACCCAATTAAAAAATGGGCAAAGGACTTGAACAGACACTTCTCCAAGGAGGACATACAGAGAATCCAGAGACACATGAAAAGATGTTCAGTATCGCTAGCTATCAGAGAGATGCAAATTAAAACCACAATGAGATCCCACT
Organism: Sturnira hondurensis; assembly: GCF_014824575.4. Lineage (NCBI taxonomy): Eukaryota > Metazoa > Chordata > Mammalia > Chiroptera > Phyllostomidae > Sturnira > Sturnira hondurensis. Next base: position 11,641,964 of record NW_028077105.1, on the reverse strand, counting down.
TTACACCGGTGAGAATGGCCATCATAAACAAAGCAATAAACAACAAATGTTGGAGAAGTTGTAGGGAAACGGAGACCCTAGTTCACTGTTGGTGGGATTGCAAACTGGTACAACCACTATGGAAAACAGAATGGAATTTTCTCAGAAAACTAAAAATGAATATGCCTTTTGACCCAGCAATTCCACTGCTGGGATTATATTCTAAGAACACTGAAACACCAATCCAAAAGAACCTATGCACACCAATGTTCATAGCAGCACAATTTACAATAGCCAAGAGTTGGAAGCAACCTAGGTGCCCATCAGTAAATGAATGGATCCAAAAAGTATGGTACATTTACACAATGGAATTCTATGCAGCAGAAAGAAAGAAGGAGCTACTATCCTTTGCAACTGCATGGATGGAACTGGAAAGAATTATGCTGAGTGAAATAAGCCAGGCAGTGAAAGACAAATACCATATGATGTCACCTTTAACAGGAAACTAAACAACAAAACAAACAAGCAAGCAAAATATAACCAAAGACACTGAAATACAGAACAGGCTGACTGGGACCAGTGGGGAGAGGGGAGGGAATTTCAGGGGAAAAGGGGAAGGATTCACAGGAACAAGTATAAAGGACACATGGAAAACAACTAAGGGGGGTGGAAATGGGAGGGAGGTGGGGAACACTGTGGGGGGGTGGACTGGGACTGGGATGGGAGTAAAAGACAGAAAACTGTATTTGAATAAAAATTAAATAAAAATAAAAATAAAAAATTTTTTTAAAAGAGTAAGATCCTGGGGGACACAATGTTCACTACGGGTTGTTCCCATTAACTGTCACAGCTCTTATGTTTTCTCAGCAAGTATTAACTCTAATACTTTTGCCAAAACAAAAAACTTTCCATTCTGAATTATGTTTTTAAAATGCAGAACTGTCAATGGATTTTTCAGAAAAAAAATCAAGGAATCAAATTAGCAAGGATTTCAAACAAGGGAAACGGTTTAGGGCAGTGGTTCAGATTCACAGAGTGAATATTAACTGAGTAACTTACGTTTGCCAGGTGCCATGCTGGGCTTAGACACCAAGGGTCTCTTTAATGTTTGTCTACATTAATTCTACATTGCAAAAATTACCTATCAAACTATAGAGATACTGAAAATTTTCACATTTTCAAAAGTAATCAAAGACACATAAACAGTAAGAAATTCCAATGATAAAAAATGACCAGTGCTGAAACTTTGGAGACAGCTGACATTTTTTAGGAGTCTATTCCATATCATTGTGCTATAAATAAATAGATAATTTTTGATAGCTTAAAAAGCATTGTTACAGATTTAAATAAATAATATATGTGATTTCTTTCAGGATTTTATAAATAATGACTTTTTGCTCTCAAAGTTAGTCATTACCACTGTTGTGAACCGTGGTCATGCAAGGACCCTGTATGAGGAGCAATGACAAAAAGTGTACACACTAAGTACATGTGTAAGTCACATAGATCCTGCACACAATTGCTATTAACTTTAAAGCTCAATTCACTAAGTCATTTTCCAGCAGTCAGATGTACTCTGATGAGGGTCTCACTGACCTGCCTACAGGAGGAGTGAGACTGAGCCATCTGAATCAACCTGAGTCTATATTGCTTGACACTGAGCAACTCAACCGCAAACGTCAGGGTGCCATTGGGTAAGCAGCACACAGTTAACCTTAACAATGAATATATTTAGTATTCAAGTGGTTCATTCCACTCACAAATTTCTCTCCAACAAAGAGTAGCCTGTATTTCACACATTAGTCAAAAACCTAGCAGAAATGTACACAGGACCAGCCAGCCACACAGCTGACTTTGCGTGACTTCAGTGATGAATGCAGGCCAAGCACCCACTTCCCACTCTTCGTATTTCCATCCTGCTCCCACACAGCCAACCTCTGTTTGGATTATCATTTTTACTAAACACTTCACCTCCCACAAAGCAATAGTGTGTAAGGTTTATATAATTAATGTTTGTAAGGGACCATTAGAGCCCTGTGTGAAAGATGTCTTTTGAAGAGGAAAGAATTGTTGATACTATGATGTCCTGGATTTCTTACACTTATCAAGACTGCTTCCATGAGGAAAAGCTGCAGAAATGATAGATGAGACCAGTTTTACTCAGCAAAGTTACAGGTGGCAAAACACTGCTGTAGGACTCAGGCAAGAATATGTCCCTGGCGACATCAACTATATAAACATGTATCCTGTCAATCACTAAGAATGCAGGTACAATACTTTGTAGACCAAGGATAATGTTAATTCCATCCTGCTTACAGTGTGCTTTGTACTGAAAAGGTTCAAGACACTATGCAAGAACAATAATTTAGCAAAGCTTGAAATGAAGGCTACACATGAAAAAATTGAGGCTTTTTAAAAATTAAGACATTATCTTTATTTGGCCATTAGTCAATAAGGTCTGGCATTCAGTGCTACAAACGCTGCCCCACCCCCTTACGGACTACTTTTGTTATTTAGGAAAGAAAGGAAAAGGAAACTGACCTTCATTAAGTATATAGAATGGACTATATATTGCTGGGAGGTTTCATATTATTTATCTTATTTACTCTAAAACAACTCAATGAGGTATATTTTACAGTTGATACAACTAAGGCTTAGAGGAATAATTAATATGGCTGAGGGAACACAGGCTGTTGAGTAACTGAACCAGGAACTTAAGCCAGGTCTGCATGATTCCAAAGCTGTTTATTGCTCTTTCCACGCCATATGTAAGAGTAGAAGAATGAACGCCGCCAATAGTTTCTTCTAGGATGTTGTCTTTACCTTTGCAAAGAACAGAAGAAACATACTCTTTTGAATAAATTATTGCTGTAACACCCATAAAGCTGTCTTATAACATGCCAGCTCTCATTTCTCTTTTCCATTCATTAACTGTGGACTAGAAAACATAGTTTAGCATTTGATTATTTACAGGAAGTCTCTATGTTCAAATAGTACCTGGTTTACAACTGCTTGCTGCACGCCACCTCCAACATTTCCAGCATCACTGGAGACAGTGATGTCATTGCTGTGGTAGAAAGTCCAAAAAGAGTTTAATTAAAGGGATCATGAGGGAAAACAGAGAAATACCTGGTAAAACAGAACTACTTAAGATAATAGTCTGTATGGGCAGGCAGACTCAAGAAGCTGGCCCTCATCTCAAAAATACACTACTGTCCTATAGGCCAGAGCCTTTCAACCAAGGGGCAGCTGGAATTTTTAAAACAGGCAATATCTGAGTATTTAGTCAGGGGCACTGACCTCTTTCCCTTAGATTGTCAAGTTTAAAAAGTGACAACAGCCAATACAACAATAACCATCCAGTGTTAATGAATCAAAATTATACCTTTTTTGTCAGATAGGCAAGAAATATATTTTTTGGTGTGTTGCAGAATTTTAGTAATTAGTTTATGTATGCCATGAAGTGAAAAAGGTTGAAAATAGAGCTGGTACAGACTAAAATTTTTAAAAATATTTTGTTATACTATTGGAATGATAAAAATAGCAAATAATTTAAGTTCATGAACATCCTTTTCCTAAAATACACATTTTATTATTAATACCAAGAGAGCTAAGAGGTATCTGACATTCACAACTTAGGGACAATTCGGATGGCTTTTCAAACACCTCTGCCAGCTCAATTACACTAAGGATCTGTCATTTTTATTAGGAGAGTGAAGATAGAAGTAGATCATTTTGAAGCTTGGGGCAACTCGAGGGAAGGAAGAGTTCGAGGATCAGCGTGTAATGTTGGGCTAGGGCCAGCATGAAAGCACTGCGTACTAGTCTCCTGAGGAGAATGGATTAACAGAAGGACAGGTAGATGGAGAGAGACCAGAGAGGATGTTAATATTAAAGGATGTGGGAGAGGCACTTGACAAAATGATTCCAAAGGTCTTCCTGAAGTATAAACACAAGTGTCACCACCAAGAGATGAATGGACACAAAACATGTGGCATCACATGCAATGGAGTGTTTTCAGCCATAAAAGGAATGAAGTTCTGATACATGTTACAACATGGGTGAACCTTGAAAATGTTATATTAAGTGAAATAATCTAGACAAAAAAGGACAAGTGTATGATTACATATATGAAATATCTAAAATAGGCAATTTTTTAAAGATAAAGTATATTACAGATTATCAGGGGCTGGAGGGAAGGGGTCCTGGGAAGTTTTAATAGGTGCAAAGTTTCTGTTTGTGGTAATGAAAATTCTAGAAAGATATAGTGACAATCATTGCACAATACTGTGAACATAATTAATGCCATTTAATCATACACTTTTAAAAATGGTCAAAATGGCAAATTTTATTTTATGTTATACATAGTGTGAGGTCCATCTAGAAAGTATCCAACCACTTACCCATTTACCCATGGGTCATTTACGAGTGCACTTGTCCACACTGCACTGAGGTTTCAGCAATTTTGCCCCCAGATAGCATGAGCCCTGCACCTGCCCTCCCTATTCATTCAATCTTACCCCAGGGACTTTTTAAAATTTCCCTGGATGAAAATGGTCTTGACGATGTGGAACAAGAGAAACAAACAAAAAAAAAATGGCAGAAGCACTAAAAGGCATCAAAATTGACAAGTTCAAAACTGTTTTGAGCAGTGGGAAAAAGGTCTCAATAGGTGTATTGCATCACATAGAGAGTAGTTTGAAGGTGACTGAAGTTTAAACATGTAAGAATAAATATAACATTTTTAAAAATAAATTCTCGTGTTTTGGGGGTCCCCCTTCTATATTTATAATGCATGAGATAAACATTAAGAGCCTTGATTTATAATTAGCACTGTTTAAATTCGATTACAAAGAGACAAGACCTCAAAAAAATTAAGACCCCAGAAAAATTAAGTGTATCAAGTCCCAAAATATTACAGGCAATATTAAGTCTATGAAAAAAGTACTACCATTGTTAGTAATCAACAAACTAAACTAGTCCTAACCAGTGTGGCTCAGTTGGTCCGGTGTCATCCCTGTGAGCAAGAGGTAGGCAATTTGATTCCTGGTGAGGGCAATGCCTGGGCTGTGGGCTCAGTCGCTAGTTGGGCCATGTGTGAGGTGCAACCGCACATTGATGTTTCTCTCCCTCTTCTTGTCCCTCACTTTTTTTTTGAGAAATAAATAAATAAAGTATTTTTTAAAACCCTAAAACTAAAATGATAGATATTATTTCATCTACACGGTGGGCAACTATCAATCTATCTGGTGTCGTTGATTTTTCAAGGAAATGAATATTCTCACACATTGATGGCAGGAGATAGAAATTGATGCAACTGTTACAAAAGGTAATTCGGTAGGAAATATCAAAAGTGTTTATAGTGTAAATACCATTTGGTCACCTGATTCCATTTCCAATAATTTAGATTAAAAATAATTTGAAACATGCACACATTTTTAAAGTACAATGTTGTTTATTTCATCCTTGTTCATAATAGGAAAAAATGTAGATTTAAATGCTCAAAGTAAGAAACAGTTCAGGGTTTTTTTACTAATTTTTCTGCAGTGAACATATATTGCCACTATAATATAAGCAATAACAGACTGTTATTTTAATAAAGAAACAATAAAGTAACAGGGAAGTTGTTCCCGTTCTCAGGACCCATTAGTTAATCAGCTATAATAGCTCTCCATGTGTCAAGAAAAAGCATTTAATAACATCATTCTATTGGATCCTTACTCTTCTACTAGGTATCATTAACCCCATGGATGAGACCCTGGATTCAGAGCAACGAGAGGAAAGCCATGAACCTAGTGACAGAGCTAAAATTGTCGTCCCCTCCCACTCCCATCCTCACACTCCCACACCCACCCACCCTGGTTGGTGTCTGATGCCAAAATACGTGTTCTTTACCACAAACTGTCCTGGGGCCTCTTTGTGGAGTAATTAGGCTTTTTGAAAATAAATCCAAAAAACTAACCACAACATATAACCCAGTTTTCACAAAGCTGTTTTGGCAACACAATTTTTCTCTCAAACTTTTGGACCCTGAGAAGGAAGAAACCTACTTAGAAGGGCTCCTGGTAGCTAACTGGGATCAAATTTTTAAAAACTGAGCCTAGGAGGAGCCTAGGAGCCATTTGTACACAGGGGCCTCTCCTGCAAACTGTACTTCACAGAGAAGCTTGTGCTGACCTGCCTGCCTGCATTGTGTTTCTGCCTTTTGAGCTAGCCCTTATAAAGGAGTTCCTGGAATGCTACTTCAACCATTAGAACTGAAGCTTTCCCCATCTAACTGGAGCTACATAGCTATAACCTCATCAACATCTTCACCAACCGATTAGAGGAATTCCATTCTGACCAATCAGGAAAGTGCCTTTTGGACCAATCAAAATGCAAGGATTTGGAGTCCTTATTTGCATGAGGACAAGCCAATCAGGGACTAGGGGTGGAAACTTTCATCTATATCAGCTAGCTCCCCTCAGGCTTTCGGAGTGCACTTTCCCTTTCTGCCAAAAACGGAAAATTGTATTCCCCTGGACAGGCATGACTGGAGGGCTGCCTCACAGATGGGCTGTTTTCACAACTGTACTGTATCGTAGTGGAACTGTTTTTCTCTGAGTACTTTCCTTCTTCACTGCACCCCAAATTGGGGATTTCTGTTGGCATTGAATTGGCGCCAGTGCCCACTGGTTGACAAACGGGCATTGCTTCTACCTGTGTACGCAGTCTGTATCTGTGTCACATTCATCCTTCTTGGAGGTAATGGGTAATAACACGGGCCCAGAATTAAATTTCTTGGGTCAAACCTGACTACCTGTTAAAACCATAAAAACTTGGGAGAGATTTAAGTTCAGTGGGTCTGACTTTCCACCAAGAAAGATTTGGCCTACCTCAAGAAGTTCCAGTAAGGATTAAATAAACTAATCCACGTAGTGCTTTGTTAGCTAAGTGACACATAGCAAGCACTTTGATAAGTCATTAAAGTAGTCCAATCATTAAAGTATTTTCTGGACAATAAACTTCCCAAGAGCAAAAATCATGTTACATAGCTTTTGAATTCCCTAAAGAGTTCCCTTGAAGAATGATCAATGGATTGAAGCTGGACGTAAAGTATTATCTGATGGAAGTCTCGGCACTGCCTGTTTTTTGCTCTGATTCAACAAGAGCCCTAAACTTGATAACCTTTTTTCACTAATAGGAACCTCGTTTTATTCTTGCTGGCCATGAACATAGCTGTGCAGTGACTAAAAGAAAACACTATTTTAAGGCTGTCTTGCATTTCCTTATTAATCATTACTGTTCTTCGCGGAGTGTATATTCAATATTTAAATGCAAGTTACTTTCATTTCAACAAGATCTTTCATATAAATTTACCATTCTAAAAATAGTTAATACCTGAATTGAAACATCCTTGAATGTTTACTTATGGTATCCTGTAGAAAAGTAACCATAACCTATGTCTCTCTTTTAGCAAGAAAGTAGCAGGAAAGAATCATGGCTCAATCTTTCACTGAAAGTATTTAATCTGGATAAATCTGAGATAGCTAGCATTGTTAATATACTGTGTGTTACTTTGAAGTCAATGAAGCTGAAAATCTCACTTTAGAAAGTTCTTTTAATCCTCGAGTGTATTAACAGCGTGGTTTTAATTATAACATGGCCAATTTTAAAACAAATCTGTAAATATTGATGTGCAAGTCCTGACATAATTCTGTGAATACACTATAATTCTGTGAATATCCTACAAAACAGGCAGTGAACATGTACTTTTGTCAAAATCAGGTTACACTCAATAAACACAAGGAAGCCAGTTAAAAGCTGTACGTTTCCCAAGGGGTGAGTCAACAGTCTTACTTGACAATCCTCTTCTGGTGGTTAAATGACTTGCATTGGGAAACAAAGAATATCAAAAGTTGTATTTATTTCCTTTTAAAAAACTGTCCTGGAATTCTACTATAATTTTATCAATTCAAATGAGTGAGGACAACAAAAACAAGGAAGAAACTTGACTGGATCAATCTAATAAATTATAGTTTTGTACATGTCATTTCTCCTAAAAGCAACCAGTGACTCTCGGATGACTTTAAGAGGACACCCAGGTTGGCACAGAAGCTCTACCAGGATTTGACTTCAGCCTAATTCAGCCCCAAGAGAACTCCTCCCCACCCCAGCCTCTTTTCCTCCAGATTTTGCACTCCAGCTAAGAATCACCTATCTTTCCCTAAGAATCACCTGCACTCCTCAGTCTCCTTGTGTCTTTACAAATGCTGATCAGCAAGGCAGCATTTTTAAGATTGTAGTAGCTACTATGGATATTCCCCAGGCTTTGCTCAAATGCCGCTTTCCCTTTAATACTGTGATTGTACCAATTGCCTCAGGCACTTCCCCTTCTCACAACGTTTATCAGCAATACAAAGCCATCGCAATAAACAGCATCTAAATAAAAATGGTGTGCTTGTCTAAAAGGAAACAGAAAAATCTTTGGGCCACCCCACCCTTCCAACTGCACTGCTGCCTCTTATATATGCAAAAATTTTGGAGCTGCCACTGAAGAGATCTCTCTTTTAAAATGAATCGTCTTTCTCTTTGTGCCCATATCAGGCAGTTTTCCTTTTGCTTTGGCTGCGGATACAGCCCATCTTCTGTAACAGCTGTTTCTGCTTAGACTCCTGTATTTCCCCTGCTTTTTCCTGAGAGCAGGAATTGAGGTGTATTCACCAGGTATCGCCCACATTGCTCAGCAGAGAGTGTTACTCTGAAGAGGTGTACAATGCTTTGGTGGCCTGGAAATGAGAACAAATTAAGAGAGGCACAGTCCAAAAAATCAGACCACGACTACTTTCAACTACACACACTGTTCTATCGGTGATCTCTGTCTGCAATCTCCCTGGTTTCATTTTTAGACCATTTCCCCCCAGACTTCTGTTTTAGTTCTCGTTGTGACACTCCTAACATATCAGTTTTCAAACTACATTTTTTAATGAGAGAAAAATGTTTTGCCTTTAAAATTAAAGTATAGCCATTCTATTCCTAGTTCACACTCAAAATAGAATTATGACTAGAATTCTTCAATTTTAAATTTTGCTTAAATCTTTGTTATCTGAATTGCATTTATGCACCCAAGGATATAGTTAACTTATCAATGTTTCACGGGTTCCTGTAAAAAGAACATGATTTTTCACGTGTTCCACCTGAAATCCAGAATTAACCTTCCAACCCTTCGACACAGCTTATTCCCATTGCACCAATATGTTCAAAATACTGAAATCTGCCCTTCTGTGGGACCATATTTCTTAAACAGCATTAAAAACTGATTTTAAAAGATATATAATAGACAAGAGATAAGGTATTCTAGTATGTCAAATAAAGTAAGTTGACATACAGGTGACTCCAAATTTCGAAAACAGAAAATACACACAAAAATATAAATTTTGTAAATTCCATTTTACAAATGGTTTAGTTACAAAATGCAGCGTATTCCTCTCTGACTTGAGCTACTGGTCTGTGCCAGGCATTACTATAGACTTTTATATACTAATGATCGAGTCATGTCAATTTAAAAACCTTTCATTATTTTGTGCTTTTTATATCTATCTATATGTAGACGGACAGGTATACACATATAGCCATATACATCATTTATATATATTTTTAATTTTCTATTTGCTGTAAGTTTTGAATTATGATTCAATCACGCCCTAGGACTCTCACACTGAAAGTGCTATGAAACATGCAGTGCGCCTTTCTTACATATTCAAGGCACAGTACACAGCCTTTCTCCGAGCTGTGGTTGAGCTTGTACTCCCCACTCCGCACCATGACATTTTGTCTCCAAAGAGAGTGGATTGTCCTGATGAATATTACAATTCCTCAAGGAATTATTCTGTTCTTTAAAGCATTAATTTCCCAGAAATGGAATGAACTATTACTTAAGAGCCAATTTATCTCTAAAAAATTTTAGTCCAATGTTCCCAACCCATTATTATATTATTAAATTATTATGAAAACTAAAACCAGAAAAAAAACCCGAACTTCTATGCTGTGCCTTTGAACCAATAGATACCAAGAATGTGAAACTCTTATCTGCTAGAAACAAAACATCCGTGTCTAGGAAAAAGAAACCTGCTATTTTTCTGTTTCTCATAAAGTACATATTTGAATAGGTTTGCAAAGTACGAAGGTCCAACAGTATTTTGTATTTTTTTCAAAGAAAATCTGTAATTGGCAATTTCTTATTTCCAATCTGTGACAAGGTTTAAAAAGGTACCTATCAATTTAAAAATAAGTTGATAAAGGCATAAATGTGCACACATCTAATAAATTGATCTGATGCAAATGTTAAAAATAGAGATGTTCATTTGCATTCTACTGGAAAACACTTTGTCTTAAAATCTTCCATAGTGCTTAAATTGCAGAATCCTACACAGCCTCTCTCTTTCACTTTCATAAAGTAATGCCAATCAACCAGCTCCAGGTATCACTGATTTTTTTTTTCTGAAACTCAAAGCAAAACTTTTTTAGGGAGAATCCACGTTTTCGTAGCATTGTGAGGTACTGTCCTATTAATACAACTAATTCATCTTGAGACTTTAGAAGATGGTTTATTCAACTGTCAGTAGATAAACTATTATCTTCATCTATGCATATTATGAATGATATTACTTATGCTATAATTAACATATATACTTGGGAAAGAATTTTAGACAAAGAAAATAGTTGTTTTAAATAAAATAAAAATGTTAAGGTCTGTGAACAAGGCAGTAGTTCTTTTAAAATTCAGCAACTGCATAAAATTTCTCATTTTTGAAAAGCAATGTGCTTCATCTTTTCTAATTATAAGAATTGGAAAACTCACTAACAGTGTTTCTCTTTCTCACCTGGCTGCCAGGAAGCTCAGAGATGAACTAAGGGCTCATTCATAATAAATGCTTTCCTACTCATGTTTAAGTATATCCTCTCCATTCTCACATGGTTTTTCTGGTTCATGGTTGTTTAATTTTGTTATTCGAATGTATCTAAATTCTATATACATATATGGGAAAAAAGTGAGTTTATTAATTTCGACAAGAAATTCATTCCAAGCCATTTATTATACTATGTGTCATTCCATTCTAGGAGATGGGGATGCAGTTATTTTTAAAAGGTGATTTTCATGAAAAAAGTGACTGTATCTAACTGTATCCTTAAAAGAAAAGTTGTCAATCAAACCAACTTTAATAGAAATTTTTTAACCCTTAAAAAGAAAGTCTGCCAACATCAATTTAACCCTCACAAAGAGGAAGTTAAAACAGTGTTTTGACTGTTGTTTATAGGAAAACTGGCTACTTAGTGATACAATCTTCTCAAGTTCCTGCAATAAAAGCAGTCCACAGATGCGAGCACTAATAACACCACCGCTCATGAAATAAAAGCTTTTAAATAAATTGCTCTGTAATAACAGAGATCAAGTCAAACATTCTGACTTCCATGAAAGGGGGCTTTGCATCTTAGATCTCCCACCTCGGAGTTCCTGATGTAACAAATAAGTAGCACCTATTGGAGCAAGCCAAAAAACACGATGCACTTTGTGTGGCTGACCAGGCAAGAATAATGATCTAGTGAAGCAGTTTTATAGATGACTTCAAGGTTGGTGGGCCTAAATTTGCCCTTGCTTTCAGTTTTGTTTTTGCTTCACTGGCTTGAAAATATGTCACACAGTGACACTAGGTTGGCCTGCCTGATGCCAGCTTGATGCTGAGAAGGTACTGAAATTTACAGGGATTTCGCCCCTGGCCTGGACTCTCAGTGTGCAGAATTCTCATACACACTCGAAAGCAGTGCCAGCTCACACCAGCCCAGTCCTTAGGGAAGGCAACCCAACGAGCTGCCTACAGATGCAGAATATGTCACCTGCCCCAGCAACGGCAAACAGACTAGCACTTCCCAGACAGGGCAATCTTGTCTTCCCTTTGCAAGAGAAACTATGTAACAATTACAACATTTCACACCCGGCAAAATTCTGGGCTTAATTTGCAGTCTATGCATTTAGGCTTCTCAGACTAAGTCAATTGTTAAAGTATCAGAGCTGCCTATATTTCACTGAGAAACTAAGTTAAGACTTTTTTTAAAGTGGTGTCATACCTGAGTGACTTTCTACAAGAACCCAAATACTGAAGTGACCAGAAACTTTTTAAGTAATTGTAAAGCAGCACCTCAAAGGATTCAGAGAAGCCACAAATGAAGTGTGACAGTTGATTTTAAAAAATCAGAATACTGTAAAGAAAAAAAACAGACCAAGAAGAATATTTTTTAAAAGCCCATGTTCGTTCCCAAAATGCTGCAAGGGGGATTTTAGAATTGTAGTAATCACTACATTAATTTGTGCAACACAACTCAAATTTGTGGAACAAGGTAAGCCTAGGTCAGGATCGCCAAACTTACACATACAGGTGTATAAAGTGTAACTTCACAGTATTAAAAGAATAGGGGAAGAGTTGGGGAGGAGAATCAGGGCCACTGACAGTCAGGTGTTTCCAGATCTTGGCATTCAACATCTCACTCTCAAGTCTTTGAGTTTAAATCACATAAGCACCGAACACCAGTGAAATGACCAGTTTCGGGAAGGCGGCCGATTCTCCCCTCCTCCATTCCCTTTAGATCCGTAAGCCCAGGCTTTGTTTCCTAATGGCATTTCGTTTGCAGGCAAGTCCCTCGTATCTTTCGGTCTAATTATTTCATTGTGCAAATCTTTGAAAAGGAAAGAACTGGGTTTGCTCTGGGCGCGGACATCTTTTCTTCCGCCCGGGCTCTCGGGAAGCCTTCAACCAACTTTCAATGGAAAGGATGTCGCTGAAGGGCGATGAGGCTTGAAATCCCGCGGTTTTCTCATCTCCACTAGTCTCTCTCCCCGAGTACACCACCCCTACACCTCCCTCCCCCAGCCCCCTACAACCCGCAACGGTTTCCGAGAGTGCTGGGGCGTGTCAAAGAGTTTCCTCCCTCTGATCCGAGAGGCACTTTCTGTGGAAGACACCAGACAAGGCGCCTAACCAGGGAATTGATCAATCTCCTGCTGCCTAATCGCGGTAGTATTCTGTAGAGAAGTGATCCTATAAATCTTTTCAGGGTGTTCAAAATGCCGCTATTTTTCTTTGGCCCTATGCGTTCGTTCGTGTAACACTTACGGGTCGCTTGCCATGTACCATGCACTGTTCTAACCGCTTGTAGAATATGATCCTCTTTGCTTTCAAGATATGTTTAAGCGACATTAAATCCACGTGTGGTTTTCGAACGTCCTCGCTATATTTTTCTTTATAACACGGAACAGCGGTTGAGACCTTAAAAAGCATATGGGAAATCTATACCCAGTTGCTACTTTATTGGAAGCAAACCTTTTCCTTATTTGCAATACTTCTCATTATTGCAATCAAATACACCAGAATAGTGAAAAAGAACTATTTTTTTTTTCAACGACGATCTCGGGTTTTGACCCCGGCACTGCAAAGCGCCTGCTAATTTGCTCGCGTGGCGAACCTTAATCGCACCTGTAGGCATTCGCTTTCAGAAAAACGTTACAGCCCTTGCTTAAAGTCGTTAAGGTGGAGTACGCGCCAGGCCGGCTGTGGAGCTTTCTCCCGCGGCCTGTGCGAACTGGCCACAGGCGCATCCTCGGAGAAGACCGGGCGGCAGATCCGCGAGCGCCGGGCTCTTCACTCGCTGGGCCGCAAGGACTGAGCGGGGTGGCGTCGTGGGAGGTCGGAACGTGTGGGACGCGCGCTCTCCGAACGCCGGCGGTGCAGCCGGAGACTTGCGCGGGACGGGGACCCGCCCTAAGGCCGACCGCCGAGCTGGGGAGGGGTGGGCCGGGTCACCGCCTCCGGAGGCCCCATTGTCCTGAGCTGACCCTGTCCAGCCACCGCAGGCCTCGCCCGACCCCCGCCGACTGTGTGCTTTGCCTGGGGTTAAGTTTCAGAAGTCAGGATGGAGCGTTTCGGGTTTCTGTTCACACGGTTATGGCAGGCACGGCGGTGGGGACCGCACTAAAAAGAAGAGGGCGTGTGGGGAAGAGGTTTTGTGTTTTAATGAGGGCTTAACACTCTGGCTGCAAATCCTTCCCGTTCTCCCCCTGCCAAACCCCCGCCGGGCCCGGTCTTCCGCGTCGCATCCTTTCCCCTACTCCTCCCAGTCCCGCGCGGGTCTGGTGTGGGGATAGACTACAGTCAAAGGGACGCCCTCAGCAGATCCCCAGGAAAATATGAATCGGTCCGTGGTGAAGGGCGGTGGAGACTGATTGATGGCCCTTTCTCGGAGGCTTTTTCCACTAAGCACGGAGCTGTCAAGGAGCAACGAGTGGAGTCTCCGTCTGGACCCCCACCAGCCCGCTTCCCGGTACCGCAGCGCCCGGGCTGGCATACCGACCCCGGCTGCCCTCGCGGGAGCACAGCTGCCTAGCCGGTTCAAAAATACCGCAGAGCATGTAAAGAGAAGCTTGAAAACATGTTTTGAAAGCACATCTAGAGTTTTTACAACCCGCAGTTTCCGATGCACTGCAAACGGGACACGAATTCGAACTTTAGGAAACAAATTCAATTTCCAGAGCGATTTTTCACGTCCGGGATTCTAATTAAAATTACCGCTACGACTGCACACACCAGGAAGAGTGGAAAATTAAAATTATCTGGATAATCCAAGCCCGAAAAACTCGAACTTGAAAAACTACCAAAATTGTGTCCTTGAAATATCCGCATTATTGCTCTACCCCTTCCTGCCACCACAGTAGACACAACTCCAAGCACGGTCTACTCAGTGGGATCCACTATCCACAGCCCCAGTGGCCAAATGGAAATAAATGACGTAGTGCAAACTGAAAATCGTGTGGGCGCCAACCTCAGACCCACCGACCGCCAGCGGTTAGGTACCTGGTAGGGAAAACTCACGTGCTTATCTGCTCGCAGCCTAGAGGCCGCGCAATTAGCCTCCGGAATTGCGGGGGAGAAAAGTAACTCTGATTTAAGATTTTCAAAAACCCCAGAGGGCAAATGTGACCGCCGGGGTCAGCCAGTCAGCAGTTTTGTTCCAGCCAAGACCAGCCGAGTAAGGCGGCTTGGTTAAGCCACGGCGCCTCCCGACGTCACCACACGCTCGCTCAAACTCGGCCACGCGCTTGGGGTTATTCTTTAAACTCAGGACTGAAACTTGACCCGCAGGCGGCGGGGTGAGAAAAAGTGCCAAGGCCCGAGGTCCAAACGCCCGCCCCGGGCCGGCCCGCCCTCGCGGTGCCGGCGCCCACATCTGCGCTCTTCCCTAGATTGAGACAGCAGCCTGGCGCTCACACTCGCCACGGCTTCTCCCTTCCCGAGCGCAGCTCCTGGGGCCCAGGTGTGAGACTGCGTTCCCACGCTTCAGCTTGAGCCTCGCCTCGAGCAAGGTCGAGTGCGGCCCCGCCCCTTCGCCCCAGCCAATTGCAGGACACGCCGACCCGGAGGAGGCGGTACCCGCTGGGGTGGCTGGGGCAAGCACGAGGTGGCTAGAGAGGTGGCCCCGCCCGCTGGGGGGGCGTGGCTGGCGCCGGCTGCGGCAGCTGAGCTGGGCTGCGGCGTGGGAAAGAGCCCGGAGGAGCAGACCGCGCCGGCGCCCGAGCTGCGCCTCCCCGGGCCCAGGGAGGGAGGGAGGGAGGAGGCAGACAGGGAGGTCGCTGCGCCACGCTCCGCATTCGGGGCTCCGGCCGGGCTGCGCCCCGCGCCGTCTTCACCGCGATGAAGCGCCCTTGCGAGGAGACGACCTCCGAGAGCGACATGGACGAGACCATTGACGTGGGGAGCGAGAACAATTACTCGGGGTGAGCGCGGGCTCTGCAAGAGCTGCCCGGAGCCCGAGGCGTCGGGGAGCTTTGTGTAGGAGTCGGTCCTTGGAAATCTCCAGGCTCTTTTCTGCAGCGTCCTAAGGAAGCGGGAAAAGTTTTGCTCGAGAAACTCTTGAGTGATGGGCGCTCAGAAGCCTGCGTCGGGGTGGCGCGAGGGATGTCGGTTTTCACCCTAGGGGTGGTGCGCAGAGGACCGGGGACGTGACTGAAAGCGAAGGAGTTGGGGAGGGAGGGTGCCTGGCTGTCAGCGTAGGGCCCGCGGACAAACACGTCCCGACTGTCGACGCACCGCCACTGAAACTATTTGGGGCGCGTTCGGAAAATGAGCCAAGTGAAAGGAAAAACAAAGTAATTTTTATTTTTAAAGAGACTGAAAAGATAACTTGCTGTCTTGGAGAAATTAAAGCAATTTGCGATGTCACGTCTAACTAGGTTGAGCTTTCCAGGTTGTGTGTGACTTGGCTGACAGGAGAGTGAGTGACAGATTGGGCATCATCTCTTTGACTACTCCTTAAGTCTGGAAAAGATCGTGGTCTTGATCACAAAAGCCAGACCTCTAGTTTCCAGTGACAGAGGGAGATTACTGAGGCATTTTAGTGCCAAGGCGGGTCAAATGATAATTGCTTCTAATGGGCATCCCCAGAAGCACCTTAATTATTTATCTGCAGCTGTCACTCAAAGAGCAAAATTCTTTCTACCTTTGGAAAACTTTCAATACTGTTTTTGTTCCTTCAGTGCTATTATTCTAACAAACAAACCAAAGTCTGGAATCAACAAGAGCAAAGATATTTACATGAAACGTTGTTTGCAACGTATCTTCTAATTATTAAAATGTTCTTGTGTCAAAGAATAAGATCAGAAAAACAGAAGATGTCATTCGAAAGGCAAAACCAGTTGAAAAGGGGTGGGAATTAGGAAGACAGTTAATTCAGAAATAAGATCCAGAAGTGAGAAGATGAGGTAATAAGAACCTGGTGTGTGCAACATTTCTAAAATGAACAAATAATAGGAACTCAGAGAATCTGAGAACATAAAGAAGCATAGGAGCTATGAATTATGAAGTGTAGCAGATGCAAACTAGAAAGGATGTCAAAAATTTTAAGTACCAAGATAAGATTTTATTAAACTTTCAATATAAAATATCTTTTTATGAGGAAACTCAAGATTAGTTACAGCTAATCTAAACCTGAGAGGTTTAAACTCAGATCGAAAACACAAAGTTATTCACCTACACATTTCATTTTCAAAGTAAAACATTTACCTAGTAGTTGATCTAATTTTAATTTTCCTACCAGTGGCATATTTTATTTGGGACATTCTTTTGGAAGATTAGTATGCAAAACATTAAATTTGTCATTTTTTTCCTTGTGAAATATGACTAATTGAAATAGATACCTTCAGTTTATTTTAAGATTGCATCTAGAGACAACAGTTTGACACGTGATGACTGTGCATCTGCTTGATAGTGGTACTAAACATGGCCTTTATTTTAAAATAGCTTTGCTTTGTTCAGTATGTCTGACCGGAAAGAGGAGAATGCCATTATAGATTAGTTGACTTTTAAGAAACATTTATGAGTAGAAGTTGGAAGTACTAATATCTAATTTCTCACCCTGACTGCCCATAATTATTTTACTGGGAGACTTAATAAAAGTTTAGGGATGTTTTGGCCAATTGATTTGGCATCTGGAATACTCATTAAAGCTTGGGGGAATAAAGAGCATGATTCTACCTGAAAATACAGGCTGAAAGCAAAGTATGTGAAGAGTAAAGCAAGAATTTAGAATAAAGTAACACAGACCTGAACTGTGCAGTCATACTCAATATTAATGGGTGCCATCAAGTACTCCGAAGAAACCATTGTTATGTTAATGCAGCACCTGACATACTCTTCCTATTTCATAGGCAAAGTTCTAGCTCTGTGATTAGATCAAATTCTCCAACAACAACATCTCAGATAATGGCAAGAAAGAAAAGGAGAGGGGTATGTGTTTTTTTCCCTATTTATTTCATGCAATTCAGCCTAACATGTAATAGTTATGTTTTTCCATTATGAGTCATTTTATCATTTGTGTATTCATAAATTTTTGTTGTTTTGCTTTTTTTGGATAGATAATAGAAAAAAGGCGTCGAGATCGGATAAATAACAGTTTATCCGAGTTGAGACGACTGGTGCCAACAGCGTTTGAAAAACAAGTAAGCTACCCTCACCCCTGACCAGTCCAACCAAAAAGCTCAAAAAATCTCATTCTCTCATCAGGGAATGTGGGTTCCTGTTAAAGCTCATTAAAATAATGGTGCATGTGCCCTGATCTGGCATATACCAGTGATTTCAGTAAAATGCTTTGTTGTGGCAAAACTATTAAAAACATAATCCATGGTGAAGTCAAAAAACATTTTCATTCTTGAGCTTATTTTTCCCTTAAGGGTAACAGTGTTCATGCTTTCTCTGTTCTTTCTATGAAGACCAGTAGTGGTTTTGTTTAAAACCAAGATGTATGTAGTATTCTTCAAAAAGAAAAAGATTCATATGTGAAATTTCATTTTTGTTTCAAACAATTTTTTAAAAAGTAAGCTTTTTTATTTTTAAAACTGATGAGAGCCCAGGAAGTAACATCTCAAGCTCAATTTCCTTAAGTAATAATACTAATAAAACTTATTGATCAACCCACATGGTTTTATTTCTGGGTGAACAGAATGATGATCAATTTGGAGAATCTTTTTTGGAGGTTTGGTTACAATCAAAACTATGCCCTGTTCAGAATTCAAGTAAGTATTCCTTTACAAAAAAAAAAAAAAAGATTTTGCACACTTACAAGAGTAGGAAGCCAGACGTGTAAATCTTTCTTTGTCGTTTTCTAAAAGTTGTTTCTCCTCCTGCCTCCATGGCTAATGGCGTAGATTTCTAAGAGCATCTTTCAAAGAATGTGACATCATACCCTTGTTGAAAATACTTCCAATTTCATTTAAATAGAGTATAAGACAGCAGTTGTTTGTTTACTTCATTTTGTTGTTTATTTCATGAGCCACAAACATTATAAAGTCCTTGGAAATTATCCAGAAGCTGCAATTTTATCATTAGTCATTTTCACTGAAACTACTATATATCTTCATGGACATTGAACACTGATGGAAGTAAAAGATGTAATATGCTATTGATTATACATTCGTATGAGAAACACAGGCACCCATTCTGTACGCTGAAACTGTCTTTGATTAAGGAAATGTAATACAGAAATTACAGTTTTGATTAGTAGCACTTTCAATGACAGGAGGCTGAAATGAAAATATTAGTATTCAGTGATATTTTTACTTTGAGTATTAAAATGTTTACAGTTATTGAGGACCCATTAGTGTGGTAAAAATTTTTTTCTTTTGGTATGTTAGATTTTTCCCCCCTTAAATGTTGACTTAAACCTTAAAAGCAAAACTAAAACCTCAGTTGTGCGGTAGTTAGTCACCATAAACAGACTTTCTCATTTGCCAAGCTTGGCTCCCAACACGTAGTGAACTGGCCCTGTCACAATGTGATTTAGAGGAGTGTTCTTTCAAACACTTTAAATAACTGGCATTGTGCTGATAATTTTCACAAAACAAGCAAAGCATAAACTTCAGTTTCCTTTTCAGAGGAACATACTGCTTTCGTTATTTAGCTCTTCCAGGAAATTAGAAGCCACCCACAGCACTGAGACAGCTTGGGGTGATAGATTTTTCAGTTGGTTTCCAGGGGTTGCCTAAAAGGGGGAACATAAAAATACATTTCCAAGACAATTTTATAAGGGGACTAAATGGTAATGGGGAAAAATTTTAAAAACTATTTTCAAGGGTTTAAGTATCCTTACATATTGCTAATACTAGATAAGTAGTAAAGTATGCTTTCTTATTTATCATCTTGGAATTCACAGTGACACCTGCTGGTAATTATGAGGGAAAATACTAAATCTTCCCTTTTATTTTTGGTTCTGCTTAGCGGTCTAGTATGAATTACCTTACCTTAAACACTTATTAGAATTTTTAAAAATATATATATACTTACAACAACAATTTAAGATCCTATTTTCTTAACCTCCAGAGTTGTATTCAGGTAATTAGATTTCAACATCATATAGGACTATTGGATGTTCTATATATAATGGTAATAAAAATTAAGTATACTATTAACCAAGGTACCGATTGGATACAAAGTTTGAGATTTTTGCAATTGTAATAATTTTTCTTGAGTGATATTGGAAGTATAGTTATTTGTATGATAAAAAAATATTTATTATGTCTTTTAGTCTTTAAAAGTTGAATGACCCTGGCCAGGTAGCTCAGTTAGGTTAGAGTGTTACCTTTATTTGCCAACGTTGCAGGTTCAATCACCAGTCAGGGCACGTACAAGAAGCAACTAGTGAATGCGTAAGTGAGTACTACAACAAATCAATGTTCCTCTCTCTCTCTCTCTCTCTCTCAAATTAATTAAAAAATTTTTAAGTTAAATGGCAAATATTTGTCATCAGGTGTGACATAGTAATTAGTGTTTTCATTTAAAGTTTGGAAGAAACTCATATTTCTGTGAAAAAATTAAACTTAGAGTTTTCTAGTGAGAGGGGAAAATTGAAAACCTGGTATAAAATGTCCCTAATTAGTTTTGATAGGATTTATAAGACCTTATTATTTTTTTTACGCAGGGATCTGCAAAGTTAGAAAAAGCTGAAATATTACAAATGACAGTGGATCATTTGAAGATGCTTCAAGCAACTGGGGGTAAAGGTAAGTAGGTGACTTCATTTCCCCCCCTCCACTTTTCTTTTTCCACCCCCCCCCCACCCCCCCACCCCAAGATTGTAAGGAAGTCATAGTTGAACAGTTCTTTAACAAGCTGAGATAGGAGGTCCCAGATTAAAGCCGTGGAAATCAATGCTAATGGCAGGATTGAACTCGTGGGAAAGAACTTCTGGGACAAAAGAAGCACTTGACCCTGGGCTTGTGTTTGCTTTTATAATACTGTGGGAGTAAAGCTTCATTCACAGCTGCCTGGTCAGAGATTTGTTTGGGGCTTCAGAAGCGCACGCTGGAATCTGTACAGAAAGACAAAACAAATACACAAACATCCAAACATAAGCAGGAGGTTAGAGGCAACCTTTTTTCTCTTTTTCTTCTTTCCCTGCCCCCAACCCCACCCACCCACCCCACCGTGAAATCTGAGCTAGAACTCAGTATAATGCAGCTTTCAAAGGAAGTGACTCTAGAATGTTTTCCATTGTTCTGTTCAGATTTTAGTTGGGCTTGGATTCAGACCAGACAGAGCATTTGAAGTGTAGGTAGTGAATCTCCACTGGAAACTGTTAATAGAGCAGCCATTCCTGCCAAGAGCAAGCAGGAGAAGGTGCCCTAGGCCCAATGCCCTAAAGAGATGTCCCTGTATTCCATAGTGAGTTTGGGAAAATTGTTCAGAGGGTCAGGGACAGACCCTTACCTCATGCTAAACATAGACTTGAGATTGCAAAAGCTTGTAATATTCATTCAGATTTTATCATCCCATTTCTCACTCAGACTGGATTTCACCCTTTGGTATCTTTTTCACCCTTCAAACAAGCCTTTGCTATTCACCTTAGCCAAGGCTGTTATTTAATATATTTGACAACTCAGTAAGGATGGGATACCACAAGGGACTAAGTGCTGCTGTGCTTACTATCAGCCTTTTTACTGGGTAGTGTCATAGTTTGCCCCAGACCATGGCTGGAACAGGGCATTGGAGCAAGTGGTTGTTTACCGGTTGGAATGGGAGCAATTCAGTATTTTAACTCCACAGTGGCCGTACTGCGGAGGACCTGTGGAACACAGCCCTGCCCATCACCTCTAAATCCAAGACCAACCAAGATCCGAAAGCAACAATGAAAATGATCCTAGAGTCACTTCATTTGGAATAGCTGTGTTAGACTGAGTCCTAGCTCTGATTTAATGGGAGATGGGGAACAGGGGAAGTAGAAAACAAGAAAAAGATCGCCTCTAACCTCCTGTTTGTATTTGGATGTTTGTGTGTCAGGTAGGGCTGATCGCTGCACAGGCAAGTCCACATGGTGTGGCCTAACCTTGGTTGCACTTTCTCAGGGAATGATCCTGAATGAATGGGCACTTTAAAAAAAAAAATTCTACTGTTTAAAATGGAACCCAACGTGTAGGATGCAAAGATTCTTACGTAATGGGGAAGAGAACTAAATGAAATCTTAAAAACCAAGGATGCAACCCAGCGTGGCCGCTGCCTCGCCCGACACCAGAGGCAGAAGTGCACTGCTGCACAGTGAGGCCTGCGCACCAGTGCTCTGAGCTCTGAGGCCCCTCCAGCCCCTTGAGGCCGGCTCTGCTCCTGCTGCCGCAGGGTACTGGGAGGCCGACGGAGTGAGCCATGGCGCGAGGAAAGCCACTGGACTGCTCTGCCTCCCTTGGCATTGGTAACCGCAAGACTAAGAGTCCTTATCGGGGTATCAAATATTTGGCCTGAAATATACTTCTAAAAAGTAACATTGTTCTTATGTCTTCTTATAAAAACTAAGTTCCATCTTGATTGTTATTCTTGGCTACCTGAAAAGTCCTAAAATTCATCCCAGAATAGTTTATGAACACACATTTCCAAGTAAGCACATATAAGTGGCCTGACGGCCAGGTCATTAAACCAGTCATCAACAGGATACCTGTGGGCTCACACCTTCCAAGACTCACAACTGCTGTAAGGACCCTTTAATCTCCAAGTCACATGACAGAGACAGAGAGACTGGAACTCTGTATTACCATGAAGAAGTTGACTAGGGCATTTCACTAAAGGAGAGATGCCATTTTTTTCCTGCATTTGAAACACGGATCTTCTTAATTTTACCCCCACTGTGATATTTGGTTGCAAGAACAACTGTAGTATATAGCATTGCTAGAGTTGTCACACACATGAGTTGCAAAGTACACTTAACTTCTGCAAAAATTACAACCATAAATAGTTGGCATCATTTTCAGAGAGGATTGTCATTCGCTTATACCTCCTGAAGGACAGAGTGGAATAAAGCTGGTGGGACTCTGAGTAACTGGATAATTTTCTCCTTCCTCTCTCTTCTCTCCTGGCCACCACTTGGCTCAAACCTCCTTTTAGGTTACTTTGATGCCCATGCCCTTGCCATGGACTTCATGAGCATTGGATTCCGCGAGTGCTTAACAGAAGTGGCGAGGTACCTGAGCTCGGTGGAAGGCCTGGACTCCTCAGATCCACTGCGAGTGCGACTCGTCTCTCATCTCAGCACCTGTGCCTCCCAGCGGGAGGCAGCGGCAATGACGTCCTCCCTGGCCCACCACCACCACCCACTACATCCGCACCACTGGGCTGCGGCCTTCCACCATCTCCCCGCAGCCCTGCTCCAACCCAACGGACTCCACGCCTCGGAGTCAACGCCTTGTCGCCTCTCCTCGACTTCAGAAGTGCCTTCTGCCCATGGCTCTACTCTCCTCACGGCCACGTTTGCCCACGCAGATTCTGCCCTTCGGATGCCATCGACAGGCAGCGTTGCCCCGTGTGTGCCACCCCTGTCCACTTCCCTCCTGTCCCTCTCGGCCACTGTCCACGCAGCCGCTGCAGCAGCCACCGCAGCAGCACACAGCTTCCCTCTGTCCTTCGCAGGGGCCTTCCCCATGCTCCCCCCAAACGCAGCTGCAGCAGTGGCTGCCGCCACAGCCATCAGCCCGCCCTTATCGGTATCAGCCACGTCCAGTCCTCAGCAGACAAGCAGCGGAACAAACAGTAAACCTTACCGGCCCTGGGGGACAGAAGTGGGCGCTTTTTAGGTTTTCACTGAACAACTTCTTGCAATAGTAACTGAATGTCCTTCATTTCAGAGTCAGCTTAAAACGTCTACACCCTGAAGGTAGCCATACCGATGTCTACAGATCCACAAAGCAACAATAAAGCTATTTGGACACAAACCTCAGAAGTGGACATGTGGTATTACCTTTTTTCCTGTTTTTATTGTTTAAAGCAGCTTGGTAACTGACATCAACAACTTTTGAAAACTTCACACTTGCTTCCATTTACAATTTTCCTGGAAAATATACAGACTGTACCATCCGGCAGTGCATTCAGTATATCTACATTGGAGAAGAAAAATGTCCTGACTGAATTCTCTTGAAACTAGATGAAAAAAATATATATGTGTTTTATAAGTGCCTGAGCTAGTGACATTTTTTTCTGAACATGTAACATTGCACAAGCAAAGAGCATAGAAGTTAGGTTAAGAAAGGAAAGGGACAGAAGGCTTGTGTTAAGCTGCAGACAAACGCCAGAGAAGAGTACCCTGTTGAAACCAGCAGGTTTTTATTGGCCAAAAGGAGTGCTGAAAATAATTTTCAGGTTGAAAGGCCTAGTTTTATCTTAGTTTGCTTTCTTTGTACAGATTTGCCAAGTGGTGACATTCAGCAGTGAATTGGTGTAAGTAACTGTTCCCTCAGTGCTCAGATTAACAAGCATTCTGCCCCACCTACAAGCCCCTGGGCACCTTTTTCTTTCCTGGCTCAAAATGTGGTGCTTCTTTATCTAAACCATACATTTATAGAGTGCACCTAGGAGCACTTGCCTACCGTGTGCACGCCTGAGGCTGATTCATGCCAACCTTCAAATGCCAGTTTGTAAATGCTTAGATTAATTTATTGTTTCATTTGGACTTCTTTCACATATTTATCCCCTTCATTTTGTCCTGATAATGTACTATCTCTTCTTATCCTTTTGGGAGAAGCTGCATTTCTGGAGCTGATACACAGGGAGATAGATACCATTGAGAAAAGAAAAGCCAAGATTTTTAAATGCTCATTGTCAAGTTTAAGATTGCATTTGATCCCCAATCAAGATGAATGTATGCAATGCGATGTACATAAATTAGTTTTGTCCATGCCTAGACTAGTGCTACATAATGATGTTTTGGTTTTGTTTTGTCTATTTTGTTTAATGACAAAATAATCTCTTACTTAATACATTGAAATTGAACACGTGAGATTTTATGTTTGAAAGATAAGGACACAGCATGTATTATTATGCACTTCATTTCTCTGCTGTGTGGAGAAAGCAATAAAAAAGAATGTTAAACATTATGCAAAATTATACTTTTAAATATTTGTTTTAAAATTACTATACCTGGGTTGGCTTGGGGTGTTTTTGTTTTTGTTTTGGGTTGGTTTTTTTTTTTTTTTGTATCTGTAACCTTTTTCTATGCAAAAATCTACATATTGCTAATTAAGTGGAGTCCTTTTTTACTATTTTTATGTGGATGAGCTGCTTTGCAGAATGGAAAGTTGGTATGAATTTCAAGCAAAGCTTTTTTTCACAAAGGAGTTAAGCCATGGCTTTTTTTTTTTTTTGTCTTTTTCAAAGTCATTTGATATAATTCACAGCTTGCTTGAAAATAGCATTTATCTGAGCTTGTAAATCAATTGAACATTGGTGGAGGTGATATTATTTAAAGGCAGGAAGTGATCAGTTTTATTCTCTGCCTTTTATTCTTAACCATGCTTCTTGGAAAAGTGAAAATAGGAGAACTCTAAATAATAGTGTACCGAACACAGAATAATAAGCTAGAATGTGTCATACATTTTGTAACTCAAAAACATTTGTAGAGTGTTTGTAAAAATCACATGCATACATGATGGGCATATAGATGCCTCCTGATGATAAACCCTATATCTACCTCAATGAAAATTTCTCTTTGATGCTGTAGAAACTATGCATATATTTCTCATTCAATAAAGCCTGAAAGAGTATTTCAGAGTTCCCGAAGCTATTGGGCCAAGCATATGAAAAATAAAAAAGAGTGTTTTTATTATGCATTTCACTTAGGCTCAAAGCTAAAGGAAGAAGTGGGAGGCTTCTTACATTATTTTAGTTTTAAAAAATCAAGTTACAATTTATCTAACTTTTTCTGTTTGGAAGTGGGTAAAAAAATTAGCCAAAACAGATCGTCTTGTTTCTCCGGTCTGTAAGCTTCGTGATTATAAAATCTTCAGTTAGCTCTGAAGGAATTAGGTAGCAAATAAGAAAATGGATTTGGTACTATTTGAGGTTTGCTTTTTAGCCATGATTTCTGAACAGATGGCATAGAAATAATTTTGATTTAAGATCTAATAGTTGCTTCTGTGCCAATTGTAATAGCAGCATTTAAAGAATTCTTTTCCTGTTTTGGAATATAAACTGTTTTAGAAATCAGGATTTTAAAAAAAATTTGGATTAAATATTTTGAGATAAATGCCCTTCCTCCTTTCTTCCCTTTTTCTTCCTCTTTGTTTTTTTCTTATTTTTTCTTCCCAGTTGCATATGGGTTATTATTTTTCAGTTTAATTGATTTAAATATTTGCATGCCAACTTGCCACGTAATTGCTAAGAGTTGTCAGTGTTCCTAAAGAAAATCAATGTCGGTAATTTCAGTCGCTTCTTACTTGTTCTCAATCAGTGTTTCACATCATCAGCTTTTAACATCACATTTCACTCCTCCTATTAACTTGACCATTGAGTTTTCTGTCTGTGATCAAATGTTTTTTTGAAAGTAGTGTTTCATCTTCAGGTATGGTGATTTTCATGTTTGCTACCAAAATGCACACACAAAAAGTGGTTTTTGTAGTTCATGACAAAATGAACATTTAGGGTTTGATTTATTGATGACTTTTATTTGTGTAAAAGTTGGTGCCAAAATTAACTCACAGGAATTTTGGTAGGAAAAAGGGGACAGAACAGGAAAGAACACTTGTAGAAATTTGGTTTTCTCCAATGTTGAAAGTATGCCTAATTAGAACAGTTTTGTATTTCACACCAGTGAGCCTGGCCATACTTACTGAATAACTACTGTGTGCCTGGCTCTATGCTGTATATATGTCAGGTTTTGAACTCTGTGTAGTAGCACATGGCAGTGAACAGGTATGGCTGCTACCCTAGCTTTCATAGGGACCCTTGAAAGAAGCAGGTGCCCTGAGGATGAGGAAAGGGAGTTCTGGAAACTGGTCAGGGAGGCTTTTCCTCTCATGGGAATCTCACTGTTACAAATAGGACATTTCTTATCATATTTGAGAAATCTGTGGACTTTTAAAACAATGTGGAAACCTAAAAAAGTCCAGCTGTTAACTGGCGTGATGGCTGTTTGACTCCCATATACATATGCATCTAAACCCTTAATGAAGCCTTGAGATATCTTCTTTATGTCTTAAAGGAGTTTATTTTACTGATGATTAAGACAAAGTAAGAGAAATAACTTTACCACCAACACAAGCAGGATGATTTTAGAATTTCATATTTTCCTAAGTCTAAGTTTCCATCACTTGCAAAATATACTGTTGGTTAAAGGTCGGTTTTTAAAGAAAAGAACCACCACAATTGGTCATAAGATATCCCAATTTCCAGAGTAAAAAAAGAAAAGAAAAAAACGTATTTGTGTTTGAGGCAACACTATCACATAGTATTGTACTTGAATTCAATTTTTAAGAATCCATGGCTAGAGACATGATTAAAACTTTGCTGATTTAGCTTACTTTACAAATATCTCATCAAGATAGGGTCTTAATCAAATTAAAAAATCTGGAATGACTTAGTAAGCTTAACGATCTAAAGATAGATATGTATTTTAAGCTTTTCTTGTATTGCACAATGGGACTAATCCTACTTCTGCATTTCACGGAAGAATGGAATTTTATTTCCCTTACAGTTCTTTTCAGATCTAAGCAATAGCTGATATGAGTATCACAGCAACTGTAACACAGCACTACAGCAAATGTGGCATCATAAACTGACTGTAGCTCATACTCTTTGGAAGGATAAGTCTCTGAACTCAATGGGAGATCCTACGGAAAGAGAAAAGTCCCTTAGCTTCCACAGACACTTGTTTGAAGCATCAGAGCCATATGAGAAATGATTCCCTAGGTACCAGGTGGCACCTTCTAGTTTCAGAGGTACAGACAGGAATGGGGTTGGTCAGAGTATTGAGTCCTCTGCTGTAACTGATAGAACCCACTATGAGTCAGATCCAAAAAAAGAAAAGAAAATGTGATACTGTTAATACTGTTTGGTTGGTCTCTGTGTTAAGTTCCATGCTAAGTGTTTGAAAGCTGTTATTTAAGGCTTGTAACTGTCCTATAGAGCACATAATATTATTATCTTTATATTACATATCAGGAATTGGAGAATAAGAGGTTAACAGTCAAAGATTATACCTAACAGTTTGAGCTATGACCCAACCCAGACCTGTCTGATTCTTGAGCCCATACCACTGATTTTTAGACATTTCCTTTTTGGACTCAGACTCATTCAGACTAACCAAAAATATTTCAATCTGCCTGGGATCACTTTGAACTAATGACAAAAGTAAATCGGCTATAGTATTAGCATAAAAACCTTCACCATATCACCCTTTTAATATGTGAAAAGATGAGAAAAGAACAACTCCACTTGATCATACAACAGAAATTTTGTCAGTTCCCTAATTTGAACTTTCAACTTTTAAGCCAGTCACAACTGCCTTACTTACTATAAAGATGAATCAAAATGGTGATGTATGAAGACTGGATATCTGAAAATTGATTTTTAAAAAATCTTGTCTTTCCTTGGATATATCAATAAAAGATAAGAGATTTAAGGGTCAGATGCTGAATTATACTGAACGTTTACACATTCCAAGTCCATCATGTCATAACATTCTTCCTTTAGCCTGTGAAGACCTGTCCAATGACCCATCACTTTAATAATCCTCGTTATCAGGAAGGGCTGTTCAAATAACCTAAACTCCATCCTACAGTTAATTATACTTTCTATAGCAGTTAACAGTTTGTATGTGTATAATTTTTCAAAAATCTAATAACCAGAGACATTTTTATATGCCTCTAAATTCCTGGTCTTCTGAGAACTGAATTTTCTGTTTTCTTAACCTCTGTTATTATTGTATTAGTCTGTGGGAATGAATAGTTTCATGCATATGAAATGGTATATGAATGTAATAGAATGCCTTAGGAACTTTTTTCTTTAAAGGATAGAAAGTGGTTGAGTGTCTTTGTCAAGTAAAGTTAAAGTTTCTTGCATTAAGTTTGCATTGTAATCGTTTTAAGTTTTCACTACAGCAAAAACAAAGTCACATTTTCTCATGTGGAAGAAAACGTATTTTGCAAAGAATAGCTGTTTTCATAATCTTCCACTTATACAAGTGGGGTGATAAATTTAATAATTACTCATAAACTCTGGAAATAGCTGAGTGATTGAGTTAACCCCTCCTCTCTTGATTATAAACTGTCAAACTGAAGATCACTTACCATAGTGTAAAACTCTGCTTCCTAGGTCCTTTCTCACTTCTTTTTAAACCTTTTTTCTTAATTACAGAGAAGCTAAATGCTTTTTTTCCCCATGAGAATAATGTAGCCAGAGCCTTGTGCAACCCAGTTTGTGCAGACTTTCCCCTGGGCCAGCAATTGCTGGCCTATTCCCTGTCCTGGCCAGTCTGTCCCAGCTCAGCTGCTTTAAATAGGCCTCCCTTAGGGTCTGGCAAGATGATGGAGATGTGTTTGCCGTCAGGAGGGCAAATCACAGAGGCACGTGGACCATATTTCATTCTCCTCATATGTCACAGTCACAATCCACCTCCTAAAGAGGAACTAAGCCAGTCATTTTTTTGGTCTCCTAAGCCGCCACTTAGATTTGTTTTATTATCTTGACATACTTCTAAGAGCAGAAATATGTGCAAAGAACACTACAAATGATCAGCTCTCTGGTATCAGCATCAAAACCTGTACACAGCCTGGTGCCTGTCCGATGAGAGTACTGCCAGGCTCAATGGGACTAGTGTTGCCTGTGGTAACAAACATTCTTTACCACTACAATACAGTAAAGGAGGCCTGATAGGCCACCGTGCCCCCTCTCAAGGTTCAGTACGCTGCCCCCGCAAAAAAGATGTTCATGAGTCCATCGCTGCTGAGTCATTAACAGGCTTAAGTTCTATGAGTTGCCCCAAGAAAACAGACTTCTACACAAGGGCCCCCTGACCATAACTATCGTAGGAATGGGTCTTAGTAGTAAACCCATGACACGGCCCACTCTGACCAGTTCTTCCAACAAAACGACTCCTCCAAATGTGACCAGCAAACCCCAAGTATAGGAGCCAAAGACGAAACCAGGCAGGTGCAGTAAATCAAAATAAATATATTCAGCCACGTCTCCAAATACCAAGTCCAGCAGGCAGTTTCCTCACTCCGGGTATCAGGAGCTTGAGAGAAAAGGAGAAGCAAAGTTCACCATTGTTTGTCTCCAGGATATGACAGAGTTAGAGAAACAGTAAAAGTCGTTTGTCTAATTGTTCTTCTTAAGCATATTGAAGGGGGCCAAATTTTTACCACCCGAACTGTGGCTTTCGGGATATTGATTTGAAGCCAGTTATTGAGAAACAAAGAACTCAGAACATTTGACTCTTTCCCTTTCCTGACTAACTTATGCAGATAGAAAGGCCTGCTTTGGGAAGGGAATTTATTTATGTATTTATTCATTTATTTCTATTTATTATTTTAAGACTTTTAAAAAGATTTTGTTTGTTTGTTTACTAGGGACAATGAAATGGAGGGAGAAAGAGAAGGAGAGAAACATTGCCTCTATCACACACACCCCCGCTGAGGGTCTGGCCCACAACCCAGGCATATGTGCTGACCAGGAATGAACTGTTAGCCTTTTCGTTTGTGGGATGACGCCCAACCCGCTGAGCCACACCAGTCATGACAGAAAGTGCGTCTTAGCATGTTCACTTTAGTATTAGAGAGGAAGCTTCCAGACAGGTGCCTGGTAGCTGTTAACAGACAGGGGCTGGTTAGCTAGCTAGCATTAGACAGGAAACTTCCAGACGGCCCTGTTACCCACAACCCTCGTTGTTTGGGGGTTGCCTAGCAAGCCTCCCCTTGTGTTTCATTCTTCCTCAGCTTACCTGTAAATTCCCTATTTGTCCCCAAATCTCAGACCCCTGCCCCCTTTCTCCTTTGCCCATAATGGCATATAAACCTCAACTGCCCAATGCGTTTTGGGTTTCAGGTCTTATGACACCCCCCAGCGTGTCCATCCATAATAAACTTTGAATACTTTTCCTGTTACTCTGTCTCTGTTAATTTGACTTTTAGCCCAGCTAGAAGAGGTTAGAGGTGGGAGAAAAAGTATCTATTTCAGCCTGCACAGTATTCTCTACTGATACAGTAAAGACCACTTAAGGAGACGATTTGCTTACTGTTAGTGCAACTTCACAGCCATATCCAGGATAATGCATGTATAATTAGTTAAATCAAGTCTGTGAGCCGTTTTAAAATGTGGAAGCTTATTAAAATTCTTGGTACTTATTCAAGAGACCACTTAGAAAGAACTTGAAATCCATGTTTATAATCCTAGTGAATTTATCTCTACTTTACCTGATATTTACAAGTTATTTTTAAACATCTCAACCCTTCCGTGCATGTAGTAAACAGTGTAATGACTGAAGGGGCAAGTTCTGAAATCAGATGGATCTAGACATGAATTAGCTCTGAGACTTTGGACAAATTACTGAATCTCTGGAAGCTTTGTTTTTCTAATTAGTCAAATAGGATTAAAATAACACCTATATCAGGTTTATTTTCTCAGGATTAAATGAGATAATGTTCATAAGACCTCACACACATTACACTACGAATAAATAGTAGGGTGGCTCATTTAAATTGACCTTATTTAAAATAACTTAAGATTTAAAATACATCTCACTTCATTTTATTCACCTTTATGCAAGGACATACCAAAGTAGTGCCCCACCACCTGTTCTCTTTCCATTAGTCACGTGATATGGTGCTTTTCATGAATGTATTTGCAGATCCACAGAATTTCAGAGTCAGAAGAATGTAACCTCCACCAATGCTTCCTTTAGCAGATGAAAAAAAACCAAGGCCCCGCCAAGTTCGATCATCTCTCCCACAGTCACGTAACCCAGGTCTCCAGACTTCCAACACATGTTTTTTTTCTGAGGCATGAACATAAAGTAAACATTTTTTATACTTTTTATATTTTAGGTGCCAAAATTTTTATTTTATTGTAGATGAGATGAATAGGTCTCTCTCTCTCCCCCCGCCCTGTCTTTTAAAGATACCATGCTTTGTGTTTCCTGTTTTCAAAAGCAGTGGTTTTCAGTCTGATTCAAATATGTGTACAAATGGAGTCACGTTTCTTTAAAAGAAAAATTGTAAATCTAATGAATAGGGCTGAGATTGGAGTTATATTACTGTTCTATTTCTTTGTTTTTTTTAACTTTATTTTTATTGTTACTGCTACTACAGATGTCCCCATTTCCCCCTCACCTTTGCCCACTACCCAGCCCTCGATTCCCTCTGGCGGTCACCACACTGCTGTCTGTCTATGGGTTATGCATAAGAACTAATCCCTTCACCTTCCCTCATTCAGTCTCTCTCCTCCCTCCCCTCTGACAGCTTTCAGGCTAATGAATATGGCTCAGATTAAAATTATATTACTACTTTTATTTTTTTTTAAGATTTTACTTATCTTTAGAGGGGAAGGAGAGAGGGAGAGAAACATCAATGTATGGTTGCTTTTTGTGCGTCCCCTGCTGGTAGTTAGCCTGCAAGGAACCAGCCTGCAACCGAGGCATGTGCCCTGACCGGGAATCGAACCGTGATCATCTGGTTCACAGGCCTGCGCTCAATCCACTGAGCCACGCCAGCCAGGGCTATATTACTACTTTTAAATATGTCCTTTACCCCCCCAAAACTGACCACACATAGGTGAACAGAGTTGTGTTACTACCCAGACTTACTTAGGCAGTATCTTTCATGTATGCTGATAAAGCTACTGACTCACCGATGGCTGGGCATGGGCTATGAACAGCTGCTGAACCCACCCTCCTCTCTGTGATTCCCTAATGCTTTTCTGAGGCTTCAGGCTTACAGCTGTACAGGTCAGTACCTGGGCCACTTCTCAGGCCTCTTTTCACCTTTCTCTGCTGTCTCCGACTTGCCGTCCAGCCATCCTGGGTTTCTTTCAGCCCCTGGTATTCTCCTTACATAGTGTTGTACATGTTCTTTCTACTCAGAATGCTCTTTTCTCTCCTTTTTTCCCACGTAACTCATCTTCCAGATCTCAACAGATGTGACATCACCAACTGGTTCAAAACTTTATTATGAAATTACCTGAACCACATACATCTCCTTCATAGATGAATTTTTCACTTGCAATTTAAATTTATTACCGCATTTTTCAGACTATAAGACACACCTTCCCCCCCACCGCCAAATTTGGGAGGAATAATGGTTGTTAATGCTGCTGTTGGAATTCTGTTTACATTTACATTGGTGAAATGCTATGTTATTTATGTTATTAAATATTTTACCACATTTTCTGCTTCAAAATTTTAGTCCTATTTTCCTCCTCTGAAACCTAGTGTGTCTTATGGTCTGAAAAATATGATGTATGATTACCGTCATACACTGATGTCTCTACCACACTACACTGAAAGCAGATGATAAGGACTAGTTTTTGCTCTCTAGTAATTCTCCAGGGGCTCTCTGTTTCTGTCTGGGAGAGAAGGGGAGCTCAACTAATAGTAGGGGATATTGGTTAAATGAATGAATACATGAATGCATGACTGACTAAGTGAGGCATGAATGAATCAATGAATAAATGAATTGCATACTAGTCGCATTGAATTTATTTGAATTTCTTCCCCCAAACTTTAATTTGATAGCACAGCCTGTATGCAAGTCAAATCGAGCATAATTGATGAAGTGAGAAGAGAGAGCCAAGAGAAAAAAACTTTCTGCTGTTCCCTGTGACTATAATAAACTAGATTTTAAGTACACTCAAACTTTCCAAAGTGTGAGTTACTTGGATTAAAAGTGTTCAAATGAGACACATGAGACTAGGACGCCACCTTGTGGTTTATTTTCATATTTATCATTTTTAACCTGCCAAGAACTTCCCTATTTTGAAAAGCACCATTATGAACTGCGCAGTATCAGTGTTTCCCCTGATATTTCCTGTATTGAACAGGCACCATACACAGTGATTACATTACAATTATTGATTATATTCCCTAAGTGGGATTTTGCTTGCCTGCCATTATCCGAAAGAGATTCTTCAAACAATATCATTCATTACTTTCTGTTTTTATTTTTATTAAATATTGAATTGGTAGAGAAAATAGTACAACATATGTATAAATTATAATCAAATGAGAATTAACACCTGTGTACCCACCACACAGCTCAGTACTGCCAGGACTTTAAATTTTAAAAGCCACTTCTTTGCTTCTTGCAAATTCTTTTTCCACATTCTCCATTAACCAGGAATAACAACTGTTTTGCCTTCATTTATAGTTTAACACTTACGTAGATATCCATAATCAATATCTTAATTCAGCATTTTAAAACTTCATCTAAAATGGGATTCTTCTGTATTTTACTTGCTCTTTACATTTTTCTTCTGCTGTGACCTACTCCCTGTCACCACGCTGCAGGACTCATTGTGTGACTATACCTCAACACACTTACCTGCTCTACTCATTTTGTTTTAGATTCCTGAGTTTATTGAAATGCAGAGGTTTAATCAATAGGTTGATATTACACCCAAGCTCCAAAATCTGAGATGAATGTCCAAAGAAAAAACCAAAAAATGTGAGGGAACAAATATCTTACCCTCTACACTGAATTATTTCTAAAGCAGCCAACAGAAAGTAAACAACTAAAATGGAATTACATTCTTCACTTGTATTTATGAAAGGTTACTAAAAAAGTATCTAATTAAAAATCCATGTCAAGTTTTTGAAATTTCCCTTTTTCTACCCAATTTTCTTTATTTAATTTTATTTTTCAATTACAGTTTACATTAAATTATATTGTACTTGTTTCAGGTCTATAATATAGTGGTTAGACACTTTACCAAGTGTTTCGCCTGATATTTCCGGTACCCAACTGGCGCCATTCATAGTTGTTAAAATATTATTGACTACATTTCCTAAGTTGTGTTTTACATCCCCTTTGGCTATAACCTCTTTACTGCTCCTTTGCTTTTTCCTTTTTTGTTGTTATACTTCTTCCCATTTTCCTATATTGTAGTCTCCCCTGGGTTTATTCCTTGGTCTTCTTTTGAGAGAGCCCAAATCGTCTAAAACTTCTAAGCTAATATCTCCAAAATCTGTATCTTCAACCCTAAGTTTCATCCTGTAAATCCACCACAATTTGGCTATGCTGCCTTTGTGGAGATCCAACTGAATTTAGCTTCTCTCCCCAGCCTATGTCCTCATGTCAAGCCCCCTATTACTTTTTACACCACTCCCATTTTACTAACCACACAGAACACAAATCAGAGTCATTAGTAATTCTTCTCTGTTCTTAACCCTTTATACCCTATCAGCAACTAAAGCTCCTTACATTCCCTTTGTAACTAGCTTGTCTTAAGGTCCTCCACAATCTGCCTGCACCAACCTAGTGATCTTGTCCTGTGCTGTTCAGCAGCATGGGTCCCCTTCTATAGCCAGACTGACTTAGCCATCTTGGTACAGATGCCAGGCTTCAGTCATCTTGGAACCCCGGTGTCCAACTTGCACCTCATGGGCCCCAGGATGGCTATGAATGCAGCCCAACACAAAATCATAAATTTACTTAAAACATTATGAGATTTTTGTGATTATGTGGCACAGTGTATTTAAAGTGTGGCCCAAGACAACTCTTCCTCCAGTGTGGCCCAGAGACGCCAAAAGCTTGGGCACCCCTGGTAGATGAAATGCCCAATCACCTTTCTCAGGCTTTCTAGATTTTACTACCCTTTAACTTAGCTTTGGAATCAGTTTTCAAGTGCAGTTTTTATTCTTGTACCTACCTCCTTCTCCCTTCATCACATATTGTAATTATTTGAAAAGCATACCACATAGCAAATCATCAATAAACAGTGCCTATTTTTTTGGTTAATGACAATAATAATAAATATATTTCTGTTTTCTTTCCTCAGTGGGAGATTCCATAAATGCTAAGGTCACATCTCCCCCCCCCCACTTCCTGGACCATTAATAAGTACTCATCATTTTCCTCTTCCAAACCAATCTCAACACAGCTAAAAGATAAGTAAAACAGGTATCTTAATCGTAATCAAGCTATAAATATAAGTCCATTTCTATGTTATTGTGTAATTTTAAATATAAAAAGAAATGGCAAAAAAAACCCCAACTGCTCCAAAAGTGACAAAGGATAGAATGTTTTTGAAATTTCAGGATTAAAAAATATTTGGCTGTGCTGCATCTACTACAAGGACAGGACCGTTCTTGGTAATGGGGCTGTTGACATTCTGGAAACTGTGGACAGCACTCTGAAGGGAGCACAGTTATTGTAAAGGGCCCCGAGGCACCCTGAGGAGGGACTTGAATAATATCTTTGTAGAACTCAGTCTCTTTGGAAAGAAAATGAGAGGTTCCAGGTTGACAGATGACAGAAAATAGGAAGGAACTGGCTACTCTTCACACGTGATCTGCAATCACACAAGGAACATGATCAAAGGTGTTACACTGGGCTTCTATTACAAGATGATGTCTGTGTATGCTCACTGCCCCATGAACATCCTCACTCAGAAGAATATTCCTCTTGTCGAAATTAGAAATGTCTTGGGCAAAAAATATATTCATGGGGGTCAGATAAGGTCAGGCATTGCTTGTTCAGTATTGCAAACCCAGAAAGATGTTTGCAGGAAATGACATTGAACTTGCATGAAAATCAACTGCTTTGATTCAGTAAGCCACAAAAATTAAATATAAGGATATCAGAAAAATTTTGGATGGTGTCTGTGTTTCTGAAAAATGAACAGCTCAGCAAGCTGATGAATAAGATCTAAGTTATCCAGCGACAGCGACAGCCAGCTGCCAGGTGATCCCTCGGATGCATCTGCGGTGTTTGAAGATACAATAAAAGCCATGCATTGATTCAGGGGGAAATAATGGACATCTATATAGCACCACCTTTCTTCTCTTTGACTCCGAGGTTTTTATATTTAGGAGGAGTAATTCCCAGAGTCCTACCTTGTCTTGAGTGTAAAAATTCCTAATGATACCTAACTTCATTTCTTGAGAGGCCTGTATAATTTACCTACTGCAAATTAGGTAAAATGCTGGGTGCGAAAAAAGTTGCCATATTTGTGGCAATCTATTACAGAAATTTTAGAACACAAGCAGACAAAATAACTAAAGTGAGGCATTAAGAATAAACATAATAAACCAACTATTGGTAATTAACCAAAAAATACCATGAAAAAGTTTTAGATTCATAAATACAAACAGCATAAAAACAGCTCCAATATAAACAAATAATATACAAAGCACATAATATATGTATAATATATAATATATAGAATTTGACTCTAAGCATGATGCAAAATAGGTATTATCTCTCTTAAAATAAGTTTCCTCCTTTTATTAGTCACACAAAGCTCAAGATTAAACAAAGACTTTTAAAAATTAATGCTTGTATACACATCCAGATTGTCTTCAAAAGCTGGGAAATTTCATTTTCTAACTGACTTAACATTTTTTTGAACAAGTATATTTAGAGTGCTTTAGAAGCCAGGGATCTTTTTGGTGTATAGCTGAATGCATACAGTACACGTAAATAGGCACAGCATATTTTAAGCAGTAGGTTAAGTAACACTTAATAACTAATTGCATTTTTTGTCATTAAGAAGAAATAGCACTAAGTATCACACACACAAAAAAGCGGATTGAACACATAACTGAGTCAAAAAGTGTGTATTCCCTGACCGGGAATCGAACCCGGGCCGCGGCGGTGAGAGCGCCGAATCCTAACCACTAGACCACCAGGGAACTTGGTAGTAAGCCTTCCAGATTTCTATTTGTTACTTATAAAAAAAACTTCCTCTAAACCTGACCAATAAGAAATAAGATTGTTTGTTTCAAGTCCTGCCCTATTTCCTTCCTGTTGTGGGTGTTAGTCTCTTACACTGGGGAAAATTCATGGCGCTCGCAGGAGAGTTCCGCTGCGGCTCCTGAAGGAAAGAGTTGGACCTTCCAAGTCCAAATCGCTTCCAAAGCTGGAAAAGACGTGCTGAATTTGCATTCGAGACTACTGTTAAAATACCGTCCAGAATCTCGTTTTCTTAATTACCTCGCTCTTTTTCTAAATCTAACCTGTCTCTGTCCGTCTTTCTTTCTAAAGCAGATGTTAAGCTCCACTAACATTTTACTAAACCTGACAATATAGTGCCACCGGCGGAGAGCGTTTCACCGCACACATCCTCGGCACAAAGCATATGCTCTGAAACGGGGGTGATGAAGGGCCACGTGGCCTTACGGACGCGTGATATTACATATAATATACATGTATATAATGCATTGGTTTGGGGGGAATATATATATACATATATATATAGAGAGAGAGAGAGAGAAGGATATATATATATTTACTTATTTAGGAATCAGGCTTACGAGGCTAAGAGAGCTATGGGTGGTCCCTGCTGAAGAACCAGGGCATCTAAAACTGTATCCGAATAAACCCTTCAAACCTTCCGTATCCATTATCCGCGTATGTTTCAAACAGTGTTACTATCTGGGCCACCGCTTCACCTCTCCGCACTTTGTGCGAGACACTGCTAGGAAATGATGTAATGGCCAAATGAGTCAGTGGACCAGCCTCAATTCGGAAACGCTCAAGAAATAACGAGCAGAGACGATAGGATGCAACCCAGCTTTGAAAGTGCCAACTGTGACAGTCAAACGAATGCAACCCAAGAGACCCTGCTCCTCTGCCAGATGCAAGAAGGCCTAAGTAGAATAGATATAAATTTGTAATGAACTTGCCTGTAACATCGGCACCATTGTAAATTACAGCCTTCATCCATTACCATAGAATTTAGGTGAGCCTGTGCTTGCCTATTGTTTCTTCTTTTCAGCAACTCAGAGGTGGAATTTAGATTGTTGGTAAAATTTATCTAAAATTAGTTAATGGCATGCAAATGGAAGATTAATAGGACTTATTCAGGGTAATACATAAGTATGGGAAAATCTGAAATTTCTAAACTTTACTATATTTTAGATGAGACACACACACACCTCTATCCAACAAGGAAGTTTTAGGAAGTTGAGTTCAGTAGATGGAGCTCTTACCTCTAAGTTGGGGGTTACCAGAGTTTAACAGTAGAGGATCTGTTTTGTTTTGTCTTGTTTTATTGTTTTTTAACCAAGGTAACATTTGTTTATAACATTACATAAGTTTTAGGTATACAACATTACAATTCAATATCTGTATACACTATAGCATATGTGATTTTGAATGAAAAGACAAAGGAGATATTACTTTTAGGATAATTTTAATTTGTTGTAATAGGCTTAGTCACAATATTGTACAAAAGGTACAAAAGGGTGCAGTGAAAAACACCATCCCTCTCTTATCCCCTAATCGCTCTTCACTATTTCTTTCCAGAAGAAGCCAATGTTAACAGTTTCTTCTGTATCCTACTAGACGTAGTTCCTGCATATACAATATCTATTTTCCCTTTTATCCTGAAACATTTCAAACCTGCAGGAAGTTACAAGTCTAGGACAATGAACACGCCTACACTCATCATCCAGGCCTGTGCTGTCCAGTTTAGTAGCACCAGAAGCATGTGGCTATCGTGCATTGCAATGTGGCTAGACAAATTTACATGTTCTATATGTTGAATGCATACTGGCCTTATTCTGAAAAAAATAAAAAAGAAGGTAAAATATCTCAACATTTTATATTCATTATATTTTAAATGATAAATATATTGACTTAAATTATTAAAATTAATTTAATTTTCTGCTTACTTTTTAAAATGCAACTACTAGAATACAGTATTTAAAGTTATATATATGGCTTGCAGTATATTTGTATTTTATGGTAATGATCTAGATTCAGCAGTTGTTATATTTGCCATATTTGTTTTCTCTTGATCTTTTGTTTTGAAGCATTTGAGTTT
The DNA here is from genome assembly GCF_014824575.4 of Sturnira hondurensis. NCBI lineage: Eukaryota > Metazoa > Chordata > Mammalia > Chiroptera > Phyllostomidae > Sturnira > Sturnira hondurensis. The sequence continues at coordinate 11,602,179 of NW_028077105.1, read as the reverse complement.
AGTTGCAGACATCACACTTTACTTCTAAATACTTTATATTTCCTAAAAACAAGCAATACACTTATGGCACAAAATTTAAACTTGATACAATATTATTATTTATTACAAATAATCAAAATTTCCTCTTGTCTTAATAATACTTTTTACATAGGATCCACTAAAAGATTATACCTTGCATTAATTTGTCATGTTTCTGTGGTCTCCTTCCTTTAATCTGGGATAATTTGCTAATCTTCTAAGTTTAAAAAGAAAACAAATAACACTGACTTTTTGGAATAGTGAAGGACAGTTGTTTCAGAAAGGCCCTCAATTTAGATACTGGTAAACATTTCTTTTGGCAGGAAAACTGCCTTAAGTGAAAACTACCTTTTCAGTGCATTACACCAGACTGCTGATGTATGGCATAATCTGTAATGTAAATGTGGCAGGCAGAATGGTGATGCCCATGGAGATGCCCCTGTCCTAGCCTCCAAAATGCAAGATGTTACTTCACATGGCATTAGATTGGTGGGCCCCGAATCGCCAACCCTATCCTTACCAGTGAAGGAGGGAGGCAGAAGAGTCCAAGTCCCAGTGATGTGATCTGAGGAAGTCTCACCCGACTTCTGCAGTCTTTGGGGGTGGGGGAAGGCGACCATGAGCCAAGGACTGTAGGTGGTCTCTAGAAGCTGGAAAATGCAAGGAAACAGGTTATCCCCTAGAGTCTCCAGAAAGAAGCCAGGCCCGCCAACACCTAGATTTTGGCCTTGTGACATGTGTGTCAGATTCCTGGACTACAGAAGTGTAAGACAATAAATGTATGCTGTTTTAAGTTTCTAAGTTTATGATGATTTTTCACAATTGCAATAAGAAACTCACACATCCAGCCAAGATGGAGGCATAGGGAGACACACTGTGCCTCCTCGCACAGTCAAAATTAAGGACAACAAAACTTTAGAAACAAAAACCAACCAGAACTGACAGAAAATTGAACTGTACTGAACTCCAACAACAATTCATCCAGACTGGTAAGAGGGGCAGAGTCGGCAGCCAGCCGAGAGGGGTCAAGCAGGAAAAAACAGGGGCTGGTAGACCTCTAAGAGGTAGCAATGGGCAGACCCAGTGAGGCACGCAAGGCGGTTGGCTGACTGTGGTCCCACATTCATGCACAGATAAACCAGGCAAAAAACAGTCAGTGAGACAGACCGCACAAGGCAGAGCCTCAGCGATGGGAAATAAAGCCTAAAAGCACTGATTGAAAACACTTGTGGGGTTTGAAGTGCTGGGAGAGACTCCCAGCCTCACAGAAGAGTTTGTTCGAGAGACCCACAGGGTCCTGGAATGTACACAAGCCCACCCACCTGGGAACCAGCACCAGAAGGGCCCAGTTTTCTTGTGGGAAGCAGCAGAAGGGACTGAAATCTGAGGGGAACAAGTGCCATTGTTCCCTCTCTGACCTTGCCCCCACATACAGCATAACAACCCAGAAATCCAGTTGCCCTGGTGAACACCTAAGGCTCCACCCTTCACTACCTAAAAGGCGCAACCAGATCAAAAAATTATGGCTCAAACAGAAGAACAAATCAAAGTCCCAGAGCCAATACTTTTAAGCAGCCAAGAGATAGCCAACCTATCAGATGCACAGTTCAAAACACTGGTGATCAGGATGCTCACAGAACTGGATGATTTTGGTCACAAATTAGATGAAAAAATGAAGGCTACACTAAGTGAAATGAAGGAAAATGCACAGGAAACCAGTAGTGATGAGAAAACTGGGACTCAAATCAATGGAGTGGACCAGAAGAAAGAAAAAAACCACCAAACAGAAAAGAATGAAGAAACAAAAATTCAAAAACATGAGGAGAGGCTTAGGAACATCCAGGACATCTTTAAATATTCCAACATCCGAATTATAGGGGTACCAGAAGGAGAAGAGGAAGAGCAACTAGTGGAAAACTTATCTGAACAAATAGTGAAGGAGAACTTCCCCAGTCTGGCAAAGGAAATAGAATTCCAGGAAATCCAGGAAGCTCAGAGAGTCCCAAAGAAGCTGGACCCAAGGAGGAACACACCTGGACAAATTTGGGATGATTTAAGTATTATAAATAATGGCAGCTATAGATTATATCACAGATTAATTTTTTTTAAAAAACCACAAAAACAGAAAAAGAATGAGTCCAAACATATTTAAAAATTAAGTAGATAATAAAAGAGGAAGGAGAGAAAGGAAAGTTCTTTGCATGAGAATGATAAAATTAAAATATCACTATTTCATAATCACCCTAGTAATAATTGATTCAGGCAGAGATGATCAGTGCATATGAAAAACTACCAAGTGAAAGTTTACTGAGGAATAGAAAAGATTCATACGTTCTCAAATATATTACTTCGGTGGGCAATATTTGTTTCTTAAACCATTTATTAATTATAGGTGTAAATGGTAACTTTACAATGGAGAAATGTCAGACACCTTAAACATATGATCAAACTTCTGTATAAGTTTCTTTTCTTTAATATATTTCCTTGATTTTGCTATTACAGTAGTCTCATTTCCCCCCTTCATTCCCCTCCACCTTGCACACCCCCTCCCATCCACACTTCTCCCCCTTTAGTTCATGTCCATGTGTCATAAGTTCTTTGGCCTCTGCATACTATTCTATTCTATTCTAGCCTATATTCTATCATATATTCTATCCTATATTCTATCCTATATATATATATTCTATCCTATATTCTATTCTATCATACTACTCTATCCTATACTATTCTTACCCCCCAACTATTTTCTACCTACCATCTATGCTACTTCTTCTCTGTACCTTCTCCCCCTCTCTCCTCTTCCCATTTCCCTGTTGTTAACCCTCCATGTGATCTCCATTTCTGTGGTTCTGTTTCTGTTCTAGTTGTTGGCTTAGTTTGCTTTTGTTTTAGGTGTGGTTGTTAATAACTGTGAGTTTGCTGTCCTTTTACTGTTCATATTTTTATCTTCTTTTTCTTAGATAAGTCCCTTTAACATTTCATATAACAAGGGCTTGGTGATGATGAACTCCTTGAACTTGACCTTATCTGAGACTTGCTTTATCTGCCCTTCCATTCTAAATGAAAGCTTTGCTGGATAGAGCAATCTTGGATGTAGTATTCATGACTTGGAATACTTCTTTCCAGTCCCTTCTTGCCTGGAAGGTCTCTTTTGAGAAATCCGCTGACAGTCTGATGGGAACTCCTTTGTAGGTGACTGTCCCCTTATCTCTTGCTGCTTCTAGAATTCTCTCCTTTATTTAAATCTTGGCTAATGTAATTATGATGTGCCTAGGCTGGCTCCTGTAATGTGTGGACATGTCCCTGTGAATTCTGACTACTTCTTTATCACCTGACACAAGATGGTCCAGGCATCCCCTTATTTTATCGACTATGACTTAGTTACAATTAACATCTTTATGCATATATCTCTTATTTTCAAGTTTCCTTGATTTTCACATAAAGAAAGGTATATTCTAACCCTTCTCGAACCTTTTCTAAATCAATATCTCTTGAAGGATGTCCATTCTTTACACAAAGTCTTTCCTCATCATCTTTGATCACTGCATAGTATTCCACCATATACATGTTTCATTCCATCATATAGATGTTTCTTATCATTGGTCATTTAGATCATTTCCAATATTTTTCTGTTACCAAAGTATGAATAGCCTTAGCCTGACATAATTTAGCAATTCATTTTTATAAATTTGCCTACAAGTGACTTACCTTGTAGAGTGTCTCAATATTTGATTTGAAAACGTTATCATATATTGGAAGAAAAATCATAGCATCCAATTCAAATTCAATTATAGTTATAATTTACTGACAATTTTATTTTTCAATATGATTTCAACCTGACTCAGCCATTCTTTTTCTGTTTGTTAATTTGTTCATTCATTCATTCATGAAACAAACATTTATTGACTATCTATAATATAGGTCAGGCACTATGCAAGGCACCAAAAACATAAAGATGAACAAAACAGAATCCCTGACTTTGAAGTTCAGTCTGGTGAGGTTCAAGTAAACAAGGAATTACAGTAGAGTAGTAGAGAGTAAAAGAGATGTGTGGCTACATTTTAATTTAATAACTTTATTTAATCAATTAAAAAATCATCATTCATCATGCACACATTGTTGATGGGAATGTGAAATGGTACAGCCACCCTGGAAAACAGCTCGGCAGTTTCTCAGAAAACTAAACATGCTGGGACCATATGACCCAGCAATTGTATTCTTGGGCATTTATGCCAGAGAAATAAAAGCTTATGTTCATTCATGACACCCCCAAACTTTATTTACAATACACTCCAAACTGGAAACAATCAACACGTCCTTCAATGGGTGAGTAAACTGTGGTACATCCACACCATGGGTTATTTATCCAAAAAGGGGGCAAACTATTCACTCACATAATTCAAATGCATTGTAAAGGAATTATGCTGAGTGAAGGGGGGGAAGCCAATCTAAAAGGTTATGTACCACAGGATTCCCATTTATACAGCATTTTCGAAATTACAGAGATGGGAACAGAGTAAAGATTGCCGGGAATTAGATGCCTTAGGCAGAGGATGGATGTAACTGTAGAGGGTAGGTTGTAGGAGCTCTTCAATGACAGAACAGAACCGCATCTTGTGGTGATGGTAGAAGAAAATCGCACAGAAAACACACACATACACAGAGCATACGTAAAGCTGGTGAAATGTGAATAAGCTCTGAAGATCGCAACAGTGCCAATTTTCTGGGTTTGATATTGTACAGCAGTGATGCAAGATGTTACCATCAGGGAATGGCTAGGCCAGAGAGGGTGGGGAGACCTAAGATTTTCCTACACATTTCTTGCAACTCTTTGTGAATCTATAGTTATTTCCTTCAAAAAATTCCCTTTTATGTTTATTGCACTGTAAATTTTTCATCCAATAAATCCGAACCACCACCACCACTTAATACCACTTTGAGTTTATGGGTTCGTTTCAGAATTTTAAACCCTATCTTAGCACCAGCTTATTTGAATAAGTTTTTCAGAAAATGTAAAAATATCTAATGAATTCTCAGGCTATTTAACAGACTATTTTTAGCCGAAATAAGACAGAAGAAGCTGTCCAAGAACAGGTATTATAAAATTTGTAAATGACAGGAAAGGGTAAGTGTATTGGGCTTAATCCGAATAATCAGCCCTAAATTCTGTGTGCTGACAGGCACCCAGACGACAACCCATTTCTGTGTATGTCAGTATTTCTTTCTCAGACCAGCCTGGTAGGCTCCTCCTTTCAAGTGGTAAGGAGATTTCTACTTCCTCTTTAGACTTTATAACAAGCCAAGAGAAGCACAGAACCTATGTCCCCGTTGTGCAAACGAGCCACTGCCTTCAATCCTATTAAATATCGAAATCTATTCAGCCTCTGTAGGTGCAGGATGGCTACCCACAGCCCTCCATAGATGTCACTCAGCATTTACCTCCTGTGGACAGACCTCCTGCATCTCAACCAACCTAAGCCCAGTGTGTAAAAAGTGTTTTTCTCTGTGTTAGAAAGAGGAAGAGATGTTTATCCTCAGAAAGTGAATGATTTTTGGTGCTAAGTAGACTAAACTCATCACACAATGCATAAATCCCCTCACTGACACCTTTATGGAGAAAACTTCCAAAGAAGTTTCCATACCTTCAGTGGCTGTAATCTCATTTCACATCCAGGAAGTCTTTCCTGTTGGCAAACTGTTAAAGCAGCATTTGCCAATGTTCCATTTGCCAATCCCACTTCCATGTGAGGTTACCAATGTTGTGTTTTTAAAAAGCCATAGTAACCATACTTCTTCATTATAAAGTTACCTTTGGGCAGATATGTAAGAAAAGTCCTGAACACATCTGCAGTAACAGTCACTGTTGTTTGATGATGTTTCCTAAAGCCATGAAATTCCTACCCAAGCCCTTCAGAAAGTCACTTGGGAGAACACCCACTACCTGAACTCAGGGATCCTGGTGCCTCCCACTAGCCCAGTTTCTACCACGGGGAGCAGCAAAGAGGAATAGGGAGCCGAGAGAATCTCTGTTTCTCTCTACCTGCTCCACACAGGGTTATTCATCCCAGAAACAGTGAGGTGACAGTCCTACCTTCAATGGCCTCTATTCTTTAACAGAGATAGATCAGTTTTCATATTTAACAGAGGCCCTCATATCCATAAAATCAGCGCAGCCTTGTATTTTTTTTTTTGTTAACTCAGTATTTGCCAAGCATCTTCCATTAGAAGGTACAATAAGGGATACTAGGGATAAAAATTTAAAAGGGAAAAGCTTTATTGTAATAATGCATATTATTAGAGTAATAGCTAATTTTTCTTCAAGATCACATTCTAGACTTTATTCTAAGCATCCTTCATGGATTATCTCATTTAATTGTAATCTTTATGTCCACCTTGTACAGCTGATACTATTATCATCCCCCTTCTACAGATAAAGCAACAGGGGTTGAGTAATTTACCAAAGGTCAGCATGTGGCAAAGCGGCGGTCAGAAGCCAGAGCCTAAATTCTTAGAGATTACCGTGTTCTTAGGAAGCACACATTCTAATGGGGTTTGATCTGTAGTGTACTAAGATTTCCCAAATCATTTTATGTATTGTATCTACCTCCCAATTAAAATTTCACCTTCTACTGAGAGCAGCACTGTCCGGAAGAATTGCCTGCAATAATGGAAATGTTCTATTTTATTATGTCCTGAGAACAGTGTCTTGAAATGTGTCTACTGGGGTAAAAAAACATTTTTAACCAAATTTAAATGGCCACACGTGACTAGTGAGTTTCATTTTTGACAGTACAGATACAGAAGGAAAGGAAATGGCTTTATGTCTTCTGATTTCTGTATTTAGGCAAAGCTTAGGCAGATCAACATGTTGAGTTTAATGAAATATAATGAATGATTCATCTTTAAGGGGAAATTTCCTCCAACCTCTAAGCTAGGGAGCAGAAATCTTTATTTTACTGAGACTTCCACTGTAATGAAATATTATAACAAAAATATGATAGAGCATACAGTCCTAGGAGTTGATGAACATGGTAAAGAGGATTTTTCCCTAACGTGCAATGTTTTGGAAAGGCTGACATTTTATAATTTATTATTACTTCTTTTAAGGTTTATTGTTACTTCTTTTATTGTCACAAGGTTTACTGTGCCCTTGTGACACTTTTGAATAAAGTTATTATAATAATCATAACCTGTATGTATGTCTCTTCCATATGTAAATCTACTCTTGCCCAACCCTGTACATACTCAGTTATATCTTTTCTAATAAAAAAGATCACTACTTACTTTGGGTCCATAGGTAGAAAAAGGAGACTTTTAATGGGAAAGGATGGAATCAGTCCAGAATTGCAACTCAATGAGCATTTCCTGCAGAAACTATATTCTAAGGCAAACCTCTTTATAAATTTTGTTAAACTGCCAAAATATCATTGACTATATTATGTCATTCATACATTAAATACTGCATAAATATTACACAGAGATTCCTATAACTGAACTATTTTGATTTGAGGGCAAAATATCATGAGTAATAATAGATCATTTTGAAAATAAACCGGGGCCATAGATCAGCTGGGGTCCCCGAAAGTGGCCAAGTCAAGCGCTCACATCCCATGAAGGCAGAGCGGTGGTGAGTCTCCCCCGGGGCTTGGCGCTGGCCCACCACTTTCCTTGCAGGAACTCATCTCAGAAAGTCCTAGCGACCTCAGCACAACTGAGATGAAACATGCTATGGAACATGCTATGAAACATGCTACTGCTATGAAACATGTCTTTCCCTTTGCTTTTTAAAAATTATTTCTATTAAGAAAAAAACTGCTGGCCACAGTAAATTCAGCCCTTTGCCTTTCCCATGTTGCATTTCCAAAGGGGCACCACCATCTCTTCCCCCTCCTACTCCTGCCTCTGTACAGCATTCCAGATGCTGCAAAGTCGCAGTCCTTACAGCAGTCGGAGCGTAGCAACTGGGGCCTCCAGGAAGAGGAGGAGATCTTGGGCTGGGGAGACTTGCATCAGCAGATGGGCAGTGCCCCAGAGCTGCCCATCCCCACGTGGGTGCTGTTCCCTCTCTTGTCCCATGACCAGCCCTGCAAGATGACTTTAGATTTTAAAACCATAAAAGCACTCATCAAAGAACTGTGAGAGCAGGTCAGTTTCTCTGAACATCTCAAACCATGTTCTTCGATTCAGTGAAATCAGCTCTATATTTTGGGAGCTTAATTTTCCCTTGAAAATAACTTGCAAATGACACAATACCCTAAAGAAAGAGGAAAACACCTAATTTTTCACATTAAAATTATGAAGATGTAAATCCGAGGTCCAGTTATATGCATGCTGAGTGAAGAATTGGACGATTATTCCATATTTTGCAAGATAATATAACACGGCCATTTGCAGGTGAAATCGCAAAGCCACCACTGTTAATTGCTTTGTTCCAATCTCCTCGAGAGGCTGCTAAGCAGTGGCAGCAACCCAAAGGAGGCTGCTATCTAGTGTGCCCGTGTGTGGCCTCTGACACACCAGTATTATCAGACCAGCTGCAGGCTCTACTTTGAGGGTTCTTCCCCCGCCCCCTAAGTAAGGGTAAACCTCGAGGCCAAACCATGCTAGTCACCTTGCAGGGCCGGCCTTGGCCCAGAGACGAGAACAGCACCCAAGTGAGGATGGGAAGCTCAGACACTGCCCATCTGCTGATGCAAATCTTCCCGGCCCAAGCTCTCTCGGGTCTGTGCCAAGAGACAGCCTGGAGGGCCCAATTGCTACGTCCCTACTGCTGTAATGATTGCAATTTGGCAGCATCCGGGATGCTGTACCGGGGAAGAGAGCAGGAGGGGGAGGAGGAGATGGTGGGCCCTTTGCGAAACGCAGCGCCGGAAAGGGCAGAAGCCTGAATTTACTGGTTCCCGAGCTGGAATGAAACTTGTCTTTAAAGCTGGAGGATACGCTCTCACTCCAGCTCTGCTGTCAAAGCCTTACTTTCCACGTAGAGTGGTGCCTAGAGCAGCCCGGCTACGGTAGGGAATGAAGCCCAGGCAGAGGTAAGAACCTCCCAGGCTCTGCCGCCCCGCGTCTGGCCGCTGGGGCAGCAATGAGTTCGTTCTCTGGAGGCGTCACAATGGGCCGAGGCCTGCGGAGGCCGCGCGCGCGCAGCTCTCCGGGGCGGAGCCGCGGGGCTGAGGTTGGGGCTGTGCGGGGGCAGTGGAAGCTGCAGCAGCTGCGGGTAGAGGTGCTGCCCAGCCTCCCAGCTCGGAGGTCGCCGGGGCAAGGAGGATGCCGCAGTTGCAGCCGCAGCCACCCAGCCTGGCCTCCGAGCTTTCTGGCTCTCGCAGCTGCGGAGAGGCGCAGAGCGTGGCACTGGCCGGGCGGAGCTAGAGGCGGGCGTCTACCCCGCCTCGCACCACCCGCAGCTCTCCCCTCCGGCCGGGCCCGGGAGCCTGTGACCACGGATGCCCTGATCGTAGGCGCAGCTACAAGGTTGGCCGGGCGCCGCCGCTCGCGGGGAGAGGCCTGAGGAGTCCCGGGGGCGGCCGCATCCACCAGCTTCAGACGCCGGTCCCCCGGGGCGCTCGCCTCTTCGCTCCTCCTTCCTGGCCCAGCTCTTCCTTAGCGGACGTTCCCCCCACGACCGCTCTTTCCTCCCACCTAGATGATACGTTCCCCTGCGTGGAGCATCAGAGGCCACCACTCCCAGAAATGCGTGCGCCGGATCCCCATCACCGGGAGCCGAGGAGCCGGCACCCCTGCCCTGTAGGTAGGTAGGTGCGTGAGGCGGGGACGAGTCCTCGCCACCTCCCACAGCTGATGCTGCAGCTGAGAAGAGACAGGGGGCAGGGTCCGGGACCCGCCAAACTTGCCTCGCGCCCGTGTCACTGGACCGTTCCGAGGTGTGCTCATGGCCCTGGCGCAGCCCTCGGTTAACCTGACGACCTCTTTTTGAGCCCAGGTATCCGAGCGGAGGCAAAGAGAAGCTGGACCCTTCCCAGCCCACCCCCCTGGGCCCCCGCGCGCTGCGGACGGGGTGGGGAGGACAAATTGGTGTCAGGCTGATCTAGGGCGGGGGAAGACCTTGGATTTTCAGCAGCTCAGGTAGAACTATGGTACCGATTTTTTTCGGCGGCATGAGCTGATGCGTTTTTTTGGTTTTAGCTAAAAACGAGTAGACAGGGAAAGCGGTTTTAGCGGCATGTAGAAGTCGCTGTGAATTTCTGTGCATTTAAGAGCTGATTGGCTTGTATGTAAACTAGGTGGCTCAAACCTTTTAGGGCCAATTAGAGAAAGTCCTTGTAGAAGTCAAATTATGTCGGGGACACGTGCGGCTGGGGTATTCCCCACGCTGCCTACTTGGGAGCCTCCTGCTCCAGTGAGGGATGTGTTTGAGAGTGGCAAGTTTGTTACAGGTGTCGGGAGTTGAGAATCAGCGGGACGCGTGCACTGAGTCGGCCAGCAGAGGCAGCCTTGGGCGCAGCCTAGCTTCCAACTACGTTTACGGTTTGTGTTTCTGAGACGCTGGCTATGAATTCTAACAGGTTACTTTAAAAAACAAAACCAATAAGGTTTAGGGTTTTGGAAAGTGGATCATTGTATGGTCCAAATTTGTACTGAGCAGAGGTCCCCAACAACCGGGACGGGTCCGTGGTCTGTTAGAAACCGGCCCGCACAGCCGGAGGTGAGCAGCGGGCGCGCGAAGCTTCGCTCTTACGACCTGAGCTCTGGTCCTGCCCCGCCCCTCCCCTCCCCTCTCCATGGAAAAATTGTCTTCCACGAAATCGGTACCCGGTGCCAAAAAGGTTGGGGACTGCTGCTTTAGAGCTTTGGAAAATGAACCAGTATGAGTGAGCTCCAGGGAGACAGAGCCTTCGTCTTGTTCAGTCCTGTAATCCCCTTCGTCTGTTGCCTATTGTGCGTTTACTGTATTAGTTTTTTGTCGCACTTTTTCAAGCTTCATCTAAAGAAAATTTAGCTTCCAAATGTACTTGTCTGCCCTGTAGCTGTTAAAGTTTAACCAGATTTTTAAAATTGTTTATTTGTGTATATAGTCAAATTCGGTTAACATCTTCAGTTTGAATTTTGACATTTTTAGGACCATATGCTGTTCTTTAATAAGGCAATTCTCCCCAACTTCTAATACAAGTTCATTTCATGTCCAAGCTTGCACATTTTCCAGTTTTCAAACTTATTTCAATTAAATTCTGGTAATCAAACTTATTTCAATTAAATTCTCTAACAGTTTTTTTAAAAGTACAATTCATGTTTAAAAGAAAATTCTAAGTTACCATACTCCACAGGTGACAGTGATCTGGTTAATAAGTGACATTAACTCACTTTAAAGTTGAGTTGTTGTGGTTGATCTAATTATAATGCATTTTATTACAGGGAGAGATAAAAATAAAGGATGTAAAGAGTCTATGATTCCTAAACGATTCAAAATATATGGTATATATACACATATTTTTAACTATATGGGTTTTCCTTAGTATATAAGAATATTAATTTCCAAGTTGGACAAATCAGGGTATGAAACCAGGGGTCTGAAAGATTCAGCGCCTTTCTGGTTTTAAATTTAATGTTTTCTTGAAAAAAATCAAGGATAACTTCATCACATTTTATTCATTTTTTGCACTATGATATTTCCTGTTCTGATTTTTTTGTTATGTAAGTTTTATGAGTTAGTATTAACCTGCTTAACAATTTTTGCTTTCTTCTTCTTTCTTTTTTTGTCTTTTTAATACCTCTTCACTGTCCTCCTTACATATTACCCCACAGACTTATTTCTCGTAAAACTATGGTAAGCTGAGTTTTATTCTTATTGCTTCTGCAGCCTACTTGGGTTTTTCCTGGATGGGGAGGAAATAACACTATTAAGCAAAAGCTAGTAAGATCGAGGTAACCAACATTGGGAGGGCACTGATAAAAAAATACATCATGATTCCTGGAAACAAAGCAAAAAATTCCTTTAAGAAGTAAAGATAATTGCATTTTACATTTCTGAAATTTGTAATTAAGGATATTGAGCAGTTAATTTACACTGTTCTTTCTTGCTCACTTTAACTGTCTCAAAAAAGCTCTCCCATATGGTTTCAGTAAACTCTTTGTACTTTGCTGTAGATAGTAAACACTTATTTGTTCACTTGACAAATGGAAGTTGAGTGTTTTAATTGTGCTGGTACATTTATTTGGCCTTGAAATCTGAAATAAGAGCTGGTTCCTAAGCTCAGAATGGAAGAGGCATTTTTCTGTGTGTCTCCTGCACTTACATGTGCAATGCCTCTTTGATTGGATGGTTCACTGTCTGGGCCGTGTCTCCACCTGCGTCACTGGAATGAAATTCTAAGACCTGAATTTACTGTCTCCTATTTTTCTGTATCTTCCCTAAGCCTTTTTAAAAATTTCCTTCTTAAAAGGTTTTATTTTTTAGAGGGAGAGTAAGGGAAGGAGAAAGAGAAGGAGAGAAACATCAATATGTGGTTGCCTCTCATGAGGCCTCCACTGGGGACTTGACCCGGCCCAGGTGTGATCCCTGACTGGGAATCGAACCTGCAACCCTTTGCTTTATAGGCCTGTGCTAAATCCGCTGCATTACACCAGCCAGGCACTTCTCTGAGCTTTTATTGCAGAAACCTCTATCCTTCCCTTGCTATATGCTATCTTTTATTATCCTGGCAGAATTTTCTTATTCCAGCCCTATTTTACCCTAGCCCCTATACTTGTTGTTGTTTATATCTAAATAGGATTTGCTCAATTCACATATGTTGGAACCAAAATTGTTATGGTTGCAGAAAAAGTATAAAAAAGAAAATTTGTGTGGCCTTGTATTTCAAATGTTGGAAACCAGTGGTTGAAGAGTGATTGTTGTGTACTAATCTCCCCTCAACCACAGTATAGAATGCCTTTGTTTCTGAATGTACCAGAGAATGAGTTATCTGCTCATGAATTTGATCAGAAGCTCAATTGAGAGTAATGTTTACACAAGGTTGACTGAGCAAAGGCCATGACATCCCCCTTGGCCCTCCGATTGGAGTCTAACCATATCTTCAGAAACTATGTAAACCTTGTTACCTTGTTTTGCATCCTTTGCAGCACCCCCACCCCAGCCCCACCCTTGTGCTCACACGGAGGGATTCTATGAATAAAGACAGTTACAAGAAATATGCTGTTATGTTACTTATGAGATGTGGTTATGAAAATCATGGTCCCTTCTATAGTGCCCATTTGAAGACCATGCAAGAAATTCCATTCAGTTACAAATGGCAAAGAAAAGCTTTACCACCCTTGAGCAATTACTGTGTCTGTTTTTCATCATGCAAAACTAGAATCAGAAGATTGATTATATTTCCCTTTCTGATTTGGCAACAAGGAAACAAAGTCAAATTTGAAACTCAATTTTAATAAACCTATAAAAACCCATGACGACCTTACTATTGATGTTCTAACGTTCCCTTTGGTACTAGAACTTCTGTTCCACCTGGTTTTTGTTGATTCTGATTTTTATCTAATTGTATTTTCCCAGTTTTGCCTTTATTATTTTGAGCTGACTGACATTCTTTGTGGAACAAGGCAAAACATAAAACCAAATAAATGAAAACATTTGCAAAATTGATCTCTGGACACAGTATGCTTTTGATTAACAAGTTTAATCAGTCCCATTAAATATGTTTTGAATAAGTATTGCAAGTTTAGTAGATTTGAGCTTATATAGCCAAATGGAAAACAATGTTACATAGTTTTGCAAAACTAAATTGCACTTATTTTTTTTGTTAAATTTATGTACACTTATAGTTAACTTAAAATTGGTTAAGCCATTCAATTTAAGTCAGTTATTTCTGTAGTACCTACCTCATATACTGTATTAGGCTATATGAATATTCTAAGTTATTCTATTATTCTAACAGAATCTTTATTCTATTAGAATAAAAGATTCATTCCATATAGTTGAAAAAAATCATTTTTAGCCGAAGAGCTAGCCTAGACTAGGGTGACACGCACCTCTGGATCTTCTGATCTCTTTCACATCAGTCACTTATTTGATTCATCCTTATTTTTATACATCAGATACAGATTCTGAGCCACTTTGAGCCTCTTTTATTTACCATAAAATTCAAAAGATTGAGTTCCCTGGTTAATTGTCCAGACTTCATTCTGGTGTTTTGACAACTATCTGTTAAGTTGGTTGAATTTAACCTGGTACATAGTCATTTACATCTACGTGACATCAAGTTCAGTTTGATAAGTTTGGTATGTTTATTATCTAGGTCAGGAGAGAGACTGGCTTTTCTTAAGGAAATTCAGAAGTGCAAGTGGAAACAGTGGAGAGGATTTGGAGAGAGACACGGGCTCATTGTTTATATAGAGGCATCTCATGTCAATAACCTTTATGTCTTTTATAAGAATAGTCTTTATAGTAGGTAATACTTTAATGTGATTCGAATGGTACTGATGGGTATACAGTGAAAGGACTCCTCACGTTTTCCCCCTAGTGTCCTGCTTTTTCTAGCCACTGGCAACCAGTATTATCAGTTAATTGAGCGTCTTCCAGTGACATTTTATGTATATATAGTCAAATGTGAACATTTGGCCTGCTTCTGTTTTTTAAAGATTTTATTTGTTGTTAGAGAGAGGGGAAGGGAGGGAGAAAGAAAAGGAGGAAGAGAGGAAGAGAAACATGGATGTGTGAGAGATACATCTATCGGTTGCTTCTTGTACACCCCCGCCTAGGGATCAGGCCCCAAACCCAAGCATATGCCCTGACTGGGAATCCAACCAGCGACCATTTGGTTCGCAGGCCAGCAGCACTCAGTCCACTGAGCCACAGCACCCAGGACTAAAGTTTTTATTTATTTATTTTTAGAGAGAGAGAATGGGAGCAAGAGAAACATCAATGTGCAAGAGAAACTTCAATAAGTTGGGTCTCCATCAGTTGGCTCTTGCATGCGCCCAACTGGGGACCTGGCCTGCAACTCGGGCCTGTGCCCCACTGGAAATGAAACGTTCGACCTTTTCCTTTACAGGCCTGTGCTCAGTCCACTGGCCTGCTTTTGTCTCTTATTTCCTTCTGAACCTGCTCTGCCTCCCCACTTGCTTTAGACGGTTGGATTGCATTCTACTTTCCTCTACATTTCAGCCAGTCTTCCTTCTAAATTTCCATCTTCAAACCTTAGGGGTTTCCATACTACCCAGGAAGGAGTCTGCCAGGAAACTTAGCCCAGCCTCTTGGGCCCTAAGAAATTCATCTCTTGCTCCAGACTCCTTCCTGCTGTGCGTTGGGCCCATAGTTGTTACTAACTCACCCTCACACGGGCCAATTCCTGGGCTCTTTAAAGAAATCTGAAATGTCATGGCTTCACACAGCACACACACTGTTTTGTTTACCTGTCCTTGTTTGTGGAGCTGAGGATATTCAGTAATACAAAAACTGATTGTTACTTCCTGCACATGCATAACATGTGATTTTTCTTCTCCGTGCTGTGCCCTCTACTCAGAACACTCTGTCCTCCTATTTTCATTAGCAAACCACACTTGGTTCGGCTGTCACCTCCAAGGGCTCTTCTTGGTCGAGATTCCATAAACTTAGGGAACCTTCCACATGTGATTTAGTGACCCAAGCAGGCTTCCATACTATTTATTTCTCACAAATAGTAAATAGTAAAATTGCCTTTCTACTAAAAATTAACTTAGCATGGTATCCATGCTATTTGGGTAGCATGCTAAGATTGCCCCCCCCCCCAAAAAAAATACAGCCTAAAGTTGAAGCTTTTATTTAACCATCCATCTCTTCTATCCTCAGGAGAAAGCATGTCTGAATTGTTTTCTTTAGCATCCTTGCCTTACGGTACTAATTCACAAAGATTCTGTTGACACTCATTAAAAGTGACTTCACATTTATTATGGCCTTCTTCTGGGAGAGTGCGTTTCTGTGACTCCCCTCCTGGGTTTGCCTCTGTTGTTGGTACTCAAAAGAGGGAAAGCCTCCGAAGGGGGTGCCATTAAAGTTTAGGGATCTAATAGGAGGCAGTGTTACTCTTTAGAAATAGAAATTATGAAATGTTGACCCTGACAGATGACATGAACCACCTGGAGAGAGCGGTCCTTCCTAAGAAGTGACTCCTTAGTATGCGAATGAGGTGTTTTTAATTCCAAGTCAGGTAAGCAGATGGTGTCCAGGGTGCTCAGTTTTGTTGCAAAGTGCCTGACGCAAAGTAACTTGCTGTTGACTGATTAACAGAGGATTTGCAGAGTGGGAATTTAATAGTGTGTGTTCAGCACTGTGCAGTGGAATCCTCTGATTCTGATCATTAACCAGGTATGTTGCGCAGAATAGGAAAAATGTGTGAGATTGCTCCACAGGTATGAGAAACCTCAAGATCTTTCATCTTCTTTCTATAGTTCTGGTCTCATTAAGCAAACCAGACATGTTGATACCAGGAATTGGGGGTGCCCTGAGCAGCAGTAATGCATATTCACAGCAGTAATTGGATAAGTATAGCCCCTGCCGTACAGTATAAAGCTCAGTTTTGGGCTCTTAGTCTGTTGGGACAGGCTGCTCAGTCCTTATGGTCCTAGGTGCTGAGCCCTCAGTCCTGGTGATGACCTTCCAAAGTTGTGCCTGGCTGTAGGGTCCCCTTGAAACTGCTCATGAGCAATCCTCTTATTTATCTGGAATCACAGCATCTTCTAAAATAGTTTCAGTTTAACATATCTTAACTCTAAAACAGCATTCTAGGAGGGATTTTAGTCCATTTGGGCTGCTATCACACAATACTACAGACCGAGTAGCATTTAAGGAGCAGAAATTTGTTGCTGACAGTTTTGGAGGCTGGAAGTCCAGGATCAGGGTGTCGGCATGGTCGAGCTTTGGGTGAAGGCCCTCTTCCTGGTTGCAGACTGCTGACTTCTCTCTGTGTCCTCATGTGGAGGAAGGAGCTAGGGATCTTTTGGGGGCCTCTTTTATGAGTGCCCTAACCCCATTCATGAAGAGATATATCCTAAGGAAGTCAGAGATGAGGTTTAAATTCAGTGATGAGCATGTTGTCTCTGGAAGGCAGGTGGTATGGTAGGCAATGGTAAGAGCAGGTACTTGGGAGCCTGTTGCCTGGATTGGAGTCATGTTCCACCATTTACCAGCTATGTGAACTTAGGCAAGTTAATTTCTTCTTGATTTTCTCAGCTGTGAAATGAAGAGAACACTATCTCCCACAGTGTATTGAGAATTAGATAAGTATCTGTAAAGAACTTAGAAGTCTGTCACAGAGTAAGCCACTCTGTAAATATTAGTTATTATCAGGGGTGATATTGTAAACATTAGAGACAAGTTCAACAATGGAACTATTTTTAAATGATAGTACACACAGCTGTATGTACAAGAAAATTGTGATTTGATTTTAAAATGCACCTGCAGAGAAGAAAGACAGGAAAGTGACATAATGTTCAAGTGTTTTTCCCCATCGATGGATCATTTTCATTTTTTCACATTTTTATTTGCTATCCATATGTATTGCAGTGATACTTGGTAGAAATTATTAAAGGATTCTTACACTCTGTGCCTCTTTGCCAAATGCATATTCATTTGAACATATTTTACTTTATTTTCCTGCTTTTAAAGCTACTCATGTTTCACTTCCCCATCCTCTTCACCCACGTGCCATCTGCTTGGTATTTTCTTGCATTTAGCTTACTTGCTTTGTGTATAGATCAGCCCCAAGGCTTGTTCTTCAAGAATAAGGAGACAAAGTTAAATGATTCATGAGCATTTATGGGCGGCGGCAGCGGGGTGGGGGTGGCTTCTCTTGGAAGTTTAAGCCAGAGAATGCTGCTTAGGTCCTAATGGAATTGTGTCTTCTTCACATTTCAGGCCCTCCCCTCTGTCTCCTGCTTTCCACCTGCTGGAGCTCAGCACTCCAGTAGGGTCAGAGGGGAGCGGGGGATGTGTGGGTATGGAGGGGAATTCCTGCCTCCAGGCTTTTGGCCGCTCTCTCTAGCTGAAATTCCTTGCACACGTCTTTCCTTAAAGCCGATATTTGCCACCGGGTAGATACTTAGTTCCATGAACACTTCCCAAGGTATCTGCTGTACCCCTGATTTCAGATTGTTTGGCACTCAAACACTTGTGCCACAAGCTCAGTATTGGAGTGTGTTATGGTTTAGTTCTTACAGTGAGCTGATGCAGGTTATGCTTTACATTATGCCCTTCCAGCAGTGTTGAGGCCTGTCCAGAAAGTATCCAGCCGTGTGTTATGGAAAGTGGAGGTATTTATTGGAGAAGATACAAGAAACATATTACACAGGACAATGATGCCACAGTTCCCTTCAAAGTAGGCACCTTGGGACTTCACACAGTTCTCCTAATCATCATTAGTTGCCCCTTTGTATTTTCCTGAATCTCATCGATGATCTGAACACTCCTGCCTTTCAAAGGTGACTTTAGTTGTGGCAAAAGCTAGAAGGTTGGCAGGGCTCCAAATCTGGGCTATAGTGGGGCAGAGTCATCTGGGTGATATGATGTTTCACCAAAAAACTGTGTATGAGACCTGATGCATGAGTGGGTGTGTTGTCATGATGAAGCTGCCATTCACCAGTTGCCCACAGCTGGGGCCTTCTGAATCATCCCAGTCTTTTCTGTGGAGGAATGTTCAAACTGAACACAAA
The DNA here is from genome assembly GCF_014824575.4 of Sturnira hondurensis. Lineage (NCBI taxonomy): Eukaryota > Metazoa > Chordata > Mammalia > Chiroptera > Phyllostomidae > Sturnira > Sturnira hondurensis. Next base: position 11,583,525 of record NW_028077105.1, on the reverse strand, counting down.
ATTTGCAGATTTGTTGTTCTAATCACTCGGTCATTTTCAATGTGACAGCCACACAGTACACATGCTCACTCAATGTCTTCTGCTGTCTCCACTGGCTAGTAGTACAGTGAAGTCGTCATTGTTGACTCATGTGCATTCCGGTCCACTCACCTTGGCTGCCAGGTTCCATCGATGTCGTGCAAAACCTTCTCATTATATTAACAATGGCTGGACTTTTTCCAGACAGACCTCTCACATGCACAGGGAACATAGGAAGATTGGGTGGTGGTGTGTTGAGAACATTCTTAAAAGATGATTTATGAGTTTTCTGTCCCATCTCCCCCTTTGTTCATCCTTATTTCTCCTTTATCTTCAAGATCAGGGTGTTATATAGTTTGGTTCCTTCAGTCTTATAGTACTGTGCTTGAAAACTCGATAATAGCTTTTTGTTAAAAAAAAAAAAACTAAAGGGGTTCCATTTGCAGAGCACACCATAGTTAGTCAATGCATTTAGAATGGGACTTTACCAGCATAAAAATTCATCCTGTTGTGAGGACAACTCTATAATCACCTCCAAAAATTGCTTGCTTGAGCAAGACAATTCCATGAATCTGCCTGAGAATGTGTTTCAAGTTCATAAACATGTCAGATTCTCATAGATCTTGCATTTCTTGGGAAGGACCAAATCGCAGGAAATGTCGGTGCTATCTGGTCATGCTTCTAAACCGAGCATCTGGCCATGCTGCCCTGGTCTGTTTCTAAACCGAGATTCATGAGGGGAAAAATTGTTAGAATGTCTATATTATCTTTTTATGACTTCTGATTTTGTTGTTTGCTTTATAATCCATATATTAGTGCAGAAGACAAGTTTTTCTAACTAAAAAATACATAAAATTATTTTATACTGACACTTTTATTATGTGGAGTACAACTTTAAAAAATGGAGATCATTCATCTAAATAAAAGGCAAGACTTTATTGTTCCATAACCCAAAGTGAACTTCTTCTTTTTTTAATGCTCACCTGAAGATATTTTTTTATTGCTTTTAGAAAGAGAAGATGGAGGGAGGGAGGGAGAGAGAAAGAGAGAGAGAGAGAGAAATATCGATATGAGAAACATTGGTTGGGTCCCTTACACACCTGGAGTAAGAATTGAACCTATAACCTAGGCATGTGCCCCTCCCTGGGAATTGAACTGTGACCTGAGTCACACTGGCTAGGGCCAAAGTCAGTTAGTTTCTTTTACATATTTAGCCCTAACTAATCAAAAGTCAGTGTATTAAACACAAATCCTATGTCTAGCCTACACTAGGAGTTGTCATGTGTGTGTTTGTAAGGGAGCTCCCTTAGGGAGCGTACAGTGGGGCAGGGATGTGGGCGTGAGGAGCAGTTAGACAACGGTACAGCACAACGTAAGTGTGTACAAGAAACCTAGCAGTATGCGTTTGTTAGACTAAAATTACTAAAAGTGTGTTAAGAATGGCATGATACATGGTGGTGCTACATTCTCAGTATGTTTCAAAGCCCTTCTTTATGATTTTTCCCCTTGATAATCAAGTCAGTTCTTAGTCCATCTACTCAAATACGGTGTGTTTGAGTTATCTCCTGGGTACAGATGTTAACTATGTGAGCTTTCAGCTCTAATGTTCACAATAATATTTGCCAGTGCTCTCAAGTACAAGCCCACATTTCCTTTGAATTACAAGAGAAAGTTGGCAGAACAGACATGGTGGGAAAGCATTGACTAATACCATTTTTGATGCCGTATCCTTTTGGAACAGTAATAGTGTGTAGATTTTCTAGAAAGTGAATTAGGTGATTAGGGCCGGTCAGACAAAGCACCACTCTGAGCAGCTTGGAACAACAGAGACTCCTAGTTAGAAGTCTACAGTCAGGTGTGTCGGCAAAGCCATGATCTCTCTGTGACTTGTAGTGGGATCCTTCCTGGTCTCCTCTGGCTTCTGGTGATTTGGGCATTTTTTGGATTGTAACTGCATAACTCTGATACCTGTTTCTGTCTTCATGTGGTGATTTCCCTGTGTGTCTCAATCTTGATATAGCCATCTTCTTATAAGGACACCAGTCATACTGGGTTTAGATACTCCAGTGTGACCTCAGCTTAATTACTTTGGCATTGACCCTCTTTCCAAATGAGGTCACATTCTGGGATACTGTGGATATGACTTCAACATTTGGGGGAGGGGGTGACACAGTTCAACCCATAACAAAAAAAATATCCAAGCTTATAGATGAATTTACTAATATTTGCAGAAATCGCCCTTGGTGTCACATGATGCCTTCTTATAGCTAAACTTACATAGCCACGCACCTTGGTTAAGGGGTAAGTGAAAGCTCGAAAAAAAGGAAGCCTCCCAGGCCTTTTGTTTTAATTGGCTGCTTTTGTCTCTGGGTTTTGGCATTCCAGGTCTTGGTAGAATTATTCATACAGAAAGTAATATGTACTATGTGGCTTTGATCTTGCTGGTAAAAATCCACAAAGTAATTTGTAGATTAGGATAATTCAAAGGGTGTATTGTTTGTTTTTGTTGTTGTGATAATGCTATAACAGCCTCCAGATTATAGTGGCTTGGAACCACAAGTGATTTATTTCACATTCATGAATCTGCAGGGTGACTGTGGTTGGCTGCTCTTGGTTAAATCGGGCAGGGCTGGGCTGGACTCCAAAGTGGAGGTGGGCGTTCCAGCCTCTCCCACATGTCTTTATCCTGGAACTCGTTCTGGAGAAGGAAAAGCAGCTCCATGGAAGGTATGCTTCTGGTGAAGTGCAGAGACCTGCCAAGCCTCTTAGTTGAATTGGGTACAGTGTTAGTCCTCGGTCTGCTGGTCAGCACAAGCCACATGGTCAAGTGGACAGAGATATGTACTCTGGGTATCAGTGCGAAGCACCACGAAGTGGCACAGCCATCGTGGAATTCTTTTTCAGGGAAGGGCCACAGAATTGCAAAGAACAGTCCAGTCTAGCAGCCGACCATTTTCATCTTGAATTTTGCAAGTACTTTTATATCAAGCAACTTAATAAACCTTTAATAGAGAAGTACTTGAACTGTAAATGTGGTTTCTAAATCCAGGCTCTTGGAAAATTATAGTTGAAACTCATATGCATTCTTTTTTCAAGAAAAGGTCATAGTGTTTCACAGTGCTGACTTAATCTCATGTTGGGCAGGTGTCCAGCCCTTTGGACACTTTTCACTGCGACTTTGTCCTGAACCGTGTTTGAGTATTTACTGCAGTTTAGGCTGTACTAACCAAAGCACTGCATGCCTCTCTCCATTTTCACCTTGGACTTGTGAGGCAGAACTTGATAGAACTGGTGTCTTCTTGCGTGTGCTGTGAGAGAGAACATTGGCATTGAGGATACACTGTTTCTGGTGCACAGATGATTGTGGATTGTGTAGCACTACTGAGGTATAACCACGTATGATTGCTTTGGGTGTTGTCTGCTTCAAACACCTTCCCTGACAACACTGGCCACTGTGACCTGGCCCTTTTCTTTCCACTGGTGCTTCTCTGCCATTTTATTCGGCAGTAATTTTTATTACACCTTCTTTTCTGATTAATTTCAATTTTTATCTCCCTTGCTAGTAATTGGGGTTTCCTTGGAGAAATTAAATTTAGAATATGCACCTTAAAGGAAAGCAGGTATTCACCCTCCCATTCTTTTCAGTGGTGGGTGAATTCAGGAAGAACCAGGAAGTTGGAGTGCAGGGTCTGTAGTCATACAGCCTGGTGTCGGAGACCGTTGGCGGTGCCTCTGCTTTTGGTGGTGCACACAGCTGACCATTGTGGCTCTAACTCATGTCTCTTTGACCTTGAAGAAGTTCCTTAACTTTTTTAAACTTCAAAATTTTTATTTGAAAAGGATCGAGAATATTGACACCCGCATACAGCCATAACGATTATTCTCTGTGTCACAGCACTGAACAAAGCATTTGGTGCATATGGCTCATGTTCAGTAAATGTATAATGGTTGCTGCCATCTTTATATTCCCTAGAACTTCCAAGCTTGAGCTCGTTCACTGTATGATTTTAATATTGGGGGCAAATTTGAATCTCACCCGATAGGTGCTGCGGAAGGTGGGAATCGTTTTCATGAGTATTTCACTTGAACATTTGGCTTCATTCAAATCAACAAAACAAACAAGCAAGCCAAATATAACCAAAGACACTGAAATAGAGAACAGGGTGACAGTGACCAGAGGGGAGAGGGGAGGGAATTTCAGGGGAAATAGGGGAGGGATTTAGAGGAACATGTATAAAGGATACATGGACAACAACTGAGAAGGGTGGAAATGGGAGGGAAGGGGGAGCACGGGGGGTGGGATGGGATGGGAGTAATAGACAGAAAACTGTACTTGAAAAATAATTAAATAAAAGAAATCTCAGTAGATAGAATTTCTGTTCCATGGGACACTAATTGAGGAAACATTTAATCTCTCTATCAACTCTTTTACAGACAAGCAAACTGAGAGCTGGAGAAATTGAGTAACTCGCCCATGGCTACATGCCTTAGAAATACTAGAGTCTGAAATCCAACCAGGCCTGTCCTGCTTTAAAGGTGCCATGCTGCCTTAATAACATGGCTCTAAGGGATGGGTCCGGTGAAGCACAGACTAACTGAAGCATCTTCAAAACAGGGAACTTCTCATGTGTGGAGGTTATAAAATACCAGTTTGGGAGGAATTTTTAAAACTAAAATGTTTTTAATTAAAAAATGTAATTAAAACTAAAAAATTATATTAAAAATTTAAACTATTACCTTACCCATAGAGCTGAACATTCCCCCTATAATAGCTGTGTAGTATTTCCCCATCACGGTGCAGTTTGGTTGGCATGGGTGTTGCGCGGCATTCAGTTGGGGGAAGCAGAGTTGCCAAATGCCCTGCAATGAATAGGATCGTCCTAGACAACGAAGAATTGTCCCTTATACTTGGGAATTCCCTTTCTTCTTTAGGCCTTACGTGAGTATTTGTTGAGACGTTCTAAAGAAAAGAAAGATTAGTTCTAAATTGCCACGCGTGGAAATATCACTTTGGCTATTATTTACAGCTCAATTTTTACTGTAATATTCATGCACCACCACACTGCCTCACCCATTACCCATTCTCTCCTTGCCTCTCACTTCTGCTCTTTCATTTTCCTGTACTTGTCATTACATAGTGAAGTAGTTCCTGATCTCATTTCTCCTCCAGCTAAACTTGTCCTATGGAAGTAGGTGTAAGCATCTAAGTGTTTCATTATGTCTGCCAATGAACTCGTGCCTGCGAGTTTACTTATTGAAATACCTGTTATAAATGACTTTTTTAGGGGGGGGGGCATTACATAGATTTTTTAAACTTGAGAATTTACATATTGAAATGCCTGTTACTACTTTCCTTTGGGCATTACACAGTATACGTTTTATAAAATCAAGTGTGTAAGTAGGTTATATTATCTTCTTAATGAACTGATCTATATGAACTTAATTTTAATATAAGAGGAGCAATATATATATATATATTTAAATGAGGGTGTGGCTTTTGCTGCCGCTGAGAACTGCTGCTCTATTCCCGCAGTCTTCTGAGGTGGGCGTTCTGCCTGTGCACAGTCACTTTTGGAGGTTCAGAAGCCACTGCATCTGGAGGCAGCTCTGGAGGCAGCTCATTGCATCTCTCTGTAAAACAGTTCCTCCGCACTTGAGCCAAGACCCCTCTCCCTCCCTGCCTAATGCCTGCTTCTAGGTGTACCCCTTGAAGGTCTATTTGTATAAGCCTGAAATCCTCTACAAGATAAGATCCTCGACATATTTGAAAGTAGCTGTCATTTCATCCCAGGCTAAACATAACCAGTTCCTTTGACTAATATTCCTAAAATTTAGTTTTATGTCACTTAATCATTCTGGTTACTTCAGTTTCCTTATATTTCTCTTACAGCGTGAGACCCAGAGTTAAATGCAAGTCACCTTGATATATTCTAATCTTCAAAGAGAGTGGCACAGAGAGCCTCCTAATCTTTTTTATTCTGAGCTGATCGCATTAGTGTTGTTTGGGGGGGGGGGGTGTGTAGGGGAATCGCATATTGGGTATGTGGATCTTACTGTCACCTAAAACTGTAAATCTTAGTCACTTGTGCTAACAGTAGGCTCTACCTCTCATTCCTTAGCACCTCACCCATNTTTCATCCCAGGCTAAACATAACCAGTTCCTTTGACTAATATTCCTAAAATTTAGTTTTATGTCACTTAATCATTCTGGTTACTTCAGTTTCCTTATATTTCTCTTACAGCGTGAGACCCAGAGTTAAATGCAAGTCACCTTGATATATTCTAATCTTCAAAGAGAGTGGCACAGAGAGCCTCCTAATCTTTTTTATTCTGAGCTGATCACATTAGTGTTGTTTGGGGGGGGGGGTGTAGGGGAATCGCATATTGGGTATGTGGATCTTACTGTCACCTAAAACTGTAAATCTTATTCACTCGTGCTAACAGTAGGCTCTACCTCTCATTCCTTAGCACCTCATCCATTTGTAGAACCCGAGATTCATGGGGGGTAAATTCCACCTTCCTACAGACAGCTGAGGTCTGTCTGAATCCAGATGCTATTATTCAGTATGTTATTTATTCTCACTAGAAGTCTAATAAGGAGATCCCTACTTTAAATCAAATTCGTGGTTAAATCAAATTTACTGATGAGGACAGGGTCTAAGAAGGAATACTGCATTAAACTATTTACAGTCTCCCCCTATGTAGAGGATGGAGGTCAGCTCCCAGGTCTGTGTTGAGGTCAGTCAGTCGGTTAGCACATATCTCTTCATAGTACAGTGGTTCATTGCTTCCCTTTATCCATTTAATCATATAAGCATCCACCCATGTCCAGCCCAGTTTTCTCCATCTTATCCATAAGCATACCAAGGGAAACATCAGATGACTTTGAAGCACAATGACAGTATGTTTATCTTATTTCTTTGGTGTCCTACAATTGTAGCTATGTCCAAGAGGGAAATTAGGTCAGTGTAGTTTGGCTAAGCCACCTCTCCCCGAACTTCCTGCCCTCTACCAGCCCAACACTCCAACCGTACCGGACCACTCAGAAGTTCCTGAGCAGTACACATTCCTTCCCAGTGGCTTGCACAGCCTCATGCTGACTAATGAGCTGCCTAAATTCTTCTGCCTTCATCATCTGGGAAACTCCTGCTCCTTCTTCAGAGCCCAGGTCCGGCATTACCTGGGCAGCTTCCCTGCACAGAGTTCGTTGCATCCCCTCTGTGTTCTGCCAATATCAGAGCACGCACCACTTATCTTAACTAGTGATGGCTTTCAGTTGCTTGTGCCACCTAAGCTTCCTGGGCCATGAATACTGTCCTCATATTTGTATCTCCAGCATAGTACTGAATGATTGGCTTTCTGGGAACAGTCTAGATCTCAGGGTTCACCACCTCCTCTCCCAAGTCCTTACCAGCCTATCATTTCTAGCTTGGGCAAGTTACTTTTATTTTGCTCGGGATCTGTGTGGTGTTCTCCCGTATGCAATTTGCATAATCCTTTTTTCTAACTATTATTGAACATGAAAATGTATTTGCCTATGGTCAGGCTTCTGGCACGTTCCACATTTTCAACAATTCCTGACCCTGCCAGTGATATTTTAGAAAGTCGCTTGCACATTCTCTTCTTAGAGAGAACTTATAAAATGATCCGTTTAGCCCAGAGATGGGTCTTCATTTAGAGTATCTGATTGCTTTGATGGAATCTCTTTGCTCATACTGGTAAGAGGGCACTGAAACTTACATTTGTTTAATTCTTTTCATGTCTAATTTCAGTTCCCTAGGCAAAGAATAATTAAATAAGAGTTGATGAGTTCTCCATTCATTTTTCCATCCATTGTCGTGGACCCATTTCTTCAGGTTGCAGATCACTGGTATGTCCTTGATCGTCACCTGGATTCAGGCATAACTTTCTAGCTCCTCGTTGCTGTTAAGTTCTGTTTTCTCTTGTTTTGTTTTTGGGACACACATTTGCTTGTTTAGGGCATTATCTCCTGGATGCTCCTCTTGTATATTTGTAGCATACTTCTGTATCTGTTTCTATGTCTTTCTTTCCAGGGCTCTTGTTAAAGAGAATATTCAAATTTCTGGCCATGTCTAACCCTGACATTTGAATATTCTTCCTTTGTTAGTTTAGATGACAGTGTGGCTTTGAGAAAGACTGAACACCCATTATATTTCTTTTAAGTGGCTGCACAGAAAAAAGCCTTTTGCTCTGTTCCTTCAATGACCAGACTTAGTGTGACCAAGCCTCAGAGCATGTTCTTGTCATTATTTCACTTGTATAATGAAAACATGTTTTTGGGAAAACAGTTGGACATCATGAGAGTACTGTTTTTCCCCCTAGTCTGGACTGGTTGTACCTGAATACACAAGGAGCTGCTGTGTGTTAGATGTGAAGCCAGAAGCCGCCCTGGACGGTGTGGGGCCACGCTGGCTAGATATAGTTAGGAGGTCTCCAGTAGCTCTGTGCCCAGTTCTTTCTAAGGGGCACCGGGCTCTCAAACGGGGAGCACTGTGCTGGCAATCAAGACGTACGTTGTCTTCAACACAGTTTTATGAGGTAAGGATTGTGGCTGTGCCCTTTTTATTTGAACAATGAACTGAATTTAGGTTTAAATTGACCATCCTGATTTAAGATCACAAAATAAAAATATCTAGATACAAGATTCATCTTGTATTCCCTCATGAAATTCTTTTTGGTCTGTGATACAGTGTAAATGCGAGAAAATGGAATTCAGTGTTCAGATGAGTCTAGAGTTTGTTAATGTGAGGGAAAGTCAACATTAGGTGAAAGAAGGGCTTTTAAGAAGCCCATTATAACCACTTCTAATGGAAAGTGTAGTTTGCAATAGTGATGGATTTTATGAGCTCTGGTTCTTCACTGAAGCGTGAAGGCTTCTGTGTGTTGCTCTGTGCAAATCATTTTTATAGGATACTTTGCTGATTTCTTTCTGGCTGATCTGTTGATGTGTCTGGAGCTGAAAGGGCTAAATCTGTCTTGTTTACGGAATATAAAAATTCCCAGAAATTTAAAAGAAACCAAAGATTAGCATATTTCTAAGTTATCGAACAGAATATAAGGAGAAAAAAGCTTTGCCAGTTCTAAAGAGACACGGGGTACCAGATGTCAGTTCTTGGATCATTTAATCCTTTTCTCTTGTGCTTATTTTTGTCAATATTTTTTCACTGGAACTAAATATCTGGCTCAGCTTGCAATACAAAAATTTTCCAATTAGATTGTTATGACTTCATTTTTATTCATGAGGGGGAAATCTAATAAAAAGAGATCATCGCATATGGTGGCGTGCAGGAGAAGAGCTTTTAAATAAACCACCTGGCCCAGGGCAGGGCAGAGAGCTTGCATTCTGGTCCTTTCTGGAGCCTGAGAGAGGCTGGGTTGAGTCTGCCTCCCCTGGGAATCCTTGGCTTTCTATCAGTTTGCTGTGTGATTGACCTTACCCCAAGTCCAGATTAGTTTCTTGCTTAGCTTTTGTGTGGATTGTCTTCTTAGTTCTACGTTAGGTATTAAGGGAAATATAAGGATAGTGTGAAACATGGTATTTAACTTGAAGGAACTTTCTGTTTGTTTCTGGCTGGGGAGGCTAAGTGAGGTGGTGTGTCCATTGTCGCCCAGTGTATGATGACGAGTCTCCAGTAAATGAGAGGTGACGTGGGAAATCAGCTCCTAAGGAAGAGAGAGCAGTGGGCACTCGAGTGCGCAGGGCAGGCCTCAAAGCCTTCCCGTGCCTCGTGCTAGATCTGGTTAGGGGGAGGACTGCAGAAGAGTCACTTCAAACTTGGGGAAAGAGTAAAAGATGTCCTCTCAGAGGTCGCAATGGCCCGGTCCCTCCAGTGTCAGGTGCATTTGTCTTCACCTGCAGGATTTATGCTGAGGTACTGGTTGCTAGTGATTCCAGGCTTTTTTTTCCTAGCTCATATCCAAATGCTTCCTGGCTCCACAATTACTGAAAGGCACTGAAGTGTACACAAAACTGGATTTGTGCGGGTCAAACCGCTCCAGTTGAACTAGGGAACTACCACCTCTCAGCCTCATTTTAATGGATACCCAACGCAGTGTGGTTGTAAGGATTAAGAGAGATACGGTGGGCAATTTGTTGAAATGACTGACAGTGGGCAGGCATCGTGATTTGCGTGCCTTTCCTACCTGGTAACCACTCTTTCCTTCCTGCCTGAATGTGTGTGGCCCTTCTCACGTCCGAACCTGTGTGCAGGCGTTCCCTCTTTCTGGAATGCTGTCTCTCTCTCCTCTTTTCCTATTAAAATCCTAATTGCCTGGAAGATTTACTTTAACACCTCAGTCAAAATTGAACTTTGTGTCTTTTGGATGCTTAGTAGTATTCTTTGGGACAGCTCCAGTTCCTAACGCTACATTCGGTTATTTGCACGTCTTGTTTTCCCTACATGTTGGTAAACTCGAGGGTGGAGCCCGTGTCAGGGACGTGGAGATGAAGCAGTCAAGAGTTCAGACTGTGTTTCCCACACAGGGCCTTCTGCATAGTTGTCATGGTTGCGGAGTGTTCTCATCATCATCATATTGTTTTTCCCCCCTTAACGACAACCATATGCTGATGATTTCTAAATCTTTTTCTTTAGCCCGAAGTGTGTTTTGCATGTAATCACGTCTGGTGAATGTCTCCAGCTGCGTGTCCCATGGGCACCTCAAAGACAATGTGTCTAAAGCTGATCTTTTACCTGTGTCTGCTCCCCTGTCCCCCACCCAGTCTGACCCTTTCCTGTAGACTGTGTTCCCTGCCCCTGAAGCAGCAACTCGGACATCCTCCATTTCTTCCTTCCCCATGTTGTTTGTGTTGAACGGGTTACCAGATCTCAACTAATCTGCCTCCTAAACACTCCTTGAGTTTAGTCCCCCTCTTTCTGTGTTAAATACTGCTACCTTCTTTCTGAAGTAGTTTTACTGCCGTTTCTTTCTAAAGATCTACTTCACCCTGCGCCTACTTCTTTTAAGTCCATCCTCTACAATCTGCATATCAGTTCCTCGAGTAAAATCCTATGGTGGCTTCCTTTCATATGCGTGGGAGATCTTTATTGTCCTGAACCAGCTCTGCTGAGTTTGGGAATGTCTGCTTCGAGTGCTGCCACTGGGTTTGGTGTGATTGTTTGGTGATGTCTGGCAGGTGTGGTGAAGGGGGTGGCCCGCACATAATTCGTAGCTGGGATGAAGTTCAAGCTCTTTCCTGTGATGTGAAAGGTCTTCCTTGCCCCTAGTCCTGACCACGTCTTCATTCTCAGCTCCCACCCTTGCCCTGCTTCACATTTAATCTTGGCGTAGCAGGGAAATTCTGGATTGCATCTTCGTGCTTTTGTTCAAGTTGACCCTGTTCCCCTGTAGAGGAAACCTCTGCTCACCCTGTCAGATCTTGGTATGTGTAGGGGGTGCATGGGGTGGCCTTGCCCAAGGCTGAGTTCCTCCTCTAGGCTCTAGAGGCACCTGCACCCATTGACTTGAAATCCTGGGTGTTTCCCTTACAAGACAGTAAATTCCATTAGGACAAATATCATGCCTTAGTTCTCTTTGGTCTCTGTTACTCATCACAGTACTTTCCATGTAATATGTATTGTGAATTGTTTATTGGACTGAAATGAATTCGTAAACAATTTGCTGAACCTTCTTTGCTTTTGCTTGGATACCCCTTCGGGGTTTAAAGATGGATTTTTAGGCAGGGCTGGTACTCTGCAGAAAATTTAGAACAGTGAATCAGTTCGTAGGTAGACATTGGAGAAGTCTGAGCAGGGGTGTGGTGATGAAAGCGGTATTTAAGGAAGATTGGTCTGGAGATAACCTTCTATTTCAGGTTTACAGTGCTGCGGGGAACACAGGTGAGGGAGCAGAGGCAGAGGCGAGCATAGGAGGCCCTTCAGACCGGCTTCCAGAGGCCTCGTGCTTTCACGTCCACGTGTGCGCAGACGGGATGGCCTCACGGACATGTTTCGGAAAACAAAGTGGAACCGTGATGTTATCTGTATTTTTAAAGAAAGAACATTCCTTTAAGACACAGAACCGATCCCCTTTTCATAATATGTAAGAAACATATTCATTGTTAATTACTGAAAAAGTGATGATGAGTTTAAATTTTAAAAATAGTGATTAGCTTCTGCATTGCTGGTCTAAACTCTTCCGAAGTCAGTGGCTTTCATTTTAGCACGTTTTGAAATGATTGTTAATTGTGAGGAAAATACTTCAGAGTCGTTTTCTAGCTGCCTTTTACTTTTCAGTTTAACACCTCCAATCTAATTTCTAGTGTTTTAGTCTGCCATGGGCTTCTGTATTTTCGGTGACTTGTGGTTGTGTTGACTGTTTAAAGCCTATCTTCCATTTGTTGTGGGCCATGTTGCTCTACTGTCTTATTCTTTTTTAAAAATATTTTATTTATTTATCTTTAGAGAGGAAGGGAAGGGGAGAGGGAGAGAAATATCAATGTATGGTTGCCTCTCGTGTGTCCCCTGATAGGAACTGGCCTGCAACCCAGGCATGTGCCCTGACTGGGAGTCGAACTGCGATCCTGTGGTTCGCAGGCCCGCGCTTAATCCACTGAGCTACACCATTATACTGGCCATTGTAAGTGTCTTAATTTACAGTTCCTTTGTTGTTTTTTTATTATAGGGTTATGACTCATTGAATAAAAAGAAGAACTTTTCCAACTACTTCGCACTTTTGACTGCATATTATGGATAACAAGGAAGAGAAGAAGGAACGAAAACAAAGTTATTTTGCTCGGTAAGCATTTGCCTTGCAAAATTATATCAGTACTTAAAAAATTGAGGGGATTTTATCCTATTACTTGTCATTTTCTGTCTTGTGACTGTTCATAAACAGAGCAGGTAGCCAGTAGAAGTTAAATATACTTTGTTTCCTTCTCTGTAGCTTCATTGATTGAGCTGTAACTAAAAATCTGTAACATGATTAAAGCCTAATACCTTGTGGGGTATCTATTATTTGAAAAGTATTTTTGGTTGAAGAGTGAAAAAAGTGAAGGATTTAAGCAAAGGCAGAAACTCATCGACACAGAAAAATAAGAAAGTAAACATATAAATAAATAAATAAATAAAAGTATTTTTTGTAAGAGTTTGGAATGGATGAAATTCTATCTTTGGTTTCCATGTCATTTTTTTAAATTCAGTACATTCGAATTGTATTGTTGTTCATGTACAGTTTTCTGCCTCTCCCCCCACCCCTCCCCACTACCCCAGCCATCCCCCCTCCCTCCCCTGTTTCCATCCCCCCTTTTTTGTCCATGTGTCTTTTATAGTTGTTCCTATAGACCCTTTACCCTTTTCTCCCCACTACCCCCTCCCCTCTCTGGTTACTGTCAGTTTGTTCTTAATTTCAGTGTCTCTGGTTCTATTTAGCTTGCTTGTTTGTTTTGTCCATGTCGTTTTTAAAGCTTGAACTCGTCCAACATATATGCATTTGTTGGCGTTTGGTACGTGTCATCTAGTTTATGATCAGTTATTGTGTACAGATTTAAACACCCATATGGAAACCACTCACTAAACACAATAAAATGTATGATATGCCAAAACACTTCTACTTCATTTTGATCATTGGAATGTTTTCCAACTCAGGAGTGAGAACGTAAGCTTAAAATGATCGTTCTGGTCTAAACTGAAGTGCTTCTTAGGAACAGAATTCAGGCTCACCACATCCCAAAACCCAATTTACTCTCATTAAAGAGGCATTTCCTGTTTTCCAAATATAAGCCTTGGAAACTGACAATCAAAGCTCTTTGTTGATGTTTTTATCTAGAAATTAAGCTAGGTTTTAGGTTGTTAATGGGAAAAGGAAGGACATGAATATTTAAGGAACTACTTATTACGTGCCAAATACCTACTATTTTATTTATCTTCATAATAAACTTGTATCTTAGGTTTTCTCCCTATTTTACCAATGAGGTAATTAAGGCTCAGAAATTATTTTGTCTGTTTCATGCAATGTAAGAGTCAGTATTCAAATATGCAGTTGTTCCCAAAGGGTGTGTTCTAATAGTGGACCCTTAATGAGAGGTTTTGGAAAGCAAGAGTAATGTTTTTCACTATTAAGATTATAGAAAGGAAGAAGATTGTTTGGGCAAGGAAGACATCAGGCATCAAATGGGCGAAACATTAGAAAGATAGGACACCTAGAATAAATGAGAACCATATAGTGATTTTTAAACACACTTTATTTTGAGATAATTATAGATTTGCATGTAGTTGTAGGAAATAGTACAGAGATCCTGTATTCCCACAATGGTGAGACCTTATATAACTATCTGATAATATTAGAACCACAAAATTGACATGGATACAATCCACTGACCTTATCAGATTTCACAATCTATCATTTGTGTATGTTTGTGTTTTATGTGTATTTATTTTGTGCAGTTTTATCACATGGGTAGGTTTGTGTGGCCACCATCACAATTGAGTTGCAGAACAATTCTGTCGTAAAGATCCCATATGCCACCACCTCGAAGTCATAGCCACCTCCTTTCCTCGGTCCCCCACCCTCACAAACACTAGTCTGTTTTCAATCTCCATCATTTCAGATTTCAAAAATGTTACGTAAGTGGAATCCTGTAGTATATAACCTTTTGAGATTAGATTTTTTTCACTTAGTAAAATTCTCTTGCTGTCTCAGTTCGTTCAGACAGCTGTAGCAAAATATCACAGACTGAGCGGCTTGTAAAGAACAGAAAGGAGGCTGCATAGTTCTGATTGGTTCTCAATGGCAAGTCTGACAACCCAGCGTGGTCAGGTTCTGTGTCTGGTAGGAGCCCGCTTCTTGGTTCATTTCAGGCCACCCTCTTGCTGTAACCACGCATGGTAGAAGGGGCAGGGAGCGTTCTCGAGACTTTTCTTCCAAGAGAACTGATCCCACTCACGAGTGGTCCACCCTCACGACCTAATCACCCCCAACGTCCCACCTCCAGCGCTGGCACCTTGCGCGTTAAGTTTCAACACGTGAATTTTGGGGGGAATACACATATGGTAGTAGTTTGTTGCTTTTTATTGCTGAGTAGTAGTCGGTGGTTAGAATGTATCACATATTTTCAGTTCACCCATTGAAGCACGTTTGGGTTCTTTCCCTTTTGGGCCAGTTACAAACAAAGCTGAAAGATCAGTACATCAGTTTTCCTATTTGAAATAATTCTGTTTAAAGTAACATGTTTGTGCACTGCTCTAAGGATACAGCCTCAATAAAAGAGGAAGATGTGGTCTTGTTTGTATTTTGTTTTAAAATGTTCAGGATATTCAAAGATATATTCAAAAAGGAAGGAGAGAAGCAAGGCCCCTTTAGATTATTTCTATTTTCTGTATATACCTGAGCCTTACCTAATAAAGAAATAACAAATAAAGCTCAGAGGATCATTTGTGTACAAGATTTTGTGTGAATGTAAAAGTTTAATGCCCAGGAGTAAAATTGCTAGGTCAAATACTAAGTGTACGCTTAATTTTGCACGAAACTACCATAATCTCTTCCAGAAGGGCTGTTCTATGTTCCATTCCTTCCCATCAGCAATGTGTACACGACCAAGTTTCCCTGAGTCCTCATCACCATTTGGCATTACCATTCTTTTTTATGGTAGCCACTCTGATAGGTGTGCAGCAATATCTTATTGTGGTTAAATTAATATTTCTTTAATAACTAAAGAAGTCGAACATCTTTTTATGTGCTGATTAGCCATCTATCCATCTTCCTCAGGGCAGTGTCTTTTCCTGTGTTCTAGTGGGATTTTTGTTGTTGTTGTTGAGGTTTGAGAGTTCTTTCTGCATTCTAGGTAGTGCTGATTCCTTTATATGTGGTTTGCAAATATTTTCTCCCAGTCTGTAGCTTTCCTTTTTATCCTCTTTTTAAAGTTTTTTTAAAAAAAATATTTTATTTATATTTATTTTTAGAGAGAGGGGCCTACTGGGGACCTGGCCTGCAACCCAGGCATGTGCCCTGACTGGGAATCGAACTGGTGATCCTTTGCTTCACAGGCCCGTGTTCAATCCACTGAGTTACACCAGCCAGGGCTCTTTTTATCCTCTTAATATTGCCTTTTGCAGAGCAAGAGTTTTTAATTTTGATGCTATTCAATTTATAAGTTTTTTTCTTTTGTGGATTGTGTTCTTAATGGCCAGTCTAACAACTCTTTGCCCAGCCCTGGATTTTTTTTCATAAAAATGTTGTAGTATTATATTAAAGTCAATAACCAGCTTGAGTTTTTTTTTTTATATAAGATGTGAGTTAGTGTCAGAATTTTTTTTCAGCTTAATGGGTACCCTAAGTAGTGATTTCAAAAGCGGTAGTGACTTCTCAGTCTGAATCCACATTGAGTCCTGTAGTAAGGGTGACCTGTGGGTCATGAACAACTTGTGAAAGTCAACCACTTCTTGTCCCTAAGGTGGAGAGGTAGGGGAGTCTCTGAAACTGGGAAAGCAAGATCAAACTGTTCTGGAAAAACAGCATATTTTTTCAACTCACAAATGTCAAAGTTAACCGTCATGCTTGCTTTGATCTCTTGTGAAAAGTATTCTAAGAATGAAGGGCAAAGCATATCAAAAAATGAAGTGTGACCTTAGAAGCAACAGAGATAGCAAGACATCAGGGCAAAAATCAGTGGTCAGTCAACATGATTATTTGCCTGGAATTGGGAGACAGGAAAACAGACAAACAGACAAACCCATAGTTTATAATGCAATGGCAGCCAAAAATGGTCAACCAATTAAAAGCAAACAGCAAACAACAAAAACCTTCCTTGCAGGAAAAGGCAGCCAAAGTCCTAAGTCTTTTCAAATGCCTCCTAACGAAACCACGGCATTCCCTACAATCAGTTACCGATCAAACCTACTTGAAAGCCAGTTTACGACAACGTAGGGCGGATTTCTCTGGAGCAGTGTGTTTAAGGGCAGTCCCACCAAGATCTCCAGAGAAGAATGTGGAGTCAGGGAAAGGGCAAGGCCACACTGATGCAATCGCAGATCTCCAGGAGTGTGCAGAGATCAAAAGGAGGTTTCTCTTGGCTTCTGCCTGCTGCCACACTATGTACCTGAAACCTTAACCATTGCTCTGAAACTCTGTTCACCCCTCCCTCATCCCTTTTCCTTTAAGAGTAGTTATTAGGAAGTCACCGGTTTTCTCGGGGCACTATTTTACCCCGTGTTTTCATCCACATCGTGTGATTGTTGTGCTTGGGCAATAACCTTTTACCCTCCTCCTTTGTTGACATTTCTCTTTCTCTCTCTGAATTCAACATCAAAGAAAGATAAGTTTAAAGGACCCTATTTTAATAATTTTGGATTGAAAGTAGCCATTTGAGGATCACGCAGTACTTCTTTTTTTTATAATTCATCTTGAAATATGCCCTTGTAACTCTAAATGGAAAGTACATTTATTCTGGATAAACCCTGAGGAGTTTGAGGGTCTCCTGGCCTGGCCCACCTGCTCTTCAGGATCTTCAGTGTTGCTTTGTACCAGTAGTTTATTCCAGACTGAGCAATTCACGAGACCTTCTTCCGTGCATTTCCAAAGAATTCGTACATACAACATTACTTTGTTATATACGTGTATATCAATTCCTTGATACTTGGTAGGTCTTGAAACCAAATGAAAAACTGGGTTATTGAAGCGAGTCATGCATGTCCCCTGGGCTGTCCTCTGGCGTGATCGTTATTTGCTGCAGCCCTGTACCCTCTTCCTTCCTCTTGTAGTTAAAGGCAGGTGTTTTTCTCTGCAGTGCCTCGTAGGGCCGTGTTCCACATTGGTGCTGACATTACTTGGCTTTGTAGAAGTTAGGACCCATTTAGTGATTTTTCTGTGGATCCCTTTACACTCTTTGTATGTGTGTTTGAAAATTCTTTAAGAACATCTTTTTTTAGGATCGAGGATTAATTTAAGATATCAAAATTTTTTAATTTTTTTATTTTCAAGTTCTTTATTAAGGAAAAATCAAGAATAATGTAAATATTAGACTTAGTCCATAAATGTACTACCCTTTTTTATTTAATGATTTTTTTATTGTATGTTTTTCACTGCCATTTAGTAGTTAACCCAAGGTGGTGTTTTCCCCTCTCATAAATCTGAGAGGGCCTGTGAATAGGCACAGAGGGATAGAAACCCTGTTCATTTTGGTCCCTCTCCCTGCACTTGCTGGCCCCGCCCTCTCTTTTCTGGTTATCAGGAAAAGCACCTGCCACCTGTTCTCATCTCTCAGCCCCTGCAGAGCCAGGAGTAGGCAGCAAAGAGGAGGATGGTGCTCTTCTTTCCGCCTCAGCCCCCACCCCAAAGATGCAGAATGTAGAACACATCTCAGCTCCCATCCCCACTGCTCGGTCATCCCCCACTTCTGTCTCAAGCCTTTGCCTTGGCAATTCTTCAACCCCGAACCTCTGACCCATCAGGAGAAGACCTTATGTTTGAAAATCACTTCAGTGTACAGTGTTAGCCAAGTTTTCTAAACTCCTTCACATGTATTTCTTCAGTTTTTAAATGTGGCTAATAATAACCCACTAACAGGAAGCCTTCAAAAAAGGAAGCATCCCAGCCCGAACCAGGAGAAGTGGGAGTGAAACCCAGCAAAGAGGACCAGAGCTAAACCATTCTGTCCCTTGTCCACACTGACAGAAGTTTGGCCTCTTTTCAGGGAGGAAGATCTAGAGACTAACATTTGACCACCAGTCTGTCATTTATTTATTTTATTAAATATATAATAAGGTGTGTAGCTCTCTTGTTTAAACAAAAGCAAACCAAGGTACCTATTGAGATTGATGGAACCTACAGAGTGCCTGGCACAGTGAGTACTCAGTCACTCCTGTAAAAACAAATCATTCCTGACCTTAGTGGCTATACCTTCCTGTTCACCCAGAAGAATCCTCATTTTAATACTCTGCTCCCATCCCTGTTGTATAGATCAGGGAGGCAGGAGCAATTATAACACTGCAAAGTAGAGTCATAGTTTCCCAAAGGCATGTTGTTATGAGCACAGCTTAGGTTCTGGAATATCAGGAAGTCCAATTATATTGTCCAAAGGGCTTTCGGTAATCTTAGACACATTTTTATTTAACAATTGGACCTTAAGTCCATGAGGAGAGATTGTCAATGATGTCTTGGCCCCATACCAGGGCACTTTATATGTATGTGTACCCATTTCACAACACCATAACACCATTTCTTATATATATAAAATACATAAACTACTAATCAGAGCCTGGTGTTGCTGGATACAATCTCATAGCTCAGTTAGTTTTGACAAGAGACCCTGACCCCTTTGTCCTTGGGGTGTCCAGAGACATAAGCTGGTCGCCCTTGACCATGAGCAGCATCTTACCCCAGGGTGCAGTATAAGTATTATCTTCTTCTGTACATGCTTTGGTGTGATAAGGGTTGGAAGAAGTGGTCCAAATCATCTTCATCAAGAAAGAGCTGCCTCTTTGTGAGATGCCTGTGCTAAGAATTAATACACCACATGTAGAGAAGAAGCTTAATATGTCCAAGACTGGAGGAGAAACTTTATTATTACCAGTTTTTGGAGATGCCTGATACAGAAATATTTTTATCCTCAAATGGGTCCTGTCATTTGGCTTTTGTTAATCCTGGCAGCATAACATTAATTTACAGAAATATAAATTAATTTGCAGAAAGGCATCCTGGATTTTAGGAACCTAAATTATAAGTAACGTTTTGAAAAACAACTTGTTTATAACTTGATGACGTCCCATATTATGTGTCTTGTCAAGTTTATCCATCCCTGACATGGTTTGTGTCAGAGTATTGACCCACCAAAGCAGTAGGAAACAGGCAGCCTGGATACACCAGCTGTGTAAGTCAGGGTTTTACATTACAGTGATCCACTCTACTCTCGTGGACTGCGCCTTGTCTAAAAGAGTTGTTGCCTATGATAGAAATGAATGCACACGTGCGTTCAGACGGGAAACGTCAGCTTGCCCTCCTGGTATAGTACAGGGTCTAAGGTTCAGTGGAAGGAGTCGTCTGGGTGGGTGTGGCTGGCTAATCTGCAGCGTGGCTGAGGATGGGGTGCTTCCCCTTTCCAGACCCACAGAGGCAATCTTGGAACCCCAGGAAAGAGCTGTCTTTTTGTGGTATGCCTGTGCTAAGAATTAATGCACCACATTTAGAGAAGAGCTTTAGTATGTCCAAGACTTGAGGAGAACCTTTATTATTACCCGTGTTTGGATTAGACATTCAATCAGATTGCAGGTCTTAATTGAGTTGATACATGAAAAGCAAATAAAACCATTTGAAGTGCTTAGTAATTGTTAGACTCTATACCTTCTTTGTATTTGGTTAATACTTTATTCTCTCAGTTCCCCAATGCCAGCTGATTCTAATAAAACTTAATAATAGCATTTTGTTAGTACTTTATGGAGTGCTTTCACATGCGTTCTGTCACTTTGCCACACAATGATCTTACAGTAGATCTAAATGCAGATGATGAATATATAGTTCAGGAAGTCAAATAATTTGCCTCAAGTCACGTTGCCTTTAAATGGAGGGTCTGAGCTTGAATCCCAGTACACTTTGTATCTCTCATTTTTTTCTTTTCTTTTCTTTCTTTTTCTTTTTTCTTTTTCTTTTTTTGTTTGTTTGGGTATGGGCATAGTTCTCTGTTAAATATTTCTTTTTAGTTTTAATTTTTTTACTGTTATTCAAGTACAGTTGTCTCCATTTCCTCCCTACCTCTCCCCCAACCCCAGCCATCCCCACTTCCCACCCTTGGTCCTACCCCATTTTGGCTTTGGCTGTGTGTCCTTTATAGATGTTCCTGAAAGTCCTTCCCCCTTTTCCCCCCATTATCCCCTCCCACCCCCACTCTGGTTACTGTCAGTTTATTTTTTTCATTCCATGTCATCTCAGTTTAAATTTCATTAAGCATTAATTTTTACTTTGTCAGAAAGAGAGATTAGAACATGGTGTTAGCATCATAATATGGTAAGTAGAAAAAAATGTTTATGGGTTTGGAAGTAGAATATTTTAGCTGACTTTACTAAAAGCCATATTTGATTTTAATGTCTAAGTACCATCCCAGAAAACCTTGTTGCTGTTAGTTAGGGACACATGCCTGTAGTGACCCAATGCATTGGCCAAGAACACTTTTGTATGTGATCTAAATAGCTCTTGTTTATGTTTATAGTCAGTTTGCCCCCAAAATGGGCCATCTGGAGTGTGGAGGCTGTTATGGTTCAGTAACTCCTTCCTGTGCCTTGTTAAATTGTGGTTGGTGTATAATACGTTAAGTGTGTGTGTGTGTATATTGACTAACTGACAGGATGGTTTGTGAGTCTTAATTTTTGTCACTGCAGACTTTTCAGTATTTTGCCATTTTATTAACTTGAAAGATGATTAAGAATATTTCAAAACCATTTCCTGTGAAAAAGCTGTTCATGCCTTATTTGAAAGTCTTACCTATTAAACTCTTGTATGAGCTACAGTGTTGTTAAAGTCTATGTTTCCTATTTCCTTGATTGAAGTCAGATTAGGCAGCTCTTAAGGGAACATTTACATATGTTTGTCATTCGTTTATGGGAAAAATATCCATGGACAAGTTTGATCTGATAATGTTTGCAGGAAATCATTAACTTTTTCCTACAGATTAAAAAAGGCTTATAAACATTTACACAGTCATAGTTAGACTCATACTTTTTGCTTCATCTTTAATGAGCAGGAAGAGTTATTTGATTTAATTCTGTGTAGAGTATTGCTTTCAGTCTGTGGGTGACAAACCCATTGGAGAGTCATGAGGTCAATTTAGTGGGTAGGAACCAGCATTTTTTAGTGGAATGGAATGGAATAGATTAATCTGGACTAAGGTCGCCTGATTGGAAAATGCTAGTGTGTTATATTTAGTCATACACATTTAAATACTTAGATTTAAATATGATAAAAAATGACTCACTGAGTTAGAGCAGTCTTTAGTGGTTTGTTCACAGACGGGAGGTTATATTTTCCTCATTGAAAAAAATGAAGTTCTTGGAAAATTGTTGATCTAACACACATTAACCAGTTGTTTATAGATAGCTATACATAAAATACCAGTTATAGAAATAACAGTGGTACCTCAGTACTCATCACAATTCAATCCAGAATTCTTGATGAGTGCCAAAACTGGTGAGTACCAAACGATGAAGCATTTTCTCTTGTGGGGTGACCTTGTGACCCCTGCAAGTTCTAGCAAGTTCATTCTGAGCATGCGCTGTGTGCTGAAATATTTTTTTCTTGTGAAAATGTGATGAGTACAGGGTTTGACGAGTTCGGAAGCCCACCAGCACCAAAGTATGACTGTATTTTCCCATAGGACAGTGTAATGGGACCATATAAAACTAATATCAAAGAACAATGATAGACATGTCTTCATTTAACCTAAAATCCCAGGCTGACCTGGACTGCTCGAGAGAGACCTAATGAGACCGTAACCTACGAAAAGCCTGGGTGGAACTACGGTGGAGACGGAGTCTGGGCAGCTCCTGCAGGTGCCTTCTCCGCAGAACTACCGCCTGCCGAGCTGCGGGACTTGGTTATAGCTTTCATTTCTCTAAAATGAGAATAATAATGATACTGATCAGATTGTCGAGAGGACTGACCGAATTAAAATATGTAAAGTCTTTAGAATAGGTACTAATGAAAAATAAGCACTAAGGAATTTTAATGTAAAATTACACTGCCTAAATGAGGAACACAAGAATAAATGAGAAAAAGCGAGAATAAATACATAGGCACAAATTTCGTGTAAATTTTCAGGGAGTTTACATATCCTTCGAAACGTGCCTGTAGACCTGCTCTCGTCACAGGCTTCAGTGAAAGATCCAAGACTTCAGAATCCATACACAGAAGGGATGGGAGCACGTGAAAAGTGATTTAAGCTGCCCTCCTTTTTAAATGTTGCTGCTGACGGTTGGGGAAGATTTCAGCTGCACCGACTCCTGAATTTGGACCTCCACTTGGCACTCTTAACTTAAGAGCCTTCGTCACTTGCATTGGAAACCTTTCACTGTTGCCGGTACAGTGACTCTTCGGCAAGAGAAAATTGAGTTCCGACCCAGAGTGTGCTTTGTGTCCACAGTCCTGGACACTTTTTAGCTCTCGGTTGTAGTCCATCTGTTGGTGATTTTAGTAGAAACTCCCTCCCCACCCCCCAAAATTCATATCTGAACATTCCAACAGTCGTCACCTCCTCCACCATCATCAGTCAAATGCTGATTGCGTATCCTCCCACTCATCTTCCCAGATGAGTCTTCCTGAGCCACAGTGCAAAGACATTACTTCTGCATCCTGGATTCTCTCTGAGTTGAGGTTCTGCATACTATGGCTCATTCCTACCTTCTATCTTTATCTCCAACTTTGATTTTTTTTTCTGTAAATGTCTTACACTTTGTCCCCTCAAAACTTTGCTTTCGTTATACGAAGAACTGCTCTTCACTGTCTTCTCCTTAACAGCCATTATATCAGACCCATCACTCTGGCAAAGCCATCTTTAATTGTGACGTTGTCTCCTTGAGGCCTCTCTTATTTGATTTAATCCTTCACCCCCTCCCCCACCATCACCTAGAAGTGCCATCTTCTGCCACTGGGCTAGGCTTTCTTATGCCTTCTTTCTCTTGGAGCCCTTAAATCAGTCTGTCTTTGAATACTCCCAGTAATAACACTCTCATCTCTGTACTAATCACGGTTATTGTTAGTTTTATTTTTCATCTTTATATTCCTCATAAGGCCTAACTTCATGCCCTGTACCTAACAGTCATTTTCCTAACCGTATGTCCTTCTGACTGCATTTTAAAGCTCTTTTGTTTTTTTAAAAAAGTGTTTAACATTTTTATTGTCAGTGTAGATCTTTTTCTACATGTATTAGAAAAAGTGTATTCTATATGAGTGGTAACTAACATTTGTTCTACATCTGTTGAACAGAAACTGATTTGCATAGTCAGATAATCCCATAATCACCCCATGAAGTAGATAGGTCCTGTAGATAAGAGATAGACCCTAGCTACCAATATAGATGCTAACCTTATGATAGATGATATGTGATTTGTCCAGGGTCGTACAACTATGAAGCGGCAGATCCAGCATCAGCCCCAGGGGCCTCACCTCACATCCCATGTTCTTAATTATTATAAATGTTGAGTTGAATTTTACAGAACCTTATTAGTTATCCCTACAAGGGTGAGACTCCTGGATGTAAATGACTAAATGCACTAAACCTATTTTCAGATTTTCAGTGGAAAGAAATTCTTAGGAACTTTTGAATGAATTAGGGAATTGCTACTCTTTCAGAAACTTTGGAAGTCCCTGCATACCAACAAAAATATCCTCAATCTTTTGACATTTCTGTATATTTTGGGGATGAGGCAAGAACTCCCCAGTGCCCCTGATGTTGCCTCCTAGATTCAGAATCGGAGGCTCTGACTGCTGAAGTTCTCTTGGCTTTGCCACTTCTGTTGTAGAGGTGCTGGCTTCCTCCTGGTGCTTGAGTCAAAGGGCGTGTGGTCATGCATTTTTTTCCCCTTTTTCCCTTCATTTATCATTTCAAATAAAGGTTGCATAAACAAAATGGTGAACATCCCATTTTTCCCCCTGTTCTCATTTTCTGATGTATGACATCAGTGAAAGTGCAGGAGCCCTCCCTACTTGTTTTAGGTTTTTGCTTCACACACACATACACACACACACACACACACACACACACACAATGGTAATGAAAAGGATAACGGGCCAGGTTGAAGAAGGCTGAGCAAGACACAGGGTGGCCTGTGGTTTTGCAAATGTGATTCAGGACCAAATAAAGCCACTGATGTGTTAGTATGATAGAGCATGAATCTAAGTGTCCTAGGGACAAGAAGGGGAGATGATTAAGTTGGATGGAAGGACTGACCCCCTTGGCCTCTTTCCAAAGCATGACAGGATCTAGCATCTGCTGAAGCAGAAGGTGGTGGGGAGCAAGAAAGAGGTCCTTCCTCAGTAGTTCTGTCACTGCAGTCGTGCAGCTGACTTCACATGAAGAAGAATCAAAGATGCCTGTGAGGTGGGGGTATCAGGGACTGAAATGAGAAATATAGCTTGGTAATTGTGAGCTGTTTAGGTGTGAACTGAGAGTATGAAGTAAATGTAAATGTAGACAAAAAAGTATGTATTACATCAACAATTTTAAGTGGTATTGATTAGTGTATTTAGCTAACAGTTAATTTAGAGACCAGTTGTTCATGCTTAAATATTCTTTGCTATTGGGTTGGCCCAAAAACCTGTTTAGGTTCTTTTTTTCATAAAATAAAAGACCCATTTTTCATTTTCACCAATAACTTTATGGATTTGGAACCTAATTCTCTTTATAAATCACTCTGTGACATTTAAAATTCAGTTTGCACATACATTTTCAGTAACACATCTGTTGTACAAAGCAGAGTAGACTCAAAATTGATTAATCCCACTTGAATAGGTGGAGTGATTTAAATCCAGCCACTGTGTGGATGATTTGGACTAAGTCACTAATCATTCGATTCCTTATTTTCTTTGTATGTGAGACGATCTTACTGCTGATTATGATGCATGCTCTTCACACATCAGAGTCAGAAGAGCTTTTGGTTGCAGAAGTTGTGTCATTTAAAGCAGATGAAATTTGTTATTTCAGATCCATTTTGTTAGTGCAGCAGAAAGCTGAACAGTAATTTGGTTATTTCGTTTTCAGAAGGTAATTGAAGCAGATGTGGGTGGTGAGGTCACTGGGCACTGAGCCATCTCCCTTTCAATGGCTGCCTCATTTTTTAAGGGTGGGGTATTACCTTTTCCTCTGCTAAGTCAACTGCTTTCACTGGATAATGAGAGAAATTTAATTGTTTTAACCACAACTCTGAGCTTATATAATCAGGATTTGGGGGTTTCTCTTTTTAATAAAAGTAGATGTATTTTAAATGTAAAAATGAGTTTATATATATGTATATATATATATGCAAATATATAATTTTCTTGTATGAGTATGCATTTTTAAATATACAAATTATAAACACATATCTCATCTTTAAATATAATTTGTATTTTCTTAAGTCATTGAAAGCTTATAATTGAATTATGAATCTAATATACATAATGTTTACCTTATTTCTGTTTATTTTTTAAGAAATATATTTTTATTTCACTCTTTTAAAACACAATTATAAATTCATGGATTTATGTACTTTTTGGATACTGCATAACTTTTCATGATAGAATCTGATTGGATACTAGCTGGTAAAAGACAAATACCATATGGCCTTACCTTTAAGTGGAACCTAATCAACAAAACAAACAAGCAAGCAAAATACAAACAGAGACATTTCTATTTATTTTTAATGCAGAGGAAAAATCTTTCTCTAATTTTGAATAAGTGACTGTTTTGGTTTTTATATTTTCTGATAAAAGTGGATACATAAGATATCTCCAGTTCTTTGACTTAATCAAATGTAACACATTATTAGGGTCATATGATGTTCAATTTTGCATAAATTAGTGTGTTATGGGAATAAACTTATACATCACTTGTATCTCAGATAGACCTTATGTGCCTGCACCTGTTAAGCCCAGATGGTACAGTGGTGAACCTAATAAATACGGGCTGTGCTCTTATGGAGATTCCTTTTCCCCAAGACATTTAAAAAGTAAACACATACATGCATATGTCATTAGAAACTGCAGTGTTTGTTATGAGGGAAAATAACAGGATGTTCTGAAATAACTGCAAGGGCAGGATCCACTTTAGACAGAAGTGATGTTCAAGGAAGACCTGCTAGAAAAGTGACATGTAAGCTGATCTTGGGTAGGAGCGGAATTTGCTGGATGACCCATGTGATTAAGAAAAGGGCTGGGAGGAAGGAAAGGAGGAGATTGTTCTGAGCAGCAGAGACATTTAGACTCAAAGATTTTAAGGTGGGAGAAAGCTTGGCAGGTTCCTGGATCTGCAGCAAGGCCAGTGTGGCTGGAACAGGGAGCTTTCGGGGAGGACAACACGAGAAGGGTGGAGAAGTTGGGTGGGCAGGTCATGCAGGGCCTTCGTGTCCATGTTCAGGAACTTGGATTAAGCAACTGGAAGAATGGAGGTCCGTTCAATGAAATAGGAAAACTAGAAATTAACAGTTTTGAAAAGGAATCTCAGGAATCTAAGTTGGGATGCGCTATGTTTGAGTTGCATGTGAGACGTTCCATTGGATGTCTGCACAGGTGGGTAAGTGAATGCGCAGGGGGAGGAAAAACAGAGTGACCTGGTCTGAGGTCGGAATTGAAGAGTTGTTGGACCCAGCCAAGGGGGTCATATAGGGAGAGAGTATAAACTGAAAAGAGAACAGAGCAAAGGGATGGGCAGCAGAATTGGGTAACTCCAAAAATAAGTGGTTTGGTAGGATGAAATCCAGAAGAGGTGGAATCACAGAAGCCAAGAGAAGAAAGCATTTCAAGGAGGAGAGAATGATCAGCAGTTTTCAGAGCAGTGAGAGGTAAATGAAGATGAGGACTGAAGAGGGTCCATTAAGTGTGCCCAGTGGGCATCGCTGGTAGTTGGAACAAAAGCGGTTGCAGTGCAGGGGCGGGAGCAGCCAGTTTAAAGTCAATAGGAAGTCAGGGAATGGAAACAGAACTTCTTGGCAGTTCTGGGAACTTGGCTGGAAAGGGAAGCCAAAACTTAGGGCCATTATAGGGAGGATACGTGGAGGTCAAGGAAGGTAAGTTTTTAAAGAAGGAGAAAGGTGTGCAGGGGTCTCCAGCCTTTTGGTGTCTCTGGAAAACACTGGAAGAAGAAAAAGAGTTGTCCTGGGCCACATGATAAATGCACAAACACTAATGAAAACTGATGAGCAAAACAAAGGTTTTAAGTAAATTATGTTTGGGGGTTGGGCCACATTCATAGCCATCCTGGGCTGTATGCAGCCTGTATGCCATGGGTTGGACACCGCTGTTCGCTGATGTAGATGATCCATCATAGATGGGTCCCTCCAAGAGGTCAGCCTGAAGACCAACCCTTATGTAAAGTCGGCAAGGACATCAGCAAGGTGATGAAGTAAGACTTGAGCCACACCAGATTGCCTGCACCCTGCCCACCCAGGGCCTAAGAACATGTTGAAAGTGTTACTTGTGTATGTTGGTGATATGCACTTTTTTTTTTAATGATTGCTCATTCTTTGCCAAGTGCTTTACAGATGTGACCTCATTTAATACTCAGAACAACCTGTGCGTGAGGTCAATAATGGCAGTCTTCCTCGTTCTGACAGACAAGGAAACAGGGTTGGAGTGACTTAGTAACTTCTCAAGTTACACAGGTCGCAAGTGATGGTGCCAGGGTATCATCCTGTTTGTGGCTGACTCCACAGCCTTTGTTGTTAACTATCTCCATAGTGTCCTTCAGCGATGTACAGAAGGAACTAGCAGAAATCTGTTCCATAATAGACATTTTACTTTTGTCTCTCCAATGAAAACTTTACAATTTTTAACAAAAGTTTTTATAACAATAAAAAATTATTATAATGTGCACTCTTTATAGTATGTATGTGAAGGTAGTTGGGGAATTCCTAAGTGTTTAAGGTTACTGAGTCAAACTTTTGCATATTGTTTTAAGAAACAGATGTACAGTGCTAGGAATTAGAGTACCTTGGTGGTATTAACTATTTTCCTTACTGATAGGAATTTTTAAAATAAACTATAAGTGTCTGGATTTTTTTGAGATCTGATTGACATGATATTTTATTCACCATAATGATTTGATATATGTATATATTGTAAAATGATCAATGACTTGCTAGTTGTTTTAGCAAATGACTTGAACCCAAGGTGAGGGGTGTGGGAAACTGATTTATAGCCAATTGGTCAGAAGTCAGGTAACAACCTGGACTTGCAGTTGACATTCTGAATTGGAAGAGGTCATTGTACTCTCCAGTCTGTAGCCAGTTGGCCAGAAGCACAAGTGACATGGCCTTGTGTTTGGCCTCTGAAGTATGTGTTTGGAAGGGTGAGGAGGAGGGGCAGTCTTGCAGGGGGCAAAAGCCTCAAAGAGTAGGCATGGCATTAAGAATGGTGGTCTTACTCAAATATGGAACAGGCTGTCAGGGCCCAGAGGGGAGAGGGCAGAGAATCATAGGGGAAAAGGGAATGGACTCACATGAACAAGTATAAAAGACACATGGACAATAACTAAGGGTGGGAGGTGGAAAGGGGAGGGAGGCGGGGAGCATGGGGTGGGGGTCGGGCAGGGTTGGGAATATAAGACAGAAACCTGTACTTGAACAAGAATTAAATAAAAATTATATTAAAAAAATAATAAAAAAATAAAAGTTAAAAAAAAAAAAGAATGGTGGTCTTGGCAAAAGTTCCCAAATAGCAACAGCAATCTTGAAAAAGAACAAAGTTGGAGGAATAATGCCATCAAACTATACTATTGACAAGGTCATGGTAATCAAAACAGTATAGCAGTGTCATAAAAATAGACACATAGGTCAGTGGAACCAAACAAAGTCCAGAAATAAACCCATGCCTTCCTTTATAATCATTTATATGAACAAAAGGAGGCAAAAACACACATCGGGGTAAAGGTAGTCTTCAGTAAATGGTGTTGGGAATATTGGACAGATATACAAAAATATGAAACTTGGCCACCTTTTTACACCATACACAAGAGTAAACTCAAAATGGATTAAAGACTTAAATGTTATACTTGAAACCATAAAAATTCTGGAAGAAAACATAGTCAGTGAAATCTTGGACATTTCTTGTAACGATATTTTTCTGATATTCTCCTCTGGCAAGGGAAACAAAAGAAAAAATAAACACATAGGTCTATATCAAACTAAAAAGATTTTGCACAGCAAAGGAAACTATCAACCACATAAAAAGACAACCCACACAATGGGAGAACATATTCATCAATACATCTGATAAGGGCTTAATATCCAAAATGTATAAAGAACTTGGAAAACTCAACACCAAAAAAATAAACAATCCAATTAAAGAATGGGCAAAGGACGTGAATAAACATTTCTCCTAAGAGGACATACAGATGGCAAATAGGCATATGAAAAAATGCTCAGTGCCACCAATCATCAGAGAAATGCAAATTAAACCGCAATGAGATGGTATCTCACACCTGTCAGAGTGGCTGTCATCAGTGAATCAAGTGCTGGCGGCGATGTGGAGAAAAGGAAAGCCTGGAGCACCGTTGGTGGGAATGCTGTGGAGAGCAGTGTGGAATTACCTCCAAAAATATTCAATGAACACAGAACTGCCTTATGACCTAGCAATCCCACTTCTGGAAATTTATTCAGAGAAACTCAAAACACCAGTTTAAAAGGATATACTTGTATGTACTCTATGTTCATAGCAGGTCTATTTACAGTAGCCAAGATCTGGAAGCAGCCCAAGAGTCCATCAGTAGGTGACTTGATAGAACAACTGTGGGACATTTACATAGTGGACTACTGCTGGGCCTTAAAAATGAAGGAAATTTTACTCTTTGTGACACCATGGATGGACCTGGAGAACATTATACTAAGTGAAACAAGTCAGTCAGAAAGACCAATACCATGTGATTTCACTCATATGTGGAATTAAGGGACAGAAGCAACTAATGTGCAATATAGAGACAGACTCAGAGCAGACTGACAACTATGGGTGGGGACAGGTGCTGGGTGGAGAGGGTGGAGGGATTGAGAAAAACACTCATGGACACAGACAACAGCATGGTGTGTGCTGGGAGGAGGGGGTAGGCGGAGATGGAGGAGAGTAAAGGGGGGTAGCTGGTGATGAACAGAGACTTGGGGTGGTAAACACAATACTGTGTTCAGATGATGTGTTGTCGAATTGCGCACCTGAAACCTGTGTAATGTTGTTAACCAGTAGCACTGCAATAAATTCAGTAAAAAGGACGAAAAAAGAATGTGGACTTGGGATTCATATATTAACTTTATTTCTTGGCTCCTGCTTCCCCTTCATTTCTAGTCCCACAGTGAGCTCCTGAGAGGTGGTTCTAGACTCTCATTATGGGGGGACAGGAAGATTGGTGCAGCGTTAGCCCCACATCTTTCTGGGGAGGAAAGAGTGAGTGTTTTCTGGTAGCTCCTTCAGTTTAACTCAGAGTTGCCCCTGTTGGACCTCCATGAAAACTCTGACTTGAGGAAAGGAGCTCAGAGAAGCACACCCTGGCCATTGGTCAGCTGCACCTGCCAGGTCTGGCTGAACAGGACCAGCAAGTTTTCCCTGCTCTGCCCCTGGGGTTCCCTGGTTAGCCTTGTGGCAGTCACCAGTTCTGCTCAGAGTGGCTTATTCTTGCCCCTGTCCAGTGTCCTGGCTACACAGAGGAGGAGCCCTCTGAGAGCTGACTTCTCTAACAACCCATTTTTTGATGGCATCGATTTGAGGACCTGGAGATTACTTTTGGAGCTGAGCAATTCAGAGTCTATTTTGTTTTACAAATCAGAGGGCTCTCTGGCAATACGATCACATTTAAAAATTTTGCACACTTTCGTTCTGTTTTCATTGGCCAAACACCATGGGCTAGTAACAAGAATTGTAGATTTGATGGAGTCATGGTCTTTGGTGGGAAATGGAATTTGGCTTGGAAATTTTGGTTTCTCAGCAGCGAACTGGTGCTCAGCCCATCCCCTACCCCACACCTTCGGAGCAGGGCTACCCTCTGGATCTCTGCCTTGGGGAAGGAAAATTGGTGCACTGATTTGGGGGGCACTGTTTATTTGTTCCTTAGGCGCTGGGCCAGATAGAGCTGGCATGGTGCAGTGGAGCCATATCCCAGGAGTCTACCAGAAGGAATAACTAGAGGCGTTTGGGAGAGGCCGGAGGAGGGTCAGTTCTCACGGCTCTTCATCTGTGTACAGTGAAGTTCCATTTTACCTGCATTAAGTTCTTGTTTGCGGCAAATAATTTAGCTTTCCCACCTCTGCAAGACTTCAGGTCACCAGCCTCTTAGCTGTTGGAAGCCGCAAACGAAGGGTTTCCTCTCAGCAGAGTTGTGTCTTTACCTGGCTGTACTTTTAGCAGATCAGTAATGGCCCAAACTTGTCTCTTTTTTGTAAGACCTTATGGAAGGCTAAAACAAAATTTTTTTAGGATTTCTAGAATTCTAAAAATTCTCTTAAGTCCCTTAAATGGTGCAGCACTGGTAACAGAAAACAGATCAAACTAACTTGGAGGGTGTAGGGAGCTCAGGGTCTTATTGGAACACGTGAGTTAAAAGTCTTGGGTTAGATTTTAGAATTGACTTGAGGAACAATCTGGGACCCAAATAATGTTGCATGACTCTGTTTTTTTTGTATTTAAGCTCTTCCATCCTTTTTTATTTCTCAGATTTTATTTGATAAACATTGGCCAACTGTGCAACATTGCCTTTGTGCAACAGCAGTCAAAACAAGTGTGTTCACTTGAGTCAGTAGTTCCTAGAGTCCTGGGATTCACCCTGATTGAACCAGCTTAGAGCAGTTCCTGTTGTTGACATAATCCCTGCAGCAGGGTGGAGGTCTGGAAGGGCTTCATGGCTTTGATTGGACAGGCCTGGGTCAGGTATGTGGGTGGAGTCCTACTCAAATAAGATATTAAAAGAAGTTAAGGAAGGGTATTTTTATTGAAAATTGGTTCTTGTCATCAAAACAGAAAGGTAAAGATTGTAGGGAAGCCAACAGAAGCCTATTTTTATCATCTAGAGTATGTCAGACATGGAACTAGGCACTGGAGTGAGCATTTTAACAAGAAAACTCGTTGGGTGTCAGTGAGTTTCCAGGCACTGGAGTGTTTTGAAAGAATCTGCAAATATAGTAGTTAATTCCATCATTGGATGATCCTGTGAGATGATTTTTAAGGAGTTTTCCTACCTGAGATTTTATGGTTTATGATTCTTGCAAAGCAAAATGGAAAATGTGTTTATTAGCTTAGGTAGTTATATTATCATTTTAAATTATTATTACTTTACCACTTTAGGATTTTTGATACTGTGACAGCTTTATAGGGAATTCTGAAAACTTAATTCAGTACTTTCCTTAAGTTCCCTAAAACAGTGTTTGAATGTAGAAGAATTAATATATTGGTGAAGAGCACCTTATTTTTTTTTTTAGTTTTACTAAGAATATAATAGTTGGTAAATGCTGAAGTTTAGGTTTTACCCTTACAAAATTTTTTTTTAATATTTATTTATTTATTTCTAGAGGGGAAGGGAAGTAGATGAAGAGAAACATCACTGTATGGTTGCTTCTCATGTGCTCCCCTGCTAGGAAATGGCCCCTGCTGGGANGAAGGGTATTTTTATTGAAAATTGGTTCTTGTCATCAAAACAGAAAGGTAAAGATTGTAGGGAAGCCAACAGAAGCCTATTTTTATCATCTAGAGTATGTCAGACATGGAACTAGGCACTGGAGTGAGCATTTTAACAAGAAAACTCGTTGGGTGTCAGTGAGTTTCCAGGCACTGGAGTACTTTGAAAGAATCTGCAAATATAGTAGTTAATTCCATCATTGGATGATCCTGTGAGATGATTTTTAAGGAGCTTTCCTACCTGAGATTTTATGGTTTATGATTCTTGCAAAGCAAAATGGAAAATGTGTTTATTAGCTTAGGTAGTTATATTATCATTTTAAATTATTATTACTTTACCATTTTAGGATTTTTGATACTGTGACAGCTTTATAGGGAATTCTGAAAACTTAATTCAGTACTTTCTTTAAGTTCCCTAAAACAGTGTTTGAATGTAGAAGAATTAATATATTGGTGAAGAGCACCTTATTATTTTTTTTAGTTTTACTAAGAATATAATAGTTGGTAAATGCTGAATTTTAGGTTTTACCCTTACAAATTTTTGATGTACACATGGATTAAGTATTGAGCAAAGTTTCTGTGTCCAAATCCATATAAATAGCAATGAAACTTTTTTTACTTAACTTTGATTTGAACTGTAGCTATTATACTCCCTTGCTGAGAGTCTTAGTTATAGTAAAAACACATTTATTTTCCCTCATCTTATGAAATATTGTTATCATTACATTTTGGTTTTCTTCAGAAGTCTTCTTTAATCTCAGCCAAAATAAAGTCCAGCTGAGTTTTCCTATGAATTAATGTGGGAACATGGAAATCCACAGGAAATTGGA
Organism: Sturnira hondurensis; assembly: GCF_014824575.4. Taxonomy (NCBI): domain Eukaryota; kingdom Metazoa; phylum Chordata; class Mammalia; order Chiroptera; family Phyllostomidae; genus Sturnira; species Sturnira hondurensis. Next base: position 11,549,398 of record NW_028077105.1, on the reverse strand, counting down.
TGACTATTATTCCAATATTGTAAAGGTTTGAGTTTCATAATGCGTATTATAATTGAAAGAAATTCCTGCCGCCAGGACACTTAAAACTATACAAACAAATATTTATGAGAAATTACCTTGCCTTTTATCAAGTTATTAAAACATCAAAAAGAAAATATAATAAAGCCCAAGTGGAAGTTTTTTGGTGAAGATTGCTATTGGAGAGGTGGTTTAATTGCTCAGTTTATGGTACATCATGTGCTTTGGTTCACCGCGGTGTGCCAAGTGAGGTGTTAGTTAGAAAGAAGAGTTAATGAAAGGAAAGGCCAGTTCTCTTTTTCTGGGGGACGTGGACAAGTGTTTGAGAGGTGAGGGAATTGTTAGGTCTTCAGGGGTAACTATTCATCTCAGACCCCCTTATGTTATTATTTATGATAGTATATTGGTGTTGGGTAGAACTTGATTTTAGTCATTGTAAGGTTGTGGGAACTGGCTAATTGGTTCCGTTTAGTCTATGTGACATGGTCAGAGTCAAGGGTTTTATTATTTTGCAACATTTGATATAGATAACTCAACTACCATTGCTCTGCTTTATTATATTCCAGGACTGAAGTTATTAATTTGTTTATATGTTCCTTCCTTCATTCGTTTGTTCATTCATTCATTCATACCCTACCTTATTGCACCAGATCAGAGGCATCTTGTAAAAACTACACGTATGTAATCCATGTATAACCGTCTTATTTTGGTCCAGTCCCAGCATTAAGTCACAATCAAAACTAAGTATGACAGAGAAAATAATGGAAAATAATTAAAATATTTGCCTCACCTCTTAGAAAATATCCAAGAGGGAATCAAATGTGTCATATACATATAACAGAACTTTAAAAAAAATCCGTCTTCCCCATCTCTCTTACTGTTCACATGCTGTGAGCTGTTTGCCCAAACTGACTCTCCTTCTTGAAACGTACAAGCTCTTCCCAAACCCAGTCAGTCTTTTCCTTTCCCCTCCTTTCCCCCATCTTTTTTAGGTATCTTTTCTTCTGTTTCCTCTTGCACTACATGTCCTTTTCCACTTCTTGCCTTCTAATTGATTTCTCACATCTGTGTTAATAAGCCCGGGAGAAAGGAAAGAGAAAAAAAGCTGAGATTCAGACCCAGAGGTCCCCTTAAGAGGTCACACAGGAATGAGGCTGCAATTATCCATATATTAATGTATTTTCTCTTTGTTGCCATTATAAAAATTATAAAATGCTACTTAAAAATCGAAAGTTCAGGCCAGGAAGGTATAAATTGGGAGGAAAAGTAGGGCACCAAACGGCATGCTGTTACTTTCATAGTTGACTCAGAACTACTTCCCAGTCAGGAATAAAAAGGACGCCTTTCCGTAGTTCTCCCTGTTCATGAGTAGGGCACATACCAGTTCCCTAGGTGACAAAGCCCTTCCTGGTCCTTAACTCTAAAATCATTTGGACTTCCTGTCCTTTGTAAAAGGAATACTAACAAATGTAGTGGTAGTGACTTTAACAACATCAATAAAAGCAATTTATTGCAGTGATACGTGAGGTCATGTCGCTAATGTGTAACTCAGTAAAAGTCATTCTGCTTTGGGCCAACCCAACGTAATCCAAGACTGCGGCTTTCTCATGATCGGAACTGACACAGAATAAAACTCTCTGTTTCTGGAGCGGAAAATATGCACAGTGACGCTAGGAACCCAAGCAGTGATGTCAAAGAGTGGCTGGTAAGTTGTAGCTGCCAGCCTCAGGCTCTGGGGCAGTGTGGGGACAGAAAAGGGTAGGGACCTGCCCACGCACGTCACATGTCCTTCAGAGGAAGGACACTGCTGTTGCTCAGCCCCTCCTGCTCTGCTCTGGGTGCTTCTGGAGCAGTGTTCTTCTACCTTCTACTTCTTCAAGGTAAGCTGGAAGTCCTGATGTTTATGTGAAATGTCCTCACTTAAATGTTCATCAATCAGTCATTTAGATTGTTAAGAAGTGCTCATGGGTCAGGCAGAACATACCAGTGGGCATTCAGTCATCCATCTCTGATCAGAGAAACTGCTAGCCTGCATGTTGTTTGTAAGCATCTTTACAGGTTCACTTTAAACTTCTCTGCTGTATTCAAGATTGGTCCTCTGGCCAAGTCTAGATTCTGGTGTTCTAGGCTTTTGCAAAACCACTTGGATGTCCAACCATTCAATTCAATTAACTTCAAGCAGTTAGTGTCAGACTCCACAGGTTTAAGGGCTCAGTCCCTCAGGACTGCCTTCACTTTTGGACACTGGTCATAATTTCTAGATCCTCAGTCAACCCATATTTCTCCCTAATTTGGCTACAAATTGGGAAGCTCCCATGATTCCCTCCTCAGGTTTAAATTCACTAGAAATCCTCACAGGACTAAGGAAAGCACTTTACTTAGGTATACCCATTTTTTATAAAGGATATACGTCGGGAACAGCTCAATGGAAGAGGTGCACAGAACAAAGTATGCGGGTCGGAGTGTACAGAGCACCCACGACCCCTCTGGGTACTTTACCCCTGTACCTCAATGTGTTTACCTACCCAGAAGCTCTCCCAGCCTTGTCATGCAGTGGTTTTCATGGAGCTTTTATTGTGTGAGCACGATTAGCTCATTGGCCATTTGTGATTGAACTCAATCTTCAGCCCCTCTGCCCTCTTTCCAGGTATGGGAGTGGGGCTGAAAGTTCCAAATAATCAAAGCTTGGTGTTTCTGTTGATCGGCCCTTACCCTGAAGTCATTTTCCTCCTCCCCTCGCCCTCCCTCAACCCGGAATCATCTTATTAGCATACAAACACATTCTTATCATTTAAGAAATGCCAAGTGTCCTAGGACCTGTGTGCCAGGAACCAGGGAGGGGCAAAGATCAAATATGTATTTTTTTTTGTATCCCACAGATGTTCTTTTTGGTTGGTGAGGAACAAAGTAGAATACTTGAATGATGACCTCTGAGGAGGGTTTTCGTAGAGATGACCAAGAGTGCCATATGGTTGGATGGCCGTCCGTCTAGAGATGGACCCATAGATATATGAAAGCGAGGCCAGGGTTTTGGCAGATCCTGGCTGGCAGGATCCATGTATGTTGTGGCTGCTTGAGAACAAATACACACGGACAACAGAAGTCCTGAGGAGAAAAAGGGACAGCATGGCCACTCTCTGAGAGAGAAAGGGCGAGAGGGCCAGAGACCTGTCCCTGCCTGGACAGGCTTTTATTGCTTTTCTGGGGATATTACATGGAGGGTAGTCCTCATTTACTATGCACAGATTCACTGCAGGGGATTACCTTTTACAGATAACAAAGGAAAGTTGCTAATTACTTCAAAGAGAAGAATGTTGGTGGGGCAGGGAGGAGCGGGGAGAGGGGAAATGATTGAACCAGTCACACTCCATACTTGGGAGGTTTAGCTCATATTTTAGGCAGCTGCAGTAAGTACTTCCTGCCTCAATTCAGGGTGAGGGAATTTTGGCAAAAGCAAGTCCCATAGCAGTCTAGGTACAATGCAGGCCTGGTTCCCCCAGGGAAAACCTCTTCGTGGGCATGGTCCCACGTGCCACTTACACCCCACTGTTTTTCCATGTGGAGGCTGAGCTACAATTCCATGCCATGTGAGTCGGTTCCCTACACAGGGTTTTTCTTCAAAAACCTACTTTTGGTTCACCATTCCATAGGAGTGAATTACCCCAGAATTCTACACTAGTTTAAAAGTGAAACATTTCAAAGTGGGTATTACTGGTTTCCCACCCACGAATCCTGTTTCTGAGCACCATTGCTTCCCAAGGGTATAGCCAGGATATACCAACTGGAAAAATACCTCAAAGGCACTGAATGGACAAACTGGATGTATACCAACTAAATTGTGGACATCTGCCAGAATAATATTTGAAGTTTTATAGCTGGTATTAGATTATTCTTTCTGCAAGTCCCTGTAGTTACAGGACAAGTTGTGAGGCCACTTCTAGCTCATGACATTGAGATAATATTATCATAAAGGCTAAGAATATGTGTATGTCTAAAATTGTTCAAAAGCTGTTAAAATTATTAGAATATATATTTTAAAAGTCGGAAAGAGGGAGGTAAGTTGAGTTAGAACGTATTCTAGTTTTATGCCACTCATAATTGTTTTCTGCCAACAGGCCATTTATGCTGCTCATAAATGTTATATTTCAGGAGACTTTCAGGAGAGCATTAATTTATGTACTAAACTGATTGTTTTCAGGATTGTACTTTTGTAGCCTTTATTTTCCTTCATTCTTCTGTAGTTTAAGCAGTTAACAGAACAAAATCCCTGGTATCACTGTATTTCTGCTTGAAAATTTTTAAGGTAGCTTTGCTTAGTTTGCTGAAATGGCTTCAAGAAGGCAAAATCTTTCTGTCTCTCCAGAAGAATTGTGTCCCTGAAATAAATTGCTGTTGCACTAATATACTAATGTCATTTTGAAATATATCCTAATGCTCTTTTCTCTAAAAAATCATTGGGGAGTCTGAGCCTATGATTCATTTTGAGTAAAAAATATTTTTTAAAAATTAACTGACCAAAAAAAAAGTTTTGGGGGCACACTAATGAACTCTAATAAAAGAAAACAAATATTTGGAAGACATCTTGGCTTTGTAAGTGATCATAAACAATGAATAACAAATTTAAGGGAAGAGTGAAATAATCAGAAGCAAAAATGAGATTTAACTTTTTAATGTTTGTTGATTTTTTAAGAAGGGTAGAGAAACATCAATTTGTTGTTCCACTTATTTATGCATTGGTTGATTCTTTTATGTGCCTGGACCAGGAATTGAGCTCACAATCTTAGCATATTGGGCTGACACTCTAACCAACTACATAGCCAGGGCAAGATTTAACCTTTTAGAAATTCTGTTGAAATTTCTTTTAAAATATCCCTACCCGCAAGAGGCTTTTTTGAAGTCACCCACCATAAAACGAAAGCTCGATATCTATATTTTGATGGCACCTTGAGATTTCAGGATAGTCCTAAATAAACTTTGTTTTTCTTTAGAAATATGTGCTCACTATTAGTCACTGCCAGCAGTGAACTTTTTACAGTACCATGCACAATGCATTGTGGACATGTAGTAATGATTTGGACATGGAAAACTAAGAACCTACAGTGATATGCTCAATTTACAGTTATTTACAATACAAAAGCAAATTTACTCAGTGCAGTAGACTGAATGATGGCCCCCGAAGATATCCAGGCCTCAATTCCTGGACCTGTGAATGCTGCTTCCTGTGGCAAAAGAGAACTTGAAAATATAATTAAGGATTTCAAGATGCTATTATCCTATGTGGGCTTCTGAATTCAATCTCAGTGGCTGTCTTAGGAAGGAGATCTGACTACTGAGAAGGCACTGTGATGTTGACGACAGATACTGTGCTGTTGGCTCTCAGGAGAGAGGAAGGGACCACAAGGAATGCAGTTGTAGAAGCTGGAAAAGTCAAGAAAAGAGCTTTTAGGGGTTGTGTGGACCTACAGCAGATTTTTCAGACATCTGACCTCCAAACTAAGAAGAGTATAAATGTGTCATTTTAAGCCAGGTAGTTCAACTATATTAAGTTAAATAAATGACATATATAAAAACATTGTAAAGCAAAAGAGAATTAAAAAACTCCAAAATACTTGATCACTTCTTAACATTTCCGTTTGCAGATTTTTGGTGAAGTTTTGCATTGCTGTATTTATTAGCTTGTTCTTGGTCGATAAGCAATAAAATTCCTAATATATAAATGCCATACTTATAGGACGATGCTGATTCCTTTGAGCACAACCCAGTTCTCTTATCCCTTGGAGCAAGTTCCCTCTTCTGGTCCCCTTCCTCAGCTTACAGCTGATGTATATATTACTGTTGACTGTGCTGCTGATTTCCCTGTAGCTTTTTCAGGCAATAACTCAGGATCCTGCTTTTTAGAAAAGGAAACCAGGCTCCATGCAGACAATCTATACATGCAACGTAAGTCCCCCCGTCTCCTAGACACAAGGCAAACATTCTGTATAGTAAGCATCCGTTTTGCGACAGAGCAGTTGTCATCCTGGTCCTGGGGGGAGCATGTGAAACCTTACGTGCCACAATGCCCTTTATGAATACACCCCGAGACTCCCCTGAAAGGGTAACAGTTTGCATCCATTTTGACACCTGCCCCTAAGATCTGCTGATCCCATCACTTGTTTTAATAGCATGCATAAATCCTTAAAAAAGGGAAATTTGTGTGGTTTGTCCCTGATGGGCATTCTATTTAGTGGTTTGTGGTAGAAAGCAGTGTTTTCCTGAGGTCAGGGGAAATTCCACTATGCGTATCTGAGTTCAGCTGTATGAATATATTGCTAGTTATTGAACTTGTAGCCAAAGAATCTCTTATTTTAACTGCATTGGGTCTTTGGACCCAGGGTATTTCCAATTAAACTGATGAATTCTCTTGGAGAGGGCAGGGAACTTTATCAAAATTAGACAAAGTGGAAAAACGAACACACATTTCAAAGGTTAGCCCTAGAATCAGGGTTATCTACAATTTTTTTCAGTGATTACTCCTAAAGTTCTGGTTTTAGTCATAATTTCAAGAGAGAATTTTCATCAACTGATTTTTTAAATGATTTCCACCTCTCTGGCTTTAACTTTGATTTTATTTGGCATATATCATAATTGAGAATTTGCAAGGGAAACTGAAAACTGACCTTCTCTTTGTGAATTTACAAAATGAAATGGAATTCTAGAAGTGATGTTTTGTTATAAATAAATGGCTTTGTACTGTGACTAAATTCATAGCAGAGGGAAATAAGATTGTTTATCACAGTGAGAACAATAATGTGAGCACATAATTGTAATATCTAGGATTTATGAAATACCTTTTTTGTCATGTTTTTCCTCCTTTGTCGGTTACTTCATTTACTTGAATTCTGAGAAATCCCCAAGTAATGACATCAGCTGCCCACAGCAAGGTAATGACCTCTGGTATTTGAGCTCTGATGTGAACCAGGCCCAGGTTGTTTTCAGTAGTAAAAATGAGTTTTCTTTGTACTGTTTAGTCATCGGGAACACCCATCAGAGGTCACTATTTTCCTTTCAAGGACAAGGAACCTGAGACTTAGGTTTAGTAACTGGCCCAAGGATGCATACCTAAGAAGGGACAATGAGGCCTGTAGCTATACCTCATTGCCCTGAGTCTGGAAATGGCAAGAGTCACTTTTAGGCAACCAGGAAAAACAGCCTAGACACTGGAGGTCAGAACAGTGCATTGACATTGACAAGGTTACAGAGGAGCAGCCAAGAACAAGAACCGAGGAAAGGTCTCCTGCGGGCCACAGACCAGGTCTGTCTGACAAGGAAGGGAGTGTGACTGCAGTGTGGGCATTCACTGTGGTAGGTGGACTCGGGAGCGAGAATAAACACTGACAGAGAGTTAGAGAAGTGTTGCCTCAGCTGCAGATACTTGCACAAATTTTTGGTGTTGTGATTACAAAGGTAATATATGCTTGCTGTACAAAAAATTCAGCAATACCAAATTATGTGAATGTAAATAAGGTTGCCCCTCTTCTCCTTCCCTATTGACCAACCAATCATTTTTCCATAGCTATACAGGGGTGGTGAAAAGTAGGTTAACAGTTGTAATACAAATAAATACCACAATAATAAATAATAATACAAAAATAAACTCTGTGTTTCACGTACTCACAATTGTAAATCTACTTTTGCCCACCCAGGTATATTGAAACCCACGTATATATATCTAAATGGCATAGTTCTTTCTTAGCCTTGGAGAATTTTGCTTTATTTTTTTGTTTTATTCCACAAAGATAGGGTTATATAACTTTTTCCATGAAATATTACATCTTCATCTTTTATGTCCACAGTCTTAATTTACTTGTTAAGAAACAAAATTCAACTGAGTACCTTTTAAAGCTCTTATTGACTTTATTCAATGGTTCATGAATTGGAGAGCATCTCCCTCTTACAAGTAGAGAGGAGCTTCAAGGAGCTGGACAGGAAGGAGCAGGACAAGGGAGTTACACTAGCAAAAAGTGCATTAATTACTGGTTGACTGACTTCAATATTTCATTCCTGGGAAAGGTCAAAACTGGAAGTAAGCACTAAGTCTCAGCATAAGTGATTCCATTTGAGGCATGTTATCATGTTTGTTTTTTAAAGGTTGTATTTATTTACTTTTAGAGAGACAGTAAGGGAGGGAGAAAGTCAGGAAGAGTAACAGCAGTGTGCAAGAGATACATGGATTGGTTTCATCTCAGTTGTGTCTCACATGCCCCCACACCGAGGATCTGGCCTGCAACCCAGACATGTGCTCTAACTGGGAATCGAACCAGTGACTCTTTGGTTCAGAGGCCGGTGCTTAATCCCCTGAGCCACACCAGTCAGGGCATGTTTTTAATACCCTACAGAGGTGCTTTCAAGGAGAAAGATTTGTATTAACGAAGACTATGTTGGGGTAGTGGAAATAGGTGAAACTGGTTAAAAGATACAAACTTCCAGTTTAATGTGGATGTAAGGGATAGCATGGTGGCCCTATTTAACAGTACCTTATTGTATATTTAAAAGTTATGAAGAGCCCTGGCTGGTGTGGCTCAGTGGATCGAGTACCAGCCTGCAAACCAGAGTGTTGCCAGTTTGATTCCCAGTCAGGGCACATGCCTGAGTTGTGGGCCAGGTCCCCAGTTGGGGGCATGCAAGAGGCAACCACACACTGATGATTCTCTCTATCTCCCTCCCTTTCCCTCTCTCTGAAAATAAGTAAGTAAAAAATTTTAATATATTTTATTGATTATGCTATTACACTTGTCCCATTTCCCCCCCTTCATTCCCCTCCACCTTGCACACCCCCTCCCACCCACATTCCTTCTCTTTAGTTGTCCATATGTCAGAAGTTCTTCTACATTTCCTATACTATTCTTATCCCCCCATCTATTTTCTACCTACCATCTATGCTACTTATTCTCTGTACCCTTTCCCCTTCTTTCCTCCTCCTCCTCCCCTGTTGCTAACCCTCCATCTGATCTCCATTTCTGTGGTTCTGTTCCTGTTCTGGTTGTTTGCTTAGTTTGCTTTTGTTTTAGGTATGGTTGGTAATAACTGAGTTTGCTGTCCTTTCACTGTTCATATTTTTTATCTTCTTTTTCTTAGAGAAGTCCCTTTAACATTTCATATAACAAGGGCTTGGTGATGATGAACTCCTTGAACTTGACCTTATCTGAGACTTGCTTTATCTGCCCTTCCATTCTAAATGAAAGCTTTGCGGGAGAGAGCAATCTTGGATGTAGGTCCTTGCCTTTCATGACTTGGAATACTTCTTTGCAGCCCCTTCTTGCCGTAAGGTCTCTTTTGAGAAATCCGTTGACAGTCTGATGGGCACTCCTTTGTAGGTGACTGTCCCCTTATTTCTCGCTGCTTCTAGAATTCTCTCCTTCATTTTAATCTTGGCTAATGTAATTATGATGTGCCTTGGTGTGTTCCTCCTTGGGTCCACCTTCTTTGGGACTCTATGGGCTTCCTGGACTCCCTGGAATTCTATTTCCTTTGCCAGATTGGGGAAGTTCTCCTTCACTATTTGTTCAGATAAGTTTTCCACATGTTGCTCTTCCTCTTCTCCTTCTGGTACCCCTATAATTCGGATGTTGGAATATTTAAAGATGTCTTGGATGTTCCTAAGCCTCTCCTCATGTTTTTGAATTCTCGTTTCTTCATTCTTTTCTGTTTGGTTGTTTTTTTCTTTCTTCTGGTCCACTCCATTGATTTGAGTCCCAGTTTTCCCATCACTACTGGTTTCCTGTGCATTTTCCTTCATTTCACTTAGTGTAGCCTTCATTTTTTCATCTAATTTGTGACCAATATCAACCAGTTCTGTGAGCATCCTGATCAGTGTTTTGAACTGTGCATCTAATAGGTTAGCTATCTCTTGGCCACTTTAAAGTATTGGCTCTGGGACTTTGATTTGTTCTTCTGTTTGAGCCATAATTTTTTGGTCAGGTTGCACCTGTTATGTATGAGGGGTGGAGCCTTAGGTGTTCACCAGGGCAGGGCAACCCAATTGCTGGGTTGTTATGCTGTATGGGGGTGGTCAGAGAGGGAACAATGGTGCTTGCTCCACTCTCTGTCAGATTTCAGCCCCTTCTGCCACTTCCCCCAGGCAAATTGGTCCCTTCTGATGCTGGTTCTCGGGTGGGCGGGCTTGTGTACAATCTAGGACCCTGTGGGTCTCTCCAACAAACTCTCCTGTGGGGCTGGGACTCTCTCCCTGCACCTCAACCCCCCCAAGTTTTTTCAATCAGTGTTGTTAGGTTTTATATCCTAGCACTGGGGCCCTGGGTTGTGTGGTCTGTCTCACTGCCTATGTTTGTCTGGTTTATCTGCACACAAATGTGGGACCGTCTGCACCTCACTGGATCTGTTTGTGTACTTCCCAAGCCTGGAGTCCACCAGCCACCACTTTTTTCTGCTTTGACCCCCCTTCTCTTGCCACCGACTCTGCTCCTCTTACCAGTCTGGATGAATGGCTGTTGGATTTCCATACAGTTCAATTTTGTCAGTTCTGGTTGTGTTTTTGTTCCTAAATTTTTATTGTTCTTAATTTTGGTTGTGTGAGGAGGCACAGTGTGTCTCCCTACGCCTCCATCTTGGCCAGAAGCCTAGTAAGTAAAATCTTTAAAAAGAAAAGAAAGCTACAAAGGGAGTAGATCTTAAAAGTTCTCATATGAAAAAAATTGTAACTATGTGTGGTGATGGATGTTAACTAGACTTATTGTGGAAATCATGTCACAATATAGAAACACTAAATTGTGATGTTGTATGCCTTATATTAATATTATGTGTCAACTCTATCTCAGTAAAAAACGTAGTAGTGGTGGTCAGAACTTAGATCCAATCTGCTTGGGGGGTGGACTCTGTAGTGATGGGGGGTGGACTGCTTTGTGAAGCAGCCAATTTCATTTTGGGGTTGCTCTGTTAGAAGTTATATTGGACTAATTTCTTTTCTCTGTGACTTTTCTTATTCATTAACTTGCTCTCCAGAGTTCCACGGGTCAAATCTCTCCTCTTCACCTGTAACCATGAAATGAGACAAGAAGGTGTGTGGGGGAGGGTGTGCTTCAGGCAATTGAAAACAACAACAACAAAAACAAACCAAAAGGCTCAATTTCCCTCGTGGTTGGTCATTTTTGACATTTTTTTTTCCTTTCTTCATGGAGCTGTTAGCTCCAAGTCACAGAGCAGTGCTTTTTTACCTCCCTTAACATGCTTTCTACTTGAATGGGGTTCTGCCTCGGCCTTTAGGGCTGCGAGCTCTGCAGTGCATGAAAAATGTAATCCGGCAGGAGGGAGCCCGGAGGTGTGCAGACTCTTGGGGAAATTTAGTTTTGATTTAAAATACAGGGTCCGGCAGAAGTGAGGCTTGCTTGAGTGTGGTTGGTAGGGTAATGATATGGGTGTAATGATTTATTGTTTTAATTTGACCATTTCACCTAAAATGTCATGGTGTGCTTGAGTGTGATATTATTATGTTACAGAATTACATGCTTATGATTTTGTGACAAAAACTGGGGCATTGTTTGTGCTGGATCCTGTATATACATATACATGTATTTTTAACCTCAGAACAGCTTTAGCACATTTCCTGATCTTAGCCACATGTAAGCTGTAAGGGCCAGAGAGAACCTTGAAAATCTTGCCAGCCTTTTGCTTTTGTTTACCTTAGAAGTCCTGGAGTTTTATCATATTTCCAAGGAAGGTTGCAGCTGATACACAGAGAACCACACCCAGAACCTAAATGTCTCCTTCCTGTGAGTGTATTCTCCATTGAAGGCCACTAGATTGCCAGGCTATTCTTCCCTAAATAGTTCATGGAATTTCCAAAGTCCAGTGGATTTTATTTAAAAATCAAGTGATGCGTGTCTGCCATGGGACTCTTTCAGGCGAGGTCATGGGAGGCCCCGCAGCTGTTGGCTCCAACTCTGCATGTGTGAAGTCTTGTTCCACAACTTAACAACGCCCCGCGATCTTAGGAAATGGCCTTAATTCTTTTCAGCCTTTCCTTATCTACCATGTGGGGATAAGATTGCCTACCTTGTCAGGCTTTTCGAAGATAGGATAACATTTGTAAAGTACAGCCCAGCACCCCATTCCTTAGCCAACTCAGTAGTTGTTGCTTTTAGAAGTCTTTTAAACTCTTCATGAAAATCTTTTCTAAGCAATATATCTTAATTTCTAAAATTTGACAATGTGTCTTATTATTCTTATAGTAAGGAGACTTCAAAGACTAAATACTTTTAAAAATTTGACTTATACATGGTATAAAGTCCAAAAAATTAAACACAATGAATAGTAGTATTTCTTAATCTCCCTCTCCCCCTCCCCACCAACTACTAAATTTTTTTTGCTGGAAATAGTTTTTTTGGTGTGTAATCTTATAAGCATATTCTGTGCCTATACTCAGTAAGGTTTAGGTATTAAATGAAAGTTGTCTCTATCTTTCCCTTTAGTCTCTTGCTGGTGAGGCTAACTGGTAGCTCTGGTCACTACGTCCAGTCCTTTCTGTGATGGTAGCAGTGTTTTATGTGTGTGTTGTCCACTGCAATACCCTCTAAGACATAAGTCTGTTGAGCTCTTGAATTGTGTGGCTCTTGCAACTGAAGAACTGAGTTTTACATTTCTGTTAAATTTTAGTTTAATTTGACAACCACAGATGGCAGGCTAGTGGCTACCATGTTGCGCAGCACCATGCCAGGTATTGATGTCTGTGGCACTTTTTACAGAAACACAGGGACTTCAAATTGTGGAATTAAGCAGTCATATAGAACCATTACTTTAGTATTAATTACAGAAGTCTACATTTTAATACATTTTAAATTATGTGGCCAGTAGATCCTCTTTTCCTTATCTCTGATAAGGGAATTGAAGTTAACTTTTGAGAATATATTGGTTGCTGATTAGTGAAAGCTGTAGAATGGCTTATGTGTAGAAAAACAGTGAGTAGGAGAGCAGATCCTAACCGAATGAGAACATAGCCTCATTCATTCATTCCTTCATTCATTCATTCAAGAAATATGTTTTGAGTGCCTAAAGTGTACCATGCATAGGTCCTGGGAGTATGGCATGAAACAAAACCTAGGCAACTCCCTGCCCTCCTCAAACTTTCACTCTAGTGCCAATGAAAGCCTGTCTCATCAATGGGTGCCCCTTTGTGTTGGGTTTCCCTGCATGTCACCAAGCAATAGAAGAGGCCTCTGCAGAGACAAAGGAACTGGCTCAAAGCCCTGGCTTTGAGTGCTGCCTGTATCCTGAACTTATTTCCTCCAGCAAAGGAAAAAGCTTCAGAGGAAAGCAGTTCATTCAGCTATGAAAAATACTTTCTTTAGCAGTATCACCTTATTTATTTCTCCAGTCAGCTACCTCTGAGTTGGGATTCTAGTAGTGAAAAAAAAAATGAGGTATACATGTGCCCTGCGAATGCACACAATTTTAAAGTGACAAAGCCAAGGGATTCCAGAGTGAAATGGTCCCATTTTATGGGAAGGGGGCATTAAGAAGCTCAGAAGCATGATGAGACATGATTGCTTACTCGGCTGCCTTTGAGGAAGGTCTGAATAGTTCAATGACCCTATCTTCTGGCTTTTAGAGGATCCCCCCCAAAAAGTAATTGCTTCTTAGTCTTAGCATTTTATCTGATTTGTTTTATTCTTTCCAGTCTTCTACATTTTTCCAGTCTTCAAACTTTTCTAGTACAACATGTATTGTGTAGTAAAACAAAGCATAGTAAATTACATTATGGTGAATAGTCCAGGTTGAGAGATGATGAATGTCTTTAATGATTCGATGGGAGCAGAGCTCAAGAAAAGATGGCGAATTTGAAAGGGAGAGAGTTAGAGAATAGAATTGACAGGGTCTAGTTACCATAGTGAGGGAAGACTGAATAATAGAAACCTCTTTTATGTCATTCTGATCTCTTCAGAGACAAAAGGTAAATAGAGCATAACAAAATAAAGGTGTGTTTTTTTACTTGTATTCCCAGCAATCAAATGTGAAATATGCCTCATTATTTTCAGTCACGTATCTGTTTAAGCTGATTTGCTAAGTATTCTCTGAGTCCGCAATGTTAGTAAGTGTATATTTGGGGTTGTTAAAATCGCTTAGGCGAAAGAAGAGGCATTTATTTCCTTGTGTAACCTGTTGTTTTCACTTTACCTTAATTTGGGTATAACAAAACCCTATTGTGAAGACGTCACATCCACTGATACCCACTTGAGAACAAAAGAGAAGGCCTAAAATATAAAGGCCCCGAATTTAACAGAATGTTTGAAGAGCATTAACTGCGCTGCATTCATCAGGCCAGCAGTCATTCCCTCTTAGGAAAGGTGTTGAGAGTGTATTTCCATGTTTGAAGGAAGGGCTGTATAGTGGGCTTCTGCCCCTCACCTCTTTTTTTTTTCCATTTTCAAAAAATTTTTTTTTTATTTAACTTTTGTTCAAGTACAGTTTTCTGGTGACAGGACCAGAATGTGCCAGGCATGGGGATAACTTGAAGAGAAACAAATGATAATGAGTACGCTCTAGGCAAAACAGATGTGGCTGATTGTAAAAGTAGTGATGTATTAAATTATACTCTCTTTGCTGTTCAGCAAGTTTAAGATGGGTGTATTCTACCATTTTTTTTCTGAAATAGAAGTGTTTGGTTATACACATTCATAGTAATGGTCTGTGTGGAAAAGGAATAAGGAAATGCATCCCGTTTTCTCATTTCCAAGGGTGAAAACAAGTACCTAAGGAGATGTCCCCAGACAATGCTCATCAAAGTATATGCCCTCGATTTGAGGGAGTTTAATGGTCATGGGGACAGTGAAATGAGGACCCTGAAATCAACTTAAAGTGGAAAAGTTCAGAAGCTTGAAAAGCAGCTTCTCTCAGGACGCACTGACTTAGTTTTTTGTTACCTCTTTTCTCTCCTGGAAGGGACAGTTTTGGCGAGTGGGCAGTAAAGGTTCATCTCAAGCAGTTTATTTTTTAAATTTTATTTTTTAACTATAGTTTACACTCATATTATTTTGTATTAGTTTCCAGTGTACAGAATAGGGGTTAATCACGTACTGTACAAAGTATTCCCCCCAATATTTCCAGGACCCACCTGGCACCATGCATAGTTATTAAAATATTATTGACTAGTCAGGCTTGTCTGTGATAAACCAGTGTATCAGAACAAGATCAACACAATCCTTTGGACCCAGAGACCTGTTCTGCAGAGACTGTCCTAAGTAAAGAGCTGATCTCTGATCTGTGTATCCAGGTTACTGCATGTGAACTTCAGCCTCATACAGAAATCTCGATGAAAGAGAAATTGTTTTGTTAGCATTATCCGAATCAGCTCTGCAAAGAGCCACCTACTGTTTTACCAGGAAAAAAATGTTTAAAATCTGAAGATAAAAATAAAATGTGTTTACTGAATGTAATCCCATTTCGTGACTCTCCAGTTTTGCTTGATTTGTGGTTTTGTTTTTTAACTAGTAAACATAAAAAGATAGGTAAACTCAAGATGGGGAATATATTTGTGTATGATTTTTTTCCTACCTATCTTTTCTTCTAGACTACAGTCATTTGTTAGTCAGTGAAAGTATAAGAACTTGGCTGCTTGGTGTTCAGTGAATAGCATCCTAGTTGAAATATTTTGTTAGAATAATGAGACCTTTACCTCAAAAGCTGAATTTGTTATATACCTTATGTTGTTATGTGATTATATCAGGAGATATTTTACTATTTCTGTGTTACATGTAGATACATATCTTAGTGGATGCTAATAAAACACCCTGTCAGGTAGCTATGCCTCATTGCGGGGCCTCTCTCTCCAGACTGTTAAATCAATTTGTCCAACATCACAGAGCACAGCAGCGCAGAATCAAACCTTAGTTCCTATATTGTCCTGCAGTTGCTTTTCTCCCCAAACATTCTCACCCAACATCAAGTTATATAGATGTTCAAGGGAGCAGAGGAAATAGACGTGTAAGAGGCTGCTGCCTGTGCCTAGAAAGAAAGGGGGAAAGGCGTCCTGACCAATCGGTATTCACGTATGAGCAGACTGCCATGTATAGTAGAAGGCAAGGGTTTTGTTCTTTATGTTCTGGTAAGGTTAAAACATTTTTAAGGACTAGTATGTTCAAAATGACATGTGACTTGGAGTGATACATCAATTAGAACAATTTTGAGTTTTTGAATTTATAATAAACTTCATCTCATACAGAGACTCAGGAGTATAAAATTGAAAGCATCAGATGTGCTAACTTATGTATCAGCTATTACTGATCATAATGATAACTGTGTGTCGTCACGGTGGCATTTTCTATCTCAGGAAAGGCAGCTCTTTGTCCAGCACTACTGTCATGTGGATAAAGGAAAAGAATTACTTAACTCTAAACTGCTTGCACCCTGACAAATCTTGATATTCAGTGTGTGAGCCAAGTGTGAAGGGTTTGTTGCTATAGGTGTGCTTGCCCATCTGTCCAAGGGTGCCATTGAACACCAGAAACACTTTTAAAAATGTAGCATTCCAAATATGGCAATATATTTGGATAACTGTACATCATGCCGAAAAAAACACTCACCATTGTATAGCCTATAGATTCATCTAGTTTTTCCTCCTGTCTAGAGGAAAAAACACTCACCATTGTATAGCCTATAGATTCATCTAGTTTTTCCTCCTGTCTAGAGCATTTCGCATTCATTTCCTGAGACATCCAGGATAAACAATTGAGGAGAGGCCACAGGTTTCCATGTAAAAATTTTTAAGTGATTAGGAATGGAAAATATAACAGGAAAATGTTATTAACATTAATATAAAGGAAGTATTTTCTATATCATTTTCTCAAAGCCCGATTCATGAGATTAATATAACTTCTCCTAGCAATGTTTTCTCCCCTTTTTTATAGATTGAAAAAGAAAAAACAAGGCAAACAAAATGCAGAGACTGCCTCAGCTGTAGCTACAAGGACTCATACTGGAAAAGGAGATGTTAACACAGTCATTTTAGAACAAGACAAGTGCAACATTGCCGTGGAAGAAGAACGTATTACTGATGAGAAGAAAAAGAGAAAAAATCAGTTAAAGGAGATCAGACGTACAGAACTAAAGAGATATTATAGTATTGGTGAGTATTGGTGGCATTATTTGATAATTTTCATTTTAAAAATCTGTAGTAATTTTTAAGACTATAATTTGTAACTGATCATAATAATAGTATGTGTATTAAGCAGAGACTGTGTGCCAACGACCCTTGATTTCTATATATAATCTTTGGTAAAGGGATGGAAATGAAATAATGTTGGCATGTCTCATTCAGCTTTGTGTTCCCCTCATGGTGCACAGCGCCTAGCAGATGGTGTATGCTAAGACATATTTGTCAAATGAATGGTCATGTTTCCGGTATGAGAAATATTTTTAATATATATAGACATAGCCATAAAAATGTTGGTAGAAATGTGTGCACTTTTGAGCATCAGCTAGGCAACAGAAAATAGATGGAGACACGGCCCAGTATCTGTCAGTTGAGAAAAAGAAGAGATGAGTTGGGAGTGTTACTTAAGGGGAATCTTAAAATGAGTCTACAGTGTTCCACAGTTTCCCAGAATTGCCATTGCATCTGAAACTGCATTAGCAAAAGTGGTATATCTAGCATGATGGAGGTAATAACCCTGCTTTCCATGGATCATCCATCTCACACCTACAACTCCTGTCACCTGCAAGCCTGGAGCATGTTCAAAAGAATGCGAAGAAAGGGAACCGTGAGTCAAAACTGGTTGTGGCATACAGGGTACAGTACATTCAGGATTGCTAGACTAAGAGAGAGAAAACCGAGGGGCAGCTGGAAACCTGTTGCAATACAATACATGAAACATGGTCTTTTTTCTTCTTTAAATATATTTTATTGATTATGCTATTACAGTTGTCCCAGTTTTTTTTCCTTAACCCCCCTCCACTGGGTACCACCCTTTCTTCCAGCCATTCCCCCTCAGTTCATGTCCGTGGATCATGCATATAAGTTCTTTGGCTACTCCATTACCTATGCTGTTCTTAACATCTCCCTGTCTATTTTGTACCTACCAATTAGTACTTCTGAATCCCTGCACCTTTTCCCCCAATCCCCCTCTTGCCCCTCCCAGCTGATAACCCTCCCAGTGATCTTCATATCTGTGATTCTGTTCCTGTTCTTGTTTGCTTAATTTGTTTTTGCATTCAGTTAATAGTGTTGAATTTATTGCCTTTTTAATGTTCATTGTTTTGATCTTCTTTTTTCTTATATAAGTCCCTTTAGCATTTCATGTAATAATGGCTTGGTGATGATGAACCCATTTAGGTTTACCCTGTCTGGGAAGCACTTTATCTGCCCTTCAATTCTAAACATTAACTTTGCTGGATAGAGTATTCTAGGTTTTAGGTCCTTGCTTTTCATCACTGCGTATACTTCTTGCCAGTCCCTTCTAGCCTGCAAAGTTTCTTTTGAGAAATCAGCAGATAGTCTTATGAGAACTCCTTGGTAGGTAATTGTCTAGAATTACCTAGAAGCAACTCTTGTTGCTTTCTCTTGTTGCTTTTAAGATTCCCTCTTTACCTTTCACCTTTTGCATTTTAACTAAGATATGTCTTGGTTTTTTCCTCTTTGGGTCAGTCTTGTTTGGGACACTGTGCTTATCGGACTTGCATGTCTATTTCCTTCACCAAATTAGGGAAGTTTTCTTTCATTGTTTTTTCAAATAAGTTTTCAATTTCTTACTCTTTCTCTTCTCCTTCTGGCATCCCTCTGATTCATTGAAATGCTTAAAGATATCCCAGAGGTTCCTAAACCTATCCTTATTTTTTTTAATTCTTTTTTCTTCCTTCCTTTTTTCTGTTCTGATTGAATGTTTTTTCCTTCCTTGTGTTCCAAATCGTTGATTTGATTTTGAGCTTCATTCCCTCCACTGTTGGTTCCCTGAAGATTTTTTTTTTTTTATTTTGCTTAATGCAGCTTTCGTTTCTGCCTGGGTCTTTTTTATGCTGCTGAAGTACCCAGTGAGTTCCTGGAGCATCCTGATAACCAGTGTTTTGAACTGTGTATCTGATAGGTTGCTTATCTACATTTCATTTAGTTCTTTTTCTGGAGGTTTGTTCTGTTCTTTCATTTGGGCCATATTTCTTTGTCTCCTGATTTTGGCAGCCTCCCTGTGTTTGTTTCTGTGTATTAGATAGAGCTGCTTTGACTCCCTGTCTTCGTAGTGTGGCCTGTTGTAGAAAAGCATGCCTGTAAGTTGTATGTGGTGGAGCCTTAGGTAATCACCAGGGCAGGGCAACCTGTGTCATTGCTCTGTAGTTCTGTGTGGGGCAGGGGTCACAGAGGGGTTAATACCTCTGTCTGGCCACTGGATTTTGCCTGGGAGGCAGTTCTCATCACTCGCAGTTCATTTTCTCCCCATATGCCACTGGTGCCCTTCCAGCTATTGCACTAGTGCTAAATCTCAAAGAGGGTGAGTATGCATGAGCCCTAAGTCCATTGCAGGCCCTTTTATAGGAGTCTCTTTTGAATCCTGCAGTTTTTTCTGAGCCCCAACCCCCACTGGTTTTTACAGCCAGAATTTATCTTCCTGGCGCTGCATCTCTGGGTTGGACGCTCTGGACTGGGGCTGGGATCCCTTGCCCCTGAGGTATCCCTCTGTTTTTTTTTTAGCCACCACACATGGATGTGGGACTGTTCCCGTCTCTGCACCTCTCTGTGCCTCTCCATGTCTCTGCTTTTTCCACCCCTCCTATCCGCGTGGAATAATGTGGCTTCTTTAAACCCTTGGTTATCGGACTTCCACATAGCTGTTTTCTGACTATTCTGCGTGATACTTGTTTTGTGGTCTAGTATTTTTTGCTATAGTTGTGTGCAGAGGCAAGGCATGTTTACCTGTGCTTCCATATTTACTGGAAGTCTGCATAAATCAAAACACAGTCTTATAGTCAAGTCTTATTTCAGAGGGCTCCAAAGTTGGGTCATGGGCAATGCCAAAGTTACCAGGAGACAGATCTTCTCTATGTTTAATTTCCTAAGGGTGCTCATCAAAGAGAAAATAGGCTGCAGTTGGGGTTGTAATCAGTGAGGCTGTGCTGGCTTTGCTCCAGCAGAGGCAGAAGAGGCATCTAGAGCAGGAAGTGTGTGGTTTCTTGCATTCCAGTGGGCTAATGTGACTGTGTCGCATATTACACAGTTTAATGGATGCTTCTAACCTCAAGTCATTTGGTATTTTATAAAAAGCTGTAACTGACAACCTATTGAAAGACACTTCTGTGTGAACCATAAAGTTCCTCTTAAAATTTAAAGTGTTGAGTATTATTCATTATTTCCAAAACAAGGAAGGTGATTAAGGAACATTTCATTTTATACCTTTGTTTACATGATTTGTGCAAACTGGACTTTTGAAAATGTGTAGTTTTTATAGTTGTACAACTTAAAATACAGGGTGGGGTGAAAGAACAGTTGTTCACATGAAAAATAATACAATAATTAATAAATAATACAAGAAGAAACTCTGTGTTAAACTCTGTTTTGCATACTCACTGCCATAAACCTACTTTTGCCCGTCCTGTGTGACTTTTTTTCATCCTTACTTTAATCATTGTTGGTTAAGAAGTATTTTAAAGTGGAGACATTTTAGCTCTGTAGAGTTTCCCTGAAGGAAGCTGATAGTCCTACCCACTGAGGTTGCTTTTTGTGGGCATGCTGTACTAACTGGATGCTGCATGGCATGCCTTTGCAATAGTGCAATAGGTGGTTCAGAATTGTCCGGTGTTTTTATTTGGTAGCAATAAGTAAAGAGATGCCATCACAGCTTTTCAGCCGCTTTCAGGAATGGCAATGGTAGCAGTGGTTGCAGGCTGGGGGCATTTCCGTAGGAGAATCCAGTGCTAACATGGAACTACTGGGTGGGCCTGTAAATGCCAGGGCTCCTTGATGCTTTGCACATTGACTTCAGCTGACGCACCCCGCCCCCCTGCAGGTTTGCTCCACCTCACAGGGCCCACCTGCGTGCTCCCTAGATGCCTGTCCCAGGATGTTGCTCTGCACCAGCAGGTGGAGCATGAGGCCGCGGTGAGGGTGGCCCCAGTCCCAGTTCATTGCCGTCAGTTGGCTCTGCAAAGTAGTCACTAAAATGGGAAGATCCTGTGTGGCACGCTAAGGATTTGGATTTCATCCTTCAGGGGAACTCCATTAACTCTTTGATTTCGGGTGAAAAATCTAAGGATAGTGGGTGGAAGTGAGCTGACCGGACGGTGGGAGACTGGATCTGATGAGATAGGTACCCTTGGGGGGGGGGGGGGCGGTGCTCTCAGAACCAGCAATATTTGGTGACAATATTTGGCCATAGTGTGTGAGGGAGAAAAAGAATAGTCACAAGTTTTCAAATTAGAAAACTCAGGAAGGAGGAAAGAAGATAATGAATTTGTTGAGATGCTTTTGAAGTGCCAAGTGGATTAGTGTAGAAGAGTCTATATTTGAGGTGAAAGGCCTGGAAATTGCTACATTACAGGATAATTGCTACTTACAGGGTAAATCCATAGTGTAAGAGAAGTTATCAAGGTAACAAATAAAACAAGCAGTTAATGGGTGACCAATGATCATAAATTTATAGAAAAATGAACGAGAAGGATCTATAACAATATGTCGATAATTGTTTTCTCTGAGTACACAATTTGCAAGAGATTTTGTTTTTTTCATTTTGGGGGGCATATTTCTCATTTTATAGTTAGCTTTCATATTAATCAGAAAACAGAGAGAACTGAATAATATCATGGAGTAAACCCAAGGGCTTGGCCAAAAGAACATTAGACAAATGTAAAATTCCATGATCACTATAAGAGAAAATACTTTCTGTAGCTATCTACTCTCATGCCTGTAACACTACCTACCTGATTTAAGGAAGCTTGCTTTGGCAGTAATATTCTTCCTTTTAAATTAGGTTTATCTGTGCTTTATGTAAGTAAGCCTTGAGTGTGATTGGTTTACTGGAGCAGTGCATAGACCTCAGAGGAACTAGACGACTGCGATTAAAAAGCAACAGCTGGGAGGAAGAGTTGCGGAGGGCAGGGCACCTAGAGCTTCCACCCCCTCCCGAGGCCGGCTCTCCCCCTGCACCTCCCGGTATTCACCAGCCTGGAAGCTCTGTGAACCCCAACCTGCTGGTTTTCGTGGAGGCTTCTTCACACAGTCATGATTGATGAAATCATTGGCCACAGGGGCTTGATTCAACCTCTAGCTCCTTTCCCTCTCCCGTCCCTGGAGGTCGGGAAGTTGGGTTGAACTTCCAGTTCAACCCTCTCATCAGGATTGATTCCATTGGCCACCAGCTACCATCTCTTGGTACGTTCTAAAGGCCACAGCATTAACATAAGACAGCTTTATTCTCAACACTAAGGACATTCCAATAGTTTCGAAGCAGAGAGTCAGAAATTGTGGATGAAGAACAAGTATGTCTTTATTATAAATCACAATGTTGCAATTTCCTGTCATTTTCTTTGTTTCATATATCAAGTTCAGAAAGCCAAAGCTATGTTATTTTGATAAATTCCCAAATATATAAGTAGATCAAGCCACAGACATATAATAAAATTTTTCTTCTATTTAAAAATAATCATTCTGGTCATTTAGAATTCAAAGAATACAGGATTAAAATGGACTCATGTAGAAAGTGGATATCAAGAATCTACCTAAAACATTCTTTAATCAAATAGCATATAAAGACTTGAGGGACTTGGGTATAAAATAAGTTAAAATTATTAGGATGGAAGTAATTAGGCCGTGCTTCTTGGGGCCACTAAGGAAGTCAGAATGATGTTTAAATGAAAGCACACTGTAAAAACCTAGGTGGTGAATAGGACAAAGAAACAGGTTATCAAGACCCCCCCCCAAAAAAAACAGGGGTGTTGCGGAAGGATTGCAATTGATGAGAGAGAAGATAACAGATAAGGGAAGCTCGAATGAAGAGGTTTGAATCAAAGATGTTCTTGGTAAACAGGTCCAAATAGGGGGAATTGAAACAGTAATCAAACATAATACAAGAAGAATGCTTTCATGAGCTGAAACTCATACCTGACTTTACAAATCAAAAGAGCTCACCCCATTTAGACTGAATTAAGGGGGAAAGGCAGCACTTAGATAAATGGGGGCAAAAGTTTATAGGTCATAGAAAAACGAGGGGGTGGGGAGTCTTACCACAAAGCAGCGAAGAAGAGAGCCCGGCACAGACTCGTCCACAGCAGCGAGTACCAGAGGACCACATCTTCAGCGCTGTGAAGTGAAAGTTGGTTTTCAAAGACATCAGGACATTCTCAGACATACAAGGTCTCAGGAAACATACCTTTGTGTCATGCCTTTCCTGAAACAAAGTTACTGAGAGGGAGAGATACTCTTTTTTAACTGGGGTACCTGTCAGAAATCCAGGCCTCAAGAATGAAAACGTAATTTTATTAAACTGATAAGAACAGATAGTACACTCTGTCTTAGCCAAAAGGCCGAGAAGCGATTGAAAATGTAATTATATAAAAAGAATTGGTGGTGAGCATTCTAAGTAATTTAAGATAAAATTAAAAATAGGTAACCACTGTAAACATGGTTATAAACATAAATATAAGAAGGCATCATAATTTTCCCAGCTTTATTGAGATATAATTGACATAACATTGTGTACATTTAGAATTTCCCATGTGTCGGGTTGGTATGTGTTTTTGTCTGTGTGTGTGTTGCAAAGTGATCACTACTATAGCTTTAGCAAACACCTCCATCAGTTCACATAATTACCGTTTATTTTTTTAAGTATTTTATTTATTTATCTTTAGAGGGGAAGGGAAGGAGAGAAGTAGAGAAACATCAATGTGTTGTTGCCTCTTGTGCTGGGAACTGGCCTGCAACCCAGGCAAGTGCCCTGACTGGGAATCGAACCGTGGTTGTTTGGTTCGCAGGCCCACGCTCAATCCATTGAGCTACACCAGCCAGAGCGATTTTTTTTTGTGGTGAAGCCATTTAAAATCTACTCTCTTACCAACATTCAAGTATAGATTACAGTGTTATTAACTGTGATCACCATGTTTGTTCATTAGATCCTCAGAACTTATTCCTCTTATAAATGGAAGTTCATACTCTTTGACAAACATCTCCCCATTTCTCCCACCCTCACACCTGGCTGTGAGTGCAGTAGCTTTCACTCAAGAGACACTTCCTCCTTTGCCTGTCACAGCTCCACACTCTCACGAACAGGGTATCTTATAATTGATATTTGTCACAGTTGGAACAAAAAGGATAGCCACCAAACCAGGCAGCTATGTGGTACTGCGAGCTTGAGCTGAGTCCAGTTCCATTGTAATCGTGGGGGTCTGCATAATGCACATCTCGTCCCCTGATTAATCTGTTGTGTTGTGTCACAGTTGTATTATGAGGAATTTCACTAAAAGAGAAATACTCAAATGTGGTTTGGGCTGAGGGAAGGACAACAGATTAGACTAAATATATGGTCAGTGATCTTTCAGTTTCAGTGATTTTAAAAAATGAGAAGTGAGCTGGGGAAGATGCAAAGGAAAACACTGATTTGTTGATGTGTGACAGTAATGTGGTCAGATCTTTCTGGAAGGCAGTCTGGCCATGGTTATCAAGACCTTACCTTTTGCATACCCTTGACCCTAACACTTCTGTTTGCAGAAATTCACCCTAAGGAATCAGTTATGATGACGATGTTAGAAGACTGAACTACAATATCTGTTATTGAATTGTTTTTTTTTCTTTTATAATATATTTTATTGATTATGCCATTACAGTTGTCCCATTCCCCCCCTTTCATTCCCCTCCATCCTGCACACCCCTTCCCATCCACATTCCCCGCCTTTAGTTCATGTCCATGTGTCATAAGTTTTTTAGCTTCTACATTTCCCACACTACTCTTGCCCTACCCCTGTCTATTTTCTCTCTACCATCTATGCTACTTATTCTCTGTATCTTCTCCCCCCATCTCCTCCTCCCACTCCCCTGTTGCTAACCCTCCATGTGTTCTTCATTTCTATGGTTCCTCTCCTGATCTAGCTGTCCTCTTAGTTTGCTTTAGTTTTAGGTGTGGTTGTTAATAACTGAGTTTGCTGTCCTTTCACTGTCCATAATTTTTATCTTCTTTTTCTTAGATAAGTCCCTTTAACATTTCATATAATAAGGGCTTGGTGATGATGAACTCTTTGAATTTGACCTTATCTGAGAAGTGCTTTATCTGTCCTTCCATTCTAAATGAAAGCTTTGCTGGATAGAGTAATCTTGGTTATAGGTCTTTGGATTTCATGATTTGGAATACTTCTTTCCAGCCCCTTCTTCCCTGTAAGGTCTCTTTTGAGAAATCCGCTGACAGTCTGATGGGAACTTCTTTGTAGGTGACTATCCCCTTATCTCTTGCTGCTTCTAGAATTCTCTCCTTCATTTTAATCTTGGTATTTCTCTTTTTAAAAGTGATTTTGGATAGTTTCCTGTATTTATGTTTCTACATAAACTTCATTACCAATGTGACATACTTTCATTCTCCAAAATTTTTTAAAAATTTGAGTTTTAATTGCATTTAATTTAAACCCTAATTTGAAGAGAAAGTGAAATATTTATGAAAATGAGATATTCTATTTAGGAGCATTATCTGTACTTCCCTTTATCCAGGCTTCCATTTATACACTTCAGTAAACCTTTTAAATTTTCTTTATGCATATCTTGCCATTGTCTTGCTATATTTATTTCTAGATATTTTCTAGTTCAATAACACTATACCTGGGACTTTTTTCAAAATACATTTCTATCATAAGTATAAAAGATTATTGTATCTAGCCATCTTACTTAACAATGTGGCTATTTCTGGATTTTTTTTAATGATGTTGATTCTTTAGGTAGACAGTTCACCTGCTAATAATCAACTTTTCATTTCTTTTCAGTATTTAAAACTTCTTTATCAGTTGCTTTGACTAGAGATTCTAGAACAAAGTTGAGTATACCCCAAGATAGTGGGAATTCTTGTATTTGTGTTGGTTAGTGATTTACTTTTAATATTTGCTTTTGGTTTCTGATGTGAAGGCTCATCTCAGTATACACAGGTAGGCTTTAGGGAACTTTAGTTAGACCAGGGCTTCATTTCTAAAGAGACCACCGATGGATGAGTGGTTACCTGGAGTATGTCCTGCTCAGGTGTTGCCTTGCCGAGCTGTGAAAGGCAGCCTCCGATGAACGGAGGGATTCCCTCTTGATGCTTAGGGTTTCCAAACAGCCTCCATTATGTTTGTAATGGTTCTGCTTTCATCTCCACCACAAAGTTTATTTTCATGACCTTAAATACTTGGGGTTTAGCCTTGCATTGCGTTAGATCAGCCTCTTTGTTGTAATCTAGTGGAGTGGGAGATGTTATGCCCATAAGCCTTAAGAGCTTTGCTGGAATTGCTCTCAGGGACCGGTCTTCCCAGAACCACAGGAATGAAAGGACTGGGGTGGAGCTCGCCCACTGCCTGTGCTGTCGCGCCTGCTGCGCCCTGCGGTCTTTCTCATGGAAGGCTGGGGTGCGGGCCTCACTTGGGCCTTAACTCAGGCTGCATCAGGTAATTAATGANTTTATTTTCATGACCTTAAATACTTGGGGTTTAGCCTTGCATTGCGTTAGATCAGCCTCTTTGTTGTAATCTAGTGGAGTGGGAGATGTTATGCCCATAAGCCTTAAGAGCTTTGCTGGAATTGCTCTCAGGGACCGGTCTTCCCAGAACCACAGGAATGAAAGGACTGGGGTGGAGCTCGCCCACTGCCTGTACTGTCGCGCCTGCTGCGCCCTTCGGTCTTTCTCATGGAAGGCTGGGGTGCGGGCCTCACTAGGGCCTTAACTCAAGCTGCATCAGGTAATTAATGAGCTACTGCACCCCTGAAGTGACATCATGAAGTCACTCAGTTTTCACTCTTATGGGAAATCGCTGGTGATATACACCTTTTAGGATTCCATTACTTTTCAGAAATATATTTTTAATGAATATCAAAGAATAACTAAAAATTCTTCATTGCCTTGAGGGGGGTCACTCCTATTCTTTGTTGTGTAACATTTTTCAATTTTCTTTTGTCCTTTTAAAAAAATCTATAGTAATGCTGTTTAATTCCATCAACTGCTTTTCAGCATGTATCAAAATGATCAGACATGGTTTTTCTCCTTTGAACAATTTAATCATGTATCATATTAATGCTGTATATCACTCCAGTGTTTCTGGAATGAAAGCTTTTTGCTTTATGGTTTATACTTCCTTTAGCACTCTAATATATTCAAATTGCTATTCACTTATGTTGACAACATTATCATTAGTAATAACAGCATTTGTTAAGCACTCAGTCTGTGCCAGGCTCTGAGATAAACACTGTGTCCCTCATGTCATTTAATCTTCTGAACAACATTATGAGGTAGTTCTGCATTTCACAGATAGGGGAATGGAGGCACAAAGAGTTCAAGTACCTTTTTAACTAACATCAGGCCCCTGCGAGAATGTGTCAGGGTTGCTAGTTGAACACAGCTCATTTGACCTCAAAATCAAATTGTAATTAGAATGATGTTTGGTGCCCTGGCCCCTGTGGCTTAGTGCATTGAGTGCTGTCCTGCAAACCGAAAGGTTGTTGGTTCAGTTCCCAGTCAGGGCACATGCTTGGGTTGTGGGCCAGATCCCCAGTTGGTGGTGTGCAATAGGCAACTGGTGGATGTTTTTCTCCCTTCTTGTCTCTGTAAAAATAAATAAAATCTTTATTTTTTAAAAAGAATGAAGTTTGGTAGTATAAAGGAGATGGTACATGACCTGATTTTATGGTTACTGTCATCAAACTGTGATAACCAAATGCATTATCTCCTAGTGTGGGCATATGCCTGTCACTGGAAACAGATTTTCCTGTTTATAGATCAGCCTGCCCCCTTCTTAGAAAGACTTAGAGACAGACAATTTTGCCTCTCTGATTAGCCCTCATTTGGTTGCCATGGAAACATCTTTCTTTAGGTGTTGAGGTATTGAGGGTCTTTTACTGTCAGCCTCTTGTGCCCCAATCAGATGGTCTTACGATAGAGAGGGAAGGAGGGGAGAGTTGCTTCTTTAAGGGGAGTAGGCAAAAAGCGGGTACATACCCACACCCAGTACTTACAGGGGCAGTGCAGAATTGGTCTTAACATTTGAAAACCTGATAATTTTCAAAATTTGTGCTTGTTCCAATAATTGATCACCAAAAGGAAGGCTACACACTGCCTCTTCTGCCCTTCCTATGTCTATGAAGAGAATGTACAATCACAATCAGGGGAATTCAGTGTCTCTTTTGTTTCTGTTTTCAAGTACATAATTTATAATGTCCATTGTCATGACTTCACTCGGTCCCCAGTGGTATGTGACAGGAACCAGGTGCTCAGGTTTGAAAGACATTAGTATTGTTTCAATCTTGACAGTTTTTCTCGGAACCAGAATATCTAACTGGTGCTGCATTCCTTAACATGCAGTGTCCCCCACCCCAGTACACTCACACATCCAAGATCATGACTTGAATCCTCAAAAATTTCCACTTTCAGCTCTGGCTAATATGACTCAGTAGATTGAGCACTGGCTTGTGAACCAAAGGGTCTCAGGTTTGATTCCCAGTCAGGGCACATGCCTGGGTTGCAGGCTAGGTCCCCCAGTAAGGGGCGTGTGAAAGGCGACCACACATAGATGTTTCTCTCCTTCTCTTCCTCCCTCCCTTCACCTCTCTAAAAATAAATAAATAAAATCTGTAAAAATGTTTCCACTTTGAATCTGAACCCGTCTTCCCACATTCTCCCTCTGTGGTAGGTAGCATAATGCCACCCTTCCAAAAAGAAAAATGTACATCCTAATTTCCAAAACCTCTTATGTTACCCAGCAAAGGCAAATGGTTATAGATGGAATTGAGAGCATCCTGGATTATCCAGGTGCACTCAATGTAAACACAGGGTTTTTTTTCTTTTTGCTGAAACGGAAAGGGAGGGAGGAAGAGAGGGTGAGAAACATCACTGTGAGAGAGAAACATCGTTCGGTTTTCTCCTGAACATGCCCCAACTGGGACCAAACCTACAACCAGGCAGGTGACTGGGAATTGAACAGGCAACTATTCATTTTGCTGGATGATGCTCAGCCAACAAATCCACACAGGCCAGGGCTAAACACAGGGTTCTGGAAAATGAACGAGGGTGGCAGGAAAGGGAAATGGAGAAATGGCTGTGCAAGAAGACTTGGCTTGGTGTTGCTGGCTTTGCAGATAAAGGAAGGGATGTCAAGCCAAGGAAAGTAGCCTACTTCTAGGAGCTGGAAAAGGAAAGTGATCTTTCTCTAGAGCCTCAAGAAGGAGCTGCCTGCTGACACTGTGATTTTAGCCCAGTGAGACCCATGCCAGACATGGAACCCACAGAACTAAGACAACAAATTTGTGTATGGTTTTTTTTTTCATTTTGAGCTCACTAAATTTGGGCTAAGTTGTTACACTAGCAATAGGAAACTAATGCCTCATGCCACTCTAACTGCAGCATCTCAGTGCCCCTCCCTCACCACTGCCGTAGCTACAGCTGCTCAGCTTGCATGTCATAAACCACACAGTGAGCCATGACAGCAGGGTTTTTCCTTATTCCTTACATGGCCTGTCACCCTGGTGTTGATACCCAACCTCTGGGTGAACCCTTGTTACTGCTTATTTCAATATTCTCATTGAAACCTTATCTTTACCCTAGTAACTCTTCCAAATTACAAAGCCCCTCATGCACCCCCAATTCTGTCTTTACCCCATTACATTTTAGCAAATGACCATATCCTCACTGTACTGATAGGATTAACACCATCCTTACACTTTTGACCTCAGGAAACCTCCATGACCTCCCAGTTTTCCATTTCCGTGTTTCTATCTTTCATCTTCTTTGCTGCATTTGACAGTGTCAAAATGATCTTTAACTTTTTTCCAGGGTGTCTGTGACATTACACTCGTTCTCCTATCCTTTTAATTCCACCCCCCACCCCCATCAGCCACACTTCTCTTCACTACCCACATCTAAGCCTTTCTTTGGTTTGGTTCTCAAACCTCAGATCTCTTCAAATGTGTTTCTTTGGCAGTTGTAACCTCTTTTGAGACTCACTGCAAAGGATTCCTTCACATCTGGCCTTCTCGCCTCTCCAGACCCCCGGAATATACCTGAACATCAAGTTCTTTTAGCTCCAGTGCACAGAGAGGTCTTATTTCAGGAAACTTGTACCTAGGACTCAGGTGCAGGAGCTAAGAACCTTGTGTTCTTGGCCCTCTTCTGGGATGGAAGGGGAGGAGGCAAGACTTGGAGGCAGGGCACCAGATCCTCCAGGGTTGAGGTCAACAAAGGTACCTGCTCCCCATTTTAATCTGCACCTCCATAATTTATGAGAATTGAAACAGGCTAGGCTAAAGGGCCTGTATTTCATCCCTCCAAAGTATTTGTCAGTTTCGTAAGACTTGCTTCCTTACTGGATTGAGAAGAACTGGCACTGAAGGCTTTGTAGAGGCGGGGCAGGTAGAGGGTTCAGTTGCTTTGCTGTGAATGACTTCTGAGGAACCCAGCCAACTTTCCCTACTGGCAGCACGTACTTTTTTACATTATTTGCTTCAGCATGCTGTAAGCAGTGGGTGGGGGTTGGAATTTGAGTAGGTGTAAAGTGCCTGAGGAGGCCTAAAGCTGGAAGTAGAGGTGTCAATATGTGTCATTGGGAAACAGTTCCTTTCTGGGGGATGGTCATGGGTCCTGTAGTTTCATTCTAGGGGTGCTCATATGTCCCATAGTTCCCTCCTGGGGGATGGTCATGGGTCCTCTAGCTCCGTCCTGGGGGTGTTCATGCATGGGTCTTCTAGTTCCATTCTGGGGAATGGTCATAGCTCTTCTAGTTCCTTTTGGGGGTGTGATCTTGTGTCCTTATCTGAAACACAAGACCTCCATCCAGAAGTTCAGCAAAGGAGCCCCATCCTGAGGTGGCTTGGGTCTCCCCACCTCTCTCCAATGCCTTGTGGACTGTGTACTGCAGAATCTGGCTAGGTAAGGTATACAGGACTTTACTTATTGAGACATATTGTTAGCTCTCTTTAAAATTTACTGCAAAAAAATAATTTAGGATCCCTGACGGTGCGGCTCAGTGGCTTGGGCATTGTTCTGCAAACCAAGAGGTTGCTGGTTGGATTCCCAGTCAGGTCACATGCCTGGGTTGTGGGCCAGGTCCCTGGCTGGGTGCATGCAAGGGGCAACCGAGTAATGTTTCTCTCGCACATCGAAGTTTCTTTCCTTCTCCTTCTTCCTCCCTTCCCCTCTTTCTAAAAATAAATAAATAAAATCTTTTAAAAATATTTAGAAAACAGGGCCCTGACCATTGTGGCTCAGTGGGTTGAGCACCAGACTGTGAAGCAAAAGGTCGCCGGTTCAGTTCCCAGTCAGGGCACATGCTTGGGTTGCAGGCCAGGTCCTCAGTAGGGAGTATGTGAGAGGCAACCACACATTGCTGCTTCTCTCCCTCTCTTTCTCTCTCCCTTCCCCCTCTCTAAAAATAAGTAAAAATATTTAGAAAACAATATGAAACCTTACCTTTTTCTATAATGATATGAAGACAATTAAATTGGTCCTTAGATGTGCCAATTACTTCTCTGCTTTCTATATTAAGTCAGCTGTAAAACATAGTATTCCATTTGTGGCTTTGATTCATATGATTTTCCTGGTGTGATATTCAATCAGTGAAAATGTTGCTCACAGTTGGACTTGTCAGGCTCATTGATTTATTTATATTGGGAAATTTATTCAGCCATGTGTGCTGGATATCTTATTAAGGCACCAAAGATTTAAAGGTACCTCATGGTCCTCACCTCAAGAATTTCAAAATCTTAGATGCTGGAAGAAAGGATTTTGTTTTCTTTTGGTAATATTACCAAGTTTGACATTTTTCTGGCCTACCCACCTGTGCCAAAGTAAAATAATTTTTGTACTACTTCAGATGAACTTAGCTAAAGTTTATTTTGGGAGGTTCGGCTAAAACTTCTTTTTCTTCTGCAGCTGAGCAGTATGGAAACTCTCATAGGTTGGTGGCTTAAGGCAGTGCTCCCACTGGGACCAGAGATAATTATGCACAGCCTATACAAGGGCATAGGGGAGGAGCTGCCACAGGTGGGAAGAGGAAGCTTAGGTGCTAGAAATAGGAAGCACCTACAAAAGCACATGAAGAGACTCTTCTGAAAGCAAGAAGACTGGAAGGGAGGGTGACGAGGAGGGAGTAAGAAAGGGACAAGGGACCCGGAGAGTGCAACTGAGGGGTTACACGGAGCCATCATTTCGGTCCCTCTGATCTGGGGTTTTGAATGGGCTGTGTATAGTTTCCCGACCTACAGAATGGGGTCTAAAGACCCCATTTTAGATCTGAAGATCTGAAAATCACAGTCTGTAGTCTCATCTTTCTGAAATAAACCACATGAGGGTAGGCAGGTCATTTTTTACCATGTAAAGGGATTTTTGCAGTCGCTTTGGTTCCTAAATGGATCTCATTGAACATACAAATGGGTAGTAAAGGACTCTCATAGCATCTATTACTTCTTTCTTGGTTTTTCATTTTAAATAACATGGAGAAAACATTTAAAAGGCAGATAAATCTCATGTGAATTAACTGTTTTCATGTTTTTGCATTACCTTCCAGTTCTCATCCAGCACACCCCTGTTTGTCATGTAGGAGATTGGGGGGGGAGTTGTGGGACCTCGGTTGTAGGAGGCTGAGTTAATCACCCTTCTCAGTTCATGAAATGCCACCCCTGGTCTGAGCTGGGCTCCTTGTTATTTATTCATTAATTCCCTTTTATCCTCACCCCCAGTCCCATTTCTCTCTCCACCCTACACCATTCTGTTGTGTTCAGTGTGCATAGACTTCTATTTTGATGTGGCCTTGAAAAATGTGTATAGTTGTTTTGTGTGCATCTTCTTTGCATATGCATAATGATACTGTTATGTACATCTCGGTCTGTTTCTCTTGGTGTAAACGAGTTGCAGTGTATACTTCCGGCTTGTTATTTCTAATTACTTACTGCCCAGTTCTGGAGCACGTCTACCAAGTTTTCTTACCCTTTAGCTCTCATGCCACAGGCGATGCTGGTTTGGACACCCTCAAGCAGGTGACTTTGTGATGTACATAAAGCGTAGACCCTTTGGGAGAGGATACATATCTGAGTTAGAATGTTGAGTCATACAAGCTGTCTGTACTTGATTTGTTGGAATGGCTGTACCAGTTTGTATTCCTAGTAGTAATTCACCCCTCCGTAGACACTAGAATTATCCAGCTTTCTGATTTTTGCCAGGCTAATAGGTGTAAAATGATACCTCACCTTAATTTGCATTTTTCTGATTACATACAAGTTAGAGCATCTTCTAGTAGTTAATTCGATTTTATATTTTTTTCACTTAAATTTTTATCCATTGCGGTATGTCTCTCAGGTTTTCAACATCTGGGATGATTATATTAAGATGTGCTTAATTATAACATTTAGGCTGAATCATATGCAGCTGCCAGAACTATTAAGTTGACCAGTTTGAGCTATAAAAACACCAGTAACCATATACTATGACATATTTTTTCTCTTTTGAATTTTTTCTTAGGATGAATTCCTAAGGAAGGAATATCAAAGAGTGGACATTTCTATGGTTATCCTTATGTTAAGAAATCATTTTCTAAAAGGGATGTACTTACTTACATCATTTATATCATGACTATAGTAGTTTTACTCAACTTCATCATTAATTATTATCATTTAAACTGTTTCTTTAACAATACATTACCTCATTGTTATTTGCACTATTTTATTATAGTTAACAATCATTTTATTCAAGTGTTCTTTGATGAATAATATGTTTTTTTAAAATCAGGGACTATTTATGCTCTTAGTCCATTTTATTTTGGTGTGTTTTTTTCATAGTCCATTTGAAAGTGGGTTTTAATATACTATAGATTACTCCATGCTCAATTCCTAAAATTAAATTATTCATTTACATGCATTTTTATTTTTCAGATGACAATCAAAACAAAACGCATGATAAAAAAGAGAAGAAGATGGTGGTTCAGAAGCCCCATGGTACCATGGAATATACTGTAAGTGTGAACAGGAAGTGTGAATGTTCATTAACACTGCTAGATTTACATAATATTTCCCCTGACACAGGCAGCCCCTTAGGTGCTTTCCTCTTACATACCCTGTAATCAGTGAAGCTCCCTAAGACCTGTCCTAAGTCATTCTCTTCCCTCCGTATTTTCCCCTGGACCATCTCATGTAAGCCTGTGATTTGAATTACCTGTGATATGCCAATGCCCGCCAGTTTTAGGTCTCCACCCCCAACATGCTTTCTGAGTTCCAGAACCATAGATTCAATTGACTTCTCAGCATATGTGCTTAGACCTTCATGCTTGGTCTCTTTTAAAGAAGCAACGACTCCATCACCCATACCATTATACAAGCCAGAATCTGTCCCCGACATCTCCCCATTACTCTCTGTGTTCACCCTTTCCTTTTGGATCAGTCATCCAGCTGTCTAGGCCAGATCGCTCTTCATTTTATTCTCTTATGGAGT
This sequence comes from Sturnira hondurensis, assembly GCF_014824575.4. Lineage (NCBI taxonomy): Eukaryota > Metazoa > Chordata > Mammalia > Chiroptera > Phyllostomidae > Sturnira > Sturnira hondurensis. The sequence continues at coordinate 11,514,779 of NW_028077105.1, read as the reverse complement.
CATGTTCCTTTACCTGATCTCTCTGTTTAAAATTGAGTCACTAGTGTGTTCATTATTATCTTGTGCCTTAATCCATACATCCATGAATAGACACTAGACCCTTTTGGGGCCACCACTGTGTTGCTGGTGCTTGCATGGTGCAGACTTGTATTGTTGAGTCAGCCGCTGAGTAATGCTGTGCCGGTGTTTATTACTGCACCTCCATAGTATGTGGCACATGCCCGTCGCTCTCGCTGCACCAGGAGCTCCTGGAAGCCAGGAGCTGTGTCTGCCTATCCTAGGCAGGGCATGACATGGACCACTCCATTATAGATCTGTTTCCATTCATGTTGAAATAGCATTGTCGAGGAGTGTTCTGACTTCTACAAAGAAATTAAGTGCTGCTGCCGTTGCCCGGTTGTGTCCTCCTCACATGTATTTACTGATTATCTGTGTGCATGCCAGACTCTGTATAAGGTGAGCAGCCACTCACCTTGGTGGTTGTCCCACTCCCTCCGTGGTGGTTGTTTTGGAGTGGCATATCTGCTCCTGGCTTCTGTAGACTCGTAGGGAGGAGCCCTTGCACAGAGCCCATGTCTTACCCAGTGCTCCATGAGCATCCCCAAACATCTTTCTGTGGTGTGTAGGCCTAGTCCTTTATGGAAGGGATTTTGGGTGATAATATGAGGGGGGACCCCCAAAACCTGGAATTTATTTATTTCTAAATATAATAAATTTATTTATAAATATACAATATAAAACCTTTATATTTATTCTTACATGTTCACATTTCAGTACCTTCAAAGTACTCTCCATTTGATGCAGTGCACCTATCAAGGTATTTTTTCCACTGCTCAAAACAATTTTCGAACTCGTCGATTTTGAAGCCTTTTAGTGCTTCTGCTGTTTTTTGTTTCACCTCTTTCATGTTGGCAAAATAATTTCCTTTCATGACCTTTTTTCATTCAGAGAAACAAAAGTTGCTCAGGGTGAGATCGGGTGAATTGGGAAGATGGTATATGGGGGTCATGCCATTTTGATAAAAAACTATTGAACATTCAAGTGTGGTGTGGGCAGGTGCACTGGTAAATCACCCATCATGAAATGGGCAAATGGGTTGGAAGAGTCTTCAAAAAAAAAATTAAAGATGCTGAACTCAGCCTCTCACAATAACACCAGCTGGTACACTGATACAGATGAGTTCCTAGAACACTTACTTAGTGGAGAAGCCTGTACTACAAGGGACCCACCCTCCAGAAGATATTTCCAGTTTTGGGGGGGTCTCCCCTCATATATCTCTCATTACCACTGTTACTATAATATGTTGTTGATCCCGTAACACCTAGCACAGTTCCTTACCTCATAGTAGGTACTCATGAAGTGTTGGAATATTTGTTGGAATAATGACAATAGTCTAAAGCTATTTGTTTATCCACATGCCCTGTCAAAGAAATGAGAAGTGTTGTTTGCTAGGAGGTGCTTCACATAGCACATACTAAACAATGCAGTGAGAGTAAAAATCAACTTCCAAATTCATTCATATCTGCAGTTGATAAAATTAGTAATGCAGAAATGCCCACCTGTTTGATTTACATTAAGGAGATTAGTCTTACTTAGCAAGTTATTTTGTGTGCTTTATTGGAAATAAAAAGTGATTCATAACTTCGTGTTTAGAGCACCATGATAGCTCTTACAAGATTGCTTGATATTGCTCCTGAGCAGTAGATAGCCAAGGATTCTGATAAGTTTCAAACATTTAACAATATCAGAATCCCTCCCAGGGTCTGTGTCTTGGTTCTCTATTATGTCTTATCCTTATATCATAACTCTAGATTGATAAAATTTCTCCTTTCTTTAACTCTGTACAAACAGTATCTTCTAGAAGTTTTTAAATAAAAACATGAAGCGAATTTATGGATCACTTCCCATGAAGTAAATGCTGTCAGGCAGAAATTATGATTATTTCTATTTGGTGGGTGAAGAAACTGAGACCCAGAAAGGTTGAGCAAATGACCCAAGGTCACACAGCTAGCAAGTAGAAGATCTGGAATTCGGATCCAACACCTGGCTCTAGTCTGTATTCTCAATCTCTGTCTTGTACTGACTCTAAATTCTGAAAATCCCTGATTTGAATATACTGGAATGGGCAAAGGTAGGTTTATAGTTGTACTACAAATCAATAAAACAATAATTACTAAATAATAATACAAAAGTAAACTGTTTCATTCTCAACTGTAAACCTACTTTTACCCATCCTATATTATGTAAATAATATATTTTTTGTAGTTCACATTTTATTTCATTGTGTAATGCCAGTTTAGAGATTTTTAAATTTCTTTTTTAATTTTAATTGTTGTTCAAGTGCAGTTTTCTGCTTTTTACCCCATCCCAGCCCTCCCCACCATCCTCCCATTTCCACCCCCCATTATTGCCCATGTGTCCTTTTGTAAATAATATTACAAAAATATATTTAAATTTTTTTCATTTTTAGTGGATAATGTTGCCTAGGGTAGATGTTGAGCATATATTGTTAAGTTTTCAATGATTTTTAAAAATATGTATTTATAGCCTAACTTCTTCTAGGAAGAAGTTACTCTAAAGTAATTTTAGTGTGACCTATAACTATGAACTTAGTCACCCTGAGACATATTTTTAAAAATATGTATTTATAGCCTAACTTCTTCTAGGAAGAAATTACTCTAAAGTAATTTTAGTGTGACCTATAACTATGAACTTAGTCACCCTGAGACAGTTCATCTAGTTGGGGGGTTTTTGATACTGAGGGCGGTGAGTGGTGAGTTTAACTCTTCTCACCAGTTCAGTCTCCTGCAGCCATCTCAAATCTTCACCTAATTCAAGTCTCAGCTGATGGAGATAGTTCTGTTTATCGGGACAGCCACCAGTCCTGACCATGGGCTGTGGATGGGAACTCCTGGTAATGTTCACCAATGTGACCCCCCACTAATAAGTTCCGTTTACTGATCCTGGCCAGAAAGTCTCTCCTGGGATATTGACCTTACGGTAGGCATCCCACTTCTTTTGGGGAGGAGCTTTTTTACTGTGAAATTTCCTGTCTTCTTACTGCCCTCTTTACTTCTCACTCTCAGAGAGAAAAGAAACGTATATACGTACAACACAGATCACAAGTTTTATAGATTCATGTAATAACACCAATTTGGCTGACCATAGGAAATCGTCATTTTCTTTACTGTGATTTCTTTATTATTTTTTCATTTCATTTTATTTTATTTTGATATTGTCGATATCCCCATCTGTCCTGACTATTACAGATGTCCCCATCTCCCCCACCTCTGCCCACCTCCGCCCAGCCCCTGCCCCTGCTTCCCTCTGGCCATCCCCACACTGTTGTCTGAGTCTCTGGCTTCGGCATATGTGTTCTTTGGCAAATCCCTTCACCTGCTTTCATCCAGTGCCCCTTCCCCCTCCTCGGAAAGAGTTTGTCATTTTTAATGACAGTGAACAATAATTGGTAGCTAACTTAGATTTCTTTCTCATTTTTGACTGTATTCACTCATCAAACCTTTGAATGCCTTCAAAGTGTCAGGCGCTGTGGGAGAGAAATGGCTATTAACAAGTCACTGCCCAGTGGCCTGTCATGCAGTGAAGGGACAGGCACGTGGACAGAAAGGACAGAGAGAGAGGGCAGTAGTCTCATCTCCCCCGTGCCTAGGACTGTGTGTACGTTTTATTTCTTTTCTCCTTCCAGTTTTGTATTATGCGTCACGGACCTCCACTCCGTACACTAAAGTTGTGCCAAACTGAGTTCAGAAATCTGTTAGTGGACAGTGAAATTGAAGATAAGGGAGCCCAGAAAATGGATAACCTTTAAAATGTTTTTCCTTAAGAGTTGAGAATGTATTCACTCTTCTTCATGATACATCTAGATGTATTGCTTTTTTATTCATTGTTATCACAAATAGATTAATGCTGTCTATCAAAAGGAATTTTTTTTTGTTTTGCTTTGCTTTATGTATTGAATCTTGTTTGTTGGATTATTTCTAGGCTGGAAGCCAGGACACTCTAAACTCCATAGCACTGAAGTTTAACATCACTCCCAATAAATTAGTGGAACTAAATAAACTTTTCACACATACTATTGTTCCAGGCCAGGTAATGATTTTCTTGTTGCATATTACTTTAGAAATTTTACCTTTCTCTTTTATTGTCACTTTTAATGCCTCATTATAAGTGTCACAAAATTATCATCAATGGTAACGTGCGTTGGTTCAGCCTTACCTCTCCTCTGGGTCCAAGAATTCTGAAAGTATCTGGTGCTTATGAACTGTTCAGATGAATGCTTTGCAAATGATTAACACAGTTTACTGAACTATTATTAGTTTATATTGAGGTATTTTCTAGGGCATTAAGAAAAGTAAAATTAATATAACGATTTTCCCTATAGAATTTCACACAGATATTCTTCGAATGTTTAATTTAGCATTGCAAGCTTTAGTTTAGTCCATTCCTGGGGTACATTATGGCCATTTTTTAACTTTAAAATGGGCAGAAATTTCTTGTCATTTTTGTCTTGATTTGATGCCATTTTGACAAAATTACTCAATTCAACCAAAGGCGGAGCATCCGGTGGGACCATCAAGGAAAGGCCACAGAGATTTTCCTGAGGATTTTAGTACTCTTGTTAAACCGAATGAATTGCAAATTGTACAATTCTGCCACTCTTGATTAACCCAGCAAAAATTTTTATTATTTGCTACATGATAAGATATTCTTGTCTTTCTCTTTGAAAACTACATTTAGACATTAAATGTGAATAATTCTGTCATTGGTGGATCCAAGCTGAGACCAAATTTTCATTCCCATCCAGAGCTGCTTGGTTGCTATGAGCACATGTAGTTTCATTGCTGACTTACTAGAGCATCTTCCTGCATCTCTGTGTTTCAGGATAAATGCTGCTACTTTTAAGTATAACTTCATTCCAGCAATGGCGATATTGTTCTTTACTTTTTTTCCATGGGAAGCACATGAAGCCAGCAGGCCATGGTTGGCCAGTTTGTATTATTATGCTTTCGGTATTTGTGTCTTTGTCAAAAGGAGAAATTGGGATACTGCCAGTACCAGGTAGTTAAGGAGAAATGTGCATTAAAACTTTGGGAAAAAATTGATAAATTTTCATCTCTAGGAAGATTACTGCATAATGTGTATATTAATGTGATTTATAAAAATGACCAAAATATATTTCTCATATAGACAGAGCTGGGCAAAAGTAGATTTACAGTTGTGAGTATGCAAAACAGAGTTTACTCTTGTATTACTATTTATTCATTAATTATTGTATTGTTATTTATTAGTATTATTAACCTACTTTTGCCCAACCCTGTATCTGGTCTTCCACAATTCCTGACTCATAGATCCTGAAATCCTTGGAACTTTCCAAGTGTTGAGACTGATAAAGGTGTCTTTTGTGTTGCAAATGAGGTGTCTTTTGCAAAGCACCTAGGGGTGGCAGCTGGTTGCCAGGAGACAACCTTGTTATTAGAGTGTTGGAACTTTCATTTGGTTGTCCCTTTCCTCACAGCCCCCCCCCACCACACACACACACACACACACACACACCCACACCCACCCACCCACCCACCCACCCACATCTACAGGGAGGGGAGAGGTACTGGAGAGTGAATCAATCACCAGTGGCCAGTGATCTAGTTAATTGTGAATGACTATGTAATAAAGCCTCCATAAAAGCCCTGGATCACAGGGTTAGGAGAGCTTCCAGGTTGGCGAACACGGAGATTCAGCAAGAATGGCAAGCCTGGAGAGGGCATGAAGCTCCCTGCTCTTTCTCCATGCCTTGCCCTGTGCATCTCTTTCATGTGGCTGTTCCTGAGTTGTATCCTTTCACAATAAACCAATGACCTAGTAAGTAATGTGATTCTCTGAGTTCTGTGAGCCATTCTGGCAATTTAATCAAACCCAAGGTGGGGTTATGGCGGCCTGTGATTTATAGCCAGTTGCTCAGAAGTATAGGAGACACCTGGACTTACAGTTGGCATTCTGAGTTGGAGGGGTTGTTGGAATCCCCAGTCTATAGCCAGTTGGTCAGAAGCACAGGTAAGAGTGATGGCTTGCAGTTATCTGAAATGTGCATGTGGGGGGGTGAGGGTGCAGTATTGTAGGACTGAACCCTTAGCCTGTGGAATCTGATGCTATGTCCAGGACATAGTGTCAGAATTGAGTTGAATTCTTGGAGACTCTGCTGGTGTCCCAAAATTTATGGTATGGTGGGGGAGCCCTGCCCTACGTGTTGGAATTGGGTCCAGGAAACCTTCACCTTATGTAGTTGACCTATAGCGGAGACCCTAGGCACATATATTTTACTAATTCAGACCCATAGCGGAAACCCTAGGCACATATATTTTACTAATTCAAGGCTGAATACTGTAGTCACTGGACATAGTAAAAAAATTCAGTGTGGATCACCACTCTTTTCCTGTATTCATAAACAGAATAGTTTATTGGTACTCGATTAGGGTCCAGTAGGCAACAAGACGTATAGGGACTGTTTAAATATGCCAATGTCAAGAGTAAAACATCAGAAATAGGTGCTCCAATGTGTTTTTTTCTCTCTTTCTAAGCCCTGGAATAGCTTTTTGACTTGAGCTAGTCACTTTCTTTTGGGACCCTAGTTTTTCAATTCCCAAATTTAGCAGTTGGGCTACATTATTTTAAATGTCCTCCAGCCTTGCTGTGCTGTCCAGCACTCATACAAATAAACAGCTACTTGCTGTTAGCTGTCCCAGGACCTGGGTGTGCTCTTGGTTTTGCCAGCAGATATAAGGAACTGAGAAGAATAAAACTGATTGAGGGGCTTTCAAAAACCATAGATGATTTCATTCAAAGATGGAGTGGTAGGCATCCCTCTCATCTCAATAACCTGATTAACCAAAGCTGGTTTTATCTGCTCCAGTTTCAGGAAATTTGAGAATCACCCTTCTAGAGACTGAGTGGATGGTCACCTTGAGGTAGAAAAGAGAACTGATGTGGCTGGGTGACTGACCTATACCACATGCCAGAGGTGATTTTCAAAGGAGGTTACCTAGGAGCTCATTGAACCAAAATGTTACTCCAGACTACCCAGTGCTTCAGAGGCAATATTGTGGCTTACATGTGAATGAGAGTTTGGTAATTTTGGATTACAGATTTTCAGTAGTAATCAGTTCTTATTGTATTTCTCCTTGATGTGAATTTTCCTACATTCATCTTTTTTAAATGTTTTAAAATTTTATTAATTATGCTACTTCAATTGTCCCAATTATTCCCCCTTTGCCACCCTCTATCCTGGTGTACCCCACTCCCTCAGAAAACACCCACCATTGTTCATGTCCATGGGTCACATCCATAGCTATAAGTTCTTCGGCTACTCCATTTTCTGTATTATACTTTACATCTCCATGGCTGTTCTATAATTACCAATTTGTACTTCTTAATCCCTTTGCCTCTTCACCATTCCCTTACACACACCTCTCGTATGGCATCAGAATGCTCTCCGTATCCATGATTCTGTCTGTGCTTCTTGTTTGCTTAGGTTTTTAAAACATATTCAATTGTTGATAGATATGCATTTTTTGACATTTTATAGTTTGTAGTTTTGATCTACTTCTTTTTCTTAAATAAGTCCCTTTAATAGTTCATATAATAATGGTTTGGTGATGATGACCTCCTTTAGTTTTTTCTTCTGTGGGAAGCTCTTTATCTGTCCTCCCATTCTAAATGATAGCTTTGCTGGGTAGAGACATATTGGCTGTAGTTCCCTGCTTTTCATGACTTTGAATGTTTCTTGCCAATTTCTTCTAGCATGAAAAATTTCTTTTCAGAATTCAGCTGACAGTCTTATGAGAACTTCCCTACAGGTAACTAATTGTATTTCTCTTGCTGCTTTTAAGATTCACTCTTTACCTTTACCCTTTGGCATTTTAATTATGATATGTCTTGGACTGGTCCTCTTTGGGTCTAACCTGATTGGGACTCTCTATGCTTCCTAGACTTGCATGTCTATTCCCTTCACCAAATTAGGGAAGTTCTCTTTCATTATTTTTTCAAACAGATTTCCAATTTCTTGCTCTTTTTCTTCTCCTTCTGAGATGCAAATGTTGGAATGCTTGAAGTTGTCCCAAAGGCTGCATATACTACCCTCATTTTTTAAAATTCTTTTTCCTCTTGTTGTTCTGACTCATTGTTTTTTGCTTCCTTATGTTCCAAATCATTGATTTGATTCTCAGCTTCATCCACTCTACTGTTGTTTCCCTGTAAATTGTTCTTTATTTCAATCAGTGTATCCTTCATTTCTGCTTGGATCTTTTTTATGCTGTTGAGGTCCTCACCAAGTTCCTTGAGCATCCTTATAACCAATGTTTTGAACTCTACATCTGATAGATTGCTCATCTCCATTTTGTTTAGTTCTTTTTCTGGAGTCTTGATCTGTCCTTTCATTTTGGCCATGTTTCTTTGTCTCCTCATTTTGGCAGCCTCCCTGTATTTGTTTCTATGTATTGGGTGGAGCTTCTATGACTTCCTGTCTTGGTAGTGTGGCCTAATGGTAATATGTCCTGTAGGGTCCTATACAGCCTCCCCTATCACCCAAGTTATGTACTCAAGGTGCACCATTGTGTGGACTGAGTATATCCTATTCTTGTAGTTGAGCCTTGATTGCTGTTGATAGGTCAATGGAAGGGATTTGCCCACGCCAGTCAGCTGCAAGGACTGGCTGTGACCACTGACCACCAACTTCCACCCTCCATGGACGATCAGCTGTGAAGGGGCAGGGTGGTGGTGCTCCCATGTGATCTGTAGCTGTGCACTGGGAGTATAGACTGTGGGGTTTCCCAGGTGGTACAAGTCAAGGTCAGTCCCTACCTGTGTTCTGCCCAGGGCCACCCTGCAAGAGCTATAAAGCAATCTGCAGATGGCTGCCACCGGCACTGAGTCTGGAGGTTTCCAGTCTAAGCCAAGCTGTGAAACTAGGCTGGGTGCTGCTAGTGCCTGGCCACTTAGCAAGAGGGAGGAGGGCCAGCGGCTCACTGAGGTTAGCTTTTGCATGTTTGAGGGATTTAGTAAGTTGTGAAACTTGAGCCAAGACCAGCCATTCATATGGAAAAGCCATTGTTAACAGCTTGGATGGGCCTGTAAGTTGGGTGGGACAGAGCTTCAGGGGATCTCTAGGATGGGGCAAATAGCATTAACTAGGTTGATGGAGTCTCAGGCATGGCACCTGCCTACAGGCTCTGTAACTCTGTGCAGGAAGGGTTCAGAAAAGGGACAATAGCCTCTGCACACCTTTGTGTCTTGGAGAAGGCTGTCCCCCAGCTCTTGCTCCGATGCCAGACACTTCAGTTCCTCCCTGTATGCCACTGGTGCCTTTCAAGCTGCTACCCTAGTGCTGGGACCCAATGGGAGTAAGTCTGAGTAAGTCCATACGTGCATTTTTAAGAGGAACTGCTTGGGATTCTAGAAGTTTTCTCCATCAACTCAGTCCCTGCTGACTTTTTACAGCCGGAAGTTATGGGGACTAATATTCCTGGGCTGGGGTGGTCTGGTATGGGCGGGGACTCCTCACTACCTAGATATCCCTCCCGAGTTTTTATCCACCACACATGAATATAGCGACCAGCCCATTCCACATCTGCACCCCTTCTAGCAGTCTGGATGGATGTGGTTTCTTCAATTCCATAGTTGGACTTCCTTTCAATTCTATTTCTGATGGTTCTGAGAAGTCACATCTATTGTGATGGTTGTTCTATAGTCTTTTAGTTGTAATTTTGATGTGGTTATGCAAGGAGGTGAGCGGTGAGCTGTGTTTACCTATGCTGCTATCTTGACTGGAAATGCCCCACATTTGTCTTAACGTGTCTTTTGTTGTTGCCTCATTTTTTTTCTGGAATGACAAGACATTTAAATAACTGAAGTTAAAACAGATATGCTTTCCGGTCAAGATGGCATCATAGGTAAACATGGCTTGCCTTCTTGCACAACCACATTAAAATTGCAACTAAAATATTGAATTATCATCATGCAGAACCATTGGAAATTGAGTTGAATGAAAGTCTGACAACTGTGAAATTAAAGAAGTCACTTCTATTGAGATGAGTAGGAGGAGCACAATGTGAAATGGGCATGCCCCACACCCATGTGGATAAAAATTGGAGAGGGATATCTCAGAAGTCAGCAGGCCCAACTCCACAACAGGACTCCAGTCCATGGTTCCAGTGCCAGGAAGATAAGTCCCCAAAACTTCTGGCCGCAGAAACCAGCGGGACTGAGTCAATGGAAGAAACTGGTGGAGCTCCAAGCAGTTCCACTTAAAGAATCCACACACAGACTCACTCAGACTCACTTCCTCTGAGCTACAGCACTGAGGTGGCAATTTGAAGGGCACCAGTGGCATACTGGGATAGGCTGAAGTATCTGGCATTAGGGTGGGCAGAGGACAGTGTTCCTTTACTGAGCACTGCCCTTGCAGAGCCACAGACCTGGCAAGCTGGTATTGTATTTGAGTCTCCATCAACCTGGCTAATACCATTTGACCTGCCTTGGAGATCCCCAGAAACTCTGCCCTACCAAACTTATGGGCCCACCCATCCTGGGGTTGACAAGTGACCCTTTGTCACTTGTCAAACAAGTGACAGCTGGCCTCAGTGAGCTCTAGGCCAGGGCACTAGAAGCAGCCAGTTTAGTTTCACAACTTGTTTTTCCCTGGTAATCTCTAGCTCAGCACAAGTAGCAACCTTCTCAAATTGTGTTATAGCTCAGGAAGGGTGGCCCTGGGCAAAATTCAGGTGGGGGCTGACTTTGGCCTGTACAACCTGAGAAGCCCTAGGACTAGTGTACCCAGTGGTCAGCTAGAGACCCTGTGAGGACACCACCACTGTACCACTTTATAGATTATCCTCCATGGAGGGTAGAGTTTGTTGGTCAGTGGTCACAGCCAGTCCTTGCAACTGACTGGCTTGGGTAAATCCCTCCCGTTGACCTGTCAGCAGCAATCAAGACTCAGCTACAAGAGGAGGGTATACTCAGTCCACACAAAGGTCACACTTTGAATACCCAGCTTGGGTGATAGCAGAGGCTGTGCCACAGGACCCACAGAATACGTACTGCATACTACCAAGACATGTAGTCAAAACAACTCTGCCCAATACATGGAAACAAACACAGGGAGGCTGCCAAAATGAGGAGACAAAGAAACATGGCCAAAATGAAAGGACAGATCAAGACTCCAGAAAAAGAACTGGAGATAAGCAATCTATCAGATGTAGAGTTCAAAACATTGGTTATAAGGATGCTCAAGGAACTTAGTGAAGACCTCAACAGCATAAAAAAGATGCAAGCAGAAATGAAGGATACACTGATTGAAATAAAGAACAATTTACAGGGAAACAACAGTAGAGTGGATGAAGCTGAGAATCAAATCAATGATTTGGAACATAAGGAAGCAAAAAACAATGAGTCAGAACAACAAGAGGAAAAAGAATTTTAAAAAATGAGGGTAGTATATGCAGCCTTTGGGACAACTTCAAGCATTCCAACATTTGCATCTCAGAAGGAGAAGAAAAAGAGCAAGAAATTGGAAATCTGTTTGAAAAAATAATGAAAGAGAACTTCCCTAATTTGGTGAAGGAAATAGACATGCAAGTCTAGGAAGCATAGAGAGTCCCAATCAGGTTGGACCCAAAGAGGACCAGTCCAAGACATATCATAATTAAAATGCCAAAGGGTAAAGGTAAAGAGAAAATCTTACAAGCAACAAGAGAAAAACAGAGTATTAGCTACAAAGGAGTTTCCTTAAGAAATCTTGCAGGCAAGAAGAGGCTAGCAAGAAGTATTCACAGTGGTGAAAAGCAAGGACCCACAGCTAAGACTGATCTATCCAGTAAAGCTTTCATTTAGAATGGAAAGGCAGATAAAGTGCTTCCCAAGCAAAGTAAAGGAGTTCATTGTTACCAAGCTATTATTACATGAAATGTTATAAGGACCTTATTTTTAAAAAAGATAAAAACTATGAACATTAAAATGACAATTCAACAACTACCAACAACTGAGTATCAAAAATAAAAACAAAAACAAACTAAGCAAACAACCAGAAAAGATCATATTTATGGGGGTCATTTGGAGGGTTGTCAGCTGGGATGGGGAAGGGGGAGAAAGAGGGAAATGGTGCAAGGATCAAGAAGCATAGCCCTGGCTGGTGTGGCTCACTGGATGGAGTACTGGCCTGCAAGCTGAAGGGTGGCGGGTGTGATTCCTAGGCAGGGCACATGCCTGGGTTGCAAGCTGGGGCCCCAGTTGGGGGTGTGAGCGGCAACTAATTAATTTATCTCTCACACGTGAATGTATCTCTTCGTCTCTTTCTCCCTCCCTTCCCATCTTTCTTAAAATAAACAAATCTTAAAAAGAAAAGAAGAAGAAGCATAGTTTGTAGGAACAAAATAGACAGGGCAATATTAAAAATAGTATAGGAAAGGAAGAAGCCAAAGAATTTATATGCACGACCCATGGACATAAACTAAGGGGGGATTGCTGAAGGGAAGAGAGGTACAGGGAGACAAAGAGAAAAAAATTGGGAGAGCTATAAAAGCATAATCAATAAAATATAAAAACATATTACTGGAGAGGTGGGGAGAGCGTATAACAATATTGAACAGGTATTATATTATTAACTCTGAATTGTTTTATAACACTAGAGGTCATCATTTTAAGATTGTATGATTGTATGATTGTATTTGAAACATGCCCAAATGTAGCATGTTTCACTGAAAGAGTACCAATAGGAAGATCATAATAATATTCCGAGAACTAGAACATTTTGCAGAAGGAGGCTATTTTGTATTGTCTTTGGGGATTTTTAGGGTTTTTTGGGGGGGTTTTGTGGTTTTATTTAGGAAACCCAGACAGTGATGGAACAGCAAGTATTTAGATTATTGATATTACATTGTATAGTTTATCACATAAGGAGCTTACTCAGGGCCTGCTTAGAGTTAGCAAACCCAGATGTTTCATTTCTCCCTAGCACAGGTGTTATATTTAGAAGCATGCCATGCTTCTCTCTTCTCTCTTTCCCCTGCTAGCAGTGCCCTTCCCAGGAAGGCTCTTCCCCCATCCACATGCCGTACAGTGTACTGCTCAAGGCTGCACTGGCACCACCTGCTTCACATGGCCTGTGCAGAACACTCACCTTTGTGAGCTTCTGCAGCATCTACAGGTGTGTTTGGGATCCTTTGCACTGCACGTGATCGGATTACTGCATATTGTTTCGTGCATTAGTCTAGAAGACCTCAAGTTGCTTTTGAGTTCAAGTTGCTTGTGAGTCCAGCTAGGTCTGAATCACGCACCTAAACGATACTGTGTGGAGAGGAACTGCTCTAAGCTTGACTGGGGTTTGCCTGATTCTTGGTCCTCACCTCGTTTTTCTTTCCCGTTCTTAGGTACTTTTTGTGCCAGATGCCGACTTTCCTTCGAGTACCTTGGGATTATCATCGTCCAGTCCTGGCACTGCTGTCTCTCCTTCGTCATCAGATGCAGAATATGATAAGCTCCCTGTACACATGCCATTTTGTGCTGTAGTTTGTATTTACATACAAACTTGTAAATATAGAGTGTATTGTTACAGAATTCTACATGTTCTTATTCACGAGATTTTATCTTAAATTCTTCCCAAAGGAGCGGGGTTAAGTGTAATTTGTTGTTAGTTCAGAGAATGTATTTTATCCAAAAGAAACCTGTTCACCTTCAAGGTCTCAAAGCCAAAAAAACATGCTTTTTTAAATATAAAAGCCTGAGGTTAAACTCTCACTGAGACTGGTAGTTTATTTGTACTACTTTTATTCCTTTTTCTAAAGAGATTGAACCATGAGTCAAATGCGAATTCATTTATTTAGATTATTTCCCAAAGATATTGGATGAGCCTTTGGGGCGGGGGGTAAAGTAAAATTTCACTTTGATTTAGATACTTATTTTTATATATGTCGTATTTTTGAATGACAAAAGGCATTTGTCTTGTTTATGTATAAGGTAAATAGAAACAGGTTATTTACAGGGAACTATGTGTCTTGATTTATATAAATCATCTGTTTTGAAAACTTGCTCCCATTTGATTTTGGAAATTGTTGCTTTTTAAAGGATGCTGACTTAGCCAGAAATGCCGTAAAACCCATTGAAAGAGTCCTGTCATCTACTTCTGAAGAAGATGAGCCAGGAGTGGTGAAATTTTTAAAAATGAATTGTCGATACTTCACCGATGGAAAGGTACTATGGCAGTGTCATTTGTTTCCTGTTCATGGAATCTATGGAAGACTAAAGTAGGTTTCAAAGGACTGAAAGCAGTCTGTATTAAATTCACTTCCCCACAGTTTCAGCATAAGATTTCCCAAGTGCCCATTATTTTCCCCAGTCGAGTGCCTGGCATTTTACTTATTGAGGGGAATGTGATCATTGAGTGGAAGTATGCTATTTTTTGACCCTAGATTTATCATTTTTAGTTCTTGGCCTATAAATTATTGGGGAGACAGTGTAGTATATGTTTAACACAAATGCTGGAGTCAGACTTGCTGAATTTAAATTCCAGCTTTGCCACGCCTTGGCTCTAAGATTGTGGACAAGGTATTTAAATTCCCTAAGCTTCCATTTTCCTCATCCGTAACATAGCAATAGTAATAAAAGTTAACTAGTAGGGTATTATAATTAAAAGGGAAAATTCATATAAACAACTTACTACGTAACCTGGAAAATGGTGAGTTCTCAACTCTTATGTTGCCAAAGATTCCGGCATTAAAATGTGTGCTGTTGTGTGTTTAGTTTTTTGGTTGTTGGTGTTTTTTTTACAAAGGACCAATCCAACTTTTAGTGAGCCTCTGAAGTAGGGTGTGTTGGTACACAGTGAATCCCTGTTCTGATAGTACAGGCTTGACGGCAAGTCTGTGCTATCCTTTATTGTCCAGATAAAAGGAAAATGCAGTATTGGTATTGACTTATAACTTTTTAAATCAAGAACAAATAATTCTTGAAATGCAAACATTTTGACCAAGGTTATCACTGAAGCCATTAAGAGTGCACAGTGAAGCATTGGCCTAAATGGCACCATTTGCATCCTGCACTGTCTGGTAGATAATATCCTTGGGGCCACCAAGATCTGAAATATGAACTGTGCTTTAGACTTTTAGTTCCTGCCGAACTGCGGGTTTTTGCTTTTAATTTCCATAGTTCAGCTATATTCACTTCTGCAAACACTTTATATTCCTATTTGTGTTGAATTTTCCCAGATGTTGGCTCTGTAAACGCTTTAGAGAGAAAGGTGAGGACTGTTCTTCTCCATGACTTGGAGACAGCTGCTCTCCTAGCGCAGTCCCACACCCTTGTCGGACACGCGGTGGGTATGTCCTGAGTGAATTGTAAAGCACCTGATTCGCAATCGGAAGAGCATCTGGGACAGCCCTCTCATTTTGCAGACAGGAACTGGGGAATCTGAGCCTTCTCTGTGTAACCCAAGATCCCAGCACAGTTACACTATCGTAGTAGCGATGCTGGAACCAGGCTCGGTTGATGGCCACAGGGAGGCCAGTCTGTTTTCTCTGCCTCACCACATAACACTCTGCGCTGTGTTTCTTCAGCCTGTTTTTCCAGCCCTCTTAAAGCAGGTGTGATTGTCATGCAGGGTACTTGGTTCACCAAAATCAGCAGAATGACACGCGAGTTCATTAAAGCTCCTGTGGTGGTGGCTTCCTGCCTGTAGTAATTCTGTCCTGTCCATTTGTCCTACAGGGTGTGGTCGGCGGTGTCATGATCGTCACTCCTAACAACATCATGTTTGACCCTCACAAGTCCGACCCCCTGGTCATTGAAAATGGGTGTGAGGAGTACGGCCTCATTTGCCCCATGGAAGAGGTGGTTTCCATTGCCCTCTACAATGACATTTCCCACATGAAGATCAAAGATGCCTTGCCATCGTAAGAGATGCTTCTTGTTTATCAGAAAAAAAGTGGGGAGCTGTTCTTGGGAGAATTAAATGCAATTAAAAAGTGAGAGCATTGGCCAGAAGCAAGAGATTGTGTGGAGGTGAATTTGAACATGGAATATTTGCGCACTAAATTTAAGTAGAAAAATGAGAGGAAATGGCAATGATAGTCAGTGGTAGGGAAGGGTTAAACATATGAAAGTGAAAGAAGATACGCACACAAGCAAGCACGCAGAAATGGTATTTGTTTGGCTTATTTTTTTTTGAAAAGTAATGCATATTCTTAGTGAATTTTTGAAAGAAGAAATAAAGTTTTTTTCTGAAAGAATTTTAGTGTTTCTCTCTCAGTTTAATTGTTAAGCTGAGTTATGTTCTTTATTCAAATTCTGGGATCGGCGGTCTTCCCAACTCATGTCTCCCCTCAGTGCTGGGCATTGCTGGGCAGCAGCTGCTGTCCCTGTAGCCAGACTACATTTAAGTGGTGTGAGGAGGGCGTTATTCTGGGTTGTTTTGTCTCTGAAATGTGGATGAATATTATGTAAGTCCTGATTAGCTTTGCCTTATAAAACTGAGTTATTTAGTAAGTTAGGAAAACTAGGGGTTTTTTTTTGTTTGTTTGTTTGTTTTTGATAGTGCCCAAAACTATTTGAAAGAACAATTTAATGTTCTTTTAAAATTTATTTTTAATTACTTTAGAGTTTATTGGAAGAATCATGGTGGGAAGAGGCTTAATTAAAAACTTGTTGAACTCCTAATTAGAGCAAATTGAAAGATCTTGTCCTAGCAAAGATTAAGAACCTATGTAAATGACCTAGTGGCCCATTTAAATCTTTTGACATCAGTGATTTCAAGTTCATATTTTTCTTGGTTGCCATTCTGCATGAGAAGTGCGGACTTGCAGGTATACTGGTTTGCCTCTTGGAAGGATTAACTCTAGGCTGGGAAGAGGTGGGCAGTACTAGGAAAGCTCGTTTTTTTAAAAAGAATTTCCCCATGAAGAAAGAGAAAGAGGGTTAAGCAAGTTCAGGGAATTGATTCCCTTGTGGGAATAATCTGGTTCTTACTGTCATTTTGTTAATTCGCCTGTTTCTATATATGCTATAGTAATAGATCTTTAGAAACCCTCAGTGGTAGGAAGGTAGTGAGGCTAAGCTGTGGGTCCTAACAGCGCAAAGGGAACCTGGTCCTTGGGACTCTTCATGGCGAGGAGGGAAGGTAACTAGGGAATTAACCCAGACACAGAGGTCTTGGGGGTTTACGCCTGGAGGTTCCCCTGGCCTCTTACAGTCCTCAGTATCTGATCTCCCTGGCCCTTAACCCAACTCCAGGCTGCTGAAGCTACCACTAAACATGGGCACTGACTCAGTTTCTAAATTCCACTGGAAGTGAGAGGTTTAGGAAATAGTCCTACATAATGATTAGGTCCAGAGCCACACTTTGTGGGTTTCCCCAGCTCTGCCACTTACGGCTTCATGACCTGCCTAAGTTCATCTCACACCTGAGTTTTCTCATTATAAAATGGAATGGATAGTATTATTCAGCTTATATAGTGCTGTTGTAAGAACTAAGTGCATTGATATACCAAAACTCTTAGAAAATAGCCTGATATCTAATAAGGGTAGGCTGTTACTGCATGAACCTTTAATTCATATCTGAAACTCTGTTCATTGGGCCATGGAAGTCTTGTAATCCTTGCAGATTGAGGCTCCTAATGCGTCTTAGTGCATGAAGAGAACTGGGTCCTGGGCCCTCCCCTTGAGGAGCCTGCAGTCTGCTGGGTACAACAGACAGGTAGACAGAAGTAGTCATTCGAAGGCACTATCCGTGTGGAAGTGTCCACAGTGTTCCACAAGAACCATGTGAAGGAGTGTCCTACTGCCTTGGAGTCTTAGATGGAGGCAGAGAAGAGGCAGTGAGGAATTAGTTTTGGAAAGGAAGAATGAACATTGTGTTCTCCGTGCAAAGAGGAAAGAAGAGCATAGGTAAAGATACAGTTGAAGGTGGCAGTGGATGGTCGGGCAAATAAGGGCATTTCTCACCTCGTGACGACCCCTAATGGAATAATACTGCTGCACATCTTCAGCTTAGGATGTTGAGTATCCTTTTTAATAATAGAAAGGGAAGATACATCACAGAAAGATTTTTCTCATTGTGAGATTGTGTTTAATGAACTGGGATACAGGGCTAATGGCATACCTGGGAGAGATGGAAGAGTTAAGAACTGGCTGCTAATGAGATGGAATTGTTTCAGACTCACGCACTGATTCCTGGCTTTGATGCAGGTATATAAAGACTTTTCAGTCTAATGAACAACAAATGCACCAATGAGCAGAACAGATTGTATGCGTGTAGTCGGTGTGGACTGCACTTAATGTGATTGACTTCAGAAGTCCATCACTTGTTTAAAATAGCTTAACATTTTATTATTACTAAAAATTACACAGTAAAACCAGAACTAAATTATCTAGCTGCTGTGTGCAAATTGTGCGTGCGTGTATAAAATCTCTCCATCTTCAACTTCAAGCTTTATATTTTTGTGTAGGACATTTTGTAACTACAGCTGCCACAGAAAGTAGGGAGGGAACAACTGAAAGGGTTATTGATCATCATTAGCTGCCTGGCTGAGTCCAGAAAACATTCATTAGCAGCAGATTCGGTTGGCACAACTGTGCACTTCGCTCCAGCAGTGCTTGGCAGCTGCAGCGCAGAAAAAGCAGATGACTAAATTAATCTCAGCTTGGACTGGAAAGGAAAACAAGGAGGGAGGGGTAGACAAGAAGGTAGTACAGGAGGCTGATCAGAGTGCGAATGTATTCTTTCTGAGGGTCGAGCTAAGTAGATAAGGAAGCGATGAGAGAGGGGTTTGGATGTTCACAGAAGAAAGTATTCTTTATTAACCAAATATGTGAAAAGCTAGGTTTCAGCTTTTGGCCTGGCTTTGTTGCGGGCCTTCTTATAGCCTTTAATATGCCAAATTAAATTTTGAGTTCTAACATGGAAATTATGCCACATTACACTAATTCATTTGACTCTAGGGTATGATCAAGACTTTTTAGAAAAAAGGTACTTCTGAAATCTGAACATGTTATTTTTAAAAAAAGGGGTTTCTATCTCTGTTTTTAAGCCAGTGTAAATGGTAAGGAAAGTGAAAACATGGATTACTCAAGATATTTCCAATTATGGTTTAAAGCGTATGTTTTTTGACTGTTTATCTTGAATTTCACAAACGTGTTTAATCAGTATTTTTGTATGACTGGAATGTGGGTAGTCAAGAAAAAAGTGACTGCAGCCCAGGTTAGGAAGTTCCAGCTGATAAAACCAGTTGCCCATTGCCGTAAAGTGAAATGATACTGTTGTAAAATGAAGGAGTTAAGAAATTTTATAAGAGTTAAGAAGTATAAGAACTTCATTGATTTACTTCTCTATAAATTTTTAAGTTGTAAAATGGAACAGGAAGTATATACCCACAATAATAATGGAAGCTTCTTCTTCTTGCTCTCTCGGGAATAGAAGGATGTCTGTGAAGCAGGAGACCCTAAGTCATGGAACCCGAAACTAGGGTTCAGGGCCAGTCACTTATAAATGTGTAGCTACTCAGTCTACGAGTCATTCAGAATGAATGTAGTTGGTTTGTGTACTGTGTTATAAAAAAGGCTTTTCATACCTGAGGAATTTTAGTCATAGTACTAGGACGTCTCTGCTTTGTCTTTTCCTTCATGACAATCAGAAACATCATTTCACCATTAAACGCTGGTGGTGACAGTTCTGCATTCATAAACGACTTCAAACACTGTCCATGTCTTCTAGCAGGATGTGCAACTTTCACAGTTCTTTGTTTTGCCACTCCTAGCTGATTTATGTTTCATTTTGAAGTTAATTTCTTTAAACTTCATTTGCTTATTTTGAAATCATTTACCCATTAATTTAAGTTGTGGCATATTTGTGTTTTGGTTTTTGGTTGGGCTTTGTTTTGTTTTTGCTTTTCCTCCATTCTGTTTTTGGTTTTGTTTTTAACATTCCATGTGCACCCACCATTTTTCCCTCAACAGTGACCTACCTCAGGATCTTTGTCCTCTGTACAGGCCTGGAGAATGGGAAGACCTGGCTTCAGAAAAGGATATCAACCCGTTTAGTAAGTTCAAATCTCTCAGCAAGGATAAACGGCAGCAGAGTGAAGAGAGAGCCATCGCTTCAGAGTCCAAGTCAACACGGCCTTTGGAGAAGTCAGCAGAACAGGCACACGCGAAGCCCTCAGACAGCTTGGTGTCAGGAAATTTAAAGGACCTGGAGTCCTCTGTGGAGGCAGCCAATGGATCTGCCACAGTAACTGAGGTCAGCAAAGGACCTCCTGACACTCAGACTGCGTTTAAATCTACAGCCAAAGAAAATTCCCTTTTAGGAGGAGAAGATGACTTCGTTGAGTTGGAAGAACTACCTTCTCACAATGATAGCGGAACGGACAAAAGAGACACCTCAAAGGAGTGCCTTTCTCCTGACCCAGAGGAGCAAAGGAAGGCTAAGTCACAGATAATCAGTTCTGCTATGGAAATGCAGGTGCAGTCAGCCCCGGACTTTTCAAGAACAGAGAGTGATGCCGAACTGAAGGGGGCCCTAGATTTAGAAACCTGTGAGAAGCAAGATAAAATGCCGGAGGTGGACAAGCAGTCTGGTTCTCCAGAAAGCCAGATGGAAAACACAGTGAACATACACGAAGATCTAGATAAGGTTAAACTTATTGAATACTATCTTAATAAGAACAAAGAAAGGTCACAGTTATCGGATAACTCGCAGGAGACAGAATTAAGTGATGGCAAAAGCATTGAGCCAGCGGGAATAGATATCACCCTTAGTAGTTCTCTTCCCCAAGCTGTTGAGCCCCCAGCTGAGGGCCATAAAGACCCTGATAAAAACTGGATAAAAGAGAACACACCCCACCCACTGCAAGTAGGCCCTTCTACAGAAGAAAATACGAGTAAAGAGCCCCTAAGCGACACTTTGGAATCTACTCTGGACAAAAGCTGTCCGGGTGCACAAGTGGATGATAAATCTGAAATCCAGCTGTGGCTGTTAAAGAGAATTCAGGTGCCCATTGAAGGTAAGTCACTTTGCTTTAGTGTCTTTATCTTCTGTTATATGGTTGCCTTTCTCAAATGTGCCTATGTGGTAGCCCAACCAGTGCGATCATTTGAGAACAATATTTTCTCAATAGAGCATGTCTTTACTGATACATTAGTAATTGGAAAATACTGGCAATATATGGTATCTAATTTGAAACTTTAGATGACGTAGATTTCTGTTTCAAAAGTAGTTTGCTTATTTTAATCTTTCAAGTAACTCTCTTTTTTACTTTGAATTTCTAAATCTAAAGGAGTTTCAATATGTTCTGGAGATAGTTCTAAACTGTCCTATTATGGTGTGATTGGGTCCTCCACATCACTCATTAAGAGTATTCTTGTGGCCTGTCACAATTCCCACTGTTTGGTATTTTCGGGTTTTTATGCTTATTCATAATACGTAACCTCTCGTGTGATAGAGACCAATCTGAAACATCCCAAGCTTTCACCTTTTGTGTTCTAAAAGGTCTGAAAAGTTTAATTAGTCCCAATGTGATGATGGTGTATGATGTTTCTGCCATATGTTTTGACTTCTCATCACTAAGAGGGGGTTAAACACTGTTCTTTGTAAGTTGAGAGGTTTTACTGTTACCCGTGTTGTCACTGTTAAAGATATTTTGCATATGTGATTCAGATATACTTCCTTCAAAAGAAGAGAAAAGCAAGACTCCACCCATGTTTCTGTGCATTAAAGTGGGAAAACCAATGAGAAAATCCTTTGCTACTCACTCTGCAGCCATGGTCCAGCAGTACGGCAAGCGAAGAAAACAGCCCGAGTACTGGTTTGCTGTCCCTCGGGAGAGGTGAGTGTGGGCTGACGTGGAAAATCTGTTGGTCTGTTAGAATCTAATTGCATCTTAATTGTTTTTACTTAATCTTAAAATACTTCATTTTATCCTTAAACAGAAGATTTCTCATGTACATTTGAGAATTTCTAGAAGAATATTATTGAGTAGCTACCTGCTGAAGGCTGGTTTCAATTTAGCAAGTTGGAGGTCACCGTTGGCACTGTGTGCGGAACCACTTTCACAACTTCCTACGCGGTTGAATTCTAAATGAAAGAAGATTTAGATATTCTCGGGTGCCAGTAATTGGAAGTGCTCTTCTGTTGAGGAGCAAGGAATTCCACGGAGCAGATCCAAACCCCTGTAATGCTGTAGAGAGGCATGATTGTAGTTTTTAAAGTGCGTATTACTCTGGGGAACTGAAGATTGCTTTGGCCTCATGGAGGGAGTATCTGCAACTCAGCAGCTTGAGAAACATACGTGAGATCACATGGTGGGCTGCAGGGAGGGTGTACCTCCAGAGATTTGCATTTTAAATTATCAAAGAAGACATTTTATTGGTTATATCACAGTCCAGGACAGCACGCAGTGCATAGAAATTCTTCAAAAGTGCATCGCTGAATTCACTTCTATGATAAAAATAGGAAACATTATTTTTACAAAAAATTATTTCCTTTAGTATATGTGGTAGAATGAAAATGCCTTAAAAAAGGCCTTGCAGTTTTCAAAATTTTTAAACTGACACATACTTCTTTTTCCTGACCGTTCATTAAACAGCAGCATCTGGGCAGAAATTCTGGCACACACCTGCCGAGAACACATACTTAGTGAACTTCCTTAAGCATGAATTGCTAATAATAAAGCAAAACTAAATTCCAAGCAAGGGTACACTTTCAGGCTGATTAGTATCCAGAATGAGAATTCTCATCAGGAAATGTCTCATTTTCACAAATTATAGTTTAATTTGAAAAATAAGTAGGACTTAAAATTTTAGAAAAAGTTCATTGGATTTTAGTTAGTGAAGTGTTTTGTCTTTTCACGTCTAATATCTTTTCACTAGAAAAGATACGTTAACATGAACATTAAACATGATTTGTTTTGTGTTTATGTCCAATGCACCTCTACCCATGCCCGCGACCTCCACAGTATCTCACTGAAACTTTAATCTAGGGATACTGTTGAGATAAAATAAAAATGTGTCTTTTGTTGTTATTTGAAAGTGTTTCCACAGAAGCAATGCAAATTTGTTTGGTCCTATTAAAATCAGAGTTTGAAAATCAAGCATCACAGCCAGACAATACCTTAGAGATTGAAGCCAGTTCTTGATTTTGAAAGTCGGGGAAACCGCGCGCTGAAGCTTTCGGCCATGTGAGATCAGAAAAACTACCCGCTATATAGAGCACTTTTTCCCTTGGGAAATGTGTTATTTATAACGTAAGGAAGGGGAATCTTCTAGAATAATTATAGCAACCTCACACATATAGTTAATTTTACTGTCATTCTTTAACCCAGAAGAAGTCTGTAATGCTGAAATAGTACTTCTCTCTGACCTTTCACACAAGTGATTTTTTGTGAGCTTTTTAAAGTAGGTCACTTGTTGAATTTCATTATATCGTATTTTATGGGTAATGTCCTTGACTTATCTGTCTTTGGCTAACAAATAACCTGGCAATACTTAGTTTTCTTTCTTTAACTATTAAATAACCAAAGATTGTTTGGGAGGCATCATATCTCTCTGTATTAATGATGGGTTTTTTGTGTCTATGTTTGGAAATTTTTGTTTTAATTGCTCCTTTATGTATTCCCATTTCAACATACCCCAAAGGAAGCCACACTGTAGTTTAAGATTGAGAAAGATGGAGAAATCTTATAGTTAATTCCCACTCACAACTCCAGGTGCACAGTGAGAAAAAAGAAAAGTTTATTTTTAATGTATGCAATTCTTTAGGACTTAAGGCTCAACAGTCCTTAAGGGACCAAGAAGTAGCATGCAATGATTTTCTTACTCTGACGGTGATCTCTGGATTCCTTCACTAGAAGAAACCACGCATTTCTACTTGCCTTTCTACTTAAGTGGATCTTTACCTGCATTAAAGCTTCAGCAGTGGCTGAGTTCCCACCCTAGCAGTGGCTCCAGTTCTGGGTTACAGTGTCCTCTCATAGACCTTCCAGGCGTGGCAGCTTATTGTCATCTGCTCATGAGCCAAAGCTCCTTGTCACAGGAGAATAATATTTTGGTGTTGACACGACTTGGTAAATGGTTTCCCTATTCCTCTCTATGCTTCTTAAAAATGTTTGTGCTCTTTACTTTTTGTTACTATCACTAAGAAGTTAATTCTACCAAAAATGCCCCTTCTGCATTTACAGTGTGCTCTTCAGCTTGTTCACCTCCCATCACTAAATGAATAGTCTGCCAAGTAAGAAAATGGGGAGGGTCGGGGGCAGGGAAAGGTGGATGGGAAGCTGCATAGAGTCTGTCTCCTTTGCTTTCAGTGCGACACTTGTAATCAAATTTTAGATCTTAAAAATTAGAGGTAAAAAGTAGTTAAAACTGCCCGAATACATATTGTTTTTATTTAAGTCAGTTGAACTTGTCCAAAGATCTAAGACAACCGTGGATCCCAGATGCTGCTAGTTCTTGCACACTGACCCCCCACTCCTTGGGACAAGATCACTTTTGCTGGGGATTAAGTGTATGTCAACTTTAAATGCACCCTGTTTCCATGGCCACTTGTGGAATCCTGATTTTCTCTTCAATCAGCCCAAGATAACAGTGGTGTGTTTGGGAGATTTACAAAGTGTCCAGAACTTGACATACACCTGGGACATCACAGGTTTTTCAGATCGTCACTCTTGATGCTAATTTACACATGAGGATAGTGGGTATAATTCTACCTTATTTTAATTGTCTGTACAGGACTTCTCAACCTGGGCACTATAGACATTGTGAGCTGCGTAACTTTTTGTCCCGTGAGTAGTAAGATGTTTAGCGGCATGCACAGCCTTTACCCACGATGCCAGTAGCGCCTCTCCGGCTGTGACAGCCAAAAGTGTCTCCAGACATTTACAAGTGTCCTCTGAGGGACAGAATCACTTCAAACTGAGAACCACTGTCAAGTACTGTACTGTTAGACCAGGGCCTGCACACCATCCTGAAAGTGACTATGAGCCAGAATAGCCCAATCATATTAGAATTTGCCTACTTAAAACTTTGTTGTATTTGGACTTCCAGGCAAGATGGGAGCATAGGTAAACATGGCCACTTCTTTTTACAACCACATCAAAATTACAACTAAACTATAGAACAACCATCACTCAGAACTGTCAGAACTCGAGGTGAATGAGTGTCTTGACAACTACAGAACTAAAGAAAACTCGTCTATCTAGGCAGAAGACATGGATACATGGAACAGATGGGTTGCACACCCACAGGCAGTAGATAAAAATTCAGGTATATCCCTGGATAAAAATTCAGGTGGAGGGATATCTCAGGAGAGAGGAGTCCCAACCCAACACCAGGCCCCCAGCCCAAGGTTCCAGTGCCAGAGAGATAAGTCCCCAGAGAGATAACTTCTGGCTGCGAAACCAGTGGGGTTGGAGTCGATGAAAGTAACTACTAGAATCCCAAGCAGTACTTTTTAAAAGGGCTGCACATGGACTTACTCAGACTTATTTCCTCTGAGCTCCAGCACTGGGGTGGCTGCTTGAAAGGCAGCAGTGGCGTACACGGAGGAACAAAGTGTCTGGTTTCAAGGCGAGAGCTGGGGGACCGCTTTCTCTAAGACACAAAGGCGGTTAGAGGCCATTGCTCCTTTTCTGAGCCACAGAGCCAGAAGGTGGAAGCCATATCTGAGATTCCGTTGAGCCTGGCTTACATGGTTGGCTCTGCCCTGATGAATTCATGCCCCACCCAACTCATCCCACCCAATTTACCAGCTTACCCAAACTGTTAGCAGTGGCTTTTCCATATGAATGGCTAGTCTCAGCTCAAGCTTCACATCTTCCTTAATCCTCTCAAGCAAACAACAGCTGGCCTCAGTGAAACTCCAGCACCATACCTCTGGCTAACTGGCCCTATGACTGGCACTAGCATCAGCCAAATTTGGATCACAGTTTGACTTCACATGGGAGCCTCCAAGCCCAGCGCAAGTTAACAGCTATGTGCAGATTGCTTGGTAGCTCATGCTGGGCAGCCCTAGGCAGAACACAGGTGATGGCTGACCCTGGCCTACAGTTTCTGGGAAACTCCAGAGTCTTTGCATCCAGTGGACAGCTACAGACCATGTGGGAGCACCAGGTGGTTGTCGTGCTACAACCAGGTGGTTGACGAGCATTTACTTTTGCCTCTTCACTTTGCACAAGTGCTGGAAGGTATCTGAAGTAGAAGAGACAATATGAAGGAGAATCCTTAGGAACTGTGGGCCCTTTTACCTGTTTGAAACATGATTTCTTCTTTTTTAGGATTTTATTTATTTATCTTTAGAGGGGAAGGGAAGGAGAGAGGGAGAGAAATATCAATGTATGGTTGCCTCTGGTGTGCCCCCTGCCGAGAACTGCATCCCCTGCTGGGATCTGGCCTGCAACCCAGGCATGTGCCCTGACTGGGAATCAAACCGTGATCCTCTGGTTCACAGGCTCATGCTCAATCCACTGAGCTGCACCAGCCAGGGCAGAAACATGATTTCTTAATTTGGAAAATGGGTCATGGTGAGTGTTAAGTGAGTAGATCATATTCAAACCCACAGTGATTGAGTTCATGTGTCTCAGCCGGCACTGGGCTAGTTGTAGACAAATAAGACGAGGACCATGCCCTGAGGAGCTTCTGAAGAGTTCCTAGGCCTCTCTAGAGACTTAACATGTGTTGTATTCCAAAGATTTGGGTACTGTTCCATATAAAAACAATTATTATATATTTTCTTAACTTTAAGAGATTGTTACCTTTTCGGCACCAAATAATTCCTTTTCAAATGAAAACTTGCTTTTTCCAATTACTATGTCCTATTAATCTTTGAAATGTTTTATAATAATTGATTTCATATTATGCAGCTTCTTAAGTAAATAATATGGAAATGGAATTAAATTGCAGGAATTATGTAGAATCTGCCAAGTCATGCATCAATGTTTAATCTAGGCTGAATTAATTAGTTAGTGTGATTTGTGTAATAAGTAAGCTAGTAAAAGAGGGAAAAGGGGAGAAAGAGAGGGCACTTGAAACATTTTTTAGCTTAAATAATTATGCTAGGATAATTTCAGCAACACTTGAACACACAGATAAGCAAAGGGAGTAGGCAGGCTCTGCTCTGTGCGATCTGCTTTTTCCCTATTTGTGAGTTGTACACATTTTCCATATAAAGTAACTGTGTTATTTTATGCACTTGAACAAGAGAGTTAGCGCCTCCATTGTGTTTCCCTGTTGATTCAGTCATGTTCCTGCCTTGGGTGCTAGGGTGTTCCAAATTGTTTGCCATTATAAGTAATGCTACATTAAATGCCTTTGCAAAATCCTTCAGGTGGTTTTACCAAGCCAGAGAATATTTGTAAGGCTTTTAAATGCATGTTGCACATGGAAGTGTGAGGTATCACACCACCAGCATAATAATGCCCTTTTGCCTCATGCTGGGAAATCTAAGTAGTATGATTTTTTATCATTTTGGTAAATGAAAAAGGAAGCTAATGTAGCTTTACAAGTGTTTTATTTTCAAGTTGAGTGAGAGCTTCTTCTATAATATTTGTTTGATATAGTCAGTCATGGCCTGAGGGTTTTTATTCTACATGATTTCTTTAGTAATAAATTTATTTATATCTTGATATAGAAATATATATATTTTATTTTTATTTCTAAAGTACCATATTTCTCTAATCAGCTTTTAATTAAGAGGAGCAAGCCCTTAGATTTATAATGAGTAGTTATATTTTGTGCCCACCCACATTTATAATAAAGTCATCGTACATGTTAAATTTATTCTGTTTTAGAAAGCATAATATTTCCTTAGAAAGCATGATATTTTCTTACATGTCAAGAATCATGGAAGTTCCCAAGCACTTTAAAATAGGATTTTTTAATGCTTTCCAAGTTAAAATGAGTAATGTACCAAGAACACACAAGTGTCTGACCTTTTAAAAGGTGCTGTGCATGGCGTAGAGCATATGTGCCTCTCCGATCCAGTTTGTGAGCAGTGGCAGTGGTTCCCGCAGTGTGTGCACTCCCCAGAGTTTGCCCCAGTTGCCCTGCCCGGAGAAGGGAACCCAGTGTTTAAGGCCCTGATATTTAGGAAGGGTGCCTTTTCCATGGGTCAGCAGTTCCCCCAAAGAAATCCAATGGAAATATCCCATAGGCAAGAAAGTGTTCATAGTGAAATACGTTCCGTAGTTCATTCTTAGCTCTATGTAAAATAGAGTTTTGTGCTCCTATTTCCCTTGATACACCTTTATAGGAATTTCTTGGTTTTCTTTTCTTTTCTTTACTGTTTTTCCTGTTACTGGTATAGTAGAATATAATTGATTTAAAAATTTTTTATCTCTAATCACATATTAACTTTGATATTATTTGGTTATCCATATATATGGATATATATGTATAGTCTTTATCGCTTTATATATGTATGTATTTAAAGACTGTTTTAGTCCAAACCCTGTTGGTTTTCAGTTTTTTACTGTAGTAAGTGTGAATTATGATTGATTTTCCCTTTTCACATTGCTGACAATAGCAAGGGTGCATGCGAAGACCATGTATGTAACTTTTTTTGACATCAAAGCTACATTGTATTGTTAGAAGTGACTGGTTTGTGTCAGGAGCTACCTTTTAACTCTGTGTTTTCCTTTTGTCCTTAAAAAGTATTCACTATTAGTTTTGGAATCTTTGGAGTAAAACCTGAAAATCGTGAGTACTGAGCTTTCTGTGAATAGGTGACCCACCTATTTGAAATCTCCCTTAGTTTTAAACTGTGAGTCTAAGCTTCTTTGGACCCTAATATAATTCTGGTGCTTGAATTGCAACTTTAGAGAAAATGCATCAGATTATTCTGTTTGAGCACATGCCTTTACAAAGATGCTTCTGCGGTATCTTCACCAGCCAAAGTAGGATGACCCCTCTTAAAACCTCAAAGGGAGGCGTCATAGAGATTAACTCACCTGCTCAGTTATCTGTTTCTCCAGTTCTAAGACAGGGAGAGCTGAGAGGGCGGGCAGGACCCTACACCAGTGCCCTTCTGGACTCCGTGGAAGGCATGGCACTCTGGGTGGCTCTCTGCACGGGCTCTCTCAGTTAAGGCTCATGATAGCTCTGTGAGTCACGTACCTTTAGTCCCCCTTCACAACTGTAGAAACTGCTCTGCTCAAACTGGCAAAATGTCAAATCTAGGGTTTCTACTCAAATCTCTTAGATTTCAAATCCCTTTCTCATAACCAGATGCCACAGCAGGCAGTTGGAATGTTAATTATGTCTTTTTGTTTAGTCCAGCAGCTTTCAGCTAGTGTGCTGCAAAAGGCATGCTGCTGTACCACAAGAATTTTTAAAACCTGCAATACCTGACTGTTTCATCAGGGGCACTGACTTCTTTTCCCTTAGACTGTCTAATTTAAAAAATGACAACCGCCAGCACAACAACAGTGTCTGGTGTGAATGCCCTGTCTTAAACCATAAATTTAGAGGTCAGATAATAGCGTGGTATCTTATTGGTCGTGTCACATAAAGGTTGCACCTGATTGGTTAATTCTTGGTATTAGAAATCTTTGTATACAAGTACAGGCACTCGATTTCTTAACAAGTCACTTTTGAGTAAAAAAGGGTAGATAATTACTTTTTTT
Organism: Sturnira hondurensis; assembly: GCF_014824575.4. Lineage (NCBI taxonomy): Eukaryota > Metazoa > Chordata > Mammalia > Chiroptera > Phyllostomidae > Sturnira > Sturnira hondurensis. Next base: position 11,485,113 of record NW_028077105.1, on the reverse strand, counting down.
GGTAAAGCAATCAAAATTTCTATCTTTTTTTCAGATTGGAAAATAATATATTTTTGATGTGCCTCAGAATTTTAGTAATAAGTTTATGTGTGCCATGAGATGAGGAAGGTTGACAACAGTGTGGTGATTGCTGGGGGAGGGGGGTGTAAGGGGACTAAATGGTAATGGAAAAATACACAGTAAATTTTAAATCAAAAAAGAAAGAAAGAAAAAGGTTGAGAGTCACTGACAGATCACGGAAATGGAGTGGGAAAGGAATGCTTCCTACCCTCAAAGTCATTTCTTGTTAATGAGGGGATGAAAATTTGCAGCATCCCCAAATGTATTCATCTTTTTGGATTTTTCTGAAGTACCTTTCATCTCACTAAATGTGCTTCAGCAATTATGGGCTGGCGACTGACATTTCCTGGATGATACTCCAGGGGTGCTCATTAACTGAATGGTGAGTGGTCTAATTCAGAACATGGTGTGGAAAGAGCTTGACTAAAATGTCCTTTCTCTGTTGTTAGATGTTTTAGCTTAGTCACAGGCTGGTTCTAGCATTGGCTCATTATTAGAATGACCTTTCATGGGCTGCAGTGGTTATCTGGCCAAAAACTAACAAATGCACAAAATTTTGTTCTCTGAAGGTAGTATCACAAGATCCAGTTATCTTATGTTACATGACTCTTTATTATCAACACAACACCATGTATTTCAATGCAATTTCCTATTCTCTAGTTCCTCCACTTAAAATGTTTTATACCTTATGCCACAAAAATCTTGTAAAATAGTTTGATCTTGTCACCTCGTTGCAAAAAATGTCTTCAACCTTCAGGATTAAAGTTTAAACCCCTTGTTAGTTTTTAAAGCCCTTTTGCACACTGGCCTTTTCTAGCTTTTAGTTGATCTGCCTGAATCTGCAGTTTTATTGAGACTGGTTACCTTATGGGTTTTACCCAACACGTTTAGGACCTTTGTAGCTTGGCACATTTTTTAAATACTATACCCCTAAACTCAAGTGGTTCCCCTCTCTTTTCTACCTGTTTAAATTCTTGTTTCCCCAAACAGTACACCCTACAATGATCTCTCCCTAGGTTGGCAGTCACAGTCCTCTCCCAGCCTATACAGGTCTGGTGAGCAACCCACACGCACAGAGGCATTGGTGGGAAGCTGGGAAGTGTGGCACTTTTTTTCCCTGCTAAGTAGCAACCCATCTCAGTTCCCAAATTCTGAAATGTTGCAGACTAAAGCCTGTGGAGAAATGTAGTGTTTCATAAATATGAAAATGTATTGAATTAACAAAGAATTCATGGCTTAGTCAATGGATGCCAAAATTAGCTTTGTAATCAAGTCATATAGCATTCCGAATACTCAGGTTCTTCCCTAAACATCCTGCTGCTTTGGATTTGGGTTAGAATGCTACAATCTCATAGTCATTCTCCAGCAGGTGCTACACAAAGGGGCACTCTTTTGTTCTTGTTTTACTTTGATGTCCTAGCATTTGACATCATTAACGATCCCCCATTTGATACCCCCTTTCCTTCTATCATCCCTGCCCAGTCTTTCCTTCCTGTTTCCTCATTAAATGTTTCCCTTTAAATGACCTTCTCTCTTTCTTACTATATATATACAATTGCCTGCACCTAATTACTTCTTTCTTATATGCCCATCATTTAAATCTTAGAACTTCTACCTTGGGTTTTGTGTTTTCATCTTTGTCCTTTCCACACTCCCCAGAACTTCTGCCTCCTGCTTTCTCCATCCTGGTACCTGGTACCACCAGCCATTCAGTCTGCAAAGCCAGAATGAGGGCATAAGCTTGCCTCTCAGTCGTCTCCCCACATCCATCGGTCCGTCATCACATCTAGCTTTTCTTTATCCATTTAACATTGTTCGGATCTCTTGCTCCTAGTCTGACCCCTATGTGGATAACTAGCTATGCGTCTGCATTATGAAATGTGAATCAGACTTCTTGCGGGTTGCTTGAGATGCCTGGCTTCCCCTTTCACCCACCTCCCTTAAGGGCACGGGTTCAAATGTCTCCTCTAAGAAACTTCCCCTTCCTGGTTTTGATGTCCCTCCACTGGACTCCTGCCTCTGTCCTGGTGCTCACTCCACCCTCCTACAAATGTGGACTTCTTGTGGCTTTTTCCTACTGGACCATGACCTTCTGGGGGCAGCAATCCAGTCTTCGGACATTTGTGTCCTAGAAACCGCCCAGGGTCTACTACATAATATACTCTTCAAGGTTAGTCGTATGGATGCATGAATAAATTAGTCGAAATAGAGAAAAATGTTTAAATAACTGAGCCTTATAATTAAAATAATGCATATGACTTATATAACTAGAAAAACACAAAAAAGCAAAAGGAAATTAAAAGCTCATAATTTTGTTACGTAAAGCTAACTACACTTTATTTTTGTAGCTTCTTGGCCTTTATGCATGGATTAATATAATTACACAACCACACACATACACTATTTTGTAAACTGCTCTTAGTTAAGAGTGTCTCTGTTTGCCATCATTGTACATTTAGTGAGCATGTATTACTTCTGTAACGAGAAGTAAACTCCTAAAAAGGAAATGGATTACTTCCTGTTGTAAACTCATTTTACAATAGGAAGATGACTAAGTTCTAAGGACCATCATGAAGACCAAGCAAAATGCTATTAAGAAAAAAAAAATGAATTAAAGGAACTCCAAACTGGTCTAGTTAACGAGCATGAGATCTTTAACCATAGTTAATGCTAAATTTCCTGATTTAAGGTCATCTGGCTTTTAATGGGATTAGGACTAAATTGAAATATAAAATGACTGTCATTTTTAAGAAGACCAGAGTGTCAAATGATCTTTAAAATACTCTACTTTCTAGAACAACTTAGACCCTACGTAGCCAAAGCAAGTATACCTCGGAATACAAATTATATTCTGGAAAACTAGTTCTAAGTGTCTCACACTGTTTTGTCATACTGCAATTTTGTAATGATGTTTTAAGGTATGTCACTAATAAAGAAAAAACAAAAACAAAAGACCTCCAAAGCAATACCTAAGGGAATTATTTTTCTCTCTTTGTGTTTAACACAAGCTTTAAGTTTTTGGAAACTGCTGAACAAATATCAGTTACAGGATTATTAGTCACTTACATAATAAATATTTACACTTTTCTTTCTTAATACTTTAAAGTGTTTTAAAGCAATATTGCTTCCTTCCATTCTTTTCCTGGTCATTTTACCTTTTTTCCCCCATCAACTGAAAGTTCTAGAAATCCCTTATTACCTTCCCAGGGGACCTTATTAGGCAGCTACTCTTGAGTAACTTCACTAACCAGCTTTGGCAAATGCCTTGAGTTAATCAGTGACAATGTGGCCGGACCTGCGCTCTTGAAAAAAGAGCCCCCTTTATAAGTGAGCCCTTCACTGTGGTGGCCATGCTTTCTGGTGGAGGAGTGAACACCAGCACTTCAGAGAGTAGCTCGTCCATCTCTGTCTTCCGTGGCAGGAAAATTCATCCCTGCAATGGGTGCTGCACACAGCATTTGGGAGTAAGTATGCAGAAGCTGTGGTTATTGAAAGCCTAAAAGCTTTGCAGGAGGGATGGAGGGAGGGAAGCTCCGAGGCAGTGTTAATTACCAGCTCTAGGGAACAGCTGCTGAGAGCCTCTCTACTACCTTCAACCAGATGTTGCTATGTGGGACCGTGAGCCTAGTGTTGCTAGGGAGTCCCATCATTTTCTGAAGAAGCTGAAATAAGAATTGCGTGTCAGGTGCCCCCCATTTTTCAGTAGTAGCCACTGTTTAATTTTTTTTAAGCAGTATTCAGTCCACAAAGAATGCATCGGCCGGCCGCTTAGTCCAAGGTGTGGGCTGCCAGCCATAGGTCTCCATCATTGGTAATCATAAAAACCTTTAGTTTTTACTTATTTTTGAGTGATCATTTTTAACTGTAACTGGTGTTTTTGGTCAATGAATCTCAAGAGAACTTTTCCATTATTTTTTGTGAAGTAGACAAAGAAGCATATTTAGTTATATACTTTGTAAATAAAATTTTTCTCTTTTTGACATTTTTTCCAACTTTATTTTAAATAAATCATTTTAGCTTAGTTTCCTGTGAACAACACCTTTTCTAAAAATTTGTACAATAAAGCCTTCTTTTATAAGGCATACTAAGACCCCTTAAGAATGGACGTTGCACTTGGGCACCACTAACCATTGCTTTCATTTGCAGGGGTGTCCAACCCATGGGCCATGGGCCATGTATGGCCTAGGATGGCTATGAATGCAGCCCAACACAAAATCATACATTTACTTAAAATCTTTTTTGCTCATCAGTTTTTGTTAGTGTTTGTGTATTTAATATGTGACCCAAGACAACTCTTCTTTCAGTGTGGCCCAGAGATGCCAAAAGTTTCGACACCCCTGCTTGGGATTGCAGAATATTGAATCTGGAGGGCAAGGAAAATGGCCTTTTTCATATAAGGACCCCAGGACCATGGAGATGGGTTTTAAAACGTGGTAGTTTTCTGACAATAACCTGTATAGTGAAGAGTGCTCTGTCCTGTTGGGCTTCTGTGGCTGTATTCAGAATGGCACCCGAGGAGGTTTTAGGCTGGAGTGCATTGGTATGGGTTCAATTTAGAATCAGGAATCCAAGGGAGCAGTGGGTGTGGCTGTGTGCATGTAGGTTTTAGTACTCTCTAGGTCATATTCTGTCTCTCTCCTTTCCTTGTTTTATTAGTTCCCATTCTCTGTCCCATAACATATTCTGATGTGTGTTTTTTAATGTAATAGCTGTTGAATTGTTTAATGGTTTCTGTCTATAATTTTTAAATTGCATGGGTACTTTGGAGGTTATACCTTACTCTGTATAGATGGCCCCAATTTGTTTTCTACCAGTCACTTGATTTTGGTAAGACAGGAACTGCTTTCTGGATCATTTTGGTCAAGTTTGTTGGTTTGCAGGGTAGCAAGTGTCAGGTAATCACACAGAGGGGACTTTCTAAAAGACCTGAGTAAACGTAGAATGCACTTCCTTCCTTATACATTTGGTACTCCAAAAACCTACATAGGTTTTTTTTCATTTCAGAAGCTCTAAGAGATTAATTATTAATAATCCCAAACCTAAATGCCTGCAGGAGCCAGACAGAGGAGTGGAGGGAGGGCCGCTCGGAGGCAGTGTTACTGACCTGCTGTTGGGAACAGCTGCCAAGGGTCTCTGTACCTCCGACCAGGTGTTTCCCAAAGCTTCCAGCTGGTAACCAGTAACACCAATCTGGGAGTTCAGGCCTTTAAGTTAGAAATGTGTACTTTTTTTTTTTTTTTACTTTACCCCACAATTGTGTTTAAAAAAAAAAAAGAGGAAAAAAAGGCAACAGTAAATTACATCCTGCTGTAACTAGTTGTCTTGTGTGATAAAATGGACTGTAATTATACCTAACACCCATACACCTAAAGTATGAATGGTAGAATAATATTTTGTTTTCTTCCAAGCATCAACTCAGATTTTTTACCAGCTCTTATTTATTTGTATTCCTCAACACTACAGCTTTGTCAGTGACAGGCTTTTATTAAAAAGTAAAGCCAAGACAGTGGGACTGACCATAGAGGAAACGGTGAAGCGTACTGGTTGAGACCACGGACTGACCTAAGGTTGTGACTAGTTTCCCCCCTAACGTACTGTGTGGCCTTGGGCAGGTTAATCTGTACAAGCATCTCTTTCTTCCTCCATTAGATTAGAACAACCTCCAGGGGTTCCTATGGGGGGAAGTGAGCTTGCCCTTGCACTACGTGAAAGTTAGTTGTCGGTCTACTACAGTTTTTCCCACAATCCACAGGGGTTTTTTGCCTTAGGTAGGACTGCTGCCTTCCAGGAACCATCTTTGAATTTCGTTTTCAGAGATGGCAACTTTGCCTGCTAAATAGAGACTTGTAACTTGAATTAGGCACTTCCTTTGGGGTAAACCCTGCAAAGAGCCCATACTGACATTAAAGACTTCAGTTTATGAAGAAATCTGATTAAGCCCAAATTTGTAACTGGACAGAAAATCCAAACAAAGCCCGAGGGCTGGGTTTGGGAGTAACTGTTGCTGGATGGGTCCGAACGGTTTTGCAGCTGGAGGAGTGGGTCCAGGCTTCTCCCCACGTCCACTGCCACGTCTGTGCTGTGGCCTTGATCATCTCTTGGCTGGATCACTGTTGTAGCCTTCTGAACAAAGCCTTTGATTCTAGTCAGTTTTATCTTCTCCTGACCTTCCCTGCTTGGCCGCATAGCAATCTTTGTCAACCGCAGAGCTGGCCAAGCCTTCCCTGCCAAAGCCCTGGGTGTCGCCTCCCCAGTGCATCTCAAGCTTCAGTCGTCCGCACACGTCCTTCCCAGATATCCCCCTATCTGCACACTGGCTGCACTTCTGTTCGCTTCACAGTTGTCTTTCAAGGACTTAAATGTCTTTCAAGGCCTCTTTTTTCTTAGCCCTTTCCTGAGCAGTCATATCTGTGAAGTCAGAAGTACAATAGGCTAGTTGTACTTACTACTGATACCCTTTAAATAAGTGTGTAACTCCCAAACTATGTCCCTCTGTCTGGGGATCCCTCTGAATCCCTAGAGCAGCCCCTACCATACTTTGGGATGCAGTGGCGTTCGAGTAAGGTCCAAGCATTTTATTCTGTGACCCAGTGACCCAGCCTCTCAGGCCTTCTTTCTCATCTCCCACCACTCCACTAAGTGAAGAATAAATCTCGCTCTTTGATTCTCCTGTCAGGAATTTCCCCCGCATCAGACGAGTCCTGTGCAATACAGTCAGGTCAGAGGCCCACTGGCTTCTGTCGAGCGTTGTCAAACTGTGTGAAGAGGTTTTGTTTGCTCTCCTCAACCTGAGGCCCCTGGGGCAGGGCTGGGTCTCCTGTGTCTGGCAGCCCTGTTCCTGTTACAGAATTCCCTGTCAGAGTCATCGGTGACCTGGTTCTGTGGCCCTTCTTTCTCCCTGCCATGTCCAGCTTGACCTCCTTCCAGCATCCCCTGCTCTTAAACTGCCATGTCTGATTGCACGTGTTGTCCCCGTGGAATGCCAGCTCCCCTTCTCCCTGCAACTGGCTCTTCTTCTCCTTTCACACCCAGCTTAACCATGACCCTTGGGAAGCCTTTCCTGACCCTGGCCCGAGCTGATTCTCCCCCAGGCTTACCTTTGTCATCATTCTTTAAGAAAATGCTATAAAGAAGAGAGGTGGCAGGCGGCATGAACACAGGGGCCAGAAAGGGTGTTGACAGAGATATAACAGCATACGGCTGGAGCAAAGAGAACATTTTGGGGATTGGCCCAAAACAAAGCTTTTAGGCAGCCCCAAGGAGTTCGAATGTCCTAAATCCTATGGGGAGTTCTTAGGAGGATTTTACATTGCAGGGTGGAGCGAGCAGACCTGCTTTTTATACAGTTGCTTCTACTTCTCTGCCATGTCTTCTTGGCTTCCTCCCAGGACCACTTCTACTGCTTCCTCCTTAAATATTAGCATTTGCCGGACCTGGTTCTTGACCCAGTTCCCTGCTTGCGTGTGTTACCACACCTGTGGTTCATAGCCAGTGTAGTGGTTATTACTGGTCATTGTAGCTTGTTGGACAGAGGCTGTGCATAGTTTCCTGAGCACACAGGCTGAGAAATGCACAGACTCATCAAGACCACAGGGTGAGTCCCTGAGTAAGCTTCCAAACAGGCCATTGGCGGGCTTTCAGAGGTCAAGGCCAATGATACCTAAGGTACTGTTCAGATTGACACTAGGTCACTTGGAGAAAATGAGCTTCACTAAAGTAGTGAGGGACAGGACAAGATTTTAAAACTTTGCCTCCTTTTAGACAGTATTTGAGGCAGGTTTAACCAAAGGCATGTACTAAAAGATTAACAAAATCAGCGTGGAAGAATTCAAGAATGAAAAGAAGTTGGAAAGTCTGCTAACCCAAACGTTAACGATGTTAACAATGTACTCTGAAGGAAAGACGAGAGGTGGGAAGGGAGCTCCAGGGAAAAGCGAGAAGCAGAGGCTTTTCTGCTTTAAGGATGGGGCAGTGCAAGCAGGTTTGTGGACTGAGATGAGGGAGACAAAGGGATGGGCAGGACGGGGAGGAGAAGTGGAAGCAATGGAGGAAATTCACCAAGGAGGGGGGCCTGTCAAAAGTACAGGGCAGGGGTGGAGGCGGTTAAAACTGGAGAGAAGTCCCTTTTTCTGCAGACACAGACTGCCAAGAGGGCCTGTGGAGGGGAGCACATTAATGGAGTGGTGTAATGCAGAGAGGGAGACCAAGGGTGAGAACCCGAGAAAGCCAAGGTCCAGAATAGCTGTGTGTGCAATAGTTGAGGAAGAGGCCAGGAGGTAAGTACGGTGCCCTGTGAGCTAGGGTTGTTCCTAGCCAAGGTTAGCTGCCATGGCCTTACCGTAGCTTCCTAAAGCATGAACGAGCAAGCCCAGTGTTAGCCTTCCTCACAAAGGAGGAGGTAGAACAATTGTTTCTGTGTCTGTGGGCAGGTGTTTGAAAGCGCAGGTGTTGCGGAAGGCTCACAGTGGTGTGCCGCTAGGGGTCAGCGAGGAAGGTGAGACAGAAAGATTGACCTGGAAGGGTGTGGACTCAGAAGGGGCTCACAGCCGGGGTGAGAGGAAAGATGGGAGTCGGGGTGGGCATCTCACTGATAAAGTCTTGAGGGAGGTGTGGCTGAGGTGGAGGCAGAGGGCCAGGAGGGGAATTTTCAGAACTTAAGGCCTGTTTCCAGAAGGGAGGGTTGAGTTCTGGGAACTAACCACCAGGAAAACCCAGTTAGCCAAAAAAGAACCATTCCAAGAATTTGGTTAAATAAACTTCAATAAACTTCTACTCTAATCTGGATGGAAAAAACCATGAGGTCATCTCTTCTTCTCCTCCTCAATTAATTAGTAAAAGTAACATAAACAAACGATGGAGAATCAAGCAAAAGTAGGGCTGGGGAGAGGAACACCGAGTCTTCCTTCCATTTGGCCAGAATTAAGCCATCAGTTTGGTTCCAGATGAGCTGGAACTTTCTCTCACGGAACACGACTTTCTCATTCCTCATTCCTCCTGCTTTTCCATCAGAAGATGGCCGTGGGGGCCCGTCTGTAGGAGAGAATGCAGAACCGTCCTGAGGAGGGCCGTTACTGAGGGAAACCAGGCTGTGCCCGTGTCTGAGAAGGGACGTGAACAGTTCCCATTGGGGTGCCCTTTTGTAGAACGTCCTCGTAAGGTTTCCCATCTCATCTCACCTGAGGCCTCCCAAGGAGTGAGCGACTGTTACCTGCAAGACAGAATCCACCCCCTGAGAGAGAAGGGAGGCCAGTCAGGGTTACTGCCCTGCCTGCCTCAGCCAGTGGAGAACCATTCCCACAAACATGGCGAGGCGAGGCGGCTTCCCCACAGAATTCCCCGAGCACAGAGCACAGAGCTGGCCGTGCTGGGAGCCTATTGATGGAAGGTGTCGGAAGAGGAACAGGGAGTGGGCAGCTTGTGCCCTAAGGGCCATCCTGGGCATTTCACTAATATTAAACTTTATTAATAAAACCCAAAGCCAAAGAAGTAGTTGCCCATGTTGTGGGAACTCTGACTACGGACAGGATCAGAAAGGTGCTTCAAGGTGCTGGTGCTCCTTGAAGTTCAGCAGTCATGAAAGAAGAGGCAGTTAGCTCAGATTGGCTGGAACATTTCCAGGGATGGGGGGTTGGGCATATTATTCTATCTGTTGAACCTCAGTGTTTTACTCTTTCAGCTGGGCATGGTAACACCTGACCCTTAGGGTTGTAGTGCCATGTGAGGTTCCTGGGGCAGGGGATCCCATCTTTTCTCTTTAGGTAGCAGATCCATTTCATCAACATTGCTGAAACTCCAAGATTCCTTCTGTGTTTAATGTTAAAAATGTTTGAGCCTCTGAGCCTCTTTCTGTGACATTTTGAGAATACTTTTTCCCACTTTGTCTAGAGAGTTTCTCCTGTGGCAAGTCTGACAAGGCCAGAGCTCGCTCAGTGCGCAGGGCTGGCCCTGGCTGCTGTGGTCTCACCTCCGACTGCTGCAGGATAGACCACTCGCCCCAGTGACGACGACCCAGGGCCATGACTCACCACTCACTGTGCACCCAGCAGTTTCAAGAGAACCCGAGGCTTGGGAGAAGCTCACTTACCTGGTCAGCCCAGGTTCCTACCCAGGTTGAGATATGTTTTCTAAAGAGAATGCCATATGCGGATAAGAATGCTTCATGCCTGAATCGGCGGATGTAGACATTTTCTTCCTTAGTATGCCTCCTCTGGTGGGGAGCTTTAACGCCTGCCCAGGCAACCGGTTCCTCAGATAGTCATGGCCTTCCCACGGAACTCGAGTCATCAATCTAGACCAGACCCCTCCCACTTCTTTTCAAGAAGCAGGTGGAGGAAGAGCTGTTACCCTTCCCTCAGAGGCTTACCTCTGTTAGGACCACCTTAATCTATCAGAGATGCTCTAATAATTTTGAACTTCAAAAGAGAACGTATTACGCAAAAGAATCTTCCCTTTTGTAGGAAATCCTTCAGACTGCACGCAGACCTTTCCTTTCTCTCATTTCCCATCCATTTCACCTTCCCAGTGGGTTGTGGGAATGGGTAGTCTTCATTTAGCGGGGGATGTCTAATTATGTCCTCCTCCAGAATAATGGGTCCTTCCTACCCTCTACCTTCATAATCACAAAGGACTGTTCAAATGGTCTCCTCAGGTGACTTAATGTCCCCATCACCAAAAAGGGAACTGACTGGCAATTGCTAAGATAAGCTCTCTCCTTAAAATCTTTATAGACCTGCAGATTTCACGATTAATATTTTCTTATAATGTCGAACAGAAAACGAAATCTTAACTCCAAACTTGTGCCTCATCTCTCGTTCCCTTGCAGTCTCTCACAGGGCTATGTATCAGGAGGGGCTTTTGGCACTTCTTGCCATGCGGCTTGAGTGTGCAGGCTTGTGCAGTGACTTCTGCATCAGGATGGAGTGTTAGAGGACAAACGAACAGTTATTTGGGGAAATGGGCCCCCAAAATGATAAAAAATTTTCTTGTGTCGTAACTAAGAAGTTCACTGGGAAGTGGTTCAGAAGTCAGTGTGGAATTTAGCGGAGGACTTTGTAGTGTGGTTGAAAGAACCCTGCTTGCCACCTCAGGAGATCCAGTCCTGGCTGTGATGCCGAGGGTGGACTTCGGAGCCCCCAATTCCTTAAAACGAAGGAGAGTTAGTTGGATTCAATGATATCCAATATCCCCAGTAGCTGTCATGTCCTAGAAGGTAAGCTCTACAAGGTCAGACTCACTGGCATGTAGTGGGTGCACAGGGAGTGTTGTGAAAGGAAGCAGTGCCCTCCAGACAGGGACCGCTACCAACCTATCTGCAGGTTGACTCCTTGCACTGAAGGACAGTGTGCACCATGGAACCATGGGCCCATTCAGGAAGAGAGTGCTAGAAAAGAGTTGTGGGATTTAGGTTTGTGTTAGGTAATTTGGGGGGGACTTAGGGAACTGGGAATTTGCTCTAGGTTGTCTGAAGGCAGAGGTCATTCTGTGATTGGGTTTCTCCTAAATCTTAGCTAGGAGGGAAGGCTGGAGAGGTTAGTGCTGTAGCTGGTAAAGAAGAGCAGTCATTCATAGTAACCACATTAGAGGGATATTTGGTCGTTTTTATGGCTGGACAATGATGTGTTTTTGCTGTGTTCAGATATGAGACCTCAGAGGGGTCTTGTTTTTATCATAATTCGTCATGGTGATAGAGTGGCCTTATCTGATGTTAATGTTTTGTACAATTGTTTATATTCCACTGGAAATTCCCAGTGCATCTCTGTGAGTAACCAGCTAGCTCCTAGCAACACTGGGGCCTGGCTAATACGGACCAGGCTAGATCCCAGGTATCAGGGACTGCTCTTCTCTTTCTCACAAGTAAGCTAGCCAACAAATAATCAGGGAGCCGTTTTACCCAGTGTGTGTATACATGCAATAATGTCTCCTTTTCCAAAAGTTCGATTGAAGCCTGTTTGATTCTCAACTCTATTACAAAATATACCATTAAGATGGGTGAAATTTTAAGTGTAGAAAACCAAAACAATTAAAACCATATACGTATCAAACCTCTCTGGAATGGTCATTCATTTCATTGTTTCTAAGTTAATTACTACTAGGAAATTTCATACGACTTGGTAGGTATTACAGAGATTATAAAGAGTATGTATAGCTGGTGGGAAATCAAATAATGACATTCCTCAAAAGGGCTCCACTGTTATATCAAAATTGTAAGTGACTTGTTCTTTTGACAGCACTGTCTCACGTCTAGGGATATATACTGTAGCTGTACCTGTACGTGTGTGAAATGACTCACGCACCAACTTATTCGTCACAGCACTGTCGATGACAGCACAGTGTTGTCAGCATTCTAAGTGCACAGCCCCCGAAGAGGACGGTTACGTAAACTGTGATAAATCCGCACAGTAAAGGACTGGGCAGCTATAAGCAAAAGAATGAGGAAGCCATCAATATACTGATGTGGAAAGATATCCAGCATATATTAAGTGAACTAATCAAGATAGAGAATAGTACTATCTTTTATAAAAATGAAAAACCAAAATAATACATATTCATGTTTATATATCAATAACACTACAAAAACACAAGAAACTAAGAAAATAATCATGTATAGAGGAACAGGGTGGGCACAGAATGTGGTGGGCAGGGTTTTGAAGAGGAGGAAAAGGAAACTTCTCATTATTTGCTTTTTTAAATATAATTTGGTGCTTGAATTATAAAAATATACTACCTCTTCCAAAAATTAAAATAACTTAGAGATATGATATAAAATATCTTTTTCCCACTCCATTTTATTCCCTAGAGGTAACCATTTTGATCAGTTTCTTACATAGACTGTATTATAGTTTCTTATCTAGAGTAGGCCACTATAGTAGCCAAGGATCTCCAGAGAAACAGAAATAGTAAGATGTGTGTGTGTGGAGAGAGAGGAGGAGAGGAGAGAGAGAGAGAGATTGATTGAACTTTGCTTTTAGGAAATGGCTTTCATGGTGTGGAGGCTGGCAGTTCCAAAATCTGAAGGGTAAGCTGACGGGCTGGATGCCCAGAGAAGAGTTGATTTTGCAGTCTCAAGAGTGAAGGCCAGCTACAGACAGGATGCTCTCTTGCTCGGGAGACTTCAGTTCTTCTCTTAAGGCCTTCAGCTGATTGAGTGATGCCCACTGCAATAATGAAGATAATTTGCGTTGCTGAAATCTACTAATTTAAATGTTAATTACATCAAAAAAACAAAAACAAAAAAAAAAAAACCCCTTTACTGCAACATCTATGCTAGCATTTGACCATAAACTGGCCAAGGCCAAACCAAGCTGACATATAAAATTAGCCATCGCTTTCGTGTACAGTTATAATATGCATCTGTATCTGTTTGTTATTTTTGCGTAGAAATGGTTGCACATCATACACACTGATATACAGTGTGAGAACTTTGCAAATTTTGAAGGAATAGGAGAAATCTCCAAGTATGCCTTTACAGAATATATACGAAAATTGGCAACTTTGTGTTATAGAAGAAGTACATGATTAACAGACAAAGGGAAACACAGCTTAGAAACACACTGATAGTAGTTAAGGTTTACATTGTATCAAGCCTCCTGCAAATTGAAAAGGAAAACATTGATTCCACACTCACAAAGAGCCAGCCTGTGAGGGGAAAGCTGCAGCCAGTCAGGAAGAAACCATTCGGAAAACGTCCGTCTCACTAACACTCACAGAAATGCAAAGTGAGTCAGATAAAATTGACGTGTATATTAAATTCATTTTTTTAAAGGACAGGCAACGTTGTTATGAAACTTGGAGGCAGCGGCAATGCTGGTGCTAAAGTAGTCAGCCTTTCCAAGGCAGTTTGGCGAGATGAATCACACGCTGTAAAATCATGCCCTTTGGCCCAGTAATCCCTTTTCTGTTAACTAACTTTGAGGAAATGATTTAAAAGATGGTAAAAGGCATAGATCATGAGAATGTTCATTTTGTACAAAGATAGAGAATCAGCTAAATATCCTGAAAACATAAGAATACAGGCTAGTTATGGTTTACTACTTTCATGAAATGTAGCCATTAAACATCAATACAGAGACTTGCAACATAGCATATGTGCATTATATCATGTGATATATAACAAATAATTATGTCTTGACCTTGAGTACAATGACCTTGATTGCCATGACTAGAACACTGCATGTGTGGACCAGGGCAGACAGGAATGTGGAAACCTAAACACAGGTTGAGCCATTAGAACATCAGAATTGTGTGTGACATTTTTTTATTTTGTTTCAGCCCTATTAATATATGTCTTCATTCATTTGTGCTGCTGTAGCAAAATACCATGTACTGGGGGGCCTATCAACCACAAAAATGTACTCCTCCCAGCTGTAAAGGCGGAGGTGTCCTCAAGATCCAGGTGCTGGCAGACCTGTTTTCCGGCGAGGGCGCTCTTCCTGGTGGGCAGATCTTTTCACCGCGTCTTCGTGTGTGAAAGGGAGCCAGCTGACTCCCTGGAGTCTCTTTCAAAAGGGCACTGACCCCCATCATAAGGGCACTGTCCTCAAGACTTAAGCACCTTCCAAAGGTCCTACCTCCAGATATCCAGATACAGCCACACTGGGGATTAGGTTTCAAGCAGTGAATTTTGGGGTGACACAAACATCAAGCTAGGGCACTATTGTTATTGTATAATATTCTTATGTAACAGTGATTCAACATTGTCTCAAACTGGCATGATCGTTTTCCAGTGAGAAAAGACTTTAAGAATCTTTTGATCCTACTTATCATCCACTCCCATCCCTGGATGGTCGCAGGTGTGTAATCTAAAGTCAGAGAGTTTGTGACTCACGTACCTGGGGGGGATATTGCAGGTGTTGGGTTGAGAGCTATCATTTTCTGCTTGGAAACTGGCCATCTCTCTATTGATGACCCCTGGGGAGATGCGTCAGAACCTTTAGATGTTAAATCTGTATAAGAAGAACAGAGAAATTGGAAGGAAACTACATTCCCATGTCAATGTACTTAGCTCTGTTTCTAATATTAAACAATAGCTAGTGTTGCTCACTTTGTAGTTACTAAAGGTGTTTCATTAAAATTATAATAGTGCTCCATTCTACAAAAAGACCTACTAGAATGTTGTTTATCTTTGTTCCCATCTTAAGCCTCAGGTTAATTTTTCCCATGAATATAAGTATACAATAAATGAAGACCCAATGAGGAAAACATTGTCTATTTTGTTGTGTTTTTCAGTTTTATGTCCCATCACTTGATCTTTTTTTCAGATTGAAATACAGTTTCTCAGGGTCTCTGGCCTTCTGCTTTCATTTGTTCACTTATTCTCCCCAAGTTTGGAATGTTCTAGTAGAGGTCATCTTCGCAGTGAGAAATTTCCCAGTTAGCGAAATGGATTTGCCGAGCAGGAAAAAGATGGTCGGACGTGCCTGAGTCCCTGCTAGTGCCTGCCAGGATCTGATGCTAATTGCTCTGATGAACATATGTTTCAGGGTGGATCACTTGTACACATTCTTCGTTCAGTGGTCTCCCGACGTCTACGGGAAAGACGCCAAAGAACAAGGCTTTGTGGTGGTGGAAAAGGAAGAACTGAATATGATCGACAACTTCTTCAGTGAGCCGACCACCAAGAGCTGGGAGGTGAGCACTGGAATGGGGGCTAGAGTGTTGTGGTCCTTAAACCACAGTATTCAGTCAGAATGTTCTTGTGTCCAGACTCCAAGAGCTTTTGGGCTTACAAGAAGGTAGGTTCCCTGTGCACCTTTGAAGTTACAGTCTGACACAATCTTACTCTTGTTTGAAGCTGGCTCTGTGTGTCAGACAGGCTATCCCACCACCGCTGCCACCAGGTCATTTCACTCCCCTTTTTAAAAACTGCTACTGTGTCCCTTTTATGTAAAGCAAGAAGTTAAAGCTCCTTAATTTGCCCTGAAAAGCCCTTCATAGTTGGGGTTTTTTTTTTTTTTTGAGCACTTACCAAACCCTTCCCATGTTTGGGGCACAGGGATGAGGTAAGTAGAAGTTAGCATTAAGGAGTATAGATGAATCATGACTTTATGAGATGATTGCTATCATAGATGAAGTGCCAGGCGCTACAAGAAGCTGTAGCCAGTCATCCGAATGGAGCAGGGGAGCCACTCAGGAGAAGTGGTCTGGGCGGAGGTCAGCAGTGGGGATCAGGCAGCTGTGGTGGGAGCGAGACACAGAGCACCTTCTGGCCAGAACGAAAAGTCTGCCAAGAAATGACTCAGGGGGAAATAGAGAGTATGAGGCATGTTTCTTTTCATTTATTTTTTAATCCTCACCCGAGGACATGTTTACTGACCTTAGACAGGAAGGGGGAGAGAGAGAAACATTGATTGGTTGCCTCCCATATGCACCACCAACCTAGGCATGTGTCTGGATCAGAATCGAACCCACCTTTTGGTGTACAGGGCGATGCCTCAACCGACTGAGCCACCCGGCCAGGGCGCATGGAACATTTGGTGAACCAACAAAAACGTGTGTGGCTGGAGCATAGAGTGCAAAGCTGAGGAAATAGCAGGAAATGAAACTGGAGAAGCAGTGCGGACAAAT
The DNA here is from genome assembly GCF_014824575.4 of Sturnira hondurensis. Taxonomy (NCBI): domain Eukaryota; kingdom Metazoa; phylum Chordata; class Mammalia; order Chiroptera; family Phyllostomidae; genus Sturnira; species Sturnira hondurensis. The sequence continues at coordinate 11,468,490 of NW_028077105.1, read as the reverse complement.
GATGAAGGATCTATGTACCAAGTGCAGGAGAGTTTTTCGTTCTTTTCCCAGGGGCAGTAGGAAGGCATGGAGCTGTTTTGAGCCTGGAGAAGTATACACAGATGTGCATGGTGGGAGAGCGCTCCCTGGCTGCCAGAAATACAGTAGATTGGAGAGAATAACACTTGAGCTTGAAGACCCATTGGGAGGCTCTTGCAGTAATCACGTTGAGAGAGAATGATTGTTGCAATAGTGGCGAGGAAAGGAAAAAAATCGAGTGCTTTTGAAAGAGAAAAGGTAAAATACACAGGACTTTGTGAGTAATTGATGACATGTGCAAAGTACAGAAGATGTCAAGATTGATCTCTTAGTTTTTAGAGTGGGAACTGAAGGAGTAGTGGGATAGTGAGGTAAGGCCCACAGCAGGAGGATGAGATGGAATAGAAAACACTCCCGTATTCTGATTTTAATCTACATTTGAGGGACCTGTGGATTGTCCAAAAGATAACTGAGTATAAAAGTTAGGAAAAGGGTCTAAATATATACTTTGGGGAATCATTAGCAGAATGGAAGTTTTGTGAGTAGATGAGGTCATCCCAGGAGAGTGTGGTGGTGGGTAGGGAGCAGGGCTCAGAACAGAACCATTAAGGATAGGTTCCGGCATTAAAGGGCCAAAGACAGTAGTGCCCACAAAGACAGTAGTAGTGAGAAGGAGCAGCCAGGGAAGGGGGAGGGAAAGATGGAAAGGCATGTCTTAGAAGCCAGGGGAAGAGAATGTTTCAAAAGGCAGGAAATTGGTCAAAAATGACTAATGCTGTTGTAGAGGAGTCAAAAAAAAAAAAAAAAAAGAACTGAGCGATATCTTGGATTTAAAACCAGGAGTTAGTTGGTGACTGTGACAAAAGCAGTTTCATTGACCTGGTAGGTCCAGTGGTTCGAAGAATGAGTGGGTGATGGGGGATCAGTAGTAAATGGGGTCAAACAACTCAGATTTGGCTTTGGAAGATGAAATTGAGGCAAACTGTTAAGCTAGAAGAGGAGGTGTGGTTGAAGAAGGGTTTTCCCTCTTGTTAGAGAGACTTTAACCTTTTTGAGGAGGTCGGTGAGATGGTGGTATGGAAGATAAGGGAAGGAGAGAATATCAGGAGAGGGGATTCCTGAATGTCCGCAAGGGATATGGGGATAGGCTTGACCTTAGATTGGTGGTCAGACAGTAGAAAAGAGTAGGATATTTGCAAGTAAAATATAGATTAGGTGGTAGTCAATTGTGAATGGTTCCTTTGAAGCAGAAGGAGGGGGCATCTCCTAGGAGTGAAAGAGGAGTAGGAGGAGTAGCTGAAATGCCAGCACATTCTTTTCTACTTAAGACAACAATTCAAAACATACTGCTCGGCAGAAGGCAGATCTCTAAGGATTCATGGGCACCTAATTAGCAGTCAGGGACCCCAACATACCTTCACGAAAGGCTCTTGGTTAGGTCTGGCACAATAGAGAATCTGGATGTCCAAGGGCAATCTTCGGACTCTCATGGTGATCCAGTGAGAACTGCCTGCTGGCTTTCTAATGAAGAAGAGGTTAGAAAGGACTCTCATGGTGAGGACTCCATATTATGGAGAAGGTGGGAAATGGCAACTCTGGAGATTCGGGAAAATGCTAAGGAACTGTATGAAGGCCCCTTGGAGTGTGCACCATAAACTGATAAGGGCACCAGGCCACAGTGATGGGTGCTGTTCGCCAGAATCATCAAGTGGTCAGTCAGATTCTTCCAGGCCCGGGACCTTGCAGGATTGGAATGACCATAGGGGATGAGGCTGGCGGCCCCTGAGCTCTGATCCCTTCTGGAATGCCAAGTTCTTTCATACATGTATTTGCTGTCACACTTCCCCTTCTCATTCACTCCCTTCAAGGTCCAGCCCGTTTGTCACTTCTGGGATGCTTTCTGGACTAGTTACTCCTTCTGTCCTCCTAAGCCCGTTGTTCATGACTGTAGTGTATTGCCCGGCAGTTTTCTTGTTTATGTGTTTTTTCCCCCATAGCTCATAAACTCCTCCTTTGGACCATCGTTTGAAGCTATTAAAGCCTATTAAGCTCTCCATCCCTTGGCTTTGTGTATCAATTCTGTTCGGGGTTTTTTGTTTATTTCCCTTCTGCCTCTCACCAGGCTTTCTGAGTTTATAGTGCTTGTCCCTAGAAATTTTACCTGGGTTCTTCTCTTCTCCTCTGTTACTCTCCTGGGATGAGTTCATCAACTTGTGTTCTGTGCTGTTACTCCGGCCTCTGCCCTCTCCCACACACCTCTTTCTCCCAAGCAGCTCCTCTAGAGCTCGTAATTGCCCCATAGGCACTGCCTGAGGCCTACCCCAGGCAGGGATGGTGTGACATTGGCATTCTGGCCAAGGCACCCAAGAGTGTGAAGCCTTGTCCTCACCAAATCATCTCTGCCCGAGAGGCCCCCGTGAGGCCCCCGTGAGGTATGTGCACAGAGGAAGCCAAGTCGGAAAGTGTGTGTCTTCTTACTGAGGCTGTGGTCTCGTGCCCCATGTGGAGTTCCAGAAAGAAGGTTTAGATTGTCCTCGGGGCTTAATCCCTTCCTCACTAGGCCTGAATATTTTGAACCAAAACCCTTTCCTTAAGGCCTGTTGTGCCTCACTTCCAACCTTGAATCTCAGCTCTTGACAACTCCAGTGAGAGAGGAGGCCACACCTACCAGTACCAGAGGAAAAGGAGCTACACAGGTATTCAGAGAAAGGTCTGCTTCAGCTCTGAGGCCCAAGGGAGTGGGCTTGGGCAGTCTGCCCCAGGCCTTCTCAGTTTGAGCCACTGTGAAGAATGAAAGAGGGTAATCCCTCTGAACCTGCAGTGAAAGAGGAAGAAAATTGTTGGCCTGTTCCAGGCGCTGAATGCTCATGCTGAAAGGCATACGTGGGAAGAAAAGGTACCTGGAGAGAAAGGTGGCTGGACTGATCAGGTCACCTTATCCCTATTTTCTTGCCACAAGGACAGAGTTCAGAAGTACGATTTGAACAACGCTGCCAATTTCCCTCCCATGCAGGAGCCACTCTGCTTACTAGCGTTCCCATAGAGCTGAGCCTTTCTCCCCTCTGTGGGTGGGGAGGAGGAACTTTCCTTCCCCTAGAAGCTATGGGGTCTGATCCTCAGCATGCCCCGAGCAGCATCTTTCTCCCAAACTTGCCTCTCCTCATATATTACCATCTCAATTGGTGGTGCTGTAACCAAGCAGTTGGGGGGCCCATTCGCGTGGTGCCTTGGTGCATGACCCAATAATCAGTATGGGAAGGAACAGGCCTTTATTTACAATATTCCAACCTTGGGGCTGCTCAGAACACTTATGCTCAGAGCCCTCCTTTCCCATGAGGCCCAGCACTTCCCTTGTTCCCCAAAAGGCTATAAGCCAGAAGCAAAACCCAATACAGTTCCCCATATTCTTATCTTCGGCCAACTGCACAAATGGTTCTTCAGTCCCTCTGGAAGGGACTGAAGTCGCCATCCTCACGCAGTAGCTGTCTCCTTCAGGATCTGGGGTACATAGTCATCAGCTTCTGTGTAACAGTCCAGGAGTACATGTGCCATGGAGCACTGGATCATAGTCAAGTCCAGGGAAGACATAAGTCTCAAGTATCCAGATAAAGTCCGGGTTAGCAAGGCAGCAGGTCAGCATCTTGTAAGAGAGGGTCTTCGGAGTCAGCTAGGGTGGTCACGATCAGGGCAGCAACGTGTCTCCCTCCTTACTGCACCAAGCCACACGGCCAGATCATCTACGCAGTAGCCTGCTTAGTTCTCCCTCTGGTGCCTCTACTTACCCCCAGGCCAGGCCGCAAGGCAGAATATCTCCAGGCTCTCTCCCTGGCCCTTTGTTTAAATTCTGAAAGTCACACCTTTTCACCCAGGGCAGTAGCACAAGCTATGATCATAGCTATGAAACTAGCTACCAGCTTGCCATAGGTATGCAAAGTATCTTCATCTATATTGTCTGCTTCCAGGGCCTGTGGGGGTTTTTCCCATATTCTAGGGCATCTCTTGTCCTGTACTCCGTTACAGTGATCCAGGCCAGAAACACTCGCAGATTCTTCTTCATCTCCATACCTAGTCATTCATCTGCAGGCTGGATCTTATGGATTCTGTTCTTAAATGTGCAGGGTCCTCAGCTCCCCTGACCACTGCTGCCCCACAGCCTGTCTGTGCCCTCCCCTGGGACTTCCAAAGAAACTCCAGTCCCAACCCACCCACTGGTTCACCCTCCATATGCAAGCTCATTAAATATGCTTTATTTCCTAATTTTATCAAAACAATACCTGCTTATTTTAGGAAATTATAAAACAGAAAGATGCAGAAAATTTAAAAATAATGTCTACACACAGGATACTTTTGTACATTTCCTTTGATTCCTTTTTTAATTCCATTTTAGGGTATTTTCTGGGGGATGAGGTTGGAGTTGTCTTGCTTTTCTTTTTTTTTTTTTTGTGAAATGGGATCAAGCTCTTTATATAGGTTTGTATCTGGTTTTTCTCACCTGAAATATTGTGATAATTGTCATATTAAAGATATTTAAGCTGCATTTTTAATGGTTGCATAATATATCTCAATCAAGATTTATTTAACAATTCCCAACTTTCAGGAATCTTTGTGTTGGTTCAGGGTTTTCACAAGGATGAGATAATCTTCAACTTGTAGTTTCTGGGAAGTGAAATTACTTGGTATAAGGGTGCTGAGTTTGTATGCAGTGCCCACTTGTCAGCAATGGGAGGGAAACCCCCCGTGTCTCTGCCAGGAGAAAATATTATTACTGTGATGCCTTTGTAAAAGTTTTTGCTCATTTGTAAGTTGAGAAATGATACATTTTAATTTTTGTGTCCTTGATTAGGGTTAAGGATAGAATGAATATTTTGTGTATGTCACCATATCTTATCATGTATAATCTGGTTGTTTTGCCCAGAAAATGAGTGTGATGCCCACTCATTTTCTTTGCCCATTTTCCTAAAGGAACCTTAATAATTCCATCATGCTGTTTGAGCTCATTAGGATTAAAGATATTTCTTTGTATCCTACATTTTTGACAGATATTTTCCAAGTTTATTATCTTCTCTTACTTTTATTTATGTTTTTGTTAATGGGTTTTTTGCTTGTCGTGCTTTTATGTATAGTTGGCCCTGTGCAATCAGTTTAAACTCTCCTCATTCTACAGTTGACTAACTGATATATGATAGATAATATTTTATCTGCCATTTTTTTCAGCACTGTTTAATGATCTGTGATGTTTTCTTCATCATGTTTAAAAATCTTGCATATATTCTGTGCTGTTTATAAATACTTGATCAAGCAGGCGATCACAGGTGCGGTCTCTGCTTAGAACACTCACTGGTTCTCTGTTGCCCACAACCATCATTACCCACCTGGCCAATCATCCAAACTACCACTTGGCAAATTATTATTTTTTTAACTGAATCCTGGCCCCTCACCACTAGGGACATTAATTCAATGGGTCTGGGGGAGGAATGTTGGAATCTGTATTTTGGGGCAAAGGAAGGGGAGAGAGAGAGAAATATCAATGTATGGTTGCCTCTCGTGTGTCCCCTGCCGGGAACTGGCCTGCAACCCAGGCATGTGCCCTGACTGGGAATCGAACCACGATTGGTTTGCAGGCCTGTGCTCAAGCCACTAAGCTACACTAGCCAGGGCTTGTAAATCGTTGTTTTTGAGTGATACTCTAATGTTTATATTTCACTTGGACTTTACTGTTTCAGGGAAATATGAAGGACTTCAGGGTCCATTTCTCAATCTTAGAAACTTTCAGCTTAAGGGAAACATTTTATAAGTTTGTAGAAGTTAATATTTTTCATAGATACAGCAGTGATACCTGAACCCAAGTCACACCAGACTTTGGGTGATAGAAGCTGCACAGTAATTATATGGATCTGAGAAAACTGAACATACCTCATGGCTGTGATTGAGGGCAGATTCTGTATTTTTAAAAGCTCTTAGATGATTTTGAAAAACAGACAGGTTTCAGAAACACTGTCCAATAAGTTCTAAGCCCCTCCACAGCACCACAATTTTTCTTTTTCTTCTTCTCCCTCCCCAGCCTCCTCTCTACTTCCCTTGCTCTCTATTCTCAAGCCATAGTGAACAAAAAACACAGCTGTGTGTTCCTGCTGTTCCCTTTACCTGGACACCTCCCCATGCCCCACCCTTTTCTCTCAAACTGGGTAAGCAATCTCGGAACTCTCTAGGTGGCCCCAACTTCCTTTGAGCTACTATTAGCATTTGTATCACATGGAAGGGCATTCATTTATTTATAAATGTCTCTCTACTGCCTCCTCACCCCCCAAACTACAGACTTTTGTGTCCCTGTGTCTGGCAAAGGGACACCACCATCATATAGAAAGCATGCAGTAAATATGAGCTCCCTTCTTTTGCTTAGCATAATAGACTCCAGATCCATCCATGCTGTCACAAATGGTAAGAGTTCCTTCTTTTTTTTTTTACAGCTGCATAGTTTTCCATTGTGTGAATGTACACATCTTTTTAAGCAAAAAAGCCAGTCAGAGAAAGATAGATACCATATGAACTCAGTCATATGTGAAAACTAATGAATAAAATAAACTCACAAACAAAATAAAACCAGGGATATGGACACATGGAACAGACTGACAGATCTCAGAGCAGGTGGGGGCCTGGCAGAAATCAACCAAGAATTTCCATGCATAATGCATGGCTCACAGACACCGACAACAATGTGCTGAAAGCTGGGGGTAGGGCACTGCCGTGTGGAGGAAGTCAAGGGGGGGCGGGGAATGGGGGACATCTGTAATAGTGTCAACAATAAGAAAAAACGTTAGCTGTCAGGAAGTGCCAGGTACTTAAAGGAACGTCATCTCCCGGCACAGAATGCTAGTGATTCTGCCCCAGGTTGTGTCTAGGCTCTCCACTAAGGATGAGCTCTGGCCAACCTGGGACTGGTCCCAGGGTATCCAGGGCCCTCCAGGGTCTCCCCAGATGGGCTGTGCCAGAGCGCTCCCGTCCCCTCAGCAGGACCAGAGGCCATTGTGCATCTGGAAAAGTCACAGAAAGATCACTGAAAAGTGATCCACCGTGTTCTGCATTTCTTTCCATCCCCCGACATTGGATCTGGGGCGTGGAGCCCGGCTCGTCATGCTTCTCAGCCTTAAGATTAATATCCTGAGTTTGTGGGAAACGCAGAATGCCATGTATGGATGATGTATTACAGAACTGTACACTTATAACCTGCAGAATTTTATTAACCGATGTCACCCCAATAAAATTAATGAAAAATTTTAAAAGATTAATATCCTAAAAAGTATAAAGGGTTACCTTTCTTTTTTTTTCCTTTGCCAGCTGTTTTGAAAAACTCACTCTGAAATGACATTTTTCCTGCCTCATATAAACCAGATGTTTTCACATTCTTTTCAGTGGCTCCCACTTAATGAACATGACATGATATTGAAGTGAAATGCCATTGTTCTAAGTACAATGAACCTCGGGTAAAGTCTTCTTTTCATCCTTCCCACGGGATTCAAACTGATGTGAGGGAAATTACATAAAATTTAAAATGGAGGTTTAGCTTTAGAGAAGGTGCTGAAAAAAAAAAAACCCGCGGGAAAGTCAAGGTTAGAAAAGCTAGCTTAGCGGGAGGACAGTTAAGAAAAGGGAAAAAGAAAAAAACAATGGGATTTGTTGTACTGTTAGGAAACCACCGTTTCAAAGGTGAAGTGTCGTTTTACAGCCTCACAGCTATGCCTGGCAGGAAGTTTGTGTTTGCTCTAAATCCTAATTTGGGTGTGTTCCTGTAGAAATGTTGAACCTTCTCCTAAGGGAAACAGAAACTCAACCATGCAGGAAACTAGACACTGCAGAAACGGTTGTAGCGCAGCGTGGTTACAAGTAACAGTGTGTGGAGGCAGAGAGAGGAAAAAACCTCTTCCTCATTAGAAAGCCAGCAGGCAGCTCTCACCGGATCACCATGAGAGTCCGAAGATTGCCCTTGGACATCCAGATTCTCTATTGTGCCAGACCTAACCAAGAGCCTTTTGTGAAGGTATGTTGGGGTCCCTGACTGCTAATTAGGTGCCCATGAATCCTTAGAGATCTGCCTTCTGCCGCGCAGTATGTTTTGAATTGTTGTCTTAATTAGAAAAGAATGTGCTGGCATTTCAACCAGAGCAGGTATTCTGTTTGTTTGAAGGTGGGTATGGTGTGGTTTGCCCCCATCTTTGGAGTCAAAAAATCCATACTTGATTTTTTTTTCTTTCCACAGCCTCATTTTGAACCTCTGTTCAATGTAGAGTTCACTAAATAAATAAATAAATAAATAAATAAATAAATGTGCTTTATTTGATACATCGAAAATGCTGGATATGTGATTCTTTGGTAGTGTTTTCTTTAAGAATTTCCCCTGGAGAAGATGGTAAAAGATATAAGCTAATTTCCCTCCCTATAAATCTGACAGCAGGCGCTTTATACGTATGACCATGTATTGGGGAATGGAGTTGTACATTATCTGACAACTTTTACTAGACAGAACTTAAATGTTTTTTTCTCTATAATGCAGAAGTCATTAATACTGGTATACAGGAATCTTAGTGAATTAGTCACTTTAATATATTTTCAATTTCAAAATAATTCAATGATTTATCCATACTTTCGGAGGGGCAAACAAATGGACTCTTAAAGGGAAATTTACTTTGGTAGTTCATAAGCTTAGTTACAGTGAAATAATTAATGTTGTGTACAACATCATATTTCTCAGTTTTGAAGGAAAGTCCACTTTGGTAGTTTCTGAACTGTACGTAAAGAATCACGACCCAACTGTAATTTAAGCTACATCTGTGTTTCTTTGGATTGTTGCTCTGGTAGCTGTTACCAGTCGTCATCTCTATCAGGGTTGGTTGCTATGTGCACAATCTTAAGAGAAAACATTGAGTCTTAAAAAAACTACTTTATCTTTCCAATATCCCTATTTATAGAAAACTTACTCATAGGACAATCTCTGATTAGGCCCTTAACAATTCAGAGTTAGTTGCACCCTACAGGAGAATAGGGGCATTTCAAAGTGGTCTGTGGAGTTATATACAGTTCTTGCTCCAGGACTGAGCAGTCGACAGCAATAGTAGAGGGAAAAATTAAGACTTTAATTGGTACATATTAAGTGCCTAAGCTGTCATGTGTTAAATTCTGCATTGGTTGTGAAACTGAAAAATTTGCCATTTCCCAAAGTCCCAGGTCAATTTATGTCCTGGCACTAAAATGCCACCTGTTTCGGGAAAAGCAGGGGCCTTGTGGGGCGGGTTTGGCTTATTTGTTTTCTGCGTTTCAGATCATCACCGTCGAGGAGGCAAAGCGCAGGAAGAGCACGTGCAGCTACTATGAAGAGGAGGACGAGACAGCCTTGCCGACCCTGCAGCCCCAGAGCGCACTCCTGGAGAACATGCACATCGAGCAGGTGGTCCTCCCAGGGACTTAGCATGGGGGTCTTCCAGCCTTAAAAAGCACTTCCCAACCCTGACCGCATTTGCTCATTTCATTCCGGGTGAAGGGTTTCAAAGGAAGATCACCCACAGCCTAGCCAAGGCCAGGTCCCTTTCTCCGCCTCCGAGAGGTAAGGCAGCACGCCCCGCTGCCTTCTCAGGAGTGTGCATCGCACATGACCAGACAGGACGTCTGCCCCCAGGCCTGAACGAAAAGCCATTTCTGGTTTTCAAAACAATTTGTAAAGGCTCCTACCACAGTCCTGGTGCACTTAGGATCCACATGTATCCTGGTGACTACTGCCCAGTTCCAGCGTTTTCCATTTACTAGGCTCAACAAAAATCACATGGCAAATACACTTTATTTGCTTCATGAAAACTACCAACCTGTAGGATTTTCCTTTTTCTGTAGTTTCCATCGTGTCCTGTATATTTCCTGAAAGTGTGTTACTTCTGTTTTACGAAATATAGAACGTGCTCACATTTGACACTCGGTTAGGAATCTCTTCCACTTCCCCCTCAGCCAACTTAGATCTGAATTGCAGTGACCTAAATTAGTGAATCATCAAGTTCAACTCCCTCAGTTTGAAAACGAGCCAACAAAGGCCCGGGAAAGCTAAGAGATTTAACCAGGCAGTTGCAGAAATGGGGTCTAGTCTAACACTAGATTCTGAAGACTTCGGGACTTCACAGCCTCCTCTGTTAGTATTTTTGAAGAGATGCATTATTGGTATTCATAACAGTGAAGTTTAAGCTAAATATTTTTTTAAGATTTTATTTTCAGAGAGAGGGGAAGGGAGGGAGAAAGAGGGAGAGAGCTGTCAATGTGTGGTTGCCTCTCACATACCCCCTACTAGGAACGTGTCCCTGCAACCCAGACATGTGCCCCGACTGGGAAATGAACTGGCAACCCTTTGATTCACAGGCTGGTGCTCAGTCCACTGAGCCCCACCAGCCAGGGCTAAGGTAAATATGAATGTAGTGAAAGATTCGGTTGCAACGTGGACAGGCTGTATCTGACTACTTGCGTAAAACACTTTGTGTTCTCATGGTCACCTCTGTGGAAAGCTGCAGCTGTCAGTAGTAGCTCTGAGCCTTGGAGGGTTTAGAAAGAACAACTGAAGAAACGTGCTGTTTGGTGAAAGCCAGGTTGAAGTGCAAGACAGAGAGAATACATCTAACTCATACTTCTTTATCAGGCTAGGTGCTATATGTCCCAATGTCTAATGGCATAGGGAACCCACAGTCAGGCCCCTGAGGTAAAAGCATGCTCTGGGCAGCACTCTGCTAAGGTAAACCCCACCGAGGAATGACTTTCCCTTCTCTTTCTTGGTTTAGAGTGGCAAAAACTTGCCAGAGTAAAGGGGGATGATGTGTAAATTCATGTGGTTTTAAGTTTGACCCATAGGCACATAGTACTGCATGTTCATGAGTGATTTGTGAGTGAACTGTTTATATTCATGTCCATCTCTGGATTCACAGCTGGCCCGACGCCTTCCAGCAAGGGTGCAAGGGTATCCATGGAGACTCGCATACAGCACATTGGAGCATGGGACCAGCTTAAAAACTCTCTATCGGAAATCAGCATCGCTGGATAGCCCTGTCCTATTGGTCATCAAAGACATGGATAATCAGGTGAGGCTTGTTCCTCTCTTAGAAAATGTTTTTTTAATGAGGGTTTTATGGAGCTTCTCAAACATACACAACATTAGACAGACAAATACAACAAACACCACAACTGAGCAGGATTTTGCCCCATAAGCTTCATCTGCCTTTTCTTCGTCAGTTTTTCTTTGCTAAAGTATTTTGAAGTAAATCCCAATTACTGTCACACTTCACACCGCATCTCTAAAAAAGAATATGGAGCATATTTTCAAATAGAGTCACATTTTAGGGTGGTTTTTGTTGTTGTTGTTGTACTTACCGTGAAGTAGAGAGCTATAATGATGTTCTACAACGTGAAGCTGGAGAAGTTGGAGAAAAGTCAAGTCTGGGTTTGGAGCCGATCGCAGAAAGAAATTCCAGTGCCGCACCAGAACTCTCTCTAGAGAGCTGAAGCGGGGCCCTCAAACCTCGCCCGCGTGGTTGCTGAGACGGAGAGCCAGTCGAGGCCTGATGGTGATGAAACCACAGGGAGGGTGCTCTGTACCGGGGCTCATGGCACTTTCACCTCTGTTGCAGTCGGTCTTGCAGGCACTGATGAAATCTCGGTATTTCCCCCCTTCGTCCCCACACTAGTACTTCCCACCTCAGGCAGCGTGGCGTGCACGTAGAACCTTCCCTGGATTCTTTTGTATACCACCCAGCCAGGCTCCTGCTTCACAGAAGAAAGGCATCTTTCAAGTCTGTTCTTTCTTTATTTCTGTTTTGTCTGTGTATGTCAAGAAAAAATTCCTTTAGTTGTTCAGGCTGTGGATGCCATTCTTTTCTCTTTCTGGTATTGAAGCAGTTTTTACTCAACAACCATTCATTCATTCATTCATTCATTCATAAAATATATAATGAGTGCCTGTTACATGAGGGGCACTATTAAGCATTGAGAAGCTTTCTGTGAAGCCATGTGATTGGGATCATTTTAAGGGAAATAGTTCTTTGCTGTCATGAATTGCCTTGGGAACAATTAGCAGAGAAACGGGGCACCGAGGCACCTTCCTCAACCGTGTTTTTTTTCCTGGGCTTTATTGCAGCCTAAGAGTTGCGTGTAGTTTAGCTGTTATTGTTACCAGTATTATTTCTTGATGGATGACATTTCATCATGATCCCGCTGAATAGTGGGCAGAGTCAAGTTTAACATGACAAGTCATAATAACAGAGGTTTATAGTTGAATTACTCAGGGGCTGAGTGGGATGTGTGAGAAGCTGGGTGTGATGGTTTCAGTGAGTGAGGGCTAGAGGGTGTTAGACCACACGCACAAACCCTCACCAGAGGACAACAGACGTGTCGGGGGAAGTGCTGGCTGCGCAGGCAGGTATTGGTGAAGCACAGTGGCACCTGCAGGCCACACTGCCACGGGTGGGTCGCCAAACTTGGGGCCTTCAAGTGCCTTGCATTGTTTGAAGAACCCTGCACTCTAGCTGTCTTACCCCATCCCGTCCACCCCCAATGCAAGAATGTGGACTTGCTGTGTTTCAGAGCATATGGTAGAGCAAAATGTATAAATTTACCTGGAAATATATAAAATTTCAATGCAAAAATGTCACGTACACAAAATGGCAGCAATAAGGAGCTCTGCCAGTTCAGTCCCCAGTGAAAAAACCATGCTGGTGGGAATTACAAAAATAATAATCAAAGCCTCTGGAAACTGGCCTATGGGCATACAAGTGAAGCAACATTTATTCAAGAAAATACAATAAATCTCAGTAATAACAGTGAGAATCTGTGGTGCTTGAAGCTCAGCCTGTGCCCTCCACTCAACCCCCAGTTCAGACTGACAGATGCTTCACTCTGGGTCTGTGCTGACCAGGAGATGGGGCCCCCTCTGCCCCAGCTCCCAGGCAAGGCCCCCAGCACTTCTCATGCCTGCCTGAGACGACTGTTTCTGAGGCTAAATTCCATGCGGGTGTGGTCTAGAGGCAAAGGGTTCTCTTCCTGCACCCCACCCTTACAGGGCAGGTGCTGTATATCAGTCATGGCAGGCAGAGAATACAGGGTCTCTGCTGCCCTGGTCCCAGCCTGTGGGACAGAGTTCCACATGACGTGAGGTGAGCAAGGATCAGCCTCTACCCTGCACAGCACCCTGCTCATAAAACAAGATTATTTGTCCAAGAGAAAGAAGCCACTGTCCCGCCCCTAGCACCAGAGCAGAATCCCTAGCTCTTAGCTCCAGCTCCCAGCTCCCAGCTCCCAGCTCCTAGCTCCTGGGGAAGACACAGACCGTGAAATGCAGCGCTCTGAAGCTCTGCTCAAAGGAACTGACTTTGTGTAGAAGATTATGGGGAAGTTCAAGCCAAAGGGCCTCTCGAAACAGTGCCGAACAATTATGAGAAGCCTGGTGGCTCCATAAAGGCAACAAGCTCAGCTGTAGACCACCCAGTGTACCAGAGAGAAGCAGGAAAGAGAGCCAAGGAGACCCTCCCTGCGGTCAGCACAGACTGACCGAAGGAGCTACACTTGCGAAGGAGCCTGCCTTTCATCCAGTCAGGCTGGAAGAGTCCACCACAAGGCATTGTGGGAAACAGCAGAACCACTACCATGCAATTAATAGTCTGATTTATACCAGCTTCATTCCAGTGAGGTACAGAAACATTAATCCTATATCGCTCTACTATATATCATTCTACTTTTCGTGGTAATCTGTTACATGTATTACATTGATGTAAACCCAACAATAAATTGTTATGATTACTACTTGATATAATTTTTTATCTACTAAAGAAGCTGAAAGAAGAAAGGAAAGCAAATACGCATTTATAGGGTTTTTCTTTTATATTAACCTTGCTTTATCACTTCTGGTTGTCTTCATTTATCCTCACGGGTTCCTTTGTTCTGTCATTGCCAAATATATTAAGTGTTTATATGTTATAAACCCAACAGTATTATTATAAGCATACTATTTCACAGAATTGCTTTCTAAAAAGTTCATAGGAAAAAATTAAAATGGGTGATTTCTTACATAACCACAATGCTATAAACCTAACAAAAATTAACAGTAATTCTCTAGTATTATCCAGTCCTCAGTCCTTAAACAGATTTCCATGATTGCTAAGAAAATTTTGTGAAGAAAAATATAATTATTTAGACAGTTGTGGAGGGTAAAAGATTCAGCATGGCTGTTCCTATTCATTGGTTAGAAGGGAACCCACTTTCTTCCATGTATGGTCATTACCCTTCTTCTTGCATTTTACCATGTACTGAAAAAAATAGATGCCTGTCTCACCTGTATTTTACCGGAAAATAACCAGAGGAAGGGAAATGGATTTTTGATGTGTTTGTTTTTGTTTATTCTTAGCAGCTCTGTGGTAAGACTTGGTAGCAGAAAGTCTAAAGAACGTTGGTTACAAAGGGTTTCTAGTCTTCTGCTCTACCTAATTTTTAGTATTTCAAAGAGCCAGTATTGAGTCAAACTGGTAAAGGAGAGGTTTGGCTATGATTGTAATTCAGTTAAAGTAATTTTGAAAAATAACAATGTTTTGCAGCCAACCTCCATTTAGAGCGGTGCTCTTCAGTAGGAATTTGGAACCTACGGGTTATCAGAATTACCTACGGACAGTTTCAGACTACATGTCCTCACTCTTGCCAGCCCTCACCCCCGCAAGTAGTGATCTGAATCTGAGCAGAAATACACAGGAAGTCAAGGCAGAGACATGCGTATTCTGAAAATGCTGCTTCTTCCAGCCCTCAACAAGAAAAAAATGGAAGAATCACTGATTCCAATGCATCTAAGTCACCTTTAAAGTCCATAGTACATGGAATTGGTTTTTTCTCAAAGCCCAATTTGAACAAGATATATTAGATCAGTCATGTTAGAGACACAGTTTTAATAAGCATATTGAGAAGTCACTTTTATAAAATAAAAGAGAGAAAAATGTATTTTCTCTGGGGAAATGCCTGGCTACAATTCCACTTATAAAACACAGAAGACGCATGACTTTGTTTTCTCAGCCACTCATTTCTGTGTACAAGATTCTTCTTGTCGTTTAATGTGCCCAATATGTCGTCTGCAGTCACTAAAGGAAATTTGACTCCCTAGTGGACTTTGGGAGTCTTTTAAAATTGAAACAATTGTTGGCCTTTGACAAATAAGTTCTCCGAGCTACTTGGATTTCAGTTAGAGCCTGGGACATTGGGGATGTATGGAGATATATATGCCTTCGCGGCTGGTCTTTGTTATTTATGAGCCCTGATTTAGTAATGAACTTTGCTGAAAGAGGTATAATGCAGTCTCAGGATTGTGTTAAAATATTGAAGAAAGTCTTTCTTTGGGAGATTCGGGTTTGAAAGCAGCTAACATGTATGTTCTCTTTTCACAGATTTTCGGAGCCTACGCCACCCACCCTTTCAAGTTCAGTGACCACTATTATGGCACAGGCGAGACTTTTCTGTACACGTTTAGCCCCAATTTCAAGGTACCTGGATGGGAGAGATACCCAATTTCCCCTGCCACAGGGTTGGGGGTGTGGGGGGCTGGAAGCAGGGGGCTGTCGTTGGAGCAACAGCTGCCTGACCCACTCGGCCCAGACCAGCACCTGATGACTGCAGCACACAGACTGCAGCACACAGACGGCGGGGGGCCCTTCGCAGGCCTCGGGGTCAGAGTCCCCTGGGCCCGAGAGATCTTTCTGACTCCTTAACCCCTTGAGAGAGTGTATCCTGCAGCGGGTGGTTACAGAGGGACTATTCTGACATTCCATTTCTGCTCATTCTCCAGATTGAAAGGTCTGTTCTGTCTTGTGTTTCTACCCTAAGGTCTTCAAGTGGAGTGGAGAAAACTCATACTTTATCAATGGAGACATAAGTTCTTTAGAACTCGGTGGTGGAGGGTAAGACTCCAGTTGTTATTGTTGGTGGTGGAGGGTAAGACTCTTGTTGTTGTTGTTAATTTACCACCAGACCTGAGTGGGTCTGTTTGGACCCAGATAACCAAAACCCTGGTGTCAGGTGATTTTAGCCAGTCCATCTACTTATATTAATGAGGACAGTGGCCTAATACATGGCACTAAGAGTCAGAGATACAATGATTTATGTGTCTAAATAAAGGACTACTACCACTTGTCTTTTAGGAAGGACAGCTCGTTTAAATGAAGTAAAGGAGATGCCCCCCTTATTTTACAAGCAGGTTAGGGTTTTTGTCTGTCTGTAGCATAAAGGAAAGAAGACTATAGTAAGGGGGGACAGAAAGTGTGCCACACGAGACTGAAATGTTTTCACTTTTTTCTTTAACCTCTTCAGGGGGCGCTTTGGTTTATGGCTAGACGCTGATTTATACCACGGACGAAGTAATTCCTGCAGCACTTTTAATAACGATATTCTTTCCAAAAAGGAAGACTTCATAGTTCAGGACCTCGAGGTATGGACATTCGAGTGACACTCAGGCTGCCTTAAAGTACAACGCTGAGAAGACTGAGTTTGCTCAGCCCCGCTAAAGCTGGCTGGAAGACCAGCGCCGCCTAGACTGCCTCATGCCCCCATGATGCTTCCTTCCTGCCGTCACCTCGGATCGCAGCCCCTTTGCAGAAAGGGCCTGCAGGGCCGGCGTCCGGGGCAGGCTCTGCCCAGAGAGGCCTGGCATCCCGGCGGTTGGAAGACTTTGTGCTCCTGCTTCCTTCAAGTCCATACAGTGAGGAATCAGAGTATTTATAGATGTATGAGTTGAATGCAACTTTTATTTTTGGTAACTGTGAAAAAAAAAGATACTGTGGAAATATATACATGCCTTGTGTATTTATCAACATAATTTTCATTACCAAAATGTACAGCATACTATTGTTTGCCATGGGAAAGGTGAGTCTCATTTAGAAAAATTGAAAGTGCACAGCACTTAAATGAGTATGTATAGGATTTTTTTTTTAAGTTTTATTTATTATTTCTAGTATATTGTTTGAAATGTGTTGCCAGGTTTTTTTTCTTTTAATGTGTCAAATCTTGAAAAAAAAAAAAAGAAATGTGCTATGTTTGGCAACAATTCTATTTGATTTATATAGTTTTATATTGAGCTTTCTTTTTGCCCTGATTGTTTAGGGTGATAGATCTTAAATAGCATATATATATATATATATATATGTGCTTAATTGTGAATTTTAAAACACTCATTACCAATGTTCATTGATTTGACTATTGTAGGCCAGCGCTCCGTTTAGTCATTGGAAAGGTACATTTTTAGTTACTTATTCTGAACCTAGTTGTATAAAGAAGCAAAAGCTATTTCTCAGTTATAATTTGATATTTACAGCAGTGGGCACCTTTATGAACCTAGACTACAGCAGACTCTGATTTTGAAAAGAAACTGTTTTGCTTCTTATAAAATCATTTGTCAGTAACAAAAACTTTATTTTCATAGTTTTTTTTTGCATAATTTTTACACTAACAAGCAGGCCTTTGTTTTTAAAGGGTCTGTTTTGTATCAAAGGAAAAATATAAAATTAGCCCAACCGCCTTGGTTTTCTCTTTTATTTGAGAAAAAAAAATGCAGAGACATGCATTCATACCAAACAAAAAGTAAAACCTATTTTTCAACATCAACCCATTTTCACACCATAAAACACTTATTAAAAATAATAATAAAACCTTATTAAAAAGTTGACCAATATTATTGATTGCCAGAGTATTCATTATGAAAGCCAAAGACTGCTAATGGAAAGAACTTTCAAATAATAGCCAAAGCTGAGAAGTGGTCTATCATAAATTATATCCCCAGTGGTTTGGGGAAGAAAAAAATTAATAACAAAAGTAGCATTTATATAATTGCATTTAGAAAATAATACAATTCTTAGAATGTAAGCCTTAAGCTGGCAGAATATTTCCTGGAGGTTATTCTCTTCCTTCAGACTCTTTATAGAGGAGAACAGACACAGTGCCAAGGGGCCTCTGGTCAGATCCTCAGCCACCTAACTCCATGTACATTCCACACAAGTTGCAATGAATGCTGTGAAGGGTCAAGTCTGGAGCCCAGGTGTGCTCTCCCTTGAGTTTTTCTGTTGAGAATTCTTGATGAACAACGTACTGGCAGTTCAACCTTCATGTGCTCCTTAAATGATGTGTTGGGGTGAGACACCGGGGACATCTCATGATGATCACGTTTACCAGGTCTGCCGTTTGCAACCAGACGCTATTAACAGTCATTTGCATATAATTCACTCTTACCTAGTTTAGTCCATGATATTATATGTACTTGTGAGAGCATATCCAGATGCTGCATTCTCTATTTAAAACAGTGTTGTCCATTCAGAAATGTGTGACCCTTCATTTATGGATATCGAATATATGTAATGTAGTGCTAGCCCAATATTTTCAATAAAGGAATTTATGCATTCAGTGTGCTTTTCTTTCCCAAGGATTTCATTCAACAGGTATTTATTGGATGTTAGAGTTTTTACTTGGGTGAGAGGATAATGAAATATCCAAGACCAAGTAAGGTCCAGTGCTCACGTTTCCATCTCTATCATCCCCTGGAAACACCCTCTTCCTTCCCCATAGCCACCCCCTTCTCATTGCTTCATGAACAGTGCTTTTGTCACAGTTACTGGGACAACTCTTGGCGCAAACTCTACTGGTTTCCCTGTTCTCAGTCCTAGCTAGTCTTTGAATTCTGACCTTGTCCTTTCAACATCTCTCTTTTGACCTGCTTTCTAATTTCAGTGGACGCTTTATCCTCTGACCAGTTTTCTTTAGCGCCCTGTCCACTACCCCTGAAGGTGAAGACCTTGAGCAGTCTTCATTGCTTCTCACTTCCTCAGTTCATGAGTCCACATCAAAGGACGTGGATGGGAGGGGCCATCAGATGTCTCACCACATTCTGTTGAAAATGACACAGATACGTTCCCATGCTACAGGCCCCCAGGGACACCCCAAAGTAGTGTGAAAAGTGTTGTTGCCCTTCGTTTGATTTTCTTTGCCTTACTTCCTTTTAAGGTTGTAGAGGTATGTGAAATAGAACTAATCAACTACTTTCCTTTTGAGGGAGATGCTGAAAATCTGTTACTCCAGAAAGAGAAGCTAAGATTTATGTTCTTAAGATGCCTGACCAATTTTTACCAATCTAATTAGGTAAAGAAAGATAGGGAGGTCAGGAGCCAAAGGTAGTTTCAGAAACAAAGTCATTCATACTCGTATCTTGTGCAAGTATCAGAAATACCTTTAACCACTTCCTTCTGCCTAATCAGGTCACAGCCCATTCAGGGGAAGCCCTCACCTCACAGCACTCACCCGCTGCTCCAACCTCCGTGCCTGTGACCATTAGCCCTAGTGATCCCATGACAGATGGTGGCTTCACACCAAAATCCGACTTCTTACTGTCTTCCCTTCTATTTCAAATCTCTAGTGGTTAAAAATGAAGACTAGATAGGGCCTCTCTAGGGTGGTCAATCAAGCTATCAAAATGGTGTTTCTTGATAAAATATCTTCGGTGACCTATTGTTTATCTTCAGGAATCAGGGATGTCCAACCTGCGGCCTACAGGCTGCATGTGCCTCAGGATGGCTGTGAACGTGACCCAACACAAAATTGTAAATGTACTCTAAACATTATGATATTTGTGTATGTGTGTGTGATTACGTGTATGTAATGTGTGGCCCAGCGCTACTCTTCTTCCAGGGTGGCTCAGGGATGCCAAAGAGGCTGGGCACCACTCTGTAGATCTACTCAATAAAACATTCTACAGTAATGGGAATGTTCTAGAATTTGCATTGCTCTTCATAGACAATGCAAGACTAGCAACCACACTAGTCTGGAACACTTGAAATGGGACCTGGGTGATTGAGAAGCTGATTTTTTTAATTTCACTTTAATTCATTTAGGTTTAGCCACACATGGGCAATGGCTGCTGTGTTAAATAGCACAGCTCTAGATCAAGGTTAAGATATGGCTCAACCAAATCATGTATCATGCACAATGAACTCAGACTATTAATCCCTCACCAAAAAGAACCTTTAGGTCTGAGTACTTTGCTTTGGCTCTGCTGTTATGGGTCTTCACACTGCTTCCCACATCTTCACACCACCTACTGTGATAGTGTGAGTTTCCCTGTTTAGGTAGCCAGCCAATAAAGCCACCAGAAGTCTGAATTCCCTGAGGTTCTTCCCAAACTGAAAACTTGGATCTCTATAGGATGACCGATCCTCTTCACTGACCAAACACAAAGACTTCTTGCCTCGGGCATTGGCATGCGTTTTATTCTTATACTGGACAGTCTACTGCCCATGGCAACCCTGCAGGATGCCACATCCCTCCCCAGGCACCACCCATTCACAATGCTTGAGGGGCCACAGGAAGGAAAAGCAATTTGTTCCTTACTTAGAATTGTGCATCCTTTCTCAGAACCACCAAGAATGGCTCAGGCAGTTCTGTTCAACGACTCATTATGCTTCCTAAACTTGCTTACTGGAAGCTACAGGCACACCCAGAGAACTTGCTTGCACGTGGAGAAAGTTTCAACATTAACCTGTTAGAATGAAGGGCGGAAAGGCATAAGCGAAGAGACCATTAGATAATCTCAGTGTCCTATTTATCTATCAACAAGAGTGCCATCAATTATTCCACTTCTAGAATTACACAAAGTAACCCTGATCCAGCTTAATATAATGCTATGGATTATGCAAAATGCTAGGAAAATGCTAAACAGGAATCACATTCACATTCAATAAACTTGGATGATAAGGCATGTCTCCTCCTGTCTCTGCAGCTAGAAAATCATCCTTGCTTTGACAAGCTTCAGAAACATTGGAATCTAGCCAATCAGTTCAGCCTTCAATACCCACTGCAGTCCTTGGCTTAACCTCAATTTCCCCTGGCTGATGAATCAGCCACATTTTACCTAAGAGCTGGCTAAAATCAGCCCTTTCATCTTTGAAGACTACAATTAACAATAAGAAAATGTACACAAAGATACGCTGTGTTGAAGTATTGTGTCAGCCTTAAGACTTGTTAAAAGGACCCCACTCGATATTACTCCATATCCAGTAAGTCATAAGTGTGTTCTCTTGCAGTATCTTGTTTTTCTATTAAATCTTCCAAAGGATCAGTAGATTGGCCTGACCTGGAGTATCCCCGGGGGGAGTTGAGAGAACATGGCTTGTGTCCCTTTCGGCAGCTCATATAATCAGCTCACCCGGCGGAACTCAAAACTTCTAAAGACGTCAACAGGCAGCAAGCATAGTGGTTAAAGCATGAATGCTCTGCAGCATTTGAATCTCATCTCTAGAGTTTTATAGCTGGTGAGCTTGGTTAAATAATTGAACCTCTATAGGCCTTGTTTTCCTAACCTACAATGCGAGGATAATAATATTGTAATGATAACCACCCCATGGCTACTGTTATTACATGGTTAAAGCACTTAAAATAGTACCTGGCATAAAGTAAGCACTACTTACTATTAGATAAAAGCATGGAGGATCTCCTTCTTCACATGCAGGAATCAACTAATGATGTAAAATTAGCAAAGGAAAATTTATCTTCTAAGACAGCAACTTAGTTTCTAAAAACCATGTTCAGACATATTGCAATGGCTCTCATTTGCTCTTTTGATATGTTTAACTAAAGTTTCATTTATTTTTTTAAATTAGAGGACTAATACCTATTCATGATAGTTTTCAAACAGTCCAGAAAGGAATTCAGTGAATGGCAATTTCTCTCCCTACATTCCCAGAGATAACATCCACAAAACGTTCCTTGTGTTTCCTTCCAGAGTATTTATGCATTTATACTTATTTATATTTTCTTCATGTAAGCAGGCATACTACAGATGGGTTTCTTCGGTTAGCCTTTTCAGTTTAAGAAGATGCTGTGAACAAGGTTCTGTATCAGTGCATGCAGACTCAGCCCATTCTTCATGCATGGGCCACCATCGCTGGACAGTTCTTCCCTAAAGGATTGTTTTTGGCTACTGCACACAGTTCTTAGAGAGCATCCTTGTATGGTGAACTTTGTGTTGATATGGTTGTGTGTTTCTGAAACAATTTTTAGCAGTGAGTCAAGGAGTATATACACTTTGTATTTCAAAAGATCTTTATTATTCCTCTATAAAAGTTATGCGAGTTTATACCAACCGCATTTAAGCATGCCAGTTAGTTACCTCACACACTCGCCAATACTGATTTTATGTCAATCTCTCTAATTTTTCCCAGAATAATATCTTATTTTAATTTTAATTTTGTAATCATAAATGGTGCTGAACATCTTTCCACTTGCGTTGGCCATATTAAATCTTTTTTCCTGAATATGTCTGAGTCCTTTGTCTATTTTTCTTGAGTTATTCTTTGCTAATTCTTTGCTAGTTATTCTTTTGCTATTCTTTGTTAATTTTTTCTTTGCTATTGATTTTTAGAGAAAGAGAGGAAGTAGGGGAGAGGGAGGGAGAGAGAAAGAAACACCGGCTTGTTCCACCCATTTATGGTTGATTGTTCCACTCATCTGGTTGATTCTTGTGTGTGCCCTGACCGGGGATCAAACCTGCAACCTTGTTGTATTGGGACCTTGTACCCATAACCCCCTGAGCTACTCAGCCAAGGCCTAATTTTACTGATTTCTAAGCCGTATTTGTATATTTAGAAAATTAGCCATGAACCACATATGTGTGTATATGCACACAATTTGCTTGGTTTATATTTTTAAAGTACATGCATTTTTCATACATGAGAAATTTCCTAATTGCAATTCCTTTGAACTCATATTTCTTAACCATTTCTGTTATAACTTGTGGACTGTATTTTTTAGATCAAGTCAAATTTATTCAGCATAATTTTCACTCCTTACTTAAACACCTCCCTAAGCATGTATTAACACCATCCTCTACCTCATCTAAAATGCGTTCTCTTGCTGACTTTATGCTAAATTACACTCCCCACCCCATTAAGAAATAACTTCCTCCAGGACAATTTCACTTTGCTCCAGCCTCTAATCCTGTTAACACATGTCAACATCTTCAAGAAAGGTCTTGTGATAAGAACTGAATGTTTATCGTTAAGTATCTTCCTCCAGCAAGTAGGCTACAGCTGTGTAAGTTTAATGGACAACTTCTGCCTGAATCTGCAAACCCTGCCACAATGCCTTGCCAAGGAGCAATTGATACACAAGTATTCACAATAACAATAGGGCTGAAGAGGAGAATGAGCGGTACAGGTAGCATTTATTTACCATGACCCTTGCTCTCTTTTTTAAAAAATGCATTTTCTTATTTGAGCCTCAGAACAAACCCCTCAGCTAGTGTGGCTCAGTGGTTTGAGTGCCACCCTGCAAACTGAAACATTGCCAGTTTGATTTCCAGTCAGGGCACATGCCTGGGTTGCGGGCCCTGCAGGTCCTCAGTTGCGTACATGTGAGAGGCAACTGATCGATATATCTGTCAAACATCAATGTTTCTCCCTCCCTTGCCTCTCTAAAAATAAATAAGTAAAATCTTTAAAAAAAACCCAAAGACAGTATAATTTCTATCTCTCGTTTAGAGATGAGGAAATTGATTTTCCAGGAGGTTAGGTAACTTGGCTGAAGTCTCAGAACTCAGGAGGGTGAGAGCCAGGATGTGTTCAGTTATGACAGACCCTAGAGCTGAGATCTTAACTACAGCAGTACATTGACATAGTTCCGTCTCTCCGGCATCACCACCTGGTCGCCCTCACTCCACTTAACCACCTCAGGAACCAAGATCCACAGTCCTCTAGCACAGAAGCAAGCTCTTTAATGGTCGGAGCTCCTCTGTGGCCAGCCAGTTCCTACCCATTCTTACATCCCTGAAGCTTGTCAGGCTGCAGGACTCCTCTGAGGCACTGGATAAATGCTTGTCAGGTTTAACCGAACCAGGCATGTAACTGAAGGAAATGAACCCCAAGGATTAAAGGATTTGTCCAATGTGACCGAGCTGGGACTAAAACACAGATTTTGAACCCCTTGGTTCTCCTCCCCTCCCCGCTATACAATGCTCAGTCACCAGTTTACAAGCACCATTTTTAAGATTGCGCTGCAGGAAGGAATGATCCTCCCTCCATCTGCTCATATTCTTCCCTCTGGGTCTTAGGGGTGGAAGTAAAAGAAGACTGGGGAAGAGATTTCCGAGGCATGGAGGGGCATGTGAGGCTGCCTCTTGGAAAAGAATTCCTTCATTTTCATATATCTTATATATCGGCATTCTGAAAAATACAGAGTGAAGTTCCAGGGTGTGTCTCAGGGCTTTAGGGCAGTGAGCCACATTCTGTTTCCAGCTGAAAAATCTAGAAAATGGATCAGAAGACCACTGACAGGAAGATCAAACTATTCATGAGTTTGCAGCTAGGTGACCAGGTTGAAAGAAGAGTGGAAAGACATGTGACAAACTGCTTCTCTAGTGCCAACTGGTATCAATTTAGGAAGGAAGATATGTCAGTCAAAAAATCAAGAAGGGCATTTTACTAAGAGTATTTTTCATGAAACAGGTAATCTGGGCAAGGTTGGAAATGCCGGGTGCTGTGTCGGCATGCAACAAATGTTAGCTCAGTCTTGGCACCTCCTCTTAGCAGCAGGCTCCTTAAAGTCTCTGTGTCTCAGATCTGTATGATAGGGATTTGCAGGGCCTGCAACCCAGGTGTGTGCCCTGACTGGGAATCAAACTCATCTATACAATAGGAGCAGTAGAATCTTCCTCGAAGAGATATTATGAGAATGAAATGGATTAATATATGTAAAAATGCCATTATACTATAGGCATTTACTAGTTAAGGACATGTTTTTTTCCTTTCCCTTCAACACTACTTCTAAGGTTCCGTCATGCTGTTATTGCAGCGATATTTCATTTGTGTGTGTTTAATATTCTGCTGTGTAAACATAGCACTGTGCCACTGTTCATCCATTATCCTGCCATGGAGAGAGTGTTGCTCGCAGTTTTGCCCTTTTCATGTTGTTTTGTCGTATTCTGTCCGCCCTGCGTGCAAGCATCGCACAGGGAGAGAACGGCAGGGCCATGGATACGGGGATATTTGGCCTTATAAGACAACCCACGATGCTTCACTAAGTGATCGTCTCATTTGCATACCCATCAGAACATCCCGTCCAGTATCCGATAGACTTTCTGGGTTTTTGCCAGTTTCAAGAGCATGCAGTTTTATTCCATTGTGGTTTTGATTTACATTTCTATGACTACAAATGAGGATGAGCAAATCTGAATATGTTTCTACATCATTCGTATTTTCTTGTTTGCGAGATGTCTATTCACGCCTTCAGCCTGTCTCTTCTAGTTTGTCTTCCCAGAAGAGGTCATATGAAATCCTTGCTGCTCCTACTTTAAGAATAATAACTATTAGCCAGTCTCTTAATTGTATCTACCTCTGTGAAGAGGACAGATGGTTAACATGATGATAACCAGAAAGTCAGGGACCCTATGAAGGTATTTTGTCACCAGTCTCCCTTAAATTGGCAATATCTAGGAAGTGGGATGAAAAGGGAAAATGTTTGTTGGTTTGAGTTTCGCTTTATAGATTTGGGCATGTGTTAGCACTTACCAGTTTGGTCATGAGATTCTTTAATAGAAGCACTATCAAGCAGTTCAATTGTAACAGTAGTAAACATTGAGCTCTTACTGCTAAGTACTGTTGTAAGCACTTGACATTTATCATCTAAGTTAGGCTTCAAAATAGCACATGTACAGCTGTTATTATTTCCCAATCGAGGAAAGGGAAGCCTTGAAAAATCAGTGACTTGTTTAAGGTGGAATCCCTACTAAATGATAGAAATGGGCTTCAAACTGAGGGGTCTGACTCTCCAGCCCACGAGAGGGTGACAAAGAATTGAAGAGAGAAAGAGCCAGAACAGAAAGTACTAAGAAGTTAGGAGAGTTTGAAAGTCGCTGGGACGAGTGATTGCAGAGGTGGGAAAAGGAAATTGAAGCTCAGCTTTTCAGAGCATCTGAGTAGCCGTAACATTAGGATTTTGTGACAGGAATGAGTTGTGTTGAAGAGGAATGGAAGCGAAGGGCACTGGAACCCAGGTGCTCGGGAAGCTGTGACCAGGGCCCCTGATGCTGCTTCCTGAGCCAACAGCTAGAGTTTGGCCGCACTGTGGGTCGGCGATGAAGCTCTCTCTGAATTGGACAGTGACCTGGAGGCCGGTGGATGATGACGATGATGCTTCACGCCACAGCATGAGGCTCAGAAGGGGGCAGGAGGTGGGGAGCTGCGAACTGGTAGAAATGGAATCACCTGAAAGGGGCAATTAGCAGCTTGGAGAATGCTAACACTGCTTTCGAATCTCTCTCCACGGGTTGGGAAGTGGGGATAAAAAGCCATATTCACTCGTCAAGGCTCAAGGGAGGGGCCATCCTTGGCCGAATGCCAGGCTGCAGGTAGAAGGCGAAAGTATGGTTCTGTGAAGAGAAGGAAGTTGTAGATTAGAGTATTTACAGGGAATTGTGCCTTTACAGAAGAAAGAGTTTCAAAGAAGTCAGTGGTGGGAAAAAACTGGTGCGGGGCAGTAGCAGAGGCTAGTTTGGCTGTGGGTCAAGAGAAATATTTTTCTTCCTGGGTAACTAATAAGCACCAGGATTAATGACATAGATGTGATTTATTGGCCTTGGGACTACAAAGAAATACAGGTGTGAATTTGACAAGAAAATTGACATTAACTTCAAGATGATGCAAGTGTACCGATTTGCACAGAACTGCTTTCTGTTGATTTCGGGGAAACAGGCAGTGCCTCTGGTGCTCCTAAAAGGGGGGCAAGACAGACACCTCTACAGGTAAGTGACCCTGTGTGGGCTCACTCACCTCCCTGTGTCCCATTTTGTCTATTTCTAAAATGGGGTCAATAATATTTCCTATCTGAGATGTCACAAGAATTAAATTTATGTATATAAAAACACCTTCAAAAACTGTAAAAGCCAGACAAAGGTAAATTAGGATTATTATAATGTTAGTTATGCCAAACTTTGTTTTGGTGAATTCTTCATCAAAAGTTCAGAGTCCAAGTGTAACCTTGTTCTTGGTAAAAAGTAGGAATCCCTTTCAATTTGATTTGTTTGAAAACATTGCCTGTAGGAAAGCGTTAAAGCAGAAGGGGCTGCATTATGCTCTGTTGACAAGTAAAATATTTCGTCAGGGAAATAATAGCAATGAGAGAGAGAGTCTGTTATAAGGAGAAAGGATTTTTTCCTTTTGTCATTCTTTCCATTACAAATGATTTACAGTTTCCATTCAAGGACAGGTCAGAATACCCCTCAAAGCCCTTTAGCAAGTTCAAGCAGCCACAAGCTGGCACTCAGGGCCGCTAGCCAGTATTTACTGAAAGAGTGCTCCAAGCCAGTGTAGGGATCAGAGACTGGGAGTTTCTCTCCTTTCCCACAAACAAGCACCCCTTTCCCCCCTCCTTCGCCTGGTCAGGCCACTCACTTCAACAGCGGAGGCCGGAGGCCAACACACAGGCTGTAGTTTGTAGCAGGCAATGGCCACTTCAGCCTTAAGTATTTCCTTTCATCCTGTTTTTCTTAAGGTGGGAGAAATGCGGTCATGCTTGTTTTCCTTTCACCTGCTGAAAAATCTAATATTCTTGAGACACTGGTGAAATAGCAAAACTTATTCTTATTCACTAAATATAAGCAAATGAAGGCTTTTGTATTTATGTTAAAATTTTTTTTGTTAGGGTGTGGAAAAGGGGTGTCTGATGTTGAGATCCTTTATGAGATTGAGACAAACCCACCCACACACTCACCACAGCCTCACTGTGAGGTGGAAACCCCACCCTGCCTCAGACCTGCGGTCACAGCAGCTCTGTGGTCTGTCTCTGCAGGAGGACCAAGAAATCTGCCTGAAAATGCCCTGCACACATCTGGCATCAGAGTTGAACAACTCAGAAATTGATGGAATGCGACTATTTATGAAACAGAGAGTGATTAGAAGAAATTAAGAATCCTGCATTTAAAAAATTAAGATGTTTTCTTATGGAAATTCAATATCTTTTCATTGTTGTGGATGGATAATATACAGAAAAACAGTGAAAATATCAAGCCATAATTTATCAATCCAAAGATCACAGTGCAAATATAGTTGGTATATATCTTTTCAGGCCTTTTCTTTCAAACCCTTGTGTATATTTAACAAAGGAACTGTTCTAGACACATCCTCTTGCAGCCTACTGAACATATATACCCGTGCCAAGACCACCATAGTTATGAATACGGGGTCCATCAGACTGCTTGGGTTTGGTTCTTAGCTCTGTCGATAGCTATTGGGGTGTCTCGGGCAAGTTTCTTAATCATGCTGCTGATGGGAATGAAGGTTTTGAGCAGAGAAGTGACAGGATGTAGTCCTAGATGGATGAGGTTGCCGTCAGGCAAGATCAGAAGTCGGTGAATGAAAGAGGTTTGTAGTGGGAAAACCAGCAGTTCAATCTATTTGACAACTGCATGGAAACATCAAGTATGCAGCTGGGGTTTGCTTTGGAGAAAGGTATGAATAGAGTTAGAAATGTGGGAGTCACAGGAGTATAGGTGTCTAGAGCTTTGAGACTACATGAAATCAAGGGACTAAGTGTACAGAGAGAAGAGCAAGAAGTGAGGCATGGGGCACTCTTACCCTGAGAGTTTAGAGAAGTACAAAGAAAGGGATATAAAAAGCGATAAAGTTGGTGTTAATTCTTGAGAAAAGGATGATGACTTAGCGCAGCTTCCTCAGATTGCAAGGACTGGGGACACTGGAGTAAATGAACTTGAATGACATGCATTTACTTTGAGTTGACAGTAGCCGCTCCACTCCCGCACTCAGACATTGCAGTGCTTCTGCTTCTCCTGATCTTTACCAGTGTGGTGTGTGGTCTCGGATATTCTTTGTGTGTTTTCATTTTTTTTCCTGTGAATAATGTTTGCTCCACTTGCTGCCTTTAATATGTGTATCATACCCACCAGTACCAGGATTTCCCCCAACCCCAACAGTAAAACGGTGTTTATCAGCTTTGCGAATGACCTCCACTCAATCCCCAGTTCTCATGTTCTTCCCACCTGTCAGCAGCCCTCGACAGAGCTGTGCACTCCCTCCTATCTGAAACGATCTTTGTCCCACCTCCAGCATACCAGTCTTTCCCCATTCTCCTCCTGGTTCTCACAGGCCACTTTTTTTTCAGTCATCTGACCAATTCTCATTTTTCTGATTTCTAGATGCCGAAGAGCCCCAGGCTCAGTCCTTGGAACTTTTTTCTGTCTATACTTACTCTGTGGGTGATCGCTTTTAATTTCATGAATGTAAATACTATATTCTAAAGATTCCCTCTTGAACTTCAAGTTCATGTTTCTACCTACCTAATGACATTGTCACTTCCATGTCAAATAGGCAACTGTAGCTTATTGTATCATTGTTCAAAATATGCTTTGCCTTTTCCAGCCCTAGGATTACATTTAACCCTGTTCTGCTGATGTCAGGATTGGCCACATGACTTGCTCTGGTCAGTGACGTGTGCCAGTTCTGAGAACAAGCCTTAGGGGCCGTCATGTGGTGTTATCGTGATCTCTGTCCCCTGTTCTAACACTAAACACCCTGTTCCTTGAGGCTAGGTCATGGGATGAAGTTGGCACGACCAGAGCCAACGTGCAATGAACACAAATGTGAGCCAGAAAAAAAAGCTTTTTGTTCCAAGGCATTAAGATTTTTAGGTTGTTTACTACAAAAAACTTAGTGCAAACAGACTAATAGAGCACCTTAATATAGTAAACCCACAACTGGATGCTTGGTCTTCCCTGCCCGAAGCCTGCTGTTCAGGAGTTCTTTCGAGAGTTCCCTGTTTTGGTAAACACCAGCTTCAACTTTCCAGTTCTCAGACGAAGAACCTGGGAGTTGTCCTTGGTTACACTTGGTATCTCACACTCTACACAAACTACAAACACACAAAAGTGATAAAACTCTCTGTGGAGATTACAGTCAATGAGTATGAAACAGAAAAAAGAAGAATCATAGTAAGTTAAATGTATAATGTTCAAATATTTCTATGTAATCATATTATATAACATTAAATACTTACATTTAAATATCTAGAATGTAATGGGTGCAATGGAAATAATAGAAGGAAGTAAAGGGGACGGGAGTGCTGGGGGTGCACGTGAGCAGGCAGGTTGCCAGGGTGGTCAGAGCCTATCTCACTGGGGGGAAAAACATTTGAGTAAAGCCTTGAAGGAGGTAAGAGGCATAATCTGCACGATAATAGTAGAAAGTATGTTTCCGGGAGGAGGTCAGCCAGTGCAGAGGCCCAAGTGTGGAACCATGCCTGGCTGGCACAAGCAACAAGGATTCCAGTGTGGCTGGAGCACAGGAAGTGATGGAGGAATTGGTGGTGGCTGACATAGAAGTGCACGGAGCCGGGCAGGTGGCACATCACGTAGAGACTTACGGGTCCTCGTAGGTAAGTGCTTTACTCTCGGTGGGGTAAGAAACCACCGGAGCGTGTTGAGCAGAGGAGTGACACTATTTGACATATTACTTTTTTTAGCATAGCACCATTGATTAAGTGTTCTCAGTTGTTGTAGCCTGTTATTAAAACATAAAATGCTCTTCCAATTCCTCTTGTTCAGGACAGAAGGAAGATTTTCTTGGTGTGCTTCCAGGTAGCGCACCAACACAAGAGGCTCCAATGATGCCAGCTTCCATGCTGGTGCCATCCAGACAAGGAGAGGGTTGTGGTCCATTTAGCCTCAACCACAGCTTCCAGAGGGTTTGAGAAAGGAGCCTTGAGGGGCCCAGCCTGCCAGGCATTTGAATGCTGTCGTTGTGGGTTTTGTATTCCATGATGGTGTTGGGAAGCAGGTTAAGCACTTGCCAAAGGGTAGCCCAAATTTGGGCTGTGGTTGCTTGGTTGGTGTGAAATTGGATAGAGACCACAGCCCCACAGATCTCCTTCCCAAATGTGAACTGTTCCCCCAGCATGGCCAGCATGAAAGTCTCCCAGCAATGGGATGCCAAGCCCTTCCATAGCTGAATAATCCACTTGCCACCATTTTTATTTGCATCATCCTCCCACATGGGTTTAATTTCTTCTTTAAAGAGATGGAAGTCGCTGTGGCCCGTAAGGTCCCTGGGATGTATTATGTGGCTGTAAAAGCTCAAAAATTGCTCCACAGAGGCAAAGGTGCCAATCTGTGTGATGCTCTTTGCACAGTTCTGTGAACTGGGGGGTCAGTCAGCAGCTCTCCTGTGTAGTTGTTCGGCAGGCGGTGCTCTGCTGGTCCAGAGAGACAGCCCTTCTCTTGTCCTGCACTAACCTTTGTCTTGTTCCATTTTTCCTCCTCGCCATCTTTCTGGATGCTGGTTTCTTCATTCTGATCATTGTCCCCCCTGTCATCATCTTTCAATGTGTCAAACTTGTTCATCCTCTCACTGTCACCTCCGCCTCATGGAGGGATTTTCACTTTCCTGGTCCCATGTGACATACCTTTTAAAAGGCTCACACTGGCTGCTGTGTAAAGACCAGACAGTAATGAGAGTGGGAGAGAGGTTGGGAGTAGGGAAACCACTTAAGTTATGGAGTAATTCACAGCGGTGAATGCCTCGGTGAGAGGCAGTGGTGACCGAGTCGGGATGCTGGTAGTGATGACATCAGACTTTGGATGTCATTCAAATTCTACAAAGAATTTCCTATGGGAGTAAAAGACAGAAAACTGTACTTGAACAAAAATTAAAATAAGATAAAATAAAATAAAATAAAATAAAATAAAAATAATTTCCTGAAGGACTGGATATGAAGACTTAAAAAGAAGCATCAAAAATAGATTTTAGAATTTTTGTCCTGAGCAGATGGTGCAGTGGAGTTTCCCTCAGCTCAGATGGTAGCAGGTTTGGGGAGGAGCTCGGTTTCAGACATGTTTTTAACATGTTTATGGGGTGGTTGAACAGGCATTTGTTAGTCAAGTCTGGAGTTTCAGGGACGATGTCTATACTAGAGATTTAAATTTGGGAGTCATTGGCATAAATGGATATTCCTTGAAGATATTGTGGGTTGGTCCCAGGCCACCTCAGTAAAATCAATATTGCAATAAAGTGAGTCACAGACTTTGATTTCCCAGTGCATATAAAAATTATGTTTATACTATACCGTAGTCTATTAAGTTTGCAATAACATTATGTCTAAAAATATACATTAGGTACCTTAAAAATGTACCTTAATTTAAAATTTTTTTTTTTGCTAAAAAATGCTAACCATCAACTGAGCCTTCAGTGAGTCATAATCTTTTTTCTGGTGGAAGCTCTTACCTTCAATTTGTAAAAAATAAATGATCTGTGAAGTACAATAAAGCAAAGTGCAATAAAACAAGGTATGCCTGTGACTGGCGTTTAAAGCCACAGCCTGTGCGAGATCACCAAGAGATTGAACGCAGCTAAAGAGAAGAGTCTCATCAAATTTGGTACATTAAATATGCACTGCTTTTTGTGTGAGAGAGAGAGGGAAGATGAGAAGGACCATTAGTGATGAGGGAGATTTGGAAGAAGAGAAGAAGCTGCCAAGGAGATTCAAATGGAACAGTCAGCCAAGTAGAAGGAAAGCTGAAGTGTGGTGTCCTGGACCAAAAGAATAAGAGTTTATCAAGGGGAATAGAATGATGAGCTGTGACTGAAAAGACAAGCACTGAGAAGTGACTATTGGATGTGGAGACATTGGTCACCTTAACAGAAAGGCATTGGTCACCTTAACAGAGCAGTGTGGATGGAATGGTGGCAGGGAGAGCCTGCTAGGAGACAGTGTGAGAGAGAGGCAGGGAAGGATTCAAAGAATTTAGTCAGCTTTTGGGGGAGTCTGGATGCAAAGAAGAGCAGAGAAATGGGTGAGTAAGTGATGGGAAAAGCAAGGACAAATAAAGCCTTTTTTAAATCTTCACCTGAGGATATATTAAAAAATCCACTCCCCTGCTTTTTTGAGAGAGAGACAGACAGACACACATCTATTGGTTGTCTACTTGTACATGCCCCGATCAGGAGGATTGAACCTGCAACCTGGGTATGTACCCTGACGGGGAATTGAACCCATGATCTTTTGTTCTGCAGGATAACTCTCCAACCAACTGAGCCACATTGGCCAGGGCAAGCCTTGTTTTAATAATGGTATAATGTTTAAACTTGGCTTTTAATAAAGGCTTGCAACTGATAATACTAATATGACCTACATCCACATCCTAATTATTTTTAAATAAAATATATCCTGATGCACCATTCTATATGCAACACCTTCATGTTTTTTTCCAGCTGTGTTTTTAACCAGAAAAAAAAATAGCTAAAGATGTGAGAATGATGAGTAAATTCCCTATTAAGTTTCTAAGTTGTTCATAGTAACTATATAGTAGATACTAGCAAATAAGAAACTTGACCTCTAAAATTGAAAACATTATTTTCCAAAGTCATAACCAGATTATTAATTGCTTCAAGTTTATTCTGGTTAGTATCATACAGGGTAAAAGACATTACAAAGCATAACCCAGTCTCTGTCTTATGAGCACTAAAGCTTTTGCATTTAAAAGAAAGTGAACTATCTGATCACTTACATTGTTTTACCGTCACTACCTATTGGTAATAATCATTAAGATTTATTGACAGCTTTATGCTAGGCTTCCAGGCTTATTTGCATTAAGCATTATTATTAGCCTCATTTTATAGATGAAGAAACACAAAGCCTCGGCACAGAAAGACAAATAAATGAATTCTTCACAGATGGTAAGTTGTAGGATTCTCTGGCTCCAGGGCCTGCTCTGAAGAGGGACTGCTGCCAGCCCATAGGGTGTTCTTATGCCATTAGAAAACAGCATTCCATTTCGCAAGTCAGATTTTAGTGTTACGCAACCCGAATGGCTGTTTCCCAGGGGAGCTACCCAGAGCAGCGCTTGTAGCATCTCTGTCTGTGCACGCACAACCGCCTACACTTCTGCCTTTTCCCACACCAGGACATACACTCCAGCCAATTTCCAAATACTTTGTGTTGCTCCTCCCATTTCCATGGTAGGCAAGTATATCCAGTTTAGAGTTGGGGAATGAGAAGCAAGTCCTTGAAAGTGCCAGGTAAGTGGGAGAAGCAATTGCAGTCTTCACTGGAAATGAAGTCAGGACAGGTATAACTTGTGTAGGTGTGTGTGCCAGCATGTAGGTGAAGGGTCTTCTGAGTGAGTGTGAGTGAGTGTGTGTGTATGGCCATACACACTTAAGGCAGTTTTTTGTAGAAGTCAGCTCACCACTGCTTCAGAACTTGGTGAGGAGGCTTGGAATATGCTTTTATGTAAGTTAATATTTGTCAATGATGTGAATTATTGTGCTGTTTTTGTGCTGTCTGTTTTTAAAGAATATATTTATTTTATTTAGAGAGAGGAGAAGGGTAGGAGAAAGAGAGGGAGAGAAACATTGGTGTGAGTGAGAAACATAGATCACTGCATGACACAACCGGGGGGGACTGAACCTGAAACCTAGGCATGTGCCCTGACCAGGGATTGNTTAATATTTGTCAATGATGTGAATTATTGTGCTGTTTTTGTGCTGTCTGTTTTTAAAGAATATATTTATTTTATTTAGAGAGAGGAGAAGGGTAGGAGAAAGAGAGGGAGAGAAACATTGGTGTGAGTGAGAAACATAGATCACTGCATGACACAACCGGGGGGGGACTGAACCTGAAACCTAGGCATGTGCCCTGACCAGGGATTGAACCAGAGACCTTTCGCTTTGTGGGACCATGCCCAACTCAGTCATATCAGTCTGGGCTACTTGTGCTGTTCTTCTGCAGTGTGAAAACTGAACACTCCTACACAGTCCCCTTATTCCTAATCATTCTTTTTTTTCATTAGACAATTGTTAAGTGTCTACCTACATGCAAAGCACTGTACCAGGCACTATGGGAGATTCAAAGACACCTGTTCTTTTTATCAAGGAACATCATTTCTAATTGGAAAAATATATACATAAATAGTATATAATACAATGTAATAAAGTCTACACGACAAGTATTGAAAACTGCTGTGTGAATTGACAAGAGAAAGTACTATTTCAGTTTGGTTAATTAAAACTCCATGAAGATAGCATTTGAGGAGTGACTTGGGAGGTGGAATTTGGTTGTACAGAGATGGAAACAGTATTTCAAACAGAGGGAACATCGTGGATAAAAGCAAATGTGAAGGTGTACTTCATGCATGCAAATAGTAGATACTTACATTCAACAAAGTAATGTATTGATTCTGAACCTGCCTTGGACCCCCGAGGGGCCATGAAGGTATTATTGTTGTCCACCAAACCTCTGGAAAACTGAAAAAGGAAGGACAAATGTCTTGAACACATACTATACTTTTAACATATTAATGCTTTTGTTTAATACAAGATGCATTCATTCAAAAACATTACTGAATTCACTAATAGGACTTGGTTACCTGTTTTTTTTTTTTTAAAGATTTTATTTTTAGAGAAAGGGGAAGGGAAAGAGAAAGTGAGGTAGAGAAACCTCAGTGTGTGGTTGCTCTCACATGCCCCCAACTGGGAACCAGGCCCGCAACCCAGGCATGCGCCCTGACTGGGAACTGAACCAACCGGCTAGCTACCCTTTGGTTTGCAGGCTGGCACTCAATACACTGAGCCACACCAGCCAGGGCTGTTACCTGTTTTCTAATCAACAAATTCCAAGGTTACAACTACTATAATGAGCTAGTTGAAGAAAAATTTCGGTGTTAAAAAGAAGTTCTGTGTTCAGAAAGACTGGAGGGTTCTGGTGTTGGATAAACTTTTATCTGAATGGTCTCCATCAACGATTAGTTGTGTACGGTATTAGACAAGTCGTTCTGAGCTTGTTTCTTCATCTCTGTAGTGCGAATTAGAAAACCAATGTTGCTTGTTTTAAGGATTACATGCACATTTTAAGTGTTCAGCAAAAGCCAAGAATTATGAAATAAAAAGTTAAGATCAAATCACAGTCCACCTTGAATACTCAGCTAAGGAATGGGAACTTTTCCTTTGGGTGTGATAGTGACTCAACAGATTTTGTTTGCGTGACAGAAGAGTCAAGGAGGGAAACTAGTCAGAAGGTTATTGCAGTAGTCGGGGTGAGGTATAACGAGACATTAGCAGCAAATTTCTGTGATATTTCAGACGATAAACTACGGGACTCCAGGGCACCCTGTGCATGAGGAATTTATGACCAAGGCCTCCATTTTCATGTAGTTGGTGCTGTTAACATCAAGGAAAACAGATGCGAAGTTCTGTTTTGGACATTTTCATCCCAAGCACTTAAAACCACTGGGCTGAAAAGGCAGGCGAAAGCATCAAACATGATGTACGTTGAAAAGAAAGCTCTAGGAATTTTGTTCACTCTCTTTAGACCTTTGTCTTTACAACATCTCAATATATTCTTGGGGCCTTGTCTATTACAGGGCAGGGAAATAAACGTCTACGACACCTAACACATCGCTTTTGGCTGGGCCTTAGGGCGCGCTGGTGGTGTCACCACAACGAGGGGCGTGCCCCCGCGCATTGGGGACGTCTTGCGTCATCACCAAGGAGACGCAGGGGGCGTAGCAACTCCCGCTCTCACCGCCGTCTCCCGCCTGCGGTCCTAGTTGCGTACTCGCTCGCCCCCTCGTGGTGCAGGCTTCGAGGCCAGCCGCAGGCTTTGAGGCCCAGCATCATGCCGCCCACCCCCTAGCGTCAGCCTGGATCAGCGCGTGCGCCTGACGCGGCTCCGCCCAGCACCGAGCGAGGGGCGACGCCAGGAGGTAAGGCCGAGAAGGTGCAGGAGGCGGACTCCGTCTAGGCCCAGTGATCCGGGAGAAACCGAAGCTCTGGGCCACGGGGGGCGGGCCACGGGGGGGCCACGATGGCGGAGGAGCAGAAGCACTGTAGCCTGGAATCACAGCCCTGCTACAATGCAGCAGCGGCGACTGCACAGCCTACGGTGTCTTCCTCGAAGACCACAGAGGTCACCGGAGAGTCAGCGGAGCCCGAAGACTACAATAGCAAGTGCGTGTTCTGCCGGATTGCAGGGCGGCAGGAGCCTGGCACCGAACTCCTGTATTGTGAGGTGGGCAGCCACGAGCGGCCGGCGTGGGTGGCGAGCGATCACTCCTGGTTGCTCGGGAACTGGGTCTTGGGTGGGGGCGGGGCGGAGGAACCTGAGTGAGTGGGGGTGGGGGAGTTTGGGTGTCCGAGTGTGGGTCGCAGACTCCCTTCTCTTCGCACGGGGAGTTCTCCAGCTGTCCGCTTGGCTGTCCTGAGCGAAGAGATGTAGTGATGAGGCCAAACATTTGGCGTGTCTCTGCAGGTATCGAGGTCTTTGCTGTTAAGCTCTGCACACTCCGCTACTGATAAGCAGCGAAAACTAGTAGAAAATTGATATTAGTAATTGCAAGGGTTTTGTTGTTGTTGTTGTTATGACACCTTGGTGTTGGAGGGTCATTGAGAAGATAAAGGATAGTACCTGTTCAGATTTTACAATCTAAAAGGGGGCGTGAGCGCAGAGGGAGGCGGTGCTGACTGCAGCGCCCTGTGCTGGGGGAAAGCAGTGTTGTGCAAGCCTGTGGGACGGCCTCCTGATCCTGATTGGAAGGGTCAGGGAAGCTCTTTAAGCTCCTTCCCGGGGAAGTGAGGCGTTAGAAATAAGCAGGAGCTGGCCAAGTGAGAAAACAATGTTTTAGGCAGAGAGCACCTCCAGAGGTTCATTTTGTGCCATACAGCTAACAATGTAATGGGAGTTTAGAGTTTGAGGTGAACGGGGAGGTTGCAGAGTTAAACAAGGCGCCAGATTATTAAAGGTGTTGCGGTTCATTTTAAGGAGTTTTCTCTTTATCTGAAGAGTGAAGGGAAGCCCCACAATGTTTAATATTGGGTTAGGGGAAGGGGTTGAGGAGTTACCTAAAGGGGTTTGATCTTTGAAAGATCATTCTGGCACTGTTCCTAGACGGGAGGAGACCAGTCTGGAGGCCTGTGAGGAGGCTGTTGAAGTGATGCAGACAGATGATGGCCTGGAGTAAGGACGTGGTAGTGGGGGCTGAAGAAAGTGGCAGGGTGTAGGGATATTTCGGAGGTGAAGAAGGCAGGGCTTATTGATAGAAGCAGGTGAGTGGTTCTTAACTGGAAGCAATGGCTCCCCAGGGGAGTTTTGTGAATGCCTTGGGATGCTTTTCTTTGTAGCAACTATGCCGTCAAGGAGGACTCCTGGCACCTAGTGGGTAGTGGCCAAGGTTGCTAATATTATACAATGCACAGGACAGCCCCCTGCGGCAACGAATTATCTAGCCCCCAGCTGTTGATAGTGCCTGGGCTGAGAAACCCTGATTTTGACATGGGAAAATGAGGAAGAGAAAGGAGGAGGTCCAGGGTGATTTCCAGATTTCTGGCTGGGGTAATCTGGTGCCATCTCTTCCAGATTGGAATATAGAGGAGAGCAGATGGCCAGGAGAGTGGTGGGGAGGGTCAAAACAATGAGCTCAGTTTTGGAACTGAGTTTGAGGCGAGTGTGAGGCATCTTGAGTACAGATGTCCAGTGAGTGGTTAGGTAGTCCAGTCCTCTGTAGAGATCTGGATTTCTAGCCCAGGTTACAGGAACTGCCAGTTTAGAAATGGAAATTGAAAAGAGGGTAACTGAGGAGATGACCTAGGAAGTATATATAGAGTAAGAAGTGAAGGGGGGCCTACAGGGAATCCTAAAGAACACTGATGTTATAAGGGAGAGGCAGAGGAAAAGGACCTGAAAAGGGGACAGAGAAGGAACAGTCAAAGAAAGAGAAGGAACGCTAGGAGGGCCCAGAAAAGGGAATATGTCAAGCAGAAGGGAATGAGCAGCAACATCAGTTTTCCTGAATTCTCAAGTCTGGGGTAGGTCACCTCCCACTTGCTTGTGGAGAGGCCAAGTTCGATCGGAACTGGTTCTGTCCCCAAGATGATGGTCACTCACCTCTAGGAGCTCAATTGCTGTGTAGCAGTGAGACGGAAGGCAGATTGTAGTTGATTGAGAAGGACCTGGAGATGAAAAATTGAAGAGAGCAAATATGGACAATTAAAAAATTTTTAGACAACTTTTGAAGGAAGTTTGGCAGTCTTGGGGAGGAGGGAAAGGGAGTGATAGCTACAGGGGAATTGGGGGTTGAGAGAAAGCTTTTTAAGGTGGTGAAGAGTCAGCATGTTTCAATACTAATGGGAAGATGCCAGTGGAGAGAGGTGTACAGTGGCCCAGGGGCTTAGAGCTTTGTCCCTGGGAGAGAGGAAACTGTACTCATTCGTCGCTCAGTATTTGAATGAATGCCTTCTCTGCACCAGGTACTGTTGGAGGCAGCGGGATACAGAAGTAGACAAAAAGTGCAAAAATCCCCATCCTCGTGGGCACAGGCAGTCACAATAAGCAAAATATTAAGTAAAATGCATAGTTTATTAGGTGGTGAAAAATAAAAGAAAGGGGATGCAATTTTTAAGTTTTTGTCAGGAAAAGCTGCACCCAGAAGGTGGCATTTGAGTGAAGGCTTGGAGGAGGGATGGAGCAAATTACCTGGTTATTTAGAAGTAAAATGTCTGAAGCATCTCCTCTGGAGGCCAGGAAAGAGGATCAGGGAGACAGAAGGGTGTTGTGTCGTGTTGAAGGTCTGCTGAGGTTGAGGACAGTTAGTTTACCGTCTGCTCAGCTGTGTGATTTTTGTATTCGTCCAGCAGCCTAAGTCTAGCTGCAGTTAAGGTGGGCAGTAGTGTCGACCCGGGTTGGGGCCTGGCCATACGGGTGTTATGGAAGTACAATGGGACAAAGGTAAGAATTTTTGGATAAGAGATTGGTTCAGGTGATAGACCATGAAACCTATGGTGAGTAGGGGAAAGAAGCGGAGACGGAGCAGCTGATGGGGAGACAGAATAAGTTGTTGCCCTGCGAAACAGGCTTCTTGCTGAACTGATCCGTGGAGTTGGAAGGGACCCAGCTCTGCGTCTTCATTCAGTGTTTATTATACTAAATATAAAATTAGGTTAGTGAGAGGATGAGTGAGTGTTTTAACTTTGCAGAGTTCAATATTTCTTTGACTCCTAGAAATTGCTTTTAAATTTTGCATACTCCAGTACCAATGTTGAAGAAAAGTAGGAGAAAATTGTTGTGGAAAGCTTTGTCTGAAAATAGTCACGGAGAGGGATGGGATCATTCGACGTATATCACAGCTTTCCTCCTGGTGGCTTTGTCTTTCTGTTTAAGCATCTGTCATTTATTTATTCGAGTTTTGTAGGCTTAATATGTGCTATTCACTTCGCGTTCAGAGATGAATATGACATGTCCCACACTTGAGAAACTTGCCTGTGATTTGAATTGAAAGCAGAAAATAAAAAATTCTCTTTTAGTGGGTGTCATAGGAGTAGATCATCAAAATTTTGTATTCAAAGTCACTTGAAATCATCCTTTCTTTGTGTGGTTATTTATCCAACTGATATACAGTCAGGTTCATTGATTTCTTTTTGTTTTCCATTTTTATGGGCTAAATTGTTTTTCTTTTTAAGTCCAGAAATGTATGTTAAATGTTGACTCTTTTAAAGTCAAAATTGTAAAGCAAAGCACATTCGGAAAAACCCAGTATCCATTCTCTTGGCATTTCTGCCCTGTTCCTCTTCCCCCATAAGAAATTTAAAAAATATTTTTGATTTATTCTTTCATTGTAAGTAAATATGTATGTGTGTATTTCTTTTGTATTATTCCTTTTTACACAAAAGATAGCGTAACCACTTTCCTGCTCCTTGCCTTTTTTTTAGAAGTATACTCCAGAAATGATTTTATAAGTATATGATTTCATGTGACTCTATTGTGTGGGTTTCATAATTTAGTCAGTTTCCTAGTTGAATTATGAACACTTGGGTTATTTTCAGTCTTTTGCTGTCATAAATCGTTCTGTAGCCTTGTACTTACATCATTGCATATGTCTTGCCAGTGTATCTTTGGAATAGGAGAATAGTCTTTCTTAAAATGAAAAGTCTGAATAATGGCTGGGTCAGTATGGGAGAGAGGGTGACTTCAGACATCCAGTTTCAACATTTTAGAAAGCTCAGTGGAAATCTAATTCCATCATTGATTGCACAGGCTAAGACATCAAGGGTTTTTTTTCTTGCTTTTGACAGGAATTTTATCTATTTCTGGTGATGACAGTTATATTGATTTTTTGTTGTGACTTACAATTGGGAAAATTCTTCATACATGATGTTTAGTGAACAAAACAGGGGTTTTGTTTAGTGAACAAAACCTTTCAAAACAGGGGTTTTGGAAGCAAAGACGGAGAACAGGACATTTGGCTCATTCTTGAGCCTGAGTCGTGGAGTGTGAGACAACATGTTTTTAGGAGCTTTAATTTTTTTCTCCTGTTTTATTTTAGTTATTTGTATCTTCTTATTACTACATTTAAAAAAATTCTCACTCCAGGATATGTTTATTGATTTTAGAGGGAGAGAGAAACATAGATGTGAGAGATAAACAGCTATTGACTGGTTGCCTCCCTTACATTCCCCAGCCAGGGATTGAACCCTCAACCTTTTGGTGTGGCGTATGGGACAAGGCTCCAACGGACTGAGACACCCAGCCAGGGTGTAGATTGTATTTTCTTGTTCCATGAATCTAAAGCACTGTTACTCCTGCCTTGAGGTAGAATTCAGCCACCTTATCTCAAACTAATTGTAATCAGACTGTATTCTGTACCAGAAAGGTACAGAATCATTTACCTATGGATTTAAATCATTTACCTCTGGATTTAAAAAAGTTAATGCCATAATTGAAGGGAAATAAAGACATTTAAATTACTGTGTTACGAATCAATCTGGAGAGTACAATAGTGGCGGGCTTTGTTGTGCTCTGTTTCCCCCCAGCACCGATTGTTTCTCATCTGGAAGCACTGAAGACACAGCGACAAAGTGTTAAAGAATCAAACACATATTGTGGTCCTTGGTCTCATCGTTTTCTAAAACATTTTATGGATGTCAATATTTAGCTAGGATGTCACTATTAGCTAGAAAAGCCACAATAAAAATGTATTGAAATTGATATAATTGTCTTAGGTGTTGTTTTCAGGTTCCCCAAGCCATCCAGCCTTTTAGGATTTCTCTTTATATACATATATATTCACATGTGTATGTGTATAAAGAGAAATGTATATACATACATGTATATATGTATGTGTGTATATACACACACACACACACAAAACTGGTCTGAGCCTCTGCCCATACATCCTGGAAACACAGCTCTCCTCTTGGCTGACCAGAGGACCTTCTCGCGGGCTGGGGGCAGTGTGCTGCGTATGCTGTCTGTAGTCATTTCTCCTGACTTTCTGTCTCTACTTCATTTTCTCTCTCAGCCTCAAACTTTTGTCTTACATTAACCAAGGGGAGTAACACAAGTTCTATCCCTTTCATTTTCTTGATAGTTTAGCACAAAGGAGCAGTTGCAGTCGATTTTTCCTGAGAGTTTGGGCATTATGAAGGATTCTCTCATTCAAGTGCAGCGTCTCATGCTCAGTTCGGTTCTTGTCTGAACACTCTTGCCCTGCCTTGTGTTACGTTCAGCGGGCCCATCAGTGTTTAGCACAGGGTCTTAAAAATATAGGATTTCCCCCTTCCTACTATAGACAAGTTACTATCTTAGAGACAAGTTACACTTAATAGCTGGAAAAATAATCAAGATTTTTGTATTGTTGTGCCTTCACATTTTAGCAGCTTCTGTACTGAAGATATGTAAGTGCACACAGCAACTGCATCAGTATTTAAACAGTATTTTAATAAAGTACTATCACGGGCATTTTATAGAAGTCTTATGGAAATGTTACATAATACCTTGTTTTTACCACTTTCCATTTCAGCTATGGTTCTACTGAGAGCTAAAGTAGACAGAAGTTCTCATTCTCCCCGGAGGTTGGCTTGTCCGTCACCTGAAGCTTCGATGGGCAGTATGGGAAATCTAGGGAAGCTAATGACGCACTATGTACAGTTGCCTTTCAGCATTCTCATTGGAACCAAGATTACTGGATATGAGAATCTCATTCAAATTGAGTTTTGGATCCTTGAATGGAGAACTAATGCATTGTGGGAGTTCTCCTGAGGGAACCTATGCTTATTGATACCGATTTTTATTTAATTTTGACTAACTTTTTAGTATAAGATATTGAGTAAGGTTATTAAGTAACAGATTTTTCTCTTGGAGAGCTTGAAACTAAAATGTCCATAGATTGAAAAACTCCCTTTTTGGTTTTCTTTGATTTTTCCTTATACTACTATATGGAGTATTTAAACCAGGAGACTGATGTAATGGATTGGACACGTGAGTTAGTACCATATACTGGTGTGGGTTTGAGCATTTCAGTGGCTTTTTAATGCTGTAAAGTGGTACGTAAACGTAAAGAAGATCTTGTATACAGTTGCTATAAAAA
This sequence comes from Sturnira hondurensis, assembly GCF_014824575.4. Classification (NCBI taxonomy): domain Eukaryota; kingdom Metazoa; phylum Chordata; class Mammalia; order Chiroptera; family Phyllostomidae; genus Sturnira; species Sturnira hondurensis. The sequence continues at coordinate 11,425,037 of NW_028077105.1, read as the reverse complement.
TACTTAAATGTAATCCCTGGCTATGTAGATACCATATACATTCTCATTATAACTGAGGAACATGCTGCTTTGGAAAGAAATTAAATGTGAAAAAGTATTTATCAATTTTGTTATCACTGTGTAGTCAAACCTTTAAGAGTACATATTAAAAGTGAAAAAACCCTGGGGTGGAGATGGAGAGGTAGACAGTGAAATAAAGATAATTCTGGGATTGTTGTCAGTGGAGTTTCAATGAACCTCTTTGTAATTGTTTTCCTGAAACTGACTTTATACAAGTCCTTTTATTCTCTGGAACACACAAGCATCTCATGAAAAATGCTCGAGCTTGTCTTTACAGCTTAATGCATAATCACGAAATTGCCCACTGGGGCTTAGTTATAACGTAAGTGCCGTTTTCCTATCAGACTGAGATTTCTGATGTTTACAACAGGCCTGAGCAGCATTAGGTAATTTTTTTTTTAACAAAATCACTAACAAATGTTATTTTCTTTTTCTCTTAGAATGAAGACCTAGTTTGCTTCAAAGATATCAAACCAGCAGCACCTCATCATTACCTTGTGGTGCCAAAAAAGCATATCGGAAACTGTAGAGACCTGAAGAAGGAGCAGATAGAACTTGGTAAGATGACGGCAGTATTCCTCGTGGTTCTGTCATCTTCGTTGGCATCAGTGGTAGCAGTGGCAATTAAAAAGCCTAGCCAGGTAGTATGAAAAGGAGCATTATGACTTTCTGAAGCTTTCATTATGAAGAATTTCAAATGTATGCAGAAATAAAGAAAATAGTATAATCTCTGTATTTATCACTCAGCCTTAATATTTATTAACTCATGGCCAACCTTTTTTCATCTGTTAATCTTCTCCCACAGTGTGTTTGAAACATCTCAGATACCATGTTTTTACGTGCCATTGAGTCAGCTCCAACTCCTGGTGACCCTATGAGTGAGTGATGTCCACAGTGTTCTGTCCTCAACAGCTCTGCTCAGCCCCTGTACACTCACCTACAGCTTCTTCCATGGAGTTGGTCCAGCTTATAATTTGTCTTTCTGGCTGCCTTCTTTTCCCCTCAGAATTATTGTCTTTCCCAGAGAACTCTGCCTTCTCATAATTTGTTTAATTTTTAACATCTCTAAAAGATAATGTCTTTCTGTGTTTTTTAAATGATGGCATTTGTTGACTTTGAAAATAAAAGGTGCTGTGAAAAATTATGTACAAATAGTTATGAGATAATATATGAGCTCATATTGCCTGAGAGTGAGACCATGTTGGTAGCTGTGTGATAGTTTCCTGTGTAGATGAAATTTTAGTTTACTTACGAGATTTCAGTGATGAACTTTTAGTCTCTGGAAAGAAATTCTGAATTTTGTGTCTTATAGGATTATCTTGTGTTTTTCTGTTCATGATTTCTGTGACTTGTCTGTTACCATTTACTAAGATATTTTTAAGTTCATTTCTCATCTGCTTTGATAGCCTTTGTCACCAGGGGTTGGGATTAGTCAGGTGCTGGGCAGATACATAGATTGGGCCATATGTTTTGAAGGTCAATGAGAAATACCTTTTTTGTAGAAAATCTTGGTGTGTCGGTCCCTAGTATTTAGCCTGCTGAATTACGAGTTTTTAAACTGTTTATTTCCTAGATAATGCAGGTTCCTTAGTCATCTGAAGTTCTGTCCGTACATTCACACTCATTCCGACAGATGGAGGCCAGATGCAGCCTTCATTAAAAAGCCTAGCCAGGTAGTATTCAGTGCCAGGCAGCGGCCACCACCGTGGACTTCAGTACTGATGTACTTTTATATTTCTTTTTCTTGAGGAGGGAGAAAGTTTGTTTTTTTAATATTTCTATTTTTTAAAACTTTTTCTAATTGGTGCAAATCAAATGTTCCGAATTTTGAAGCGGCATGGCGGATATTTGGGATTTTATTATACTTATGCTATTCTTTTTGATTTTGTGAACATTTGAATATTTCCATAATAAACATTTTTAAGTTCTTGCAATTAATATTTTATATAGTCTATAAAGTTATAAAAGTAATAAGCATATGAAAGAGCTCTATAACACTATCAAGCTCTGTGACTATAATTGACACTTACAGAACTCCACCTAACTATAGAATATGCATTTTGTTAAGAGCACATGTTCACCAAGATAAACTTTGTTGTAGGCAATACAATGTATCTAAATACACTTCGATCATTAAAATCTTATAAAATATCTTCTTTAATGACAATGGAATAGAAAAATAATAAAATCTATAATAACACTATTTTAAAATTAACACGTTTGAATAACTTACAAATAAAAAGGTAAAAAAAGTCAACATTTTGGATTGATTGGTAACAAAAATATACAACGTATTAACATTCATGGAATGCAGCTCACGCAGTGCCTAGAGGGAAATTTATAGCTTTAAATGCTTATATTAGAAAAGGAGGTTTAGAACAAATGGCCTAAGTTTTCACTTTCGGATGCTAGAAAGAGTCAAGTGAGTCAGACTCAAATAAGTATAAAGAAAGAAGTAGCAAAGAGTAGATATTAGTGAAAGAGAAAAGAGATGGTAGGTTTTGCTCCATGTATTTTGGATCTGATTTTAAATGAGTACATAATCATGATTGCTATTTTTCCCAATAAATTGATTCTTTTTTATCATTATAAAATGTCCCTGTTTATCTCTGGAAATACTTCTTGAGCCTGTTTTGAATGGTATGTAGGTAGCTACCTCAACCTTCTTATTACTTATTGTTTGCACAGGTTAGCTTTTCCTATCCTTTCAACCAAACTGAATTTTGTATTTAAAGGCTTGAAGATAGCAATGCAGTGACTCTGCTGTGGTTGGATCTACATCTGCTGTCTTGCCCTTTGTCTTCTCTGTGTCCCACTTGTTTTTGTGATCCTGCTTCTTCTTTCCTGCCTTCTTGTAGTTGATAAAATCTTTGTTTTTTTAGTATTTCACTTTATCTGTTCCCCTTTTCAGGTATCTCTCTTCCCATTTTTTAAGTTGTTGCACTATGGAGATTAAAATACACATATTGTAATGATCACAGCCTGTTTGAGTTAACATTGTATCACTTCATGTAAAGTGTGAGAAACTTTTGCAACACTTTATTATTGTTGTCATATGTATTTCATCTACATATTTTCTAACCCCATAATACTGTTAAAAGTATTGTTTTAAACATTCATATATGTCTTTTAAAGGGAGTATGAGATAATTTACCCACATTTTGGTGCTATCTGGCATACCTGAGAGGAAAACCATGTACACTCTGGCTAGAAGTAATGGGAGCTTATTTTTGACATGAGGTCCGGCAGCCTCCTGCATCCAGCCTCATGTAGAGAAGTAAGCATCAGGAACAGATTTCTAAACCTTATTATAACAACTATTCTCTGTAAATCTCTCACTTTCCCCCTTTTAAACAGTTAATTATACCCTTCAGAACCAGAAGAGGTGTCAAATTTGTCATTGTGATTTGAAGATGCAGGGTTACCAGACTTTTCCTAGTGGGGAGGCGTATTCCCATCTGGAGGCCATAAAGCTCTGAGATAGTGAAGGTGCCAAGGCAGATAGAATTCGGAAGCCAAAACAGCCCCACAAATATTTAGCTAGTCAAGGCTAAGCTGATCTGAAGGGATCTCATAATCCCTAATGTGGACTCAAAGACAAATTCATTGTTTTCTTGTCTTCTTAATTCAGACCATTTTTAATTGCTTGGTCTTGTACGAGTAGAATTAGACCTCAGTAGGATCAGATGTCCTAAATAGTCATTTGATAATACCCCTCAACAACTGTTCAGAGTCAGCCCATGTGTGGTATTTTGTGATAGGTGGAACCGTCATTTCTGTTGTTGATAAGCAAACTTCTCAGTAACTTAAAGCATTGAATGTGTCTTTAAATGTTTATCCATTGGAGACAATTTTGACTATGACCCTAAAAATTAAGATTAACAATGCTTTTGGGAACTTAATGTCTTCTATGGTGTAATATACTTTTTTTTCTGTTTTATAGTTGAGAACATGGTTACTGCTGGAAAAACCATTCTTGAAAAGAATAATTTCACTGACTTAAAAAATGCAAGGTATGTAGACTTCCATGTAGAAACCAATATTCACAGTTGGTTTTTCGGAAATACTATTTCCTCATGGAAACAGACGGCAGAGGCAACAGAGTTCACAGTTTAAATGCAGTGTTCCTGAAAGTGAGTGCATAGTTCATTGGTAGTGTAAACTTAATTAAAAACCTTCCTCTTCTTATGTTTCAACATGTGATAATTACCACTTACAGTTTGGATAGACAAGTTTATTCAGGCAGTGGGTAGGCAGATAGTTACAAGTCCACTTTTTGTTCATTGTGTGTATTTCAATAAAACTGTGTGTAAATCGACTTTTCCTTAGAAAATATTTTATGTGATTTAAAAATACATTATTATATGTTTAGCATGAAATTAACTTGAATATGTTGCCTGCTAAACTGAACTCTGGTGTTTGTCAAAGTTTGAGCAAAAGCACAAAATGTTCAATTTGGCAACTGTTTTTTTTTCTTTTAAAAACATTTCTATGGCTTTTTCTCATGTGACCAAAGCAGTTCCGGGGCAGGTAGAGTGGAGATAGCTCCTGGCACCTCTGCACTGGAATTCTGAGCGGCCTGAAATCTGATGCTATTCGTGCTACTTGCCATTACTGTGCTGGTACCGCCTGTTACTTTTCAGACACCTCTCCTAGGCGATGCCTGCTCTGCCTACTTGCAGGCTCAGAGGAGACAAGGTGTGAGAATCCTCTGAAAACCGTTAAATACTACCCAAGGGTGATAATGACAGAAACAGATGGCATTTGCTATCCTTTGGTCAAAAGCAGCACGTTCCCTCACCAGTCACAGGAGTGCTGCTTGTTACAGGAGTGGACACTGCGTCTGAATCCTCACTCCACCACTCCCTAACATTGAGACTTTAGGAAGCCTCTTAAACTTTTTGGATCGTGGCTTCCCCATCTCTACAATGAAAGGGTTGAGTTAACCCTGGGGTTTCTTCTAGCTTTCAGGTTACTTGATTCCACATTCTGTGCCTCATATTCCACAGAGGGAAAACCTAGTCTTCTTTTCTAGGGAGTGGTGACAGCTTTTCGATGTGTGTTGCGAATGGAACTTCCATTGTCAGTCCTGAATTGATACAGCATAGGACTTCTGTGACTTTTCCACTTAGAGTAAGTGGACTTGCAAAACTGTAGATTGACTTTTGAGAGGTTAAATCATACTTAAGATTTCTTTTACTAGTCAAAGGAATTCTCTTACGTTTTATAAAGCAAATGAGTATTAATTATTATAATCTAACCTTAAATTGTTAAACAAGACACTCAAGTGTGATACTCACTTGATGTGTAATTACAAATGATGATGTAATGAATTTTTCTACTGAATTACTGGTGGTAAGGACAAGATTTACTGCTTTTGTTAAAGGCTAGAGTGCGCCATCTACTGGCCTTGTCCTGGAATGATGGAACCATCCTTGAGTGTCCTGTGCTTCTCTTTAAGATTCATTGCAGAGGCACATTTTAGGAGAATTAAAGCTTAATATGATAAATACTGACAGTGGTAGGATGGAATGCCAACTCAGAATTCATAAAGGTTTCACTAAGGCACGATACGCTGTTAAGGCCTTCCTTGATGAAGAGTTTATGTTACTGTGCGCTTAAATGTGAAAAGAAGAGGAACTGTGTGAATATTCCGGAGTAGATAAAGAAAAACAGGAAAGGAAATGTTTGAATGCAAATCTGCCTTGGGTAACCTATTTTAAATCTCTTTAATATTTATGTGTTTTATCGTGGAAAAAATGGCTTTAAAGTGTCGTAGAAATGATGTGTCAGTGGTCTGCTCCCTTTCTGTGTAGGATGGGTTTCCACGTGCCACCGTTCTGTTCCATTTCCCACCTGCACCTTCACGTTCTGGCGCCAGTTGATCAGTTTGGCTTCTTTTCAAAATGGGTTTATAGAGCGAATTCCTACTGGTTCATCACAGTAAGTATTACTGATATTCTAGCAGCATTCAAAAATATTTAAAATATTTGTCCTGTTTCTATAGTTTTCCTTTTCTTGGCAACAGCTTTCATAGCTTGGTCATCTGTTTTAACATACAATTGCTTGCACATATCCAAAATAATACTTTTAATTTGGGGGGTTTTCCAGATCATGAGATGTGTAGGAAGAGAAGCTATGGCTAAGTCTCTCCATTGCAAGCAGAGGATATGATGGAGAATGACCATGGCACTGATAGTTCAGAATCCAGAGTTTAGTCTGGATTCAAGTTCTGGCTTCATTAGTTACTTGAGGGACCATGTGCAAGTAACTTAAAATTTTCAAGGCCCAAATTCTTGATCTGTGTATAAGTAATAGTACCTACTTTTAGGGTTGGTAAGAGAATTGATGAAATAATGTACTTGTAAAGCACTTAAAACTGTGGCTTGCAAATAGTACATACTCAGTTAATGTAGCTTGTAGTCTGTCCTCATCATCATTGTTATTGTAGAAATTGAGTTTTTGTAATTTTCGATAGTCAGTTTAAACTTCTTAAAAAGGTCTGTAGAAGAAGCATCATGTAGCAGATCTGAGGTTGAAGCTTTGTGCCTAATAAGTTACAGAATTCTGTAATTATAGAACTCAATAGAATAGAACTCAGCTGGGTATAGGCCTGGGGCCCGACAGTTGGGCCTCAGTCCCTAAATGACTCTGTCCTTCCAATGCCACGTGACTAGTGATTTATCAGACTCCCATCTTCTGTGTCCACGATGATATGGTGGCCTGTAGTTGCTATGTCTGAGTAATGATCAAATGGTAAATTAAATAATTACCATTAGTTAATGCATATTATTTTATTATAGTCATAGTATAATATATAAGAAATTCAAAGGCATTTTATTTCTAGAAACTTAATATTTCAAACTTATTCCTCTCTTCAACTTGTCTAGATGATTTTATTGAATTAAAACTATATTTAAGAAATTTTTATGTATGTATATTTGAAATAAAATAGTGGAAAATTTTGTAGGACAGTTGGTTTGGTCTCTAAAAATATCAGTGGGGTAAAAAGTATTTTTTCTTATTTGTATTTCTAATTTTCTATGTGACCCATGCTTTTATAATAAAAATTAATAAAAAATACATATTTGTAAAATAGTTATGGGGTTGTAAAGTACAGTATAGGGAAAATCCTCAATGATACTGTAATAACTATGTAGGGTATCAGACTTATTGGGGTAAACACTTCCTAAGGTGTATAAATGTCTAATCATTATGTTGAACACTTAAAACTAATATAATATTATATTTCAACTGTATTTAAAAATGAATTTTAAAAAAGTGGAAGGGAATTCTGACCCATGCTATAATATAGATGGACCCTGAGGACGTTAAACCGAATAGTGTACGATTCCACTTATGTGAGGTACCTAGAGTTGTCCAACTCGCAGAGGCAGAAAGTAGGATGCTGGTTGCCAGGAGCTGGGCCCCAGGAGGGAGGGGAGGGTAGAGGACGGGGAGTTACTGTTTGGTGGGTACGGAGTGTTGTTCTGCAGGCTGAAAGGGTTTGGGGGTGGATGTCAGTGAAGGTTGCAGAGCATTGTGAATATACGTAACACCACTGACCTGGGTATTTAACAGATGGTTTACATGTTAAATTTTGTGTGCATGTTTTTACTACAGTAAAAAAATTTAAGAACAAAACAAAAAAATGACTTTCGTAATGTTGTAAACTATTCTTACATAACTTTTTATTTGAAAAAAATGAACAGAGTTCTAAGGTCTGTTAATGGTTCATCCTGGGAATCCGAACCCTTCTTAAATCTGTCAGTTTACAACATATTATGAGACTTTGAAAAAATCAAGATAAAGATATTAAAGTTTATTCCAAAATCTCTTGTATAATATTCTAGATCTGTAAGATGATTGAGAAAAGTATTTGAAATGGTGCAACTAGAAGACTTTACTTTTAATTTTTTAAATAGACTTTATTTGTTAGAGCAGTTTTAGGTTCACGGCAAAATTGAATGGAAAGTCCGGAGCTCCCACCTACCCCTACCCCCCCACGCTCACAATCTGTTGGCATCCCACACCATAGTGATACATTTGTTATAACTCATGAAACTGCATTGACAAATCACTCTAAGTCAAAGTCCATAGTTTACCTTAGGGTTCATTCTTGGTGTTGTAATTCTGTAGGTGTGGACAATGTATAATGACATGTGTCCACCATTACAGTACACAGAATAGTTTCACTGCCCTAAAAATTCTCTGTGCTCTGCCTATTCATCTGTCGGCCCCCCTTAACTCCTGGTAACCACTGATCTTTTTAATTTATCCACAGTTTTGCCTCATCCATAATGTCATTTGGCTGTAGTTGTACAGTTCTGTACTCTTTTTCAGATTTTTTTCATTTAGTAATATGCATTTAAGGTTCCCCCATGTGTAGTTTACATTTAATAACTTTAGTATTATATTTATTTTTCTTATTGAAACTTATTAATGACTATGCAATGTGGATGTGGATAAAATATGCCTATTTATATGCAATGTAGAATACCTTTACTATATTTTATAAAACTGTTACATTTAGTTGTTTTGTAAGATACCTTTAGGAATAGAATTTGTATTATCCAGCTTGTCTGCTGTGGTTTATAGTAATAGGGATGCCAGTAGAATTATTTCATACTGGCTGTGATGTTTGAAATAAAAAATATGTTGTATTTTTAAAATTACAGGCTGATTATTTGATTGAAAAACTAAGAACATGAAAATGACAACAGTGGAAGATTTTCTTAATCTTGGCTCAACATAAACTAATATTTTGGTTTCTTTTAATTCAAATTACAATGGTAAGGTTTGTTGGGTTTTGTAAAAGGCTATTACTGGGTAGCCTGAAATCTTTTCTGAACATCTGTTTCCTGAGATCTGCGATATAGTTATATGAATACTTTGTCATTGACTTTAATGGTTACTTGTCTGAGATTTAAGGTACTAAAGATAAAATCCCATTAAAACAAATTCTGTTGATCAGGAAGGACTCTGTATTAAAATTTTTTCAAATATTTTCATTTCTCACTATGGTCAATTAAATATGATATATTAAATATGATATATTATGAAGAATAAACTGGCATGCAAAGTACTTTGTTGGAGTCTTTATTATTACTATGAAAGAAAAAAAGAAATTGACTGTCTCTTGACAGTTCCATAATTTTGCACATAAAATTTCAGAATAGAGTACTGTGTTACAGAGTGATCTCTGATCTTGATGGGAAGAATTTGTATGTATGTCACTTTTTACTCAGATTTCAGTTTTCACTTCTTGAAGCCTGGCATCTGTGTAATAAATTAGTCCCGAAAGCTATATAATATATGTAATAACTTCTTACAGTGACTTTGCAATACCGATCAATTTGGCTGTCTAAGGGAATTCACTATAACTGAATTTTACTTGTAAGAACATTATAAAGATTATAAAGATCAGTGGTTACCAGGAGTTAAGGGGGGCCGACAGATGAATAGGCAGAGCACAGAGAATTTTTAGGGCAGTGAAACTATTCTGTGTACTGTAATGGTGGACACATGTCATTATACATTGTCCACACCTACAGAATTACAGAATTACGTTTCTTACCACTGTGGGTAAGAAACGTAAAATGGTTATATTAACTTATTAAAACTGGCAGAAATTGTTGCTTTATGGCTTGTTTACTGTACCAAAGGAAAATTAGAATTAAAAAATGATTAGAGCTAGCTTTTATCATGGAAACAGCCTGGTTTAAAAGTAGAGATAGAAAGCCTTGGATGAGAAAATTTATTTTAATAACAGTGTTAATTTTATTGGTATATAATTTTGTGGGGCCTATCTCTTTAGGAATTGTCTTGTTGCTAATCTGGACTAATAATGTCACTATAGGATAAAGAGTAGACACTGAACGCTAATCCTGCGTCGAGCCAGTGTCTAGTAAGTACTGTGACTGAGCATGAGGATTGAAGTGTTGATGTTCGAAATTGGCTAAGATGACTAGTCTTTCTTATTTTTACATGATATTAAACATAGTTTAAAGTAATAAAATACTAATTATAATGTTTAGTTACAACATCTGGAATTTTCGGTTCATTCTTTCATTTATTCATTCAGCAAATATTTGCTGAGCATTTAACATGTACCAGACGTTGCCAGGAGTGGGAAATACAGAAGTGAGAAAGGACTGCCTGCAGCTGCTCACACGAGGGTCAGAGAAAACCGATGACTACAGCTGAGTGTGTTAAGTGCTAAAATGTCTGCAGAGGGGGCTGTGGGGAGGGAAACGCTTTTGTGAGCGGGTGGCAGTAGAATTGAGTCTCCAAGACTCAATGTTAGACAGGTAGGCAGTGGAACTTTAGATCGAGAGACCCAGATATACTTTCCCTGTGTTCTTCTTCCAGTATTATTTACTTCACAGTTGATAGGAATGCCCAAATTCCATTTTACTCACTAGAGGTGGAGAGAGGGATTTGGGAGTAGTGGTATGGATCCTCAAAATTAGATTTACAAGTTAAATCTTAACTGCTTTGTTAAGTAGCTTGCTGAGCACCTACATAGATCAGCAACTACAAGCTTTTATAAATCAGTTCAAACGTGGCCAGATACAGAAAAGGAATATTCAACATGTATGCCATGTTGTGCTATGTGAATTTGCAATGATATAATTGAAAATATTATGATAATAACATTCAATACTTAAGGAATTTTCAATGCCTTATGAATCTTTTTTAAAAAGTGATTAGCCAGTTGTTTTAATTTATATAGGTTTATACTCTCTCACAGTAAGTTTTCCTTCTTTGTTGGAAAACCCGTGAAACATTATATTTTTAGTGGCAGTTTTACCTATAAAGATTAATAATCAAATTACTGCAATTAAAATTTACTTAGCCTTTTCAGTAGTTTACGAATTTGATAGCGATAGCTATCTATAACATTAACTTAACACAAAGCTAATTTAAAACCTATCTTAAACCCTGGCCAGGTGACTCAGTTGGTTGGAGCATTGTCCCATGCACCAAAAGGTTGCGGGTTCGATTCCCAATCAGGGTACATACCTGGGTTGCAGGTTTGACCCCCTAGTCAGGGTGAGTATGGGAGACAACCAAAGGATGTCTCTCTCTCTCTCTCTCCCCCGCCTTCCCCTCTCTCTATAATCAATAGACATATCCTCGGGTGAGAATTTAAAAAACAAACAGACAAACAAACAAACCTGTCTTAGAAATGTTTAAAGTAGTATCAAAAGCATTATTTGTACATGTTGTCCTACTTTTTGTTTGTAATTGGAGAATTGTAAAATTATCAATAATGAGCTATTTCAAACTGTACTTAGCTGAAAGAAAGCTAAATAAATATGGCAAAAATACTGTGTAAAATTCTGCCTATCTGAACTTTTTGTTTGTTTTTAAACACTTTATTGTTTTAGGTTCAGAGCAAAATCGAGAAGAAGGTACAGAGACTTCCCACATAGCTTCTGCCCCACATGCATAGCCTCTCCCATTATCAACATTCCCCATCAGAGTGGTACATTTGTTACAATTGATGAACCTACATTGACACATCCTAATTACCCAAAGTCCATAGTTTAAGGTTCACTGTTGGTTTGGGCAAATGTATAATGACATATATCTATCATTATAGTATCATACAAAATATTTTCACTGCTCTAAAAATTCCCTGTGCTCTGCCTATGCGACCTTTCCCCTCCAACCTCTGGCAGCCACTGATCGTTTTATTGTCTGCATAGTTTTACCTTTTCCAGAATGTTATATAGTTGGAATCATGTGGTGTGTAGCCTTTGGGATGGGCTTCTTTTACTTATTTATACACATTTAAGTTTCCTTCATGTCTAATAGGTCACCTCTTTTTAGTGTTGAATACTATTACATTGTCAGGATGTACCACAGTTTATACAACCATCTACTGAAGGCTATCTTGGTTGCTTTCAAGTTTTGACAATTATGAATAAAGCTGCTATGAGCACCTGGTCCTTGCTGGGTGGCTCAGTGGGTTAGAGCATTGGCCCGATAAGCTGAGGTTTCTGTCTTGACCCCTGGTCAGGGCATGTACAAGCATCATCCAATGAATGCATATGTAAGTGGAACACCAAATTGACGTCTCTCTTCCCACACCCTCTCTCAAATCAATTTAAAAAACCAAACACCTGTATGCCAGTTTTTGCATGGATATGTTTTCAGCTCCTTTGGGTGAATACCAAGGAGCACAATTGCTGGATCATTTGGGAAGTATATGTTTACTTTTTTTTTTTTAATTTTATTTATTTATTTATTTATTTTTAAAATATATTTTATTGATTATACCATTACAGTTGTTCTATTCCCCCCTTCAATCCCCTCCACCCACACCCTCCCTCCCCCACCATTCTCCCCCCCCCTTAGTTTATAACCACGTGTCTCAAGTTCTTTGGATTCTATATTTCCCCCACTATTCTCGCCCTCCCCCCTATCTATTTTCTGCCTACCATCTATGCTATTTTCTGTGCCTTCTCCCCCCTTCTCCTCCTCCCACCCCCCTGTTTCTAACCCTCCATGTGTTCTTCATTTCTATGGTTCCACTCCTGATCTAGCTGTCTTCTTGGTTTACTTTTGTTTTAGGTGTGGTTGTTAATAACTGTGTGTTTGCTGTCCTTTCACTGTTCATCTTTTTCATCTTCTTTTTCTTATATAAGTCCCTTTAGCATTTCATATAATAAGGGCTTGGTGATGATGAACTCCTTGAACTTGACCTTATCTGAGAAGCACTTTATCTGTCCTTCCATTCTAAATGAAAGTTTTGCTGGATAAAGCAATCTTGGCTGTAGGTCTTTGGATTTCATGACTTGGAATACTTCTTTCCAGCCCCTTCTTGCCTGTAAGGTCTCTTTTGAGAAATCCGCTGACAGTCTGATGGGTACTCCTTTGTAGGTGACTGTCCCCTTATCCCTTGCTGCTTCTAGGATTCTCTCCTTCATTTTGGTCTTGGCTAATGTAATTATGATGTGCCTTGGTGTGTTCCTTCTTGGGTCCAACTTCTTTGGCACTCTCTGAGCTTCCTGGATTTCCTGGAAGTCTATTTCCTTTGCCAGACTGGGGAAGTTCTCCTTTATTATTTGTTCAAATACGTTTTCCACTCGTGGCTGTTTCTTTCCCCCTTCTGGTACCCCTATAATCCGGATGTTGGAACGTTTAAAGATGTCCTGGAGGTTCCTAAGCCTCTCCTCATTTTTTTGAATTCTCATTTCTTCATTCCTTTCTGGTGGGATGTTTTGTTCTTCCTTCTGGTCCATTCCATTGATTTGAGTCCCCGTTTCCTTTCCATCACTATTGGTTTCCTGTGCATCTCCCTTCATTTCAATCAGTCCAGCCCTCACACGTTCCTCTAATTTGTAACTTTGTTCCTCTAATTTGTGACTATAATCAACCAGTTCTGTGAGCATCCTGAGAAATAGTGTCCTGAATTGTGCTTCTGAGAGGCTGGCAATTTCTTGGTCGCTTAGAGTTATTGGCTCTGGGACTTTGAGTTCTTCTTGTGCCATCTTTCGGGTTGTTTGTGCCTGTTCCATAGCAGGATCAGAGCCCTAAAGTGTTCACTAGAACAGGGCAACTCAGTCGCTAGGTTGTGACGTTATAGGTGGGGGCGGGGTCAGAGAGGGTATGTTTACTTTTGTAAAAAACTGTCAAACTGTCTTCAGAGGTGGCTGCACCATTTTCAATTCCTACCAGCAATGAATCAATTTCTGTTCCACATCCTTGCCAAAATTTGACATTGTTAGTATTTAGGATTTTGGCCATTCTAATCGGTATTCTCATTGTTTTAATTTTGCCTTTCCCTGATGACATATGTTATGGAGCATCTTTTCCTAGGCTTTTTGCTATCTGTTTGTTTTCTTTGGAGAGGTGCCTGTCAAGGTTGTTGGCCCATTTTTAAGTCGAGTTGCTTGTTTTCTTATTGTTCAGTTTTATGAGTTTTTTGTATATTTTGGGTAACAGTCCATTCTCAGATGTATCTTTTGCAAATATTTCCCCCAGGTTGTAGTTTGCCTTCTCATTCTCTTGACATTTTAAAGAGCAGTTGTTTTTAATTTTAATGAAGTTCAGCTTATCAGTTATTTCTTCCATGGTTGCTGCCTTTAGTGTTGTATCTAAAGAGTCACTGCCCTAGTTAAGGTCATCTAGATTTTCTCCTGTTCTAGGAATTTCATAGTTTTGCATTTACTGTTTAGTTCTGTGATCCATTTTGAGTTAATTTTTGGTGAAGGTTGTAAGGTTTGTGTCTAACTTCATTTTTTTTTTTAATGTGAAGGTTCCTTTGTTCCAGCACCATTTGTTGTGAAGACTTTTTATTCTGTTGTATTGCCTTTGTTCCTCTGTCAAAGATCAGTTGACTGTATTTATGTGGGCCTATTTCTGGGCTCTGTCTTCTGTTCTATTGATCAGTTTTCACCAATACCACTGTTTTGGATACTGTAAGCTTTATATTAAGTCTTGAAGTCAGGCAGTGTCAGTCTTCCAGCCTTGCCCTTCTCCTTCAGCATTGTGTTGGCTGTTCTGGGTCTTTTGCCTTTCCATATCAACTTTAAAATCAGTTTGTTGATATGATGTACATATCAGTTTGTTGTACAAAATAATTTGCTGGGAATTTCATTGGGATTGCATTTAGTGTATAGATCAAGTTGGGAAGAACTGATATCCTAACTATTGAGTTTTCCTATTCATGATCATAAAATCTCTTTCCATGTATTTAGATCTTTGATTTTCTTTATCAGTTTTTTTCCTGGTGTAGACATTACACATTATTTTTGTTATATTTGTGCCTAAATATTTCATTTTGGGGGGTTCTAATGTAAATAGTACTGTGTTTTTAATTTTTAATTCCACTTGTTCATCACTTGCATATTGAGAAAGCAATTGACTTTTGCATGTTAACTATGTATTCTGCAACCTTGCTATAATCCCTTATTAGCTTTAGTAGACTTTTTTGTTGATTGTTTTGGGTTTCCTACAGAGATGATCGTGTCATCTGTGAACAAAGACAGTTTTATGTCTTTCTTTCCAGTCTGTACACCTTTTATTGTCTTACTGCATTAGCCAAACCTTCCAGTGTCGTGTTGAAAAGGAGTGGGGGAGAGGTGACACCCTTGTTTAGTACCTGATCCTTGTGGAGAAGCTTTGAGTTTCTGTGATGTTAGCTGTAGGTTTGGCGTAGAAATTCCTTACTGAAGTTGAGGAAGTTCCTACTAGTTCTAGTTTACTGAGAATTTCTAACATAAGTTTGTGTTGGATTTTGTCAACTGCTTTTATTGCATCTATTGGTATGATCATATGACTTTTCATTTTTAGCCTGTTGTTGTGATGGATTACAATAATTGAATTTTGAATATTGAATTAGCCTTTTATACCTGGGATAAGTCCTACTTGTTCATCTGGACTTTTTTTTATAGTCCTAAAAGCAGAAGTTCAAATGATTTAATAAATTGGCTGATCCTAATGTATGAGAGGTTCAGTGTCAGAGATGTAGGTATGCCTCTTCATAAAAAGAATCCAAAGTCAAGAGCACAGTCTTTGTTAGTGCAACACTCACAGACTTTGATGTCAAAAATTCATCTACAAAAGTTGTTCCCCACACATTCATTATGTGCCCAGTTGTTCCCCATTCATTATGAAGCCTTATTCAAAAATGTTTATGAATAAGCGTATTCTAGCAATAAAAATACAGGGTGGGATGAAAGTAGGTTTATAGTTGTTAATGTCAAAAATAATACAATAATTAATAAATAATGTAAAAATAAACTCATTTTGTGTATTCGCAACTGTAAGATTACTTTTGTCCCACCCTGTATTAAAAAAAACTCTCTGATTCAGCTTCAATAAACCTGATATCTTGCAATTTCAGTCTCATTGCAAACAAAAGAATCAGATGAAGGACTGGCCCAAACAGGAGAGGCATCCCCAACTTTGGCAGGCCCTAGGTCAGACTTTGGAAATCTGTGTGCCAGCAGCTGGGATACTGGGACAGTTCTCCTCTAGCATAAATCAGGCTGCCATTTACATCTGTGTGGAAATCAATGGCCCTTGATTATTTGAATTGTGTCAGCATAGAGTTTAAGGATGATGGGGAGAGAAGGCTGAATCTTCATCCCATTCTCTTTTACATTTTTTTCTGTACACAGAACCTATTTCACAGGTAGCAAATTAGTGGGCCTTATTTGCAATTAGGGCTTCAGATTTGCTCTGGAGAGTCTTTTGACCAGAGGACAAGATCTACTTTTCTCTACTTCTGGATGTCTTGCTTCTTGGGAACTTAACCTCGTGGAGCTGAGTCATACTTAAATCAACTGCAGCTGCGTAAGTTGGAACTGGTGCTTCATAGTCCCAACTTGTTTAGTTTTGTTTCCTGAGAGCACCTGGTATTCTTTCTCTCCCCGAATTATTTCCATTGAGGTTAAAGATGCTGGAGACCCTTCTGGCATCTCATGAAATTAGAACTCCCATAGGAATGCTTCACTCTAGTGAAATTTCCATAGTTATATAATTCGTTCCAATAAAATTTGTTCTCTAATACTTTCAAAAGGCCCCTTGTTTTTTTACTCATTGCAAAAATCTGTTCTTAATATGAAGACAATTTTTCTCCCTCTCATTGGTGCACAAATTCCTGTGGTTCTTGGTGATAGCCAATCCCTTCTAAGGTGTTTGA
This sequence comes from Sturnira hondurensis, assembly GCF_014824575.4. NCBI lineage: Eukaryota > Metazoa > Chordata > Mammalia > Chiroptera > Phyllostomidae > Sturnira > Sturnira hondurensis. The sequence continues at coordinate 11,408,317 of NW_028077105.1, read as the reverse complement.
TGCTCCATCTGATAGAAATGTATGAACAGTTTTGGCATTACATGTGACCTCTGCTGTTGGGAACTGTTAACTCTCTGATCATTTCCTTTTTTCACTGACTTTGTGTCCTACTGTTCTCAACACTCTAGTGGCTTGTTGAAACCAGAACACAACACTCTCTTCTCCAATTCCTGGTCCTTCCCAGCAATGTCTGTGGTTTTTTGTTTTTAAATAATCAACAGTCTGTACCAGAGGCTTCAGTGCTTGCACAACAGTAATCTTCTAAAAGGAGCCAAGTCTCTTAGAGTTCTTCCCTGCTAAATGGAGCAGGGATGGAGTTTTGGATCACTTCCCAGAAGACAGACTCTGAACCTCCTTGTCCCTTCCAGTACAGTTAAAAAAAATTTGCAAGTCTCCTGATTCTAGTTCGAACACCACCTTCCAAAGTCCTCACTCTCCTGTGGCTCTATGACTACCCTAATAAACACAAAAACATTGAACCGATCTGGCCGTGAGTCCCTCCAAGGTAGTTGAATCGATTTCAGAGTAGTTTCACACTAACCCTAATGGCCTGTGTACGGTTAATTTCTTTTTCCCCAGACCATGTATCCAACAGTTTGAGATTCATGATGTAGATAATCTCCTGCTTGTTTCTGGAGTGAAGAATCAGTGAGGACTTACTTTATGAAACTTAGCTCAAAGGATCTCGTTAAAAATAAAGGAAACTTTTACATTCACCTGGTTTCTCTTACACCTTCTGTTCTTATATGCTCTCTGCACAGCATATTACTCCAGGCACGAAAACCAAGACCTCTATACTATTTTTTTTTAAAGTTGCCCCATCGCCCTGGCCAGGTGTCCTCCTGTACACCAAAGGGTTGTGGATTTGATTTTTGGTCAGACCATGTACCTAAGGTTGCGGGTTCAATCCCCAGTCTGCGTGCATGGGTAAGGTGGCAGATGGATGTTTCGCTAAAATCAGTGAGCATGTCCCCAAGTGAGGATAAAGAAAAAAAGTTGCCCCATCAAAATCTCCTGTGTTTTGTCATTTTGATGCTTTTGCTGATTGGGTGTATCAATCGCTACATACCCTTTTAGCATTTCCTTGGTCTCTGACCCACCTTGGCCGCTCTTCTCAAACAGTAAATAACTACCTTTCCATATGTCATACAGTAGCGGTCTCCAACCTTTTCGGCCCCCCAGTTTCGTGGAAGACACTTTCCACGGTGTAAGGAGAGGGAAGGGAGATGGGAGGCGGGGGCAGGCGGTATTGCGAACACTGTCTTAACGTAACCAGCTCCTGAGGACGACGTGGCCGCTCCCACTGACTACTACTACTTGGCGACCTCAACCAGAACGCGCCCTGCAGCAGCGGCAGCCCCTACAAAAGCCGTGGCACCGGGACGCAAGAGTAGCGAGGAACCGTGGAACCCGGGGGACTGCCTCGCCTCCCTGAGTTTCCGTTTCCGGCGCTTCAAGCTCCGCCTCAACGGAAACGACCGTATTGAGGCAGCGGGGGAATATGGGGGCGGGACGCTGTGCCAATCGCGCATGCGCAGCGTGGCGGTTGCAATGGCGCTGCCGTGTTCTGTGAACAGGTATTTGCTGCTCCTGGCACAGGAGCATCTGGAGTTCCGCCTGCCGGTGAGCTTGCAGAGCCCTCCGCAACTTCGGACCGGAGAGGACGGCGCGGTGTGGGTGGCGTGCGGGTGGGGGGAGTGCCGCGCAGCCGGAGCATGCAGGGGTCCGGGGGGCGTGCTAGTTGGGAATATCACGCATGGCTCGTGCTGCGGTCCCTGGGACTGGCCGAGCTCGGCGAGGGGAGTGTGAGAGAGAAGTTCAAGGCACAGTGTCTCAGCCTGGCTAGCGCTTTCATTCATTACGGTACCCGTGTGCCCGGTACCGGGGTTGGGTGAATATGAGCGGTCCTCTTCCTCCGGAGCTCTTCGTTTAACGGAGAATGTAGACAGCCGACAGAAAGGCTCAGTGCAGTGTTTTTAAGTATTAAACATGCTTGCCAGACTGTGTGAGGGAGGGTGGATGGGTGGTGGTGATGGTGGGTGGAAGGGCTCAGTTGATGAAGAAGTTTGGAAAAGTATTGTTATTCATTCAAGAAACAGTTTCAGTACCTATAATTGCGCAGGACGCTGGAGATGTAACGGTGACAAAGACAATTTCTACAAGGAGTTTATTTTTTAGGCAAAGAGGTGAGCAGATGCCTCAATAAGCATTACGAAATAACATTGGTAAGTGCAGTGATAGAGAGATCAGCATGGAAATACGAGAACATGTAGAAGGGATATCGAATCCACCTGAGGGGTGCGGAGCTTTGAGATGGTTTCTGTGAACGGTAACTAAAGGATGAGTAGCAGTTAACCAGGCCAAGGAGGGAAATAAGTAAATTAGAATTACAAGTTATTATTATTACTGGGTTATGAAATAATGCAACAGGGAGTGACAAGAAGAGAACATGAGAGGTAAAAAGGGGACAGAAAATCCAAAGTCTTCAGTATCCTGGAGATTGGAAGGGCAATTTATCGAAGAGTTTAAAGTAAGAAAGTGAGAGAATCATACTTTTCTTTTAAAGGCACGTCGGCCGCAACACGGGATGGATTTGAGAGGACTAAGTGTAGAATCAGAGATTTGTTAGGAGTCTTTTGGAATAGTCTTGTTAATAGATTAAGAAGGTTTGAATCAGGTCGAGGGGTAAGAGGATGGGATAAGCTGGGAAAATCGGTGATAAAATGATCAGGGCTTGATGATTGAATGTGGGGGGAAAGAGGGATAAATCACGGATAAGTCTTGGAGTGGATATAGGGGTGTCTCCACTTAAAGTAGCACAGCCAGATGTAAACTTTAAGTTTTTGTTGTGCTGAATGTAATGTGCTTGTGTAACATCAGATGAAGATGACTGGGAGGCAATGAATAGGAATATGAGTATGCATAGAGCATGGTAGAATGGTCTGGGTAATAAATATATGGGACTCTTCTGCATATGAATACTAGGAGGGAAGATGAAATTATTTAGAGAAAGCATAGTGTCAAAGAGCGGTGAACCAAATACAAGTGTCGGAAATACTGATATTGGGAAGTGAGAGGAGGTCACAAAGGTAGGTAAGTGTCGTAACAGGAAGGGTGTGAGGCCACAGAAACTGGAGGTTAAAGTTTTAGGAATTTTGCTATAGCTGTTGTGTAAGTTGTTTTTGTGGGGCGGGGGCTAGATGACTTGGTTTAGTGGGTGAGAAAAGTGAGGAAGGGGAGATAGAGCAGTGCCCTTAATTAAAGCATAATAGAGCATAAAAAGGGAATTTAAGAGATACATGAACAGTTTCAGGGGCCTGGGGTCAAGGAATGACCCCTCTTCCCCCTGACCCCTCAGAGACTGGCTTGTTAATGGGCTGAAGAGATGAGGAAAATGGATATAAAGGCACGACAGGAGAAGGCCTTGGTCTTTCTGTGGAAATGGAGAGTGGGCAGAGGATGAGTGTGGGTAGCTAGCTGCTCCAGGGCCTGCTTTCTTCGTTATGAGAAAGGTAGGGTTATTTCTTGAGAGAGTGGGACAAAGCAGTTTTATGGAGGAAATGAGGAAAATAGTATGGTGTCAAACAGGTACATCATTAACCCACTTCCTGTTTTTTAATCCTCACCTTAGGATATGTTTATTGATTTAGAGAGAGGAAGGGAGAGAGAGAGAAGGAAAGAAAGAAAGACATCCGCTAGTTCCTCATACAGGATAGGACTACTCCCTGACTAGGGATCTAACCCTCCACCTAGGGGTGTGTCTGATTCAGAATGGAACCTACAACCTTAAGGTGTATGGGATGATACTCCAACCACAGCCATGGCATCAACCCACTCTTTATTTTTTAATTGTATTATATCTATATATTTTAATAGACTTTTACTTCCTTGTGTATAATATTTTGTCTATAATATTTTCAATATAGGAAATAAAGTCTTTGCTTTCACTTTTCGGAGGTCAGTTCACCCATAGTCAGGAAACTTATGGAAAGGTAAGTTGAATTTATATTTTTCATTAGATCCTATGTAATATACTTATAAATTGAACGTTGGATTTGAAGAGAACTTCAGATCTTAAATTTATGTTTGTGTAGTTACTTGTAGCTCTTCCTAGGGGCAATTGAATGAAAAGCATATTTTGCAAAAAATTTTGGTTTTTTTGAAATGATTGAGATATATTTCCACTATTTACTTGTCTCATTAGTTTATAAACTTTAACAATTGTGCTTTAGTATGTATCCATTCCTTCACTGAAAAAAGGGCTGGCTTTCTTTGAGGAGGCATAATTAGAGTTAGAATTTAGCTTAATTTCAGGTGTTTATTGGTATTCTTTTTAAAACTTGAAATTGTGCATGTATAATATTATGAATTTATGAGCTTCTTATTTTGTATTTGATAGTTTATCAGTGTCTTAGAGAAGTTTGGGAATAGAAAAAGAAAAAAAACCATAATTCTTCCTCCTTGACATGACTTACAATTTCAGGATAACTGCCTTCCGGTCTTTTTTCATAGACTCTTCACCCCCACCCCCAGTTGTAATGCTACTCATAAATTTCCACCGTCTCTGTTTCACTTGGTTCTAGTAATATGAGCACACCTTGCTACATAGCCTTCATCACTAGCAGGCTATATCTTTTCCATTGATTATATCTATTATAATTTAATAGTTTCATTTCATTCAGGTTGCTTTAGAATTTTCCTGATAATAGTAGTACTAAGATGACCATCTTTTTTCCTCTTTGAATTATTTTGAATTTTTTGTAGGGTACTATGAATACTGGAAGAAGAAAGACTAGGTGTGACGGGGAGCATTTCTTGAAAAACATGAGACAAAAGTTCCAGATGTTAGACTTGTACTCCTGAGTGACTTGCACTTACTGAGAAAGGAGGATAAGGAGTAGTGGTTGTAATTGAACGAGGGGGATGAACTAAGGTCAGGGTCCTGCTGGGTTTTGCTGTATTCTGGGAAAATGCCTGCATTCGGGTCTTGAGGTGGAGGTTGGGGAGAAGTCCCCCTGATGCACCTGCCACTTTTTTTTCGTAGCTAGAATAAGAAAAATTAATCATAATTTATTATTTATTTTATTCCATTATTTAGGATAAATAATATCCTGTTTATCTTATTATTTAGGATATTATTTATCCTATTCCGCAGTTATTTCAGAGTTCCCCCACCTACTCAGGTGGCCACAGCCACCTAGAAAAAGAGGGATTATTCGTAGAAGTACCTTACTTAGAAGTTAGAAATGAAATAGCTGAATAAGAAGGAATGATTAGCAACAATGAAAATTTTGAGATTACACTTTGGGATTTTTATGCATTATTTTGGTCAAACTGCCTAAGAGAGCAACTCTAAAATTAACCTAAATTTTAAATAACTGTGAATTTACTGATATTTTAATTTATAGAACCACTTATAAAAGTGTTATGACATTATGCTATAGTATCCTGCCAGATGATCTATTAAAATAATTTACATTTTTAAAAAGATTTTATTTATTTATTTTTAGAGGGGAAAGGAAGGAGAGAGAGAAATATCAATGTATAGTTGCCTCTGGTGTGTCCCTTGCCAGGAACTGGCCTGCAATCCAGGCCTGTGCCCTGACTGGGAATCGAACCGCGATCGTGTGGTTCGCAGGCCCGCACTCAATCCACTGAGCTACACCAGCCAGGTCCTAATTTACTTTTTTTTGAACTGTGAGAACAGTTTTAATTGTGGTTAGATCACATATGATCTAAAAGTAGCAATTAGGAATTTGCTACTTTCCTTATGGACTTCTTGAATAAAAGCATGAGGCCATAAAACCTCTTAGAAGTTCAATAATTGTTTTTTCTTTCAGTCTCCTTTTTGGATTCTTAGTATTCCCTCTGAAGATATTGCCAGAAACTTAATGAAACGGACAGTGTGTGCCAAGTAAGGAAAACTTACAATGTTCTCCATGAGTGTATACTGTACTTCTCGCAACTACTTTGTCCTGCTTTTTGCTGTATTGGCACACAGTAGAAGGGGTTGGTTGGTGGAGGTGGGGGTGGGTCAGTTTAGCTTGCAGTTACCTGCATTGGCCACTGGACGGGGTGGGGGAACAGAAGAGTTACCCACTGAACTGGGAGAATCTCAGTGGTGAAAGGCAGACGCACTTATTTTGTAATAACTCTTTTGAACTTCTTTACTAAGCAGGACATGGTATAAGATGTAAACACTATGTTGTTGTATAGGATAAATGCCCTGGTTAATTATAACCAAAATGTTGAAAATCTAAAAAAGATTTTTCTTATAGATGGTTTTTAGTTGGATAAGCAAATTGGTGCAGTGTAAGGTGGCGGGCAAAAAGTGAGGAGTGCCATGAAATAAGTATTACTGTTTTAATGTGGTAGAGCAATTTGGATTATCATAACTTGGTGTGGATTAAGGTAATGCTATTGTTCAATGTTTATCCTTCTTGCGTGTTTTCTAGAATTTATCATCGACATCTGTTTTCCTTTTTTTCTTTTTTTAATTTTATAATTGGAAAATTTTCTATCTTTGATTTTGAAAATTAAACTATATTTTCCACATGCCTCTTCAAACTTGACCAACTTATGTTATCTTTGAGTTACTTTTTTTTCAAACATTTTGGCAGATTACTAAATGCCATCTTTTCTTAGAAATTATAATATTTAATGATGCAGTGCAAATGCACATTTACATATACTTAGTTTTATTAACATGGTTGGCAGTGTTTTATAGCATGATATGTAATTGCTGTATTATTGAATAGACTAACCCCATATTTAGTTAAATTCATCCTGTTGAAAACTAGCTATAGTACTAAATCTTATCTCTCGAACTGAAGCTTGGGTCTAACTTACTTAATAAAAATGACTGGAGAATGGAAACATAACTAAAAAATACATCCTTAATTATTACTTTAGATTAGTATATTAAAAGTTATGGTTCTAAGAGGTGTTTGGTTTCCAGATATATGGTTTATTAGGTTTAAAATAGATACTTGTATACTTGCTTGAGAATTCATATCTTCTGATGCATATATTTGATAAATGGTACAATTAATAATTGTGTAATGATTCTACAAATTATATAATAATTTCCTTGGCTGCTTTTTATTCTCTGTATATTTTGCATAGCTGAGGTATAACTTTATACCTTAAGTGATAGCTAACTAAGAGTAGTATTACTGTAGAGGCCTTTCTATAAATTTAATAGAAAGAAAAGGAGGAATTCATTTTCAAAGGGTGAAATTTACAATCCTGTTGTAGCATTAATTATTCCAGAACTAAAATAGACTATCATAAGCATAGATTTAAAACTAATTCAGTTTTTAAATCTTAAATTAATTTTTTGTGTGTGTGGTAGAACAGGTATTGAAAGTTAATTTTGTTAATTTATTTTTAACATGTACTATTTTGAGAAAACTATTAAAAAAAGGAAAAATGTAACAAACACCTAGGTATCTACATTATTAGTTATGAACATTTCGAGATACTTGCTGCAATTTTTTTCCCTTAAGAAAATACATGTTTTACAGAAACTACTGATGCTCCCTGTGCACCTTCCCAATTCCATCCGCCTCCTTCCCTCAAAGGATAGTTTCTTAAAGCTCTTTTGTCAGGAAGATTTTACTATACTGCTCTAATTGGTGAAATAGTTTAGATCATCATTGATTTTATATTAATAAGTTGACATCCATGCTTATTTATGCGCACCCATGAGAAATGTGGCAATCTGCCTAAACTTTATACTTTCTAAAATAGGGACCATAACAGGGCAGTCTTACGTATGAAACTTTTTACTCTGAAAATCTAAATCATAAAAGGTATTACAGTAAGTTAATATTCAGTTTAACTGAAGCTTTTTATTGTCTAACTTTTTATTTTGAACGTTTTAAATATAAATTTGTTAATAGTTTATGAATTCTTTCTGTATAAAAGATATGAGTGTTATTTCATATTTTCTTGACTCTAGGTTATTACAAGCATTAGTTCCTATGTTATACTGTGTAATGGTTCATTAGGAGTACTTAAAGTCTGTGCAACTGCACGCACCTTTCCTGAATGGCCTGGGATTCCTGATTTTTTGCATTTTTGGGAAGCAGTGGTAAAGAACATGGAGTCTGGAGTCAGATGGCTTAGATTTGAACCCTGGTTTCAATGCCACGTGACCTGAGAGTTATTTAATCTCTTTGTGCCTCAGGTTCCTCATTGTTTAAATGGATGGTAATTCCAGCAGCTACCTCACAGGGCTCCTATGAGGAATAAATGAATAAATATTAAATGGCCTTAGTATTCTAAGGCCCTTGTTCTTTGAGTTATATTAAGCATTAGCTCTTACTATTTTTACTTTTCAAGGTCTTTCATTTCCAGAGGTTGTGTTACTTCTGCGTTCCTTCAGTAAATGCTTCCAGGAGTCTTTCTTCTCCCTTAGCTTTCACAAATACATTGAGCTTTGCTCTTTGCAGCATCCTGGTACCTGGAACAATTCCTGTCATAACAGTAATTCTTTTTAAAAAAGACTTTATTTATTTATTTTTAGAGAGAGGGGAAGAGATGGAGAAAAGGAGGGAGAAAAACACCAATGTGTGATTGCCTCTTGTGCATCCCCTACTGAGGACTTGGCCCACAACCCAGGCATGTGCTCTGACTGGGAATCAAACCAGTGACCCTTTGGTTCACAGGCCTGTGCTTACTCCACTGAGCTATACCAGCCAGGGCTGCTATACTAATTCTTAATAAGTATTTATTAAATTAGTGAATTGACCAATCTTAATTTTTTAACATTAAGAAAAAGAAATTGAATACTTGGAATTTGGGACATTTATTTTGAATAGTGTTTTGTTGTTTCTTTTTGTACTGTGTGTGTTTTGTATAGCTGAGGTTACACCTGAAGTGATAGCTGTGTAAGAGTAGGATTACTGTAGAGGCCTTCCTTCTATAAATTCAAAATGAAGGAAAGGAAGAATTCATTTTCAGAGGATGTTCTCAGTTCTAATGGCAGTGTTAGAAGCACAAAACTATGCTAATATGTAGAGCGACTTTTATTACAATTTATTCTAAGAACTATTTCACTGATTGTAATGAAATATTGCTTGTAATTGTTTAAATATTTGTTGAAATATATGGTAGCCTGAAAATATTATTATATGAAAATTTTCTGTAACAGTTATAAATGTAATGGTTCATTACTAAATGCTACTAATTAATAGATAACTATTAATAGTTACATTTTTATCTGTTTTTTTCTTTTTTATGGAGAAGATATTGGGAAAATTAGATTTCCTGAATTAGATTCATCTGTTTACTAAAATAACTCCAGTGAGTTTACTACATCATTTTTGTTCTAGTACAAAATACAATGATGAAAAGTTGGAAAAGTCTTGACTTTCGCTAAATTTCTCTCTTTCTGTGTAAACTTCAACTCCTTTGTGTGATTTGGACTTAAGCTATATTTGTTTCCGGGATACATATTTCTCATTTATAGCTTAGAAAACATAGGCAGCGGAGTGAGCATAAAAAATAGTGAAATTATTGTTCCATGTTACTGTGTTAACTAATTTCTTGACTGAGGTTAGTACGAATCATTTATTTCCTAGGTCCATATTTGAACTCTGGGGTCATGGAAAATCTCCAGAAGAGCTATATAGTTCCCTTAAAAACTACCCTGTGGAGAGGATGGTGCGTAATGATGTGTTTTTATATAATTTGTCTGCAGATACTATAGAATGACTAAGCTTAAAGAATTTATCTACTTTTATTTTAGGTTCCATTTCTACAATCAGATTCTACGTATAAAATAAAGATTCACGCATTTAATAAAACATTGACACAAGAAGAAAAAGTGAAACGAATAGATGTAAGTGAATTTAGTGAAAACCCAGACGCCTGTGAGAGTGGTGTCTGGCCCCTGCTCATCTGTAATAATGCTCAGTGTCTGTAAAGTGCCTGCTTTGTAGCCCATTGTGTGCTAGGTCCATTTCATGTTTTTTCTCATTTAATCCTGGTACCAAACTTACAAGATAGGTGTTATTCTATAAGCATTATTTTTCCTTTTAAACTTTTATAGGACATTAGAATTACTTTTATTTTGTAGGCTCTTGACTTCCTGCCATTTGAAGGAAAGGTGAATTTAAAGAATCCACAGCATATCTTCTCCGTTTTGGAGGATTACGGTTTGGACCCAAACTGCATTCCTGAGAATCCACTTAATATTTATTTTGGTAGATGGGTAAGGAGGTGTTCTTTTTACCTATTTTAGTTTATTTTATTTCAAAGCTAAATGTTAGGTCTTTTTATGTAACTCTAGATGTAGAACTTTATAGCAGCTGAAGATTCAGAACTGTATGAATTCAAGTCAGTGAAAAATATGTGGTTACGTGTTCTCTTTGGTTTTGTTGTTTTTCTAGAAACTTCCTGTGTAGTGCAATAGATTGTTAGACATAGGGCTCAGGTAGGAGGTGGTGTGCCTGGGAACATTAACATAAGACTTGTCAGAAAGTCCGAACTGCTTTTTCCATAAAGCCAAGCAAGGGCAGAGTTCTGTGGTCACCAAAGGATCTCATGTGTGGTGCTCTGCAGTCTGGGTGTCGGTTCTGTGAAGGAACGACCTTACGCAGAGCAGTTCTGCCCGCTTCCCGGAGGCTCTCAGTTGGCGAGTGGAAGCTGTGGCTTATGTTACAGAGTGTTGTTATTTAGGAAAAAAGATGGATAAATCTCACTAATCACGAACCACTGGAATAATTGCATTCAAATTTAATTTGGTATGAAAAGTCTAAGTAAACTACAGCACTAAGAAATAAAAGATATTTGTCCCTAACTACCTCAATCACATATTTTTTTTAAAGGAACAAGTTTAGAGCAGTAATAAGTGGAAAGAAGTTTTTGTCACTGAGATACTGTGGTGGTTTTATTGTGAATGACTATCTTAAATCTGTACAGTTACACCAATTTGAAAAATATCTCTGATCTAGATTGCAGATGGACAAAGAGAACTTATTGAGTCATACAGTGTCAAAAAGAGACACTTTATTGGAAATACAAGCATGGATGCTGGTTTATCATTCATCATGGCCAACCATGGGAAAGTGAAAGAAAATGATATTGTCTTTGATCCATTTGTTGGAACAGGTATTTTTTGTTTAACTTTTAAAGCTGGTATAGAAGTTAGTATAGTTGCTTGTTTATATACATCAAAGTGATAGTAATATTTTTGCCAAAAAATTAAATGGACAGAATAACCTTTTATTTATCATTAGTAGTGGCAAAGAAGCAACCACCTATTTGTGTAATAGCCAGTATTTAATACTTTCACCACTTCAAAGGCGATGCTTATAGAAATTTGGTTTTTTCCCCTAAGTAAACCACTAGGGGGAAGCATACCATACACTGCAGTATCATACATTATGGAAAGGTAAAGCTATGTAGTTAATTTAAATAGGAAGGAAAATTCTTGGTTGGAAGAAAGACTTGAGTGACAGAAAAAATGTGTTCATCTGCTAAAATTGACAACCAAATACTAAGATGGATAAAAATAGTCTGTGTTATCTTTGATTTGGTTTGTGAAGGTTTACAAGCAAGCATGAAAGAAAAAACAGCACTAAGTGTCATTGAGCTAAGTGTCAGCTGGCTGCTGAGGCCATGATCTGGGTTCTCTGCACATTTGATTGGGTAGCGTTATAATTACATTCGTGTGGGAGTCCTGCAGCTCTCAGTTTACTTCGTCTGACTCTGTGCAGACATGTTCTTGCTTCACCCTGTGTTTGCTCAGTCTGTTCCTTAACGTGGAGAGTGCTTGTATTTAGGCTTGTCTGGCTAAATTCATTGTGATTCAGATCGTGTGGGAACAAATTAGGCCTGTGTTTGGAGTTTCACCTTGTAGCCAGCCGTCTTTGCCCATCAGAAACTTTGTAAACAGGGATGATGTAATAGCTAACATTTGTTGAATGGTAATATGCCAGGTATTATGCTATGTACTCTGATGTCTGTCTAATTTAATTCTTAAAGCAACTAACATGGAGATGACTTTTTAAATCTTCCTGAAGAGATTATGGCACAAAGAGAGGCTCAGTGACTTAGCCAGAGTTATCTGGTACATAACTCTGATGAGATTCAAACTCACCAGTCAACCTCTAGAGTTCATGCTCTTTCTTAACCACTCTCAGAGCCGCCTCTCTCTGCATTAGGATGTGCCAGCCGGGTATTAATTACACCATGAACTAATTGGAGGACTATGACTACACGTGATTAGGAAGAATTTATATCCAAAGTCAAGAGATATCTTTCTGATGTAGTGATTTTCTGTGTTCGTTGTTGAATAAATCTTCTAGTAAGTCTCCCTTTCCCATTCCACCACTGTCTGCATGTATCCCACCCCCAACATACTGTACTACCCATGCCTTTCTTTTCCATCCTCCTTATGCTAAGTGTCTTCCACAAGTTTTTGAACTTTTACTGGAAATAAAACCAAACTTAGAGAAAAGTAACAAGAATAAAAATGGAACAAAGAACACCTGCATATTCTTGACCCAGTGTAGACTGTTAACATTTGGCCTCATTCGCTTTATCATTTGTTTTCTCTTTATGTCTATATACATAATGGGTTTTTTTGCACCATTTGGACGTATGTTGTGTCCATCATACGCTTTACCCCTCAAATACTTCAGTATATATTTCTTAAAAGGAAGAATGTTCTTCCTTTTAAGAACATTCTTCAGTTTTAAGTGTTAGTAAATGGACTGTAATATAGTACTTTAATGTTTATACTCCATTTTTGTTTATTGATCCACTCATCTCCTTTTAAACCCTCTTTATTTTCTTTCCAGTGCAGCATCAGGTATTTTGTTGTCAGTGTTTCTTTGATTCCTTCGATATGGAACATATCCAAAACCTTTCATTTTCTTTCGTGAAATTTGCTCTCTTGAAGAATACTGTTCCTCCGACCTTTATTTTTTATATAGCATGTTCCTCATTTTGGGTCATTTGATATTTCCTCACGATTAGACCCTACTTAACGCCTTCTCAGATGGTTGCACATGCACATCAGTGGTTTTGTGTCCTTCCTGGCATCCACATGATGGCTGACTGACTGCCCCTCATTGGTACCGTTGGTTTTGATCATCTGTCTGGTTAAGATGATGTTTGATTTTTTCATTGTTTGATTACTCATTCTTTTCCCTTGCAGTTAATAGGCAATCTTTAGGGAGACACATTAGAACCATGTCCATATCCTGTGCTGCATCCAAGTCGCTCCTTGCTCCTGGCAGGTTGTCAGGTTTAGCACCCTTGCAACAATTGACGATTCTTGGTGGAACCAGTGTTGACTTTGGTGGTCACAAAGTCATGGTTTTTCAGCGTCAGCACTCCCTCCACATTTACCAGTGTGCAGTCACTCTATTGTAAGTGGGAGCCCTTTCTCCCCCACTATGTATTTATCTTGTATTGATATGAACTACTGGATTCCCTCTCCTGCCCCTGGTAGTCTATAATTCATTCCTTTTAAAATGATTTTGTTGCTCAAATTATTCCACGTTTGCCTACTGAGAACTCTTTTGCATTGGATCTGTCTTAGTGACATGTTCCTACCTCCTCCTCCTCCTTTTTTTAAACATTTCCTTACTTACTGGCTCATCTTCTACGTGGTCACACCCTGGAATCAGTCACTTCTCCAAGGAACTCTTGTTTCTTTTAGTAGGGGATGGTACTAGAAACCAAGATACAGGTGCTAGGTATCTTTTTTTCCAGACTTTTTCAGCAGACAAGTTAGGAAATAAATGTGTGTATATACACAACTGTTGGGGAGCTTTGTCCAGCAGAGCCCCCCTGGCCGTTGCAGATGAAAATAAGTTTACCAAGACATGATCTGCTTGGGGAGGAAAGGTGGCCAATCTCTCAGAGGAGAAGGGCCAGGAGCCTGTTTCTCAGTAGGCTTTTATTGGGTTTAGCTTGCACAGGAATACAAGTAAAGCTCATCAATCATTGTCTGGCAGTAATGATCAAACAATAGATAATATTCAAAGAATTACGAGGGCTTATTATGAGTCAGGGTCAGATTGCCAAAAGGCCATAAAACTCTGAGAAACAAACTCATTTTATGCTTGGACCTTTATCGGAAAATTGTGGGCATTCTTAGCAAAGCGGGTTTCACAGGATTTTATGTATTCTTTCTTAGGCCTAATTGCCCCGGGGAACTGCCTATTGTTGCCCAGGGCTGTACTGCCCTCCAGCATTGTTTCAGGCTTAAGTTAGGCAGTGGAGGTAAGACAGCCAAGAGATTAGGAGACTTCTCAGAGACAGAATAAAAACTCAGGCTATGTCAAAGCTGAGGGGTAAGGGTCCATCACCCCCTTTTTTATAGCCTCCCAAGTCCTTCCCTGAGGGCCCCTCCATGACAATGTGTATCTTAGGTCGTCCCTCCTTTGAGGAATCTTAGACCAGGGCCAAGCAGGGTGAAGTAAAAGGGATCAGAAGGGATCACCCCTGCCAGGAAGATGAGCTTTGTCTCCTTAGTGGCTTCTGATCCCAAGGTCTCTCACTGAGCCTTAGCCATCAAGGGTTACAGCTTCTGAAACCAGGCAGGCAGTTCGCAACATACAACATGTGTGTAAATGTGTATGCAAACACATGCATGTATTCCTGGATATGTACTGCATGTGCACCATAGACATACATATACACCTTTTAGAAATTGTGAATTCTTATGTATACCACAAACTCAAGCCTATCCTTACATATTTCTTTCATGCCTACCCCACTGTATATTCACATGTAGCTTCCGCAGTGAGAACCCTAGTTCCTGCCAACATCAACACACACTCTTTTAATTCCTACAATGCATCTAGAATAGTTTCAAAGTTCCTTTGCTCATACCACTAAAAAATCTTTTTAGAAAAACATTTAGGGTATGTATTCAGTCCTCTAATCTGTAACCGTCAATGAAGTCAAAAGTTGTGCTTCTTTTTCCTCTTCATTTAAAATTGACTTGAGTTTATCAGTTTGCCCTCAGTTTTAGATTGTTATCCATCCCAGTCTTGTTGGTTTTCATTAAATTTTAAGTATGTAGAAGATCAGTATGCTTCCAAAGATCAGAACTGTGCGAGAAGGTGTACTCAGAGGAGTGTTCCTCCCCATTCATCCTACTTCCCCATCCATTGTTAGAAACCAGCTTTTTGGTTTGCTAAGTTGATTCTTCTTGTGTGTGTTTTTGTAATGATAAGCAGATATATGTACATTTTATTTCCACCTCTTTCTTGTACAAAAGATAGCATAATAAATGTTTTTAAATTTGCAAATTTACGTAACATTTCCTGGAAATCGCTTTGTATTTATTCATAGAGATTTTCTTCATTCTTTTTTCCCACACCTATTCCCCAGCCTTCTCTTTGACCATCAGTTTCTTCTCTGTATCTTTCATTCTTTTTTATAATTGTACTCCATGGGTGTATATACTGTAATTTATTCAAACAGTTTCCTATACTTGGATGTGGGTAGTTTCCAATATTTTACGGTTAGAAATAATGTTTGCAACAAATCGTCTTGTACACTTGTATGTTCATAATTTTGGAGATTATCTCTAGAGTGAGTTTCTAGAAGTTGGATTGCTGGGTTGGAGAGTGTATGCATATGTAGTTGTGTTAAATATTGCTCAATTCCTCCCCGTTATACCATTTTACATTCTCGCCAGCAGTACGTGAGAGTCCTTGTCCTCCCATAGCCTCATCGACAGAGTATATCATGAAGCTTTCGAAGTTTTGCTGTTCCATTGGGTAAAAATGTTATCTTAATGTAGTGTTAATTCGTATTTCTCTTATTTTGAGTGAAGTCTAATGAGTTTTTCTATTTTAAGGGCCATTGTTTATAACTATAACTTTTTTCAATTATATTTCATGACTTTTGCCCTTTTATTTTTTTGGTAGACATTTTGGTCTCATTTTGGTCAAAGTACTTTGTATGTTGGGGACATTAGCCCTCTCTTTACATATAAAAATACATATCTATAGCCTTTTATATTATATACATGTAAAAATATTTTCTCCCAGTTTCTATTTATCCTTTAATTTAGCATCTAATTACTTTTTGCCATACAAAAAAATTTCTACCTCCAATTTGTAAAGGAATTAAGCAATGTATTTGGCCGGTAGCTTGGTAATCCTAATTTTTCCTTTTATTTTTTAAAAAGATTTTATTTTTTATGCCCGGGCTGGTGTAGCTCAGTGGATTGAGCGCGGGCCTGTGAACCAAAGGATCGTGGTTGGATTCCCAGTCAGGGCACGTGCCTGGTTGCCGGCCAATTAATTCCCAGCAGGGGACACATGAAGGGCAAGGACACATTGATGTTTCTCTCCCTCTCTCCTTCCCTTACCCTCTAAAGATAAATAAATAAAATCTTTAAAAAAGATTTTATTTTTTAGGGGAGAAGCGAGGGAGAACGAGAGGGAAAGAAACATCAATAGTTTGTCTATCGTACGCCTTAAATTTTCCTTTTAGATCTCTGGTCCATTGTGAGTTTATTTTCTGTACAATGTTTGGAATATATCTAATTTATCTTTTTTCTAATGCTAAATCCTTTATTAATCATTAATAAATGTTCTTAGACTTTTAAAAAAACTTTCTGTGAGGTGAGAATAATTCTTTGAGATACATACATGTGTATAGTGTTTAATATGCACACATACAAGTAGACCAGGCCATAAAGTTTAAAAATAGAATTTTCAGTGGAAGTAAAGATTTCTTCCCTTCATGCAGATTAGGCCGGGTATGTTGTGAAATGCTAACTTCCACAGCAAGCAGAGTCTTCACTACCTTTATTTTGGTAAGGGGTGAGGAGTCCTGCTTTGGGCAGCTCCTGAATGTGGGTAGCCTATCTTGGTCATTTGACTGTTGATGTATAAATAGGACAGTTAATGGAAAATTGGAAGGGGAAGTTCTTTACAAAGATGCTGCTAAAATACATTGGATAATTTGTGTTTATAGTTTAGGCATAGATTTTGGACTTTAGCTAGTTTTTGGTGCTTTTGTTTTGAAACTGGTAGTAGCCAGTAGCTGTGAAGACAGGGTTCTTAAGTACATACAGCTTGTCCTCTTTCTTGGGCCTTTTGTCTCGTTGATGGGCAGTACTTTCTAAAGAATTAGGGAAATAAGAATCCCTGTGCCCTCTGTGGCCATATAGTTTTTTACAAAGCATTTGATTTTTTTGTTTACTTTTTTAGTAATTTACTGAAAATTCAAGTCTATCCAATCCCTTTTTTCATGTTAAAGGTACAAAACTGACATACATTAGTTTCCTAAATGCTTTACTCATTGACTACTTATAACCTGTGATTTTTCTCAGGATTGTAGAGTAGAGTGGAAAGCGTCTGGGGAACTGAAAGGAGAGATGTAATCTTTTCCTGACCAAATACCTTTCTTTTTTCTGTTAGACAGTCTGCTGCCTTAGCTAGAAGGACATTATGAGCTACAAAAACACACTTTTCTTTCTATAGTAATTCTCATTTTAGTGGGATTTTATTTGAATTGTGCATATCCAGTTTCCTGATGGGGAAGATACATATCACTGGGTCACTTCTCAGTGGTTGGGAAGTCCTGCTGTTCCAAGATGAGCGTGGCTAAAGGAACGGTCAGCATGAATGTGCTGAATGCGTACAGAGGCACAGGCCTGCCTGTGATGTGGCACAAGGCTTGTGAATGGGTCACAGCTCTTGGTAACTGACTGTGCAGTTAACAAACTAAGCTTTACTCCGTTTATTTTGTTTAATAACATTTCACTTTTGTGTCTCTAATTGGTTGGCTAAAGTATATTTACTTCAGTTTCTGCTGAGCCCAAAGGGGACAGTATAGTGTGGACCACCGTAAGGGCAAGGAGTTTTAAATCCTTACTCTGTCCGTTACTAGGTGACCTTGGGCAGAATTCGTCACTTGTCTGGGCCTCTCTTCTATCATTTGTCATATGGTAATAAGTAACATATAATTAAAAACACACTTTTGTGAAACTTTCCACTTAAATCTCTAAAGATGAGAATCATAAATTAATTTATCATAAATAAATTCCACTTACTGTGTCCTTTTGCCTACACAGTATTACCCTAACCTTAAAGAGGTTGCTATTTAAGAAATTACAGATTTAAAAAACCCTGAGTTTGTGGTACTTTTACGCCTGACAGCGTTTAATAGGTTATCAGGCGAGTCACATTACCTGCCCCCTCAACACGTCTCCCCTTCTTCCGCCAGAAAGCTTCCAGGAAACTCCAGCTGAGGTATAACTAAATCAAAAAATGCTTTGATTTAATGGGAAAAAAACAACAACTAGATGATTGACAGTGAGTACGCGGAGTTCAGAGAAGCTAATTTATAATGATTTTATTTACAACGTTAAAATCTCAGAGGGCACCAAGTGAGTGAGCAGCGGCAGTCTAACAGATTATTCATCTCCTTTCAGCAGTGTACTCTAATTGGGGCTTCTCAAAGCTCAGTCTAACCAAACGGATAAGGGTCTGTGTAAGGAAGCACAGGAAAGCTTTTCTGTTCCCCTTGACAACTAGTTCTTCTAGGTGAGTATCTGCCTTAATTGGCAGAACTGTAGTAATTCCTCTTAATTTGGGTGAAGTGTTTCCTCAGTATTCCAAGTGATCACACAGAGCACCTTTCCCAGATAGGGACTGTTCCATTTATGGAGTAAGCATTAGGACGTCTTACTTACCTTACCTCACACAAACGCTTTTGTAGTCAGTATGAGGAAATCCAGGTGTTAGTTTTTGCTGTATTTTTAGTCCTCCCTTTCTTTTCTTCATGGACTCCAATAGGAAGTAGTTAATTACAGTATTTTTTATGAAAGAAGTATTTGTGAGTACCTGTCACCAGACTATGTCTTAAATGGCTATGGGAGGAACAGTAGTCATTTATAGATCTTCACGCTCTGGAGGTACTACCCGTCCTTATTTTAGAGATTACATTCCAAAAGATATAAGGGAAATAGCTCTGGTCATTTCCCTTGTTCCCTGTCTGTGCACAGTCTAGGAGTATATTTCTGACTCAGTTTGACCGGCAGACTTTCCTGTAGAATAACTAGTAAGACTTGCCCAAACAGTAAATGTATTTTTAATATGGATGATTAAAAAAAGTGTAGGTCAACGAAAGTAAAATTAAAATACTGAATTTTGTGAATTTTTAAAAACAAATTAAAAATAGTATTACTTTTTATTTTGGAAATTTTCATTAATTTTTTAATCTTTACTAGGGTTTGTCTTTATATGTGAGCAGCTCACAATTACCAGATTACTTGGTCCTGTCAAATCGTATCATGTCTTACATTATCCTAGCACCAAGCAACAGAAAAGTCATTGTGTTAATTGCTTTTTTGTATGTTTCATAATGTTACTCAAAAATTAATATTTACAGTTTTAAAATGAGATCATTACCTCACTGGTTATAGAGATATCTATCTCTTTTCCTAATATTTAAATTACTGTAAGGATTAATGTCTTACATGTTCATTATTCCCTCTTAAGTAACACGAAACTGTGACTGCGGTGGGAATCGAGCGCAGTTGTCAGACACAGCTCCGTGTAGCAGCTGTACCTGCTCCTTTGTGAAAAGGGAACAAGATGCTTTGTATAGACCTCTCAAAATGAGATGGAAATGTTGTCTGAATGTACCTTATTTTGAACCCCCAAGAGATCTTCTGTAAGTATTGTTGTTTAAAGTAATGATGTCAGGTCATACATTAATCACCTGCTTTGTGACCAATGTAGGGAGCATAGCTTCCGTTTTTTTTCCCCCCCAGTTCTGCAGCCTGCTAAATGTGTCCAGGAGACAGTGCCATAGGTACTCTGCCTGTAGCTGATTTGAAAGAATCTGGATCAGATTGAATAGGGGAAGAAACAAGAGTCTGGCACTTTCTGGCTAACACATCATAATTGTGCGGTTTTTTTCAGGTGGCCTTCTGGTGGCATCTGCTCGTTTTGGTGCGTATGTGTGTGGGACGGACATAGACTACAACACAGTCCATGGCTTGGGTGAGTGGCGGGCCCGGGCCCCGTTAAAGCCGTTGCTTCTGTGCCAAGTGAGCCTTTAAAAGAGCGAAGTAGTTTTATATGGCATTAGGCATGTGTTTTCCATGTTAAGATTCTGAGTTGTGATGTTATATAATTTTACTTATTTTTATAATAAGACTTCACTGGGTATCTGATGAAGTAATCCAGGGTGCAAAGTGCTCTCCTGGGGGAACACAGTGACGAATAAGAAGAAGCCCTCCCTTAAGAGGTTTTGTGGTCTTAGTAAGAGATTTTTTTTAAATAGTCAAAGTGTAAGGTCGTGAACTTGAGGATTGGAGGAGAAGAAGTGGGAGAGCGGGACTGTCTGCTTCATGATTAGCTCGTCGGTGCTAATGAAACACTTTCTGTTCAAAGATCGCTTGCTTTTGAGGGAATTTTGGAAAATAGTTTAAAATATGGAAGCGTTGCTGGTCATATGTTACTCAGTGGAATTAAACTGAAAAAGTGTTTCCTTATAGCTGAATAGTATTAAAAATGTCAGATTTCATTGATTATTTTGAAAATGTTTGTATATATGTAGTTACACTATTGTAAGTGGAATCAACCCTTAAAATACTGTTTTCCTTTTTCGTAGTGTAAGTTATATAGGTGATAATTTATTATGTTTTATTTTCTTTTGCTAAAGCAATTGGATATATTGTATTTGGTGACCTGTCTTTTTTCCTACCTTGGCTATAGGAATTTAGTAAGATTTGTCACAGGGAAAATGAGGTATATTTTATCAAGTTCACCGAAATAGACTAACCAGAAAAAGATACTTTGTCTGCAATATGTTAGAGTAGACAGAGTACTAAGAACTACTCCGAAAGAGTAGAAGACTACAAAATTTTTTCTCTAACAGAATTTTGAATTTTTGAATTTTGAATTTTTACTCCATTCTGCTTTACTAAAAGCGGTAGGTTTGCTTTAAGGAAATTGTCGTATATAAGTTATTTGAACTTTTATTTGTGGAAGTTGTGTTTAAAAGTTGTATTACGAACTTTCAGTACACTGGGTAGAATTCTGATGGATCTAGAGTTTCCTCAGACCTTATCCAAGATGTTAGGTCCTCCATTCCTGTGCTCCTGGTCTCTTACTGAACTCAACTATTCTCAAGTTTCTTGTATTTTTAAAAATTCAAAACCTTTTCTGTCAATCTATAGGGCCCTTCTTGCTACCATTTTGTTTCCCTCCTTTGCCAAAATACTTCTTGAAAAACTAGTATTTACTTTCCATCACCTCTTCTTCATTTCTCATGATCTGGTGCCCATTATTTGCAAGCTTTCATGCCCACTGAAAACGCTAAGGCCACAGGTGCACAGCACTTGACAGTGTTGCCCTTCAAAAGCCTCCCTTGGTTTCCGAGACAGTGGTCTCATCAGGTCATACTTTATTTCTTTGTTCCTCCTTAAGCCCCTGCAATTTTCTTTGTCCTGTGTTTACATCTGGCTTTTTCTCCAGGCATCTGTCTGCCCCCTTCTTTTACTGCTATGTGTTGTGCTGAGTCATGTATTTCTTCTTTCAATTTTTAAGTTTTGTTTTTATTGTGAGGTAGATAATAATACAGAATACTGTATAAAAATCGAGGAATTATAAAACATTTATGTAACTGCCACCTAAGATAATAGTATCATTCATCCTAATGGATTTAACTGAAGTTTATGCACTGGTGTCTGCTATGTGCATGTGTTCTGACCTCCAGTTGCCTGCTGAATGTCTCTGGATGTTTTGTGGGTACCTCACAAGCAAGATTGACATACCTCGAATGAATCTCATCTTTTTATCTTATCTTTTTCCCTAAGCTCGTTTTTTCCTCTTGGTTTCTCTCATCTTTTTTTTTTTTTTAATTTTTATTTATCTTTGAAAGGGAAGGGTAGGAGAGAAGGAGAGAAATATCAATGTATGGTTGCTTTTGGTTCATCCCCTGCTGGGAACTGACCTGCAACCCAGGCATGTGCCCTGACGGGGAATCGAACCACGATCTTCTGGTTTGCAGGCCCGTGCTCAATCCACTGAGCTACACCAGCCAGGGCTGGTTTCTCTCATCTTAATTCATGGTATTATCACCTACTCGTGTCTCCTAAACTTGAACTTTTGAACTTCTTCCTGCAGCCCCTGCAGTAACTTTTCGTCTGTAATGTCCCCATTTGGCCTCCCCTCTTCATGGTCCCAGCTCCACCATTACCCAAATTAGCTCCCTTAATTTCCATTTCATTTGTCTGATTTGTCACTATTTCCACACGGGACTGTTTGCTGCCGGGGAAAAGACCATGTTCTGTTCAACTTTCTATCTTACTACTATATGCTTTGAAACCAGTAAGTATCAAATAAGTGTTTTAAGTCAGTTTTTCTTGAAAAGTGATAGAAAATATGAGATATCAGTACATTTCAGTATTTAAAAAGTATTTTTTATAAGTTGAAATAAAAATAATTATTTGTTTGTAGAAACAAAATTAAGATTTTAAGTGAAAGCAAGTTTGCCCTGGCTTGGGGGGTAGTAGCTCAGTTGGTAGCATGTCCCAATACATCAAGGTTATAGGTTCGATCCCTGGTCAGGGTACATATAATAAGCAACCAATAAATGCATCAATAAGTGGGACAACAAATTGATATCTGTCTGTCTGTCTCTCCCTCTCTCCCCCCTTCACTCCCCACCTCTTCCTCCTTTCCTCCTCTCCCCCTCTCTCCCTCCCTCTCTCTAAAACCAATGAAGAAAAAAAATGAAGTGAAAGCAAGTTTTATTGAATATTTGAGTAAATGTAGGTTTAGATAAGTTAAACATTACTTCTAGCTAAATGATAAATAAGAATGCCTGTTTGATTTAGTATTTCCTGTCTTCCTCTTTCTTTCCCTTCAGGTAAGGCTAGCAGGAAAAACCAGAAATGGAGAGGACCGGATGAAAACATTAGGGCCAATCTTCGGCAATATGGCTTAGAGAAGTTCTACCTTGATGTCCTGGTTTCAGATGCATCTAAGCCTTCCTGGAGGAAGGGCGCATATTTTGATGCAATCATCACTGATCGTAAGTTGGTTTTTAGACAAAAGTAGGAGTAAATTAGTTTCCTAAAGTCATTTGCATTTCAAACACAAAATTTATCAACACACATACAAAATGCCAACGTGTACTCCCACCCTTGACTTCTTCACGTAGTAAAAAATGTATGACTGTAGGGTAGGATAGCAATTTAATTAGGTAGGTAAGAGTTTACTCTTTAGTTTTCTTAAACTATACATATTAACTTGTCACTACTTTTTCTCTTCAGCTTATTTTTAGAAGCATATATTTGTTTTTATATTTGTTTTTCATTTGGCTATAATTGGTTATTAGTATACACACTGGAACCAAAATTCATTTGCAGTTAGAATATCAGATTTGGAAGAAGAGTGTTTCAGATATCACATGTATTTTCCATGTGTAAGTTCTTATTTTTTTTTTTGTGGTTCCTGTTTTCACTGGCATCTGCTTCTCAGAGTTATAAGAAATTTGGGATTCTGTGAACCACTGGGCTTGCGGACACATTGAGCTTCAGGAATGTGCCTGAGACCTGTTTTCCCATGCTTCATGGGTTCTTGGGCTCTTCAGGCATCTGTTATAGGAACAGACACACCTTTTCTTAAGTATTTGGCAGGAAATCTGTAAACAGTGGCAAGTGTATTTATCCATTCATCTCAGCTCACTTTAATTCTTTGGTTAACTTAGATCATTTCAAATCTAACAAAAGAAAAATTATCAAGGCATTATAATGTCTATATGAATATACTTTATGAAAAGTGGGTGACTTCTTCATTAACAATCTATTATTTGCTCTCATTGTGTATATTTACGTAAAATATATTTTTTCTCTGCTCAGCTGAAAGTAAATTGTATACATCGTGGCCCTTTGCCCCTGTACTTCAGTGTGCGTTTCTGAAGAATAGAGTAGTCTCTAGATAGCGAAGGGACAGGTACTGGTTTCAATAAATCAGTACGGTATTGTCATCCAGTTTTGTCAGTTAACCCAATAATATCATTTATAGCATTATTTCCCCACTGGTGTCAGGTGTTGCGTTTAGGAACCATGTCTTGTAGGCATCCTCTAATTTGTAACACTTTCGTAGCCTTTCTCTGGCTTTATGACAGTGACATTTTGGAGGAACACACTGTTCTGTCTGCCTTCACAAAACTTTTCGATGAAGTCTTCCTCACATTACACATTCTCAGCTGGAACAGTGCATAGGTGAAGTGTGTCCTCAGGATTTCGTACCTGGAGGCACATGGTGTCCATCTGCCCCTATTTGAGGCTTAGGTGACTTTTGACTGACCGTGTTACCTGTGTGTTCTGCCTAGCTCCATATGGGATCAGAGAATCTACAAGAAGAACAGGTTCACAGAAGGAAATACCAAAAGGGATAGAAAAATGGTAAGTGAAAGTTCAATATGATGTGTTACTACTTTAAGAAGAAGCACATTGCTTCTTTTTCATTAACTCAGTTTAACAGCCTTAAAGTTTTTCACTGATTTTGAAATTTTGTTTTCTTTGTGTAGTCCAGAAAGCCATGTTCCTGTTTCCTTGAGTTACCATCTGAGTGATATGTTTCTTGACCTGTTAAACTTTGCAGCTGAGACCCTCGTTTTAGGTGGAAGACTAGTCTATTGGTTACCAGTGTACACACCAGAGTATGTAATATTAAATAATTCTATTTTTAGTTTCATTTTTCTATGGTGTTTGTATATCTAGTATATAGTTTTTCTTATCTAATTGCAGTCGGGATAAATATCTTTGTGTTTAACATATATGATAGTATTTGTTTACCTGCATATGTGTGTAAAGCAAGCCCCTTTCTCTTATTGCTTGAACTACTTTGACCTTTATATTTTATGTCATGGTTTCGTAAACTGTGGCCTGTGGGGCAAATACAATCCTCAACATGTATTTGTAAGGTTGTTGAGCTAAAACTGGTATTATGTATTTTTAAAGGGTTAAAAAAAGTATGTAATAGAAACATATGTGGCTCACAAAGGCTAAAATATTTACTCTCTGGCCCTTGAGAGAAAAAGTTTGCCAGTCCTTATTGGGTGCCACACTTACCTGCCTAAGTGTTTGCTGGCTGTTTTTCCAGGCCACAAATAGGTGATTTTCAGTAACTTAGCTGAGTAATTCATCTACCTACTACTAGCCACCTTTAATATATATTGGCTATTATGATCACCTTAAATGGAATAAATCTTTTTAAAAAGCTAACATAAAAATAAAAGCTCTCCATATATTTAAGGCCCTGAGTATATTCAACATTATTAGTTTGGGTTTTATTATTCAGTAATTATTATTTATAAACAGAGCTATGTATTTACATCAGCTATGGAAGATAAGGTGTCTTGAACAAGAAAAGATCTTTATTTATTTAAAATATATTTAATATATAATAAATATTATTTATTGATTATGCTATTACAGTTGTCTCAGTTTCCACCCTTTGCCTCTTTCCTCCCGGTATGCCCATTCCCACCAGCAATCACCCCAACCCTACCCCAGTACATGTCCACGGGTCACACATATAAGTTCTTTGGTTTCTCCATTTCCTATACCATTTTTAACATACCCCTGTCTATTTTGTACCTACCAATTACCCTTCTTATTCCCTGTACCTTTCTCCCCATTTTCCTCCTTCCCTCTCCCTGCTGATAACCCTGCAAATGATCTCGATAGCTGTGATTCTGTTCCTGTTCTGGTTTTTTGCTTAGTTTGTTTTTTTAGATTCAGTTGTTGATAGTTGTGAATTTGTTGCCATTTTAATGGTCATAGTTTTGATCTTATTCTTAGACAAGTCCCTTAACATTTTATGTAATAATGGGTTGGTGATGATGAACTCCTTTAGCTTTTCCATATCTGAGAAAAATTTTATCTGCCCTTCCATTCTAAATGGTATCTTTGCTAGACAGAGAAATCTAGGTTGTAGGTCCTTACTTTTCATCACTTTGATTACTTCTTGCCACTCCCTTCTAGCCTACCAAATTTCTTTTGAGAAATCAGCCGACAGTCTTATGGTAACTCCTTTGTAGATAACTGTCTTTTTTTCTCTTGCTGCTTTTAAGAGTCTCTTGTTATCTTTAACCTTTGGCTTTTTAATTAAGATGTTTTTTGGTGTGGACCTCTTTGGGTCCAGCTTGTTTTACGACTCTCTGTGCTTCCTGGACTTCCTGTAAGTCTATTTCCTTTACCAAATTAGGGAAGTTTTCCTTCATTATTTTTGCAGATGGATTTCCAATTTCTTGCTCTTTTTCTTTTCTTTCTGGCATCCTTATGATTTGGATGTTGGTATGTTTGGAGATATCTCAGAAGGTCCTTGTACCCTCGTTGTTTGAATTGTTTTTTCTTCTGGTTGAATGCTTATTTCTTCCTTTTGTTCCAAATCATTGATGTGAATCCTGGCTTCATCTCCTCACCTCCACATTTTTCTTTATTTCACTTAGTGTAACCTTTATTTCTTCCTTTATGTTGTTGCTATATTCAGTGAGTTCTCTGAGCATCCTGATCACCAGTTTTTTGAACTGTGCATCTGACAGGTTGATTATCTCAATTTCATTTAGTTCTTTTTCTGGGGTTTTGTTTTGTTATTTCATCTGGGTCATAATTCTCTGTCTCCTCAATTTGGTAGCCTCCTTATGTTTGTTTCTGTGTAATAGGGAGAGCTGCTTTGACTCCCTGTCTTAGTAGCATGATCTGTTACAGAAAAGACACCTGTAAATTGTGTAGGACGCAGCCTTAGGTGGTTGCCAGGGCAGGGCAACCCGCTTCACTGCTTTGTGGCTCTGTGTGTGGAGGGAGGGCTTGGCAAGGGGAGTGTGCTGCTGCCTGGCCTCTAGAGGTTTGCCTGGCATATGCCTCGTGCAACTGGCACCCTTCCAGCAGTTGCCCTGATGCTGAATCCCAGAGAGGGTGGGTCTGTGTACTTTTTAAGTCCATCTGGGCCCTTTAAGCTGAGTCTCCTGAGAATCCAGCAGTTTCTTCTGCCTTTCCAATCCCCATTGGTTTTTATAGTCAGATATTATGGGGATTTATCTTCTTGGCACTGGAACTGTGGGCTATGTGGTCTAGCCTGGGACTGGGATCACTTACTTCCAAGGTATTCCTCCCGATTTTTACCCACCCCATATGAATGTGGGTACTGCCCCTTCTGCTGCAGCTGTCTCACTGTGCCACACCACATCTCCACACATCTCCGCCTGTCTCCGTGTCTCTCCCTCTCCTACCCTTTTGAATAAATGTGGCTTCTTTAAATCCTTGTTTGTCAAACTTCCATACAAGCTTGATTTTCTGATGGATTGGGGTGTTACTTGTTTTGAAGTCTAGTTGTAATTATTTCTGTGGTTGTGCAAAGAGGCAAAGTGTTTTTGTGGACACCTCCATCTTGACTAAGTCAAGAAAAGATCTTTAGATTGGCAAGCTAGTAGCTCAAAATTGGGCCATTTCTTTAATCTGCCATGGAAATCTTTTTAAAAAAATTACTTTAAGCAAGTAACCTTGCTGCTGGCATTCAGCTTGTCTGAAGCGAAAACCACTTCTGCATAGAAATAAAAAATGTGCTCTTCTCTGAAAATATTAATAAAACTGTGTCACTTTACCTGCCAGACACATGGGATCTGGCAGGAGGCTGAGTTATGTGAACATTGCCCTGGGAGGAAAGAAACCAATGAGCTAGCTGTTTTTTAACTTTAGAGCTCATCTCACTCCTTGGAATTAATTTTCCTTATTTCTAAAAAGAGGTTAAATGAAATTAACACTGATAACAAAATATGAACCCAGTGATAAAGAGTCTTACCAGCTGATAAACGAACACTGACCAAAGGTGGGCCAGGCCTTTGTAACTTCCAATACAGTGCTTATAAAGCAAACAACAAAAAACAGCACAGCTTCCAAGTGCCATTGTGAAAAGACGGACAGGTTTAACACTGTTCTGAAATGCTTTTTGTGTAATTATGTACAGTAAGTGTAAGAAAAATAAGAATTACACATTATAATCAAGTTCAGGTACTATTTCTTAAACCCAGGATATTTCAAAAAGTATAAAGCATAGTAAAAACAAAATACTACCTAAAAGCTTAGTTATTTGTGAAGAATTGTTGGAGCTGATGATTGGAAAGTTTCTTTAAAGTGCAGTGAAGAAATTGCCACTCAGTGGACTTCTGTTTTTCCCCTTAGTCTTTCCCCTTAGTCTAGATTCCCCCCACTCTAGTGTATCGGATTTTGTTCCCCAAGTCAGGATACTCTGTACACTTTGTATTTTTTCTCCATTGTTCATTCTGTCCCCATCGCTTGATTTACCCTTCTTCCTCAACTGTCTAGTCATCTTCCAAGGCCTGACTTAATTGTCATCTTCCAAGGCCTGACTTAGTTGTCACCACCTTGTGACTTTTTCCCAACCCTTCTCAGGAGAATGACCAGTCCTTCATCTGTGTCCTCACAGTGCATTCGTATCACTCATAGAGGCTTGCACCAAAAAATCACTGACTCTTGTTGTTTGTGGGTTGCTTATTCATAGTTTCAACTACTGGAAAATGAGCCTGAAGATCTGTGTAACAGTCCTTTGGACAGGGCGTAAGTTGGACTCCTCTGGGTTTGTGTTAGAGGGTTTGCTGAGTTGCTGAGTGTAGCTGTTTGCCCAGGTTCCGCACATCTGCGTAGTGTTGTTTTCTGATTGTCACTGCACGCGGATAAGGGTCTCGAAATGATTGCAAACTGTTCCTTTGTAAAGACGCCCTTTAATGGAGATGCACCTGGGTGTTCTCATGACTAAAATGCCTGAAAAAGTGAGGAAGCCTAGTGAAGTGCCCTGAAGTGGAGGTTGGGGCTCAGAGTTAATTGTAATGAAATGAATTTTGTGGCTCAGAGCAGGGAACAGGACATGTTTTTCATCTCCCGTCTAGGAGACAGAAAAAAGTAATTTTTTAAACTGTTTTCAGTAAGTCCTTCAATCAACACAAAATCTGTTTCTCAAATGGGAGGTGAAACTGTAGTGATGTTTTAAAAAAGCCTGAGGCCTGAAGATTCACAGGAAAATTAGTGACTTTCAAAACTGGTTCATGGAAAAGATGGGGGCCTGTGTACACAGGGTTTTTTTGTCTTTTATTAAAAAATTAAAATATAATGTATATGCCATGCAAGTCACTCTTTTAAAGTGTACAAGTATATGGTTTTTAGTATATCCACAGAGTTATGCAACCATGCCATTATCTACTTCCAGAACATTTTTATTAACCCAAAAAGAAACATTGTACACATGAGGAATATCTATCACTTCTGGCCCTGGCAACTACTTATCTGTCTCCATGGGTTTGCCGGATTTGGATTTTAAATAGATGCTTGCATTGTAGAGGATAGTAATAAAAATGGAATTAAGATAGGGTACTGTACTATCGTGATAGTCCAAGCATAGTACAGATTTATTGCCTCTACTTAATAGTTTGCACACAGTTCATTACTATGAAATATATTGGTAAATATATAGTAAGGAATTTTTGAACTTCTGTTTTTTAATGTATTTTGGAAGTATACTGTTAAATTGATTGGTTCATTAATATAATAGAGTAGTGGTTAAAAACAAATCATTATTGATAATGATGACCCAACTGATGTTCCTTCCTGCTTAAACTTAAAGATCAAGTTAGAATGAGAATCTAAGCAGTGTACGTATTTTTTCTGCTCTTAAGCCAAAAATTAGTGACTTAGTTTTAGCAATTTACCAATATTTACATCATAAATATTAATTAAAATTATATTGGTTTTATGCTTCTAGTTTGATTTATACATTTATTTTTGGTTTTATAGTTATATAAGGGATATAAACATAAGGAATTTATCTCTAATTTATGTTTGTGTATATTTAAGTAATGTTTTAGTAAAAATGCTTTGTAAACTCCACCAGGAAATATACTCTTTTTTCTCTTCACAAAGGGAATATTACTAAGTTTACAAATAGTTTCAGACATCCTGTAAACCCTGCTGTTTGGAAGCGTATAATTGAGGCTCTATTCTCTCTCTCTTACCACTTTTTATTTTAATCTGCAAACCAGGGTGTAGAATGTATTCCTTCATATCATAAATGCTTTGTATGAAGACATCAAATTTGATTTTAACTAAATTTTGTAGAAGTGCAACCTTTCTGGCAATATAGTGGACATTAGAGGATTATTAGATGAGGTGAGATCTGAAATGGTCATGACT
Organism: Sturnira hondurensis; assembly: GCF_014824575.4. Classification (NCBI taxonomy): domain Eukaryota; kingdom Metazoa; phylum Chordata; class Mammalia; order Chiroptera; family Phyllostomidae; genus Sturnira; species Sturnira hondurensis. The sequence continues at coordinate 11,378,100 of NW_028077105.1, read as the reverse complement.
TGTCGCAAAGCCCTAAGGAAGGAGGCAGAGAATGACTTTAAGAGAATTCCTTCCACTGATAATAAAGTGCGTGCATGATAAGTGTTGCTTGCTGAGTGGGTGTGAGGGTTTTGAGCATGTGGTTGAGGTAATGGGGAGAGCTCCTTGAAGGTCAGAGAGACCTAGAGAAGTCAGTAAAAGACTTCTGGTGGGGAAGACACTGTTGATGGGTTGCAGAACAGGCTAGATGAGATGGATGTCCTTTACATGAAGTTCTAATCAGCATCTTTCCCATTTTGGACCAGAGCTTTAAAATTTCCCATGTAATAAATGTTTCCAGAAAGACACACAGATTTGCAGAGGAAAAATAAAAACCAGCAGTCGGTGTGTTGTTAATGGTACCCGTACCTCCTGAACTTCCCCCATTGGTCTTCTGCATCCTGCTCTGTAGCTGTTTTCACCCCGTCCATCGCCTGTTTTTTCTGGCAAGATTAATACCAGCAACCCGCCAGGTGTCAGGTTCTGAACTCCTGCAGCCTGACTGTTCTGCTTTCGAGGCGTCATCATCTCTAGTCACGAGGTGCCGGTGCTGCACAGCCGTTTGTGCTGTTTCCTTATGGTGGCTTCGCTTTGATTTCATGGTGCCGGTGACCGGAGGACTGACGTCAGCTGTTTCTTTTAGTGGTAGTCTATCTAATAATCTTATAAGTAACTTTAGTCCTGTGTTTTTACAAAGTTAATGGAGATCTCAAGATGCAGGGGCAAAATTTTACAGAGGAAGGTACATGCTGTAATAGACTTTATACTTTGGGAAATTAATAAATCTCCTGATGAATCAGTTTCTCATGAATGTCAAGTTCTTGTAGGATGTTATTTCTTTCTTTTAGGTGCTCTCATGGGATCTTTAGGGTGGAATTATTGTTGTCTTACATTTTTGTGGTTTTAAATTCCTGGCATTCTTCAGGAAAACATGTATTCTCTCATTCCCATTCCACAGGCAAATCAAACTCCTTTTTTTGAGATGTGGTAATATTAAAATACTTCACTTTTTAAAGACCCAGATTGTTTATACATTATATAAATGGCATATATACAATCAAATGGTACAGCATGCAGTGGGAAGAGGTCTCATCCCACACTGGATAGCCCCGTGCCCGTCCTGTGTGGGGTGTGCGCGCGCGTGTTCCTGACAGGCGCTGTTCTTCCTTCAGATACACTGAGGAGATGGTGCCCTGGCATCCTTGCCTGGAGCTTCTTAGCAACTGTGAGCAGAAGCTCTCCAGTCACACATCAAGGCGCTTGATAACAATGGAAAAGGTGAAGAAATTTGAGGTACAGTATTGCAGTACTTTGGGGATAAATTCTGGAAGGATTAGAAATCTGTTTTTTTAGTCTTTCTCTAATGGAATTTTGAATGTTAGTCCCTGACTTAAAAAAAAAAAATCAATGAAGTCGGGGGAAAAAACGGGAGAGGAAGGGGTTTGTTGCATTTGGTGGGGTTTGAGGGTGGAAGAAGGGTATGGAAGTTTAGTGGAAGAGTAGAATTAAAGTGACCTTAACTTCTCAGGCTTTATTTGACATTCTTGTTGCTAACCCAGTTATAAAACAGAGCACTCTTAACTATCTATCACTTAATTAGCAATCTTCTAGTTTTTTAGTTTTTCTCCAGAAGCATAACCTCCTTGATTGCAGACTGTTTGGAAGAGAAAATGTCACTTTGTATAAGGGAGACAGTAATTTCCCCCATCAGTCAGAGCGCAGCATGGTCTTCTTTCTTCTCTTCCTCTTCCCTCCTCCGCCCCTCCCTCCCACACACTTAAGCTTGACAAGAAAGCACAAAGCACCTGCGATATTTCATGTCCAGATCAGAACAGAATTGATAAGAAAAACACCTCATAATGGAACTTAATTCCATTGTGCACAGAATGCTCTTTGGACTGGATTGACAACCAAAGCCCTCCCGATTCCCTAGAAACTTGCGCAAGCCCCATCTTTGCTTTGGGTCTGTAGGGTGAACAGGAAAGAACAGAAGGTTACTGCCTTGGAATTGAGTGATGTGAGCATCTTTTCATTTTATCTTCTTTGGGAAAATATCTATTTAGATCCTCTGCTCATTTTTAAATCAGATATGTATGTATATATATATTTGCTATTGAGTTGTATACATTCTGTATATATTTTGGATATTAACCCCGCATCTCATCTGTGGTTTACAGGTATTTTCTCCCATGCAGCATGTGGTCTTTTCATTTTGTTGATGGTTTCCTTCACTGTGCAGAAACTTTTAGTTCGATGTAGTCCCCCTTGTTTCTTTTTGCTTCTATTGCCTGTGATTTTGGAGTCAGGCCCCCAAAAAGTCATTGCCAAGACCCATCTCACACAGTGTATGGCCTGGCCTATGCTTTATTCTACGAGTTTTATGGCTTTAGGTCTTACAATTAAGTCTCTAATCCATTTTGGTTAGTTTTTGTGTATGCTGTAAGACAGTGGTCTAGTTTCATTCTTTTCACGTGGCTGTCTGGTTTTCCTAACGCCCTTGATTGAAGAGACTTTCCTTTCCCCATTGTATATTCTTAGCCCCTTTGTCATAAAGTTGACCGAGTTTGCATGGGTTTATTTTTGGGCCCTTTGTTCTGTTCACCTGATCTATGTACCTGTTTTTATGCCAATACTATACTGTTCTGATTACTCTGGCTGAGTAATCAGTCTAGTTTGAAATCAGGATGTGTGATACCTCCAGCTTTGTTCCTCTTTGTCAAAATTGCATCTGCAATTTCGGGTCTTTTGTGGTTACATATAAATTTTTAAGATTGTACGTTCTATTTCTGTGAAAAGTGCCTTTGGAATTTCGAAAGGATTGCACTGAATTTGTAATATGAACATTGTAACAATGTTCTTTTAGTCTACAAGCATGGGATATCTTTTTATTATTTGTGTCTCCAGTTTTTTTCATAAGTGTCTTACAGTATAGTGTAGAGGTATTTTACATTCTCAGTTAAATTTCTTCCTAGGTATTTTTAATGCAATTGTAAATGGGATTTTTTCTTATTTTTCTCTTTCCAATGGTTCATTATTAGTGTATTGAAATACAGTTGATATTTGTATATTGATTTTTGCATCCTGCAGCTTTACTGAATTTGTTTTATTAGTCCTACCAGCTTTCTGATGGAGTCTTTAGGGTTTTCTGTGTAGAATAACATATCACCTGCAAATAGTGACAGTTTTCCTTCTTTTCAGTTTGAGTGCTTTTTATTTCTTGCTCTTGCCTAATTGGCCTGACTAGGACTTTTCTTTGTGCTTGCCTAGGCAAGGGTGGGCATTCTTGTCTTATTCTTGATCAAAGAGGAAAAGCTTTCAGCTATTTACCCCTGAGTATGATGTTAACTCTAGGCTTGACATGTATGTCTTCTGTTATGTTGAAGCATGTTCCCTCTATACCCACTTTGTTGAGAGTTTTTATCTTGAATAGTTGTTGAATTATGTTAGATGCTTTTTCTGCATCTATTGAGATCATCATGTCATGTTTATTTTTCAGTTTGTTACTGTGTTGTAGCACATTGATTGATTTGTGGATGTTGAACTATCCTTGCATCTCTGGAATACATCCTACCTTATCATTGTGTATGATCCTTTTATGTATTGTTGAATTTGGTTTGCTTATATTTTGCAGAGGATTTTTACATCTATGTTCATCAGAGATACTGGCCTATACATTTTTTTCTTGTGGTGCCCTTGTCTAGTTTTGGAATCAGGATAATGCTGCCCTCATGAAATGAGTTTGGAAGTGTTCCCTCCTTCTCTAATTTTCGGAAGAGTTTGAGTTTAAAATTGTTTGACTGTGGTAGAATTCACCAATGAAGCCATGTGGTCTTGGGCTTTTATTTGTTGGGAAGTTTTTGATTACTGATTTAACCTCCTTACTAGCAATCTGTCTATTTACATTTTCTTATTTCATGATTCAGTTTTAGAAGGTTGCATGTTTCTAGGTTGTCCAATATGTTGGTGAATAATTGTTCATAGTAGTCTCGTAGGATCCTTTGTATTTCTGTGGTATCGGTTATAATGTCTGGTTTTTTTTTCTGATTTTATTTATTTCCTTGCTATTTTAATTGCAAAATTGTAGACAATTTCATATTTGCCTTCCCATGAGTTTAATTTGTTTAAGAAAGTGTAGCTTTTTTTTCCAGATTTATACTACTTTTCTAACCAAATTGATTTGATACTCAGAAGAGGAAAAAGAATGATTTAAGGATGCTTCTGAGAATTTCTTTTCTACATAAAAATGATAAGGGCACTTACCTTAGGTATTTTAAAACTCGGAAGGCAGTATTAATTTTGGTTGCTTTTTATCATTTTACTTTTGTTCTTTTAAAATTTATTTTTAAAATGATAAAGCCTAATCTTGAGTAATTTTTGAAATGGTCTTTATAAGACTGAATTTATTCAGTGAGTTTTAACTAATATGGAGTTTACTCTGACTAAATATACTGTCTTGTTAAGTTCATCAGGTTTGTTTTTTAATGAATTACTTCATTTCTACCTTCTGTTTGTATGAGGAGAAGTGTATATAATTACAGCGAGATCCCAGTCCTTTGTAACGCAAGTGATGACATGAAATTGTCAAACAGTTCTCATACACGTCTAACAAATTATTCTTGGGCTCTTTCAGTGTTGTTGATTTTGGCAATGGAAGACTATTAATTTTAGATTTTTACACTTTTGTGTACTGTATCTCTTCATATTTGATTTGTCACTTGTTAGGTTTAACTTCAGTATAACTTTTGGCCCACTCGATAGGTTGTTACAAAGTGCGCTCCCTGACCTCATTTTAAAATGTAAACATAAATGCAAAAACCATCCAAAGAATATGGATGTTTCATAAAATTTTGTGTCTTTAGATTATTGGCTACAGTTTTTAGATTTATTGAACATTAGTGGTGAAGAAATTCTTGCCAACCATGTTAAAATTATGAGTATACCTGATAAGAAAAGCTAGTTTTTTGGTCAGTACTTGTTTTTGTAGCCTGAAAGCCAAGGGAAGGATAAATAACACTTTAATAATGCTTTATTGTTTATAGAGCTTTTAGATCCATTGACCTAATTATTTTGCACATTTTTGAGATTAGGAAATAGCTGTGTTGAGACCAAGACTCCTCTGTGTACTTGAAATTCCATATTCTTTTTTTCTACATCATGTCACCTCATTACCAAAATACATTTCTACCTTTAGAGTAAACCAAGATTAAGAGGCAGTATTTCCGAGTGGCATATTGCTAGTTTATTTTAAAGATAGTCTTTCCTCATCACTCATGGAGTTATGGTAGAATGTGATTCGTTTTACTAGAACTTAGTTTTCCTGTCGATGCAACATGTAGCTGGTGATGCTATAATATATATAGTTATGGTCACAGTGGTTACTCCTATAAAATATTTTTCTCTTATGAAATTCATAAGAGAATTGACTACATCTTCCAGAGTTGACTACAGCAGATTGGAATGCAAGTGTAATTAGTTACATGTCTTTAGTGAAAGTCATGTAAGACAGTACTCTCTCAACCTTTCTTACCAATGTACTTGGATGGACAAAAGAGTACCCAGAGTAGCAATGTTCAAGACTTCTTGAAGTGTTTTTTTATAGTTCTGTGCCACTTTTATACTCAGTAGTGCTTGTTTAAATATAAGAATTTATTTAACATTGTCATTGTATTAAATGGACCGTCCTGTGCCCTAATTTGAGGACCAAAGTATTGGCTAAGTTTTATTCTACATATTATAATATTGTGTGAATCAATTGTCATTATCTTTTATAGCTAGCTAGAGTCATTCAGATTATTTAAAATAAACAATATGGAAAGGTCATAGTGGCAGACAGTGAAAGTTGGTGTGATTTTTTCACTTTGGACTGAATGAAAGAGTCTAGTATCATGAAGGTGATGAATGCTTTGTTAATCAGAATGGAAGGTGGCCAGAACTGAGGGCGTGGGCCACAGGACTGGGAGACTTGGAAGCTGCGGAGGGAGAAAGAACAATTAACATTATAAATGTTTTACATGAGGAAGGCAGAGAAGAGACTCTGAGGTCACTTGTTTGAGACAATGACTTATTGATGACTTGAAGTGGAAAGAATTAGTCTTTGCGATAAGTAGTGTATATGTTAGAATGATGGTAAAGTGATATTGCTGCTGATAAACTGGTGTTTTGCAGACATAATGCTCATTCCTGACTCCATTATGCATTATCCTTTCTCAGAATTAATGTCAGTAGTTGTTTTTTCTTTGGCAGCTGTTTGAATTAAAGGTGTTTCCTACTCGTTGACTTTTTTTTTTTCCTGAAATGTTTTTGCTTTTTGCTTGCCCATTCTGGGATGGTGGACATTTTCCTTATGATTAGAGCTGTGAAAGATTAGAGATTAGGTATGACATATTTCTATCATAAAACATACCTGGTGGGAAATGATACTACTTCATTTATCAGTAAGAAAAATGAGATAGGGTGACGCTATGTAAGAACATGGTAATTGGATATGAGCTCAGTCTGGGTCTTAGTACAATATTCGTTACCGTCAAAATGTGAAAGTGTGTATATGTGTGTATGTGTGAAAGTGAGTATATGAGAAAGAAAGAGAACTTTTAAAAATTATTTTGCAAAACAAGTCAGAAGGAAGCTACTTGCCTTATCTGTAAATTATAAGCAGGTGTCTGAGAAAGGCTTGTAGAAGCAAATGGGATCCTGGTGGTGCTGCACCCTGTGCTGCGTGGGTTCAGTTTTACAGATCATGTCATCTACTTCTGAATGACTTGCTTTTGCTGTTAAAGGCACTTTTCCTTGAAATTGAATCTTAGACGGTTATCATTTTAATTTATTTTTTACTTCTGCAACTAAATGATTTTGCCAACCAAACTGAATTTTTGGTTAAGTTAATGCTATTGTAAGAGTTTTGAGTTACTATTTCTGGCAAACCAGGAAAAATCGAAAGTTGTGCCCCTGCCAGCTCCAGGAAGGTGATTATTTCAGGTATCTGGGTCCTGCCCTGGCTGGCGTAGGGTGTGTCCTGATGCCCAAGGCTGCACTTGGGTCCTGATCAGGACACGCACATGAATAAACAGTGAGCTGGTGAATGCATAAATAAGTGGAACAGCTAATCGATGTTTCTCTCTCTCTCTCTCTCTCTCTCTCTGTTTCCTCCTCTCTCCCTCTCCCTGTTTCTAAAGTCAGTAAAGAGATACCTGGGTCCTATGTGCTCTGTGGGTATTACTCTCTCACTTGTAGGACAGAGGAGTTCACTGAAGGCAGAGCCCCTGTTTTTTGTGTTCAGCTCTAATGCTCATATTTAATATATTTTCACATATTTAAGTAAGTAGTCTTTACTGATACTACAGAACCTTAGGCAGAGGTCAGTTGCAAAATATAAAGTATGATCTGGGCGTCCAAGGTACGAATGGTTTAGAGAGATGGGAAGTTTATGTGTGGAGTTGGCATAATCTTCTGGAATTTATTTTATAATTTTCATCTCAGAAATCTTCTACTTTGTGTATTTTTTGTATATATTTTTATCATGTTATTTAATTTAGGATTACCTTTCTTGTCTTATTCAAATGCAAACATGAACTTGTGTCTTTTTCCCACTCCATAACCCATCAAGAATTTGACCCTGAGATTTTAAGTCTCTTTCTTTGTCCTTAATGTAAGTGTGCAGTTTAATGAATAGTTACAAAGTGAACACCTGTGTAATGACCAACAAAGTCAAGATTACTGAGTGATGCAGCACCCCAGAAGCACCTCCTTTTGTGGCTATTTCCGATCCCAAACACTTGTCCCAGCAGGTGTAACCACTAACTAATCTGACTCTCATGGTGATCACTTCCTGTTTCCTTTGTGATATTTTGCTACCAAGTTCACTCCTCAGCAGAGTAATGTTGCTCTTTATGTAAACATATTTTATTAATCTTTCTTTTAATGGATTGTGACAGTTTTAAATAGTCACCTAGGAGATAAATAGTCTCCAAATGAAAGTGAGAGAGTATGTATGTGCCAGGACATGTTTTGGCCTTACATCTTTTGCTGCTTAGTTAGGGTTTAGTACAGTTCTTAATTAAATATTAGATATAGTAACTAATAAGTTGTCATTACACTTTTATCTGGTGTGTTGGCCCTGTATTGTTTTAGTAACTGAGGTTAAATTTTGAATTTTGTGAAATTACAGATTTTAGTAGAGAGGGTGTAGAAGGCATTCATAGTGCGTGTCATCATGACAGCGTTCATATCCATGCCATTTTTTTACAGTTAGACAGAAATGATGCTGAGTGCCAAATGTAGAAGTTTGATTGATAAAGGTCAACTCATTTTCAGAACTCTAGATATGAAGATTTTTATATGAAAATATTTTAATAGACTTTAGATAATTTAGTATCTTGCAGAATAATGATTTTTTAAAGGTACAGACTATAGGTCAGTACCTAATTTAGAGATGAAGATTTTCAGCCTTACCGTGTTCCCATTAAGAACAGTACTAGAGGTTTCTCTTAATTGTATTAGATGCCAGACTTTTGACCTCCTTGCCCTTGGTTTGTAAACGGCCTAGTGCTGTTTATAGTTGTATAACTGTCACACAAGTGGTTTCTATAGCTACTGTCCAGTACAGATGTAGAACGGTGGGGCGCTCTGATAAGGGGAGCAGGGTTTCTAAACAAAAGCCGGACGTGGGTAATTACCCTGGAGCTGAACTGAGGCCCGTTCTGTTCAGCGCTGTCATTTCTGTCTCCTTTCACTCCCTGCTGATCACAAGAAAGAGACTCCACCCACTGTTTTCCTCTTCCATCTCTCTGCCTTCTTCCTCTCGCCTTACTTAAGAATGTGTATCACAGCTTTAAAATTTCGTGCATCCAAAAGCTTCTTGACAAAAGTAGATGAGCGTTGCCAGTTTGGTGGCTTTTCACTATGGTGAGAGCGTCACTGGTTTTCCCTTACCATGGAGTAAGTTTCTTAAGCCATTTGTATTCGAGTGTTTGCAGTGAAACTGCTGTTTTGTGTAAACTACTGTCACTCTGAGAATACAAATGACTTAATGTTAATACTAGTGAGGTAGGAGAAACCATTATCTCATTGTCAGAAACTGTCAGTAACAAACAGGACAATTTAAACCCGACCTGTGATTCAAATAAAAGCCATTTGGTTTTCTTCTGAATGGCTTTCAACTTCACCCCCAGAGGGATGGATGCCTTTGTGGGGGAAATCTCTTGTTTCTAAACAGTTAATTTTATAAACTGATGATTATCTTTAGATATTTCCACCAACATTTGGGGGATTCTATAAAAGTGACCCTTGGCAGTAAAGGGACAGTGAGAGAGCATTTGGCTTCAGTCAGAATGTGGGTGGGGACTGGAGCGACAGATGGGGGCGTAGAGGCAGTCCCCCTAGTAGAGGGTGGCAGGGACCGAGGAGGCTGAGGGAGTTCATACCTGATGACTCCTTTTTTCTCTCTGAAGAAGGATAAAGATTTTGCTGGGAGTGAATAAATGGATGTCAATGTAAGGTCTTGAGGACAGGTGAAATTTTGAGAAACATGCTATGAGAAAAGAAAAAAACAAATCATTTTTACATTTATGTATTTTTCATGTTTATGTTTTCTTTCCCTGATTCGACTACGTGTTCCGTGCGTGAAAAACTGTGGCTTTCATCACTCAGCGTGTATTTTTGGAACCATTTTTGCGAGGTGTTGGGACTCCACAGACTAGTAAGGTGTAGGCTTTACCTTAGAAAACTTGGGCACTGGGAGAAATGCCGCCCGACCCACTTCAACGTGATGTGCTTGATTCTGTGCGAGGTGCTGCTGCATAGACACCAGGAAGCGCCTGCCCGAGATGGTGCTTCAGCTGAGAGAGGGGCCCCCGTTTCGAATGAAGATGCAGAGACTGGGAGCAGTGTGGTGCATCCCGGGAACTCCAGACCTTTTACCACGGGTGGCACACTGTGTCTCTGGGGGAGGAATTGTTGGAGATGAAGTGGGAGACCATAGGGACCCTTAGCATTGAGGTCTTCACACATGAAAGAGTTCCAAGTTTATCTTTTTGATGCTGGCAAGCCCATGAGGGGTGTAAGGAGAGCGGAAGACGTTTTAGGGAGGTCACCGATGCTTTAATGTGCAGGCAGGTGTGAGTTGTGGAAAGACAACCTGTGACACCAGTGTTGGCTCCTGGTGTGGTCACACAGGGATGGGAGGCTTACACTAACGAAGGCAGGATTGGAGGTTGTAGAGGAGACGATAGAATGAGAGTGTGGGGGAGATAGACGTGGCAGGAGCTGATGACCCATTGGATGACTGGGTGAGGGAGGCAGCAGTAGAGGATGACTTTCAGAAGTGTGGATGGCAGTTCCGCCTGCAGTCTTACCCACTCCCCTCTCCCAGAAGGACACGGCCCAGTGCCGCTTCTCTGGGCCACTGCAGCAGTCTGCCAGCCGGTTCACCACCTTTTGGGGTTTAGCCTGTCACTGTATTTTACACAGTAGCCAGAGTGTCTTGGAGAATATAAATAAATAAACTCCTCTGCTTAAAAGTCATCAGTGACTTTCTGGGGTATTTAGAATATAATTAAAAATCCTTCAGATAACCTTTAAAACTAATTCGATCTCCTCCTGGCCTGTCTCTCCAATTTCATTTTGTACCGCTTTCCCTTCTGTTTACCAAGCATTAGCCACGCCGGTCTGCTTTCGGTTCCTGGAACGTACTTTCTTCCTCTTTCTAGTCTCTTCGTCTTCTCCATTGTGTTTCCTTTCTCGCTGTGCTTCCCAGAATGTTTTCTTACCCATCTTTCTATGAGTAAGTTGAATCCATTCTTTAGGTCTCAGATAGATGTCCCTTCCTTAGGGAAGCCTTTTGTGTCCATTCTCTTCGCTCCCCCTGACTAGGTGTCCCCTTAGATTCTTAGGGCAGCACCCCCTCTTCTCGGCGTTTAAATCACAGTTGCAAGTGTGTATATGAGTGTGTATCGTTTAACGTCTGTCTCCCACTAGTACCTTAGACCTGAGTTACAGACCTTGACTGTTTTGCTCATCACTCAGTAAATATTTATTGATTATTTTGGATCTTCCCAGAATAATAAAAAAAAACAATAAAATGTAACAATATTTTAATTACCCATTCGAGGAAAGAGTAGGAACATATAATTATGGCTAGCTGAAAGTTTTCTGTTTGGAAATTAACTGAGTTTTATTATCCTGACATCACTCTATAAAAATTGTGTTACAAAAACCTTCAAATCCCTTGGTATCTAGACCTCTTTTCTCATGAAAAGCAAACCGAAAAAGCGACTGAACGACCATACTGTGGAAAATCGTAACATCTTTCCTCTGCTTAAGGAGGAGATGGTAACAAAGCATGGCAGATTTGGGGGAGAAGGCACTAATTACTAGAAGGATTGCCTTACCTAAGGAGTTCTCAGTGAGTTCACTGATGACGCTGCGTTTGGGAGACACTTACATGCATGTTTCTCATGGTATGATCCAGCCCATCATTAGTTCCATTCACAGTGTCCATTTCAAATGGCACTACAGAACCGAGTTTTGTTTCTTTCTTAAGAATTTGTTCCCCTTCAAGTTAGTAAGTTATAACTGGTTGAAGTACTTGCCTTTTAATATCTTTTGGGGGGGCTTTACAATGCTCTATTTTGATATAGGGTTAATTGTAAAAATAATTAAGGAATAACTTGAATAAGGTCTAGTTTATGTACTTTTTCTGGAGACTACTTTGCAATTCCAGGCTGGCCATAGATGGCAATTCACTTTAGAGTCACCAAGGAAAATATGTGTTTGTATGTTTCCACATCATTCTCTTAAAAATGGGATGAATAAATAAATGCTCATGCCCCCTGAAGAAAAATTGCCATCCTGGCCGTGCTGGTGCTCTGTGGCTCTAGATGTTTATAGTAAGTCAGGACTCAAACAGCGAGGGACAGAGAGCGCCCCCGACAGTCAGTGGGAGGTATGGTCAGCCCAGTTTTCAACTATCTTCACCCACATCAGGAAATACTGTGGAGAAGGATTTAATCTGCTTCTGCCAGCAGAGGGCAGTGTACACATATAAGTTCACTGCAATTGGAAAGGCTTCCTTTGGTTTCTTTGGCAAGTGTGTTAAAATTCTTGGAGTGGTTTATGTTTAGAATTAGCAGTACTGATAGGACAGGAAATTGGCTGGGCAGGCCAGTGGTTAGAGGGGTTCTGTCTGAGAGTTTCGATGTGAAATAAGTGCTACCACAATGTTGCCGCTCAGTGAGGAATGTCCTCTAGGTGTCAGACTCCATTTTGAAGGACTCACCGGTCCACCATGTGGGACGTTCACTCTTTAACCGTTGTTTGGTTGTAGTTTCTACTAAAAAAAGAGAGAGAGAGACAGGGAGAAAAGAAGTGTGGTGGGAGAAGCACGAGTTTCGAGTCTGATCTAGGCTACAATTCTGCCAGTGCTACTTACTAGTTGGGGGACCTGTGGCAGATTATTTAAACTCCTTCAGTCTCCCTTCCCTTATCTGCAAAATTTAGATAGTAATCGGCTGTGAAAAGAGGCAGATAATTTATGATAGATTTGTAGAAAACACAGAGTTGTAAATATTTATTAGTTACTTTATTGAATCAGAACTTGTGTATTTCTTGCTATATTTACAATTGCTGTTTGTCTTACAAGAGTAAGTGATGGGTCTGAAAGCTGTGCATTTCCATGGTGTAGCACAAATTTCCCTACTCTTAATTAAGAAACTCTTAATTTCTTGTTATAAAAAGATGACAAGCAGTAGACTGTACGGTCAACAACCTAATATTTTGTTGATATCTCTTCAGTTACTACAATGCTCCAATATTCAGCCAGGAGCTATGAACTTTGAGGAAGGTGGTCTGCAATCTTTCAGTGCCAGCATTTTCTTTCTTGGCATTTCCTAATTCTTTATGTGTTCCTATTTTCTCTGAAGTGTAACTTGCTGAAAATTGGTAGAACTCAAGGTCTGTGACACGTAGATATACTGGTAGACAGAATTGGAAGTGTCAGGAAAACCAGAAGCCAAACGCTGGGACTGGGACAAGTTTGAGTCGCTGCAGAATGTCAGGGGCTGTGTTTGTCGAGGATGCTCTCGTCCTTTTGAGCGAGCACTTTGGCCTTCAAGATACTGATTTGGAAAAACATCTGCAGATAGTCTTGCTTGAGATGGGCAGGGAATGCAAATAGAGAGGAGGCATGAAAAGGTGATGAAAAATATGTAGAGTTGATATCATCATCTCAAGTGTAAACTGAAGCCCTAGTAAACTGAACTAAAGATAGGATGAAAGAGAAAGAAGAAAGAAGTTAGCCGTTTTCTTAAGCATTGAGGCAACATAAATTCTGCATGTTGCAAGCAGTATGTTGCATGCAGACCAGGGTACACGGGAAATGTGTGTTGCTCATAGGCATGTGATATTGACCTGTGTGGTATATATGTGGTAATATGTGTTAGCCCATAGATACACTGACTGTTTCATGGGGGACATTTTATGAGCCGTGACTTTTCCACTTTGATGAAGATGATAGCCAGAGCCCTCGGAGCATCTGGCTTCCCCTGAAGCAGAACTTTCGCTGCACAGTAACAGAATGGCTCTGTCCACATCCTGGGTCACAGGCACGAGGGATTTGGAGCTTTGGGTTTCTCCAGGAGCTTGTGTCGTAAATGTCTTATTTCACAGTCAGGGGCACTCAGTCTGACAGGAGGAAGTGTTCCAGCAGAGGACTGAAGTACACACCTCATGTTGAGTTTTCTCTACTCCCTGAGAGATACAGAAAAGAGGGTTCCCCCCAGAGGTGGCTTTTCTAAGGTTGATATTCTTTCCGACATTCCCAGTAGTGTGTTTTTCTCTGCCACTGGATCCCTGTAGAACTCAACCCACAGTTTGTTAGGGGCTTGTTTTGCTTTTACTTTATTCTGAGGAAATCTTGAGGTCTGAGCTGTTCACAGAATGTCATATAGGTAGTACATATTTTCTAGATAGCCATTAATTAGTATATATCATTACTTTTGGGTTTTCCAGGCTGCTTCTGTTCATTTCATGTCCCTGACTCTAATCTTTATAATTCTCTGTTCTTTATGACCAGTTTGCCCTGTTAATGTCCTTCTTGTCAAAGACAAGCTGTTTCGTGAAGTTCTCTCTTTGGTCCGAGACAAAGTCCATTTCCCACTGTGTTGTGGCCTTTGTGCTGTGCTTCCGCCAGTGAGCTGCATAACTTCTAGGCAGCTGTGGCTTGCTAGGTGTACAAGCAGCTGAGCCTGAGTCAGTCCCCAGCCTGTCCTCAGTTGTCGCATTGGAGCTGGTTTTGCATGGCCTAGCGGAATCCCAGGAAGAAGAGGACAAAAGGCAAAGCTGGTGAGGACCTCGTTGCCCACAGGGTGCTGATGCCTCACGTGCAGGAGAGCAAAGGGAGAAGACATTCAGCACACTGATGTGCAGTTGAGTCTGTGTCCCGGACATCAGGAGAAAGCCTCAGGATTAGGGGACGCTGAAACCCATTTGGATGTTAGCCAGAAATGCCGGCATATTAGATTTGCATTTAATAAGTAGAGTTTGGTCTCAGTATGAAGAGTAGACTGCAGAGGGAACCACTGAAGACAGGGCAACTCGCCATTCGGGTAAAAAACAGGAGAAATGGGGAAGGCTTAAACTACAGTACTGGAGTTATGGGACAGAGGAGAAGTGGACTTGAGGTCCTTAGGATGCAGAATCTGAGAGTTTCAGACTGATTAGTATGAGAAGAAAGGGGGCAGGGATTTGACCCAGGATTCTGGTTATGATAACTAGGAATGAGGGAGAGAGCTGTGAGAAGTCAAATAGCAGGAGAGATGTCAGCATCTAAACTTAGCTTTGAATGTAACCAAAACTAAAGAACATTTCTTCCAGAATTAAGCTAATGTAGTTCAGGAATTGGACAAATATTCTGGACTCTTCAGACTTGATAAAAGCTGACGCACCAAGGCTGAGTGCTGGAACTCAGTGCCAAGTTCTGTGTTGCTCCTGTCCCCATTACAGGCCTGGATGGGGACAAGACTGAGTCCTCCTCGGAAGTCGCCTGTACCTCTAGGCATGTGGTATCTTTTAGGCGTCCCTGTGCTCCTTCAGTCTCCTCTTGGTATGAAAATTTTGTGTCATTGAAATACACCTTCATTGGTACTAGAACTTAGTGACTCACACTTGTGATCCACTTGATTCATTTCTGGGTAGGTCTTAGTCCATCACCTTCCCAGAGATACTGTTTCTTCCCAGAGATACTGTTCCTTCCCGAGTCAGGGAAAAAGTTCTTTTGGAGAAACCCTTATTATGTTGCAGTTAACAGTGTAGTCTCTAGGGTCAGATGTACCCACATTCAGATTCTAGCTCTGTCATTTACCGGCTCTGTCATTTATCTTGGGCCTGTCCTCTTAAACAGTTCCTCATCTGTATCTAGTGACAATAGTGTATGTATCCCTGAGAGCTGGTTTCATTGTGTTAGATAGTGCATTTAAAGTATTTCGTATAGATTTGGGCCCATAATAAATGCCCAGAAAATACTGCCTTTCATTAGGTACTCTTTAATTGCATACCTCCAGGTTGACCAGATTTTACAGTCTGCAGTCAGTAACCATTGGCATGGGTGTATGTGCTCCCAGGGATTTGGAACTGTGATATACTTAGTGACGTGAAATTTTAGTAGCCACCTTTTGGTTGTTTTTTGTTTGTTTGTTTTTTGTTTTTTTTTGATGAATCAGAAAATCTGGGCATGTTTAATAATTTGATTTTTGTGCATTTTAAAAAATTTGATGGCAAATAGTTTCTTAATTAACAAATCAGCCAACATAATTTTACTTTGGGCATGTCTGGGCTTTTTATTAATGTTAGCTATTAGGGAAGATTAATATTCGCATCTCATGCAGGAATAAGGAAAAATGTGAAGATATTTTGAGGATTGTTATTTTCCAGATGTGTTTGTAGATACCATTTTGCTACTGGAACCAGGATAAAAAGTTAGGCTTCCTGTTTTCTAATTGTGTCTCCACACCTGTTCTCAGAAGCATCTTAACCCACGTGCAGTGGAATATAAATTTATAGAAGTACATGGGAGATGAGATTTTAATTCGCGGTTTGAGAGGGCTAGTGGCATTGGATGAGAAGCTGACTCTTGGTCCCCTGTCTCAGTCTTCGAAGCCTGCAGCCGTACCATCCTCGTGCAGATTGTCAGGTGTCGGTCAAGCACTTACCTGCCCCTGAGTTTGCCAGTGGGGAAGTCGCTTGTATCTTCAGTCACTGGGGTAACTTGAAGTTGCCAGGTGTAGTTTATTTTGTTAACTGAATGTATGTGCACTCCTGAGCAGTTTGATTTGCCTGTATGACATTATCCAAATGCAATAACTTGTTATATACCGTTGGAATAGAAGCTTTCTTATTTGATAATTCTTACAGTTGTGGATGATGTCAGTTTGTGCTGAACTAGGAATCAGAAGGTGCATGTGGTCGGTCTCGGCTCATGCTGCCTGGAACGGTCATCTGTCCGCGCTGGGTCTCTGTGTTCTCAGTAAACAGTGTTTGTCATTTCTGTGCAGGGGGCTGTGTGGATCAGATGAGGTGGAGCAGGTGAAAACACTCCGGACACCCAGGCAAGACGACATATATAAAGTGGTGGCTTGTTTCTAATTCAGGGAATGAAACAACAATAGAAAAACAAGTGTGCTCCAGAGAGTGAGATATGGCTTTAAAGTAAACGATTGCTTTGGTTACAGGGTAACTAAGGAAATTAACACAAACATCTTTGTTTTCTGTGTTTTCCAACCAACCAGAACCGGGACCAGTATTCAGATCTGCTAAGTGGTCAGTGTCTGCCATACCAAGGTCATAACTCCTTTCGTGAGAGATATTTCAGTGGGCTAACAAAAAGAATTGCCAAGGAAGAAAAATCTATCCCGGAGTGAAAATTAACATTTTGACAATGGAAAAAGAATAAGGATTTGATAGAAAAGTCATCTGGATATGAACTTTCATGTATGATACAAAAAACACATACTGTTTTAAATAATTTTATGTAATAAAAATAAATGCTACAAAGTAAATTGAACAACTCTTGAAATTAGTTTTGTTTTATAGACTGTTTTGTTGAATGTGGTCTTTTGAACCTTATTTAATTTATATTTGTATTACGGAAATTGAAAACAGTTATATTTTTGGTAATTAATTTACAAAGGGAACTAATATTGTTGACTTTTTGAACAGTTGTCTACCAAATATAGGCAGTTAATAGTGATTGAGGATTTATTCATTAGGTAGATTTGTTTAGTTTGGTTTTTGACTGTAATTGATTTACAATGCCACTAATAAAACTTACCGAGGATTCCTAAAAGTGTGTAGTATTCAATGCTTTTCGGGGGGAATGTGATGAAGGAAATGAATTTTTATTTATAAATGACAGACAAGTAAGTCATAACAATGATAATGGTGCTGATGAGAAAGGCTAGGACCTGACAACCTAAAAGGCTCCCCAGCTCCTGGAGGCCGGTCCACATCTGAAGCTCGTCTGCACCTTGGATTTGCTCCTGCATTCCAGACCTCGACTGCCGGTCAAGTTAACTACCCACAATTTTTGGTTTAGAAAGTAACTGATAGTTAAAAGCAGTAACAACAGCACAGATCCTTGATGGTTTCCTAATGGTATTAAGCCTAATCAGAGCTCTTTGAAATAGAAGCTGTATTTTTCTTGAAGGAGAAACTTTGCTGAGTCCACATTGTGTCCATCATGAAAATACCTTGTTTGAAAACCACCACACCCGTTACTGCAGGATGCTAATAGCTTTCCTGCTCCCGGCGGTCAGATGTACCTCAGCAGGCGGCAGTAAATGAATCCTCTCCCTCTAACCAGGGCCTATTTTTATTTATGTTGTTGTTGTTGTTACGGTGTTACTGCCGGCCTGTAGTGACTCACACCTGGAGCGTGCCTGGCGTAGGACGTCTGAAAGGGCAGCGCCGCCCGAGCAGGGAGCAGGGAGACGGAGCGCGGGCTGTCCGCTTAGCTCTGTCTCCTTTTCTTGTCCGGCAGCTCGCACTCCGTGGCAGGTCTCAAACATTTCAGTGATTGTTTTGTTTGGGTTTCTGGATGTGATTTGTGGTACACTGGGGAAAATCTAAAAGTATTCAAGGATGATTTATTTTCAGTATTTCTGTTACAAACCATGTTATTTAGAGTTTTTTGAGGTTATAGGGGGGACAAGTTTGAGCTGACTAAATCGGGAAACACTATGGTGATAGGGCAAGGGGGGCGGAGGTCGGTGGAGGCAGGCAGAGTGGGGGTGAGCCGGATGGAAGGAGACTTGACTGGGTGGTGAGTGCGCGATGCTTTGTGCAGGTGATGGTGTTCTGTGGGGTGTATACTGGAGCCTGTGTGGCTTCATTAGCCAACGTCACCCCCAATAAACTCAGTAAGCAAAATAGAGATTGTAGCCTTAGACCATTATTTTGTTGTCACAAAAATTAGTCGAATTAGTTCTGGAAACATTACATTATTAGTTGTAGTACCTTTGTCCTTAAAAATTATCTAACATTTAAAAATATTTTAAATCCTTTCTTATTACCACTAATTGAGGTCTTCTAATCTTTTATTCTTCATTATTGTGAGGCTTCTTTTCATGTTTATCAGTGAGCCTGGGCTCCCATTACTGAAATGCTCAGAGTGTGCATTTGTGTAGTTATTTTAAGGTATTTAAGTTATTTTACTCTATTTTGATTTTAGAGTACAGGTGTCAGATCTTTTAAAAAGAGAGACTTTATTTTCTGGTTTCAAGATATTATTACTTTCTGCGTAAAGTCTAGCAGATCATTTCCAGGATTGCTTCAGTTTTATGTGTATTCTTCCTGCACTTAGTAAAAATATCACCTAGCAAAATGCCTACATTTTGGATGGTTCTTGTAGTGTGGGTTTATGGTATAATCTGTGAGTGAGCCCTAGGTGGTCTGTGGGCTAGCCTATTTCATGTTTATAATATTCAAAATGTATAATTTTCTTTCTGGCATATGTTAAATGTCCATAAACTCCAGACGGTTACCTTGGTTGTGTTTCATCAGAAGCAACCTCCTTCTTACCCATTCTGGTGGGGAATTTCTGCTCTGAGAGCTGGGAGGGAATGGTAGAGTAGGTGGTCTTTGGGATGTTTAGCCAAAGTGGCCAGCAGATTTTTACATTTTAGAATCTGCTGTGGATTCTCAGCCACTTCCTGCCCTGAGTGACCCAGGTTTGGGCCAGCTCACCGCCAACTTCCTTATGAGTAATTCTTTAAATACAGAGATGGAGCAAGAAAACATTTTCAAACTGTTTAAATTCTGGGAGGTAAGTCAGTGTTACCACGATTTCCTTCTGGGGAAATCTTGCCTAAAACTTGAGATTCCCTGCATATTAAGGCAGAATAGTGTTACACCTAAGAAGAACCTTATTTCAAGCTTGATAAAGGAAGTAGAATTTGTGTGAGTTAACATACCAGATACATTGTAGTGAATGTGTTTATATTATTGGATGAAAAATGTGCCTTAAAAGTTTTAGACATAGAAATAGCTTTTGAGGTAATATGTTTTGTACTCTTATTATAATTAAAGAAGCAGGGATTTGACTATTTTTTAACATCGGGAAATTAGATGTTAAGGTTGTATTATCTAGATGCCAATATAAGCAAATCCAGCTCTGAAATCAAAGGCCTTAGTCATTTGGGTTAGAAAAACTGCTGACATCTTATGCTGGAAGTATTGTCAACTGTTGCCAGTCCAAAGAGATACATACAGGAGAAAACACAGTGTTTATGTATCGAATATTGAAGGTGAATTTTGGGGGGGACAGGGATAACCTTTCTACACTATTTCAATTAATATCCCTTGAAAAAATGGAACTAAAGTAATGTTAATGATTCTGGCAGAAGAAAAAAAATCCTTTGTTGATAAAATGGGGTAAACAAATACATTAATGACACATGGAGCAGAAACGGACTTGGGTATTGCTGAGAAAATTGATGACCTTATTGTTGATTTTTCTGTTTGACCAAAAGGGAATATTATACCAGAATAAGCACCTTGGCTCTTTTTACAAGAGCATGGTTTTGCTCCATTATAAAGTTATTTAGAAAACTAAACACTTGAAGGAATCTTTTTCTTAGAAGGATTGTATTCGTAGGATAAGCGAAAGTCTAATTTCATTTCCAACTCACCCAACTCCCATTTTTCTCAGATATTTATCAAGTAATGTGATTTGTAATCCAAACAAAAAAAAGTGCCTTAATCCAGAACATACACACGGACACAATAACACTAGACTGATGATGTTTGTACTTTACTAAAACATTGAGATCTTCTCTAAAGCAGTGGTTTGAGAACATTCGGTCTAGAGTGTAAAGAATTGTAATGGAATGATAAACATATCTGTGATTCTATCTAGCCATGGAATCATAGAGGCAGCACATTCCTGTCTGTCCTTTGGGGTGAAAAAGCTTCCTGGGGAACTTGACCTTGTTCCCTTCCGAGAGGTCTGCCTCAGGACGCTCACATGCCTCACTGTGTGGGATAAGCAAATTGACATTTAGACATAACTGAGGCCAACCTGGAATCTGGCTCTTATCCCTCCCTTCGTAAGCCATTGTAGACAGGCTCTTAGGGGAGTGGAGGCGAAATGGGCAGGGCAGTCTCCAAGGAAGCCGGGGCCGAGGAGCAAAATGGGGCTTAGTAGATGAATATGAAGATAAGCCAGCTTCACTCTGGGTGACTGCTAGCCCTATTTCTTGGGTTATTGGGATGTACTTAGTATATTTTTGGTCTAGAATCCGAATGTTCTTACCAAGGTAGTCATATTGCCGCGGTGCCAGCCTGAATTGTCTAGAAAGGAATCTGCTTTGACCTCTGTGACTTTAAAATCTGTCCTTTAATCAAGCCTTTCCGAGTCTCTCCTGAGGGCTTACTGGGAGAACTCTATTTTGTCTGACATCCAGCAGTGGAGATTAGCTGGGCTTATGTGGGGAGCTAGTCAGATTTCTTAAAAATTGGCTGAAAAAAGTTAAAATTGAAAATGTAAATGGCACTCGAGCTAGCCTTTGATGGTCTGCCCAAGTGTTTTGTCTGATGTGTTACAAGTTTGTGAAGTGGCTCTGGATGGTCAGAGCTGGTGCTGGTAAGCTTTAGAAGTCTGTAGATGCTCCTGCACATTCGTTTATTTGATTACAAATAGTGGATTGGAGTATCTCACCACAAGTCTACGAGTCTGAGTGCTTGCAGCACAAACAACAAAACAGTTTTTTCATCATTTCATTTTTCTCTGTGATTTATACTTGTTGATAGAATATGTTCCATAGATGCCTTCCATTTCTGAATGTTTTTCTAAGGAAGCATCGGTTCCCTGTGTCCTAGACTGTTTTGGGGGGGTGGGGTGTGAAGGCCCTTGGAAGATAGGTATAGTGTCTCCATCTCCTCTGTCCCCTCCCCCTCCTGAAAAACAACTAGCAGACTACTGGGCTCTCATCAAAACTGAATGCTTGAGCCACAGGGCCTGATAATGTCATTGTGGAGTGGACCCAGCAGCCTCGAGACTACCAAACTGGGAAGGGCCAACCTGCCTTGCTTCTCTGATGGACTTGGAGCACCCAAGAATGCAGCCGGCTCTCGCCCCAGTGACGTCTTGGATGTGTATACAATATGAAAAAGTGGCAGCCATCTGGAGAAAATTCCACTGC
This sequence comes from Sturnira hondurensis, assembly GCF_014824575.4. Taxonomy (NCBI): domain Eukaryota; kingdom Metazoa; phylum Chordata; class Mammalia; order Chiroptera; family Phyllostomidae; genus Sturnira; species Sturnira hondurensis. The sequence continues at coordinate 11,356,396 of NW_028077105.1, read as the reverse complement.
CTGAAACAAAGGCACTGGCTCAACGGTGTCTTTGATGAATAAAGATTAGTTTTAGGCGGTTTAAAAGTACATTTAGGTTGCATTTAGGAGACTCCTAAATGGCTGCCATCCCTCTTGCTAATGGATTGGCTGCACTGAAACCCAGTGTCAGTCACTGGGCCGCTTTGGCTGCTGAGTCTCAGTGCCAGGTTCAGAGAACCGACAGGGATGTGGTCGGCTTGCTCAGTAGGCAGAACTCAGCCATTCTCAGAGCTCCAGCCAATGCCCTTCTTGCTGAGCCTTGTTACATTTTTACTGTTTCTTAGGCTGTTCCTAGGACTTGTGGTTTTTGCCTGTCACTTGGAAAAGGACAGATTTGGCAGGTCAAAGACACCCTTTCCTTTCATGGGGGCTGAAAAGAGTGGACAGAGGTAGTGGCTGAGGACAGAACTGTCCGGGTCATGCTCTGAAGAGACGATCAGAATAAAGCTGTGGGTTGAGCCAGCGCCACCTGGTTGCCGTCCAGGTTGCCTCGGTCCACGGTTGTCCCAGCCCTGGCCGCACACCCACGGTTACAAGGTGCGACCGAAGCAAAGGATCAAGTTCCTGGTGCAGAGCTACATCCGGTGCTGGACTTGTGTCTCCTGTCAGAAGTTGACCTGGTTGCCTTGCGGTGGAGGAGACCACAGCCTGTGAAGTGTCCAGCCTGCTCCTGGCAGATGGATGACTTCGGGTCTTTGCCCCCACTCTCAAAGCTCTTGGCTGTGCGTCATCGCAGTCGACGCTTTCTCGGGTTCCAGTGTGGCTCTTCCAGGCTGGTTAGTTGACTCCAGCCACACCATTTTTGGCCCTTGAAACTGACCTGGACCATTTGGTATGACAATGGTATGATACCTTTTATTGCGAAAGCCACTCAGCCATGGGCCAATAGTCAAGGTATTTGATAGACTTTCCGTGCTCCATACCGTCCACAGGCATCTAGAATTTCTGAGCTTTGGAAATCGTCTCTGCATTTGTTCTTTATTTTATCTGGCTTTATTTGCCGAGCCTTCCCGGAAAGGCTCAGGCCATTGCTCCAGTGTTAGGTCTGAACAGTGCCGGCTTCTGTCTTTTGTCAGACACCTGAGTCTTTTAATTGGTGGGTTTCAACTCAGAGATAATGGGTGAGTAATAGGTTGAGTCTCAAGCTAGGCATATGTTCTGAAACTGAGCACCGACGAAGGTACTATGGCAATCCAGTCCAAAAGGACTCCTCTGCCTGGTGTGCTTTATGATTGATGTTGGAGCAGGAAAATCAGCATTAGCAAGAAAATCAGTATTTCAGCTCTTTTACTCTTTAATTAATTTTCTCCTTTACATTTTCCTCTAGATCCCCCCAAAATGTTAACATTTTTTTCTATTTTACTTTAGTGGTAACTGCTGCTTTATTTTAATGGCAACCACCGTAAAACAAGTTGCACGTGCTGCTCCACTTGTCCTGTTACACATGTTTTAAGGCTGCTGGTGATTGGCTGGTGCAAAGGTGTAGAGAGAGCATGGCATGTAGGGAATTACACGCAGTTTGGAGTCACTGAAGTGTGGCGTATGAACTGGGAATCAACAAGGGAAGGCTATAAAGTACAGCAGGCGTTCTTCATAACTCCATACCATGCCAAGCACTATGTCAGATCTTTGGTGGGTAGGCGATATCTTTGGGCTTGGTCCACCAGCTAAAATGCTAGTCAGAAGGTTAGCGATGTCCAGGTCGCAACTAGAGCAGTGGTAGGAGAGGTTGTCTGGAGATACTTGGAAGAGAAGCAGGTCCTGGTGATTGGGAACATGGATGAGGAGTAAGGGATCACATCCAGGGTTCCCGTTGGAAGACTGGGTGAACGGCACAACCCAAACTGGAATACAAAGTGGTGGGAGAAGATGTGTTTAGGTTTGGACATCCTGAACATGAGGCACCTGTGGAATGGCCACAGAGAACTGCACAGCACGCTGTGGAGTCTGCAAGAGCAGAGCTGGACAGGGACTGCTTGCGTGAGGAGCAGAGATCTCTCGGACACAGAACCACTGGACTGAAGGTCCACTCTGCAGCTCTAAGGTTCATCTTGTCGCATTCCCCACTGCGTGATACGTGCATTTAGCAAAGAGAACTGGCACGAGCAAATACTCATGAAATTGGATCAGGCAATTGTGCTTTTTTATTACAAGAAATTTTTACTCGAATTACTAATGAGACAAAATTACTCTCTTGCACTGCAGAGACTAGTAACACTAGCCTTGGGATGTTGTGCTCCTGACCAAAGTGGACGGGTGGGTGTACTACATTGTAGAGTTTGGGCTCACAGAAATTGATAAGCTGTTAGCTGCTTCTATGAAAGACCTGCTAAAGAAACACACAGGCCACCACGGTTTGGACTCAAGATAGGGAAAAATAAACACTGAATTTTTTCTTTCCTCTCCTTATACTTTAAAATTAAAAATACTTCTCTTTCCTTTCTCTTATTTAAGTAACTACATAGTAGCTTTTAGGCAGCGATGTAAAAATTACAGGGTAGGGAAGAATATGGGGACATTTTTAATTAAATCGGGGTTTCATTTGTTTTTTCATTTATTAAAAACTGTTGGGCCACAAATTTCAATTTCCCGCATCCCCTTTTCATGCATCCTATGTGTTTGGCAAAGTGCACGACAAAGCCCCTCTCCTGCTGTGGACCAGCCGAAATCCTTTTCTGAAGCTCCCACTAGTTTGGCTTAAACTCACTGATGGGACAGTTTCACGCAGAAATTCTGTCAGGAAATGTCCTGAGTTCCTTTGACAATTGGTTCTACAAACAGCCTTATCTTTTGAGGCAAAATAAATGAATAAACATTTATTTTTTTGATTTTGCCTTTTTAGCTTGTTTTCTTTCTTAGTTTTGGAGAAACAGATCAAGAACCCGAAAACAACTGAATTTTGGCCTCCATCCTAGGTTTCTGAACCCCGAGAGAGGAAGTTTAGCCATGCTGAGTGGGTTCCCTGCGAAAGAAGAGGGGTGAGAGGGTGCTGAGGGATGAATGAGGCCCCTGGGGAGAGCCATGGCACGTCTCCACTAGCTGTAAATGGTCCAGGAGACTCAGTCCCACAGGTGATGTTACCTGGTCTATCAGACCCAAGGGCTGGGCTGGAAAGCTTGTCAGGTTGGTCTCTGTGGACCTTGTTGCCATTCTCAGCAATGAAAAGACACAGCCCTATCCTCTATGAGTGTATAGTCTGGGGACTGGAGGTGGTATTAAACAAAGAGGTAAGCAGTCCATTAAAATAGTGAAGGCCCTGGCCAGGTAGCTCAGTTGGTTAGAGTGTGACCCTGATACAAGGTTGTGGGTTGGATCCCCAGTCAGGGCACATACAAGAATCAACCAGTTAATGCATAAATGAATGGAACAACAAAATCGATGTTTCTCTTCCTCTCTATCTCTCTTTCCCCCTGTCTCTCAAATCAGTAAAAAAGAAAACTCTTTTCAAAGGGCCCAGGGTAAGTGAAAGGAGCCCTTAGCCACTTCCAACAGTGCTAGGGCATAGTAACCAGGCATTTCTTATATTTTGGTACTTTGGGCCCTGCTGACTCTGGAGGGACTGCACCTCCCAGGGTCGGCCAACTCCTAGGGGAGGTAAAGGACTCACCTGCAAGTGAATGTTTCACGTGTGCACACGCAGCAGCCCAGGGCCCACGTGTGCTACCGCCCCCTGTCTGGCTCTTGCACCCTGGGCCACTATTCCCCTGTGCAGTTGCTCCAGGGCCAGGGAGTTGGGACGGACCTGACTCCCCAGAGCCCGCTGAAACTCTACAAACCAGCCCGTCCCAAGCCTGCTCACCATCCCCTTCCATCAGAACTCCGATAAGACTCTCACCCACACTTCTCTCTCACTCCCCCTGCCTCCTGACCATCCCTGTGTGGTCCACTCATGGCAAGACCTGCCCTCTTCTCTGAGGAACTTCAAGGAACAAACTGTCTCTTCGCTGGCAATTGTTTTCTGTTGGTCTCACCAGACCTGAATTATCGCAACGTTCACGTTTCAGATCATAGGGGTGGGAGAAGACTGGGTCAAGGAAGACTTCTGAGTGTTGGTGAGATCTAAGCAGACTGCTGAGGAAGGGGCGGACGTTGCCACGTGATGTCAAGTGTTGAGGGTGGGAGAGGGACTCCCACAGCGGCATCAGCATCTGGAAAAGCAGATTCGGACAGCCATCCAAGTAGTTTCTCTGCCTGGAGCTAAACTAAATGTGTTGGAAGAAGACAGGAAATGAAGCTGGAGCAGGAATGAGGGCCAGATCATAAAGGATTTACACGCTTTGCTACCGAGTCTGGACTTGATCCTGGGAGAAGCTCCCTCCTGTGATGTTCGCTTACTTATGATGATATCAGGCTTTTCAAGAAGTTTTAGCTTCTTATGAAAGACTGCCTGGTGGCTGAGTTCTCGACTTCCTTGACATAGGGGCCCTGTGGCAGAGGTCTGTGGCTTTACTCTAGGGGCTGTTTCTCTCCTGGTTCTGGGTCTCAGGTAATGACCCCAGAGCTACATACTTAAGGCCGCCTGAAGCAGAATGTTTTTGCCTCGGAGCCTGGGTCTCTTCATCATAAACCCTTATCAGGTTCCTGTTACACTGTCCAAGATTTCTCAGATAAGCACAGCAGAGCCCTCCCTGACCCTGACTGACAGATACTTGCTCCCGAGCCAGGAAGCAGTCTGGACTTGGCCTCCTGCAATGGGGGAAGTGATTTGTATTGATTTTGCTCCTCTTGCAGTGCTGATGGGTAGGCCTGCAGCAGGGGAGCTGATGAAATTGCAGAGGGTGCGTTGCCAGCTCATGTCTGTCCTGAGTTCCGAGGACAATCACAAACCCTGTCTCCGGGAGCTGCTTCTCCACCCCAAGACAAATGAGCTGTTGAAGTGCCATGATTTTGAAATCCTAGCAGTACACATAAAGGGTGTTTTTCTGATCAACCTCAAGGAATCTGTCCTAAATAAAAAACGGCTCGTGATTCAAAGACTGCTGCTTATTTCAGAACTTTCCCTCGGAAGTCCATGGTCCTCTCTCCTCATATCCCTGGAGGAAATAGCTCAGAAACCCTAGCACTGCCCTCTCCCATCTCCCTGAAGCAACCGACCAAGAGCATCCGGCCTTTGTTTTTTGACTTTGAGTCACCCTATTCCTTTAACACCTGTCAACAATGAGACTGGAGGGCAGGATGGAATCCCCGTAGCCCTGGTTTGTCATTTTCTCCTCTCTGGTCCCCTCCTTCTGTCATTCCCTGCTTGCTTCTCTTTCTGACTGACTACATGCCTGATATATACCAACCACCCTGGACAGAAGATCATAAAAAGTTTGTTTCTTAGGCTAAAAAGCTATACATACTCCTTGGTTAAAATAACTTTCATTAAATCATTAAAACATTGTATTTACTCTGAGTTCTAAACGCTGATACTTAAAAAGAGAGAGAGAGTCAGAGAGAGAGAGAGACCAAACAAAAAACCCAGGCTGTGCCACTTTGCAAGTGCTGACCTCTGGGTGAGGTACTAGGGAGGCTGGGAATGGCGGTGATGTGGGCGGGGGATGCATTCAACCTTAAAGCAACTGAACGTTTTTCTCATTTAGTGTATATTGTTTCTTTTTATGCTTTAACCATTGTCTTACATGTTCATATTTCCTCTCATAAATTTCTACAGTCATCTTTTTCATGCTTCCTCAATGTTCTATAAAGTTCTACAGTTATTTAACATTTTTTTTAATTTAAAATTTGTGAATAGGCCATAAATTGACATGGTTTAAAATGCAGAACAGTCCAAAAGGGTCTACCCAGTGGAAAGTTTTCCTTTTCCTCTCTTTCCCTCCCACTGGGTCCCTCAGCCACCCAGCTTCTGCCCTGGAGACAGCCAGCATCACAGATGGCTTAGTGCAGTGACGAACAGTGTAGGATAGTCTGAACGCAGAGCCATAATTGCAACACCCTTGTGGAACAATGGCAAGAACAAAGGACTAGGAGTCAGGGGGTTTCTCCCAGCCCTATCAGGACAGCTTTGAATTCGTCTATTTCTCACTGTTACAATAAAAATAATAATGTGTCCTTAGCTATCTCCCTCGGACTGGGAATCCACTGAGATGATGTATGTGAATGCATTTTGAAAAATTGTTTATGAGGGAAGAGAAAACACAGAGCCTACAGCTAAACCCATCCGTCGTGTCTGTCATGGGCAGGAGCTGAATTGTCCAGAGATTGCCCAAGAAACTCTTTCATATGTTTCCAGTGCGGAGATGTGGAGGGGCTTGTGGGCCCAGCAGGGAAGGATAAAAGATAGATTTATTTCCTGTCAGTTTTCAAATCCCCTCTCGAGGTCTCCCTTCATGGCCGGGAAGGGTTGGCCCCTCTTCGATGCTTAACTAAGCAAAGAATGCGACTCCTTTTGTAGCTGTGTGATCTGCCACCCTGGGGTCAGGGGAGGCTTATTTTCTGGGTTGCTTGATTCCTTTCTGGTTTGTAGAGGTTTCCCATCAGAGAGAGATATGGTCAAGGCTCCTTTGGAAACGTGTGAGTTGGGAGAAAATACAGACTGCTGTGGGGCTGTTATTCCAGGGTTGATATCACCGTCTTCTCGGAGGCGCAGCCTGCCATCCACTTCAGAGGAAGTTGCACTCGGGGTAGGAATGCAGACTCTGAGGTCCCGTCAAACGTGCGTGTGTGAAGGGGAACTGGCCTGATAGTCTGGGGCTGGAGCCCTGGTTTATCCACAGAAGATAGGAGGTCAGGGGCGGCGATAAGGCGGGCTTTCACTTGTGTGTCCCTGCACCTGGCCCCGGAAAGCCTGTGTCTAGTGCAGATAGGAGCCCTGGGACCCGTGTGATGCCAAATAGAGAGCACTGCAATAGTGTGGAAGGACCAGTGTCCTCTGGTCAGTGATCTCTGGGGCAGTTTTATCAAAGTGACCCTACGCTCTGTTCTCTGTATGTTTCTTTCTTTTTTAAGAGACAATTATTGATTTGCTGAGACTCAATAAAGGATTGATAAGCTTGTTTTGAGATAAAACTGCTTTGCTTTACAAAGCAGCCTCAGCAAAGCCTTGGGGTGTCTGGGAGATGGCCAAGGTCGGCCAGCCTTTGCTGCCCCATCTCCCTCCCTCCCTGCTCCATTCCTCTGTGGCCAGAAGTAAAGGGTGCTCCCCCGGTGACTTCTGATGGTGTCTGTGATAGACTTGACTTTCTGATGCCGGGACTGAAGTGTGATGTCTTAGGTTATATTAGACGTTACTTATCTTCCATGTATTAGGAGAAAATCAGATACTTTCAAACTGTCTGTTTTGGTGAATTATATTGGAATACCTGGATGGAGACACTGGTTTTATTAGTTGCTCTATTAGGATATCTCTGAGAAGTATAGAGTCCCCACTGATTGGAAGGTATTGGTGTTTTTTGGTCAGGCCAAATATAAATTAGAGCTCTGTAATTATAGCAGTCATAGTGACCAATGAACCAAAAGACTTAGGTAAACAAGCCATATAAAATGCACAGACACTAGGAGCTTTGTAATGGGTTTGGTAATAATTAAAACAGTTAAAATACTTCTGCCTAGGCAACAACTCGTCTTCAGGAAAAACGCAGAAAATGTGTCCTTTATACCTTGCCTTCAGTCAGTCAGATCCGCCTTCTGTATGCGAGGTGGTTTTAGGGTTTTGACAGCAATGCAACCCAAGGAAGCCAGGTCAAGACCTAGCAGTCTAAGAGATTACCTCCTTTTTGCCTCGGTTATCTTCAAAGTCTTTCTACCAGAGCATCTTTGCTAAAGGGCAGGTAGGGATTGAGAGGCTTAACTAGCAGGCCCCTCTCCCAGCGGTATTTCTAAAGGATAGGGCCAGCACCAAGGCCCTAGCTGGCTGGGTTTTGTTACTGCCCCTCAGACAGGCCTAGGGGCTTGCCTGGGGTCGTGAGGTTATTCCTTTATGCTCCACTGGATATATCAGCTCCTTGCGCCTCTGCTCTCTATTGACACCTCTCTTTCCCTGTTGGTGGCCAAAGATGGGGCAGGTAACGGCTCTACTGTAAACTGGGTTAGTTACCAGACTTCTAAGTTTATGTTCACTTCTAAGATTCAGGACCAAGGAAGGTCTCAGAGGTGATACAAGCCAAGAGGGTATCATACTATTCAGAATGCTTTACACTACTCTCTGAATGTATTTTAGACCAGGCATTCATCTGGCTAAAGTGAGTGTCCATAACAGCTCTTATAAACAGAACAAAAACATGAACAGAAGGAAAAGCAATTAGTGAGTAGAAGGCAGAGGCTGGAGTAAAGAGTTTCTGTGCTCTGTATTACTGATGATAATGGTTATTGGCCTGTACTAAATATTTAATAGGCTTATATTGTGATAAATGCTTCTTATACACAATATTTCATTTTCACGACCATTCTAGGCTCTAGGAATTATATCCATTTTAAAGAGGAAGAAACTGAAATTCACAGAGATTAAGCAAAATGACCTGTTAAGTGATGAGTAATGCTAGAGGTGGGATTTGAACCCACATCTGATGCCATATCTGTATGTCCAACATTGTGCTTCACTACCAGAAGCTATTAGCTCTTGTCTCCTGTAGACTGTAGGCTTCTCCAGGATAAGGCCCATTCTCCTGGGTGTTCTCAATGCCTAATCTTCGTGTCTGATGCTATGAAAGTAAATCCTCCTTTCGCAAAAGTGTAAGGTCTCTATTGGCCTGGAATAGTAGATAGTCATGGCCAAAGACAGCTCTGAGAAAATATTCAGAAAACTTATCTGAAAGAAAATTTATCAGGAAAAAAATCATGGTCAATGGAAATATGGGCGAGAACCATTTCAGCTGACCATGATGTTGTTGTCAGCCTCCAGCTCCCCAGTATTCGAGTAAAAAAGAACAGACAAGGACTGTCAAGAAGCAGAGAAGGACTTTAAAAAAGATTTTACTTATTTATTTTTAGAGGGGAAGGGAAGGAAAGAGGGGGAGAAATATCAATGTATGGTTGCCTCTCACGTGTACCCTGCTGGGAACTGGCCTGCAACCCAGGCCTGTGCCCTCACTGGGAATCAAACAGCAATACTCTGGTTCACAGGCCCGCACTCAATCCACTGAGCTACACCAGCCAGGGCCTGCAGAGAAGGATTTTTAAACCCCATGGATTTATTTCAGATGCATTGTAACATTTATTGCCCATGAGCAGATTCTGTTTTCTTCTTCCTTTCTTTCTGTCTTCCTGTTGTAGACCCAACCTAGACCTGACTGCAGGATTTTTATTCTATTTCTTAAATTCAGAACCTTAGGTCAAGAACTCAATTTTAAAAATTGAAGAATTATTTTCCCCTAAGGGTTAGCTACTCAATTACCTGCAGTCTCTAAAAATAATGCTTCACCCCAGGACCTGACATCGCTGTTTCTGTTTTACTTCTATCTTATCACTGGCTCTCCAGCTGCCACTGTCCACCAAGGGCAGCGAGATGCCAGAGGGTGGTGCGTGGTGCCCCCGCCCCCCCTTCAGGCAAGGAAGGCCAAGTGCTCTACAAGAACCCTGTTGACTCTGTGTCCCTAAAGAGAGAATAGACCATTCACTCCAGGCTCCGTCACTCAGCGAGTCTGTGACAACGTGAAGATAAAAACACCTCCCAGCACCCAGAGGGTCTGGGTTGGCCCTGCTCACAGGATGTGGCCAGTCCCTGCCGGGAGCGAGGAGAAGGCCTGGGCTCTGTCCAGCGCGCACACAATAGAGTCGTTTCAAAGTCCCCCTGTTTCTTTTGATTGAGAAATGAATCCCCCAACTCTGACGACAAACAATGCCCCATTTTAAGGCTGTGGTAAGTCATTGTATTAGATTTCTGAGTCCAGCAACATTTCCAGAGTGCAATAGACCTCTTGTTGTCTGCTCTCAGATCAGAGGACAAATACATTGTTTGTGTGGTTTCTGTGCTCAGGGGAACGGGATCAGTCGGTGTCTTAGTCTGCTCGGGTTCCTATAACAGACTACAGAAAATTATTTCTCATAAATCTGGAGACTGAGAAATTCCAGATCAAGGCACTGGCACATTCAGTGTCTTTGTGAGAGTCTGCTTCCTTCCTGGGTCAGGGGCAACGGGCCTCTCACTGGGCACTCATGGGCCACAGTGGAGTTCTCTGGGGGCCTCTTTCACAAGGGCACTGAGGCTCCGCCCTCTTGACCTAAGCACCTCCCAGAGGCCCTGCTTCTCGCTCCCATCCTAATTGAGTAGTTAGGATTCCAATATATGAATTTTGAGGGGACACAAACATTCAGTCCAAAGCACTCGTATGACTAAAATCCACGAGTGTCATTTCAGTGGGCAGTTTCCATATCCTTCTCCATCCTATTCTAAGAGTTGCCTGAAAGGAAGTGGCCTCCTGTTACTGGAAGTGCTGGTGAGGCGGGCGTGCAGCGGCTGAGTGGGGACTGCTGGGGACTACGTGGTGTGCGAGGAGAATCACAGTCTCACCTGGCCCGCAGGTAGGGGAGGCTCAGCCCTCTGCTGCTTTGCTGCTTATCAGTATCCCCCTAGAGCGGATTAGAAATGCTGACTCTCAGGCCCCGTGCCGGTCCTGCCAAATCAGAATCGGCCTCTTAACAAGAGCCCCGAGTGATTTATATGGACATTAAAATTTGATAAGCACTGCTCCAAACTCAAAACACGTTTCCATTAATACCACATATGTTACAACTATTGTCTGCTGGCAGGGAAGAAAGATGACTAAAGTCATTAACAGAGTCCTTGAACTTTGGTTATCAAGGTTAATCATTTGTTTACTTAAACTAAAATGGCCTGCTTTCTCTGAAACCGTTTACTGTGAATCAGTCAATCACAGGCCGAGGCTGCTGCTGCTTCTTCTCCTCCCCCTCCTCCTCCTCGTTCTTGTTGCAGACATCCCAATTCTCAGAATGAACTAACGATCAGTCAGTTCTTTTAGCCACTGATGCCCCTGCCCAGCACAGTCAGGCCTTTGACTGTGCTGGTGACCCTCCGCCATCCGGAGCCAGCGTGGGGCCGCGGCGCTGTTAGGAGGCAGCAGCTCTTGCTGACAGCTGATGGTTTCACTTGCCCACACACCTGTTTGCCCTTCGTTTTGTGATAGCACTTTCCTGCTGGGACGTCCGCAGGTTGGTGGGTTGTCCGTCAAGGTCCCCCTCCAGTGGGATTAGCATGGGCCAAAGCGGGCCGATCAGACACTCTCTGTGAGCCTGATGCTGATTCGTGCTGTTGTGACAGCTGGAAGGACTGCTGTGGCCTGGGTTCCGGGTCCCTGGATCACCGTGCTGCCCGAGGCCTGGGGGTCCAGCTTTTTATTTGGCTGCTGTTCCATATTCTTACAATACAGTTCATTTTTCTTCCCCTAAGGTAGCCAGGGTTCCCTTTGGTGACTGAAATAAAAAACCCGAGCTGAGCAAAGGGATCTAAATGTGGTTCACATGGAACAACATTCCTAAAGATGAGGGAAGGCACTTCACAGGTCCCCACAGCTTTGCCCCTCGGTTCACACACAGGGTTGGCTTCTTCAGCCAGGTATAAAAAAGTGTACGGTTGTTCATGTTATTCGTAACTCTTCTCCCTCATCTTGCTGTATTTTTTCATCTTTTGTGTATATCTTTGAAAAGGCTAATATTGATTAAAAAGCATTGGGATACAGGTGGTAACATCAATCTTGACCTCCGTGTGCTTTTTAGTTTTTAAACTTATGACTTTAGTCTCCAGGTGTTCTTAGGACATCGAAGTGAGTGAAGATTTGCCTGAGGTGAGAAGGGCCACGTGGATGACTTACCTGTCAGATGCAAAACACAACTGTGCGCACAGGCCAGCCCACTGAGTGACCATCAAAGGGTGGCACTTAGTCACTAAGTGTTCCTGATGTCCGTTTTACTTATCCATGGATCTACATAAAAATTCACGCACCTGCTCCACGGATAGATTTCTTAACTGTATTACTGAACACAAAGGGCTGGAGGTGAATACAGGTTAATACAATGAATAAATAATACTGCCTTATAAAAATTAACTGAGTCGAGCCCAGAGGATAACTAACATTTAGCTCCTATTTTTATAATGCCTTCAGAAAAATTGGAGATATATCCTGATGAAACTCTGGCTGATGTAAATAAATAAATAATCAATTTATTCAGCCAATAAAAATATAGAATACTATTTATTGGACATGTGCTTATGATAAATAAAGTGGTATTATGGTGTGATTGCATTTTATAATCTGTTATTTGTAGTGATGTTAGATATATGGAAGTATTCCATTCTTTTACAGTGGTTATCATTGGGAAATTTAGTTTTTATAAATTTATTCTATTGATTAGTTTGATTTTGATTTTAATTATTAATATTTTCTGATTTCTCTGTAAAAACATGTTTTGCTTTTATAATGTGAAAAAAGGAAAAGGTTATTTTTAGTTAAAAATAAATTACAGACTTGTTCTGTTGGGGGTGGCTTGGTTGGCTGGAGCGTTGTCCCGTGAACCGAAAAGTTGCAGGTTCGATGCCTGGTCAGGGCACGTGCACAGGTTGTGGGCTCTGTCCTCTGTTGGGGCGAGTGTGAGGCAACTGGTCGATGTTTCTCACGTTGATGTTTCTCTCCCTCTCTCTCCCCCTTCCCATCTCTCTCTCAAATCAGTAAGTGTATCCTCAGGTGAGGATAAAAAAATTAGAGGCTCAGTGGACTTTGTATATAAATTACTATGGGAAGATATGTCAAGGATTAGAGGTCTAGACGAAACCATTTATACCATGTAGAAATTATACAGAAATACTAAATTTCCCTGAGAATGCAGGAGAAGTCTTAGTAGGTATTATTTTGAATTATCCAAATTCAATGGAACTTAAATTAGGAAAACATTTTTCCAAGAGTTTTGTTTAATTTTATAAAAACATTTTGCCGTTGGGGATTTAAAAAAAGAATAAACTTATGTTCTAACCGACATTTCTGTGTTTTCCACAAGGCTTCTCAGATTTCAGTGTGAGGACGAACCCCCCGGGGATCCTGGGAAGTGCGTTGGGGCCGGGAGGAGGCCTGGGGGTCTGTGCTGCCCTCCTGCTTCCTGGGAAGCGGGACTGGGTGCTGCTGGCCCTGGCCACACTTTTGAGTGGCAAGTGTCTCTAGACAGACATTGTCATTCTTAATGAAGATGGAAATCACTCCAAGACCAGGAAAATCCCAAGGCAAGGAAAAATAAATCACGGGTGAGCAAAAGTTTTTGCAGCCCAGGGCAGAAAGCTGGGAGGGCCTGAGCCTTCTGAATCTGGGGCCTGAGTGTCTCACCGGTTCAGAGGTCAGAGACCTAGCAGAGGTGGGGTGTTGGCTCAGAGCATATGGAGAAGGGCTGAGGAGGGATTGAGGGAGACTGCCCAATGACGTGGCTGTTTCTTCCAATATTATTTGATAGAATGTTCCTGAAGATGCTGTGGCTGGTCCCCATCACCCAGTGAATTCAAACGAAGTCAATGGAGAAGGATACTTTGGGAGAAGTGGCAGCTTGTGTGCATGGGTGGAGGGGCAGGAGAGGGTGGTGGTGAGTCTGAAGGATGCGGCGACCTCCTGTGGTGTAGGGATCATGCAACAATTTGGCACCCTTGACCCCTGCTGGGTCTGAGGCCAGCTCAGGGTGTCTCTGAAAGTCTGCCTGTGTGTTGACCTCTGGGATGAAACCAGAACTCTGTGGACTGTTTTTAAGGACGTGTAAGTGGTTCCAAAAGATTAGTACTTTTTCTTCTCAAAATACGAAGCAGAATACCTTTAATAAGCTGCTGCCAGAGGAGCCCAAAGCTGGGGGCTGCTGGCCTGAGACTGTGGAGGGGAATCAAAGCAGCAACTGGTAGGTCTCCTGTCCCTGCTGACTTGCATTCTGCATCTGGAATGGCAGTCTCATAAGGAAAAAGTAATTTGCCTCCAAGATACAATAAAAGTTACAATCAAAGAATAGAAACAATCTTTTGAAACTGTGTATTTAATACACTGACAATTTTGAGAGCAAATACTAGGTCAGAAATATGGTTTATGCAGACCAAAATTCATGTAAGTTAGGAGGCTCAGTGGTGTAGGTTCCATCTCTTAATATTCATTCAACAACCTTGTTTTGTTTGTTTAGTGCCTTTCATAAAGACCAGTGCAGCTTAAAAATGGTAATTAGCTGTAATGATACTAGAACCTTCGTTTACTTCAGAAATAAAGGCTGATCCCCCCCCCCCGGCCCCCGCCCTCCCAGGCAGGAGAGGGGCCCCTGCTGGCTAAACTGTGGTTAGGCAGGCTTGGTTCAATTCCTGGTGCCTTCATTTACTAATTATAACCCCTGACCAAAATGTTTGGTTTTCTCTGGGCCTTGATGTTCTTAACTGTGAAATGGGAATAATGATAGTACCCATCTCATGGAGCTATTGTGAGGATTGTAGAAGTAACACACATGAAGAACAGTGTCTGACACATAGTAAGTATTCAATAGATAATTCTTAATAATTGAAATTATATTATATTCTTTAGCTATGCATTCATGGGCAAAGTGTACTATTTCTTTGAAATTGTTTCTTTTATATACAGTGAGGATAACAGTACCAAATTCATAAGCTTCTCGGGGCTGTAAAGGGGTAGATGCAGAGACAGATGCTCGGACTATGGGCAGGTGGAGCGCGGATGCTGCTGGGCACAGCCGGGGAGATTCCTTGCACCAGCACAGTCATTCACATTGACCTGGGAGTGGAAACTTCTTGGGAAACAGACTGGAATTCAGACCCCAACCCATGTTTGAAGGCTCCAGGAAGCCATGATCAAGGCCAAACTGTGAAAGAAAGTGAGCAAAGAAGCCCTTTGGAAGAAACACGCACTCTGCAGGCTAGGACCAACGCTGGCTTCTGCCCCTGGGCCATGGTGAGGAAGGGGTGCCCTGGGCCCAGAACTTATCCTCCCGAGTCTTGCAGAGTGGATCATGGGTGCAGGCTGGTAGGGCAGGACCCTTTGTGGACGGTGTATAAGCCTGCTGTCAGGATGCTCACTTCTCTTGCCTGGATGCCGGAAGCCATAGGTGAGTTGTCAGCGCCGCCCTGGGGCTAGGGCAGAGGGGAGGCAGGTGGCACAGCAAGGGTGAGGCTTGGTGGCATGCCTTCCACCTGGACCACCAGGATATTTGCTCCACTAGCCAAGGTGAAAACAATGGCTGAATAGATGCAATGCTTGGGGGATCTGAGCAGTTCCCTTCACAACTTTATTTTTTTAATTAAAGAAAAATATTGCTTTGTAAAATATACAAGGTAAAATGCATAAAGCGTTCAGGATATTGCTAAGTGAATTATCACCAAGTAAACACTCCTGGAACCCTCCCTTAGGAAATAGTGTATTGCCAGAACAAGACGCCCTCTGCCGACCACCTCCCCAGCTCAGCCCCCTGGGTGCCTACTAGGTGTAACTCGTGTCTGACTTTCAGGTGACCACTGCATTGCTTACCTTACAGATTTACCACTGACGAGCGCATCTTTAAACATCGTAGTTTAGCTTCTTTTGCTCAACATTTTTTGTAAGACTCATCTATCTTGGCATATCTAGCTGGACTTTGTTCGTGTCCTCAGCTGTGTGCCTGTACTATAGCTTACAGTATTTATCAGTTCTAGTGATAATGGCTTTTAGGTTATTTACTGCTTTTTTGGCCTTTCCGAATAATGCTGCTATGAGTGTTCTTTTATGTTTCCTGGTGAACACATGCATGCATTTTGTTAGGTTTATACCATGGAGTTGACTTGCTATGTCATGCTGGTGTTATGCGTATTTTCAATTTTTGCAGATTGTTCCAGATTGTTTTCCCCATGGCTGTGCCACACCACCTTTGGCATAAACCAAGGGTATGTTTTAGGACTTTTCCTTTTATCCTGCTGATACAATTATATATGTTTGTGCCAATACCACACTGCCTTAATCACTGTAACTTCAGAATGTGACGTGATATTTGATATCTGGAAAAGCAAGTCATCCTACCTTTTCTGTTTATTTCTTTTTCTTTTTTTAAATTCAAAAGTAGCTTGTCTACTTTTAGCATTTCCCTATAATTTTTTAAATCAGCTTGTCAAGTACTATAAAAACATTTGTTAGAATTTTGACTAGAAGACTTTCTCCAGCCCCTGCCCCACTTTTTACTAAGGGAATCCAAGAAAAATCATTTCTTCTTGTGAGTTAGAGTACTCTGTGTCTATCAAGTTCAGGTGTACTTCCACTGTGATGGCCATGACTGTGGTCTGGCCCTGGCTTCTGTAGGAATCAATCTTCAGGCCAGCTGTTGTGGAGCTGTTCAGGCTTGAGGGCCATCTGAGGTCCTGACCCATGGGAAGGGCTGGGAGTGTTTAGGAGATGAGTAAGCATATCTGCAGATTCTTGAGCACACGAAAGGCGGACTCTAAGGTAGGAAAAGATTCCGTTGGTTTGGGATGGAGAATTTGGAGGGTCTGTAACTTAAGGTGTCAAGGTGTATGCCTAGAAGGTAGTGAAATTCAATGATTCTGGTTTCATGATGACTGAGTGAAGGGTTTGTACTGGCGCCAACACTGCCAAGTCATTGGAGATGCCATGAGTTACCTTCCTCTCTTCCCTGGCTTTGCCCTACCAACCTGTAAGGCTGTGCTTGGCTGAGCACACAGGAAGACCGGGCTGCAAATGTTAAGCAGCATGCTAAAGCAGCAGTAGACCAGTGGCTTGGTAGATTGTGGTCAGAGAGAGAATTTCTTTTGAGCAGAACTATCCATGACTCCAAAGAGACCAAGTTGTGAGCAATCACTAAAACCTTGAACTTGAATTGGCTGTGCCTTGTTTTACCTTTACTGTTTCTAGGAGAATTCTGAAAACACCCCCAAGCAATGATCATTTGGATTTCTCTAGTTTTTATCTAGTTTTCTTGAGTGAAGCCAACTTCTCAAAACAACGAAATTCCATCATTGAATTATACCTAGGTGTTCTTGCTGGTTTAGTTGCTTTGGATACTTGTCTGAGCCCTGCATTTGGAGGCAGCCATCAACCCATGAAGCTGCAATTGTCCTGCTTCCCCTTTGCGAACAGCTTTACCCTGGGGACCTCTCCATGTGCGCTGCCAGCAGGGCTCTCTGTCTCCGGTACCTGTCATCTGGGACCTGCCAGCACTCAGAGGCACCCTCTCCTCTGGTTACTGGAGACATCTGAGGAACAGGTTTCCTTCTGTTTGTGCAGGCTGTGAGTGTGGACATAAGGGGAGAGGTCGACGATAGTGATGCCTTTGTTCTCTGTCAATGAAGGAGGTTTCTTGTTAGTTTTCACTGAAACTGACAAAGATTTGTCAGAAATGCCCTGTTAAATTATTTTTATTTATTTTATTTTATTTTAATTTTTTTAGAGAGTGGGGAAGGGAAAGAGAAAGAGGAGAGAAACATTGATTGGTTGCCTCTTGTATACTTTCCAACCGGGGACAGGACCTGCATCCCAGGCCTGTGCCCTGCTCAGGGGTCAAACTGGTGACCCTTTGCCATACTGGATGATGCCCAACCAATGGGGCCACACTGTTCAGTACAAAATTACCTTTATTTTTGAAGAGTCAAATTGAAAAGTTACGATATAGCTACTTCCCAGTTGGTCCCTCTGGGCAGGTTTGGAGCAATGAGAGGCTGCTACGAAAGCAGAACCACGTGAATGCAAATAAAACCAAATATACAGAAGATACATTAAGGAGTAGCCATGTGCTCCCTTTCTTTTTCTGAGTTCTCTGGATAGAAGCTTAATCAGGAAAGAGAGACAAGTCCCTGGGGACAGTGATCTAGTTGTAACTTCCACGAGAGAATGAAGAAACTTGCACTTTTGTATTCTTTCTAGGGCTTCCATATCAGAATCAAGAGACATGTTGGTTTCCATGGTGGTTCACAGTTCACTGCTGGGGTTTGGGGTCCGGAGACCTTCAGGAGAGGCAAGTCTTGTCCTTGTGGCACAGACCCCTCTCCTCTGGTGCCCCCTCCTCTACCTGGTAGTCTTACTTGTTCTCTTTCTCCAAAATTTGAATAAAAATGACTTTGAGATCTTGCGTTCATTCTATGGGAGAGATGTTTGCAAAACCAGAGAGATTCATGAGATCAGAAACCTAAAGTGAAGGAATTCCAGGAATTGGTCACTGGCGGGAGGGTTTGAATGATTTTCTCTCCTTCCCTCCCTTCCCTTTCCTCTCTTCTTTCCTGTGGAAGACATAGACCTAGCGCTTGTTTTCTAGGAACTGACATCTTCATTGGTGACATCATCACACAGCAACGAAATCTGAACAAGAAGAATAATATTATAGCGCCATTTATCACATTTATCTAAACAGTGTGCTAGGTGTCTTGTATGTTGTCGCATTGAATTCTTAAACCAGATCTGTGATATTAGTAGTATTATTCCACCACATATTTTACAGATTGGGGAGGCCGAGGCTTAGAGAAGAGCTTGACCACACAACACCACGCATCTACGAAGCGGAAGCTGCTCTGACTTTCAACCACTTTGACAATTCAGCCCTACATGGTGTCTTGCAGGTCACAATAAATAGGACTGTAAAAGAAGAAAATAAAATGCTGTTGAAGGCAGCTTTGTGGAGTTGATGGGCCTTAAGTTGGGGAAGAATGTGTGGAAGAAGTAGCCAAGTAAGTGTCATTTATGGCTGCATTATGCCCTCAGCTCCGATCAGGTCTTTGCTGTCCGAAGCAATAGCCATCCTCATCGCCATACACAAGTGTCTGTCTGGAGCATGGTAGTTTTCCACTCTAAGTAGAAGCTGGTTATCATCAATCATCGTGTGCAGCCCTGTTCCCTCTGTGGGGCTGCTTTTGAATGCTGATAAATCTTCCTAATTAGCTGTAAAAATGATGAAAAGTAGACGTTATGTTTTAATCATAAGCCACTTGGGCCATTGGCATGCATGGGATAGCTTGAATTCCTGTTTTCCTTCACTAAATTGCTTTGAGTTGATGGCATTTTTACTACTAAAAATGTGAGTCCACAGAGCTCAGAATTGCAATAGCTATGAATTGTTTTCAGTAACTCAATCATAGAAAAGTAAAGTAAAAAAAAAATTGACACATTGTTCATGGTTTCTTTTCCCATGTGTTGGTGGGATGTTAGAAGTCTCTGCGATCTTTGCAGATAATTCAGTGCAGGCCCAGTTCTAAGAATAAAAACTGGCATACCAATCAGTGCGGGGGATTTTTTTTTTTTTATCAGAAGCTAAAATGAACTCTTTGAAAAGCCAAGGAAAAGAATATGGGATTATAAGCCACATTATAATTGGCGTTTGGTGTTAAGATGTAGCATCAGAACAGGTTCAGAAACACAATGGCCACAGCTAGAAAAGGGAAGTCTCAGCTAAGGTTTTCTGTGTGTGAGGGTATCTCAGTCGTTCCCAAACTTCGGCATGTGTGGGAACCATTAGCGAAGGTTCCCACCACACAGATTGCTGGGCCCCAGGCAAGAGTTCCTGACTCAGTAGGTCTTAAATGGAGCCTGAAATTTGCACTGCTGACAAGTTCTAAGGTGATACTGATGCCGCTGGGGCAGGTACCAAACTTTGAGAGCCTGACTTCCAGTTCTAGTTCCATGCTAACCAGCTGTGTGACCTGAATACTTCTCAGCATCTTTTAAGGACAGCTGTAATATACCTAATGGCATCCGCTATTGATTTCATTGTTCCCATTTGAGTGGGATCTGCTTTGCTTACAACATTTTCTATTTCTAGGGACCTGTGAGCATGAACCAGTGCCACCCATCATATCAAGATGTATTGACCTGTCCCCAGGGAAATATGGTGTTTAAGTGGCATTGTCATGAGGGTGACAGGCCCGAGTGCAGCTGGGCTAAGGGTCCACTCCGCAGTCAGGGATCAACAGGAAGCTCGCCGAACCCCACAGGGTTGGTTGGGGCCCTGTTTGTTCTTATTATTCACATGCTGACAAGCGCTGAGCCCATTATCTCACCCTGCAGGTCATAGCTGCCTTCTGGCTGGTCTCTTGGTGTTCCTGAGAGTCCTTGCAGGGGTAGCAGCTTCCTGGAATGAGTGTGTGGGCATCAGGGTTTTCTAACCAAGGATTCATGCAATATCCTGTGAACTGCCCTTTTGAGAGATAAGGCACAACTGGCTTGGTTGTAAAATCATGCCTTTTGAAAAGATGCCATGGCTCCAAATGGAGGCCTGGCCATTTCATAGCTGATTCCATTGAGTTAAACCAGTCAAACCTCCTTGCCCTCCTTGCCTCTGTGCCTGTGCTCTCTGCCTGGAAGGCTCTTACTCTGCATTTTTACCCGCTTGTTGTCCCTGAGGATGAAGTTCAGGCGTCTTTCCCCCTGGAAGGCCTTTTCCATGCTCCTGCTGCATGACTCCTGTGCTTGTGGCCTGCATAGCACTCAGTATTTATGACCAGAATCACCCATCATCGTGTGCTTGGTTGGGCCGCAGGCTCTTCAGGCACAGGGCATGGGTTTCATGCTCTCCTGTAGGGGCACATTACTTGTTGCATGAATAAATGATATCTAGATTTATTCTCATCAAGGGAGAGTTTGGGGGATGGGGTTGGGAACATATAAGCTGAACAACTCGGGTAGGAAATAGTAGGTTTACAGTAGGTATACATGAAACACAGAGTTTATTCTTGCATTTATTATTATATTTTTCCATATATTACTTATGCCCACCCCTGTATTTTGAATAGCTACACACACACAAAAAAAAATTACCAGGAAGGCCATTACAATAGAGAGAAAAACTGTAGGAGGGAGAAGTTGTTACTGATGTTTTTTGCTGTTACGCCCGTGAGGAAAGTCTGTTTCTTCTACACCATTAGTGACAAACGTCTTTCATTGATTCTTTTTTCTTAAGAAATAACTTTTTACATACTTCTTACATACTTTTTTGTTTTCCTCAGTCGTAGAGATGATGGCATCCAGAGTGACCTCTCCATTTCTATTTTCAGTGGAACCTAGATAAGTAGGAAGTTAAGTAGAATCTGTAATCAACCGGATCCTGCATGAATCAGACATTTGGGGGACACAGCAAACAAAGAGAGAAAGTAATTAAAGAATTATGTTCAAGACTTGCTGACAGAAGAAGTGTTAACGCTAGTTCTCATTCAGTTTATATTTTTACTTACTGAAGTATGCAAAAATAATTGATTTTCATGGTATTGTTCCATCAAAAATTTCTTTATTTTTGAAAAATAACGGCTGATAACCAGAATAATACATTTTAGAAAGGTTCTTAAAAACTCAAAACATCATTTTGATGTAAATAAATGTTCTATTTAGGGAATCAAGATTCCTAAAATAAGTCCTAAATGCCAGTTAAATGCTCTGTATAAAGAAAAAAAGTTGTCAGTTAATTATGGAGACACATATAGGATACCTCGAAACAACTTTTTTGGTTTTTTACCCTCTTATTAAAGGAAACTTCCAAATTTCCATGTTATAGAAGTTGGAGTGAATGGCTGTGAAGCTTTAAATAAAGTAGAGTTCTATGTAACTGCCACCTCACTTCTGTCCACAGCGGCTGCTTGCTGATAAGTTGGGCGCAACAGGCAAATCCCTGAGTCTTAGTAGCTTAATGTCACAGTTGTTTCTTGCGCCCGTGGAGTCCTCCTCCATCTGGTAACCACCCCAGTGGACTGCGGGGTCTCCAAGGTCATTGTTGCAAAGGAGGAAGGAGTTGAAGAAGGCACAACGTCCTTACAGAGTCTGTTTGGCTGGATCTTGTCACAGGGTCCAGATAACTCAGGGGAGGCTGGGACATGAGCACCTGAACAGTTAGGAGCACTAACTGCCTCTGTCTCATTATCCTTGGCAATTCCACCCACTTCCTTTTTCCGCCTGCCCTGTGTGCTCCTCAAGTTGACGGGGTGAGTGATAGGAGTGTCAAGGTAGAAACAGTCAAACCTGCAGAGAATTTTTGTGAGAGTTGATTTGAGACAAACTGATGACAATTGCTAGGAGGCAAAACACCAATAAATTGAGAAAATGCTCTGGAGAATGGTGGTTTAGCACCTTATTTTATATATTATAAATCAAAAGAAAAGGTTTAAGAGGGTTACATGAAGTCCATTGGTGATGGATTAGGGAGGTGGGAGAAAGTAAAGTAGGAAAACGTTGGGATTCGATAAAAGGTGAAATAGTACACACTGTTGCACAGATGAGTACAGGATAATTAATAATCAACAGCTGACTTGATAACAATGACAATGAGGGGATTTGTGGTCTCCGCCTGGTGTGATGCCTCAACTTTGAAGGGGATAGGAAAAGCAATGTTCCAAAGGTGTGTTATCACAGATGCAAAAAGACAACAAGCAGGTTCAGTTCAGGTAAAAATTGACCTTTGTTAGGGAAGAATACTGGCCTAGAGCATGACTACCTGCCATGACCTGCTTTTAGTTAGAAAGTTTTTAGTTTCGCACAATGCCATGTGGTTCCTGTCTGTGTCGGAGTTTTAAGGCTGCTGTGCAGACCTTCCCTGAGGTCTGCACGGTGGCCTTAGTCTGTGGCCCTTTTCCTGAACGGGAGGTGGGAGAAACTGAGGACATACGTAATGGATAGCTATCTCTCTTGGTAGCAGGACCCCATTTCCTTATGAGAATCATCTGTCTCCCAATTTCAGTTCATACAGTTCTGGCTTTTTCTCCAGGACTGGGCATGGACCAAGCAGAGATGGCTGCAGACAGGAGGGCCTTTCTGTCATGGCTTCTTAGCTTTCAGGGTTTTGGGTGCCTCTCATACCCACAGCTGTGCCAACATAGTGACACCAGTCACTGTGTCTGCTTGCAAATGAGCCCAAGCGAAGGGACTGCAGAGCCAAGAGAAGATGACATTGGTACGTGACATTGGATGACACTGGAAGAAGCTGTGCCAGTTCCTGCCTTGACTTCCCCAGTTGCGTAAAACCGCGTCTTCCACAGTGTGAGCTAGGGTGAGCTCTCTGTAACTTGCAACTAATGGAGAAGACTGAGCGGCTGTCATTCTACAAAACTTCCAGACAGCACCTTACACCCCCTTGTCCTTATATCCCCAATGCTAGCAGCTGCCTACGAAAGTACAGACAATTATAACTACATTTACATCACAGAGTTGCTGCCTTTGTGATCTAGATACCATAGAGATGAGCAGTGACTCAATCGTCCTATCTGTGTTTCTTTTCATTCTAGTTCAAATACCAGTGGTTTTTATAGCTGCTAGTTGGCTGATCAGTATCTGAATCACAATGGATTATTGTCAGGTAATTTTCACTTGTGAGAAGTCAAATATTTAAGTCAGCCTCAAGAATATTAAGGAAGAAAGCCCCTTTCCTCCCTATTATGTCCATAAAAGTAGACTTTTAGTTAAATATCTAAAATAAATCTGAATAATGTTTTCTCTGGCCATCGTGCTGCAAGGGTGCAGAGCCCGCAGCCAGACCCCGGCTTTGCCGAATGTGCGGGGAGACCTGGCCCAGTTGTCCTATTTAACCCAACACTTCTGGAGAAGGTTTGAAAACTGATATGCAGTAACTCTCCGGTGACCCAAACTATTGTAACCTCAGCCTCTAACTCACATGACATTTGCTTACTTTCTTTCCAATAGGCTGATTAATTATTTGTCTTTATGTAGTGTTCTAAATCAGGAGCCAAAAGAAGTTGGAGCAGCTGGGGCCAATTTTTAAATTTAAAACTAACAGAGCAGTTTGGCTGTCTGACGTGGAACTGAAGAGTGACTTTTCTTTAACATTGTCATCACCGCGGTGTCTAACCTGCTTTGTTCCAGATGTGCAACATCTGGGCTTTGAAGAGCGTGATTAGGAAATCAAACAAGACACGTGGACATCCAAAATGAGATAAGAGGCTCTAACAGATTACTTTCCTTTCTTATGTAGTTTCTTTCATCTGATTCTGTCGAAGTTTCCTGGAAACCTTAGTCTGGAGAGCAGATTTCCTCTTTTTTTTTTTTTTTTACAAGCAAGGCAGAAAAGGTACAAAGAAGTTATACTGTCCAAGATAATTAGGTGTGCTGAATAAGAACCCACATGAACAATCCCTTAAATCCCGTCACATAGACTATCCTCAGGTAATAAGGTGAATTAACCCCAAATCTTCCTACTGGAGAGAAAGTGTTACTGTCTCTAAAAGGGTGGGCGGGAGGCATCTGGTTTCCCACCGGAAAAGACATTTCCTTTAGAAGACATTTCCTTTCTTCCCAGATTGGGGCTATTTTTCCTTTAACATATATAAAGTCAACATTATTTTCTTCCCCGTTTTGAAGCGAAGATTCCACAGCTCCATCAACAATTTCAAAGGTCGGTAACTGATACATGGCAGCTTCGCCTGGGAACGGCCTGTGTTACGCTGTAGGTAGGGATTCTCCAGGGGTAGAAAGAGTTATCATTTGACTATTAGCCTGCTCTTCATTAAAACTGTCCTCCTTATGTGGTTAATGTGATCACCTCACATCTAAAAAAATCTTCAAGTGACAATACCAAGTCTGGTTGAGGCTAGTTGTCTCAGTTGAGTATTGGCTTAGTCCTAATAATAGAGCAAATATCTTTAGTCAAGTAATCGTTGAGTATTTGTTGAGAATACTATACACACTTACAAGGTATTACGTGGAGAAGGGCAGTGAATCCAGTCCTTAACTTGTGTACAGTCTAGTTGGTGAGATACTACTACTACAGATTAGACAATGGTTATTAGTAAAAGGCAGCTGTAATTCATACTATGTCATACTGTATATGGGCTACAACTCTTTAAGAGTTCACACAGCAGACTGCAGTCTTGATAAATGATGAGATTGAGGGATCGTTCTGGGATTTGAGAAAGGTCTAACTGCAGGCCATGCACCTCACCCTGTATATGTCCCTGAAAAAACACACACCCTTAGTCACGAGATAGACTGGTATGGGAATTTGAGTAGTTTTGTGCTAATGCATTATCCTTACTGAGGAGACAGCATTTGTATCCCACTTATTGTGGCCTTGTTGCGTAAATCTTATGCTCATAGAAGAAGATATTTATCCATAACTTACTCCATTTTTTCTTATTCTTGTACAGACATCTCTCAAAGGTAAGATAGTCACCTTCCTGAGGGAAGGGCAGGACTTGTGACGCAGAGGGCACTCTGGGATTGGGAGAATTGCCTGTGAAATCAAATTGAGGTGAAAAGATAGCCCAGCAGCCCTGTGTGAATCATCCCCTCATGTAGAAACAATAGTGTGTACTGGGTAATTCAATAGAAAACATTAGTCATTTATCATCCTTAATTATCAGTCATCTCTAACTGCATCTGGTTTGCATTTTTTATGAGAAAGTTTTGGGTTTTTTTTTTTTTTCGAGTTGGACCCGGGCATTTTTTCATCCATTCCTGATTTCATTTTGTTATTCTTTTAAAAATTCCATCACTAATTCCCATGATGTGAGGAGGTTTCTATTTCATAAGGCACAATAAATCAAGCAGCTCCTCTGTCGTAACGTCGTCCTTACCGTGCATTTGTCATAGGCCCCGGATCGCTGAGTTTACTTAAGGTTAGAGAGTCAGGCTGCTTTGAGGACAACCTCTGGCAGTGCCGGGGGTATGCACATAGCCCGCCAGAGGAGCTGAAGGTATACAACTTTAGTCAACTTGAGGGAGAACAGCTGCTTAAGGAAAGTCAAGTGGCAAAAACTGACCCCAGGGCATTTTGAAGTTTGTGTGCTCTTGTCCTGCTGCTCTGGCCAGTGTGTAGTGGCTGAGACGCGCTTTTCCGTGTAATGGTTTTCTCTTGTAAAAGGATAGGAACAACAAGTATTTATCAAGAATCATCTTTATATCCTCTGCATATGCGATGTGCTTTTATGCATTGTCACATTCAATCCTCACAACGGCACTCTGAGGGAGGCAAATATTATTTACATCTTTCAGATGAGCAAACTGTAACCTTAGAAAAGCATGGTGTCTTGCTAATTTCTCAAATGGGGAGTGCCTGGATCACAACGCAGAATAAAGGGAGCCTCAAACCTGTGTGAGGTCGGCCTGTGTAGTGGTTTCTCCGGAGGAAGTTGTCTCAATGAAAGTCCCAGGACAAGATAAATAAGCTACTTGTTTTTGCCCCCATGATATGGGCTTTCCCCCTGCTCCCCCCACCCCCGAAATTGTACATTTATGTGGAAGGCAGCAAGACATAGTAATCATCAGAGTGCATTGGCTTCACGGATTTTTGGTGGTGGCTGTTTGATCACAGTGTGCCTGGGAAGGAAAGAGATGGGCTGTCTACTAGAGTAGATTGATTGATCTATACAATAGGAAAACTAGTTCTGACGGTCAAAAATTTGGCTTGAGTTGCCACAATGGAGAGTAAAGGCCACTCACCAAGTTTCCTGACCTTGATTCACTGATTCAGAGCCCTTTGATTAGAGAACTGTCTAGGTCTCCGTGTGGAAGGACCCTTTGTTATTGATTCAATTAAATACCATAATCTTCCTGTCTTTTCTCAACAGGACCTACAGCCATTTGATAGGTGACTATGGACCATGGAAAAGGAAATACTCAGAACTTCCAGGAATGGAAGTATACAATACATGGAAAAGGAAATACCCAGATCTTCCAGGAATTACTAGAGGCCAGCTCTTAACTATGTTAATTCCTATGACCTAAATTACCCACTACAGCCCATTAGTTCAAAGGAGGGTTTTAGGTGATCAGGAGACAGCAGCCTCAGCCTGAGTTTAACTCTCAGTGAGCCCCACTGGACAACTGACCTATCTGGTTGTTGTTCTCCTAGTTCCTGAATGTATCATTGGAATAATTGGAATGTATAATTGGCAACAGTTCAGAGTCCTCACATTGGCTCTCTGACACGTGGAGTACAGGCCATCATGGTAGGAGGGACTAAATGGAAGCTTTAGGAACTTCCCATTCCTTGAAATATAGTCATCCAAAAGCAATATCACATCCCTAGGAAAATGGTAAAGATTAGTCCCACTACTGAAGACTTGAAAGGTTCAAAGCAATACCTATTGCATCCTCACTTAACTCACCTGTTTTTTCTTTATTTTTATGCAGTGATTGAATCTTGGATAATTATTAAGAATCATAAACTTATTCAGGTGGTAACTTTCAATGCAGCTGCTGTCCCAAATATGGTATTGCTGTGGGAGCCAATACACCTAGGCCCCAGAATGTGGAATTCAGCTATAGACGGAATGATGTCTTTTCCTCCAAACCAGTCTGCAAGGATCACCAGAAGAGGTTTGCTTTTTTCTGGCACGGCCAACAGGAGGCCACCACACTGGAGCCAGGCAGGGCTGTATTTCAGTTCTGCTCTCTACTATAACATAGGTTGCTGAGCGTTTGGTTGTCACAGCAGTGCATGAAACATCATACTGGTCCTGCATATCATACTATTATGTTAGTTGCATCTGAGGAACTGTAAATAGACAATGGACAATAAGATGTCTTAGTAAGAAGTATATAAATAAGAGAGAGAGCCATAACTCCAAAAAAATTCCAGGGCCTATTTCCTCCATGAAGTTTCTGGAGGTTCAGTGATTTGGAGTAAGGTGACAAGTTTTTGTACCTTGTACTATCTACCAGGTAAATAGAGATACAATGCTTGATAGGTGGTTTTTAAAGAAAAGTTGGGGGTCATGTATACCGCATTTGAATATGCTAATCCTAGCTTTGTGCCCAGGTATCCCACGATGTTGCCAGTTTTGAAAGTGAACCAGAGAAAGCTTTGCAGCACCTCGTGGGCCGATTGATCCGGCAGATCCACTGACAATGTGCGCACAGCAAATAGGGATGGTGCAGGGAGCTCGGCTAGGAGATCTCTAGGCTTTGAGAGTAAATCTGTCCTCCTGTGAGTAATTATTCTTTTGACAACGGCCTCTGACTTGCTACTGTACCATAAGGAGACTGAATGCCAAACCATGGGACACCAAATAACTATGTGGCTTTGGCTTCTCATTGTAAATTGGATGTTGTCTGATCCGTCTAGTCACAAGGTTGGGTGTGGACAGCACAATCTATCTTCAAGTTGTAAAGATGTGTATGAGACAGCTTGGGCAGGTCTAGAAGGTACTAGTGAATTGCTTCAGACCCTTTAAGAACTGATTCCTGTCCCATTGTCTCTTCACCCTCAGTGCACACCTGTGACCCCCAGTGGAGTTCCTTAGGACCATCTGAACAAGGAAGAAAAATCTTGAGCCTAGTGTACAGGTGGTTCTGCATGTTGTGCCAATGCCATCAGAAGTGGACAGCTGTGTCATTGCAGCCTTGCTTAGGGGTGAGACTCATACACATATCCCCCTGTTTCAGTTTCTCTGAGCCCAAAATGATGCAACAGACAATATTATTATGACATAATATATTGTATTGTAATGTATTATCCATATATATTATTGTATACTTCATTGTAATTTCAATATAGTGTATTATAATATAAATTGCATATTATAATTTACACATAATAATGAAATATCAACCATTCACTATGTATTTTCTTCTTTAAAGACTTGATTGCCACCCTGTAGGTGCTCGCCCCAAGTTATCATTGTGTTGTTCACTTTTTATAATTTCCCTTTCATTTTGAAAATTACTCTGTAAGTATGTCCTCTATTCCGTAAAATTCTTTAAATATTATCACTTTTGATCTACTTTATATCAGGTTTCTCAGTGTTCTAGAAATGAGCCAAGAGACTCTTATTTCATTTTATTTTTTTACCATTTTGGAATTTCATATCCTCTGATTTATTTTCTGACTTTTCAGCAAACTTTCATCATTGGTTAAATGTCTGTCTTTTTTACTAGCCTGCACATTCCAGTAGGGCAGGAAACTAATTTGGTGTCTGACATATAGTACCCGTTAACATATGCCAGGAAGTATTCCAGACTCTTTATTCATGAAATGGATAGTTACCCATTCTTATTTCATTTTGGGGCCAGGTCCTTTTACCATTTTTCTTTGGTTTCTTGCCATTTCAAATTTCTTTACTTTCTAAACATATCAAACATTAGGAAAGGGTTTGCTAGGTGAGGTAGTATAGCATTTAATGTGAGGAAGGCTGCTCCCTGCCACCCTGACTGTGCCTCGGGGTCCGCCGTGTGCTCACAAAGGTCTGCAGAGTCGGAAGCTGCAATGGGCCAGTCCTGGACACAGCGGGATTCTGCAGTCAGTGGATGCCCTGGCTGTGCTCAAGGTGATGCCTGCCTGTTGTCTCTTTTCTAAACTCACATTTTGAACAAATGTATAAGTGGTATCGGACATCTGTGATTTTAATAATGGGGGGGAAATGTGTTTAGATTACTCATATTAAAATGGTACATTTTCTGGTCTCTACTTTGTGTGCCGATTTATTTAAAAGTAATGGATTCAGATTAAGAAGTACTCAGTTCAGATATCATCCAAATATTATAACCACAAATGAAATTTTACCCATGTTATTCATTGAATCATAAATGAATCACTTAAACTTCCATTATTACTTAAGCACATTTGTTTAGCTTGGTTCTGGGGAAAATTTACTCAAGCCATGATGAGTGTAAGAGAGGAACGTTTAGTTAGTGGCATCATATCCATTGACTGCTCAAGCTAGAAATCTAGACATTGTCCTCATCTGTCTTTTCTCCATTCCCGTATCCGTCCAAATCAAAACCAGCCATGGACTCTGTCAGTCTGCCTCCTGTTGCCTCCCAAATTCATCCCTCTTTCTACATGTGGATTTCTTGTACTCTTGTTTCATAGTCTCATTATTTCTAGTTCAAGTTACTGCATTTACTTTTGTTTTCCCAGTCCTCACTCTGTTTTCCAGATCTTACTGTTAAAATCATCTATCTTCTAACCTAAAGTACTTCAGTAATTCCACATTCATAGAGTCAATTCTTAGCATTACCTAGCTCTCATAGAGTTAAGTTCATGCTTTTTGGTGCCACCTACCAGATATTCATACTTGGTTGTTGTTTGTCTCTTCAGTTTTATCTTGGGCCACTTCCTCCCTACTCTAAGCTTCACGCTATCTTGAGACTTTAGGCCTTTGTACAAACTGCATGGCATGACGCTTTCTCACCTATTTGTGCAGCTAAAACCCTTTGCTTTTACCAGAGTTGAGGTACCACTTAGGGATGGGATTATCCATAGCTTCCTGAGCTTTACCTTTGTCAATAAATTATTTGCATTGTGTTTATGTCTCTCTTTATTTTTCTGTCTACTTTCCACACTGCCCCCACCCCCAAAGAATTATAAGTCATTTGGAAGCAGGAGCTCAGCCTTATTTGTGCCTAGTGTGGTGCCAGACACACAGAGAGGATGTTTCAATAAATACTTGGTCGAATGAATAAATAAAAGGAAAAAGAGTAAACATCCAAAAGTTTCCTACTCTTCATTAGTTGACTAACCTAGTCAAGATAGTAGTTTACCAATTACAGACCATCACAAGCTCTGTGAAGGCACTCACTTTTGTTCTCACTGAATACACTGTTCTTCAAAGACAGAAATGACATTAAATGTTTTGTGCACGAACCCACTGGAGTGCCAGAAGGAACATTATATTGGAAAACATTAAACAACCTGAAACAAAAAGCAGATCACTTCCCAACCACAAATTGCAAATGGAAGAAGAAAAATTCTACACCAATATTAAAATCTGCTTTAAAGTAAATACTTCCAACATTTGAGAGGGAGGAAACAACCAGATCCAGGGACGAAGACTGTAGAATGAAGACCAACGGTAAATTAAAGAACATTGGTCAAGGAATTAACATGTCAGGAAGCCCACTTCGGCAATGAGTGAAAATGAAATAAGTTTCAGTATTTTAAAAATATCTAACTTCTACAGGTTTGCTTCATTGTTTTTGTTTTTGTTTTTCCCTGTAAGCTGATCTGGGAGAATTTTCCTTTGCAGAAAGAGACTATGGTTGTTATTGAATCATGGTGTATGTTTGCTCACATCCTACACAGATTCTACAGAATGGAGAAAGGGGAGCCCCATATGAGGCCAGGGCAGGCTGGGCAGGCTTTTAAACTATAAGAACAAATAGGCCCAGCCAGAAAGATAACTTGAAAACTGGATTCCTCCCAAGAATGGGAGGAAGAATGGCTGAGATTCCTTGTCCTTTCTTCTCTTTTACAAGCCTCACGGCTAAGATCTGTCTCAGATTCCCCCACCTCATCGAGATGATCCCCCCAAATTCAACCCACTTTGCCCATTTTCGTTGAATGTTTGAGAGCTTTAGAATTAGACTATTCAATTGTTCATATTATTGTATTATAGTTATTGCTAGTTGTTTTTGTGTGTAAATGTTGTCTTCCTAATCACATTACTCCTGCTCAAAAGGGAATTGACTTTTAAAAAATATTCCTGACACTTATTAGCACAATGTACAGTATACAGAATAACCACTCAGTAAAAATTATAGTTAAATTGGATTAAATTAATCAAAAGACATTCAATGACAGAGATTATTTCCCCCTTTTAAGTGCATTAAAGAAAATAAAAATCAGAATGTGATCATCTTCAAGTATGTTATAACAAGTGTTTTCTTTTTCCCCCCTCGTGTTTTCCAAGCTGTAAGTGGGTGTTTTGCCATGTTACTAGTTTACAATACTGGATATACATTTGAAATCACATGGGGAATTTTAAAATACAGATGCCAAGGCTGCCACCTAAACCAATTCAGCCAGAAGACACAAGGGAGTTTATACAGGGCCCCCGGTGATTTTTATATGCAGCCAGTGCTGAAAAGTAGTGTGCTATTCCATTAACTGATAACTCAGTCATTCAACAGTGCTAATATATCATGGTGTCCATGGGAACTGCTCCCGTGCTGTTTATTTTGTGTGTCATGCTGTTTATGAGCTTTAGGTTTCTCAGATTTTCCAGTATCCCTGTCTTTGGCGTGTAGGTACTTTTCTTTCAGACATCTGTTTATAGTAAACAAAGTACCTTCTAGCTACAGAGTTAAACAGGACAACAAAAGTCCAAGAAGTTTAGGCAGTTGAGTGAGACCATAAGTTTAGGATGGTTCTACGTGTTGAAAAGAAAAAGAAGGATTGACTTTGCTAGAAAAATCAAATCCCAAATCATTTTCATCTGAAACCCACATCAATTTTTACCTAAACTAGCTAGTTAGTTCTCAAGAATGAGAATTCATTCTCAATTATTTGGGTAATTCCATAAATGCCTAGTTTTACTTGCATTTACAGACCGATGTCATATGGTCATGTTTTGTTCTTATTTTAAAATTATTTTTGAGCTCTTAGTGCATACTAGACTCTCTGCAAAGACTCTTTAGATATGATATAATTTCATTTAATTGTCAGACTATCCACCTGAGGCACATGCTAGTGTGCCTGTTTTATACACAAGAAAACTGAAGCTTGAGAAAATTAGAGAGTTACTCAGGGTCATATTAATTACTGAGAAACAAAGGCAAGATTAACACTCAGGTCTGTCCAAAGCTCTAACCACTGCACTGTGCACCCAGGAAAGAACTTCTACCATCTGGTGCTGCTGAATGAAGTACTGAGTAAAATGCTAACCCTAAAATCCAAGGGTGATGGGAAAGGTATAAATTATAGGGGGCTTTCTCTTCATTTAAGTTCAACTGTAAGTCATATATGAATTTATATCTACTGTAATTGTGTTTGTAACTTTCCACTAAAATGTTGGATGATCTTGTAAAATTTCTAAGAAAATTCATGGGATACTTCCCCCTAGTATTTAAGATGGGGAAGAGCAGCAATATGTTCAATGTGCTCTTCCCCATCTTATATATGCAAGATTTATTTATAAGGAAATTATAGAATGTGTTAACACAACTGTTCTATGTTTAAATACAATGCCAGCTCAACTACTGGCTGTAGAGCACGCCTTGTTGTTTTATGCCTTGGTGGATGTGCACAGGCTGTTTGTTTTACCTAGGCATGTGCCCTCCCTCCCCTTGGTCATTTCTGCTTGTCAGATTTCAGCCAGTCCTCCAAGATGCTCAGACGTGTTTACCCTTGTTGGACTTTCTTACCCTGACCCCCTGCCGTCCTAAATAAATTTATTCTTTTGTTTCTCTACTTCAGGCTATACCTTATGTTTGCTGTATTATAGTATCTACAGTTTTTGTGGTGATCCTTTCTCACTTGTCTCTCCTAGGAAGTGGGAAGTCTCTTTGGGTCAAGACTGTTCCCCAGTGCCTAGCACATGTTATGTGGTCAATAGATAATTGGTTGAATTTTTTTAAAAGACTTTATTTATTTATCTTTAGAGGGGTAGGAAAGGAGAGAGGGAGAGAAATATCAGTGTGGTTGTCTCTCATGTGTCCCCTGCTGGGAACTGGCCTGCAACCCAGGCATGTGCCCTGACTGGGAATCGAACCGCAATCCTTTGGTTTGCAGGCCTGCAGTCAATGCACTGAGTCAATCCACAAGCCAGGGCAATTGGTTGAACTTTTGAATGAATTGTAATTTAGACAAATGGGAATTTGCCTAAGACACCATGCTGTAAATGCTGAGCTAAGTCTTCATCTTGATCTGACTCAATTTCTTTTCTATTTGGAAACCTGTCATGTCAAAAACAAATTTGATGAAACACAGGTATACATATACAAATAAAAACATTTAGTGTTGAAGAAAGATAAAGCCTTTTCTGGAAATAACTTGTTGATTTATAGTGCCATTGGTAACAGTGTTTATCTACATGTGTGGATATAAACTTGATATTAATGAGTCAGTTTACTTGTTTTAAAATTTTAGTTCTATATAATATTAATATTTAGTACAACAAGGCATCATTATATGACTGCTTTCTCTAGTGCCTCAGTCCAGTCCATCCTGGTATTCACCTGGAGGATTTCTGTGACTAAAACAGCCATGCTGAGAGAGTTAATTCATACATGTGGGGTGTGGGTATTCTTTCTGTTAATACAGAAAGTAGCATCTGATTCCAGCCTTTTCCTCCCCCCGATTCTCCCTTTGAAAGAGATGAGCTCTGGAAGAGGTATTTGGGGAAACATCTCTAGTGTGTACTGGGTCAGGTCCCATCTGCCCGGCATCATGTGACCCCCAAAACCCTAGACATGTGGTTATCTATTTTGGCAACTTGATTATTTTCCTAGAAGCCTAAGCAGCACTAGTTGCTTTCTTTTGTGTTAAAATAGTAAGACACAAACAATTATATCTCAGTCTAAAGAATATTATGCGTCTTGATGACATACAGATTGCTTTTATTCAATATTTTCTGGCCTTAAAATGACCATATGGAAATTCATTTAATGTCTTGAAATCTTTTCAGTTTGCTCAAATTGAGACTTCTTAACTTGTTAACTCATATCCCGTGTGTTCAAACTACCCAGAAGAGAGGCATTAAAAATAACTCATCACCTACCTTTATGAATCCTAATAAATATTTAAATTATATACAATCATATAATTTCAAAATTTAAGAAGCTGTGCAAGAAATATGAAATGGTCAGCTAAGGTATTACTCAGATGATTCAGGTTTAAACTAGTCTTATAAAAACTTTATTTGGTATGATTAATGGTAATTACTTGCTTCTAGTGGTTGAATTCTCAATATAGATTTAATTTTAATTTTGATTCAAGTACCACACCTTATTTTGTAGCCATAAGAAGAAGGAATTAGAGGACTCAGTGAATACAGTCTGGGGGCTCTTGCTTCTCTCATTGGTTGGTCTGTCTCTTTATTTCTTTATTTTTGTTGTGACATTTGGACCCCATAGTGACTGTGAGCTCCTGCATCGGTCATGGCTATTTCTAGAAATGTCAGGAACTTTGACCAAGCCAGTGGTTCTGCTTCTAAAGATTTATTTGCTGGCTGATCAACTGGATACTGGAATTCTAACAAATAAGTGAAAATGACATGCTATTGATTTTTGACTCAGAAAGTATGTGAGAGCTGCCAATCTTGGTGGGACCAAATTATATGGTTCTAGAAACAGAGCAAGACTCTGCATTTATCTCAGTGTCCTCGGGGCCCCTCACCCAAGTCCCTTACATACTGGAGTTTGCCTTTGTGACAAGGAATCTTATATTTTAATCCACCCTGTGAGCTGTTTCTTACTCATGAAATATTTTCCATATTACTTATTTAATGGAGGTGGAAAGAGGGAGGTATTTTCCTAGGAAGGCATTGAATTATTTTCTTATAAGTCCAAGTATAATTTTGAGAGTTTTGTAAGTTATCTTTACATTTGGTCAGTCATAAATTTGAATTATCTGGGTAGGATAAAAACACATGAGAAATTATTAACTTTTCCATTACATTGCTTAATTTGAACTTTAGACACATGAGGGACAGAAGTAAACACTGTTGTTTACTTTTTCTTGATTTCTATGCTACAGGATTTTGTTCTTTATTGTACACTTTCTGTATGTTATATATTTGGAATGTTAAGATAAATTTGCTATGAAGATAATTAATTCCAATGTAAGTATGTAGGATGAGGAGTTTTTAGACCAGTGGAAGGGACTTGTTAACAGCTTTCTTCTTATTGGTGTAAAGTGGTTTGACAGAAACTAGGAGTGAGGCTGCCTCAGTCTTCAGCACACTAGCCAGCATTGTTGCATTTGTCAACCTAGTGAAAATGATAGGACATCTATTTTCCCTGTTACTACTGTCTCATCTAGGGGTGCTGGCTGTTGGTCAAGGACTTCCAAACAAAACATTAGCTTATTTCTCTTAGACAGTTAAATTATGACATTGACACATATCAGGTAAAAGAGTGCAGTTAATCAGGCCCTTGAATGGCTGGTGGCCACAAGACATATGTGTATAAATCTCTTAAAACGAGGTAACTTAGTAAATTTGTAGGATTTAAGGTCAATACACAAATATCACATGTCTAAATATGTGAATAATTGCACAGATTCTGAGTTAGTAGAGTTATCCAGGATACCTCACACAGCTTTAGAATGTTTCTGCAGTATGCTATGAGCAGCAGGGGCACTGAATGCTTTCTAGAACTGCTCTTGAGCTGGTTTGGGGGACATATATTTTGAAGAGTTGGTCCTTGACTCATGGTTGTCTAAGCCAAGTGGTAAGATGGAAAAGTGATTTTGCACATGGACAGTCACTCAACAGACTAGCAGAGCTGTCTTACTACTGTGTGTGTGTGTGTGTGTGTGTGTGTGTGTGTGTGTGTGAAATCTGCCTGGAGGAGGCAGTATTCGCATGCTCAGAGTCACTGAATTTTGCCTGTGTCTCTCAGAATAATAAAGTCTCACGTCATTTTGAGCATAGTGGCATCCTTACATCCTATATAGAAGAAGAAACTCTGTTAAAGATCATATATCCAGTGGGAAAGAGAGGGATGTTCCTTTAGAAGGAAAGTTTTCTCATTTAAAATTGTTGCAATTTTGAATGTTACATGGGAATACACACACACACACATATACACACATATATATTTATATTGGCAAGTTTATGTATCACTGTTGATGTAGTCTCAAGGACTACACTTTAAAATTAGTGCCCTGGTCACCTGGGTTTAATACTTGTGATATTGTCAGAGAAAAATAGAAGACCTCTGGCCTATTGTGTTATAGAAGACCTCTGGCCTATTGTGTCCTCCAAAGGTATTCTGACTAATCCTTGAACCACAATAGTCATGTCAGAGGAAAAATTATTCCTTGGCTGTGGGTATGGAGAATGCCAGGGGTCCCATCTAGGCGTGGCCCAGGCTTGAACGTAGAAAGAAACAAGACAATGGTTCCTTTCCGGAGCTTTAATAACTGTGTGTGAGCTGAATGTTCAAGAATATTCTTGGAGTGAACACTGCAGGTCATGTGAACTGTGGTCTATTTCCTACTCAGTTAATAACAAGTATATTATATAGATAGAGACTTTCAAAGAACTGTCACGTGTGTTTACCCCACTAGCACCATCTACCTTACTGAACCTTCACAATGATTTTGTGAGGTAGGCGGAGACCTGCTTTTTGAAATAGTAAAAGAAGCCTGGACAGAGAATCAGGTCTAGAGTCTAGTGACTACTTTTAGGGCCTCAATTTCCTCATGTTTAAAATAAGATGCTTCTAAAATTCTTATTATTGCCATTCTACATAAAGGTAAGCTCATAAAACAGAGAGAGATTAAGTTATTTATTGATGATTACACTTTTCTGTGTAGTCAGGGCTGGCTCTAAATTGGGAGCATTCACCTCTAGAATTTGGGGACAACATGCTTACAATATTGGGTACTAGAAATGTTTGGAAATGGATGGTAGTAATAATTTTACTGCTCACTGATGATTGGTGAGGAGTTGAATTTTTTTGTAGGAAGATGTCAGGATTTTGAACATAGTCTAGAGGACAACACTGTGGCTGCCCTCTTCCCCGTGGGAAATAATGCCCTAGAATGGAGTTTACTGCATAATGCTAGCACTGCTGGAGGATCCTGTTCCTTAGGAATAATTAATTTTGAGTCTACCAAGTGTTAGGTCTTTACATTCACAGATGAGAAATGTGGTCTTAGTGTTCCTTGCTCCTGTGGGCCTCCTGGTCTACTTGAGGTGGGAGAGTGGGAAAGAAACCAAATTTGTGAAAAGCAATGATCTTAGAGTGTGGTATCTGCTATAACAAAGTCATGAACAGATTGTAATGAGAACAACTTACTCACTCTGCTGGGCCCCGCTTTAAGGGAGAGACAGAAAATTTTTCACATGGGAGGAGACACTTAATCCAAGTCCTGAATATGGGAAGAGAAGGAGAGAAGAGTTTTCTGAGTGGAATCAGCCATTTGTTAAGGCATGAAGGCATGAGAAAGCATGGCTTATTGAGGAAACAATGGCAGGCTTTGTGTGATTGGAGCTTGGTTTTGCGGGTTATAGGCAGGCATGAGAGAAGGAGAACAGGAAACCCTGGAATCAAGCTGACATCAGACATGGAGTGACTCTGATGGCCAGGCCAGGGTTTTCCTGCAGAAAGTGATGAGCCAGCAGAGGGAGAAACATGCTTTGTCCAGCCGGTTGGGGGATTCTTGTTCTCTTGGAAGTTAGATCTTCAGTGCAGACTAGAATGATTTGGTTTTCAGTGTCTTTCTTTTGGGTCAGTAGACTCACAGGATTCCAGGTTCTTTAGCAACTAACCTGAATTTTTCGTACAATTGGTAAAGTGGGGTTCTAATTTACCATACAGTCTACTGTAATTCTTATTAGTTTTAGTCCCCTTTGGGGCCCAATCAGTTCTGGATAATTTCAGAAAACTATTTTCTGGGTCTGCAGGGTGGAATACCATTCTGTGGTTCCATTTATGATGTTTTCTACATTGTTAACCAGCTCATCAACTCTAAGTAGGCAGCAGATTGAGTTTATAATTTTTTTAATTTATTGATATTTGAGAGAGAAAGAGAAAGATCAATGTGATGTTCCACCCACTTAGGCATCATTGGGTACCTCTTGTATGTGCTCTAATTGGAGATCCAGTTTAGACTCCAAATGCTCTCAGTCTTAGCTGTTTATGTCGTTAGGTCATCCTACATCTCACTTCAAAAGTCTGGGGAAACTGGATTTCGGTTTCTTTCTCATGAGCATCAAATATTTTAGACAGCATGGTGACCATGGGCATGGTGACCATGGGCATTGTTGCTATTTGTATCTTTAAACCTCTGTAAATCAGAATGGGTCTCATTAATGTTTGTATCTCCAGTGTCCCTCTAATGGCCCTATACATATAGTAGGACCTCGGTAACTATTCACCAAAGGATGGCTTCACAATCATATTTGTGTCCTGTAAATAACTTTTAGATTGCATCTGAAATCTGTCTCTTGCTATTTTGCACTATCTACTAATATGAAATTGACTTAAGTTGATCCAACCTTCTTGGAGAATTTCCTTAGGGAAATGTTCATGAACTCAGAGACGTGAAAGACTAAATTTTAGAGAACAAGAAATCAAGGCAGTGACTCACTGCTGCAGATATAAGCTTGGAGGTTATAACCACAGTCAATGGCTAGAATCATTTGTAATTACAGGGAATGTTATATGTTTCATCAGATTATTACATCTTCCAGACTTTTCTTCCTCTCAAACAGCATAACTTTTACTTGATGTCAACTCATCAAAACTAAAGATGACTAGATGAAGACATGAGTGGGTTTGTATTTTTCCCCAAATCTGTAATTTGATGGTGATGGCTATGAAATAGAGGAATGTTTTGATAGTAGTATTAGGGGAAAAACTATTAGCTTCAGGGTTCTAATGGAATACTCAGACTGAAATGCAGCTCTCCCTCTTGGGAAGATAATCTCCCTGCCTCAGCCTCTCAGTTGGTGCAGATGGTGTCCAGGAGCTGCTAAAATGCAGCAGTAAATAATGCTTACCTCATAGGACCTACATTCTGTGTTAAGACCATATAGTAATAAATGCTAGTTATTCAACATAATACTCAATGGAAAGCAAACTTCCAGAAATACATTTTCAGTGTGCCAAGCTGACAAATCAAAGGGGCATTGTACATCCTTTTAGCTTTCCTTACCACAGGGCAAAAATATATCATGGTATTTGTCTGAGAAATATGACATAATTTGTATTTTATTGCATGCATATGAAGTGTGGAAACTTTTCTTTGTTTTTAATGGTTTCTGAAGCATGATTCAGGATTTTTAAAAGAAAATCCCGGATATTGTTAGATGTTTTAAATCAGTTGAAATAAAAAAGAAATCTGGCCTGGCTGATGTAGCTCAGTGGATTGAGCATGGGCCTGCGAACCACACCAGCGGTTCGATTCCCAGTCAGGCCACATGCCTGGGTTGCAGGCCAGTTCCCAGCAGGCACTCACAAGAAGCAACCATACATTGATATTTCTCTCCTTCTCTCCTTCACTTCCTCTCTAAAGACAAATAAATAAAATCTTAGAAAGAAAGAAATCTGAACTTAAACTAAGATTTCTTCATCTCCTCTTTATTTCTCTTGACTCTAGAGATTTAGTTGGCTTATGAAGAGTAAAATTTGTTTAAGCTCTTCACTCCCAACTCTTTTTTTCCTTTATATTTCAATATGTGTGTCT
This sequence comes from Sturnira hondurensis, assembly GCF_014824575.4. Classification (NCBI taxonomy): domain Eukaryota; kingdom Metazoa; phylum Chordata; class Mammalia; order Chiroptera; family Phyllostomidae; genus Sturnira; species Sturnira hondurensis. The sequence goes on along the minus strand of NW_028077105.1, from coordinate 11,316,421 downwards.
TCTTGGGGCAGGGCTGGGGGTATGGGCAGTAAGGAGAGGAAGTGGAGAAAAACACTTAAAAATGTCTCTTACCATTTTAAAGAAATATCTCCAAACTCTCTTTGTTTATTCTTATGGTAAGTGGTTTTACAAAGTGCTGGGTAAGATAATTTCCCTGAAGTTTTCCCTGTATTTTAATGACCTAAAAATTATTCAGAATTTCTTCCAGAACACTAAATGGAAGGGCATGTGGTCTAGCCTGGAGCTTCCCCACTGTTTTACTGGACGAGTCACACCTCCACAGGCCACCCAAAGGAGACATCCTTTCACTGAGGAGCCAGCTAGTTCTTTAGTTCCCTCACCCCCTGCCCTGTAATCTATAGTTTGAGGAAATTACTTGTTGTATTGGGTGTCTACTCACTTTCCATCTCTGCTCCCCTCTGTGCCTTCTTTGCTACTGTCCTCATGTCCTCAGAGAGGTCAGTGCAGCCCTGGGACAGGTGTTCCTCTTAGCACAGTGGCAAACTCTTACGTCACTTCTGGCCAATCCTGCCGTCTGCAAACTTCCCCGCTCTTACTAGGATTTGTCTTTATTTTGTTGTGGGTACTATTTAAATTCTGGAGAATTATTCGGTAGGAATTATAAATATTTCTCTTAGATGCATGTGGGTGTGTTACTTACCACTGAGTCATCTCTGACTCCTGCTGACCCTGTGAGTAGGTGATGTCCCCAGTGCCCTGTCTTCAACAGCCCTGCTCAGCCCCTATAGACTTCTGCCTGTGGCTTCTTTAATGGAGTCAATTCATCCCATATTTGGTCTTCCTCCTTTCCTGCTGTCTTGTATTTTTTCCCAGCATTATTGTAAGAGTCTGCTTCAAATAAGTTGTTGAAATGCAGAGAGATGAATGGTAGTCACTTCAGGTTCCATAAAGGTCTGGGCTTTTTAAAAGTGCACCTTGTATCACAGTTACTGAGCAACCCTGTTACATTCCTGCCCCAACCTGCTCTTTTCCTCGGCAGCAATTCCTAGCTTTTCCCCTGACATCATTGCAGTCACCTCCTTTCTTTAATCTTTCTTGTTGGAGATTTGAGAAACAAGGTTGAGGGCAAGCTGGGGGTGCACAACAAGTTGGAGAACAGTATAGTTAGTAGGAGCCTTCTAAGGAATGTTGATATCTATGTACCAGTCCCTTGCTCTAGTGATCGCTGGAGGAGCGGATTTCCTGTTTCCCAAGTGGGCCTCCATAAACAGACGCCTGTACCATTTTCTCTCTTTGATGCTTCAGTAGTCTAAGAAGGTTCTAAAAGGGATTTTTAAAGGTGGGTAAAAATTATGGATTTAAGCTACTAATTAATCAAGAGAATGTAGGCATTCAACAGTCATTAATTCCACAAATATGTATCGAGTACCAGCTGTGTGCCAGCCAGTTGGTGGATAAGCGTATTGGGCAGTGTCTCACATAGAATTAGACCTACTTAGGAGCTGCTTCTCAGCCTCCTCCTTTTAGGAGTTACGGTACTTCTTATTGCTAGAAACTTGGTGGCATCCTTACATTATTTGTAGTTAGCGCCTGTGATTTGGTTGCCCTTTAGGGATATGTTGCATTTTGGTACATACTGCTGCAAATGTGTTGTATTTAGAATTCAGGAGAGATAGTCTCCTTAGACTTCAGTAAAGTCATATTGTTTGGTGTAGTATTAGCACTATACCTCTTAGCTTTTGCTTGCACATTCTCTATATCCAATCACACCTCCTGATCAGCTAAATTCTCTGTCTAGAAGTCTTGTTCTACATATCCTCTGTTAAAATGAAAATACATTTTACTCAGCAATCAAAATTTGTCATATGCTAGTGAGTCAATATGAGAACTAATAGACTATAGATAATTGACTTCCTGTGTATTGCTATTTGAGACTTCATGCTGAGAGCTTCCAGACAATTCTGACCAACTTCATGGATAGCAAGTGGGGTCCCTGTATTTTCCTGGTGACAATAGCAGTTAGAATTGATCGAAGTCAGCAGGGCTGGGTGTATGTGCCGTGTCTCATTGAGGCCCTGCCAGTCCTCTGGCTCCATTTATTTCCCCATTTTTGTGTTTGAGGAAATGAAAACTTAGGTTATCTCATGCTGATAATGAGTCAAATTTGGCAGATAAGAGAGTTAGGAAAGTCATATTCTTCTTTGGTTTCTGAGACATAGTAAGGGTACAGTAAGATCATTTTTGGCATATATTTTGAGAAGAAAAAAGAAAATGAAACTTTTTAACACTGCAAAAGCTAGGGGGCAGGGATTAGACCTTAGTAAAAAGAAAGCTGTAAGCATTATTAAATCTCTCTTAATTTAGATATATTGTACGTGTCTTAACATAACACAACTCCACGTGTTAGACCATTTTCCATTTTTCCAATGAAAAGATACTAACAATTTTGTGGCCAGTTTGAATATAAAACTTTTTAAAGGATAGATAAAATAGGTAATTTGTATCTATAATATATGATTGTTCAATTAGTTGCCTACATATATTTTAAATAAAATAACATATTTATTTAGAATCACCATATTAATGTAAAATAATATATAAAATAGTATATTGATTAGCAGTACTTCTTTTTCCACCCTTACATTTCGTGAAACAAGTTTGCTTAAATAGTGCACCTGCGTCTTAAGCATGAGTCCTTTTTCCCTGAGTCCTTTCACTGAAAGCACTTTTTGAATCACCTATGAAAGTTTTACAAACAAAGTTAAATTTACTGTCACCCAATTATTTGAGTTATAATATTGTTTGATTTTGTGTATGATGCTGGGACTAGAAATTTTATTCTATTTGTCATTTCTATATTATAATCACTTACTATGAAGTTATTTTCAAAATGCCTGCTTACCCTGCTAAATCTGTAGTAAGTTTCTTTGACTCCTATCTCATTTTAAAAATGTAATCCCTTCAGGTGACCTCTATAAATATTATGTGATGTATTTCAGTCAATATTACTTTGCTGTTCAAACTAAAACAGTTGAGAAAGTGGCCTGTATTACGAGAAACTTTGTAAGGACTTCGATATAAAATAATTCTCTATTTTCTGAAGAAGAGTTTTACAGGAAAGACAAAAGCTAGGTTTATTTATATTCACAAATATACCAGAACTTTCATTTCTGAAGCTAAACCTTAGTGACTTACGGATGTACATTAATGTGGAAATTTTATATCAGGTCCAAAAGATCCTGTAATGAATATATGACTCAACCTTTTTGTTTTAGGCTCCTTGCTTACTGCAGAGATACTAAGGCCAAAGATAAGATGTTACAGTTTGGGGATGAAAGCAGTGGATAAAATAGGTAACTGGAGAGTCAAACCTGAATGCAAAGCACATTGTTAAAAAGGAGGCACAGAAGTTGTCCTCTCTAATCCTGCTTGAAAATCATGATGAGAATAGACACTGCACATCATGTGAGTCCACCACCTGTTTCGTGCTTCTTTGTTCCCCTCTGGTGCCAAAAACAAATGCAAGGGGAGGTATCACGACTTACCCTTCTGAGTTCAACAAGAGACCTGACCTCTGCCCTTGAACTTTGAGCCCCGTTGGGGCAAGATGTGGGAGGTGGGTAGCAGGAGGAATGTCAGAAAGAAACCAACCCTCTTCTTTGGTAAAGATCTTATGGTTTCACATTTGGTGAACACTTTTAAGAGTCAAATATGTTTTTGGCACTTGCTGGGTGTTGGATGATGGTAGTGGTGGGTGTAGTTTAACCAAAAAAAAAAAGAGAGAGAGAGAGAGAGAGAGACAGTGAGAAAAGAAAAGAAAACAAAACTGGTCTCATAGTCTTAAAAGAGGAACAAGCCTCAAGGTCTGAGCTATGAGAGGAATTTCCAATGCCTGCTTTCCAGGAAGTGGGTAGGGGGGTAATTAGGCTGAATGGCAGTTCAGTGGAGGCACTTCAGTGAGCAAAGACTGGTCACGTAGCTCCTCTGGGAAAGAGACGGGATGAGGAAGGGTGGGACATGGACAGCTCTGGGAGCACAAAGAAGTGGGATAAGCCCCCCACTCTTGAAAAATTCCCGAGATTGAAAAAAAGCCAACCAGACGTCTGAGGTGGTCTTTGGGGTTGGAAAGGAGGACGCGGTTGTGGGTCTGGACAAAATGGGCCTCTGTACCAGTCTGGGCATGGAGCCTGTGGGCAGGGGGTACTTTGGAAGGCACTGGCAAGTGTGTGCCTGGCAGTCTGGGCATTTTGTGTGGTATATGGCACTACTGGCAAGGGAACAATGCTACTGCACTTTCCCCCTCTTTCCAGGGGCTGTGCCAACATATGGCACTTTCTGCATGCTTTGGATCGAAAGTTAGGTGACCTCCCCTTTGGTTTATTTAAGCCTCCTGGGGTTCTCAAATCATGCAGGGGAAGGAGAAGTAGGGTACTGAGCCAGTACAAGATTCCCGAGTTAGTTTTAACAATACATGATGAAATGAAAGGCAGGATCACATCTGTACCCAAAAGGTTATGAGCTTTTCAAACCAATCGCACTTTATCTGCTTTATCGGGGTTAAGATTGTGATTTGTTCAATGACTAGTACGTCACAGATGCTGATATTTCAACAATTGTAACCGGATATCTTAGGCAGCCTCATTTCTTATTCATCACTTGCTTTTTCATATTCTCCCCTTTTGGAAATTCTCCCCATTTCTTTGCAGCATTAATCATTATTGTTTCCCATGTGGTCTTAGAAATCTTTCTTGTCGAAGGTGACAGAAACCCAACTTGAAGAAGCTTGAGAAAAAAGATTGCTACGTGGAATTGGCTATAAAGCTGTTGGGGTTCCTTCACATACTCTGAGGGCAAGAATATGGCTCAGCCTCGGGAGGATCGTCCCAAGCATCTGGGGCCGGACTGGACTCGTGCCACACTAGCACAGTTGTTCCCACACGACCGACGAAGTCTGGTCTGGAGGTAGGGGTTGAGGCACAAGTTTCCAGAAGAAGGGAGACCAAGAATAATGTTTACTGTAGGTAGTAATGATTTTAAATTAATTATAATATACAGCCCACTCTTACAAAATGATTCAGTGAAGCTAATAATAATATTTTATAAGAGTATATACTATTCATTAACTTGCTCTGAATCCCAGCAGTGTTTTGCAGGTGGCGGTTCCCATTCTGGGAATGGGGAAACCAGCAGGCAGAGAAGTGACCCCAGTTGCCCAAGGACACACAGCTGTGAAGCTATGGAGATGGAACTCAAGTCTTTCCCACCACATCCTCCTCCTAGAGACTTTGATTCTTAAAATAAATCCACTTTGTTGCTCAGGTCTTTTTCATTTATTTAAAGGAAACAGCATTCTGGATTAATTTTAGGTAAAAGTACCCTGAGGGCACACTACATTTGCAGACTTGGGCAGCTGATCATCTGATGGAGCCTGAGTGTTTTCGTGTTTCTTTTGGTTGAGAGAAAGGCCATTCTCCATGTCCTCTTTTCTTTTGATTTCTTGTTGGCATCTCTGTTTCCCTCCATACTTTTCCGTATTCAAGCCAGATGCCAGTTGCCTGTGTGAAGACACACTGCTTCTTAAATATACCAAGATGTCAAATGTACGTGTAATATATGACCATATGTGAATATTCCAGTAAAATCCTAGGGATTTATGTTCCAGTGTCAGCACTGAACAACAGGCAGACTGTAAATTCCATCAGCTAATCAAAAGACTCACATATGCCTCGTATTTATAAATATCCAATGCATGTAATGCATTCTAAATTCAACTTTTTTAGTGTGATAGAGGTGTTGCATGTTCTCTCCATGGAGATAGTTGGCAGCTTACAGAAATATAAATTGATCTCCTCAGGTTATTGCTGTCATTATTGATCATAGCAATAGGTTTTTTGGGGAGAAACTTGCAAGTAAGGAAGATTTCTCAAGATGGATCCTGAAAGAAAAGAGAAGAATGTGTAAGTGGTAGATGATGGATATGTTGAAAAATAAATGTTGAATACCTATAACAATGACACCTATAACATGAATACCTATAACATGAATACTTACACAGTTGAATAACTGTGTAAAGGGGTAGGTCAGAGCAAAGATCTCTGGAAAGCAAGGGACCCCAATTCAGGCAGGGGAACCCCAAATCCAGCACTAGGGGTTGCTCCCCGTCTTGCCAGGAAAGGGAAGGATGTCAGGGGAGCTGTTGAGGCCTTCTCCAAGACAGGGAGGAGCCAGAGTAGAAGGGACTGTGCTTAAGTCACATCTCATAACAAAGGGAGCTATCAACTGTAATGGAGTTAGCAGGTGTTACCCTGACAACCAGGCAACCTGTGCCTTTTCAGCAGGGAGGGGCTGCAGGAGGAGATTCCTTGCTAGCAGCCTGCCTGAGGTGGGGTAAAGGCAAATATGGCTAACACTGACCCTCATTGGTTGGGAAGCTGGACACTCCCCTGGGTTCTGGAGCATGTGGGATTTCAGGAGAGAGGACTTTGAAACAGGAGGTAGAGAGAAGCTTGTTCTCTTAATTTGGCACTTGGTGCAGGCTCTTGGATCTTGGCTCTTGGATCTCTTGGTGTTTGGCTCATGGTGCTTTGGCTTGAGACTTTTGTTTGCAAGTGTGCCGGGACACACTGGGTCTCTGGCTCTTGCTTCTCATATGACTGGAGTGCTTGTGGGACTGGTAGATGCTGGGCCCACCAGGGGTTTAGGCCTTCTATGGTTGAAAGTTTGCTCTTCGAGGAGGGGTCCCACGCTGGGATGCATGCCTCTCTGGGCTCCAGCCTCTGGGGCACTGTGATCCAGTGCAGCACACCACGTGGGTCCTGGACCGCTATGTGGAGACTGGGAGCAGTGCGCCCAGGCCCTGAAAGAGAGAGTAGTTGCTAGATGGCTACTGTGAAGCTCACAGGTGCTCATTCTAGAGAGGATGGAGAGGATCTGTTTGCACGGCCAGCTGAAGCTCGAAAAGTACAGACGAGGAAATGGGGAACTTCTGGGCATGGCTTTGGCTCATAATCTTTTGGGGAGTGAGGGATTTGCTGGGTCTCCTGGGAGAGAAAGGCTAAGAGCAGGAGTGCTCTCAGCCCCTCCAAAGTTGCAATCCTGTTAATAAAAACCTGTTTCCTTCAACACAAATCTCTGGATCATGTGTGCAGTCGAACCCCATGCTGCACCATTACCACTGGGCCAGGAAAATCCCCTGAGGTGGACAAGGTGGGATTAAATTCTGGAACCTTAGGCAAAACATTTCAAAGGACATAAGATAGAGGCTAGAGTTTTGAGAAATGCCTACACACCACCTCTTTCCCATCATCAGCCTCCAAGATGCCTGCCTAATCGTCACTGAAAAACAAAAACACAAAACAAAACCACTTCAAGAGGATTTACTACCTGCAAAGCTTTGCTTTGGATCTGGTGAGAGTTAAGAAAGTAGAATAGGCCTTTGTCCTGAAGTCACTCATGGTGTACTTAGTAGAGGGAATTTCCATTGTCATCAAAATACCTAACAATGCAAGTCAGGAAGAAGGAGTGGAAGGCTGGAAGGCACCATTTTTTCAACATGACCCAGTTTGGGGGGAGGGGCTGAGACTCTTAGCTTACCTCTGAGCTGGCTAAAGGATCTGGTGAAAGAGACCTCCGCATTGAACTGCACCCTCTTCTTCCAGCAAGTATTAATAGTCCTGCTGGTAATAATAAGAGCAAACAGTTATCAGAGGTTTCCTTGTGCTAAGAACTTTAATTCTTTTCCTCCTTTGACTTTCCAAACAGCTTAAGGAGAAAGATACCATTCTTATTTCTGTAGTACAGCAGGGGAAAGGATGAGGGTCAGATGATAAAATAACTTGCAAAGATCGTGTAATTTGTAGGATTGTAGAACGGTTGATCCCATAGAAAAGTGCGTTTTCATTCTACAGAGATCGGGGTGTGTGAACCCTTTTCTAACAGACGTGTACTTGGGCCACAGCTGTGGTACTCCTCATCTCTGCCGCAGCAAGCCCTATCCGTCTTGCCAGAACTGTGGAACCGGCTCTATTTCCATCATACGCTCTTCGTGGGACCCAGTCGTCTCTTCCCAAAGTGCCTCCTGAGCACTTATGCTTCATTTACTTGGCAACCCATCGTGAACTGCTCTAGGTAACATTCGCTTACATCATACACTACTGTTTAACGTCGCTTAATCTTTCCATCCAGACCATAAAATCCTTATTGGTGCTTTAGGGATTAAAAGTATCTTCTATAACATTCACTGAAGTGCATATTATAATAGTTTTGGGGTATTTATTTGAATTAAAGTTGTATTGTTTATACATTGCTGCCTAAAACAACACATGTATTATTTTATCATTTTTGTGGGTCAGAAGTTGCGTGTGTCTTAACTGTGTCTTCTGCAAAGTGGTAGTTGAGGCGCCGGCTGGGGCTGCTCATTGGGAGGCTTGAGTGGTGATGGATCCGCCTTGGTCTCCATCTTCCTGCCAGCTTTCAGGAGCAGGCTGCTCTCAGTTCCACGATACATGCTTCTCTCCCATAGACTCTTTTCCAAAACTGAACTTCCCCTCTTCAAAGCCAGCCACTTGGACTCTCTAGAGTGAGTCTCTTAGTAAGATGCAGTCTTACATAATGTACCATAATCATGAAGAGACATTCTATCATCATTGCTATAGTCTGTTCATTAGAAGAAGCAAGTCACTCATGCTGCCCATGCGCAGTGGATTCAAATTATATGAGAACTTGAACAACAAGAATAAAGATTACGAGGTGATGACCTCAGAGTCTGTTCACCACAAACGTGGAAGAAGCAAGCAATGCACAAATACGTGAGACTTCATCAAATTCATCTAGCAAATCAGTAATAGTATTTGAAATAGAATTCAGAAACCTGGTTCTCATCTTCTTGGGCTGGCTACTAAATCATCACCACCAATAGTGAGATGGCCTTGGCCACACAGATAATTCTGGCTGGTACAACTGCAGCCCAGGAATATATATGAACTTCTGGTACATGTTGGGGAAGAAAACTTACTATGAATCGTCACTGTTGAAAGTGTGGTGGTCAACTCAAATTTGACTTTTGCTAGAGCTGAGATACAAGGCCATCTATTCAGGAGTGGGTGGCAATTCCTGGATGTGTTAGGATTGGGGTTTATTCAGTCCCTCAGAGAGAGAAGTGGGAAAGGCCCAGGTGGTTTACTGGGACCCCAACCTGGAAGGATAGGGATATAGCCCAGGGATTCAGTGCCAGTAGGAAGCTGAGGCAGAGCCACAGCTATGAAGAATGGACCACCATGCAGGTGAAGTTGAGGCTGGATTGTGAATCAGTGGGCCCACCCCTCGTTCACAGGATGAGTACTTTGCTGCATCTGTGGGCAGAGGGAAGGCTCCTAATACACTCCTCTGAAGGAAAGGACTGAGAATTATCTCAAAAATTTAGGCTCTGATTCCATATTAATCAAATTTGTAAAAACAATACATATTTACACTTTTTTCCTTAATGGAAAGCACATTTTCTTAATTATTTTAAACATGATTTCTCTTTTTCTATCTTCTTTTTTTTTCTCCTATTCTTTCAACACCCCAGCTTTCATTAAAATTCTTAGATTTCTATCCAGTTATTCATTCTTTTCTTGAAACCTAATGGTAATGATATAATCCTATCAATTAAACAAATTGAATCAGATATACTTTTCTGCATATTGCTTATTTATTATGCAACTTCCAATGCCTTTTAAAATAACACATGTTTTATGGGGTCTTTCTCCTGTGACTCATTTTTGGAGCTGATCTGAGAAGGAGTTATTCTCCAGACGTGGTACCATTGACCCTCATTTCGAATTACATTTTTATTTATTTTTAAAAAGATATTTCATTCACAGAATCCCCACTGAGATTTTTATTGTGGAAAATTAGGGCCTGTAAATCATCCCCCTCAGAAAACTATAAATTTTATACAATTGAAACATTCCATGGACTGAGCTTGGCACTTTGATGAAATCACTCCTTTGCTTCTCATAATTTATGAGCCTTCCCATTCTCCTCTGTCCCGCTCCATCGGCACCTTGCCCTCCCAGCCAGAGTCAGGGGTGGTATCGTGCCTTTAAATTACTCCCTGGGGTTTATGGAGGATAATTTGTGAGCGAATTTATACGAACCCTCAATATTGCAACTTGCCCAAAATTATGAACAATAAAATTTTTCATTTTCTTCTGGCAGGCAGAAGGGATGTCAGCTGGTCACACAGGAGGTAGCTCAGCACGGTGCGTGGGGAAGAGCAAAGTCCCTGGAGCCAGATGTTGTGGATTAGGACTGAGATCTGCCAGCGGTTTCCTGTGAGTCCCAGGCCTCAGTTTCCCCACCTGGAGGTTCAGGTGGGTAATGTTTAAGTTTCCTTTTAGCCCTCGCACATTCTGACTATACAGAGTGAAGGTGGTTCTCGGCATGCTGCTTCTTTTAGAGGGTAATCAGGCAAACTAACAGGGTATATCTCAAAGGTTTGGTGTGCTATTTTGGATGTGAGTGGTTGACTCTTGTTTTTTAGGGAAAAAGAGAGAAAGCACAATAGTGGTAAAGACCACAGCACTGCCGATGCTTGTCTGCCAGATTGGCACTGGATTGTGAGCTGTCTTATTTCACTTGCAAACCCTGGCTCCTCATATAGAACATAAGACCTGAGTTTCAGATAAAAGCAATTAATGTACACAGAGAATCCAAACATGTGTGATCCTCATAAATGCAAGTGACTGCAACAGCACCAGACACACAGTAGGTGCTCAATGCATATTTGCTAAATTTCTAACCTCGGGCCACTTGCCATTAATGGGATGTTGCCATTATTGGAATTTTCCTATGTCTGTTCTGAGTTTAGTTAACACTTTTGTTTTTGTATCCTAGTGTTTTTCCTCACTAGAACTTTAGATGGGTCTTCTAAAGAAACTGCTAGCTTTATGGCATCACTAGTGTTCAGCCTTGGAAAGAGTTTTGTTGCTGGAGAAATAGGCCAGATTTAGAAGATAGAGGGAATATGGCCAAACGGCTGAGCTCAAGCTCTGCAGAGACACCTGGGTTCTGCATCATAAAAGCACTGTGACCTTGGCAGGAACATTTCCCCACTATGCTCCACTTCTTTTATGTGTGCAATGGAGGGAGTCGTAACTACCCTTATCTCTTCAGGTGGAATGAGGACTCAGAGAGGCCATCCCTGTCAAGTGCTTAGTTCAGTGCTGACAAATAATAAATATCAATAAATGTTAGCTATGGCTTACTTTTAATCATTATTAATAGTATTGGTGTATACATCAGTAATTACTGGAGTTTTTAACTTTTGTGTTAAAATTCAGATTCGGTTGTGGCCATGTAACTCTTGTCCTATACAAAATTTGTTGTGGTTTTATCTTAACTGTTACTTTAGCTTTTCTTTGAGATCCTTGCATTAAAAGGAAGAGCATCCTGATATTTATTGAAAGGACCTCACCATTTTGAATGGAGAATGTTGCTTGGATTTCTTGTTACTCTGAAATACAGTTTATTGCAATTTCTTGCTTCTAGAAAAGAATGAGAACATAATGTTGTAGAAAAAGTGTTTGGTATCCTTTTTTCTCCATAAAACGGAAAATTTCCCTCCTGTCAGTCATCAGTTATGACTTTGCCTAATGCAAGTATAATATAATACACTGCTTTGCCACCAAGGCTTTCACTGGGGTCAGAATGCAAACAAGGCTGAAATATTTGAAAATCAAGGTGAAGTTAATTTTCGTTGATCTGCTTGCAGATTACCCTGGCAAGGTATGCACTAGAGTCTGTGTCTTGGAACTGTTTACCCCCTAAATATTAAAAAAATGTAAATAAGCAATGGAGTTTGGTGTAACTGAGGATCTAAAATGACGGCCATCCAGCCCTTGCTGGTAAAATATGGCTCACTTCATGACATCTCAGGCCTAAATCATTTCACTGCAAGAGGGGGTTGCACAAAAAACAGTACTTCAGGACCATTGAAAAAGGCTGAATAAGCAAAATATCCTGCGCAACAACACTCAGAATATCAAAGGGGTGGTTCAGGTATGCATTACTGCCTATGGCTCCAGGCCCAGTAACCTTTTCCTTGTAGAGATAGATCCCCTGGACAGAAGACAAATCTCTTTCCAAGTCAGAGGACTTTATCAGATTTATCTCTCATTGTCCGGTCAGCACGCAGGAAACAAATGAAATACGCAGCATGATTCAAATTAAGAGAGAGAGCAATTTATAGTGCTCACTGACTTCTCGTAAACCTTATTAATGTTTGGCATGGGGTGCCAAGGAGCCATAAAGAATCATCCCACTGAACATTTATATCTGCTTAGTCTCTTAGTATATGTCCTCCATGCAGTTTAAACAATGGCTTGCGAGAGCGTCTTGTGTGCAGGAAATGAAAAAGTTGCGCATGTTTTCGTCTCATAGTCAAATATTCTTTCCTATCTTTTTAAAGTCTCCCAATGAGAGGCAAAGTACTGTTTTTTTTTGGTTTCATTTTTCCTTAAGCTGTTGCCTGTAATTTCCACTTTGTTTTAGATTTGTCACAGCCCTAAAATGGAATTAAGTTGCTTATTTATGCTCATGTCTTCTATTATTTTGGATTTGGGGAAGTTCTTAACTCGGTCATGGCTATATAGTTGATTGAATTCAAATTCCCTCTTGAATTCCAGCCCATGGCATCCCAACGATGTGAACACATTATGGATAGTGCCAGCTTATTTATTTTTAAGAGTCAACTTTTCTTATTTCTTTAGGGTTCCCGATATATTTATTTGACCCCGAAGACAAATAGGTGACATTTGTTGAATACTTACTATGTGGCAGGCACCTTGCATTTTTTAAAATTTAGTCATCACAACACTCTCATGAGGCAAGTGTTGTTATCAGCTTCATCTCAGAGATGAAACATATTGGTTGCCCCGGGACACACCGCTACTAAATAAAAGTCAGGGATTGCATTCAAACAGCCTACTCATACAATACACTGCACTGTATTCACTCGCTAACATCAGTTTGCAGCTCGTCGAATGTGATGCTTTCCAAGGTCTGGGTGTGATGGAAGAGAGGAGGAGGATGGGAAAGAAGGTTAAATGTACAATGGAGTTTTATGAACAGTAAAATGGAGGGAATCTTATACAATTGGCTCCTGTGGAATTGGCCTCCCACGTGCCTTGTTAATGGGCACTGACGCGGGTGGGCCATTTAGGCCTTCTAAGAACTGGGAAAGACCAATCTTGCACCACAGAGGATTATACATGTTTTTTTGGAGTTTCCCATTCTTTGAAAAAAGTTTTGATTCTAAATAAAGTTACCAAAAAACATACAAAGGACCTCCCCTACCCCTTTACCCAGACTTCCCCAGTGGTTAGCATTTTCCCACCTTTCACGAAAATCATTTTCTCTCTTTGTGGTAACTTATTATTTTTGAACCTCTGGGGAATAAGTTGCAGACACAGTGGCTCTTTACTCCTAAATACGTTAGTGTACATTTTCTAAGAGTGAGTAAATTCTCTTGCATAACCACATTATACTCATTACCTCCAGGAAATTAACACTGATTCAGGGCTAATATCTAATCTGCAGATTTTGTTTGTGTTTCACCAGCTGCCCCAGTAAAAATATTTCGGGAGGTGTGTTCAGGGACCACATGTTGCATTCAGTCGTCATGACTCTTTAGCATCTTTTGGTCTGAAGCTGTTTGTCTTTGCCTTTTTCTGTTTGACATTTTAAAAAAAAGTACAGGTCAGCTGTTTTGTAAAGTGTGTTTCAATTGGAGTTTGTCTGATGTTTCCTCACGGACTGAATTTACAAGTTATTCACCTTGGGTGGGAGTAACGCTGAAGCAATGTGGTTTTCTTCTCAGTGCATCACGTCAGGGAGCACTGACGCTGATTTGCCCCATTGCTGCTGATATTAACAGGTTTCTCTACTGTAAACTTACAGTGTTTCAGTGGGTTATAGTCGAAGTTTGATTCAGATGCCAGTTCCCTGGGAATTTTGGTTCAATGTAGGTCCATCATTCAAGCAGCTCTGGGGATTCTGAAAAAGCTAGCTTCCCGATCTGTATGTCTCAGGACCACATTGCGTAATATGGTGATTCAGCTGAGATATTCCCTTAGGGAGGGTTAACTTATGTCCCATGTCCATCACTAGGATCTCAAGGTTGTTATTCTGTGTGTAATTAGGAAAGTATCTTTGGTGAGATATTTGGTGATATAAATGGAGTATCAAAATATGTTTATGGCAAAACAAAATGCAGTTTTCATCATAGACTCAGATTGTGAGTAAGCAGATCTGTTTGTAGACCAACTGCCGTTGGGGCAGGAATGGAGGGTGTTGCAGTATTAGCTCTGGGATGTTGGTGGATGAGGAGGTAGATAACCTTATATCTGTCTAGTCTGGAGGCCCAGTTCCTTGCAGTAGGACTGAGCCAAGTTGGAAGGGTGGGCTTTTAAAACAGCATCCTTCCCCTGGAGTGGAGGAGGCTCAGTTTGACCAAACATTATTTTCTACAGTGGGGCAATAAGGGGGAGTGCTGTTTTTAAACACTTGGTGATTCCATTAAGTGGTGGAGGAGGCGTGTCTCCAGACAGCAGGCAGTTGGATTCACCAGCAATCCGTGTGTGTGTGTGTGTGTGTGTGTGCGCTCGTGCACATACTGTGTAGGAAAGTAGGGAGGGTGCATAAATGGAGGAAGTGCAGATAAAGAAAAAAGTTAGAAGAGAAATGCAGGTGAGGATCCAGACATAAAGGCTTTAGGCATTAAGCCCACACCGGTTTCCAGCCCAGGGGAACCAATCAGGAAATCACAGATTCAGAGTACAAGACTGGGCCGGTACCAAGTGTGACGGGAGAGAGTTTCCTGTGAGTGAGGCAAGAGTCAACTAGTGAAGCTTTTAGCCTGACGTCTGGATTGGCCTTAGAGGCTGAGGAAGAGAGTTGCAGCTGTGGGAGAGGCAGGTCACAAGGTCTCTGGTCCATGGCAACCAGCTTATGCTATTGCAGATCTGAGCCTCAGAATGAGCAATTTTGCAATCAGTGTGAGCAGTGATATTCGCCTTGACCAAGCTATACTCACCTTAGGGTTGCATCATCTTTTTTTAAAACATTATTTTATTGTTCAATTACGGTTGTCTGCATTTACCCACCAGCACTCCCCACTGACCCCACCCAAACCCACCTCCCTCCCTGGTTCCACACCCCCTTGGTTTTGTCCATGTGTCTGTTATAGTTGTTCCTGAAAACCCTTGTCTCTTCCCCCCATTATCCCCTTCCACCTTCTCTCTAGTTACTACCAATTTGTTCTTAATTGAAATTTATGAATTATTAATTTTTTAGTTTATTAAACTTTCTCTCTTTCAAGGTTGTTCTTCAGTCATATTGCTGTAGGGGCTGAGAAACACATAGCAGGATTTGAGCTGGGCTCCATACCTTCCAAGAAATACCTTCAGGCTGAGAAACTTGGGCTCCTTTCAATACTTCCTTCCGAGCTGCATGAAAGTGGAAGGGGAGAATCAGAATGTTCAGTGAACTATGCATTGTTAAAGAACTGTGCCAGAATAAGATTATTTTAGAAAATAATTGCATATAAAAGTCATCACTCATTCTTACCCTCTGTAATTCTGTTCCCTTTTAGCTTTATTTTAATCCTTTTCTTCTCTGATGACATTTCCTACTCATTTAATTTAAGCAATGTTCCAGGAGATCATAGCCATGAGATGTTGTATAAATATACCATGGGGGCAGCATGGAAACCCTTCCTGTGGTTACGGAAACCATAGAAAGATGTGTACGCGCTCAGGCATACACATGTGTATAAAGTTTTTTGGAGTCAAAGCTTTGCAGAGCTTATCCAGTTGGGGAAATGAAGTATTTTATTGTGATCACATTGCTATTTGAGTCTATTGTTTTTGTTGATGTGATTTAACGTTTGTTGCTGTGATGTAACATTTGTTGCATGTCTCTAGTCCTCTGGACAGACCCTGGAATTAGATGTCAACTGTGCTTAGTGGATTTACGCTTGAAATTAGAGAGCTAAGCTGCAAAATAGAAAAAAGACACTTTCGAAACGGAAATACTGAATAATATGTTCCCAGAAAAGATAAGTAAGGAGAAAATAAGTTTGACCCAGGCTGTTAGAAATGAAGAAAGTGTGAGAAGACTTAGCTGTCTAGCTTAGGGATGGTTTACAGCCATTTCCAAGAACTCTGGGAGGGAACCTGGAGGCCGCATGATCTAACACTTTAATCTTCCTGTGCCACAGCTCAGACCCCATGGGGTGGCATCTTTGTGAGGGGGCTCCCTGTGTCGAATAATAATAACAAGCTGCCCTGTCTGCAGGCAGATTTTCAGGTGGAAGTCTTACCCTCGACCCACATAACCATCGCAACAAATAATCAAGTCCTCAAGATTCAAGGGAAACCCCAAGGGGATATTTTTTTAAGGATATAAATGTCATTCAAAAATAAAGATATAATTTCTTAGAATAAGTTTTTTTTCTCTTCAACATGTGCCTCAGAAAATGCTTTTATTTCTCTGCCGAGACACCCCCTACACTGTTTAATATTAAATGTCTCTTAATAACAAAAGTAAACTGTACATTATTTATGGAAACTGCACAATATTAACTTTGCTAATTACATAGTTGCTCACTTTCCCAGGACCAGATCACCTCCCATTCTGTTTCCAACTGCTGTGGCCACCATGTGTTTCAGAGTAAGACAGACATAATAAGCTGCAGGCTTACAGAGGAATCACATGCTATTTCTGCAGCTCACACAGGGAATTTGCCATCTGGGTTTGCAGTGCACATGGTCCCAAGGCAGAGTGCATTGAAGGGGCTTCCCTCATCACCCACAGAAGTGACTACTGGGGAAATTTCAAATGGAGTTTGAGGCCAAAGCAACCCAAGTTCAGACCCCTGGTATAGCAACTACCTAGTATATGAAATTTTCAGCAAGTACTTCTCTGCCTCTTATAAATAAATTGGGGATAGTGAGTCCTAATTCCTAGTGTGGCTCTGAATCTTAACTGTGGTGATAGAAGATGGTGTTTAGCATAGGGTAAGTTGTTAATGAATGATGCTTCTTAGTGTCTCTCCATTCTACTTCATATTCTTCTAAACTCCTAAATACTAAGCTGAGAAAACGTAAAAGATGACATACATTTACATATGAACGCCTGGCTCTAAATCCAGAATAAAAAGCTCAGACTGGGCTATGTTCTCCAAGGGGATTTTCTGTGTTGCAAGAGCTCCAGTTTACCCAGCATTGACCCTTCCTCCCATCTCTCCTTGGTTAGTGAACTGGGGTCGCTGCCCATTTACTGGGGAGCTGGGCTGCTGGTTCCATGCGGACTGTGCTTGAGCAGACTGCCAAGTCAGCCAGCAGCCCTGTCCTGATGCCTGCTGGGAACGCCGGGATGGGTTCAGTCTCTCTGGGTCTGTGAAATAATTCTTGCAGTTATGTCAGCTTCTTGGTGTCTTTGGGTTTAGAAATTCTCTCTCCTTTGTTTTTTTTTTTTCAAGGGTTTTCTACTTGATTGCTCTTTCATCTCAAAGAGCTAGTGACATTCTGACATAGCTGAGATGTGGACCTTCTTCCTTCAACTGACACACCTGGCTCTGTGCCAACCAAGAGTTCCTCCAGAATGAGTTACAGATAGCTGGGCCTTGCTGTCTGCAATGATTATTCATTGTGGTAATAATAATTGCTGGGTGCGTAATTGGTTGTCTGAAAAATGTGAACTTTATTAATTATTCTGTATTTCTTCGTGGCTGCTGGGAACTCTGTCTAGACTCTATTTCTTGGCATTCTCTCACCTGGCATTTCTGCCACAAATCCTCTGCTGATTGTTAGCTGCTTGTTTTCCTCTATTTCATTGTCTTTCTTTCATCCACTGGCTATTACTGTGATTTTTCACTAAACCAGGGCGTTCATGGTCTTCTTAGTTTTGAGGAAAACAAACTAAGTCCTCTTGAATCAGTACCTCCTCCTGTCTCTGGTGTTTCTATGTCTTCTGTCGCCTAGACAACCTATCACCAAGGTAGGTTGGGTGTTTCTAGACCACGAAAGCCATTCAGGCTACCCTTATTGAACCAGGGCCTGAACTAGTCAGGCTGCTGTCTGGTAGCTGGTAGCTGGTAGCTGGTAGCTGGTAGCTGGAGGTGCCTCCCCTCTATGCCCATTAGGAGCTCATATTCCATTTGGGAAGCAAGGGATTTAAACAACCACAATACACTTTTCTAAGTTTTATAACTGAGATATAAACAAAGTGACCTTTGGTTGTTTGATGTTGCCTCCATATGGACCTGAAGCAAGCTATAGTATTGTGACTTTCTGTTGAGTAACTTTATACATACATATGTAATCCCAGTTTGCCCTACAATTCTGATTTATTAATAGGGTTGATTTTTCACTTTTAGTCTTTCCATTTTGATGACAATAAATTGCATGGTTTTCCTGTTTATAAAGGACCAATATATGAGGCTGGTTTAACTGAGGGACAATTATATTCCTATTTATTAAGAATTTTGAGTTGTTTGGCTTTACATTAGCAGCTGAGGGAGTGGAGCATGTTCCTGGTCTGATTCACTTTTTTTACTAGTAGTAACATTTGTACTTTTTCCACAGATTCATGAAATAGCGTGTTTAGCTGTATGTGTTGGTTGAGATTAGGTGTTTGTCTGACTCAACATTTTGGACTGTGAGCTCCTTGAGGGCAGGACCTGAGCATTACTCCTAGAAGCTGCAACTGTCTTTCCCCATAGCCAACGTTTCCAGTGTATTTTTATTTTTTTCAAACTACTCAACACATCTTATGTTGCAATGAAAGTCTTTTCTACCTTGTCTACTGGGACCATGTCTTACTTATCTCTGTGTGTTTTTCTCATTCCTAATTCAACACCTAAAAGTAGGTAGTCAGTAAATTCATTCATTCAGTGAATATTTTCTCCTTCGTTCTGCAGAGAGGGTTTGTGCTACAAAGGTTCTAGCAGGCACACAGGTGAACAGGCTTGAAAACAGCAGACCTGTGAAGCAGAGAGTCCGCTCTTCCCTAAATGGTATCACACTGCATAGCTATAAGGTGGAAACAAGTCACCCTCGGCACCAAGTTTTATGCTGTATTATTTTACTATCCACTTCCCTTGCTTAAAGTTTTGGTTGTTCTCCTAGAGTTTTGTGTGCCTACCCCCCCCCCTCCCTTCAGGCATTTCTTTCATTGTGGGTGTGTCTGCCATAGACTGTGTGCTCTCATTCACCAAGGAGCTGTAATAGTGTGGTCTTATCCACGCCACAGGTGGGGAGCCTTTCTGGCCCAGGGCTTCCTCTCCCTGCCACACCCACCGCCAAACCGCCCCCCCCCTTCTGTGGTTGCTGGTGTGTTTCTAAGCTCCTCAGGTCATTCTAAGGTGGGTGAAGATTAAGAACAACTGCTTAGGCAGAGAATGTAGCCACTCGATATTTGAAGTTTAGAAAATTTCTCCAGTCCTCAAAATATATTCATATATTTCCAGTCCATATTAGCCCTACCCAAATATGACATTATTTACATTGCTGTTCAAAGCAGTTAAAATGTATGTTACCCAAGGCAGAAAAAGCATGAAATCATTCCTTGATTAGTCACTGGTGCTGGTTATTAAGTTATTGTCTCAGCCTCAAAGACAACTTTCTGTATTCCATGTTGCGATGCTAGCTAGGGCTGGGTCTCTGCAGATGATGGTTCTTAGCTATCTGGCTCCTTGGGGGCGCTATAGGAGGTCCCTTTCAGGAGGGAGAAAGAACTTGCTCCTTTCCTGTCTGCTTCCTGTTCCTTTCAGTGTCCTTTCACCTTGGAGCGGCAAGAGGTACTTGTGCCCAGCTTCTTTGGGTGTCCCAGAATCAGTCTCCCTGCACCCCTTGAGAGGTACAGGTACAGGGAAGAAGCAGGCCTGGGTCCTAGCTTGTGGGGCTCCCCTTCTGATATACTCGATTACTGTAATCCCTTGTGCTTATTACCTGTGCTGCTGCTTCAGTGTCTTTTTTTTTTTATCTTCCAGCACTTGTGGAACCACATTGCCATATTAAATTACTATGAGGAAATATCGGTTCTTTTCTTCTCTGACTGAATCTGACTCTTAGAACAGCTTGCTTCAAATTAGCCTTCAGATTATCTAGTTTAAGATGAAGGGCTCTGAAACAAGGCTGGATTCCTAGGAAGGCAAAGAAAAAGAGAGCTCAGGTCGCTTGTCTCCAGTGGGTCAATGGGAGAGTGCCGGAAATCCCCCGAGGGGCCACGGGTTGGGGACAGGATGCTAGAATGAGGAGGTGGACAGACATGGAGGATGAAAGCACACTGTATACAGACCTTTATCATTTTGCTTGGTCTGTCTCAGCCAAGAAACTCTAGGAGTATGGATCAGAGATAAATGGTAAGCAAGAAAAAATCCGTAGTAATCCATACTGACATTTACTAATAATACATACCTTCTGGGTTCCATCTCTTTTCCTTCTTCTAAGCCCAGGGTTTATCATTTTTTTCCTGCATTTGTGGTCTCATCCTTAATTACAGGGCAGTGCAAGTTGTTCATCTTCTCTTGTGTTGGGATTCACTCCTACTGTCAAGAAGGACACACGTAAGGCCAGGCTCTGTGCTTACATAATGCACTGTAAATCCATGTGGATATAAGTTTCACTAAGACAGTAATTTAGTTTCCACTTTCTCAGATTTGTCCACTTTGGTCAGCAGTATCTTAACTCTAAAAATAAGGGAGAATCTATTTGGTACAAGTATCTCCACTGTACTGGATATATTTAACCTTACAACCATCTTTATATAAGCAATGTGTTGATTTACATACTATAATGAGTGAACTTGGGCATTTGTGAGGGAGAGTTAAATTCACACACTGCTTTCTTATACTGTTTCACTGCCTTGCCACTTTGCTGTTAATTTTCAAAGTTGTTTTATGTTAACAATGAAAAGATGTCAGTCACCTCATGAGAATTTTTGCATATGTAACAAAGGAAATGAAAACCAAGACTTGTTAAGATGCAGAACCCAGGATCAATCACTAGCTTAGAGTTCAACCCCGACCCATGATTCAAACTGTTGCACCGAAAAATTACGAAGGTGGACTTTGGGTGGTTCCTTATCGATAACTGAAAACACACATATTAAATCTTCTAATGCCTAGCTGCTACTTTATTATACATGCACCAACTGTTAAGCTTGTACATTGGACTTTTGTATTCTCGTTAAAGAAATGGGATAGCTGTCAACCAGTATATTTAGGGGAAACAATGCAGCCTGGATGCTCTACTATGAATTCTATACCCGCTGGACTCCATTGAGATCTTTATATTTTACCTTTGCTACTTATTAAGTGTAGAAAAATTTTAGTTTTAGTATCTGTGACATTGGCCGAGCAATAATGCTGCTTTCCCTCCTCCAAAGAATCTCATGTGTGTTTTCAGGGGTGAGTCTGTCTTCTCTGTGGGCTCAGCATTCTCTATGGTACCACAGGGGTGTTCTGTACCTTCTTGAACAAGGAAGTGACTTTCCGTTTGTAATCTGAAAATGGCTTCCCTACTGTACCATAACCATCAGGGAATAATTACTCTTTTACTCCCACCTTGAGTGGGTAGCTCAAGCCATGTTATAATATTGTCTAGTTTGTGTTGTACTTCTGTTGATTATGTTAGTTTGGTACTAGTTTGGATTTGTCTGATCTAGACCTTCCACCGAACCTTTCTTTCTGACCCATGATTATTCCACAGGACCCCAGATCCATTCATTAATGTAAAAGGACTAAGGATGTCTAAGTATGACCCTGCCACCTGATTGGGAAAACAATGGCAGGAAAGCCCTTCAAATTATATGTGAAAGAAAGAAGGCGATGAGTAGGAGATCACTGAAAATGGAGTTAGAAGGTGTAGATTCTAGCCGAACCACTAGTGTCTGTGACCACGGGCATGTTACTTAACGTCTCTGAACCTCAGTTTTCTGTTCCAGAGGGCCAGATGTAAGTTATAATATACACTTTGTCTACCCCACAAACCATGAACTCTTAAGAGCCTGGAAATCTCCCAACCCTTCTGTTCTTGTTGACTTTCTAGAAACAGGCTTTATTCTCAGAGGATTTGATTATTGAGTTATCTTTATATTCTGCTGCTGTCAGTGGGTTTACCATAACCGTTTCTTGAGAGTCTCTCTCTCTCGAGGAGATTTAGGCCCCAGTTAAATTCATCCCAATTAAAAATAGAACCCTGAGACGCAGCGGCTGTAGCACCTCTTAAACCTCTTCAAATAACATTGATCGACTAAGTGCCTGCTACTGTGGAGATAGTACCCACAAAACCAGCAGCAGGCCCTCTCAGAAAATGATAACACTCCAAGTGGCTGTCAATCCTCAGTAATTTCTAGTAGTTCAGGGGATGCTACCTTATCTTCTGAGTGTTCTAGAAGTTCCTGAGGGTGGGGGGTTGAAATCACATATTCTTTATTTTATGAAAAATCTCCCTTTCTGCAACAACAAAATCCTTCCAAATGACACTGAGCAAACCAGCGTGCACAGTCATAATGAAGTTCTTTCATCTGGATGGAGTACGTAGCTGCGGTAGTGTTTTTACTGGCAGGCTTGGGGCTAAAGGGCAGATGAAGCTATTTTATTTAGAAAATGAACTTGAACATCAGGCTGGGTGGAAAGTGAGAATATCTTTCTGAAAAAAAAAACAAGTTGGAAATGTTTTTCAAGAGGTTAAAGAACACTCATATAGAGAGAACCAATCATTTCAATTGTAGGATTTTATCCTAAAAATATTAGTCAGCAGTGAGCAAATTTGGGCCCAAACATGTTCAGTGGAACATTCTTTATAATCATAAGAATAATGGAACAAATTGAATGTTGGTTAGTAGGAGAGTGATTACTATGGGAATGAATTTATGCTGTATACTGCTTCATATACTGAAGCAGTATATGAAATATGCTAATAATATATTTTAAGCATGTAAAATATATGTGCATAGATAAAGGAATAGAATTAGTAGTTGTCTACAAATGGTTATAATTTTTCTTTATTTATTTTGGTAGTTTCCAAAATTTTCACAATGGTCATTTATTACTTTAGATATAGAAAAAAATGTTATGAAAATTTATCTAAGAGAAAATGTTTGTTTCAGACTTATAAATCTGAACCATGGTGTCCTCTGAGGAAGGTCGACTATAGCTGCATAGCCATTTCCCGGTGGTTAATCCAAGATCGATCAGACTTTCCCTCATGTGCGGGTCCTTCATGTTCAAGGACTATAATTCAACCTACAGATGTCCACATAGGATGAAATTTGTCACCTGATGGTTGACTTTGGATAGTATTACAATTTGCTGTGGAAAATTTGAAATAAAAACAAGTTGGATGGAGTTTAACACAGAAAATGTTATCTAAGCTCTTTTCTTAGAACTAGGTAATGGCAGAAACACGCCAGAAGCAGAAAAGACTTGAATTAGACCTTCTTTTTTTTTAAGATTTTATTTACTTATTTTTAGAGAAGAGAGGGGAAGGAGAAAGAGAGGGAGAGAAACACCAATGTGCAGTTGCTTTTCACATGTCCCCTGTTGGGGACCTGGCCCCCAACCCAGGCATGTGCCCTGACCGGGAATCTAACCTGCGACCCTTTGATTCGCAAGCTGGTGCTAAGTTCACTGAGCCACACCACCCAGGGCTGAATTAGACCCTTCTTGACACAAACATAGATGTAATAAATAGTTTTACCTATTCACTGGCCATGGACCTGGGCCATCCAACTCGTGTTCTTAGTCTTGTTCGCTTTCCAAGTTTCAGACATACTTGATGTATCTGAAGAGGGCATCTCACTCCCTTTGTGCCACTCTAGTGGTCTTTCCTTCCCCTGGAATGCCAAAGAAATGATGTCTTCTCACATTCGTTAGGCTTATGTTACCTGAAGGCTCTTCCTTGAGAACTCTACTGTTGCCCCTGATGAGTATGATCACCCCTCCTTTGAACTGCCTTGCACACATATTGTGATTTTACCTTGACTTTCTACTAGATTGTTAGTTTCTTAAACACAAGAGCTGTTTTGTCATTCATCCCCCATACCTTGCCCATGTTAGCAGAATTAAACTTATTTACTTAATGAATCAGATGTTACTTTGGCTGGCCCAGAGTTTGCTTCCCTCTCTTCATGAAATTTTACTATAATGCACATCTGTCAGCTCAGAAAGTAGAGGTAAAAATGGATTTTTCAAAATTTCTTCATGATGTATCTTTCTAGAATAAACTACAGACAGGAAATGTGGAGCACAGAGCTATAATATACTCATAGTTTAAGGTGCCAGGACTCTCCACTGTGGTATTTTATTTTTATTTTTTAAATATATTTTATTGATTATGCTATTACAGTTGTCCCATCCCCGCTTCATCCCTCTCCACCCTGCACACCCTCTACCACCCATATTTCCCCCCATGTGTCTTCAGTTCTTTAGCTTTTACATTTCCCATACTATTCTTGTCCTCCCCCCTATTTTCTACTTACCATCTATGCTACTTATTCTTTGTACCTTCTCCCCTCTTCTCCTCCTCCCACTCCCCTCTTGCTAACCCTCCATGTGATCTCCATTTCTGTGGTTCTGCTCCTGTTCTAGTTGTTTCCTTAGTTTGTTTTTATTTAAGGTGTGGTTATTAATAATTGTGAGTTTACTGTCATTTTACTGTACATGTTTTTTATCTTCCTTTTCTTATATCTAAATCCCTTTAACATTTCATAAAATAAGGGCTTGGTGATGATGAACTCTTTCCATTGTGATATTTAACTTTACTAGAATGGAAGACTATGTGGGCTTTAGTGTTAGAACTATGTTTAAACCTAGCCTTGACAATTATTGGCAGTGGGCTTTGGATAAATGATTTAGCTTCTCCAAGCCTCAGTTTCCTCATTTGTAATGTGTGGAATTAACTAATGTCTGTCTCCTGGCATTGTGAGGATTATATGAAATGATGCATGGAAGCACTTAGCATAGCATCTGGCGCGGATTTAAGTCTCTGTGCTCATAAGGACAGAGGATCCATCATATCCTGGACAATTTATGTGTTCTTCAAAAGCTAGGGCTAAGCCCCCTAGACTTTGCAGGGTGGTGTTTACTTAATTTCTGGGTCTGTTTCTCTGAAATCACTAATCTATTTGTGTAACAGAGCCTCCAAACAGTGGTTGCTTTCAATATGAGGGAGTAACCAAGCTGGAGTATGGATTACACTTCTGCGGTAAAAGCCTGTTTGGCTGTAAGTGTATAATCTCTGAATCTGTTATATCCTCAAAGCAGGAGAGTTTAGTGGCTCTGGAGATAAACTACTTGGGTGAAAAATCCTGCTGCTGTACTTAATCTTTCTGTTTTTCAGATTGGTACTTCTCTGGAACAAGGACTAGGAATAACACTATTAAGGCAATAATGTTGCCTGCCATATAGAAGTCTTTGAGGGTAAAATGAACTTCTGTGTACCAGGCACGCTGGACAGTGCTCGGCACATAGTAAGCAATCAAC
The DNA here is from genome assembly GCF_014824575.4 of Sturnira hondurensis. Lineage (NCBI taxonomy): Eukaryota > Metazoa > Chordata > Mammalia > Chiroptera > Phyllostomidae > Sturnira > Sturnira hondurensis. The sequence continues at coordinate 11,290,929 of NW_028077105.1, read as the reverse complement.
CCAAAGTAGCATCTCCTAATAAACTGATTTAAAAGAAAGAGCTCTTCAAGGACCACGTTGAGCCAGGTATTCCCATAATTAACTGAAGCTTTTGTTGTAGCCCTGGTGCCATCTTTGGGGGGAGGAAGGAAGCGTGTACTTTGGAGACTGTGCCTCCCAGTGGGTTGGATTTGTTAACAGTACTAGTCACAGAACATGGTGCACTAAAAAAGTTGCCAGACGCCAGATGAGATAAGGCGCGTTCTGTGAGCAGTGACAGGCTCGAACACTCCCTGTGAACAGACAAGGGAGGTGATGGCTCTGCCTAAGGATCTCGTCCTTCAACCTTGACACCACTGATTTCTTTTCTGATGCTGCTGACAGTAGAAATAAACATCAGAACTTCCTAATAATAAAATGTCTTTTTCCCCCTCTGATATAATTCCTACATCTATTCACAACTTTGGTATTTAAAACAATGGAAATGAAGTGGAATACCTGCATGGATAACCTAATAACTAGGTTATCTGCTATTGAGAATTGTAGGGTATGTACAATTTGTTTTGCTTACCTGATCTATACATTGTGACTAAGTCATTTTGATGTTTCAGGGACTTTCTTCTTGTAAATAGCCCTTTACTGGCAGACATTGAAATTCTTCTAATCACGTATTAGAGTTTTTTCCTTACCCTCCTGGTGATGCATCTCTTGCCTTTTGTCCTTCTCTTGACTTAAAAAAATAATTATTTAAACTTACAATTTGATAGAGTTAATGCATCTTAAATGTTTTCTCTGCTCCCTGCAATACTGTCTTTCCTCTTTCTTTACTTTTTTTTTTTTTTTTGCTTGTTTTGTCCAGTTTCTGCCTTTTGTGTTAGGGATTTTCTCAAATTTCTAGTGAACCTAGGTTGTCCATTTACAATTATAAGTGAGGCATTAAAAAAAGGTATCAGCAGTTTGCTTCATGGAAGATTAACAGGGGGTGAAGCCAGATTGCTCATGAGAGGGAGTCCCCAAACGTCTGAATCTTAGTTCTTTTCTGTTCATTGCTTTCTCTGGGGAGGGATTTTACACTGTCTGGGAGGTATAAGGTTGGAGGCCAGCGTTCTCAGAGCCGAACGTGGGCATGGAGTGTGGGAGTCTCACTGCTCAGTAGGCAGACTTTCACTTCATTGCCTCTTTTTTTAGTGCAGGTGTGACAGACGGCAGTAACAGCAACTATTCTTCACACTTTCCTGTATTCACATCTTTTGCCTTATTTTTGACTCCGCAGTTCCTCCTACTGCAGAGGCAGAGTTTCTTTTTCTGAGAGTGAAATCTAGGCTGGCTTGTTCCTTCCTTTGGGCAATAGAATATGGCTGAATTGACAGCAGGTCATTTCCAAGTTTAGGACTCCAAAAGCCTTGTGCATTTTTGGCCTTTATTTCAGGCCTGTCATCAGCAGGAGCACATTTTGAACTCTCCTGCTGGAAGATGAGATGCTTGTGGATCAGAATGGAGTTGCCCTAGTCACCCCAGCCAAAGCAAGCCTAGATCCATAAACCAATCTCTCAGCATGTGAGTGTCTCCAGCCAACTCCATATTCATAAAGCAATAAATTGTTATTGTTGAATACCACTATGTTTTTGAGGTTGTTTGTTACAATGCATGATTGCCAACCAGATAACTAATACTACAGGGTTTTACCCTCCTCCTGAAAGCTGCAAGCCTCTTCAGAAATTAACCTCTTGTCTTCTGCCTGCACTAGGAAGAAACCACCCGGTTATATGGGGTAAAAGGAGAACTGGGTTAACTCACTGCATCTTCTAGTAACCTTCAACCAATCTTCTTTTCTGTACTCCCCACTCTCAGAGGTCTCTGATCTGACAATTTCTGAGCTTTTCCAGGGCTCTGTGCTGTAACTGGAGTTGTTTCTTTTTGTACCTCCCTCTGTAGGCACCAGGTTTTGGCCTTGTCCTGCTGGCTGTTATCTGCCCATTCACTTTCCAGTGTCTGAGGTTTGGTTTTCAGTCTTATTGTCTTGCCGTTCTTGGTTTACTTTGTCCTTGGGGCTTGGGGTCTTTAATTCTTTTCCTCTGATATACATGGATTTTAAGAGCAAATGGGGGAAAATGTGGGTTTCAATATTTTATGTTTAGCCAAAAATACCTCCAGTGATTTATTTTTTCTCCAGGAGTCTAAGAAGTTTTGCTTTTTTTCTTTTCTTTCTTGTGAATGTTTATCTGATAGGTGTGATCCACTTCATGGTGTTAAATGATGTGATTAAAAACCTTTTTCTGAATAAATTAATCATATAATGATAATTGAGTCATCCACCAATCATTTCTCTTTTCTATATTGAATCTTCTCTGTTCATTCAATGGCTATTTTTTAAAAAATATTTTATTTATTTATTTATCTTTAGAGGGGAAGGGAGGGAGAGAGGAAGAGAAACATCAATTGCTTCTCGTGCACCCCCTGCTGGGAACTTGCCCCTGCGGGGAAACTTGCCTGCAACCCAGGCATGTGCCCTGACTGGGAATCGAACCACGATCGTCTGGTTCACAGGCTCGCGCTCAATCCACTGAGCTACACCAGCCAGGGCATTCAATGGCTATTTTTCAAGGAAGTACTATGGGCCAAACATTGTGCCAGCCCTGCTAAAACAGTGGGAAAAAATAGATGTTAATTCCTCTCCTCAAGGAAGCTGTATTATAAAGATATACCCTAAGCACTTCTTCCCTAGGCACTTCTTTCTGCATTGTCCTGTATTACTGAGGCCACCCGACAGTTACCTCATTGTTCACTGTGGTCTATAATGTGGTGAGTGTAGTCACGTAGTTGTCAGCTTACATATTAGTTAAACTTAACTTCTTTAAGCCTTAGGATCTTTAGGGCAGTACAAAGTGCTAAAAAAAATCAGAACATCTTGTCAACATTTAAAATCAAGATCACTCCTCTCTCTCTAACATGTACATGCACACACATGAGCTTGGGCACACACACACATTCTGATTTCCAGCTTCTTTTGAAAAATCAGAAGATGCTATAAGGTTGGGGCACCTTCCTGCACAGTCGCACCAAGCAAAACTCAGCAGGGGCTGACCTCTTTAGGTGGGGCATGATCTTTCCCATTTGCCAAGGTCACCACCACTCTCCATGGTGGTCGACCTGGCCCTTTTACACATTTACATTATTTGTTTGACTTCTGTGGGCATTTGAGTTTTCTACCTGCCCTAGAGTTTAGTAAATCGAAATGTCATTTTAAAAATAATCTTGAGGAATATTTAGTTACTCAGTTACTTTCAAAGACACGTGACACATTGTTATGTTTCTTGGATCACGTTTCCCCCCCTGTTATTATCATATATCTCTAAATATGAACATATTTGTTTGTCTATAATCTCAAAATTTATTTAATGTATGTATATTTTTAATCTTAACCCAGGGATTTTAAAAATTAAGTTTAGAGAGAGAGGAAGAAGGAGAGAGAGAAACATTGATGTGAGAGAGAAACATTAATCAGTTTCCTTGTGTGTGACCCAGCCAGGGATTGAACCCACAATCTAGGTATGTGCCATGATCAAGAGTCAGACCCGCAGCATGTTGGTGTATGGGACAATGTTCCAACCAACTTAGCCTCTTAGCCGGGGCAAATGTATTTAATATTTTTAAATGTATTTTCACATTTCCTTGTTTTGCTAGCATTTGTTAATGACTGGGTTGCAGATCCTGAACAGGTTTTTTGCCTTTTTAGGTATTATATCCTGTGAAATTCCTCATCTACAAGATTTCCAGCTCTTGAGCCAGATCACTGTACCCAGTGGCTAAGCTCTACAACCTCTCCTGTCTCTACACAGTTCTGAACTCAGGACTCCCCTTATCCAACCCCATGATCTCCCTTCAGAACCAGACTTCATATTTGCTGTTCATGGTATTTGGGCTGTAGGTATCCCTTATAGATCCTAGGCTTCCTCGTTCTTCCAGTGTTTGGTACCTCCCATTAATTTTGGTTGTTCAACTGAACTGTTTACCCTGCCCCTGGGTCTCTGTAGACCTGTGGCTGGTCTATCCCTGCTGAGGCCCACGTCTCCCTAAATCATAAAAGGGGATTCAGACATCCTATAACCATAGGGTCCTACGATAGTTACCATATTGAGCAGAACAACTTTAAGATGTTAGATTGGACTTCTGGTCAAGATGGAAACATAAGTAAACATGCTTTGCCTCCTTGCACAACCACAGAAAGAATTACAACTAGACTTCAAGGCAAATAGCACTCAGAACCATCAGAAAATCAAACTGTATAGGAGCCCAACAACCAAAGATTTAAAGAAGCCACATTCATTCTGATGAGAAGGAAGGGCAGAGGCATGGAGAGGCGTGGAGATGTGGTGTGGCATGGGGAGGTGGTGGTGGCAGAATGAGAAGTCCTACATTCGCACATGGTGGATAAAAAGCAAGAGGGATACATTGGGAGCTAGTGATCCTGGCCCCCAGCCAGGCTGCACAGCCCAGAGTTCCAGCACAAGGAAGATAAATCCCCATAACTTCCCCTGTAAAAACCAGTGGGGTTTGGGGTGGTCGAAGAAACTGCTGGATGGAAGAAACTTCAGGAAACTCTGCTTAAAGGGCCTGCTTCGACTTAGAACATACGCAGAACCAACATCTCTGGAATTCAGCACAAGGACAACTGCTGGAAGGATACCAGTTGCATACCAGGAGTAAGGGAAGTGACGGGGAAACAGGACAAATGCTGGGCAAACCTCCAGATCTCACACAGTGGCATTATCCTCTCTCTGAGCCCTCTCCACACACAGAATCACAAAGCAGTGAAGTGGATTGCCCCACTCTGATGACTACCTAAGGCTTCACCCCACACAATTTATAGGTGCCTTTTCTACAACAGGCCATCATACTTAGATAAGGAGTCAAAGCAGCTCTACCTAACACAGAGACAAGCACAAGGAGGCCTTCAAATTGAGGAGACAAAAACTATGGCCTAAATGAAAGAACAGAACAAAACCCCAGGAAAAGAACAAAATGAAATGGAGATAACCAGCCTATCAGATACATAGTTCAAAACACTAGTGATTAAGATGCTCAAAGAAATCATTGAGTACAGTAACAACATAACAAAGACCCAGAAAGAAATTGAGGTTACACTAAGTGAAATAAAAGCAAATCTACAGGGAACCATCAGTGGAGGCGATGAAGCTGGGATTCAAATCAATGATTTAGAAGAAAAGGAAAAAATAAGCATTCAACTAGAACAGCCAGAAGAAAAAACAATAAAAAAAAACCAAGGGTAGTATAAGGACCCTCTGCGATATCTCCAAACATACCAACATCCAAATCATAGTGATGCCAGACGGAGAAGAAAAAGAGCAAGAAATTGGAAATCTACTTGAAAAAATAATGAAACAAAACTTCCTTAACTTGGCAAAGGAAATAGACATACCAGTCCAGGAAGCACAGAGAGTCCCAAACAAGTTGGACCCAAAGAGGACTGCACCAAGACACATCTTAATTAAAAAGCCAAAGGTTAAAGATAAAGAGAGAATTTTAAAAGCAACAAGAGGAATGGAGACAGTTACCTACAAAGGAATTCCCATAAAACTGTCAGCTGATTTCTCAAAAGAAACTTGTCAGGCTAAAAGGAACTGGCAAAAAGTATTCAAAGTGATGCAACGCAAGGATCTACACCTAGATTACTCTATCCAGCAAAGCTGTCATTTAGAATGGAAGAGCAGATAAAGTGCTTCCCAAACAAGGTAGCTAAAGGAGTTCATTGTCCTCAAGCCTTTATTACATGAAATATTAAAGGGACTTAATTAATAAAAAGATCAAAATTATAAACATTAAATGGCAATAAATTCATAACTGTCAACAACTGAATCTATAAAAACAAACTAAACAAACAACCAGGACAGGAACAAAATCATAGATATGGAGATCATTTGGAGTGTTATCAGCTGGGAGAGAGATGGGGAAGAATCAGGGGGAAAGGTGCAGGAATTAAGAAGCGTAATTGGTAGGTACAAAATGGAAAAGCCAAAGAACTTATATATATGACCAATGGCCATGAACTAAGAGGGGTGGATTGCTGGCGGAAATGGGGGTACCAGGCAGAGGGGGTCACAGGGAGAATAATTGGGACAACTGTAATAGCATAATCAATAAAAATATTTTTATAAAAGATGTTAGATTGATTTGAACCCTTGAAATGAACTTTATAATTGGTTTCCATCTTGGAAATCCAGGGGCAAAATTGATTTTTCTTAACTTCATTGAAAAAAACCTTTGTTCTTCAGATATGATACAGACCCTTATATGTTGCCTGATTCCCTCTAGGACATAACTTAATGAAAGCAAGTATGATCCTAGGGCACTGAAGTAGGACAACCACATTAGAAAAAGGAGATTGACCACTGGTCTCATTCTTCCCCATTGTCTGCCCCCTTCTGAGCATAGTGTTCTCACCTGTGTACCAGCAGACGAGGGAGATGTTGGTAAAGCAGGAGGAGTCCAGAGGAGACCCTTTAGGATGGTCGTGGAACCGAAAGCTGTATTACGTAAGGAAAGGTTGGGGCATCTGGGAAGAGTAAGCTCAGAGAATAGAAGATTCAGGGGTGGTTTGAGAGAGGGAGGACGAGGAACATCGTCATCACCAGAACTATCAAATTGTCCTGCGACAGAGACAGCAGATGTCTCCAAAGACTGAAGTTGGTGTAAGGGGTTAGGAACTTCAGGGAGATATATTTGGGCTGTTTTTTGTTTTGTTTTGTTTTGTTTTGTTTTGTGTTTGTTTGTGTGTTTGCTTTTTTGTTTTAGGACCATAGTTCAGAGCTGAAATTATCTGCCTAGGGAGGATATACTGGACCTCTAGGCAACCAAGCATAAAGTGGATGACCACTTGGTGGGGATGTTGTAGAAGAGATTTCATTGATGGACTGATTGGACCAGAGGATCTTAAGCTTCCTTTAACTCTGAGATCCTAAAGTTTTTAACGTTGTCAAGACAGGACATTCCTGCACATTTTAAAACTTAAAATCAGTCTTGTGCTTGTTTTTAGATAACCGAGGAGTTGATTTATTTCTGCCTATTGTAAAGGTAATAATGAAATACTAAAGGATGGATATTTACTCATATAGCAAATTAGACATGTTTTTTGGTAAACAAGTACCACTACGCATTGCTGAAATAAATGTACTGCTTTTTCCATAAATTAATAGCTTAGGTCAATTAAGATAAGAACATAAAAATGTCAGCTTTGGCTTGAATTTCTGGGTTAAAAATAATATCTATTCTTTTTCCTTTCAAATTAGAAAAGATATAAATATCCTTTTCATACTATCACTGAGTGTTGAGATATGTTAAATCTGGAACATTCAGTTAGAAAAACATATAATTGAATAATTCAGTGTCATTTCTTCCACATGGGATGAACCTCAACTTTATTCATTTTTCTCAGCAGCTTTGCCCATTTTTCTCAATTAGAGTTCTTCCTTTTTTTCAGCATCCCTGGACCACTTCTTGTGTTTTGACTAGACAGCGGTCATTTGTGAACAAGTTTTTCCCCTCGGTGGATGGCAGACAGTCATCTGTCCTTTTTTGTAATTCCCACAGTTACCTATTGCCCTCTCCTCCATGCAGTGATTCTCACTAACTGTGGTTTTAAATGATTTCTCTCATAAGTTCATTCTGTTTATTCACAAGTTTGGTCCATCAATTCATATGCAAGCCCTCATTAAATACCCCCCTGAGATGGTGATGAGCTTGCTTTGGAAGTGAAAGGATGACAAACATTATGGCTCTGAACATATAGACCCATGGCAGAAAAAAATGCGTCTGACTTTTTTTTTAAACACGGATTTTAAGTGGGGAGAGCCTTTTCCTGTGGTCTGGAGCCACCGTTTCTGTGCTTACCCAGAGATGTAAAACAGCATAGGACATTTGGATCTAGTCCCACTCTACCACTAATTAGCAATGAGGTGTCAGCCAAGCAGTGAGTTTTTCTGGTCTAAGCTTCCTCATCTATGAAAAGGGGGAGCTGAAATCTGCCAGATTTCTAGCCCCTACAGGTTAGACACACTCCTAGCCCCTACAGGCTGAAAACCCTCCTCACCGGCTAGTGGACAGACTCTCTCTATCTCTCAAATTGTCCCTTTGTCTCCACGCCTTACAACGTGTGTGACTTCCGGCAAGCTACTGGTTCAATGAGTAGATGCATGTGAAGCTGGACAGTGCCTGATGCAGAATAAGCTCAAACTTAATGTTCACTCTTGTTTTGCTACTTTGTTGAAAATTAGTTTGTCCATCTCCAATTGTTCAAGTTACAGACTAATTCCTGGCGTGGTGCCTGGCACAGGGAGTACACCAGATGCAGGCTTTAAATCTATTTTTATCACCCTGCTTTCAAGCAGCATTATATAAAGTTGTATCGCTATCTGTTCTTAGAATATCCGGATCACCCACTCTCTGGTCCACAATTTGCGATTTTACCTCCTACTCTGTGATGCTTTGTGTGTGTGTGTTTTAATTTTTTTTAAGTTTTAATTTTTTTAATACAACTGCCTTTGGATTCTGGCTCATTGTCCCGTGTTCTGGGAGCATGTGGAGACTTTGCCCTCGGCCTTTCCATGTTCCTAGCCCTCATCAGTAGCATGGGTGGGGACAACTGGCACACAGAGATGGTGTCTTTGGGATGTCCGAGCCTGACAATCTAATGGAAGGCACAGCGTGAGAATGGCCTGATCTTCCAGAACCTTCCTTTTGGCACGAGGCATGCTGTTACACTGACATGACTGGAGGTCAGTCATTTCAGTTCAATATATTAGAAGTTTAATTGAGCCTATTGAGCATTTTGATCTATGGTAAGCTCTGTTCTAGTTTCGTGTGTGTGAGGAAACATACCCCATTGAAGGTGGCAGAAAGAAAGTTATGACGGAATCATCGGCGGGGACTTTGCTCTTAAAAGTTTGCACCCTCACTTAACATGGTGTTCTAGGTGTTGTGAGAACAATATGCTTTAGAAAATGATTGTTGATGCAAAGAAACTCATTGCACACAAAATCCTTTTATATATGTGACACCCTTTAATCCTTTATCACTACTATTTGATCTTTTAAATTTAAGGGTCAGTTGAGTGTCAGAGAAGTTAAATAACATGCTGGCCAGTTGCCAAGCCAGAATGTGAACTTGGGTCTTCTGCTTCTAGGGTACATGCTCCAAGTGTTGAGGAGACTACTATGACATTTGTGCCAAAGACACCTTGGGTAAAATGCAGAGGTTCCTTGTACATGTTGTTGGTTTTACTGCTGGTCTGTAGCACATCTCTGATTCTCCAAAGTGGTCCACAATTTTCCAGCTTTGAGTTTTGACAGTCATGATTTAAAGCTTCAAGCATATGATTATGAGATGGTGGTTCTCAGCATTCACCACAACGTCCCTGCCAACCGCACAGCAGCCAACTCTCAAGGCTTCCTCTAGGAGAGCAGACGAGTTCTCCTCCTCACGCGCAGTGCAGTTCCACGGGAAAACATGAGCAGTGACAAGTGACACTGAATGGACACTGGAATCGGAGGTAAATGTGAACCTTAGTTCCTCCATAACAGGAAGCCAGCATCTGAGTATTTGCCATGAGTAAGTTTGAAAGGCATCGTGTGAATAATTTGGAGCATTATCTATCAGCATTAAGGAGAATTGCCGTAATTACCCAGCATATAGTGGGACATGTTATTTCTTGGAGTCAAGTCTATTTCCACTGATACTTATTTATATTTATGTCCTTCGGCAGACGTGAACAAATGCATTTTTGAAAAGTACTTCCAAGTCTGTGAACAAACACAGCAGAATATACTTAAAAAATCTACCACAGAAAGTATAATAATAGCTTCCATGTCTGAAGACAACAGATAAGCATAAAATACAAGGGAATTATTTTATCCTGGACAAGAGAATTGCTGTTACAGCAATTTTTGACCCTGTCACAGTCTGGATAACCCAAAGGTTGAAAAATTCCACCCGCACAGACCCCAGCCCACAGAGGAGATAGCTGATCTGGGGGTTAGCAGTGTTGGCAAGGTGGCACATTATGGGATTTAGCTATAGAGTGTTTGCTCCCCAAGGAGAGAGCTGCAGGAATTTCAAGAACTTGCATCAATTCCCTCGTGCAGAAGCAGTATGTCTAAGTATATTTCAAGTAAATCCTCAACTCAACACATAAAGCTGCAGTTACCCGAAGCCTTTAAAAGGAAATTAGAGCACGGGAATGAGGCCAGGCTGACCCTCCCAGAGACAAATCCACTGTTTATCTCTTCAATTGCTCTGTCAGTCCATTTTAGTCACATGTGAGACAAGTTATCACTTTCATTGAGACCACATTCCCCTCCCCTCCCACCCACCCTCCACTATGCTACCACACCCCACTTTCAGGCTCTCGATTTTTCTTTTAGGCCTCTAACAGCATACAGCAAGTGGTGTTGTTTCTCTAGTAAGGTGATTCAGATCACAACTCTTTCTGTGACACATTGGAAAACATTGTCATTTCTTTTCTTTTTTAAGTGAAAGTCCTCAATAATGGTCTTAGGCAGGTAGATTTGATCTGGTGTGTATAAAACCTCAGTCTTTGACGAAAGAGAACAAATGCTGGCAAGAATGCGGAGAAAAGGGAACCCTTGTGGACTGTTGGTGGGATTGTCAACCAACACAGCCACTGTGGAAACAGTCGGGAGGGTCCTCAACAAACTAAACATAGAACTGCGGCATGATTTGGCAATTCCATTTCTGGGAATATATCTGAAGGAAGTGAAAACATTAAGTTGGAGAGGTATGTATCTGCGTCCCCATGTTTATGACAGCATTATTCCCACAGCCAAGACATGGAGCCAACCTACATGTCCATCTTTGGGCACATACATTAAAAAATTGTTATATATATATATATATATATATATATATATATATATAACAAATTGTGAGTTATATGCATAAATATCATTCAGCAGTAAATAGGAAGAAGTCTTTTCATATGACAACATGGATGGACCATGGGGGCATTACACTAAGTGAAGTAAGCAAGAGGAAGACAAACAGAGCTGACACTTGAACAATGGATTGGAACTGCTCACGTCCACTTATATGCAGATTGTTCTTGATACATACATGGAGTCCTGTAAATGTAGCTTCTCTTTCTTATCATATTCTTAGTAACTTTTTTCTCTAGCTTACTTTCCAGAATAGAGTATATAATACACATGACATACAAAATATGCGTTAATCAACACTTGATGTTATCAGTAAAGCTTCCAGTCAACAGTAGGCTAATCGGTAGTTAAGTTTTTGGGGAGTCGAAAGTTATATGTAGACTTTGTGCACTGTTAGTGTTTCTAAGCCTATGCTGTTCAAGGGTCAACTACATTGTATTATGTCAGTTAAATATATAATCTAAAAACCAAAAACAAAACTCATAGCAAAAGAGATCATATTTGTGATTACCAAAGGCTGGGGTTGATGGAGAAGAGGAACTGGATGAAGATGCTTGAAAGGTACAAACTTCCAGTTATAAGACAGAATGGACTGTCCAATATGAAGATTACAGTTAACAGTGATGTATGGTATACATGAGGTCTGTCCGGAAAAAGTCAAGCCATTCTTAATATAACGGAAACTGTGTGCATGACATTGATGTAACCTGGCAGCCAAGGAAAATGGACAGGAATGCACATGCCTGAGCAATCACAACTTCACTGTACTAGTCAGTAGGGTCAATAGATATTGTTGAGTGAGCATGTGTACTGTGTGGCCATTGCATTCAAAATGACTGAACAAGCAGAGCAACAAATCTGCATCAAACTTTGTGTTAAGCTTGAACATGCTTTTGTAGAAACTATTCAGATGATTCAGAAGGCCGCATCTATGGGTAATTGGTGATTGGCAGCTTCATTATGACAATGTGCCCACTCATGCATAACATCTTGTGTACAGTTTTTGGTGAAACATCAAATCACCCAGGTGATTCAGCCCCCCTACAGCCCAGATTTGGCACACTGCAACGTCTGGCTTTTCCCAAAACTGAAATCATCTTTGAAAGGGAAGAGATTTCAGACCATCTATAAGATTCAGGAAAATATGACAGGATAGCTGATGGCAGTTGGGAGAACTGTGTGAGGTCCCAAGGTGTTGACTAAGGTGTCAATGTCCTGTGTGCAGTGTGTCTTTTATCTTCTTCAATAGATTTCTCTATTTTTAATATTACACGGCTAGATACCTTTTAGATAGACCTCATTTGAATCCTAAGAGTTCTCATTACAAGGGAAAAATATTTTTTTTCTTTTCTTTTGTATCTACATGAAATGACAAATGTTAACTAAACTTATGGTAATAATTTCACAATATCTGTAAAGTCAACTCATTATGTTGTACACCTTAAACTTATGCTTGTCCAGGAAGTATCCAGCCATGCACTATGAAAAAGAGAGACATTTGTTGAAGGAGATACAAGATACAAGAAACATTGTACACAGGACAATGACACCTTAGTCCCTTTCAAAGTAGTTACCTTGGGACCTCCCACAGTTCTCCCAGCATCTCTTCCACTGCTCACAATGCTCTGCAAGATCCTTTGTTGGTGTCACCATCACCTTCCCTGTCATATTTCCCTGAATCTCACTGATGGTCTGAAATCTCTTTGGTTTCAAAGGTGATTTTAGTTTGGGAAAAGCCAGAAGTTGCAGGGCACCAAATCTGGGCTGTAGGGGGCTGAGTCACCTGGGTGATTGGATGTTTCACCAAAAATCCCTGTACTAGACACGATGTGTGAGTGGGCACATTGCTGCGATGAAGCTGCCATCACTGGTTGCTCATAGCTGCAGCTGTTTTCCTCATATTGCATCTCTCAACTGATGGAGAACACTGAGGTGGTACTCCTTATCAACTCTTTGACTTAGAGGGCCCTACTTGTGATAGACAACACCTTCCTAATCAAGAAACCGTTAACGTGGTCTTGATCTTGCTGTGACTTTGCTGTGCTTTCTTCAGGTGTGGAGAACCAGGTGACTTCTCTTGGGATGACTGGGCCTTGGTTTCTGGATCATAGACATAGACCCACCATTCACCTGTAGTTATGACCTTCTTGAGGGAACCTGGGTCATTGGTTGCAGTTTGAATCAAGTCATTAGCTTTGGCAGCACGATGTTCCTTCTGCTCTGGTAGCAGAAGCTGCTACCATGACACATTTCATGCTGAGATCCTGCATTGAAATCTTAGACACAGTAGTTTTTGGAATCCCCAGATCAGCTTCTAGTTCTCACACTGTCACTCGCCAATCTGTTGATTGCAGCTATACATTCAACATTCTCAGGTGTTCTGCTTGTTGCAGGCCTTCCAGAATGTGGATCACTTTTAACAGATTCTAGACCATCTTTAAAGTGTTTGTGCCACACTTTTATTTGTGCTGCACTAATTACATCATCCCCCAAAGCCTTCTGAATAATCCAGAAAGTTTCCACAGAGGAATGTTCAAACTTAACGCAAAATGTGATGCAGGTTTGTCTCTCTTCTCACTCAGTCATATTGAATGCATGGCCACACTGTACACATGCTCACTCAACGTAGTCTACTGCCCCCATTGACTATATAGTGAAGTTGTCATTGGTCACTCATATGCATTCCAGTCTGCTCTCCTTGGCTGCCAGGTTACATCTATGTCACGAAAATCATTCTCAATCGCTGGGCTTTTTCCAGATAGACTGAGGCATATATAATAAACTCAATAAATCTGGAAAAAAACCCTCAATCATTGAATCAATACAACACATTTAGTGGCACAGTAACCAGATTACTTAGATGAGGGTACATGCTAATTAGGGTAATTTAGTGGCATAGTGACAAGAGTTATTTATTTGTATCACTGGTTGTTTTTTCACGTGTAATCTAGGATAGAGTGGCAATACATAATCCCTCCTTCAATGGAGATGGCGAAATTTATTTGAAACAATGGGATAGCGACACAGATAATTTGATGAATTCATAAAGCTAATGATTTATTTGATAACTAAAATTTTTAGTGTTTATTAGTCCCAGTCATGTGTCAAAAGTAAATTTCATTGCCTATACAGTTGAATGATGATAGGATTATAATCTGTGTGGGGTGTGTGAGGAAAACAGGAACTTTGAGGACAAACATAAGACACGGGTGGCATAGGTTTTAGGACATGTCACCTTGTGGACTCACTTCCGGATTGACTGGTTGTGTTTGCTCCTGGTCACCTGCCATTGAACAAGTGCATTTTGAACTTTTTCCCACATAGGTCAAAATTGCCTCACTTTACTCAAATTATGCTTTGGTGTTTCTCCCATTGACCTTGTCTGTTGTTTGATGTTGGTTAAGTAAGGAGTCACTGCATGGATATCCTGACATTTCATATTCTGGCCAGGTCTTGTATCTATGATGTTCTCTTACTATCTAACAGGGGCTAATGGGAAATATATATTATGAGTTTCAAACAAAAGTACTTTTATTTTTGTAGGGTAATGACCAATAACTCATTCATTGTATTTGACTGAAACTGATCGCAGTAGTAGGTTATGGTCTTTTCATGGAGTACTGACACCATGACTGTTTTTAATGACTTCCAACACTGGAAGAAAAACGAAGAACTCAGAACTCAGGATGGGTGTGGTAGGAGAATTATAGTATAAAATCCATATGTGTTAGAGTTGGTTGGACTATAGAAGGTTGGAAGAGCTCAGGTATGTTTTGGGTTAGTCCAGTCCCTCAAACTATTTCTTTCAAATGTTTTCTTTCAACCAAATCTGAAACACATTGTGCCAAAACCTTTTTTCCCTTAATTTTTAAAGCCATGTGTATTTGAAGGGACATTTAATCCATATGTTTTGGCTCATTTACACTTAACTCATCAAGATATTGTTTTTAAGAGCTATTTGAGCTCCACAAAACCCATGTCATAAGTCTTTCCTTCCGCAGTACTAGGAAGTTGTGTTTTGTTGGAAACAGAAATTGAACCCACAAAATAATTAAGTTTGGATGAAAATTGAGAATGTACAGATTTTTAAGAGCCATCAAACTTCACTTAGAAGAGTCTATTATGCTCTTTATGTTTTCTAGTTACCTCTTAAGTACCAATGTGCTTTCGCCAAGATGCTAAATCCGATCATCTATCTATCCCGTCTTTATTTCACAGTTAAATGTCCGAACGCTTATTGCCCCAAATATCTATTTTTAATGTAAAGGATAAAGATACATTCCAAAAAATGAGGATGTACCACAGAGTGACCTCTAAACCCCTTTTGAGGATGATGCAGAGCTCTATAAAATTGCAGCTTCGGTGCCTTTTCTCTCTCCACCAGCATCTGTAGAGTTTGGCCTGCTCTTTCCCTAGGAGTTTCTTCTGCTGCACAAAATCTCAGAGTCCTCTGCGCTTCCAGAATTTTCAGAATTTCCCTGCTAGGTAGAGGGATGACGCTAAGCCACTTCATAAGTTATAGTAGGGTTGACTATTTGTTTTGTATTTCCCAGGAAGTTTGGGTTCTGAAGACATCCTAAGAGAAAAGTCAAGAAAGTCAGTTTGTGCCTTACTTCAGGGGTGTCGAATTCATTTTTGCCAGGGACCACATCAGCCTCACAGTTGCCTTTAAAGGGCCAAAGTAATTTCAGGACTGTGTAAATGTAACTACTCCTTAACTAGGGGCAAGGAGCTCAGTACTGCTGCCAGGTAGAAACAAGGTACTGGGCTGGATAAAACAAGATAGAAGGTGGGACTCGACCTGCAGGACTTGTGTTTGCCACCTGTGCCTTACAGAGAATATATATTAGGCAATGTCTCTGAAAAATTGAGAGGATGATACAGGTGTTCAGATCAGTAATGACCTGAAGTTATAGTCTCATCAGCTCAGGGAAGAGTCAAGCATGTTTGACATGTTTTGTCCATTGAGCCTTCAATGTCCAGTGGAAAACAATGACCCTTTCTCAACAACAAAAAACATCCTAAAGTTGAGTGGACGTATGAGTAAAAATCTATTTCAGTTAGGGAAGATGGGAGGAAAATTAATGAGATTTTCTTACTTCATAGTAAAATATAAAAAATCTGTTTTTTTATTATCTGAATATTAGTTGATATAAATAAAAATCTACAAGATCTTAGCAGTTGGAACACCAGAGGGTAACTTATATTTCTTCAAAGACTGGTTGTTACTATAGGAAATCAAGTTTGGTGTGCAATATTAATGGAGTATAATGAGCTTGAAAGAAGAGTTTTGTGTAACCTTTTATGTCTTTCCTGTGAAAATGAATCTGTGTACTTCTTCCCATAATCGCATCTAAGGAATATTTATCACTCGAAGCACACATTAGGACTGTCCTTGACAATTAGTGTTGTAATGCCTGTAAATAAGTGAGTCATCAATCTACACAGAACTCTTAAAGAGTTGACTATTATTTTTAAGGCAAATGTTTGATTTAGGAACAGATGTTCATCATTCCAAACACTTCAAGACCTATGTCAAGTGCACAAAGGAACCTGGTTACTAGATGTTTAATATCTCTGAGAGATAAAGAAAAATTCAATGGTATAATGACCTTTTCTTTAAAAAACATTAAAAATTTTGTTGTCATAATCTTGAGTAGTAACTTTCCATGTTTTTCCCTTAACCTATTTAATTGGCCTGGATTTACAGGCAGTTTCTTATTTTTATATTGTAATGCTAGTGAAGTTGTGGGAAAAATTATATATTTAGGCATATATATGTATACATATGTAAACCTTTTCAGTCCTTGGCCTTAATATTCTTAAGCTTTATTTATTAAATCTAAAAAATCATTGATTAATCAGTTTTCATAGATAGTAACTCAAAATGATAAAACACACTTAGCAGCAAGGTTAACTTTTATGAGCTCATATTTGATCTAATTTCTATATTTTCCTGATGCCATACTAGAACTAAGTAATAATTCAAACTTACAGAAATAGCATGAAGTTATTCAAATAAATGTAGAAATAGTTTAAGCTATTTCTTGTATATTATCAATTTTATTTATCACTTTTCAATGGTATAACTAATAAATATATCTAAGCTATAAAAACAAAAATATTCTCGATAAGGCTACAACCTACTTTGATTATCACCATCAATATCGATTCTTATTTTGAGAAGCAGCAATAATATTTAACTTGATCTTTATCTTTCTAGACCATTTTATTTTTATGTGAGATGTGCTTAGGGCCATAGACTGTTCACAGCACTTAAATAAATATGTGTGGTTTAAAATGTAAATGATATTTTAATGCATGTGTTATTCTGAAACTTCTATTTGGTCACCTTGATAAACCTTCTAATGAACTCTAATAACGTATAGGTTGATTTTCTTAGTTTTGGGGTAAGTGATCTTATCACATGCAAATATAGATCATTTTATCTCTTCCTTCCTGATTTTTGTATCTCATTTTTCTTGTCTTTGATAGACAAGGATAGTAAATAAGCACCAATAGACAATTATAGTATCTTGTATTATTTCTCACAAAGACACATCTACACACAGAGGTATATACTATATTTAGTGCACATTGCTTCTAATCTTTCATCCATTAAGTATGGTATTATTATCTATTTTGACTATTAACACTTGATGTGAGTTAAACTTTTTTTTCTATTTCTAGTTTGCCAAGATAAAAAAAATCAGATGGTAAATTTTATTTGATGACTTTACATTATAAGCATTTTGTCTTTGTCTCCTTATTCAGAGAATTGATGGATTTTTTTAGTATGAAATCATCCATCTATTTCTGAGATAATCCCAATTTGATCCTGATATTTAATTTAAACAAACTCTGACTTTTATTGGTTAATATTTTACTTAAAGTGTATGTGTCTTCATTGGCGAATGTGATTGGGCCTCAGTTTCTTGTCGTGCACTTAGTCTTGTTCTGGCATCAGGGCCATTCCTGCTTGGTGAAGTGGGTCAGATGATTTCCCATCTTTGTCTTTGCTCTGAAAAGCTTATATAACATGAGAATTATCTGTTTCTATGAGTTTAATTTTTTCAGAGGCTATTGATTTGTGTTTTTTAAACTTCCCTTTTGGTCCGTTTTGGTGACTCACATAGCTTTTCCAGAAAATTGTCCATTTCACCTAAGTGTTCATCTAAAAATACTAAATTTGCCACCTGAAAATGAAAGATGCATTATTTCTTTCCCACATCCCAGGCTAGAGGGTGAGAAATTGCTTTTCTTGCTGAGTTAATTTAAACGTTTGCACCAGCAAAACAACCTGCATGCCACTTGAATTTTTATGATGTTCCTGATGAAATTAGTTGTTATGCAAACAAGTGACCGCAGGAATTTTTTTTTCACCAAGTGGCAATGCATTTAAATACTGCCTCCCTTAATTCCACCTTAAAAACTAGAGAATTCCAAAATTCTTGTAATTTTTTAAAACTCTGTGAGTTTCTTCACCAAGAAAATTGAGAGTACTTACCTCGCTGTCTCATGGGGATGGCTATTTTAAAGCATATAATGACTCTGCTAGCCTCCCTCCAAAGTTTGTGTGCGTTCAGGTATGGAGATGGGTTTTTGCTAATATGTGTTCTTTGCTTTAGAGAAAATGTTTTAATGTAAGCTGTGTATTTGCATGAAAGAGCTTTCCTCTATGTATAAGTAATTGGACTTGAATCTGAGGCTTTGAACTGTTGTCTTATCCTAGTTAATTAGTAAGGTAAAGCATAATTGGACTACTTTGTCTAATGTGAGCTATCAAACATAATTAAAAGCAAAATAAAGAAACAGAAAGTAATTGTACCTAGTTAATTGTTGTTCTAATCAATTCAGTCAGGTAAGTTAAACAGGGAAAAATATTTGTGTTTTCACATACACATTAAACCAGTAAGGATGATTTTGCTGCCTTACTAGTGATTTATGAAAGCAGCAGGTCTGAAGATACTGTGCAGGCATAAATCTACAGGTTTTTCTGCTGGTGCAGAAGTTAAAATGTACTTGGCATGGAGAGAAATTTCTCTGCTGCTTGCCAAGCCTGGCAGGACATTGAAGGTGACATGAGAAGAAAAAGTCAGGAGATGAGGTCAAGAGGCTTATTTAGATGTTCTGTTAAGGTTGGGACACATAGTTCCTAACTTAAATCACTATTTGGAAAAGGAGGTTATGCATGGCGTGTATTCAGTATCAGTTCAACAGCCTCTCTTGAGCCACAGTTGCCTAGCTCTGCCATTTATTTTTGACCTTCTTAACAAAGTTAATGTCTTTCATTTTAAGCACAAGTGAAATCCAGTCTAGTTAACTAACTTCTCCTCTCTCATAGTGTTGCCTTAGCCTTTACTATTCTAAAGCTATCTGTCTCAGTTTTTGTCTGCTGTGAGTATTATCTTCTGTTATACTCTTCAAGGAAGAGAGCTCCTGTCTTCTCCTCGCAGGACCATTTGTCTTACTGCCCTAAGATTTCAGATAGAAGACATAAGATTGAGTGACCAGGAGTTTGGGCCTTTTTATACTTCCTTGCATTATTCTCAAGAAAAGTAAACTGTTACCTAGCAATAGATCTGCATTTTATTTGGGTAGATGTCCCTGACTTCTTTGTGAGGAGATTACTCTTATCGTCTGGAATAGATTAGACAGGTGATAGTGAGATGAAATAGTATATTGGAAGAAGGAGAAAAGGGATGATTGTTGAGAAAGTCATGCTTGCATTGCTTTATGGAGTAAGGACGAGATTTTTTCAATCCAACCATGCCATTGTCCTTGAAAGATGTCCCTGTGAGAAGAAATACAAACAGTGGATGTATTGCAATTGCTCTGTTGGTATTTGGCTTTGATTATATTTGTATTAAATTATGATTTCTGAAGATCAATATCCTTTATTTTTAAATGAGTGGAGTTTTCTAAGTGAACATATTTGAATTTTACAAAACAAAGGCTGTAACTTCCAATTTGTAGGTAGAAATGGCATTAAAAATAATGGAAGGAAGATGGATTGTATAGTCAGAAACCCACATTGGAATTACAGCTCTGCTGTATTTTTTTAGCTAGGTAAATATGATGAAGGCATTCACAATCTCTGTATTATTCTTACATTAGTAGGAATAATAATACTTGCCTCATAAGGCTATAAAGATAAAATGAAATGTTCTTTTTAAAGCACTACTGACATGCCTGACAAATAGAAGACTTTCAATATCTATTCATTCTTTTTTTAATAGCTATCTTAAATCAGATACTGTTATGTTCCAGGCTCTAGTTCTCACACATACATGACCTTGGTAGTTCCCATAAATGTTCTGAGCCCCAGGTCTCTTAAATGTAGAATGGGAAGAAGCATGTTCCCAAATGAAAGATCTGTGGTAGAGAAATTTTGTGGCTATCAAATGAGAAAATAATATGCAATAAACTTTGAAAATGATAGACTATTAATGAAATATAAGCCATTCTCTTTGAAAAATAGAAACTAATTCAGGCACTGATATTATATATATTGCATTTTAACACAAAACCACAACAAATAAACATTTAGGAGAGAGGAGTTCTTTGTATTTAAGATCTTATTTTACCACATTTATCATTGGTCATTTTTTTTTCCAATTTTTTTAATTTAATTATTTTTCAAGTACAGTTTTCTGTCTATTACTCCCATCCCATCCCATCCCCCATCCTCCCCCCTCCCTCCCATTTCCACCCTTCTCAGTTGTTGTCCATGTATCCTTTATATATGTTCCTCTAAATCCCTCCCTTATTTCCCCTGAAATTCCCTCCCCTCTACCCCTGGTCACTGTCAGCCTGTTCTCTATTTCAGTGTCTTTGGTTATATTTTGCTTGCTTGTTTGTTTTGTTGTTTAGCTTCCTGTTAGAGGTGAGATCATATGGTATTTGTCCTTCGACACCTGGCTTATTTCACTCAGCATAATGCTTTCCAGTTCCATCCATGTTGTTGCAAAAGGTAGGAGCTCCTTCTTTCTTTCTGCAGCATACAATTCCATTGTGTATATGTACCATAGTTTTTTGATCCATTCATTTACTGACGGACACCTAGGTTGCTTCCAACTCTTGGCTATTGTAAATTGTGCTGCTATGAACATTGGGGTGCATAGGTTCTTTGGGATTGGTGTTTTAGGGTTCTTAGGATACAATCCCAGCAGTGGAATTGCTGGGTCAAAAGGCAAGTCCTATCATTGGTCATTTTTTAAGTACATGTGAAGATAGTGTTCTAAAAAATGTTGTGGGTTTTTTTTATATTGACACTTGTCCTTTTATAAGTATAACCGTGGCCATTGAAAATCTTTTGGCTTCCTAAGAAACAACTGAGAGCACATTGGGTCTTCTCCTAGAAAATATATGCAAATAATGTAAAGAAGAAGATCAGAAGTTTTAATTTGAAAGAAAATAGTTGGAAAACTTTAGGTTAAAAGGAAACTGAAATTACTTATTAAGGCCAAATAAAAAACATTTTTAGAAAAAAAGTTTAAAGCTACTTCTCATCTTGAGACTGCCCCTTGACAGAATAAAGTTGAATGGCAAATTTTCTTTTTTTTTTGACAAGTGCAACAGATTTGGAAAATAAACAAGGATTGTCTTTGTTATTGTCATGTAGCTTCTTTCCAAACAGAACTGAGTTCCCAACAGGTCAGATCACTCACTGCAGCCCTAGAAGAGAAGGGTTTGACATCTATTTTTTTCAACATTAACTATGTCTAAAACCTTGAGAGATTTCAGTATGTTCCTTACAATTTTTTTTGAAATTGGAATAATTTCTCACATGACGTTATGTAATTAGGTGTCCCTTGGTTGCATACATAAGCTTTGTGCTAATTCGTGGAGAGTCTGTGATAATGCTGGAAATATTCTGAGTTCGTGTCTGGCCCCTAGGATGGGGCCACGTGGCCAATCATGATCTGAGTTGGAACAGACCTGCATTTCATGGCCATCTAGACCAGTGTGGGGAAGAACAATTTACAGCTAAAAGCAGCAAAGTGATTGAGGTAGAACAGAAAGTAATTAGTTTTTAATGATCTTTTGGAAGGCCGATGAATAGATTGATTTCTGTTTTGATCTTGCTTGAATTAATAGATCTTTTGAGTCTTCAAAGCCACTCCAGAGCGCATTGTTTCTCTATGTCACGGTCTCGCACTCCCGCAGTTTAAGCTTTGCTTGGACCATTGTTCCATTTTGTAAGGCTCAGTTTAGTGTTTTTGTGCTCTGCAGCTTTAAACATTGTTGTGCTGTTTTCCTTTTATTTCTATAGCTGTTTCCTCTCGGGAATTGAATGGGGTTATCACTTGCATGGGCTAACATCCAAATTGGAGATTCTTAGTTCATTTCTCCCTGAGACAAACTCCCTGTTCCTTGTCAAGAGCAATTTTGGCCCGTCTTGGTTACAACATGGACTTTTCTTTCCCTTCTTTTTTGGATTCTATGAATTATTTAGAACCGACTGACGAGGCTGCAAGGAAGCAGATTTTTGTGTCTGGAGTAGCTGTTATGACGAAAAAGCTTTTCTCGATAATTAATAGAAATTTGCTTTTCCCCAAAGCTTCCTGGTCAATGACAACATCCCAGGTTTACTGGGTCATTGTTATCAATTCCTCGTTTTACTGTTAGACGGACGTCTGCATTCCTACATGTTGCTTTCCTCTTGCCCATCCAATTCTCAGACACTTTTTCTTATAAGGAAGGTAGTAAAGCCTTAGAATTTTTTCCCCATACTTTTCATTTGTTTTTGGTTAATCAAGTTTGTTTGACCTTGGGTGATGGGCACACAGTGCAATATACAGCACTTGTGTCATAGGAATATATGCCTGAAACCTACATGATCCTGTTAACCAATGCCACTCCAATAAATTTAATGAAAAATTATTTCTCAAGAAAATATGGAAATGAAAATAATCAGCCAAATTCCCACCAACCAGAGACTTTCAACATTTTAAAACAGTTTTTCAGGTTTTTCTATATAAGTTTTATTCTTTGGCCTATGACTATTTTTTATGTGGTTATGCTTTAAAGTAGGAGTGTCAAAAACTCATTTTCACGGGGGGCCACATCAGCCTCCCGGTTGCCTTCAAATGGCTGAATGTAGGGCTCCTTGCCCCTAGTTAAGGAGTAGTTACATTTATACTGCACTAAAATTACATTCAGCCCTTTGAAGGCAACCATGAGGCTGTCATAGCCCCCAGTGAAAATGAGTTTGACACCCCAGCGTGAAAGTATTTGGTCAAAAATTTAAAGTAATCCTCTTCCATGTCAATGAATATGTAGATCTTATGGTAGTTTTTAAAGACAGCAAAAGTATTGTGTCTTTATGGTCCTGGGCTTTAGGGTGGCTATAGGAAGAAAACAGTCATGATTTGGAATAGAAAGAGAAGATTAAATAAATACCACCACTACTAAAGTTTTTTCAGAAAGGAAAAATGAGGAGAAACAGGCTTAAAAAGGTTGAAAGAGATTACCTTCTGGTGGGAATCAACAGATTTTACAACACTACCCAATACTCCACCCACTCTCAGTGTAAAGGAACATTTTGGAAATTGAGTTATGTCGTGATCTGGGATTCTGAGTACCTTTCATCTGTCACTCCCCTCCCCTCACTCCACAGGAGAGAGGAGGCAAGTGGAAAAAGGAAGAGAGTGCGGGGAAAAGATGCAAGGTAAGAGAGAGAAGCCACACTGGAAAAAAGGGAAGAGAGTAAGGACCACAGGCTGGGGAGAAACCCTGTGAAAAGAAAAGAGAGAGAGGGCTTCAGGGCACTGACAGCCGGCACCCCACTCAGCTCCAGGCGCCTGGTGGAGGAGAGGCAATCCATCCTTGTCATGGGCCTGGCTGCACAGCTTCTCGCCACCACGCTTTGTGTTCCCTGGAGAAGGGGCTACCCAGGAATGCAGGGGAAGGTGTGTGTGGGGGGGTGTCAATACAGGCTTTTACGGCCAGCACCCTCAGTCTCTTGGAGGTTAGATTACAGCCTTATCACTTCACTTCCTGCCTCTGTTTATTACTCCCTTTTGTTTGTTTATTCATTTATTTTTTAATTAAATTTATTGGGTGACATTGGCTAATGAAATGACATAGGTTTCAGGTGCATAATTCTATAACACACCATCTACATACTGCATCGTGCGCTCACCAGTCAAAGTTAAACCTCTGTCACCATGTATTTGACCCCCTTACTCTCGGCTTCCATTGTGTATTTTGTATAGTTTGGTATCTACAGCTCTAAATTGCCTCTCTTTAATAATCATGGTTCTTTTAAAATTTGTTTATAAAGATCATCTTCTAATTATGCTTTATATAATACTACTCTTTTCTTCTTTAGTACTTTACCTTCTAGAGGTCAAAATCTCTGATCTTTTATAAATTTAATCTCCAGTCTGATGAAAGTTCTTATTAATCTTTGTGGTTTTAGTCTTTCACTGGCAGATAACCACACGAAATTATTTTATTCCATACATTTTATTTCACGAAGCTGTATGAATATAGTCCATTCCCTGAACCCTAGAGAACCCAGCCTTCCCCAACAGGACAAATGATTGCTTTCACCTGTGCCCGTGACTAAGTGCCTGGGTACACACTGTGGAAAATGTTTGTTAAATGATATATATTAGTGCCTTTGCGATAATCTGGACTTTTACCATGTTTCCAAGATAAGGAATATAGTTCATGCCTATTGTTCTTAAGAATTCAGCCTCATCCATAATCCAGCATTTGGAGAATTTGTCACCTTTCCCAGCAGAAGTTGCCTAGCTCTAGTAAAGATACCGAGAGTCCTCATCATGAGATCTATTTTGTGTAACATGGGGGCTCACTTGCCCCAGAGGGAAAGAAGTAGCAGGGTCAGGCAGTGGATTCAAATTCTAGTTATCAGGGGGAAATGGAAACAACTGTTTTGTAATTGAACAACAATAAAAAAAAGTACGACTCAAAAAAACTCTAAAAAAAAGAGAGGGGGAAGGGTTTTTAGGAACATGTATAAAGGGCACATGGACAAAACCAAAGGGAGGTAGAATCAATGGTGGGAAGTGGGGATGGCTGGGGTGGGGGGAATAGTGGGGGGGAAATGGAGACAACTGTACTTGAACAACAATAAAAAAATGTGAAAAAAATTCCAGCTCTATCTTAGTGCAAACTTATCTTATGGCTCTCATTTGGTTTCCTCCTGTATTTAATGAGGGTGTGAGAGTAGTTACCCCACAGAGTTGTTATGCCTAAATGACATTTCTGTTTGCCCGGTCCATAGGTTCCCCATAAACGATAATTGCTGGCAATATGACAGTCGTTTGTGTTAACCATAATTATTAGTTATAACTTCAAGAAGCTCATGTTCTCTCTAGGAGTTAAAATGGTCCCATATTAGTCACTGAAAGGATATTTAAATGCTAAACTGTATGGTAATAACCATGTTCAACCGCAGGCCCTCAGGCGAAGGGAAGGTTTATGTGGGTCTGCATACGGGAAAGAAGGCCTTTCTCTGCAGACGTGATGCCTGAATTGAGCCTAGAAGAGTTGAGAGGATTTAAGATATGCCAAAGGGAGATTCAGGTTCAAGAAAGAGAAGGCCAGGGAGAAAAGTGTGAATTAGCACATGACAGAAAAGGATGGGGTTTCAGAACTATTTTTCTGGGTTGTTTGGCAGCATGCATTCTTTGTCTCTTTTTTCCGTTATGTTAGTGTCCTTTTATTAAATTAAATTTAAAAACATTAGCTCTTACCTGTGCCAAAATAATATATACGCTTATAATATTATGTCACTTTAAATTCTTTTAAAAAAGCTAGAGTAGTTTACTATTTAGCTGTTGCTCTGACAGTATACCATTCTGGAATTAATTCTAGAGAGCTATATTAGCAAGATTTTGATTTTAGGCAAGTTGGAAGAGTTTGTATTCCTAGGGACGGATGGCACTGACTTTCTAAGGACAGGTATTGCATTTCAGTGAGCAGTAAACATCCTCGAGTGTCCTGCATTCATTAAAGAATGCGTAGAACGAACTTCACTGCAGTAAGGCACAGTGGTGCCGGAATGTCCCCTTCCTACAGTCACCTCACGTCCTCAGAGCTCCACCACAGTCACAATGGTGAGGAAAATGAAGTGGAGCCACCGAAGGACTCAGGGGGGCTGCTGAGGACTCTGTGAATGAAGCAAGTTGAAACACCACCCAGAACTTCTCTTTGTAACTGTAAATGGAAGATGAGGGAGGTCTTTTTTTTTCATCATACAATCCAGAGATTGTATGATACAATTTAAGGAGAGGCTAAATTAAATTGTACATAGCATTTTATTCGTTTAATTCTTACCCACTAGAAATACTGTTTACTACTACTCCTGGTATTACCTCACTGGCCTGTGTACCAGTGTGGCCCATGGCCAGAACCAGACAGGCGGGCCCTAGGGTCCTGATCAACACCACTTCACTGGGCACAGGCAGCATGACCTCCTTCAATACCCAGCCTGTCAACCCAAGCATAAGAATGATTGAAAAATATCACAAATGCGTTTTTCCCTTTAGCCTCTTAATTAAATGTATGAGCAGTTCATGTAACCTATGTAATTAGGTACATTCTTCCCCAAAACACTCTATCTTCTGTGCAAGCTCCTGGACTGACAAACCTCACTGGCCCCTGTACCTGAACATCACTTAAAAGCAGGCTAGGAGAGGCAATATGGCCTAGCGTGTTGGAAACTAACCAGATGTGGACTGAAGTTGTCTTCATCACTCATTAGCTGTGTGATTTGGGCTAAGTCACTCAAGCCATCTAGGCTGGTTTTCTCTCTGGTAAAATAGGGACAATCATAGTATTTATTGTAATGTTTAAAAAAGATTTAAAAATTAAGTGTGTTAAAGTCACTTGGTTGAGTGATTCATCATAGTGAATCATCATTTACTGAAATTGATAACAGATCATTCTTGCTCCTTTCCTGACTAATGAATGTTCTGACAGCTTAGGGTTCTCATTTGGTCATCAGCAGCCTTCTAGGAAGGGAAGCTCTGCCCTCTCAGCCTGGCTCAGTGCTTGTGCCTTACAAAGATTAGTTTTCACTTTGCTTCCTTGAGTTGCAGCTCCGTTTCTCCCTTCGGGGACTTGGAGTGATCGGGCTATTACCAGAGCTGGCTCTGTTTTCTAAAGGGTTGGCCAGAGTAAAAACATTACCTCTGATTTTTCAAGCAGGACTTTAATTCATCAGAATCATTAGATGCCATTTCTACCTGTTGAACTTTGAAAGATTATTAGTATTCATTTTCCCTTAGGGCATGTGTGTGTATATATATATCAGGGTTATTTTTCTCTTACTTATTATTCAAATAGACTTTCATACATTGTTAATGTATGGAGCCTTCAGGTTGGTGCTCTGTCTTTTCAATTGCTAATTAAAACACCACAGAGCCCTTTGAGAAAGAACTAATTATTTTACATTTTAATTATGAGACTTCAGTGGTCATGTGTGTTACCTAAGATCCTTTAACAAGTAAGTTGAGGGGTTACAATAAGAACTAAACATACCTGATTCCTAGTTATTTGGTTTCACTACTTTTTTCCTCTTTCCTTCCTCCTTTCCTCCCTCTCTCCTTTCCTTTCTTTTCTTTCTGTCAAGGAACTTCATTATTTACTTTCTTCTCTATATTACATGAAAACGACTAATTTTCTTACTATAATTATTACCTAAGTCTTAGAGGTCAGGGGAGAACCAAGTAAAGACTGTTGCTTAGGTTAGATAGTTAGCATCAAGGAACCTGCTCATCACCTCTCGCCTAGTCATTATGTCTTTTTTTTAAATTACTTTATTGTTGTTCAATTACAGTTGTCTGCATTTTTGTCATTATGTCTTAATACCATATTCTTAATATCTTCTTTCACCAATATCTTGAAAAAAAGACCACTTTTATCTCCTATCTCCCACCATTTTCTCCCCTTTTAGTCACTCTTATAAACCTTTCTGTCTAAAACTTTTTCTTCCCTTTCTCTCTCTCTCTCTTTCTTTAATTTCTCCTTCCTTCCTTCCTTCCTTCCTTCCATCCTTCCTTCCTTCCTTCCTTCCTTCCTTCCTTCCTTCCTTCCTTCTTAGTTTCTTTCTTTCTCTTTCTTTCTTTCTTTCTTTCTTAATTTCTTTCATTTTTTCTTCTTTTTTCTGTTGCAGGCATCATGTATTCTGGTTTTTCCTTTCTTTAAGGATGAGGTAAATATGGTGGTGGGTTTTATGTCCCTACATAGAAAAGTTTAAAACTGCGAGTTGAATGAAACTTTATGACTCCTAAACTGTGAATTAAGCTGTGGCATACTGGTTCATTTTGGTTTGATGCAATTTTATCAAAGGACTGGAAAAAATCAATCATACTTATGAAATTTTAAAGCCATTTATAGAAAATGTGTCATGAAGAAAAAGACAATGAACACAGACATACTTGTCTCTAATAATGTGTTTAAAACAAAAACAAATGAGGCAGTGCCCTGGGAAGTGTGTGCCCTCTGCCCTGGGAGGAATCCAAGGATTATGGGCATTAAAGGAGAGATTACAGATTATGGTTGCTAAATACAGGGATTACTGAGGCACACAGGCTGCAGCCTGGAAGAAGACAATGGGGATTAAGAGATTACAATGAATAGAGAGTAGTATTAACTGTCTTTCCAAGGTTAAATATTCTACAAAAGAAATATTCATGTCTATTTCTCAGGCTCAGGTGTGGAGTGAGTGGTGCTGGAGCTGCTTGCTTTTAAACATTCTTTCCAGTGCAGGCCCCCAGATCTTTAGGTTCAGTATATTAGTCTATGGGGAAGGGTATCAGCTGTGCTTCTTTGGATGTTGTTTCAAACCTCAGTCTTCATTGGTTGTATTAATGCCTGCACTTCTGCACTCTGCACTCCCCTAGTTACTGCGGTTACAGTTCAAATAGTGAAGGCGGTGCAGGAACCAAACCGGAGCAGTGATGGGAGTGTCAGGTCTCTCGGCTGGTTTTCAGACGCCGGGAGTCCAGACCCAGCTCTGACCCGAAGAATGTGACTGAACTTCCCAGACCCCCAGACATTTCATGTGCAGAACGAGGGGGTGACGCTAGATGGTTTTCACAATTCCAAATGTTGCTAAAAATGTAGGTGTCTCTCAAAGATCTACACACATAGTACATGGAAGCACTGGGAATCTGTTCTAGCCAGTTGTTAAACGATATTACATTTTGGAAATGTCACTTGGAAGTTCATGAATATTTTGACTTTAAGAAGGCCATAACACTTACTATATTTTAGAGACCCGATGGGACAACTGATTTTGTTTTAAAAAGCCTAAGAACTTTTATTTAAGAATAATGCAGTTCATTTACATATAAAATTTAAAACGCTTAAACATTTCCGTAAAAGCGTGTTTTAGTCCAAACATTGCTAGCTTGTGGAATCTAATTGGCAAAACTACTGACACTTTAGTAGATTAAAATGATGTTGTCTGATCTAGTTTTTAGTCTGAGGTATTTCATTCAGTTCTAAAATTCCTACAAAGGCTAAGTCCATGTTTCGATAATGTGCTTACACTTGATGTAAGATTAAAACATACACCTTATGATATACAAATATAACTCTATAACTAAGAAGATACTGTTACTTTAAGCCTTTCTTTGAAAAATGCTACAAAACATTTTTAGCGGTTGTGCTTTCCTGTGTAGCTGGGTTAATCTCTTAGTTGCTAGGGGCAGATTGATTTGTTTATAAACTTGTTAAACTAAATCTGCACACAACCACATCACAGATAATAAAGTGGGAAAAGACCACTCAAATTGTCAGTCTGCATCCACTCACCACCTCACTCTTATTGATGTCTAATTGAACTTTTCAGCAATGTACTCTGCGTTGCATGTTTTGCACATTGTATTTTTAAATGATGTGCCGATGATGATTGTTAACCATGTGTGTGGGTGTGGCTGAAAAGACCGATGTGGGACCAGAATTCCTCTTCCAATGACATACGCCAGTCGGGCTACTGTCAGTGAGTCATTCTTGCTGTGGGGCCCCCATGTGCAGCCTGAATGAAGCTTTGGAGACGGCCTGGCCGGTGCCCAGCACGTTTGCTCCATATTGATGCGGTAAACACTCGGGAGGAGTGTGTGCCATGCTCAGGCTCCTGGCAATGAACACTTTCTCTTGGTATCTGCGTCTTTGTAAATGCGCCCTTTTCACTACCGCTTACCTAATGAGCTTTCAGCCTTCACAGAGTGTTGTTATCTAACACATGGAATTATAAAACTTGTGAGATTTAACCTTTCTTGGTGTCATATTTAGTTTTCTTAGCAATTTGAGTGAGTGATGGTATTTTCTTGATAGGGTGAGATGTCAGTGCTAAAAGGTAGCAAAGCTTGTGTGTGTGTGCGTGTATGAGTAATAGCGGTAGTAATGTAGTAATAGTGGTAGTGTTTAAGGGAGGTGAAGTGACTCTCTGAGTGGTGATAGCATTAATCCAAGTACGGAAGAGCTTCATCTATTGCAATGATTGAAGTGTGTACACCACAATTTAGGAAGGCAGAAATGTGATTTTGTTTTCTAGACTCAGTCTCAGTCTTTTTTTAATTTAATTCTTGTTAAGTACAGTTTTCTGTCTTATATTCCCAGCCCTCCCCACCCCGAGTGCTCCCCACCTCCCTCCCATTTCCACTCCCCACCTTAGTTATTGTCCATGTGTCCTTTATACTTGTTCATGTGAGTCCTTCCCCTTTTCCCCTGTGATTCTCTCCCCTCTCCCCTCTGGTCCCTGTCAGTCTCAGTTTTACTCTGAAGGTTCTACTCTGCTCAGAGGAGATCATTTCTTCCAGTCTACTAGCCTTGGTGTGATCGAGTGAGTTTTTAGCCAACATTAGATATTAGTCATTGTTGTTTCAAAGCTTGGTTGCTTTTCATTAAGAGGCATCTGGAAGGATTTCTCTCCAGTTTCCTCAGTGGCATCTGGGGAGCAAAAGGAGAGGTCACCTACAATCAAAGCAGTGGCCCTGGGGGGGCTGGACTCTGATCTGTCTGCTGTTCTTCTGGTCCCTGTGGGTCCCACCCTTCAGGGAGTAGCTTGCTTGGGCCCAGCACATTACTTATCATTTGAGCATCCTGCTAATGTCTGTAACTGACGTTTGCGTAGCTTTGATTTTGAGACTTTGGGTCAATGCTGCAGTTCTTTTGGGGATCCAGGTTCTGAGCACCTCCATAGTCCCCACCAGAGTACATGGGTTCTTCTGGTTTCGTTATCCACAGGTCATTGGAGTGTGTGAACCCCTTAGGGCTGGCCCTTCAACTCACTCACAGGCCCCTCCTTCAGCTACAGAGACCATATTTCACCTCCCACTCCGGCCGCCACTTTGGACGCTGTGCCATCCCAATGCAGAGCTTCTCTGAATGGTTTGTGGTGGGTCTCCTCTGTGCCAGGACAACGGAGGATCCACAGGCCTCCTTAGATGCCCCCAATCCCGTGTGGGTGCTTCTTCTGTTGACTGACTACTCTCTGTCCCTGAGATTTGACCTCTGGGTGGAGGGGAGCGAAATGGATCCCTCACAGTTGATACTTTGTCCCTCTCTAATTTCTTCTAGTACAGAAATGGTTGTGTTTTTTTTAAAAAAAAAATTCTTATTATGTTCTCAGAATTGACTCTGGGTCATATCCTTTTTCTTTTCTACTCAAGGATATGTGATTATTAGTCTGAGTCATTCAGGCTTGGCTTTTACGTGCAAACTCTTCAGCTTTGGAAAGTTTTGATGAAGCCCTTTCTTTCTCAAGAAAGCCTGGCTCCTGAAACAAGAACCCCAAGGAATTAAGAGGGTGTGGGAAGATGGGGAAAATGGCAGGAAAAGAAGGAATTTGAGGTTTACTGGGGTGGAGACTGGTTTATATATCAAAAATTTATTATACCCATTGTGTGAATATCTCTAAATCGCCAATTTAATGTGGAGATTTTAGAAAATGAGTTTGATGAAAAGAAATTAAACTCACGCTTAATGAATGTGTGGCGATTCTGAGTGAACCGTATATTTTTTGTTAAAAATGTAATTCTACTGCTTTTTACCTTGCTGTTATTCAATCGTTTTTCTTTCTTTTCTAATGTATTCTTCACATTTTTAATTATAAAATAAAATGCAGATACAGACTCTTGCCATATGAATTGCCTAATGAATTCTAGGGTAAACATGTCTGTAACCACCACTATGTCAAGAACGAGAGCTCGGCCAGCCGCCCAGAAGCCCCGTTCTCATGCTTCGGCCTCATCACACGATCCTCTCCCTTCTGCCACATGTGACTCCCTGAATTTCGTAGTCATCGCTTCCCTGTATGTCTCCTCGTGTGTGTGCAGGTGTGTACTTGTGCCGGTTTAGTTTCAACATTCAAATGTGCATCCCTAGACACTATAATTAGTATTCTTTAACATTTGATCATTTTGAAGACTTTTGAAATCTGTTTCCCCCCTCAGTCTCCTTGTCCCTAATGTTTTGGTTGAAAATGTGGACTGCTGGACCTGTGGGGTGTCCCAGTGTGAATCTGGCTGACTGCACACTCATGGAGTGGTTTGGTATATTCCTTTGTCCTCTTGTGTTTTCTGAAAATTGGCAACTGAAACTAGGAGTGATATCAGACTCAAGTTCAACGTCTTTGGCAAAACTAGATGTATTTGGGAAGAGTATCAAAGACATAATTTGTGGTTGTTTTTCTTTTTATGATGCTAGCAAGTGATGTTCAGTGTGTAAATCCATTATATTACATACCCTTTAGGGTCATCACTTTCATACTCTGGGTCTGTAGTACATATACCAGATTAGGAAAACTGCAGGTAAATGGGAGATAAGCTTTCCAAATGGTACAGTAACTTTTAAACTTTCTAAATGTGTTCTACTTGCTGTTGTACTTGGTGTAAGCCAGATGGCCAAGGCCACATCAAGCTTGGAGCAAATGCAAAGCCACAATTACAGGATAAAACAATTCTCTGTCTCTACCCCCCACCTGCTATTCTAGCACTTCTCCTTCCTACAAAGGTCTCCTCCTCTCACCGGTCATTACTGGAAGTGCCCAGGTAATGTCTCCTTAATGCTCTGAAAAACGGCACCATTCTCAGCTACCAAGAACATCTTTTGATCTCTTCTCTTGTTGCCCATCCTGGCTCTGATTTCCTTTGATCATGTTTGCTTTAAAGCTTCTAGACTAGAGGAAACTCCATACAGGAGGCTCCTCATGACTGTTGCTACTGCATTAATGTGGGCGACATCTCTCACTGACGCCCAGGGGCAGAGTCTGCTAATGGTTCCCCAAATATCTGTTTCTCTTCCTCCTGGATTTACTGCTATGTCACATTTCTAAGTCATACTTGCAGTTGGATGTGGCCATGTAATTAACAATGTTAGATATTTGGAAATAATACGTGTTGTTTCTGGGAAAGTTGCTCTGCTCCTCCAGTCTCTTTTTTTCCCTTTGTGCAGGCTAGATGAAAATGATGATGTACATCTGGGGCATAGGTCTATATATTTTTTCTCTAAAGAGCAGAATGGTAAGTATTTTAGGTTTTGTAGGTCATATGGTCTCCGTTGCAACTACAGATACTCCTCAACTTATGGTGGAATTATGTCCTCCAAAAAACACACTGTAAGTTGAATATGTGTTTCTACAACTAACCTACCAAACATGATAGCTTAGCCTAGCTTACCTTAAACGTGCTCAGAGCACTTACATTAGCCTACAGTTGGATAAAATCATCTAACACCAAGCATATTTTATAATAAAGTGCATATCACTCTCACACCATCATAAAGCCAAAAAATTGTAAGTCAGAGCATTGTAAATCAGAACTGCCTGTATTAAACTCAGCTGTTTGCACAGACAGCCACAGACAGTGGGTAAATGCCTAAGTGTGGCTGTGTTCCCATCAGACTTCATGTGCAATAGACGCAGGAGCTATAGTTTGCTGGCATGTGCCCTAGTGGATGGCGGATCCACAACATGAAAAGGCTGCGGATGGAGGAAGGCCGGCTGTCGACCAGGAGCAGCCGCCTTCTACTGACATGGGAAGGAGAAATAAACTTTTAATGGATTTGATTCATGTGTTATTAGTTAACTAGGCCTGCTGTAACAAGGTCTGGCAAAACTGGATGGCTTCAAATAATGGAAGTTCATTGCCTTACAGTTCCGGAGGAGTGATGTCCAAAATCAAGGTATTGGCAGGGCTGTGCTTCCTCTGAAACCTGGAGGGAAGCATCCTTCCCAGCCTCTTCCTAATTTTAGGTCATGGTCTTCAGTTCCCTGAGTTCCTTGGCTTGCAGTCACGTCACACTCTGATCTCTGCCCCTATTGCCACATGGCATTCTTCTTCCACGTCCATCCCTGCATCTCTTCTGTCTTATGAGGACAATAGTCACATTCGATTAAGGGCCTGTATGACCTCATCTTAATTTACATCTTAATTACATCTGCAAAAATCCTTCTTCCAAATAAGGTCACATTCACAGATACCAGGAGTTAAGTCTTGAATGTATCTTTTGGGGGGACACAGTTCAATTCACAAAAAGCTATTATGTATTTTTGAGGGGTTTATGATTGAGTCCCATCGGACTATGACCATATCTGTAGCATGCTCTACTTCATTGATTTTGGAAAAATTTATTCTTCGCACCTTTGTATCTCACCCAGTGTATCTCAGAATTTTGTCTCCTGTGTGTGTGTGTGTGTGTGTGTGTGTGTGTGAAGCAACTTACTCACCTGGAAGAAGAGCAACCATCTTTCATGCCCCAGTTCATGAGGGACTAGAAGGAAGCCAGAGATGATGATGGGGTGGTAAGAAATGACAGCCATCTCAGCGGCGACAGGCTTTGTGCCTGAAGTTTGTGCTGCCTGCTGCTTGTGGAGACTGCTCTGCTGTGTTTCTATTCAATTCCCTCAGCATAAACTCTTTCCAGGAAGTTCATTAGTCAAATGCACTCTTGGCAGAACCACTTCCTTTTCTCCTGACCCATCAGCTACCACCCCCAAAGACATGACCAGACATGTTTAATCATGACCGGAACACAGCAGACACCTCTGCTTCATGTACTTCTACTAAAAGCTAAAGATAAATAATTAGAAGTCCACCTCCATCTCCAACCTCAGACTGTTTTCAGATGAAGCTGAACAGAAGGAACTGGTTGACAGGAGCGTGTCAGAGAACTGATTTAGATTATTTCTTTCAAGTAAAATTTTGAAACAAATGTATAAACCAAGGTGAAGCAAAAGGTAAAAATTCCACTTATGGTGTATATTGACAGCTACCACCTGGTTAAACTTGTTATTTTAGTTTGTAGAACATTAATTTGCTATTTTGTAGAGAGACTAAATAAAAATGAAATGTGAGAATCAGTGAATTTTGAAAAGGCAATCTTCTTGTTTGTGTGTCTATATTTGTGTCTGTGTCTAATCATTAATATTTCTCAAATTGAGGCCCGCGATTAGCACAGAAGTGTGTCACCTAGTCTTCCTACACGTCACGGGCCAGCCCTCTGTCTCCTACCTCAGACATGTGTTTCCAGGTAGGTTTGCTGATCTCTAATCAGTCAGCTGAGCTAGTCACTGTAACTTAGGTCTCTAGCCCTGTCTGGAAGAACTCCAGCCTGGGAGAATCTAAACATATCACTCAGAGGCCTGTGAAGTTGGAAAGAAAGGAGGTTTTGGATGATTTTTGTTTTTGTTTGGACATGGGTCAGTGCCTTCCTTTTACAGCTGGAATGTGTGCTGGATGGTGTCAGATGTGTTTTGGAAGACTGATGTGGGCCTCGTGAAAGTCAGCTAAGAGCTGGTTATCAGGTTGAGGGACACATCTCTCCTCATCACTGAATATTGATGCTGAACAAAGAGACCATGGAAATTCGCCTCAAATGGCCATGTCGACCCTTGCAGACAATGCGCCTAGTTCAAACCCGTGCCAGGGTGAGTTCCTCTCCATGGCTTCTCCATCAGGCTTTGACTCCTAATGAAAAGGGTTCATCCAGGGGATTTCAAGTTAAAAATCCAAGAACCAAACTTATTACTGTAAATGACATGAACAATGTCATTCATGAATGGAAAAAGATGCTTCCAGTGTGTGGAGACACAGGAAAAAGTGCTAGAAGGGAGATGAGGATGGTGATGACTATTATTATTTCATCAGCAATGTCTTACTGATTATACAGGCCATCATGTGAGAACTGCGATCTTCCCCCTTTTTAAGGATGAAAAGATCCCCTATGAGTCACTCTTAGGGGATCTCATACTCTTAGTATGAGTCACTCTTGCTTTATTTTAAGGGGTCTACTTGTCGTGAATTCACTTGTCCCAGATCATTATGTCAACCTCTTTATTTTTATTAATTGAATTTATTGGGGTGATATTGATGAATAAAGTTATATAGGTTTCAGGTA
Source organism: Sturnira hondurensis (assembly GCF_014824575.4). Taxonomy (NCBI): domain Eukaryota; kingdom Metazoa; phylum Chordata; class Mammalia; order Chiroptera; family Phyllostomidae; genus Sturnira; species Sturnira hondurensis. The sequence goes on along the minus strand of NW_028077105.1, from coordinate 11,254,600 downwards.
TACAAATTCATAATACATCATCTTGTATTTTATTATGCGTTCACCACAAGTCAAGTCTCCTTCCATCGCCATGTAACTTTTCCATATCCTGTTCACCTCCCCTGACCCTCTTTCCTTTCTGGTAATCACCATACTGTTGTCTGTCCCTATGAGGTTTTTTTTTTTTTCCTTAATCCTTTCACTTTTTTCACCCAGCCCAGCAAACCCCCCTCCCTTCCAAGAGTTGTCAGTGTGTTGTCTATTTATGAGTCTGTTTCTATTTTGTTTGTTTATTTTGTTCACTACATTTCACATATGAGTGAAATCATCTGGTTCTTGTCTTTCTCTGACTGGCTTATTTCACTTAGCATGATATTCTCCAGGTCCATCCATGCTGTTGCAAAAGGTAAAATTTCTTTCATTTTTTTAAGGCCAAGTATTATTTCATTGTATAAATGTACAACGGCTTTTCTATCCACTCATCTACTGATGGACACTAGGGCTGCTTCTGAATCTTGGCTATTATGAATAACTCTGCAATGAACATAGGGTTGCGTCCATTCTTTTGAATTAATGTTTCAGGTTTCTTCGGATATATTTCCAGAGGTGGGATCGTTGGGTCGTAGACAGTTCTATTTTTTAATTTTTTGAGGTAATTCCGTACTGTTTTCCACAGTGGCTGCACCAGTCTGCATTCCCACCAACAGTGCACCAGGGTTCCTTTCTCTCCACATCCTCTCCAGCACTTACTCTCTGTTGATATATTGATGATAGTCATTCTGACAGGTGTCAGGTCATATTTCATTGTGATTTTAATTTGCATTTCTCTGGTGATTAATGACATTGAGCATATTTTCATATGTCTATTGGCCATCTGTGTACTGTTTAGAAAAATGTCTATTCAGGTCCTCTGCCCATTTTTTTAATTGAGTTGTTTGCTTTTTTTTTGGTGTTGAGTTTTATAAGTTCTTCCTAAATTTTGGATACTAACCCCTTATCAGATGCATCATTGATGAATATGTTCCCCTGTTCTGTGGGTTGTCTTTTCATTTTGTCGATGGTTTCCTTTTCTGTGTGAAAGCTTTTTAGTTCGATCTAGTCCCATTTGTTTATTTTTTTCTTTTGTTTCTCTTGCCTGAGGTGATACACCAGAAAATATTGCTGTGAGAAATGTCTGAGATTTTATGGCATATGTTTTCCTAGGGTTTTTATGGTTTTGAGTCTAACATTTGTCTTTAAGCCATTTTGAGTTTATTCATATGTACAGTGTAAGAAGCTGGTCCTGTTTCCTTTTTTTGCACAAACCTGTTCCATTTCCCCAACACCACTTATTAAACTATTTTTACCCCATTCTATGTTTTTGCCTTCTTTGTCAAATATTAATTGACTATAAAGGCATAGGTTTGTTTCTGGCAACTCCCTTGTTTTTTGATCCCCTAGTAAAACTTTCCACCTTCTTTAAAGAAAATGCAAGATCTAAAACAGAAGTGGACAGAGTTATTGCAAAGCCAAAAAACAAAACAAAAGCTAGTAATCAACACTTAGAGATTAGGAGGAGATTGCTCGTAAGAATCTGCATTTCTTGCATCTCGTATAAAACAACTGTCTGTGGCAGTAGTGGGCCCACCTTTCTGCCTGGTAGCAACACACTGGGGCTGAGCAGAGGGAACCATGTTTAGATGGGGTACATGCGCTGGCTAATGCAGGCCAGCTTTGCTCCGTGACGTGACCTTCCCTGTCCTTGTAGGCATTTCAATTTATAATGTGGATCTATAGAAAAGCAAGTTTCAGCAATTTTTATTTTCTCCCTTACTATTCTAATTTTTAAATTGGAAATGAGCCACAGGCAGGGAATGGAAATTGCCTATGAAAATATATAGATGAATGAACTTCCCCAGAGCCACAACCTAAGTACATTTGACAATACCTGAGTTCAGTCTTACCCATGTCTGGAGGATTGAGAGACTAGCCAGAACGAGGTAGGTGGCACATATTTAGTTTTGTAGATACATTTCAAGAGGAGATGTTACACAGAGAAGGCCAGCACTATTGGTATGAACTGCCTGGAGCAGTTTGTGAAACTGGAACTTGGGCTTGAAAGGAGCTGGTATCCCGTGCTAGGGTGGAACATGTGGTCACCTGGCTAGAGAAGAAAGTTTCTGGGTCTTATAATATTACACAGGACAAGAAAGGAGGAATGCTTTTGAATTAGTTAAATCTTGTTCTGCCTTCAACTCCTTCCCCCTGGAGGGTCTGGTAGCCTCAGAGGAGGTCTTGCTTCCTCTCCTAAGACCATGCCCCTCCTTAGATTCCAGTTGGTTATGGAGAAGGAAGACATTTTGTTATTTTGAAAATATAATCAGACAAAATCTAAAAACCATGATAAGACAAAATCTTTTTCTATATGTGTCTGCGTTTTCTGAGTCTTTTAAATGCTCTGTCTTCCCATGACTGCTGTTCTCTCGCAATTCATTTTATGTCCCCCCTCCCCCGACCCAGGAATCCTTTCAACTCCTTAGGTTTTCCTCCCTGCCCCTTTAATTCTAGAATCTGTGTTTAATTTCCAGGCCTCTACTTTTATTCTTATTTTCTTGTGTTAGTCGGGTCTCTTTTATTTTCTGTTTATTGTTGCTTCAGCTTCTCCCTCCTTCACGAGATTTGACGTGGTCTGCTCGTTTCTTCTGTTCAGTTTTTTTTCTCTTACCATATATTTTTGCCTCCTGCTTAAAAACAACAAGAAAACCACCCCCAAAACACAAATGTGATGCTTACTTGTGTTACTTGTAATTATCTCAGTTTCTTTACACTAACTCCACACTGCAGTGTTTTATACCCTAACTTGCCAAAATCCCTTTATAACACAGGTGGCAAACACAAGGCCCGTGGGCTGAATCCAGCCCTTCACCTTGTTTTATCCAGCTCGGTACCTGGTTTCTACCCAGAGGCAGCGCGGAGCTCACTTAACTGTTAGGGAGTAGTTACATTTATACAGTCCTAAAATTACATTTGGCCCTTTGAAGGCAGCCATGAGGCTGATGTGGCCCCTGTGAAAATGAGTTTGACACCCCTGCTTCATAACATTTCGTCCCAGTTTTTCATAGAAAATTTGAAGAGTTTTATTTATTTGTTTATTTTAAAGGAATGAATGTTCTTTCCATTCCACAGGGTCTGATCGGGTTTCATCTCTTTGCTCACTGTTACCTGAAGGAAGCCACAGCATCTGTGGGTCTCAGTTTCTCATCCGTGATGGCCACAGGGAAAGAACTTCCTTGCTACTCTGAGTCTGGTCCTCAGACTGGCCACCTGGGAGTCAGCTGCGAGCTTGACAGGAATAAACAAGCTCAGAACTGCACGCCCCCCCCCACCTCCCCCCCCCCACACACTTCCTGACTTGCAATCTGCAGTTTTACAAGCTCCCCAGACGACTTGGTGGGGATCGAACGAAGTTTGAGAAGCACAAACTAGATGACCTCCAAGGGTTTTTTTTTAGCTTTAGCATTGCTGAACATAAGTGAAACTTACTTTATTAAGTGAAAGTTGGTGAAAAAATAAAGTGAAAACTGCCTCACTCCGAGGGCACAGTAAAGTCACCCAAGAATCTTTGATAAAATGCCAATGCCTTGGGCTCCTCCCTCAGACCAACTAATGCCGAAAGTCTGGGGATAGTATTTTTCCCTGTCTCAGGTGACTTTTTGAATGAGCAGACTGAGAACCGCTCAGGTACGCTGCTAACACGTCTGCCTCTTGTGAGCTACCACCACTGCCTTCTTCTGGGTTACCGGGTGAGTAATGAGTGTGGAAAGAGGAACTCCAAGTATTTGCTTTTATCTGTTTAAACCCACCAAAAATATTCTGGGGAGGGTAAAATATTCCAGGGCAAGGAGATAATTATTGAAAGTGACTCTGGATTTTTATAGCATTGTGGGAGCAAAAAGCAAGGTTCACTAATTTTTTTCTCTCTCGAGCCTCACGGAGACTTTGGCTGACAACGGAAGGGTTTGTGGTCAGAAGGCAGTAACCCCTGGCAGTGATAGATATGACATCATATCCCAGAGCCCTGGGGGTGGGAGGGTGGGCATTTCAGTGCAGTGGTTTCATTTCACTGGGGCTCGGTGCTTGTGTGGACTGGGTGAGCACCATTAGCCACAAGCTCCGACTGGGTTACCAAACACTAAGTTCCAATTGACTTCTGATTATTGCAGCGTGTTGAATTATAGTTGGTTTAAGACAAATTGAAACCAACAAAATATTTTCCTAAAACTTCCAATGTAGTATTTTTAGAGTAAGGGGTGGGGGAGACACAGTCATAAAGCAGTTTCTCACAAGAATGGAGGGTGTGACAATGCCATTATGGGGCAATTCTTTTATGTTACTGTTTTCCAACTCAGACCTAGAGAAACTGTATCTTTAAAGATGAACTTAACTCTTTTTATAAGATAATTTTTTCTCCAGTTCTCAACAAGAAACTCCAGCAAATGATTACATTTTTAAAGTGATCAAATTACTTGATCAAAATAAAGAAAAATGTATTTTCCTTAAATGGGTCTTGCTCAGCACAGCACCTTTTTTCTCCAGTTTGCAGGCCCTGAAATATTTCTGCGTTTATCCAGTTTAACAGAGGAGCCAACATTCTGTCATTGTGGGGGATTTCTGAGGTGTCACGTTGAAGAGAAGAGATCTTTAGAGTAAGATGTCATTTTGGTTTGGTCCTTGAGTGTTACTCTGGGAAGTTATGTGAACAGGGGAACACCAGTGTGGTTGGACGCCTGCCTTTCCCACTGTGAGGCCCAACCCCGAGCAGCATCTTTAGTCAGGGCTGAGCCATCATTTCATCGGGTCTGAGGAGAGTCTCTGGTTGTTATGAGGTTCTTACTTCCCACGTTGCTCAGAATCTCGTGCAGACTCAACAGATAATGTCCTTGCAAATTTATTCTGGCCCTGGTAAAATTCGTGAAGTGCTTTGCACTGTTCTGTGAGCATCTTCGTCCTACTCACAGCTGCTGCCTACCTAGGGAAACTTTGCGACAACTTCGTCAATGCGTTCTTCTACTACTTGTTTTCTTCCTGGGTAAAGAAGTTGCTAACTGGACACATATTTTTCTTGTTAACAGCTTATCTCCCTTTTACATTGCTTGATCTATCCTCCCAGCTTTCTTAGTTCTTTCATAAAGCTGAAAAGCTTCCCATGAAAAACTTGACTGAGGCATTCTAGGATGGCTATTTTATTTAACTTTGGAGAAAAATTCCTGAATCTCACCCTTTATTTTTAAATAAAACAAGTCTACATTTCAAAGCTAAATAAAAGTGTCAAGTTTTCCTTTTTTTTTACTTTCTAAGTAGAAAATACTTTTCCCATGGTTCCTTTTAGATAGAATGAGAGCGTGGTGGTATTGAGGATTTCTGAGGGGTGTCTGGTGCTGAAATACGGGTTAAGATTGAAAATAAAACAAATTAGATTTTTTTCTTATTTTACCCTTGATGTATTTTGTGTCTTTTGAAGTCTTTGAAAGCATAATATCAGATGGAGTTATGTTTTATGGTGTTAAAATTTAGCTGTATAAAAATATAGATAACTCCATCGTACCTTAAATACATACATATTTCAATTTACAGTAATATTGACTTTGCAAACATTACCTTTATGGGTCTGGAATCTTCTTGATTTGAATTATTGGATTTTCTAAATTCATATTTTTGGTTTTTGAATCAATCTATATGCCAGTAGAAAATAGACTTAGCTTGAATGTACAAGCTCCAGTGGCATTTAATATAAGTTACTTCTAGTGCTTTCTATCCTGAGGCTGCTGCTTAATTGTGGTGTAACCACTTCAGTTATAGCATGCTCCAGTCTTATGAAAATTCTCATACCCTCATTAACACTGTGGAAAATTTAAAAAACAACAAAAGTAGGCTTGGTACTGGTCAGAATGTGATTTCTCCTGAGAGTATTTGGAATTTGCTATGGGTTAATGAAAATTTTACTCACTAATCTTGTTCACAACTTTTCCCAGTGGCTGGTGGGATTTTTCCACTATTTCTAGATTGCAGAGGGATACATGAAATAACGGGCCCAAAGCTTGAAACTGGAAGGTTTTTTTTTGGGGGGGGGGTCTACTTGTCAGATTCAAATACTTAAGTCATTGAACTGTTAGCGCAAGAGCTGATGGAGAGGATGGTTATTGTAACTTACACTGTCTTTGAACCAGAGCATTCTTCTCAAATAGAAAGTTTAATGGGTAAGTTAGGATGAGCCATCCGATGTTTGGGAGCCGGTTCTACTGGGGACAGAAAAGGTGACTAACCTACTTGGCATTATCTAGTGTTATTTGAGGGTATGAAAACATCAGTGGTGGGGCTCTCCTGCATATTTATCCCACAGGGCATAAATCTTGAAATCCCCCTTTTGTAGTTAATGTCATGGGTAATATGCCAGTAGTAGGTGTCTGAGAAGCCCAAACACTTTTTGTTCTTGGACTAACAGATTGTATTATTTTGCTCTTAGAAAGAGCTCTGAGGAGAGGGGACATAGGAGAGGCATATTTTGCTTTTGGAGTGAGTGGGAGAGTCCAGAACCTGGGATGCTATAAAAAGATGTCAGACCTTGGTAGGTGGCGCAGCCCAGGGTACCCCGAGGAGCCGACTTTCAGAGTGGTTCTGAATCATTTCCCTGCTCTCATACCCCATGGTTGCATTACATTTTCTTCTCTATAACAGGGATTTCCTTACATCATGCCGGGTAGAAGTGGGTCTGAGCTGGAGCATGAGGGGGCAGCTTTCAGATGCTGGGGAAGGGTATACTTTGGACAAATTCTTAGGGTCCTATTTTAATAGAATAGATAATACTTATGTAATTGTGGTCACCATTCACACAAAGTAGCTATTTTTCTAAGGTGATCAAAATTTGATTACTTATGGTTTTATCAACATTAGAAATGAGTAGACCCTGAATCAGTGATGTGGCTGTTGTTTTGTTTTTTTACTTGAGTCAGTCTTCAGATCCAGTCATGGTGTAGGTGATGAATTCTTTCGGTGGCTGTAGGTAGTGTCCTTAGACATGATAATGGTGCCATAAATTATATCTTTCCTAAGCTTGTGCTGCAGAATTAGTCTTTGGTATATGTACAATCAGGGAAAATATACAAGGAGGCATGTGGAGGTGTTGAGGGTACTGCGGAGGGAATTTGTACGGAAGAGAAGGGAGTTCATAAAATGTGAAAGAATCGGAGATGGCTGGCAGAAAGTGAACTGGCTCTGATAACTGTGTGTGGTATGTAGATATATAAGGTATACCATGAAGTCTCACAACACCCTCACTACTCTTATGGTTAGCCAGCTATCCACAGGTATTTACTGAGCACCTACTATGTGCCAGCCATTGTTCTGGTTGCTGGAGACACAGCTGTCAGTGAGCTGACAGAGTTCCTGCCTTCACAGAGCTAACATTCTAGTAAAAATGTTCTCTGGCTCTTGATATACCTATTTATGGCAAAAAAAAGTTTAAATGGGAGATGCTGCATGTAAATATATGGTTTGTTTTGGCAAAACATTCTTGAGGAGAGATTAGGATAGTGGGGGGAAAATGCATTGAGTAACATTCTCTCTGTTTCCACCTTTCTGTCAGGTCATAGATATAAATTACAACTCTGGCCCTCGTTCACCCTCACATAGCTCTCTGGCATCCTTTCCCATTCTCTGAACATGAGAGGAATGAGGAGGTTATTTGGAAGGTCATTGGTCTGAGGAGTGTCTTGCTACAGTTACCGGAGAATCTTGAATTTCATCTGCAGAGGCCTGCAAGGCTGCCGGGGCAAACACACTATGGGGAGTCAATTGGTGAGCAGATTCCGGAGACGAGAAGCATATGGAAAGCCAACTTCCTGACTTGCTTCTTTAAAAAGCCTAGGCTGTGGATGGATTTTAAATTCTACTCCAAATAGAAGGCTTGTGTCCGCGCCTGTGTTCAGGAAAACCTAAGGAACTCAGCATCCCCCCGTGTGTTAAAGAGACCATGTCGCCGCAAGCAGGGAAGTGAGGAATTCATTTTGTCTTCTTCCTCAGACGCCCATCCTGGAGCTTAGCAGAATTTCTGGCCATGCATCTGGTCCTTGGTGGGCTGCAGGCGTGATTAGTGTGTCACTGTGGACTCCCTCTGGCTCAGGAGAGTGTCTGAGGAAAATTGGAGCAAGGACCTGTGTGGGACGAGGTGGGTGGGGGAGCTATTTCCTCTGGGTGGATAGTGTGCAAAGCCCTGGGCCAGGGTCCTCGCTACGTCACATGTGGTCCCAGGGACTTGTTAGCCATGTGGAATCTCAGGTTCCACCCCAGAATCAGAGAGTTAAGTTTGCAGCACTGGCTGAGGCAGTGCACTTTCGTCCTTCTGCACCTCTCACTCCCCACAATCCCCTATTCTCCATAGGCTCTCCTCAGGAATGGCGTTGGTAGAGTTCTTGGTGAGGGAATAGACCACAAGTATTTCGTCTGTTATTATTAAAGTAGGACTCTAAACCCAGAAGAGTATAAGTCACAAAAAACAAAGGGACAATCTCATTTCAGACACATCTAGAATCTTTGCTGGTTAAACCTCAGGAAACCCACAAAAAAAACCCCAGACATTATAGAGTGTGAATTTTGAATCTGTACTTCTTGACGTGTGTTTGGCTGCCATATCCTTCAATTTACCAAAATATGGAAACTTCATTATGGCATTCTATCCATATAATGAGGAAAATGCTGATGTTTGTCTCAACCCAAGGCCCTTAATGCAATCCTATCCCCAACCACACTTCCCTATATAGCAACTTACACAGAAAATAGACTAAGATATTGGTTTTGTGGAAGTTAATATAAATGAAGTTTCCCCTCTTGTAAAATAAAAATTGTGCTGAGTTCCTTTGATTATTACAGAACTCTGCAGTAGAAGACACAAAGCTCTTCCATGAAAGTTTTATCTAGCTGCAGGGATTTCCTCCCCGGTCTGTATCCCCACCTCGAATGGTCCTGCCATTTCAGTCCTTTGTGGGTGAAAGGTGAAGCCGACTGGGCAATGGCATGCTGTAATTGTGCTTTTTTCTTTTTTGCGGGGGTGGGTGGGTGGAAAGTGGTGTTTAGGGGAAAGAAAAATTGAGGGAGCAAGAGAATGAGAGACAGGGAGTGAAAGAGAGGAATGAAACACCCTCTTGAGCCTGAGCCGCATCCTTTCCTGGCCTGTAATGGGAGCCCAGAGGAGCAGTTTCTCGCAGAACTCCGCCTCCGAAGGCGTCTACTATCTGGGCAAGGTTGAGCGCCTTCCCAGGTTGACCTCCAATTATTCACTCGTAATAGTAACGTATTACTTTCACCCAGGAGGACACATATATTGAAATGTTCTGTGCCATGGACTGCCTTTCCTGTGTCTCTCAAACCAGTTCTCTCAAACGCAGCGCTGGGGCACTAATGAACTCAGGTTTTCTGCCAAGAATAATTGAGGCATATTTAGAAATAAACTGAGGTAGGAGTAAGACCTTGCTCAGACTAGCTCTATGTTGAGGTTAGTGCCCAGGATCCTGTCCACATTTGTTTTTTGTTTTTTGTTTTCTCCTTCCCACAGGTTTAGTCAGTTTTGTGTGCACATGAGAACACTTTTTCATTCCTAGGTTTTAGGTTTCATTGAGAAGTCAGCTGGAAAGCCAAAATACCAGAGAGGCTGACTGTTTTTACAGTAGGAGTTAGTTTACCTTGTGGTTGGGGCCGAAAGAGAAAAAACTTAGAAATGACCCTCAGATCGGACTTAGCTGATGGCTAGGTTATCTAAACCAACTTGAAAACTTCGAATGAGCATTATTTAGACAGTAAAGGCAATACAGCTCCTCAGTTGGGTCTGTCCTTATGTCTGCCTGGCCCCCAGGCTGAGTGCTCTCAGGTTTCCTTTCCATCTTTCCTGAGGAGCTTGAGGAGCTAACATCATAGAAAAGAAATTTCACTTAGTTCCCATCCAAGAGCGTGTTACCTAGGTGGTAACATCAACTCATCCATCTCTATTCAAGTTCATACCCCACAGTCATTCTTGTTAACGTATTTTCTTCTGGGGGATTTGCTAGAACTGAAATGAGCCTAATGACATAGCAATCTCTTTTATAAGCATGTCCTGAAATGTAGTTTTGGTTCTCAGCTCCCTTAGGATTGGAGTGCGGATATTAACGAGAATTTTACACACAGTTGTTTATCAGAAACAACCTTGACCTCCTTTTTCTCTCCTTCTCCCTGTCAGAGATTAACTGAGGAAACCTTTTAAAAAGTATTCCATTTTGATTAGCAAATAACATTATTAAATAAGTTTTGGTGGGTGGCATGTAATCACTGAAAGGCCAAATTGTTCGGGACACTGGAATTAACATCTCCACTCTTGTGAAAAATAAAATTGGTACAAGACCTTAAGTAACTAGAAATGATGGCGTTTGGACTAAGCACTTCAGCAGAAAAGGGCAGGAGGGAAAACAAGGCTGAGCAGGCCCGTGCATAGCGGTCCAGCCCTGGTTACGAATCTTTTCCTTTTGACACAGAGAAGTTAAAATACCAGCACAATTCAATGTAATCTGCCCCTTTCACCCCAAATGCCAAAGAATTTTTAAAGAAAAAGGATCCATTATACGTGGTTCTAGGGTTCTTGGAAATAAACCACAAGTTAGGTCTGGAAACAGAAAACTAACCCAAGTGACCACTTGGGGAGGTAGTGGGTTATCTTATTTGGAAAAAGGAAGCCAGTTCTTTTTTATTTTTAATAATGTGCAATTTTAAGAACTTTGAAAATTGTGACCTGTGGATAAAAAAGGTCACAGGAACCCAGACAATGGCCTTTTCTCCTCTTGGATTCATTTTCTAATTTTCCTGTTGAAATAAAGGGAATAAAATAGATTTACTGAACACTTGCGATGGTCTGGTTGATGGATCGCTTTAAAAAGAGAGAAACAGGCAAAGTATGGTTTATTTTCACAAATCAGTGTTCGTTTTTTTCCTATGAAATAAATGAACAAGAAGCCCATTAAAATGGTGGTTACAATTCTTCTTTTTAATTGTTTACACTATTAAGGTGACAATACTTGACAGCTTGATATATGAACAATGTTCGCTTGCCTGACACAAACATAAATTATAACATGAGAAAGCAGTGATCCTTCAACCCTTCATTCACTCATCCAGGTTAAATGTCGAATTTGGAGAGAAATCAAAATTAGAACATTCACCGAGTCTCCAACAGCTGTTTCTTCTTGTTTAATGGGGGCTGAAGAAAAGTTAGCTGAGATGAAGGGTAGACCTGGGTCAAGTGCAGGAAAGCCATTGTATTTCATCAAAACCAAGATGGGAACTCAAAGTGTTTGAGCCGGTCTGAGTGCAAATGCCATTGGTCCACCAGTTCCTTTTTCTCCTGTGTATCATAAAAACTACTTGGACATGTGTTTGTTCCCCTTGGATTGGATTGCAGCATTATCAATCAAAATGTTCAAAGGAATGAGATGTGAGATCATTATAGAAACAGAATTAGAATTGATCTTCATTAATATTTTTTATTATTGCAATGCAGGTATGGGGTGTATAGAGTCAATGAGTAGCATTACATTTATGATGAAAACCAGTGGTACTTTGCCCAACCACTTGTCATTCTCAACTCTTGAAGCTCCAGTGAAACCACTTTTAATTTGTTTAGCTATTTCTTCTGGCATAGAACTCCCAATGTCTAATGACATGTTTATGCTGAACTTTTTGTACTTGTGTGATTAAGCTTTGGATAGTTTCTATTGCTTCCATGTATAGGAAAAAGGAATCCAGTTCGATCAGTTTTCCCCATACTGTCTGACATATACTTTCTATTTCTTCATTCCCTAAGTATACAGTTGAGTCACCATTTTAGTTGAACTTAGTTTAGTTTAATTTATGATGAGCGTTAACTTTATTATGACTATATTATAGGAATGCGGTGGACAGCTCAGATCAGCAGGGTGCTCTGAAATTTCTTTTCAACTTTTTGTTTTCCCAAATTAAAAAATTGCATCATTTTTTATTAACTTGTTTTTATGTACGTAGTACTCATTCTTCTCCCAAATCTCAGTCCAGTCAAATATAGGTGACCCCTCACCTTCATTTTTGCAGTATCCATTTCTTCCCCCTGCCCACGCCCTCTGGCTGCCTTCTCACATGACAGGTGGTTCTCTGTGTCCACTGAAAAGCTCTGGTCCTGGGCCTTCCTGGTACGGAATGGAATTGGGGGTTCTCTTCTTTCTTTTCTGTTTTTGCTCTTGTTTTCCCAATCATGGGCTTTTCCTGGTTTATTTGCTTCTTTTTCTAGACTTTATTCTTCAATTACTTCCTAAGAAAAGTTGAATGGGAAGAAAATCTATTTTTTTACCCTCACATTTTATGACTGGTTGGCTGAATATGATATTTTGGATATAAATTATTTTCTCTCAGATTTTTAAAGATGTTTTATTTCTTTCTATCTTCCACTTTGTTGTGATGAAGTGCTATGTTGTTTTAATTCTTAATTCAGCAGATGGGATTTACTTTTATTTTCTGGAAGCTTTTAGGATTTTTGCTTTATTTCTGGAGTTTCAAAATTTCACATGCACACACAATGTCCTTTCTTTTTTTATGGACTACGCTGGAGATTTTTCGATCTGAAAACATGTGTCCCATGTGATTTTTGGCTATTTTTTATTTATATGATAACTTTCCCTTCATTTTCTCTGCTCTGTCTTTCTAGAACTCCCATTATTCAGATATTAGACCTGTATCATTTCTCTATTACTCGAATATAGAAATTATTGGGTTGGCCAAAAAGTCCATTTAGTTTTTTCCATAAAATAAGACACATTTTTCATTTTCACCAGTAACTTTATTGATTTGGATATTTTGAGTATTGACCATATCCCATGTGGTGTAACATTGATTTTTCCCAATTAGTGTCTCGATTTGATTGCTGCCAACTTCAACTGGTCTACCTGACTGTGGAGCATTACTCAGCGAGAAATCTCAGCCTGAGACTTCGCGAACCACTTTCGACGTTGTCTGTCAAATCTGTTGATCTGTCTTTGCACTTTCTCCATATGCTGAACAAGTCTTTTTTTCGTGTTTCAGCTGAATATTTACCTTTCTTGAAATAATAAAGCATAATAAAGCATATGCTGAAAATGATAAAGCATATGCTGAAAATGTAGCATATTATCTTCCATCTTCAGTATTAAAATGGCTACACTAAAGTTCACCAATTTTGATACTTTTTTTAAAAGCACGCTGATAGGACAACTGTCACAATACAATCTAACAAAATTGCTTCGAATGAAGTTAAAAAAAACCAAACTAAGTGTTACTAGATCCACCTTATGGAAGAAACCAAACAAACTCTTTGGCCAACCCAATATATTATTCAAATTTCTTTTACTCAAGCTATTTCCAAAATCTTTCTTTTTTTTTTACTTTATTTTCTAGAATATTTTCTCTACATAATCTCCCACCCTTTCTGTGGGATTGTTTTTCTTTCAAAATTTCAGTTACTATAAATTTTTAAATTTCAAGAGCTTTTATATATTCTCAGAATATGCCATGGTAAAAAAAAAAAAAGTCCTACATAGCATTGTTTTTGTATTTCACAACATTTAATGGTGTCTACTTTTAGTGCTGTATGGATATTTACTACAATATCTCTGACAATTTTGTAAAGGTCACTGGAGCTGCCATCCAGGTTCCCCTTCAAGAAAAGACTTGTCATCCCCATGGCTGGCAATGCTTGGACAGAGAATCTTCAGCCGTGAGTTTTTCAGTGGTTATCTCAGCTGCGGAGAGCCGACTTATCCACGATCACCCCCTTTCTGGGGTGGCTCACATAGGATGGGCATTGCATTTGGGGTATGAATGAATGCTTGGCCATCTTGGTCCAACATGGGACAACTCCTAAGGGCTGTTCTAGTTTCTGGGACTGAAGCTGTCACAAGGCCACCATTGCTGCTTGACATCTTTGCCACCCACTCCTATGTATTTTCCCTCCAAGGACACTCTAGTAACATCCTGCACACTTAACTCCATCTTAGAATCTTCTTTCCAGGGAAACAAAGCTGTACTTATTTTTTCTCCATCAGGATATCTGTTTTTCCTTAGTTACCTTTATTCTGCAGATTCATTTCAGACTTTTACTTCAAGGCTATCTGATTTTAATTGAAAGTGAAATTGACTGCAAGCTTAAGTATGTGTGACACGCATGTCCTTAGGTCACCTGGTAGAAACAAACCAGGAAAACAGCTGTTTCTTTGGTGTCTGTAGGTCTCTTCTCTCTGCACCAGGCAGGTTTCTCTTTTCTCCTATGTAGAGAGCATTAATCTGGCCAGCAGTTTTCTGGGACCTCATTGAAGGAAGAGTTGGGAAGCCACTGTTAATATGAACATTTTTATTTAATGTTCCAGATTTTTTTGTCTAGAATCTCAACCCCAATTTCAACACTGCCTGGTAAACCTACTCAACTTCTCTGTTTTGAATTCTCTAGAGAATTCTTTTCTCTCCAGGTATGTGGGATTGGGAAGTGACTTGGAGCATCGAACTCTTCCTTATACAAATTTTCACCCAGTTCTTTTGTTCTCAGCTCCTCCACCCACCGAGAGGTACACCTCTAATCCTTCCTAAGAATCTGCACTAGGAAGTCGTTGCTTCTATGGACCTCCTTGCTTCCTGTGAAGGCTTGTAGTTCCTTCTTCTCAGCTAAATCAGTGACAACTCAAAGGTCATCTTTTCACCTTCCCACATTTTGTGGACATTGCTCACTTGCTGTAGACTCTGCTGGTATTCTCTTTATTTATGTGGGTTCAGATCTCTTTATATCCCTTTATTATTATTTAAACAGAGCTTAAAGAGAATAGGGTATACATATACGAAGGCTTTGGGTGATCTAATTTGAATCAATCAGAGTAGTCTTATTATACCGATACTCAATGGCATGTGACAATGTTGATACTGTCCTCTCTTTACACATTCTTATTGGCTTCCAGGACAATCCATTGAACTAGATTCTTCCTACTCTGCCGGCTGCTCATTCTCACAATATGCTTTGTAATCTCTCACTTCTTCAAAGGCAAAGTTACCATAAAAAATTAAAATAGTTCTACTAAATAATATTAACTAAGATAGGTATCTTTAGGTGACACAGCTGAGACACTAAATGTCAGATTTCATACATGGCAAATAATAACTATATGACAATTCACAAATCAAAATGAAGCACATACTTCTGTTTTCAAAGATATTCACCTAGCACTTAAACAGGTGAACAGGAGTTTAAAATTTCTTTTCAGAAGACCCTGAATAGCAGCTGCAATGTTAAGAAAGAAGAACAAAGTAGGAGGGATCACAATACCTGATATCAAACTGTATTACAAGGCCACTGTAATCAAAACAGCCTGGTACTGGCATAAAAACAGGCACATAGACCAATGGAACAGAATAGAAAACCCAGAAATAAACCCAACTCTCTACAGTCAATTAATATTCAACAAAGGGGGCAGTAACATAAAATGGGGTAAAGATAGCCTCTTCAACAAATGGTGTTGGGAGAACTGGACAGCTACATGCAAAAAAATGAAACTCGAGCACCAACTTACATCATACACCAAAATAAATTCAAGGTGGATAAAAGACTTAAATATAAGCCATGACACCATTAAAGTCCTAGAGGAGAACATTGGCAGGAAAATCTCAGATATTTCACGCAGCAACATTTTTACTGATATGTCCCCTAGAGCAAGGACTATAAAGGAAAGAATAAACAAATGGGATCTCATCAAAATAAAAAGCTTCTGCGCAGCTAAAGAAAACAGCATTAAAATAAAAAGACAACCAACTGTATGGGAAAACATATTTGCCAATGATACCTCAGACAAAGGTTTAATCTCCAAAATATACAAAGAACTCACACGACTTCACTCTAAGAAGACAACTAACCCAATTAAAAAATGGGGAAAGGACTTGAACAGACACTTCTGCAAGGAGGACATACAGAGGATCCAGAGACACATGAAAAGATGCTCAATATCACTAGCTATCAGAGAGATGCAAATTAAAACTACAATGAGATACCACTTTACACCGGTGAGAATGGCTATCATAAACAAAGCAATAAACAACAAATGTTGGAGAGGGTGTGGGGAAAAGGGGACTCTGGTCCACTGTTGGTGGGATTGCAGACTGGTACAACCATTATGGAAAACAGTATGGAATTTTCTCAGAAAACTAAAATTGGACTTGCCTTTTGACCCAGCAATTCCACTGCTGGGATTGTATCCTAAGAACCCTAAAACACCAATCCCAAAAAACATATGCACCCCAGTGTTCATAGCAGCACAATTTACAATAGCCAAGAGTTGGAAGCAACCTAGGTGCCCGTCAGTAAATGAATTGATCAAAAAACTATGGTGCATAGACACAATGAAATTTTATGCTGCAGAAAGAAAGAAGGAGCTTCTACCTTTTGCAACATCATGGATGGAACTGGAAAGCATTATGCTGAGTGAAATAAGCCAGGTGTTGAAGGACAAATACCATATGATCTCACCTTTAACAGGAAGCGAAACAACAAAACAAACAAGCAAGCAAAATATAACCAAAGACACTGAAATAGAGAACAGGCTGACAGTGACCAGGGGTAGAGGGGAGGAAATTTCAGGGGAAATAGGGGAGGGATTTAGAGGAACATATTTAAAGGATACACGGACAACAACTGAGAAGGGTAGAGACGGGAGGGAGGAGGGGAGCATGGGGGGTGGGAGGGCATGGTAGTAATAGAAAACTGTACTTGAAAAATAATTAAATAAAAAAATGGGGAAAAATTTTCTTTTCAGAAATATTATTGCGAAAGTCAAATACTTTAAAATATGAATATATTTTAATTGACTGAGCCATAATAATTAAGAAAGAAAACTTAAGAAAAAACACAAACTGGGATTTACACTTTTATTAAGTTTCTTTTTAGTCATAGAGCTATAAACTTTAGAGGTTTTTCAAAAACCTCTTTTATATAAAAAGACGTCATTTTTATAAACTTTGTAGTGAATAAGAATCAGTATGCTTGAATCACTAATAAAATTTCAAACCTACTTTGTTTAAATAAAATACCATATAATGAAATAATTACAGATAATTATAAATAAAACAAGAAAAATGTAAGTTTATAGAAAAAACATCAGAGTTCCAGCCAAGATGGAGGTGTAATTAGAAACAATTCGCTTCCTACCACAACCAAAAGAGGGGTAACAACCATTTTAAAAATAATATACAACCAGAACTTCCAGGATATCAAACTGCATGAAACTCTGACAACCAAGTTGTTAAAGAAATATTCATCCAGACTCATCCAGAGAGGGCAGAGACAGGCAGCCAGGTGGTAGACCATGCGGGCAGGGAGGGGCTGGCTGACTGGGAAACGAAAGACTCAAAACAGCTAGTGTAAAATACTGCTGGGGTTGTGAAGGTGGGAGAAGCTTCTAGTCTCACAGGAGAGTTCATTGGAAAGTGGGGCTGGAGTGGAGTGATCAGCATTGTTCCCTCTATGACCCCTGCCCCACAGACAGTGCCATTAAGCAGCCAAGAGGATTGCCCCACCCTGAGGCTCTGCCCCCTTACAGCTTATCAGGTGCACTCAGACAAAGAAATATGGCCCAAATTAAAAACAGATCAAAACTCCAGAAAAAGAGCTAAGCGATGAGGAGATAACCTATCTGATGCAGAGTTCAAAATACTGGTAATCAAGCCCTAGCTGGTGTAGCTCAGTGGATTGAGCTCGGGCCTGCGAGCCACACAATCGCGGTTTGATTCCCCGTCAGGGCACATGCCTGGGTTGCAGGCCAGTTCCCAGCAGTGGACTCATGAGAGGCAACCATACATTGATACTTCTCTCCTTCCCTTCCTCTCTAAAGATAAATAAATAAAATCTTTAAAAAAAAAACACTGGTAATCAGGATGCTCACAGAATTGATTGAGCTCAGTTGCAAAATGAACACTATAAAAGTAAAATAAAGCAAAATATACAGGGAACCAACAGTGAAGGGAAGGAAACTGGGGCTCAAATCAACAATTTGTAACAAAAGAAACGAACATTCAACCATAACAGAATTAAAAAAACAATAATTCAAGAAAATGAGGAGAGGCTTTGGAACTTCTGGGACAACTTTAATCACTCCAACATTCCAGTCATAGGGCTGCCAGAAGGAGAAGAGGAAGAAGAAGAAGTTGAAAACTTATTTGAACAAATAATGAAGGAAATTTTCTCCAATCTGGCAAAGGAAATAGACTTCCAGGAAGTCCAGGAAACCCAGAGAGTCCCAAAGAAATTGGACCCAAGGAGGAACATACCAAGGGACATCATCATTAAGTAACCCAAGACTAAAGATAAAGAGAGAACCTTAAAAGCAGCAAGAGGAAAGGAGAGAGTTACCTGCAAAGGAGTTCCCATAAGACTATCATCTGATTTCAAAAGGGCTCAAAAGAAACCTTGCAGGCAAGAAGGGGCTAGAAAGAAGCATTTGAAGTCATGAAAGACAAGGACCTACATCCAAGATTACACTATCCAGCAGAGCTATCATTTAGAATAGAAGGGCAGATAAAGTGCTTCCCAGATATTGTAAAGTTAAGGGGTTCGTTATCACCAAGCCCTTATTATATGAAATGGTAAAGGGACTCATCTAAGAAAAAGAAGAAGATCAAAAACTCTGAACAATCAAATGATGACAAACTCATAATTATCAACAACTGAACCTAAAAGCAAAAACAAAAATGAAGCAAACAACTATAACAGTAACGGAATCACCAAAATGAAGATCACATGGAGGATTATTGATAGAGAAGAGGAAGGGGAGAATGGGCGGGGAGAGGTAGGGGAATAAGAAGCATAATTGGTAGGCATAAAATAGTGGGAGGTTAAGAATAGTACAGGAAATAGAGAAGCTAAAGAATTTACATGTACAACCTATGGACATGCACTAAGGGGATGTAATGCTGGAGGGGGGTGCAGGGTGGAGGGGGATAAAGAGGAGAAAAAATTGGGACAATTGTAATAGCATAATCAATAAATTATACTTAAAAATCAATGATTATATTTCTTGATCATTGACCCATAAAATCATATTTCCAGAAATATTTAATATGTTCATTTTAGGAAATCTGTACAGTTTACCAGTTAATACCAGAATATATACCAGAATATATATTAAATATTTACCAGAATATATATTAAATATTTAAAAATATATATGATTATATTTTTGGCCCTTCAGATTGAAATTTGCACCATAAAACTAGTTATTGTGTGCAATTAGTAAACGTTTTCCTTAAAATCCAGACCTAGTAACTCTTACCTTTAGCCGGGTTATCCAGATATTACCTTCATTCATTGATAGTTTATCATGTTTACAGCAAAGAAGCATTTTATTTTTAGCATATTTTATTGATTGTTATTCTAGTTGTCCCACTTTTTACCCATTTGCCCCCCTGCACCTGGTACCCTCCTTCCCTCCAACAATCCCTGCTTAGTTCATGTCCATAGATTCTTCATATCAGTTCTTTGGCTTCTCCATTGCCTATACTGTTCTTAACATCCCCCTGTCTATTTGTACCTATCCTTTATGCTCTTTAATTTCTGCACCTTTCTCCTCATTCTCTCCTTCTCTCCTCCCCACTGATAACCCTTTAAATGATCTCTATCCCTATGACTCTGTTCCTGTTCTGGTTGTTTGGTTTGTTTGTTCGTTTGTTTTAGATTCAGTTGTTGATACTGTGAATTTGTTGCCTTTTTCATGTTCATAGTCTTAATTTTCTTTTTCTTAAATAAGTTCCTTTAACAAACATTTCATGTAATAATGGCCTAGTGGTGATGAACTCCTTTAGCTTTACTTTGTCTGGGAAGCACTTTATCTGCCCTTCCATCCTAAATGATAACTTGGCTGGATAGAATAATCTAGGTTGCCCTTGGTTTTTATTACTCTGAATACTTTTTGCCAGTCCCTTCTTGCCTGCAAAGTTTCTTTTGAGAAATCAGCTGATAGCTTTATGGGGTACTACTTTGTAGGTAACACTCTGCTTTTCTCTTGCTGCTTTTAAGATTTTGTGTCTTTCATCTTTGACATTTTAATTATGATATATCTTGGTGTGGTCCTCTTTCGGTCCAATTTCTTTGGGACTCTCTGGGCTTCCTGGACTTCCTATAAATCTATTTCCTTTGCCTGACTGGGGAATTTTTCCTTCATTATTTATTCAAACAAGTTTTCAACTTCTTGTTCTTCCTCTTCTCTTTCTGGCCACCCTATGATTCAGATGGTACATTTGGAGATGTAGTCTTCTAGTCTTGTATTTTTTTTTTTAAGAATTTATTTATTTATTTATTTTTAGAGGGGAAGGAGAGAGGGAGAGAAACATCAATGTATGGTTGCCTTTTGTGCATCCCCTGCTGGTAGTTAGCCTGCAAGGAACCGGTTTGCAACCCAGGCATGTGCCCTGACTGGGAATCGAACCGCGATTGTCTGGTTCGCAGGCCTGCGCTCAATCCACTGAGCTATGCCAGCCAGGGCATAGTCTTGTATTTTTTTTTTTTGATGCCTCATCTCTGCCCTTCTTACCCATGTGTATGAATGTGGCTTCTTTAAATCTTTGGGAGTCAGACTTCCATACAGTTTGATTTTATGACAGTTTTGGGTGCTATTTGTTTTGAGATTTAGTTGTAATTGCTTTTTGTGATTGTGCAAAGAGGCAAAGTGTGTCTACCCACTCTTCCATCTTGACAAGACTCTTTTGTGAATTATCATTCTATGTCTTTCATCCATTTTGCTAACCTGTGTCATCTTTTCTCTTACTGATTTATAAGAAATCATTATATATTAGGCATATAATTTCATGTTTGTCATACATGTTACAATTTAATTTTGTTTGAAGTTTGATTATTTTATGATGTGTTTAAAGTACTAAGATTAAATTTTATTTGCTGTAATACTCATTGTGGCGGTCTCTTGTTTTTGTATTTATGATGAGTATTCCCATTACAAATTGCTGAATGAACTTGGAAAGAGCCACGAGGCTTTGCAAACTCATCAAGGTGGGTATCTGGGGAAGCGGGGTGTCACTGACCTGATGGCAGTGCAGGAGCTGGGTGCTGAAGAAACCACGTGCATTATAGGAACTTGCTATACAAGCACCAGTGAAGAAGCATTTGGCCAGGACAGTTACGTGTTAGACTTACAAACAAAATATGTCTTAAAATGTTAGTCCTTAAGTTGATTAATTTAGAGAATGGAACATGTTTAGGTCAGAGCTATAACACAGGAGCAAAATGGTACATATGCTTTAAATGCAGTCATAAAATTCATGAGTAGCTGTCTATGTTTCTTCAACAATTGTGTAGGCATGTTATGAGTCGGAGACAGGTGCTGATGCTTCAGTCACTTGGCGGCAGTTTTATGGTTTATGAGTCAAGGGAATTGCTTGTCTTAATCTGACCACAGAGCTTTGTCCTATTGTGTTTTCATGAACTAGAAACATGGCTCAAATGACAAAGCCCAGCTAATTACAAAACCTAATTTAATAGTTTAAAGCGCAAAGGGCATTTCCGAAGCAGTAAAATCTTTTGTTTGGAAAATTTTAAACAAATCGAATTTTACTTTATGTTTTATTATTTACGTAATAAGTATTTACAAGAACACAAGTTTCTCAAGCTTTAGACTGCTCATTGTTCCATAAATAGGAAGCACATTTAGAAAGATTTTTTAAAGAAATATTTTAGTGATTACCTCTAGCTCAAAACATAAAACTCTTTTAGCACTTGATGTTACCAAATTTTGCCCTGGATTATTTTTGAATATTCTCTTAAAGGTTGAAAATAGAACTGTTTTCATCCCTAGTTATAATACTTCTTTGAATTACTACTTTGAACTTAGATTTTGTGTCTGGCTGATATTTCTCTCTGGCTTAGTGACTGAGCTGGTAGAGATGTCTTACCTAAATCCTCTCTTTTCTTTTCGTTAGAAAGGTCGGTAATCCAAAGCCCTAGTAGTTGTAAGTACATGTGATGACCTATAGTTCCATTCATGTCCCTATTTTTGAATTCCCTTGGCAACTGTCTTGCTAAATATTATCACACAACTTCTGTTGGGTTACTTTCAGTGATGGAGAAATTTGTCCAGTTTACCCAGGGACATGGACAACGGTGAGGGGACTGTTTATGGAAGTGGGGAGTGGGTTGGGTGGAGGGGGGCAAAAGTGGAAAATGTGGGACAACTGTAATAGCATAAGCAATAAACTATTTTTAAAGTAAAAAAGAAATTTGTCCAATGTAAGCATCTTGTGTAATGCTTGCAGCCATTTTCACTTTAATGCAGACTCCTCCCTACCAAAGTGCTTTGTGGGCTGGAACATGGAGCAAGAGGACTTCCTCTGAAAAGGTTCAGGAATGTAAATTGACCAAGATGAACTCTGACCTGAAAGATAAAGGGCACCCTTGTTCCAGTGGGATTGTGATTGTGGTGATAGTTAATAGAAAAGATGGTCAGCCACGCTGGCCCTGGGGGTGGACGGAGGAGTGCTTCCCAAGACTGGGGTTGATGTCAGCGTCCTGTGAGTTGGTAAATGTTCTGGGATCTGGCCTGTTTTGCAGGAGAACTGAGAAAATGGAGACAGCTTACTGAGCCAAAGTTCTCACTACCCTTACTTTCTTTCCTTTACTGATTCCTCCATTTTTAATGACTTTTTGTCAACATTGAGATGTAAGAGATGCAATCTGCTAAAAACTTAGCAAGTCTTCTTGTCAGACAGCAAATACTTTTAAGAGCAAACTCCTTGGGTAAAGGGGGACGTTTAGAAGCAGTTCTAGCCAGTTCCTACCCTCAGTCCATTTATAAACTGGTGATGATTAGAAAGGAGACAAGTGACTCAGAACATATAAAGCAAAAGGCCTTTTATAACTTTATAGAATTAGGTATTACATACTGACAGAAACTATAGAATGCACAGATTCATCAAAGCAAAATGAGGTTAAGAAAGTTTCTACAAAAGAGGGAAAGGGATGATTTTCCCAGGACTGGGGGAAGACCTGGGGGAAGCAAGAGGTTTTCTTTAATGGTATAGGGGTATCCTTAGATGATTTCCAAGTCCCCTCAGAGCAGAAGGGTCAAATAAGCTTATGCCCGAGTCTTCGCTATCTAGTCTTTCTTCATTCCCTTTTGCTTCACCTCCTGGTGGTCTTTTCCTCCAGAGAATTTAGACCCTCCCTACCACTCAGATGTATGGCACAGGATGGCTTTGTTCTGCACCTGGGCTGATGAGGTCTGATCATTGAAGGACTCCAGCAATCTCTTTTTGTGCACTCTGCATTATCTCTCCCTTCGGGATCTGTGCTTGAAAGCAGCACGACCTGAGCTTTCTGTGATCTGGCCCTGACTGAATATTTAAGCTCCTTCCTTTGAGCACCTGCAATACCTTTCCCCCCGAGGAGGCTGAGATCACTGCCTTCACTCTTGGTGTAGGTCGGTGAACAACTTCAAATACTCACCTTTATAAAAATCATGTTTAGTACTCTTAGGGCTCTTGAGATGTCCAGAGCCGAGGGTGACTTTGTCTAGGAAATGAATTGGATCATTGTCTGTGTCTTTCAACCCTCAAATCACCTCTGTT
The DNA here is from genome assembly GCF_014824575.4 of Sturnira hondurensis. NCBI lineage: Eukaryota > Metazoa > Chordata > Mammalia > Chiroptera > Phyllostomidae > Sturnira > Sturnira hondurensis. The sequence goes on along the minus strand of NW_028077105.1, from coordinate 11,230,960 downwards.
ATATTGCAAACTGTGCCCAGTCATTAGGTATCAGCCTGGCTGCACTCACTGAGTGTGCCTTTGTATATTCTTGTAATTAAAAAGCCCAATTTCAAGTCCATTTTAATTGGGGCTGTTATACTTCCTATAAGTGGGACTTCACCTGCCCCCTACAGGGAGTTCAGGCTTATGGTATTGGGAAACCATAACCACAAGAGAATTCATACCCTCCCTTCCCCCCAGCACCACTCACCCACATACCTCAGGCTTCTTGGATGGATTGATGAGTTTTCCTAATATAGTTGAGGTAAGATGGCTTATTTTGAAAATAGAATGAAAGCTTTCCCCTTTTAGGATCATGCTCCACTTTGGCAACACCATTGGCCCCAAGCATATTGGTTCTTATGGTCAAAACATTAACAGGGTGCTTCGTTAACAAAACGTTCAGGTCATGATAAGGCCAACAAAGGAACTGTAAGACTTTATGAGCTGAGTCTTTTCAAATAGTGCTCCAAATCCAAAGTACTGAGAGTAAAACTTGCTCCTATAAACAGGGCCTGAACCAGCCGGTGAGGGTTTTCACAAGTGAGCAGAGGTGTCAGGGTGTCACATGGACCAAAATAAGCCACCTCATGAAAAGTGGGAATTGATTGATAGGCCCACAAAGTGCACAGCTCTGTGAGACTTTGGAGCAAAGGATCTGAGATAGGCTCACTAATTAGCCTTCTCCGGCAGCATAGGAGAGCCCAGAGCCCTTTAAAGAGGTCCCAGGGAGTGCTAAGTGCTGGGGCAGTTTATTGATGTGCTCATAAACAATGGCCTTGGACAGGGAATTGAAATAAGATCCTGTGAGCTCCAGGGCACCTGCTCTGGAGTTGCATTTTAATAAAACCTTTCCTGACTCGACACTCTGATTACTTTCCTAGTCTATCACTTCAGCATTTAAAACAAGGATTCTAGATTAATTTCTCAATGTTTACATGGTGCTTTGGGTTTGTAATGAGAGAGAGAGGAGTGGAGGGAGTGGAGGTAGGTTGGGTGGGGGGCTGATGTTGGTAACCTGGATGAGAGGCATCCACAGTCCTCAGCGCAAATCTAACGTTATGTCATTGGACATCATGAAACCTCTCTGGGATTCTGCTTTGTCGTCTCTGAAATGAGGGCTCGGACAAGATATCATTTTGATGTTGAAAATCACTAACAATATCTTTCATTTGCTAATGTCCCAGGGTCTATTTGGCTTTATAATAATCCTTGAGGTAGAGGTAATAGAAAACATTATCTCTTCCTTAAAAAGATGTATTATGAAACTCAAAGTAGCCAAGTGATTAGCTAATTAACCAGAGCAAATGTGTAGTGCAAACTGGGGCAGGACCTTGGCCCTTTTCACTTCTAGTTCTTTCTATACCTGTATAAAATTGTAATTTAAATAGTTTAGAGTTCTTCTTTGAACTAAGTACTTGAAGGCGAGGAGAACATGCTGTGTATCTATTCTGTATCTACCATATGACCTCTATGTATCTGGCTTTAGTTCCCCATGGCTTAAATATTGCTCCAATATTAACAAAATACCCTGTTAATAGAGCACAAGAGCTAATGAAGCTTTTAGGAGTTGAGGTGACAATGTGCTTACTTTGATGTTTGGAGTGTAATAATAGTAATGGTTATATATTTTTGAAATGCTACACTGTGCCAGGATCGTTACATATATTACTTCATTCATTCTCCATTTCAAAGGTGGCAAATCACACAGACAATGTAGCAGAGCTGGGATACAGACTGGGGTGGTCTGTTTCCCAGGATGGTCAGTCAGTTGTCTCTTTGACTTTTCCTCTCCCTCTGTGTATCTTTTTCTCAGTGCTTCTGCTAGGTCAGATTTCAGAACCCTTCTGGTTCCTTAATTGGAGGAAAGCAGCTGTGAAAGATTCTAGGCAGGGTGATTCTGTAGGACGTGTGGGTTCTAAGTGGAAGGGGAACCTGAACCTGGCTCTCTAGTTCTAGTAGTGTTGCTGTGGAGAAGTTTTTCCCTAAGAATAGAGGCTGCATAGTATGTAGGGGGAAACAGGGTGCTAGCTGACCTCAGAAAGGATTCCTGTGCCCCAAAGCATGACCCAGAGAGAGCAGCCTCTTTGGGATCAAGCAGAAATGAGTGACAGACATTCTAGCAACAGTCTGTGAGGACTGACGTTGAAGGGCTGGGCCCTGCATAAAAGGTTGTGCCACAGGTTCCTTGTGCCAGAGGTTGGGCGCCCTACCTCCCCGACACACTGGCACGAGGAAACACCCTGTGACACCATTCCAGGGTGGTCTCCCGGAAGTGTAAGGTTTTCTTTGTGTTGCCAGCCCTGGGTATACAGGGCTTAGAGGCAGACGATAAGTTGAGATATAAAAATTAAAATGTTGACTTCCAGAGTATCTGAGACGATAGACTGAGATTCGTATTTTCTACAGAAGATTCACAATACTTCGTGTAGACAAATGATGGAGAAATTGAATCACCATTCAGTGCCCTCTATTCTAGGCTTCTGAGCCCAAAAGGACCAACTGTCACAGGATGCAGTACTGTATTGGTATTTTGACTAACGTTTACTGGCTATCTCTTTACATTAATGTTAAAAATTTGATTTTCATTGGTTTATGACTTAATTTAAAATAAATTATAGTTATATGACTCAATAGTTTTATAAGAGTTGTAAAATACTTATACCTGGTTTTATATTTGCTCGTATTTAAACAGCATGAAGCATATCTAATATTAACACTAGGGTTCTTGAGATTATTTCTTTCTTCATGACTGAAGTTTGAGGAACAATGTTCTCATTCGAAGAAGCGATTCCAATTGTAGTTGATGAAGGTCAAAAGGAGGAGAAAATATGACATGTCCAAAGAGGAGGTATTTGGGGGAAGCTCCTGGAAATAAGTCACCTTTTTCCCTCTATTCAAAGTATTCTGCAGATAACTTCAATTTTTTTTGAAATATTTCTTTGGTAATGAAATTTATAAGGGGACAGTGAATTCTGTAGGACTGGCTTAGATAAGCGGTTATGGTCAACAGTTTATCTTTACTTTTCGATCTTATTCAGGATGCCATCCCAAATCTCCCTCGACTCTCCTTTTGGGACCAGTCACCTTCTGGAAGAGCGGTCTGTGGAGGAGCCGGGCCTCCTCTGCGTGTGCTCACCCCAGGCTGTGCTCAACACCCACCTAAAGTAAATATTGCTTGTCTTCTGAGTCTGTGGGTTCTGGAGGGAGGTCACTTCTTTTCTATTACTGATATGCTTTCCTAAATAAAAAAAATTCTCCTATCTTTCAATACTTAATTTTCCTATCTTATGCTCTTCTATTCTCTTGCTAATTGCTTCCCAGGGTAAAAAGTTGCTGACATTATAAGCAAGACTGCGCTTTGATACAATGGTTTCAGGACTTAGTGAGCCCTCTGTAGTGGCATGCACATTTTAAGAGTCTTCCTAAGGAAATCACTCCTTCAGATTGATTTCAATTGTCAGATTAGCTTGTGATTTCACAAGGCCTCTTTATGGCTCACCCAAGAACTTGGCGTAGGCAGCTTACGGATTTATAAGGGAGAGGGTGGAGCGTCTCTGTTTATTTTGGTTAGACTATGAAAGTCGTATGTTCCTGGGCCCAGAATGCCTATGCCCTTATTCCATTTCATCTTAAGTATAAAGCAATGTTTTCTTCATTAAATTGTGAAAGCGTATTGCTTTGGGATCTACAACTATATCTAAATGAAAATTTAAAAACAATCAACTAGTTTAATTGAAATTAAACATCCTAGAAATGTATAATGATGCAACAAGTAGAATACTCAATGAAAAGCTACACCAAATAATGACTTCGGACAAGAAAGCAATGCAATATTTTTGTTGCATCTTTTTAGGTGTCTACAATATATAGATTTGACCATTGACAAATCATAATTAAAAATCACCCAGGATAATGGCTATTTTAATAATATTGACTGAGAAATTACACCCTAGTAGATCCCATGAAACCCTAGTAGATTGCAAAATTTTCTTTTACTCTGTAGGAGTCTTTCAAGTATGTTGTAGAAATTTTGTTAACTATCCCCATAGATCTTTCTAATGTCTAATCACTTTTTTCCCTGATATTATGTTTGCTGATACAATTTAAGTTCTAAATTTGAAAGTGTCCCTCATTGTCATTAGTTTTCTGATAAGAGCTCACGGACTTCTGGATAAAATTAATAAAAAATCATTCTGAATTTTGAATTTCAAGGATAAAAAAAGAATATCCATTTAGTATAAAAGTCAATACCCTTTTATGGTAAAAAAATAATTCTCTGAAAATTAGTATTAAAATAACATTTTATTAACCTCATAAAGGAGTCTATAAAAAGCTAGCCTAAAGTTATACTTTATTTAGTGGTGAAATACTAAATACCTTTGCCTAAGATTTAGATATAAGCAAGGACGGCCATTCATACCACTTCTATACCACATTGTTGTGAAGTTTTAGCCAGAATAAGGAAAGAGAAAAAAATCTTACGTAGATGTGAAAGGAAGAAATAGAACTGTTTTATTTTCAGATCACATAATGATGTATAAGGAAAATTCTATGAAATCTACAAAAAGACTACAAGAACTAATAAATTAATTCATCCAAAATGTAGGATAAGAGATTGATATAAAACAATTGAATCGTTGTGTACTAAAAATTGGAAAGCAAAATTTGAAAAACTATACCATTTACAATAATATATAATGCCAAAACAAACTCAAATAGCTTACAGTAACTCTACTGAAAAATGTGCAAGACACTGCCCTCAAAGTTTTAAAATGTTACTAAGAGAAGTGAAAGAAAACCTGAGTTAATAGCGATATATCATGTTTGGGGATTTTTAGACTCAGTATCATTAAGATGCCCATTTTCCCCAAACTGATCTGTAGATTCAGAACAGTCTCAGTCACAGTCCAGACTTTTTAAAGGAAAGTTCTAAATTCTAAATAATAAATCCTAAAACTTTTGAAGAAATTGACATATTCTAAAATTTATATGGAAATGCAAAGAATCTAGCACAGACAAACAATCCTGAAAAACAAAGTACAACAGAAGACTTATACCACCTGACTTCAAGATGCATTACCAGGCTAAAATAATCAAGAAACCAAGGTGTTGGTATAAGAATAAACAGATCATGGAAACAGAATAGGACCCAGAAATAGACTGACACACATTCAATCAATGACTGTTCCAGTCACTGATTCAAGACACCCCAAGATATCCCAGTGTCTTGAATGTGTCCCATTCAAGGCACATTCAAGACACCCCAGTCAGTGGGAAATTCACTGGGCAAAGGCAGGTCTTTTCAACCGATGGTGATAGAACAAGTGGATATTCATGTGGAAAATGTGAACTTTAACCTCTACCTCACATTATAAATAAAAATAAATTTGAGATGGATCACAGACTTACATGTAAAAGCTAGAACCATAAAATATCTTAAAGAAAACACAGGAGAATATCTTTGTGACCTTGGAGTAAGCAAAGATTTCTTAGAGAGGAAACCAAAAGCATAAATTATGAAAAAAATTCGTATAATAAACTTTAATCAAAATTAACAATCATTTAGCAAAAGAAACCACCAAAACAATGACTAAGCGAAACACAAACTGGTAGAAGATATTCACAATTCTTGTATGTGACAAAGGACTCTTATCCAGAGTAGATAAAGATTTTCTACAAATTGACAATAAGAAGATACCTCAATAAAAATGGATGAAAGGCTTGAACAAGCACTTCATAAAAGAAGATAAAGAGGGACTTCCGCCAAGATGGAGGCATAGGTGGAAACACTGTGCCTTCTCCCACAACCAAGTTTGAATACAACAAAGATTTGGAGAAACAAAGACACAACCAAAGGACAGAAAATTGAATTATACGGAAGTCCGACTACATCTAACCGTTCAACGGGACGGTAAGAGGGGCAGAGCCAGCAGCGAGCAGGGTCGGGCAGGACAGGGCCCCCGACCCAGGCGTGCAGGCAGACGGGAACCAGTTGGGGTGCGGGGCTACCGCGGACGCATATTCGCGCACAGTGAGACAGACCACACAGGCCCCAGGGGGCGAGGGCTGACGGCGGTGGCACACTCGCGTGCAGTGGGACGAAACACCTGGGCCCGGTGACGGGAGCAACTGCGGCACCGGTGAGGGCCGTGGTGGAAGGCAGCGGTGGACAGGACGCCATAGTCCCTCTTTGACCCCGCCCCCACCTACAACATCACAACCCAGAGACTGAGTTGCCCTGTTCTAGTGAACACTTTAGGGCTCTGATCCTGCTATGGAACAGGCACGAAGAACCCAAAAGATGGCGTGAGAAGAATTCAAAGTCCCAGAGCCAATAACTCTAAGCGACCAAGAAATTGCCAGCCTGTCAGAAGCACAATTCAGGACACTATTTATCAGGATGCTCACAGAACTGGTAGNGAGGAAACCAAAAGCATAAATTATGAAAAAAATTCATATAATAAACTTTAATCAAAATTAACAATCATTTAGCAAAAGAAATCACCAAAACAATGACTAAGCGAAACACAAACTGGTAGAAGATATTCACAATTCTTGTATGTGACAAAGGACTCTTATCCAGAGTAGATAAAGATTTTCTACAAATTGACAATAAGAAGATACCTCAATAAAAATGGATGAAAGGCTTGAACAAGCACTTCATAAAAGAAGATAAAGAATGATTAAAGAGCACATAAAAAGGGATTCAACATTGTTAGTGACCAGAAAGTACAGTTTGAAAGCATGATGAGATGTCATTTCAAATATACCCACCGGAATGGCTAAAATAGAAACCAGTTCGACAAGTCCCACATTGTACGTTGGTAAGAATATGGAGCAGCTGGAGCTACTGTGAATGAAATGTTTAAATTTCTGTTCAAAATGAATTGATTCGTGTGATGTTTTCTAGAACATGTTTATTCATTGAAGCACTTGTTCAACAGTATGTATTTAGAGTCCATGAAGGACGAAACAAAGTTCTTGTCTGCAAGAAGCACACAGTTTGCAAACTGAAGTGTTGTTAAGTTGGCTACCACATAGCCAGTGTTATTTACCATATTTTTGAGTTTCCAAAAAATGTGAATTATCTTACAGATGATTTCAAAATAAATCTGACAATTGATTGTTCTTCACATGAAGAACTTTTTCTTGAGTTAATTATATATTTTAGAGTTGATGAAATACACAAAATCTAGCTATTATAGTCAAATCGGCCAGCCAGTTATTCTGTTTGGAGGAAGTTAATTTGTAACATGGAATAAAAGAGTAAAGGCAATGACTATCTCTTTCTGATGAAAGAAAATATAAGTTATAGCAGCGGTATTTTATATTTTGGGGTTGGTACTTTCTTTTTTTTTTCTCTTCCCCACACAGAGAGTAAAAGCAGAGGCCTTGAGTGCTGACACTTTGAAAAGGTGGTTTGGTGAAGGGGATAAGAGATGGCCTGTGGGGTCAGACAGACCTGTGTTCAGATTCTTTGTTTCCCAGGGAGATGACTGCGGGCTCACTGCTTACCTTCTGTGGGCCTCCATTACATCCTGTATGATGATACGGAACCCTGAGAGTTTAAGTGAAGTTTAATGAGGTTTCTTTCTACAGAAGAAGGTACTAACCTCTTCTTTCTGTTTGTATCAGAGTCTTAGCCAAGGTGAACTGAACATAAGACACTACGGCTGAGGTAGTTTGTTAGCTCCTTAGAGATTAGTAGCTTGTCAGGAGGCACCTTCACTACTGAAACAAGAATGCTCAAAAATAGCAAGGCAGGTCACCTGATGAGTGTTGATCGGAGCGCCCAGTGGATGATGGAACTGACGAGCAGTCAAAGCACTCAGGTAGCTCAATCTGGAGCTCCGATGAGAACCAAGACTATTTTTCTATTTTTTAGAAACTCTCTCCCTCTCTCTGTAATTTTGTAGCAAGAGAAAATTGGAGAAATAACCATGGAAAATGTCCTTCTGCCAACATTTCCCATTCAAAGACCTTTGAGAAGCACATCAAATAGACAATGAAGTTTGGTTTGGGTTTTTTTTTCTTTTTTTGTAAAACATATCCCTAATTTTGAATATGATTTCAAAGTCATTGGAACAATGAAAAATGTCAGTGCTTGCTGCTGTGAGATTTACCAGGAAAAAAGAAGGGATTAGAAATCATTGGTCTTGAGCTGCAGAAGCCCAAGTGGAGTGTCAGCAGAACATTACTGCAGTGGAACACAAACAATGAAGCTATTTCGTGTGCCTGACTCGTGTCTATAAACGCTCTCAAAATGCATTTGTGTTGTCTTTTTAATTTTCTTTTATCTATATGACCCAAAGTGTCACAGATCCTGAAGAAGGTGGTAGTGGTGGTACCACTTTATAATTTTTGTCAACTTGACAGGCAAAAATATCTTGTAGTCATTTAAAACTAAATTCCCGAACATTCTATTGCCTTGTTTATTCAAACTTCTTTTATGTTACCCAATAAAATTTTATAGAAAATAGGACCATCATTACTTCATTATTTCCCTGATGGTTAGGGAAAAGGAGGTACTATGTGCCTGTATTAGGTTCTGAGGTTTCTATTCCTTATATGGCCAATAAATGTAAAACCAGGTTCGACTTTGCCTGTAATTCTCATCATTGACTCTTTGGGTTTTCTTTTGTGGTTGGTTGAGGTTGGGTTAGTTCTGGTTAGTACAATACTGAATAGATTTGCAAAAGTTCAAGAATAGTACTGTAACATATAATAATCTAGTATTTCTACTCATCTCTCAAAAAAGTCACTGTTTATTTATTTTTAATCTTTTGTGCTCATGTACATCTTTTATTATCATTTATAAGATATAGGCAAGTGGATTATGTTTTTACAGATTGCACAGCAATTTATCTTTCTTTCTTATTTATTTATTTATTTAATTTATTATCCTAACCTAAGGACATGCTTATTGATTTTAGAAAGAGGGGAAGGAAGAGGGAGCAAGAGGAAAAGAAACATCAATGCAGGATGAAAGATGGATCAGTTGTCTCTTGCATGTGCCCTGATCAGAGATGAACCTTCAACCTAGGTATGCGCCTTGACCAGGAATCAAACCTGCAAACTTCTGGTTTACAAGACAAGAGTCCAACCAACTGAGGCACACCAGTCAGGGCATACTTCATCTTTTAAATTGCTTTTGTTAAAGTAACCCATCTCCACAATAGCTGGTGTGAGAGTGGGTATCTCATCTAACTCCATCTATATTTCCATAGTGCTCCTCAACTGAGGGCTATGTTGTTTCAAGTGCTTTTTGCAGAGTAGCTCACTAGTGTCTTTCTGGGCCAGATTCTTGGGTTAGTTGCTTGATGGACATGGCTTCTAAACCTCGTAAGACCTTTCTTCCAGTAAACAGATTTCATTCTCCCATATTATCAAGAAGGAAACCAGATTCTTGGAGAGATTGGGATCATAAGTGACACATAAACTCAAGATTGTAAGTGACACAACCAGGATTAACACCCTGGTCCTCCTGGTTATTACATCATTTTTCCTCAATGCACTACAGAGTCTCCATATATCTTACATGCTAGCATAGTTGAGGTAAAATATTGCAGTGTTTAAAAGACATGAATGTTGGGTTCAAATCTCAGTCCTGATGTACACCTGCTCTGTGTGACCTTGGATGAGGCATTAACCTCTATGCTTTAGATTTACCGCCTAGGGTTTGGGGGGTGTCAAATGAGTTGATGTACCTAAAGCACAGTGCTTGCCATAGAGTATGCACTTGGTAAAAGATAATTTTCTTAAATCGTCTGTTTGTTCTCATACCTGTTATTAGGTACTCTCTTTCCAGGCAGTGGAAACATTAAGACCCAGCCCTTTATATCAAGTGGTCACTCCCTCCTTCGTGCTCATTACCATTTAACTAATAATACATGTCACCAGTCATTTAAGTTGTTTCCTCTTGCACATTCGCTGAGATGTTATCTTATTCACCTCAAGCCTTAATGTTCACTGATTCACAGATACATTAACAAATCTGATTGTCAGGATTTTAGAACCTAGAACCTAGACAACCAAACTTTAGAATCTGCCCTAGAAACATTTAAAAACTCAGTTATTTCTTATCTCACCATATTTGTTTAGTCCCAGATATTGTTGGGGGAACAGAATAGGTGATTTTTCACTCTCCCTTCTAGCTTTATGAATCAACATGTACAAAGCAATTTGCTTTTTCTTTAAAAAGGTAGAAGTATACTTTTTACCAGTTTGACCAAACCTTCATTATTAGAAAGAATTTGAGCACAGGCACAGAGCAGTGGCCCTAATTTATCTTTCATCTGTAATAGTTTCATCTTCACTTAAATATTGTATGAGATAATCTCACATATCAAGTATTTTGACAAAATTTTTGTCATCTTGTCTTTCTTATAAATTTTAGGAAAACATTTTAACTAGAAATAAGCAAAAGGAAGAAAGTAAAGACCAATCAGCATTGATTGTAACGATCTGATGTTTTTCCTTCAAAGCTTTAAAAACGTGCCTTTCTGGAGGTGCTGTTGATTGTGTATCCGGTGCATACCCCCATCCCTCCATCCTTCCTTCAGAATCTCAAGTCTGTTTAGGTATCTTTCCTCTCCCCCGGGACCATGTGCTTTGGAGGAATCTCGATCATCCAGGGTGTCCACAAAATACTGCCTGCAGGCTGCATACGGCCCAACACAGACGCATAAATCTGCTTCAAACCTTTTTTTCCTGCTCATCAGTTTTTGTTAGTGTTTGTGTATTTAGTGTGTGGACCAAGGCAACTCCTCTTCTGGTGTGTCCCAGAGATACCAAAAGTTTGGACATCGGGTCGTTTCCTTTGCTAGCAATTGGCTTACGCAGGTGATGCTCTTCTGACCAATGAGACCTGAAGGCAGGTTGGCTTGGCATCTCATGGAAAGGGTTCTCTTTTCTAAGCGATACATACAGAATAAGTTTGCTTCTCTTTCTTTGGACATTTTCATGTGTGTATGTGGCACATACAGCTTTCACCTTGTGGCCAGGAGGGATGCTAGTTTAAAAGGCAAGTGTTTACACTAAGGATGGCAGAGCAGAAAGCTAGAGATAACTTAATGTCCTTGATGACCCCATGGGGTTGCTAAGTTATCCAATCTTGGATTAGCTTATCTCTGCTCTTATTGTTCAGTGAGATAGATGACCTTCCTATTTAAGTGAAGTGTGTCAACACCCTACAGAGTCCTGGACTTTTCAAGGGGTAAATGGGCATGGACATCTTTAAAGAAATCCATTCCCAAGTGTTGAGTATTTCTGGAAACTCTTCGGTAAAACTAATTGGCCCTTGGAGCACAAATGAAATGAAGATGATGCAGTGGTTCTCCTTTCTCATCTTCTCTTTCAAAATCACCTCTTTTTTGACCATTCAATGGAGATTTATCACTCACCCATGTCAAATCTAACAGAGGTTCATTGCTCAAGGTGTAATGTAACCTCAGGAAGCCTTCTTTAATTGGGGTGCCTAAACCCAACTCTCATTTCTCGAATTACAAACTATATTTTCAATACAATTTTACTTTTTGTGCTTTATAATTATAAAAATTTATAATAATTTAAAACTATGTTTTTTTAACCAGTTGCATAGTAATAGTATTTACATAATAACTCAACTAGAATGTATGTGATTACTTAGAGCTTTGTGGTACCAGGAAATTAATTTTTATATTTAAAATATTTAAATGTTTTTATTACATAGAATATGATAGAAAATCAGTAAAAGATTTTGAAGGATAAAAGCACATAACTTATTATAAAGCTGTGAGAGAGGTATTATAAAAATACAAATTCAAGGGAAAAAAGAATGGTGGTCAGAGAAGACCTTCTAATGTGGTTTTAAATGGGAGACAGGGGCCATAAAATTGAAGCAGTATTAAAATTCCATTACATACTTAAAAATTGGGATTTAAAATATTTAAAAGTATACAAATATTTATAATTTGCTAGCTAGTTTGAACTTCTCAAATAATTAAACTTAAGATAAAAATGTAAATGTCAACTTGAAAATATGAGAGGATACAAAATTTTCTAAATTACTTTATGAAATACATTAGCCCCCAAATTTGAAGTTTATTATACAAACTATTTCCAGTTGTGTTTTCTTGGTGCCTAAAGCATGAATGTATCATCTGTCTCCCTATCTACTTACCCACCTGCCCTGCCTGTCTGTCAGCATTTCGTGTATTTAGTCGGATTGTCCACATCTGCAGTCACCTCTATTCCATTAGGAATAGTCTTCATCTCCTCTATTCCATTAGGCCAGTTATTGATCCTTCATCCATTTTCGGTTTCTAACGTTTGTTGACATCTCTAGTTGGTTGTTCTTTCCTTTACCTTTTGCTTTGTCTTCTTCGGTTTATATCTTAGAAAAAAGTTTTACTGTAATTTTAACAGGATTTCATGTTGGACCAAAGATAACTGAATTGTTCAGCATACCATGTTTTATCCAGAGGTTGACAAACTGTTTTCTCATTTATACTTTTTATTTTAACATATAATGAGAAATATTTTCTTTTTTTTTAAGATTTAATTTATTTATTTTTAGAGGGGAAGGGAAGGAGAGAGAGAGAGAAATATCAATGTGTGGTTGCCTCTCATGCGTTCCCTGCAATGCAAGAATGGCCTGCAACCCAGGCCTGTGCCCTGACTGGGAATCGGGAAATGCTTTCCATGTTGTTAAATATAAGTGTCCTTGCTCATTATACATTTTAAAGGCTACATGATATTTCATATTATGGGAGATTATTAGTACAATTTCTAATGGCTGGTCCAATCCATAAAGATTTCTCAGATTACTTAACCATTATTTTCACTACATTAAACAATGCAGACCTGCTCCTTTTCCTTCTGCCTAAATTACCTTTATTATATCACTGACAAGATCTTTTATGAAATAGGAATTCCATAAGGCCTCCAATACGTAGGTTTTCTTATTTTGGCTTTTTGCTATGAGCGCCCCATCCCCCCAGTTCTGTGTAGTGAAAATGATCACAACCCTGCATCCCCAGCGCCCTCAGCTCTCCCAAAGTGAAAGCTTATAAAATCTGAGAGGCAGTGAAGGACAAAAGGAAAACGTGAACACAAAGGGCATGGGCCAGTCTGACAAAAGGTCCTCTCATACCATGTATACCCTTTCTTCTCCAGGTGAGAAGAAATAATAAAAAGCTCCTTATCAGGCAACTTGATCTGGAGTGGAGAAGAATGAATGCAGTCTTTGAAACAACTTAATAAGGCAGAATAGCCTTGGTGGTAACATTTTAGACATAGCTTACATTCTACTCCTAACCTTTGAGGACACAGTCCCTGCCCTCTGTCAATTACTGCCATCTTTTCACTGACAAGCCTGGTGGGTTGTAAGTACAAGAATTTTGCAGATGCATGGCAGAGAAAAAAATAGACTTCTAACACTGGCTGGTACTTCTAGAGGCAGGAACTTAGGGTCAGGAATGGAGGAAGCCATTGTTAAGGAAGAACAAGACTGGGAACTGCTTTCTACTTTTTTTCTATCAGAAAAAAATCTGTGAATATGTCCATTCTTATAGTGAGTATGTGTAAGTATGTTGCTCTTTCCTTTTTGAAATAAGTTTAAATGAAAGCCAATAGGAAGTTTGATTTTTTTTCTCTAGCTTTCTCAATTTCTGTATCTTGTTTTCAGATCAATCTTCCAATGAATTCCCACCTGAACCTGATCCTAATTCCAGAAACACAAAGCCTGGTTTCTTTGTGTTTGCTGCGTTTATTCTGCCTTTCCATGAGCTAAAGCTGTAAATCCCACAGTGAAGCACACATAAACACAAACGAGGCGGGATTAGACCACACTATTTAGTTAATCTCAGTTTACAAAACCCCTTCTCTCTTTGTCTGACAGGCTGCCACAGAAATTCAGCAATGCAATTTGCAAACCAGACATGAGAACTTTCTGCACTATGGGTAGAGAGACAGTAAAAAAAAAAAGACTTCTCACTTTCATAAGCTGTCTCTCTTTGAGAAACTCTAGGGATATTTCCCAGGGTAAAGGATATCTACAGTTAATTCTTCAAATCATCATCATGAAGGAGAAGAACAAAAGTGGTTTTTTTCCTAAAATTTGACCAGCACAACCTCCAAGAGACGTGACATGTGCAGCTAAGATTACCAAGCGAGGAGTTTCTCCCCGACTTCCACCCTCCAGCTCACCCCTCTCTCTATGTTTAAAATGTTTGTGTTTTTGGATCCAATGGCAATAATGCTGGGAGGACTTTAACCAAAGTTCTTTGAATTCTAGGAAGAGTAACAAAAGATGGTTTTCTGTAGTGTGTTTGCATAACTAGACATCCACTAAATAATTGGTGGGCCGCTGGGAATAAAAATGGCTTCACAGAGAAAAGTTCCTGTAACAGAAGTGAGCGTGAAGCCAGCAAAGGATCGGACAGCTGAGCACTTCTCAGGCGGTGTCACAATCACCTGATGTCACAAGCACCTGCTTTACAGAAAAGCCACTCTGGTAGAAACATCCGTGTGGATACGTGAGGTGGCAGAACATTCCACTTCGGTTCTGTGTTTAGATAAAAGATGCTCTGTGAGGTTTTCGTGTACTATCCCTAGCCCTGCAGACTGCTCTTCGAATTATTCCAAAAGATCGTGTTTGCTTTGGTCAAAGATCAGATACACACCCCAGTGTTCACATTTCTGCTCTCCCAAGTTGGACTAATTTGAAGTTGCTTTCAGAGTCCAAATGTGTTAGATTCCTCCAGAGCTCTTGAAGTGGGTTATAAATTACAGCATTTAGTTTGTTGCAGAACAAAGCTTTATTTCAGTGAAAACACCGACTATCGCGGATAGGTTTTATGGGAAACTAATCTGCTGTGGACCAAAAGAGGAACCAAAACTAGCAAAGGGTGGCGATGGTGGCTGTGGTGGTAGCCGAGGTGGTATGTGTGTGGCTTGTATAAGTAGGAGAGATAACCACAGTGTGTAGTAGTCTGTAATTACCAATATTCTCTGGCCTTGGGGGTTACCTTCTTCTCATCCAGAGAACAGGAGTGTTCAGTCATTTTAAAATACAAAGTCAGAAATTACCCACCCCCCAACCACCATATTTTGATCTCTGGCATTTATACCTAGTTAGGTGTTCTTTGCTAAGGAACGTAGAATGATAAAAACCTTACTTGTTAGTGTTTAAATGTTTATCCTGGTCTAACAGACATTTATAAAGTAAGACTGACTCATCATTGGCTTGTTTTGATTTTTTTGACGAGGAGTAATTCTCTCTCTTGAGGCAGTGGTTTTTCGACAGTGATGTTAACACATTCTTGACACATCTGAGTACAGAGTGTTTAGACAGAAATTGTAGAGATTTGTCTGCTAACATGTTTTCTTTTCACTTCTTAATAACACAATTGACATTAACCCGGTTAAATATTAAGCTACATGGTTTTAAATGCAAACTCAAGTAACCATCCAATAAGAGCTGTCTGCCAATATCATATTTCATAAGAAAACTTGGCATCTTTAACAAATGATATATTTATTGACTCAATCTCCTTGGTAACTACTTGGTCCATGAACCAGTGCTTCTCTATATCTAGGACAGCTACGATAGCACTCATTGTGACGGTATTGAATATTTGTTTTAATTTTTAAATAATGAAGGCTACGTTTCAAATTTGCTTCCACTATATAAAAGAAAAATCCTAATAGGAAAAAATCTGACATAGATTTTGTTTTAAATTACTCTCTGGACAAATGACTTTTCTTAGCTAAAACAAAGGCGTAAATGTTGGCAGTTACAAGGATGAGATCTTTAGGTTGTATTTCCCACATGCAGCCTGGTCCATACACCATTATCCTACATACTCCATATGGGACCATCGCCTTCCAAGAGCTGTCGAGCATTTCCACAGATGTCCTTCCCCGTGGATTGGTCCTAACTTGGACCAATTATACTCAGGGAATTATACAAGAAGCTTGCTATCCTGTATTGTGCTAACCTTAATTCGCAGACCTCCATCTTTCTACATTTCCCTTCTTCTGCAGGCACTTGATCCCAGTACCTCTCATTCTTCATGATAGTGTTGGTCTTGTTCCTTTTATCCTCACCCCTTTTCTTTTTCTCTCTGATCTTCTCCTAGAATTTTTTCTTATGTTCTCTTTCTCTTTTTTTACTTCTCTTAAATTACTCATCTACCCTTTCATTCTCTTATTTTCTCTTCTATTCCTCACTCATGCGACTCTGTTATTTCCTTTTTTGCCTCCTCCGCTTTGAAACCCAATTTAGAGTACTTTCATATTTTGCATTAAATTGTGCAGACTACCTGTGGGAACTTATGGCCTGTTCAGTGGTGCGTTATCATATTGCATTAAATTGAAACTATTACGAGTGTTCTCCAACCCTTCCATCATTCCATTTTATACCTCACAGGAACAGTCTTGTCCTTGTATTCTACTGAGTCCAACACCAAAAAGATGCCCCTATATTTGTTTGATGCTGAATAAGTGAGCATTGTTTAACCTTTTACCAGACAGAAAAATGAACTAAACTCCTTCCTCCATAGCCCTGGCACATAACACGGTATCTGGTATACAGTCAGCATGTAACACAGGTCTGTTTAATGAATAGATAATCAAAGGCCAACATTATACCTAAAGCTTGTTTTAATATATTGGTGCTAATGCAAACATATTTTCTGTCTTTCTTTTGGTAATGTTGCCATATTCAGAGATGGGTTTACTCGCAAAATATTCGTGACTCAATGGACCGGTCAGAATTTCATTCGCTTTCTAAAGCTATATGTGCCTTGCCCATATTTTAAATCAACATTTTTTCCTGACTACTTCTCTGCATTTATTTCTACTTTTTCCCCCTGTAGCTAAGACCACAAAAAAACTTTGGCTTGCAGTGAATATACATTTCCATGGAAACCAAGCCAAAAGCAATAGCAAAGGAGGCACTGCTTACAAAATGTCTCTTGGCTGCCTAATTTCAAACCATTGCCTGATTTCCTTTAGTTGCGTTGATTTCTTTAATTCAAAGTGAACACACAGACCAGGACTTTGTAAATTAAAAACTTTTTTAAAGTATGCTGTGTTTATTGATTTAAAGCATGAACGTACAAACATACACAAACTTTCTGGCTGTGGAAAAAAACATTAGTTAATGAGGTTTGTGTTTCAATGTTATTTTTATGGAAGCTTCATCTTTACTGGGTTAAGTGTATTTGCTGTAAATTTAATCTTCTCACTGACAGAAGAGGACATTCTTTGTTTATAGAATTAGAGTGATTTTTTTCCCCTATGAAGTGTAGGGAAAGTGTGGTGGGATATAATTAATGGGAAGTAACAAATGGTTACATCAGCAATTGCATAAAGGATTCTGCCTGCTGGTCATTAGGAATATGAAGTTCTGAGATATAAAACAGTAGGCAGGACACCTGAAGGTGTGTGATCAGGTGCTCAGGCAGATAACTTCTGATGAGCATGAGACCAGGGCTACTTGTACATCTGAAACTTGTGCAGTTGCACAGGACCCTGTGCTTGGAAGGGCCATGCTTGGCTTAACGCTCTGCTATTGCAGTCTAGACTTTCTCAAGAATTTTTTAATGAGGCGTTCCTAATTTTCATTTTGCAGTGAGTCCTGCAAATTATCTCACTGGTACTGCATGAGACTTAGTTACCCTTCATGCCATCTTCAAAGTTAAGGGAAACTATTTGGATTTTTCCTAACTATTTTAAAAGCATACAATTTAAAAAGGTTGAGTAGAAATATCAATGCAAGGCAGCTTTTCATCTGAAACCTTCCAAATGTACGAGGAATTT
This sequence comes from Sturnira hondurensis, assembly GCF_014824575.4. Lineage (NCBI taxonomy): Eukaryota > Metazoa > Chordata > Mammalia > Chiroptera > Phyllostomidae > Sturnira > Sturnira hondurensis. Next base: position 11,213,131 of record NW_028077105.1, on the reverse strand, counting down.
GTTTCATCACTTCAGCAACCATGTGGTCACCCCTTGTTGAGAGCAATCCATCTCTTGGTCAGTGAAAAGCAGTTTATATAGTGACAAGGAACTATACAAGTTGGTTACCTCAAAACCAACTTGTACCTTGATATATGTGTTAGCTCAATAATTTCACCCCAGGATAGAGAATGCAAAGCTATATGTATAAATCAGTTCATTATGATGTTATCTATGATAATAAATAATTGGAGGTGAACTAAATGTCTATGATACATGGTTACTTAAATAAATTACACTCTACTTGATGCTATATCAGGTAGCAATTAAAATGATATTATAGATGTGCACTACTAAATATTAAAAATCATACTGCAATATACTATGTACAGTATGATCCATTTAAAATCTATGCATAGATTAAACATTTACAAAATTGCCCAACATAATGTGGTTATTTCTGCATAGGAGGGATAACAGAATTCTTAAAGTATTATTGATATTTTTGAATTTTTCTACAATGAGTTTGTAGAGCAAAAATATTGGTTAAGGACAACCAAAAAAGCAAGCAAAAAACAGTCAACCATTGCTAAGCTTTGTTCCCATGCTCAAGAAAACAATTATGACTTTTCATTATTTCGGTAAACTATAGGCATAGAAGAAACAACCATGTGTAAAAGAGAAAGTTTCAACAGGGTATTATTTTCTTCCCATTAAAGATGTAATCATCTTCCTTTCCTTTTGGCTAGTCAGCTGTAATTTACTGTTCCCTGGTCTTCCTCTGAAACTTCTCTAGAAGCTGTGGCAGATGCAGAATGCATCAGCTCAGCTGTTATTGCGCAAAGGTGTTGAGAGACGTGGCAAAGCCCCCATCTGTGAACCGCATTGCTTGCCAGTTTGACAAAAAGGATTCCGGATGAGATCCTTATTTTCTGTTGTTAGACTATGACTCTCTTACAACCACCAAAGAAGAGAGCTGTCTGTATATACTAGAAGGCTTGTGAGTACTGTGTTCTTTTAATTTCTCCTATAACCTCAGTTTATTCTGACAGGCACAGCGCACTTAGCTCTGACCCTCACTTTAGAGGGCAGTAACAAGGTTGAAAGCTTATAAAATCATCCTGTCTGTACTTAAATTTTTGTATTCCTTCTTATTAGATCTTGCCTCCATTGGTCAATTACAGCTTACTATGACAGACTGGCAAGAGTCCAGACTTGTTTTTTGGTGGCCAAATCTCATTTGCTTGGGTGTCGATGGAGATGAATTATGGTTCTTTGTTTCTACCTGAAATTTCTGCCAACATTATGGAGTACTATGCACTAACTAATTTACAATATCACACATTATAGCTTTGTCTACAACATTAGCAATACCTGTTTGAACCAGGGATTGGTTAGCAAGTTGGGCAGGTCTAGTTGCCTAAATCTCTTGGCTTTTTGATAGAATTTTTATGATAACTGGATTCATTGATGTTTGTTGTAAAATATTTATAATTAGGGACTTTTTCTCTTTTCATTCAGTTTATACAGACTTTTCTTTGAATTATAGGTATCTGAAGAAGTTGGTAAATATATATTATTGTTAAAAATAACAAAAATTCAATTTTAATGAGATACCACTTCACACCTGTCAGAATGGACATCACAAACAAATCAACAAGCAACAAGTGTTGAGAGGTTGTGGAGAAAAGGGGACCCTAGTTCACTGTTGGTGGGATTGCAGACTGGTGCAGCCACTGTGAAAAATAATATGGAATTTCCTCCGAAAACTAAAAATGGAATTTCCTTTTGACCCGGCAATTCCACTGCTGAGACTGTACCCCAAGAATCCTGAAACACCAATTTAAACACTGCACCCCAGTGTTTATAGCAGCACAATTTATAATAGCCAAGTGCTGGAAGCAACCTAAGTGCCCATCAGTAAATGAATGAATCAAAATACTATGGTACATTTACACAACGGAATTCTATGCAGCAGAAAAAAAGAAGTAACTCCTACCCTTTGTGACAGCATGGATGAAACTGGAGAGCATTATGCTGAGTGAAGTAAGCCAGGTAATGAAGGACAAATACCGTATCATCTCACCTGTAAGTGGAACCTAATCAACAAAACAAATAAGCAAACAAAATATAACCAGAGACATTGAAATAAAGAACAAACTGACAGTAACCAGAGGGGAAGGGAGAGGGAATAACATGGGAAAGAAGGGACAGGGTCATAAATGAACATGGATAAAGGACCTGTGGACAAAGCTGAAGGGGGGTAGGATTGAGGGTGGGAGGTGCAGGTGGGTGGGGCAGGAGAGGTGGTGGGAACATGGAGACAACTACTTGACATCAGTTTAAAAAAAAAGAAAAAAGAAACATTACAATTAGTAATATATTTTGATGCTAGTGTGTTCAACCCCAGTTAGATTTGAACAGATGTACAAGTTTGAAATAAGTGCATTTATAGAGAGAGAGGATGAAATAGGAAGACTCAGTTATTTTTCATTTTCTTTAACTCCAAAGATGAGAAAAGTAAAAAAAAAAATATTTTAAAACATTTTAAGATAAAAGAGCTTGATATTTCAAAGATAATTGTCCAGTAGTCATTACTATAAAAAACTTACCTTCAGTTACCATAACTTTGATTTGAATTATAGTTAAAGGGCATTTTAATTTAGAAAATACCTACACTTGTTCCTTGAGTGTAACAAAGTATAAATTGAAGCAGTATTATTTGGTCAAGTATCCTGCTGTTCTTTCTTCCTAGTAGGAAAAGTTAAATGGAAATTTGTGGCGGACGATGTCAATTATGGAGAACTTCCGGGAGACGGGAATGGCAGGGCAATAAGAAGGCAGGAACCGCAGACAGTTAACTGAGAGCAAACCCAAGCACGTGTGTGTGCGTGAGAACGCATCCACAGAACCTGCAGGACTCTGCCCGGTCGATGTTACTGTTACAAACGGAGGTTCCCCACTGCAGTTTGTAGGTGTGTCCCAACATAAACGCTGAATTAGAAATAATAACCACTGTTACTTTGGGGGGTGTGGGATTTGTTTCTGTTTAGAGCTCTGCCTCATAAGACCTGCAGTCTAACTCTAAAGAAATGCCTGCCTTTTAAGCTGGCCGAAGCCATTTCCCAGTATTTCCATTTAACCTAGCTTGCTTGATACAATAACCTCGCCTGCCTTTGAATTGATGTTTCCATGGGTTTATTGAAATGTCAGTAACTATAGATTTAATGTCGATGCTGCCAGTCCATGGATGGCCCTGCAAGTAGCCAGGATTGCTCCACTTCAGTTAACAGCACACGAGCAGTTTAGTTAGGTTGTTAATGTTACTCTCACCATTCTGTAGGATTGGAATGTGAAACGGATAAGCCTGGCTGGCCCTGGTCATCTAATACTCAAAACATCTCATATTTTTGCTCACAACCTTGGTGGCAAAGCTCATTTTAATTGGCGGTGGGTTATTTGCAGAGTGCTGCTGGTTTAGAACCCCAGCCCTCGCAGGACTCTTGACGCCTCCCTTGGGTCTGGCCTCCCCGCCAAAGCACAGGCTTGCTGCAGAGCACACTGGCGTTTGGGCATAGGCTCGTGCTTCCCTGGTCAGTGAGAAAGCATGTGACCTCTGGTCATTTCTTTAAGGAAAATTTGCTTGATTTAATGTAACTTTAAATTAAACTGTGTTTTGATTTGGAAAATGCCTACACTCTTTTCGTGAGTATAACAACACAGAAATTGTTTCCTTGAGGAAATAAAATGTAAATTAACAGTATCTTCTAGCCAAGTATCCTTTTCTCTAGTTCTTGGCAGGAGAAGTTGAATGTCTTATGCCGTATAATTTAATGCTTACATTTACATCTATGATTCATATCTGTGGTGGACATAGAGTTGTTTGGCCAGTGTAGGCCTGGTGCCCTGCCATGTATTGACAAGGGTGAACATATGACTGATTGTACTGCTGCCTTCTCTAGTCAAAACTGACTTAGTCCAAAGAAGGGTGAGTGGCCCACACTGAGCCAAGCAGAGGCCTCCTGCAAACTGAACAGTGTGGAACTGCATATAAGATGCATTGCATCTGGGTCATGGAGCTGGTATGACCAGCTCCATGGAGGAGGTGAATCAGAGGGCAAGAAGATACTGATTCTGTTGGAAAAGAATTAAACCACTCAAAGACAAGAAGAGATGAGAGATGGGGAGGTAAAGAAGGGACAGGGCAAGAGGCATGAGTTAGTAGATGGAGTCATTGACAATCTAAGAGTTGTCTTGATTCTTTTGGCTCAGCTCTCGGAGCTTCTCAGATCTCACGAGCTACTAAACTCCTTTGTAGAGCCAGTGTGCATTGGTGTTTGAACTGCTTGTTATACTGAAAGGAGCCTGTTCACTATTGAACACACATTTCTTTAGGACAGTAACGTGAAAAGGTATTGTACTGAAGCTGCTGTATCTCATGGCCACACTGTTGTGTGAGTATAAACTCAATTTGAAAATAAGAATCAGAATTAATGAAGAACAACTGAAACACGTCTTTGTTTGCCAGCAAGTGCATTACATTAGTAAGTGATACCGAAGGGCTAAACAAAAAAATGCAGTAATTACAGTTATTGTCACAACAAGTTTGACTGAAGATGAACATTTTGAATACAAAGTACATGAAATGAACATTAAGCTTAAACCAAAGACATTGATTAAAGAAATAGAAAAATAAATCTGCCAGGCCCCAAAAGTAAATGAGGTCAGCCCATTGTAAGACTGAATATAGAAGAAGAAAAAAGCAGCTTAGACCAATTTTAATGGAAACAAAGGATTGTTGGTGAGTGATGATTTGCCACAAAGAAGAACAATTACCCTGGAGCTTATTTTACTCTCAACAATTAATGCATAAGAACATTTACTAATAGTATCTAGGGGTCCCAGTGAGCAAGACACAAAGGGGAAGCAGCAGCCCCCTACTTGGGGGTAGATCATTAAATCACCTAGAGCAGTGGTCCCCAACCTCTTTGGCACCAGGGACCAGTTTCATGGAAGACAGTTTTTCCACAGGCCAGGGTGGGGTGGATGGTTTCGGGAAGATTCACGTGCATTACATTCAAACTCACCTCCTGCTGTGTGGCCCGGTTCCTAACAGGAACTGGTATCGGCCAGGAACGGATACCAGTCCATGGCCCCGGGATTGGCGAGCCCTGACCTAGAGGGCTTTTCAAGTGACACCTGCTACTCTTCCTTTTTGGGTCTTCTCAACTGCTTTTCTAGAGAATTTTGTCTTTTCCCCCACATCAAACCCCACTCAGTTCAGAATCTCAATAAAGAAACAATAGGTATTGATGGGAATGTATGATGTTTCTGAGATGTATAGAATTTTAATAAAGGCTGTAGAGTGATTTATATGAAAACCAAAGCACATATAATGCAAAGACAAAATAGCTCCATTATTTATTTAAAAAGCTATAAGAATGATGAAAAGAAATAACCACCCATGAAAGAATCAAGAAGTAATGGAAGGAAAGTGGCCAACACCATTGAGAATCTATGATGCACTCTGTGGGGTCTATCTGTTATCTCATTAAGTCATCACAAAAAAATGATGAGTTAGGTATAGTACGTCCTCCAATAGTGCTATTATAATGTTGATGTGATGCTATAGGACATTAACTCTTGTTTGTATCAGCCTATGGTAAAACTGGTTTTGTTCTAGGTTATTGTGCTTCAAGTCACAGAACCCATCTATGACATTAAGTGTGACATTACTGTATTCTTGTAGGTATTTAACAGATGAAACAGATATCCTTTCAGTGGCATTAATCTCTCATTTAAGGGTGTTTTTAGTGGGTCCAGTACATGAAAATAAAATAAAATACTTTTGAAGTTTAGTTTTAGATCTTAGAAATTACAATAAAATGAGGCTTCCTCCTTTTTCTTTGCATTTTCTATATGAGTAATGGCATCAGTGTTGAAATTCTGTCATTGGACATCAATAAACTATTTTTCATAAATCTTGCTTATTTATTTATTATCCTTATTCTATTTAGCTGTCCCAATTTTTCCCCCTTTGCCCTCCTCTGCCCAGCCCACCTCCTGCTCACACAGTCAGTCCCCACACCATTAAATCTAATATGAAGAATTATAAAAAGTATAGGTTGTATAAAAAACTATAAAAAATTTTTACAACTGTAAAAACTTATAATTGAAATCAACTGGAAACATAGAGGGAAGTGATTTTGATGGAACATTAATGTTTTAAGACCCCCCAAGTCTTGTTATTTTCTAAAATCAAATATGACTGCCATTGAAGAGTTGTAATATACAGGGTGGAGAAAAATCAGGTTTACAGTTGTTTGTATGGAAAATTACACAATAATTAAAAAATAATAATACAAAAATAAACTCTGTTTTATGTACTCACAACCGTAAACCTAATTCTGCCCCACCCTGTATTTTCAAACAGTGATAACTTTCTATTATTTTACTTTCAATATTTTTAATTTATATAATTTATAGAGAATGACTTAATTTCTGTCATAATTGCTATTATTGAGAAATAATAATCTAAGTGATAAAAATATCTTACTGGAGAATGAGGCGACTTTTTCTAATTCTCCTAAACAGGGATCAGCAAAGTATAGCCTGTGGGCCAAATTCTTGAGCTGCTTCCTGTTTCTGTATGATGCCTGCAAGCTAAGAATGGTTTTAAAATTTTTATTAATTTTTTTTATCTATTAACTTGAGAGAAAGAGAAAGAGAGACATCAGTTTGTTGTTTCACTTACTTATGCATTCATTGGTTGCTTCTTGCATATGCTCTGACCAAGAGTTGAACCTGTAACCTTAGTGTACTAAGTACACTAAGACCCCCAGCTATACTCTAACCAACCTAGTTATCTTGGCCAGGGCTGGCTGTAACATTTTTAAATGGTTGGGGAAAAATCTAAGCCAGAATGCTACTATTTCATGATACATAGAAGTGATTTAAAATTCAAAGTTTAGTGCCCATTGATAAAGTTTTGTTGGGACATGCACACATGTACAAAGGCAGAGAAAACAGATTTAGAGGAATAATTCCTCAAAATCATATACTTGTTATGTAGTAGAAGCTGGACTCAAAACTACTACTGTCTGTTCTCAAGCCAATGGACATTCTGGTCCTCTGCAAAGGAGTAACAAATAGCTATTGATTGCCCACTTATGAGGTCCATCCAGAAAGTATCCAGCCATGCATTATGAAAAAGAGACATTTATTGCAGAAGATATTAGATACAAGAAACATTGTACATAGAACAATGACACCTCAGTCCCCTTCAAAGTAGGTATCTGGGGACCTCACACATTTCTCCTAGCATCTCTTCCATTGTTCAAAACACTTTGCAAAATCCTTTGTTGGGATCTCTATCAGTTGCCCCCATGTATTTTCCTGAATCTTATTGACAGTTTGAAATCTCTTCCCTTGCAAATGTGATTTTAGCTTTGAAAAGGCCAGAAGCCCATACATGTTCAACCGTCTCAGGTGTCTTGCTTGTTACAGGCTTTCCAGAATGAGGATCACTTTCAACAGATTCTCGACCATCTTGGACGCATTTGTGCCACATTTTTGTTTGCACTGCACCCATTGCATCATCCCCGAAGGCCTTCGGAATGATCTGAATAGTTTCTGCGGAGGAATGTTCAAGTATAACTCAAAATTTGATGCAGACATTGATCTACTTGCTAAGTCATTTTGAATGCGATGGCCACACAGTACACATGCTCACTCAGTAGTGTCTACTGTCCCCACTGACTAGAACAGTGAAGTTGTCATTGCTCAAGCATGTGCGTTCTATCTAGTCCTCTCTCCTTGGCTGCCAGGTTACCTTGGTGTCACCCCAACTGTTCTCATTCGATTAACAACAGCCGGACTTTTTCCCAACAGACTTTGTATGGAAAGGACTGGTGGGGGATGTCCAATATAGAAAATTTACAATGTAGCTCAACTGTTTCACCAGAAATGGGTACAATATGCTTGCAATAGAAAGAAATCTACAACATAGTTCAAGTGTTTTCAACAGAAATGACGACAATATGTTTGACATGGAATCAAATGATATCAACTAATGTTTATAGCTCCTTGGATGGGTAATATAAAGGAAATTATTGAGGAATACTTCCTGAAGAAGTAAGGAAAAAGATCAAGTCATCACTTTCGAATATGTAGCAACTCCACAAAATGGTTTCATAATGTATTTATATGGCCTCTTGTGTGATGTTTGAAAGTGTGATTGGTAAGACAAGTGACAGGATGTTGTGAGGATTATCTTTTAAAGACATAGAACATCCTTAGACTTCCTTGCTACATCCTAAGGCATGGATAAAAGAAGGAACAGAATTTTGTCTCTTAAAAAAATTTAATATTGAGTTTAATTTTCTGCATAAAGCATCATGGCCAATCTTAATCTCATGGGCCAGACTGAATAGTTAAAGGAACAACCCAAGTCTGATTATAGAGTCATGAGCTGTGGCTCAGCTCTTTGCTGGCTAAATGACTTTGGCAAAGTCACAATATTTGTATCATCATTGGTAAAATAAGGAAGTTTTACTAAATCATATCTACCCTACTTTGTTTAGAAACTTTACTGCTTTATGTGTCTAACATATTTTCGGGTCAGATTAAACTTCTTTATTAAATTGCAAAGTCTGCAAGAGATTAGTGATTTTAAATACTTGATGTATTATGGTTAAGTGTATTGAACTTTCAGGTATGATGACAATATAACTAAAAGAGCTTCTACTTCTCTATCTCAATTTCACATACTGTTGTTCCATCATTAAATATTAGAAATCTTCATGGTTCTTTTCCTAGATGCTATGCTTTTCTCATTTTATACACTCGCCCTGGAATATCTCACCTCTGGACATGTGTGGTAAGCAGAAGTCTGAGATGGACCCTTACATTCCCACGTGGCCTGGTATATACATGCCTTATGCCTTAGCACAAGTGGGACTTGTGGACAAGGTGGGAGGATTTCACTCCTATGATTAAGTTACATTACTTGAGAAGGCTAAAGGGCTTTGCAGATGATTTAGGTCCCCAATAAGTTGACTTTTGTTTATCAAAAGGGATAATATTCTGGTTAGGCCTGGCTAACTCAGGTGAGCTCTTTAAAAGAGGGTAGAGATTCAAATTGGGAGAGATTCAAAATGAGGGAGATTGGAAGCTCTTTTGCTGACCTTGTAGAAGAAAACTGTCATGTTCTGGAGAGGGTCACATGGCAGGCAATGGTGGGTGGCCTCTAGGAGCTGAGGGTCTTAGTCCTATGATTGCAATAGCAGAGAACTAACTCCTGCCAACAACCAGTGAATTTAGTAGAGGACCCTGAACTTCAGATTAGATTACAGTCCTGGATGGCACTTTGCAGCCTTATGAAATCCTGAGCAGGGGACCCAGTTTATCCCCGCCTAGACTCCTGACTCAGGGAAATTGACATAATAGATGGTCGTTGTTTTAAGCTGCTAAATTGTGGTAATTTGTGATGCAGTAATAGAAAATTAATACAACATGACTTTAATTATCACCAGATGACTCATACGTTTATCTCCAGCAAGACCTTCTCTTGCATATCCAACTGTACATTTTACATTTTCTTTTGGCTGTCTCAAAGGTACTTCAGTTTCAGTGTGCTGAACACCAGATTCATGTTCATTACTCTCAAGCCAAATTCAGTGAATGATATTTATCATCCATCAAGTTGGGAAGCAAACAACCTGTGAGCCATTTTTGATACCTGTTTCAGCTTATCTCTCACAGATAATTCATCAAAAATTCCAATTCTTTTCACTTCTTTGTGGCAAGTACTTATTAGGTCTGGTTCACTCAGCATCTACTTCAACCCCCTTCAGTATGCCTCCCCTGTACCTTCAAGGGTAAAAACTAAAGATAAAATTTACTTTCCTTTGTAGCTAAGGTTTCTCATGAGACGGAGGCTCTTCACGGATTTTGTAGGAAGACGAATGTGAGCGATGAGAGGTGGCAGCCACATGTGAGGAGCTCAGAGCATCCAGCAAGCTGGGTTGTGGAGATGACTGGTTCTTCAGGGGCAGCTAAGGCAATGGTTGTACTGTCTGGTCCTCAGCGTCTTGGGGGCCGTAAGGTTTCCATTACAACAGTTAGTCTTCTGTGGTTATTTTCTTTGCTGCATCGTTTCTGGCTGGGGAGCATTCCAGCTTGGAGCTCTGACCCTTCTAAAAATTTTGTAAAAAGATACCTTGAGACTTGTATCTGTTTTTTACTTGTACTAGTTTATACGCGGATGGATATATATTTAAAGAGTCACCTAATCTATCTTTTTTCTTCATCTCCACCATCTCTATTACTACCATCCTATTACAAGTTGTCATTTATTTATTGCATTGACTCTAGCAATAGTCTCTTGGCTTGTTAACATCTCTATCCACCACACCCCCTCACAACTCATCGTAATCCACTCTCTACTCTTCAGACTGAATAATCTTTTCAACATATAATCTTATCCCACTTAAAATATTCCATAGCTCCCCATTGCTGTTATAGATAAGGACCAAAATCTTCCCCTGCCTGCAAAGCTTGGCCCCTACTGAACTCCCTATCCTAATCTTCGGTTAGAAACTGTTAGTGTTTTGTAGGTACCATGCACCTGACCATGAGTCTTTGCATCCAGGTTTCTTCCTCAAGGAAGGCTAGCTCTTCTCAACTTTTCCTAATTAACATTATTCTGTGACCTCCAGATCTAAACTGATTTTGCATTTCCTCAAGGAAGTGTTTGCTGACCTCCCTGCCTTGGTCAATTATATCATGTGCTTTCCGATGCCGTCTGCCCTAGGGACTCCAGTTTGCAAAGTTGCAATTTTGTATTTGTGTCATCATTTGATTATCAACTGCCTTTCCCACTATTGGGGGTGTCCAACCTGTGATCTGTGGGCTGCATACAGCCCCTGGATGGCCATGAATGNAACTTTTCCTAATTAACATTATTCTGTGACCTCCAGATCTAAACTGATTTTGCATTTCCTCAAGGAAGTGTTTGCTGACCTCCCTGCCTTGGTCAATGATATCATGTGCTTTCCGATGCCGTCTGCCCTAGGGACTCCAGTTTGCAAAGTTGCAATTTTGTATTTGTGTCATCATTTGATTATCAACTGCCTTTCCCACTATTGGGGGTGTCCAACCTGTGGTCTGTGGGCTGCATACAGCCCTGGATGGCCATGAATGCTGCCCAACATCAAATTGTAAATTTACTTAAAACATTATGAGATGTTTTTGTGATTACGTGTTGCAATGTATTTAATGTGCAGCCCAATACAACTCTTCTTCTTCCAGTGTGGCCCAGAGATACCAAAAGTTTGGGCACCCCTGCAATACAGTCAGTACCATGTGATCAGGAACTTTTTGTTTTTGCTCACATTATATTCCTTCTACCTAGGATAGGGTTTGGTACTTAGTAGTTACTTAAAAATTCCTGTTGAATACTGAATGAGGGAAGCATTTATACTGTTCCAGGTATTATTCTAAGGCATTTATACTCTGTTTATCCTTACAAAAATATTTTGAGGCATGTAGGACTATTCCATCAGTTAGAATAAGCTAGGTAATGCTGTGGTAACAGATAACCCCTTAAAGCTGGTGGTGCAAGATAACCTCGGCAAAGGTTTATTTCTTGTTTATGTGTCATGTACAATTATAGTTAGCAGGTAGCAGGCTTTATTATAATTACTTAAGAAACCAAGTCATATGCCCCATCTTGACACATACCTCCACAATTTTTGCATCAGAGAAGATAGGTGATAGAGAATAATGTACCAGATTTTAAATGCTTCTGTCCAGAAGTAACACAGCTGGGCAAGCAAGTCACCTGGCCAGGTCTAACAACAAGGGGGAGGGATGTGCCATACCAGGTAACTGGCTGGAAGAAAATCAGAAGTATTAGTGATCAGATAAAATATTGACCCACCACATTTATTATGTCCGTTTTATAGATGAGTAAACAGGTACAGAGAAAAGCAACTTGCTCAACCGTGGGAGAGCCAGGGTTTGAATTTGGGAATTTAACCTGCCTTCCACCACCCAGAGCTCTGTGTTTTCTCCTTTGTCCACTTTGGCACATGAACATTCAGAGGGATCCCAGGAACAAGTAGTTAACCATATTTCTGTCATTGCTTTGACTTCCAAAGGAGCGGAGTGAAGCCAGAGTTTTATCCCTTTGAGTAGTCTCTTTTGGTTCCTGTTCTTTTGAAAGAGCTCATTTCTACTCACCCTGAAATAATTGGACACTGTAGGTAAAGAATAATTTTGTTAAATATATGTAGCCAAATGTTATCCTCAAACATAAACTTTAAACAAATCTGATCATATGAAAGGTTTTTCTGATTGTTCCTCCATTGATTTGCAAGAGTCTGTTATATTTTTTATTTTTTAATCAGAGAAATAGTTCCCTGGGTGATGCCACTTCAGGTCATTGAATAAGTTTAAGAACATGATGAATAATTATATCTACGGCTCTAAGTTTATTTGGGCTTTTATGAAAATAAAATTCAAAGTTCAAAACTAGTATTTATGTAATACATACTAGAATAAAGAAATAAAGTTGTGTGTGCTTTTTTTAACCATAGCACATGAGAAAGAGCAGTGGGGACTTGGGTGTTTTTTTAATTATTAATCATGTACTGGCTTTTGAGTAATATATAAAACAAATTTGTAATTTTGACCCATGATTTATTTATTAATTAGTAGAGAATGCTTTTTTCAAAATATATGATTTTAAGCAAAGAACTGTATAACCCTCGCTCATCCCAATCTCAATTACTTAAGGATATGATTTGTTATTTATTCAGTTAATATTTTGTAAGTATTAATATTTCACCTAAAGAGTCAATTACCTGATAACAATATCTTTTCTGCTCACATTAGAGTAACTTTTCTTCCCTTGATTACAAATATATATAAATTATAATCATTTCTACAAAGACATATTTATTAAGTGAAGTTTGTTGCCTATAGGAATATTTTGTAAGAATGCACATGTAACAGTAGTTGGATAATATACCTGAAACATATTTTCATTATAGAGATAGAAAAGAATAAATAAGGCTCAATAAAACACAATAATACTGAAGAAATCATTCGAGTCTATGAGTTTGATATCCACATACTTGCTTTTGGTTCTGAATTCCTTATTTAAAAATTTACACTTTTAATGAACCAAATTGTAAGACATTCATTTATTTATTTTTAAGTCTTTGTCCTTAGGCAAAAGCGTTATCGGAACTAGCAGAACCCCTCACAGGACTAACGTAGCTCTGCAGTATGGCTTATCCAGGATTCATTAAGTTTCTAATCTTCGGTTAGAAACTGTTAGTGCTAAGGATTCATTTCATGAAAACAGTTCGACATGCCAGTTTCCTCGGAGAGCCATGGGGACACATTGTAGAGAGCAGGTTGCCTTTTCTCAGTGGCATTCTCAGTGACTTGGTAGTCCAGAACTCTAGGTATCAGAGGTCAGTTTAAATCCCAGTTGAATATAGGAGTCTCCCACTGGGTTCAGCCACAGAGTTCTATGAGCATCTTTTCCAACAGGATTATTTTTCCTGTCTGCCCTGGAGGCTGATTTTGAATGTGTATCTCACGTATCTCTGCAGAACATTTGGCTAGTTAACCATATGACAAAATGGCATTAAAAAATGGTGTGTTATAGATATTCAAGAGAAGCTTAATCTCATCTTCTCTAATATTAATAAAATAAAATACTCTTCTACCTTCTGAAATTAATACCACAGAAGATGTTTACGATATGCTTCTTTTAGTTGCCTCACAGTTTCAGCTTCTCCTCTACTTAGTTTAGCTAAGGTCTTCCCTTTATAACACTGTTTACAGAACAGCATACCTATCTTTCATCTCTCTTTGTCTCTGTCCCTCTATTATATCTCTTTTCACATGACACAAACTCTGCAAAGCCTCCTTCAAAATGAGACCACCTCCTGTTAAGGGATCCTGGCGTATGCAGAATGTAAAGACAACTGAAAACAAGGTAGCATGTCCTGTTGATACATACAAACCATAAACGATACCTAAAAGCCATAAAACACCAGAGCAGGGAGGAGGCAGGAGTGGAAGAAGAGGGTGGTAAGTTTTGCCATGCGTGTGCTGTTTCTCACTTCTGGCCCCCTGGCCAACCTGCACTTAATTACCTGTTCCTGCTCTGTTTCCCAGACAGCTAGCAGTGTGCCTGCTCTATTCCCCATTCCTCCTGTGAGGCCCAGCTCTGGGGCTGAGGAGATGCTTTGTGGACCCAATGTCTTGTGGACCAAAACAATGTATATGCCTGATGGGATTTTCTCTAAGTGGTCGGGATGCCAACAATCACCCTGATCGCGTAAAATGGCTTGTGATCTGAGGAGAGGGACATGCTCATTAGGGGCCCAAAGAGCCAAACATTAGGACCAGATTGAACCAAGTCACTCTGCCAACAAAAGCATTCATAGAAGAGACCGTGTCAATAAATGCTGCAAAGATGAAGCCGTAGAATGAGGCACTTATGGACAATTATAAACATTTTGCCCATGGTGACTCTCCTCTATCAAATCTACTCCAAAGCTGATAAGCTCTGCCTCTTTAGGCATCATTAATTTCCCTGCAAATTTAAACAGCTGTCACTTGTGATCCTCCTCAGGTGCTCATGTGGGAGAGATTAGCTTGTGTTTATAAGCCAGTCTGTTCATTAAGCTCCTGCCCATGTGGAACCCCCTCCACAGGCCTGCAGATCACCCACAGATAATTGGGGGCCCCGGTGAATTACACAGAGGTGCTGGGAGCGGCAAGAATGGTGTGGCCTTATTAATATCAGCTGGGGAGAGTGCGCTGTTTTAATGATTTCCAATAAACCAAGGCAAGCCCTCAGAACTTCATGAGCATTTGGGCACCGACAGTTAAAGAGACTGTACAGGTTTGCATTTCCTGTGGTTACTATCAACTTGTTTCTCATTAACATTTGGAAGTCTTGCTTTAACCCTTTGTGATGCAGTGATTCTTCCATTAAAAGTACATCTGGGGAAAAAAGTGCTTCTGGTAACTTTAATGCCTGCTAAATCTTCTGGTAAATTTAGTGGTTGTTATGGTAGGAAAAGATATTTCATGAAGATATGTGGCTATAAATGGAGGAGGCATGTTTTTCCTGTACTTTTAAAATTAAGATTCTCATGTTTTAATTAGTGTTCTCCAATTATATAAGCCTTTAATGAAATTTGGTGTATTTCTGTATTCTTTGATGTTAATAAGTTTTTGGAAACTATAAAAAAGTGTTATAGTTTAACATTTTTAACAGGAGTTCAAAACTTACTGAAAATCCTTTGTTTGGAATGCCTTTAAACAGATTGGACAATTTGTTTTACAGTCTCATATATATATATAAACAAAAGATATAGGGAATATTTCAAAATAGATGACACACATATATATTTTAGTGAAAAAGTACTATAAAAATAAAAAAAACATTTCCAAAGATCTTTTTCAAAATGCAGGATTTGCTACATTTTGAGGTGCAAAAGTTTTTCTTGATTCCCCCCTCCCTCATTCAGAATATTCTAAAAATTCTACTCCTTTCCAAAGTCTTATTCCTGTAAAACTTACTGTACCATGAATACTGTAGAGCTCAGAGGGCAGCACTGCACTCCCCTTCTTTGCCACCATGCAGCCTGTGGACTATGGAGGGAGCGATCTCTTGGACAGTCGAGTCTGGAGCTTAACTCTGACTCCTTCCTTCTCTTAGGTTCCAGGGAAGGTGGGTGGGTGGGTGGGTGGGGGGACGTCTAGAATGATTCTATTACGCAGTTGCCTAAAGCAGTGTTTTCTTAAAGAATTTTTTATGCTATTGAAAATCTACCTTTTCTGTTCCATCTTTCCTTTGATGGCTGATAAAAAAGTAGTTCTTTGTGTACTCTATTTAAACAAAATCTCACACTATAAGCTGAACCACAAGGGAGCATCACTATGTTCATCCGACTCACAGCAAATCTCCCACACTTCGTGAGGTGACTGGTGTTTGTTTTGTCCACTCTTCAGCAATGCTTTCTATGTGCCTTGCAAATCTACTTGTTGATGAAGGAATCTTTGTAGTTTGTCAGTGTATTGATTTCTATAAATTATATTAGACATTTTTATTAGGAGGAAAAAGTATTCCCCAATGTTGTGTGACTTTCACTACTAGTTAAAGAACCACAGAATTGACTCCTAAATATTTATCATTAAATGCAGTAAAATATTATAAATTACTGGCCTGAGAATAGCATGGCTTTAAACAAGGCTGAAAATTATTACATTGTAGTTTGCATGCTCACATTAAAACTGGCTTGCTTCTTATAATCATAAGTCAATATTATAAGGTACAATATGCCTTTGGCATAGGGTTCACTGACAAAAATTATGGTTCTTCATTGTCAAAAATTGTAAAAGTAAATCCATATTTCAAATAGTGTTCTTGATAATTTTGGAGTTTTCAGACCAAGATCTTTTTATACATGACACATCGATTTTAAAATGTGTATGATGTGGCTGATTAAAAAATTTGTACTAAGAGGTAGAACATTAATGTTACCATTTTTCTAGTTGTTTGCTTATGTTAAAATTGCTAGCAGTTTTCAGCCCATGGGTTAGTTGCAGAAACTTTTCATGTACTTGACATTTTGTAAAGGGATATTCCTTTAACACCTGATAGTCAGTTAGTCTATTTCACTGGGTCCACAAAACCCACAACATAATAGATGCACTGGAAACAAGCACATGAGACAGCATGTTGCTGTCACCCCGTGACATGTTTTGAAACAAACTCCTCCTCTCTACTTTCTGGATACCTTACTCATTGCCTCTGGGGAAACTCTGATGTGCAGACTGAGTAGGGGTATGGTGTTGACCCATGTAAGAAAGCTGAGTCATTTTCTTGTGGCTTAGATTAAAAATAAAGTTCTAATATTTTCTCCAACACTATTGCAGCTTTTCTTTCATCAGTGCCACTTTGGGGCTGCTCCTGGAGACAGAGGAGCATCTTTGCCCCACATTCCTTGGTCGAGCCATCACTGTGGCCACCAGAGTCCTAGCGAAGGGATGGGCAATGATATGACTTCAGTTTGTTGTTTTCTGCTTTGTGAGTTAACTTTGACCTTAGGAGATTAAAATATACAATCACAGTTAATTCTTCTGGTGATATTCCTTTTGCTATGTCCAAATAAAAAGGTAAATATTTTAAAACATTTATTATTGGTGGACACAGTAAGTGTAGTGGAATGCTGCATATTGCATGAATCTATTTGTGAGGGAGAAGCTTGATTTTTTTTTTTAGATATCTAAAATGACCTGGACTTTCATAAAAAGGAAAAGATTCTAGGGAGCAAATGATGTCTGTGCTCTTTCATTTTGTTTACTCTAATTAGCAGTGAATAGGAGAAAAACCTCTGTACTGGTTGAAAGACTGCCTTTAAAATAAAACGTGGCTTTTATAGAATAGTATGAAGCTTTGCTTTCTTTCTAGCTATTTTGAAAGAAAATATCTGAGACTCTTCTTAATCTTTAAAAAGTCAAATTCACTTAGTAACTAGACCATTTAATATATTCAGAGAAAAGAAGTAACTTCTTGGGTAGGCCCTTGTTCACCCTGGTGGACTCACGGGTAAGGCAAGAAAGTGCTCGGAAAGTGCTCGGAGAGAAAGTGCTCGGAGAGGTGTTCCTATATCCCATGGGTTAGAAGGAAATGACCAGATCTGTACTTGGAAATATTTCTCACTGAGATGCTTTTTCAAGATACGTGTTGTGGATTCTCACCTCAGTGAGAGGCTTTGTGTCAGTGCAAATCAGAAATTATCAGAGCCAAAAACTAATAAACTTACAGTCAAAGCTAACAAATAAGCAAAATGTAGCAGATCCATCATTTATGTGAATTATTCTTTTCTTGGAAAGATTCTAATACTTCCTGTAAGTAGGCATAATTCAAAGTGTCAAGTCATGTGGTGCTGGCAAAAATCCACATTGAATCTGTTTCATTTTTTTCTTTCCATTTGTTTTTTGTTTGGATTCTCTTTTGATGACACTTATTGCTTCATAAAGTTTATGCTCTTTTTCTTTCTCTCATAATTGCTTTGTTCTCCATGCTTTTTGTCTCTGTGAAGGGAGAAGACAATGTGATGTGGGAAGGCGGTGGATAAAACATAGTTCTGAATATGGATAGGGCAGGATTGACTTGAGCCACCCTTTGGTTTGCACTGACTCACACTGAGAAACTCATGTCCATGCCTCAGTTTCCTCACTGTGAAGGGAGGTTCTGTTAATTTGGATATAGGTTTGGCTGACTTAAAATAACAGGAACTTAAATTAATAGAAATGTATTTCTTATTTATCTAACATCTGGGCTGGTGCTGTGACTGTGCTCTGGGAAGCCATCAGGGCTCCCTGAGATGTCAGAGACCCAGGTTCTTCCCCTCTTATTATTCCAGAATTCCTAGAATTTTCCTCCCTGAATGATATCAATGCTGAATCCCAACTGTGGGAAGAGGGAACACAACCTGGAAATTATGCTCATCACTTCTCGCATCCCATTGGGTAAACTGACATGTGGGCATACATAGCCGCAAAGGAGACTGGGAACTATATTTTGGATGGCCATATGCCTGGCTAAACTTTAGGGTTTCATTTGTCTAGAAGAAGGGGGAAATAGCTCTTGGGGTTTAACCACCATTATCCACCAGAAGCAGGATTGACTTATATATTAGCCAGTAGGCACAGTACACAGGGCAACACAATACATTTAGGAGTGAAAAAAAACTTCGTTTTAATTTTCATTAAAATTAGAAGAAAAAAGTGAATATGATAATAATGGGTATTTAATAATGGAATTCACCCTGGTTTACATTTGCCTTTATTCCAATACAGACATACAATATTTTAATGTGTTCTTATACAGGAAGTAGACCACAAAGGAAAATGTGACTATGGCCCATAGAAGTTGTGATGTGACTGAGCCATAGGAATGACAAAACTTTCCATGCAGTACTGTAGAGAACTTGCAGGATGAAGTAGATATTATGATTGCTTTTCCTTCACTGTGATTTGTCCTTCAGTCTTTATATTATCACTATTGTGCTGGTTGACTCTAAAGATGCTAACTTCATCTCATTTTCTAGTGAAACTCTTCTTCCACATACAGTCATATCTGCATCTCTAATAGGGAGACAGCTCACCTGTTCTGAGGACAATCAAGAGGTAACATTTTCCTACAAATCTCTTACCTACTGATTTTCCATTAGAGACACTCCTTCACTTAAGACATTGACTCTGGGATGCAATAGTTAAAAATTCAACACACAGTTCAAAAAATTTCAAAAAATGTAAAATATTTATCTACCTGGAAAGATAAACAAACAAAAAATGTTTACAAAATGTTCACTAAGGGATGGAATTTTATTTACTGTTTTCATATTTATTTAAGAACTTGAATGATTTTTGATAAGTAGGAGCACACAATAAATACAGTTTTAGGATTCAAATATGTTAATTAGTGGTGATAACTCATTAGAATTTATTTCTTTTTAAGAATATATTTTATTGATTATGCTATTACAGTTGTCCCATTTTTTTCTCTCCTTCATTCCCCTCTGCCCTGTATCCCCCTCCTCAGCATTCCCCCACCTTAGTTCATCATGCCCACGGGTCATATGTATATATAAATTCTTTGGCTTCTCCATTTCCCATACTATTCTTAACCTACCAGTCCATTTTGTACCTATCATTTATGCTTCTGAGTCCCCGTATCTTTTCCTCCATTCTCCCCCTCCCAGCTGATAACCCTCCAAGTGATCTCCATTTCGGTGGTTCTGTTCCTATTCTAGTTGTTTGCTTAGTTTGTTTTTGTTTTTTTAGGTTCAGTTGTTGATAGTTGTGAATTTATTGTCATTTTGCTGTTCACATTTTTAATCTTCTTTTTCTTAGATAAGTCTTTTTAACATTTCATATAATAAGGGCTTGGTGATGATGAACTCCTTTAATTTGACCTTGTCTGGGAAACACTTTATCTGTCCTTCCATTCTAAATGATAGCTTTGCTGGATTGAGTAGTGTTGGAGGTATGTCCGTGTCTTTTATTAAATAAGATGATTGTCTCTTGACTGAGAACAGGCCCTAGATAAGGAATCATGAGGTGTTTCTGAAAGGGAACCAAGAAGATAACCAGATTTGCAAGGATAGTCTGTATCACCCTTGCTCCATATTTTAAAAAAAAAACCATTAACAGGCAATTCATTTGCTCTACCAAATAATACAGGGATATGTTTATATTAATAATATAATATTTTGTGACTATCAACATTTTAAATGTTAAATTATGAATATATATTTTAATCATATCAGTAGCATTTACAATGATAAGTTATTTTTGATTCATGTTTTCTTCAAAGACTGTGATTAAAGCTCTAATCATTGTAAATGCCCCCAGGGCTTCGATTTTCAAGCTGGTGTGTGTCCTGCATATGTTAATGGAGTACTTACCACAGATCAACACTATGCATCTTCCTGGGGTGTAAACTTTACTCCATGTTATATTTACCTTAGGGGAACAAAAATATGGAGTAGAGTGAAATATTACCATGAGTTTTCAAAACAAACTAAACAAAACAACCAAAAACAAGTGTTCAAAGAAATTCCTAACATTTTGATAAAAACTCTTATGTCTGACTATAGAGTTTTTATTTTCATTGTATTTAAAATTATTTCAGTACCCAAGGTTGAAAACTGCCACTTTAAGTGTTTGAGGGTCTGCCTCATCCAGCTCCAGAACAGCATTTCACACATGGTGTGCTGTTTGAAACAAGAGACCGGACAGGATCAGCTGGGAGTCAGCCAGAGCCCATGGCCCTAGAAGAGTCATGGCTACGGAGCAGGAGATTCTAACTTGTGACTGTATACAGAGGTGAGCCCACCTAGGTCAGGATCTTTATAAAGCTATTTTTTTGCACAACTATTTGCCATGCGTATTATCAGGGTTTTGCATCCTTAACACCTCGGGTTCGCTGTAACATGTTCCTGTGTGCTTTGGAAAAAGGCATGTCTCAAAATGCTTGAACACAGCCTTATCTTTTTAAAAGCCTTTTTTTGATGATTAGATATTTTTACTAAAATTAAGAGTCTTTTTTTTTAAAGCTTAACAAATTAATTTTTTTTTCTTCTGGTCTTTTTCTGGCAACCAAATAGTACTTAGCAGTTTTACTACAGACTCTACCCAATCCCTTCCAACTAGGCAAGGATGGCTGTTTTCTTTGGCCTGACAACTTGGAATCATCTGCATGAATTTGGTTGGTTGAAAATATGTTTGACAGTTGAGTCCCTCTTCTCTCTGCCTTGGCTCTTTAGATGGAGCATGTTAAGTTATTCTGTGTGAGTATAACTTAAGTGTGAGTATGTTGGCACCTGGAGCATGTGCATTCGCACGTGTCACAGGGGTCTTGTTCAGTAATTTATTACTTTGATTCCTTAAGTAGACACTTGTGACATGAGCTAGGATTCCTCTAAATGGGCTTAACCAGTTATAGTCAGGCAGAAAACGTTCATATGGAAGCTTAGGCTTGGAAAATGTTTTCATTAGCCCTGAAGTATTTGATGTGCTAGAGAATATAGAACATAGAATAGAAAAGCAAGATTAAACAAAGAATAGAAAAGCAAGAATAAATGTCCATTGTGAAGGAATCAAAATTATACTGAGTTTTTTGTCAGATTGGCCAAAAATATATTTTTAGTGTGTTGCAAATTTAGTAATTAGTTTACGTGTACCATGAGTGAAAAGGGTTGAAAATTGTTCTTCTATGGTATACATCTAAGATTTTGGAGAGGCTCTGTATTGGCAAGACATTGGGAAAGGGGATCCCTGTGCTTTCTGTGTCATATTTCCATGGGGACAGCAAATCAGGGATACACTTTCCTTGACTGGTCCTAGGTTATCACCCCATGTGGGTTGCTGCTGAGATGTCCTTGGTTCCCTAGGCACACCTTCTCAGCTGCGAAGGCTCTGGGTCCTGCTTTTGAATCTCTCAGAAGTGGGGAATCTTTCTGCTTCTCTCTGCCAGGCTGAGCCACTGACAGCTCTGTGAAGCTCTCTGTGGTCTCCTAAACAAGAAATATCACAGAGCCTTTCCCTCTTAAGATACTTATTGACCTGCAGAGAGATATTTTATTGGCATGTGTATCTACAAACAACTCTTAGAGCAAGCATGGATAGTTATGATTCCTGGAGGTTTTTCCTGGGAACCAGGTACCTGTTGTATTTTGGTCCCCATAAAAATATCTCTGATCTTTCTGTCTCACTGGAAGTTTTCTCTGGGAAGCAGGACACAAGATCCTCTCTCTGGAATCCAGGGAGGTTTTTTATTCTTATCAAACCTCCCTTGCCTGCTGGAGACCTTTTCCTAGTCTGGATAGAAGTCAGATTACCTTCAGTTAAAAAAAATCTTTAACAAAAACTAGGAAAACTTTTCTTTTTTTTTAAAGACATGTTTTTTCAGAAGCTTACATTATCTTTTTAAAGATTTTATTTATTTATCTTTAGAGGGGAAGGGAAGGAGAGAGGGAGAGAAATATCAATGTATGATTGCCTCTCATGCGCCCCCTGCTGGGAACAGGCTTGCAACCCAGGCAGGTGTCCTGACTGGGAATCAAACCGCAATCATCTGGTTCATAGGCCCGCACTCAATCCACTGAGCTGCACCAGCCAGGGCTGGAAAACTTTTCTTAATTCAATTCTAAATCAAGGAACACAAGGCTGACAATCTGCTCAAATTAAGAGAAAGGAAAATAAGAAACAACAGGAGAAAAAAAGCAACATGCATAAGTATTACAGAAATATCATCCCACCACCTTTAGGTCTTAATTATCTACATAAGGTACCATTATCTGAGCCTTCTGAAAAGGAAATTAAGGTCTTCTCTAATTTTTTCTGAAATTTCTTCGGACTTGAACCAAGTTGATGCAATCACCCAAGTGATGGTTTTCTAAGCATTTGTCTCTTCATTTTCTTTCTCATAGTCCTTTCTTCATTAAAAAAAAGTCCTCCATCAGTCTGTGGGTGAAAGAAAATAAAGTAGAACAAAAATTTATGTCACTAGTAGATTTTGTTATTAGCATAAAAAACAAATTGCTGGCAGAGTTTGGCACATTTTATGAAATTCTCTAAACTAAACTATCTATGGTTTTTCCGAGGGTTATTTGGTCAATAATCCATCTCTCTTTCCCCCCACTCCAAGCACCTAGAATGTGATCCATAACTCTAATGCACTCATGGTTGACATTATATCTGTTTTTGTAATATGTCACACTGAGTCTGGTGACTGAATTTTTCAACACTCTGTGTCATATAGTCACTGTCAATCAACATTGAGACAAAAATTAAATCTGTTTGATATCCTTGCCTAGTGGTTACAAATGTGTGTAGTAATATCAGACTTCCTGGGTTAAGTGTCAGTTCTACCATCCAGAAGCTGTGGAAGTGACTTGGGTAAGACATTGAAATTTTGTAAGCCTCAGTTCTTTATGGGGGATAATAAAACCTACCCCAAATGTTTTTACAAAAATTAAAGAAAATATTATATGTGATGAGTTAGAGTAGTGCCTGGCACTCAATACACATTAACCCTTATTATTATTATTATTTTATGCATATCAAGTGTTTTCTATTGTAATATCATGAGAAATGTTGATGTAGGATTCCAAATCTAAAAATCCAATTTGTCTACAGTTTCTCAACTTTAAGAAAGATTTTATGGTTTTATTGGAAGAACATGTGAGTAATCATTCTTGGAACATTTAAATATAAGGGCAGTTTGGCTGGATCCATAAATGATTAGAGTTGGAAGGAGAGCTATCACTGTCTGTAGGATACCTCTTTAGTAAAGGTCAGATAATTGCATCATGTGGATGAGGAACCTGGGTTTGTTTTCTCCAGCATCTTAAGAATCCATAGTAGTGGGAAACCTTAGTTTATTTGAAACTTTCCCTCATTCTGGTAGAATTGGACAGAATCTATGTCCAGCATCAAAAGACATTGTAGTTGAAATGTCAGACTAGAAGAGTGCCTGTTATTAACTTTTCTTCCATGGGAAATCAGGCTTAAAAAGGGTAGTTTAAAGCCAAAACAAAAGGCAATCTGGCAGAGATACACATACCCAATTAGGGACAGATGGATTGAATCTACACTTGCATTGGTAGCCAATTAGGTAAGTAGAAACTTCTGCTTTAAGTGTTTTAGCTTCAAAAACTTGATATAACAGAAGTTTGAGTATAGTCATTGAACTTAGAATTGCAGTGCTATATTGTAAATGGTAACTGGAAACTGGTGTGGTTCTTTGTTGCCTTCAAGGTTTTTAGTCTACAGTTTTTGGGGAGGAGAGACATTTGAAGTTTGAATACATTGTGTTATTAGAAAATGGGTTATACATTTTTTTTTGGTAAAGAGGAGGCACAAGGTTGAGCTCATACCTAGGTAAACACATAATTTATTAATTATTCATTAAGATTCATTAATTACCCTTAATATGTTCCTCTAGTTTGTGGCTAAAACCAACCAGTTCTGTGAGCATCCTGATCACCAGTGTCTTGAATTGTGCATCTGAGAGGTTTGCTATTTCCTGGTTACTTAGAGTTATCGGCTCTGGGGCTTTGAGTTCTTCTTGAGCCATATTTTGGACTGTTCGTGCCTATTACATATGGGGAGCGGAGCCCTAGGTATTCACCAGGGTGGGGCAACTAAGTCTCTGGGTTATGATGCTGTATGTGGGGGTGGGGCCAAAGGAAAGCAATGGCAGTCCCCTCTGCTGCTTCCTGCCACCAGGGTGCATGGTCCTTCTCACTGCTCACTCCTTTGCTGGTTTATCTGTGCACGAATGTATGACTGCAGCCAGCCCGCCACCCCAAGCCCTCACTGGGTCATCCCAACTTGGAGCTGCCTGGGCACCTGGGTCGGGGGATCTTTCCTGCCTGACCCCGCTCCGCTGCTGGCTCCACCCCTCTTACCAGTCCTGGTTGAACGGTTTGTTGTTATTGGACTTCTGTATAGTTCAATTTTTCTGTTCTTTGGCTGTGTCTTAGTTCTCCAAACCTTTTTTGTATTCAAACTTGGTTGTGGGAGAAGGCACAGTGTTTCCTCCTACGCCTCCATCTTGGCGGAATTCCTCGGAAATGCACAGGAAACCAATAGTGATGGAAAGGAAACTGGGACTCAAGTCAATGGAGTGGACCAGAGGAAGAACGAAACATCCAACCAGAAAAGAATGAAGAAACAAGAATTCAAAAAAAAAATGAGAAGAGGCTTAGGAACCTCCAGGACACCTTTAAACGTTCCAACATCCGGATTATAGGGGTACCAGAAGTGGGAAAGAAACAGCCACGAGTGGAAAACTTATTTGAACAAATAATAAAGGAGAACTTCCCCAGTCTGGCAAAGGAAATAGACTTCCAGGAAATCCAGGAAGCTCAGAGAGTCCCAAAGAAGTTGTACCCAAGAAGGAACACACTAAGGCACATCATAATTACATTAGCCAAGATTAAAATGAAGGCGAGAATCCTAGAAGCATCAAGGGATAAGGGGACAGTTACCTACAAAGGAGTTCCCATCAGACTGTCAGCTGATTTCTCAAAAGAGACCTTACAGGCAAGAAGGGGCTGGAAAGAAGTATTCCAAGTCATGAAATCCAAAGACCTACATCCGGGACTGCTCTATCCAGCAAAGCTTTCATTTAGAATGGAAGGGCAGATAAAGTGCTTCTCAGATAAGATCAAATTCAAAGAGTTCATCATCACCAAGCCTTTATTATATGAAATGTTAAAGGGATTTAGCTAAAAAAAGAAGATAAAAAATGTGAACAGTGAAAGGACCGCAAAGTCACAGTTACTAACAACCACACCTAAAACAAAAGCAAACCAAGAGGACAGCTAGATCAGGAGCGGAACCATAGAAATGAAGAACACATGGAGGGTTAGCAACAGGGGGGTGGGAGGAGGAGAAGGGGGGAGAAGGTACAGAAAATAAGTAGCATAGATGGTAGGTAGAAAATAGATAGGGGGAGGGCAAGAATAGTAGGTAAAATATAGAATCTAAAGAACTTAAGATATGTGGTCATAAACTAGAGGGGGGAAGGGGGAAGGGGTGTGCAGGGTGGAGGGGAATGAAGGGGGGAATAGAACAACTAATGGTATAATCAATAAAATATATTTTTAAAAAAGATTCATTAATTATTCCCAACTACTTGTGAAAATTGTTGGGAAATAGTATAGTATAACAGGTTACCTTAACACCAGTTGCAGATCATTTAAGCATTCATTAGTTAATTAGCTCTTTATGTAATTAATAAAAATTATACACCATTTCCTGACATTGAATGGAAAAGTTAATGAGTATAAATGGTAATAGTGAATGGAGAATATAAAGCTGCAGCCCAGAAGAGAGATGGGAGCTGGTTGTGTGTGATGTGTCTACTGGCTTAGAATGAGCATTCAGTCTGTGGGAGCAAGTAAAAATCATCCACACTGAATAAATAGGATAAAAAGATGAGATAGACAGGCATGAAACATCAACATTCAGGGACAGGTAAAAGGAAATAAGCCATCACCAATGGGACAAATAAATATCAGAGAAGTGGCAAAGAGAAGGCTGTAGGAGAGGGCTTTTGAGGTTGGGAAAGCAAGGCTTCTAGTTCAAGGTGACAGGTTGAACATACATATATCTTTTCTCCTTCCACAAAGCTCATTGAAATAAAATTTAAAAGTACCAAGGGTATTCAATTTATAGCAGTTCTCAAATCAGGCGGAGACATACACACACCATTAACCTTGATAAATTTCTGAGAGATGGAAAATTTGTGATATAGTAAGAAATACAGGAGCAGGAGCACAGCCCAGCTGTGCAGGCGCCAAGGCTCCTGTGGATGTGGAAGCCGTGATCCCATATTCGGTGCCTCAGAGATGCTCCCTTTTCAGGAGCAGGTAGCTGTTAGAGATCAGGGTTGATATTTGTTCTGTGAGCAGCTGTGCAGGTTAGCCAGCTTCTATACTGTTTGCCAGAGAACTTGATTTGAGATTCCCTGGGAGGTGGTGGGGCATGTAGTCTGGGCCTAGCTGGTTTCCTGCTTTCTGCTCAGTGTAAAGGAAAGTCGTTTGTGGGCTCAGAGCTCCCAATCCATATATCTCACTGAAAGGAGGCCTGGTGGGATAAGACTAGCATGTTGGCAGAGGGGGCCCAGACCAGCAAGATGTCACAAGTAAACTAACTTTCGGTTCATGATTTTGCATAGATGAATATCATATTAGAAGAAAAATAATCACACACATAGTGTAAGTGATTCAATATACAACCCCCCCCCCCCCCCGGATAATTCTGGATGTGAACATAGTTTTATAGGCAGCTGACCCTTAAATACCATGGGTTTGAACTGTGCAGTTTCACTTATACATTTTTTTTCAGTAAATACCTATATTGTTTTTGCTTTGTAGTTGAGAATCTGAGAAAACAACTGTATGCATTGTTCTGTGCCATTTTGCACAGGAAACTGAGCATATGAGGACTGTAGTATCCATAGGGTAAGGTCGAAGCTTCCTGGAACCAGTCTCCTATGGATACTGAGGAGTGCTTACGTTTTGTGGGAGTTAAAAGTTTTATTAGAATTATTCACTGCACAGTTGGTTGGCCCTCCTAGTCCCTATGGTTTTCAAAGGTCAACTGTGTATCTTCATAGTTACTAAAGAAAAACAATGACTTACTGGAACTTTACAAATGACTGAAATTGAGAAAATTAAAAAGAAGTCCTGGAATAAAATCCTGAGGAAATCTCCCAGAAATCAGGCTGCGAGAAAAATAGGAACATATAGAAGAAAACTTTAAAGTCTGAGAGAATCCATCCAGGAGAGCTATAATCCCTATAAAATAGTTTTACAGAGAAGAGAACAAAATATTCTAAAGAAATTGCCAGAGAAACAGTAGAAGAACATTTGTTTCTGAGGCATTCACACATACTTTCTCCGCTTGAAGGGGCACACAGAGTGGGGCACACGTGGAGGAGGAGGCAAGAAAGACCACATCTGGGTAGATAATTATGAGAGGTAAGGAGAAGACCCTAAGGGCCTCCATTATTGCCTCTAATACATGGGGATCCAACTTCTTAGAGATATTGGTTGCTTGAAGACTGAGGTCTGAGGAAAATATGATTCGAATCTAGAATTAAATTCTAGCTGAACTATCAATCAAGAGTTCAGGTAAACTAAGGGCATTTTTAGAAGGCAAGACTCAGAAAAATTTACCAGTCATAAACCATCCTTTTGGAAAGACTTGCTTACTACTTAACCAATAAAACAACGGAACTCAAGAAAGGGAAGAAGCAAAGCCCATAGAACAGAATATGTACTTAATCTTTTGTGTATTGTGTTAGGTAGTAAAATCTCTCCGTTTTGTAGGAAATATACACTACAGTATTTAGAAATGATGGAACAAGTCAGCAACTTACTCTCAAATGGTTCAGAAAAAAATATGCTTTGTATCCCTGATTGGTGTGGCTCAGTTGGTTGGACACCATCCCACGGAACACAAAGTTGCCAATTTGACTCCCGGTCAGGGCCCATGCCTGGGTTGCAGGATGTGGAGCGTACAAGAGGCAACCCACCAACTGATGTCTGTCTCCCTTTCTTTCTGCCTCCCTTCCTCTCTCTCAATCAATAAAATATTTTTAAAAACTAAAAAATATGCTTTGTATTATATCTTGAACATTTCTGTAACATTTCTGTAACTTTGTAATTATTTTGAAATAAGAATAATTAAAAAAAATAAAGTGAAGGGCCCTGACTGGTGGGGCTCAGTAGATTGAGTGCCAGCCTGTGGACCAAAGAATTGCCGGTTTGATTCCCAGTCAGGGCACATGCCTAGGTTGTTGGCCGGGTCCCTGGTTAGGTGCATGCAAAAAGCAACCACACAATGATGTTTCTCTCTTTCTCTTTCTTCCTCCCTTCCCATCTCTCCAAAAATAAATTTTTAAAAAACCTTAAAAAATAAAATAAAGCGAAGGAAAGATACTGTTAAAGTATAACAACAAAGGCACCTTTCCAGTGCCTCCCACACCCTATCTAAAATTCCTCCACTCCCCTGCGCTCTCTGTCCCACCTTCCTAGCCTCAATCAACAATGGACTTACTATTATGTATATAATTATTCATACGGTCTTATCTTTTGTCTCTCCCTCACCAATTAGGATAAACTCTTTATGAGGAACCTTCTCTGCTGCTATATTCCCTGAGCATGGAACAATACTAAGAACAAATGGAGATCCTGATAAATATTTGTTGAATGAATGAATAATTTCATGATTACAGACACTAGTAATAAGTAAAATGTCATATTTATAAAATAGTAATGTTTTCCAAATACTAAAATTGCAACTCCCCAATATTGCCTATTATTTGTGATTACCAATTTTCAGTGCAATTTCAACATGAAAAGACATCTACTCAAACACTACTTGGAATATTGTTATCCTTTAAGGTGCCTTCCATAAGTCAATCAGGGGAAGAAAATTTTATTTTATTTTTTAATTTTTAAAAAGGTTTATTTATTTTTAGAGAGAGGGGAAGGGAAGGAAAAAGAGTGGGAGAGAAGAATCAATGTAAGGGAGAAATATTGATCAGTTGCCTCTCATATATGCCCTGACTGGGACCAAACATGCAACTCAGGCGTGTACCCTGAATGGGAATCGAACCAGCGATTTCTTGCTTTGCAGGACAACACCCAATCAGCTGAGCCACACCAGTCAAGGCAGAGAAGGAAATTTTAAATATTAGTTTGCAATCTTAGCACTAGTGAGAAGATGGTTTGTTACATTATTTTCTTTTTCAAAACAAGATATAAATGAAATATTAAGGTAAGTAGTAAACAGTTTTTAAAAGGGAAAAATAATTCCAGCATGACTGTTATGCAATAGATGTAGAGTGCAAATTAGAACAGGGAATGAGATGGCTTAAAAAACAATGTTTCCTCGAAGAAAAATAATTTTCTGTAATAAAACATATGATTAAGAAGCTAGGGACCTTAATGATAAGGAGAAAGGACGGGATCATAAAAATAAACAAATAAAACCCACGTGCTGTCCTCTTTCTTTGTTAGTTTGTGCTCTTCCCAGCTGCACAAAGTTAACGTCAGGGGATCCACCTCCACTTAGTGTCCAATCACTCTACTTGAATTTTCAGGGAACTATGCTACACAACTATGTTATGTTAACTTTGTTGGCTCAGTTAATTGGAGCGTCATCCTGTACACCAAAAGGTTAAAGTTTTGATTCCCAGTTAGGGCATATACCTATGTTGTGGGTTCAATCCCCTGTCAGGGCATGTATGGGAGGCAGCCAATCAATGTTTCTCTCTCTGTCTCTCCCCTCCCCCTTCTTCTCTCTCTAAAATCAATAAACATTTAAAAAATAATTATATTATTGTAAATGCTAGTTTTTTTGTTTACCTGTAGACCAAAGTTACTTCAGTTCAGTTATAAAAAGAGAAGTGCTATAAAATTGAATGTTATAAAGTGTGAGATAATGCTTTAAATGGATGAGTCAAGAAATAGAAAGTTATAGTTTCTTTGGAGACATTGGTTAGTAAATTAAAAATTAATAAATAAAGATGTGATTTCTAGAGTTTGAAATGTGTGAAATTAGGGAGGTGAGAAGGGAGTATAAATCAGCAAAATTCCTCATTTTTCATGATAGCAGTAGTTGGATATAGTAGTTAGAAACTGATAAATAAATAAATGAATGAATATAAACATGGACGTAACCACCAAAAAGCCCCTTAAGTTTTTTATGTGGCTATCAAAAATGAGGAGGAGGATTGTGATTTTAGGATATTTAGTTTTTCATCTCAAACCTTCTTCATTTTTTATTTAAAATTTTAAATCACGTGCCAGATGTGTACAGAACAATATCTGATGTGGCACAGTGAGATTGGTTCCCCCAGCAAGTGGGAGGGGGGCCCCGTGAGGAGAGCACCTTGTTATATTCCTCAATACAGTTTTCAATATTTTTTGGCAATGGGCATACATGATTTTATCATTAAATAAAAGAAGATCAATAGGTAGATGCTGAATAAAAACTAAAAGTTTATTGGATTTGGCAACTGGAAGGAGACCCAAAGAGTGCAATTTCCATAGATGTAGTGAGAGGAGTAAAAGTGCAAGGGGACTTTCTCCTCAATGAGTAGTGATGGGGAGCGCGGGCAGAGGGCAAGGGAGAGAGTGTATGAAAGCTAAATAGTTAACATTTAAAGATCCTGGTGATTTAATGAGCATGTTGGGTGGTAAAATAGAGTGTGTTGTATCTGATAGCTCTAACCTAAAAATGAAGGGATCATGATATATAAAGAGCACTGAATAGTTATGTAAATATTTCCTGAGAAAAGAAAATACCTGCCTGTTTCCATTTTGAATGAGACCAGCATCTGACACATTTTCATGGAGGCTTATATTTACAGTTTTAAGGTTTTTATCAATTTCACCCTTAAGTTCACTCTTTCATAAATGTCTTTTGTATACACGCCCTACAGCAACTTCTAAAGCTATTGGGAAGAAATTGTGTCTAGATTATGTGTGTCTGAGGCATCTTTTACTATATGTGACTATTCATACATATTTTAAAAGTTCAGGAAAATATCAGAGTTTTTCATTTTATAAAGGTATGCTAAAGTAAACTTAAACTCTAGTCCTTAGCCATCATGATAAATGTCATAAATTGATAAAAGGTCTATCTTTGCCATCCAAGGTGAGTACTGAATAAAGCTTGATTACCTCAGTGACTAGGTAATATTAGCCTTGGGTAGAATCAAGGTGCCTCTACCATTTTAGGTTGGTGTTCTGGGCCAGATGCTGAGTCAGAATGAGTCCAGGATAAAAATCCAAGGTCATTTTTTTGGCTTCTGTCCTCTCTTGTTTTCATTATTCCTTGCCTTCATTATTCCTCTGTCCTCTGTACTGTGCCTCAGCTTATTCATGCTCAGCCTCCTCATGTACTTAGCATTTTCTCTGATGTCTCCACCACCCAACTTCCAGCAAAACCTGATCCCCAGAAGGATTCACAGAAATTAATCTAGTCTGAAATAAAGCGATTGCAATGCCTTGCCTCATTAGGCCCTTGATAAAGGCTAAATGCATAAATAAGTCGTAAATGACTAATAATGCGTCTTCTGGCTGGTGATTGTTGTATAACAACTATAAAACTGAGTAGGGTAAAAGCCATTTTTTATGCTCACAGATTCTAAGGATCAAGAATCAGAAAGGCACTGCTTTAGAAACCAGCATTCTTACATGTCACCAAATATTTTTATAGTAATATTTGTTTAAATGTCTTTGGTTTAAATGAAGACTTAGGTGACATTTCAAAATAACATCCTGCTACTTAAACCCATGCTCTATAATACTGGGACTGAACATAGTATATAATGTTACCTTATATTAAGGAGTCTTGAGGCATCTATATTAGTTATCTAATGGTGTATACCAAATCGAAAATCAAAGGCTAAAAAATGAACATTTATTCTCTTTTATCATTCTGTGGGTCAGGAATTTGGGAGTAGCTTGGCTCCGCAGTTCTGGCCCAGTGGTGTCTCGTGAGGTTATAGTCGTCTGTCAGCTGAAACTGAAGTTATCCAAAGGCTTGAGCGAAGCTGGAGGATGCACCTCTAAGGTGGTTCTCTTACGTGGCTTGCAGTTGGTGCTGGCTGTTGATGGGAGGTCTCAGTTTCTATCTAACTGGGTGCTTCTGCAGGTCGGCTTGAGTGTCATCAAGATAAGATGGCTGTGCGTCCCCAAGGCTGAGGCTGCCATGTCTCTTATAAGAGCCTTGGAAGTCACACACAGTTACTTTTGCGGTCATCTGTTGGTGACACAGGTTAGGTTTGACTCAGTGTGGATGGGGACTACACAAAGTTGTGAATGCCAGGAAGTGAGGCTTTATTGGGGTTCACAGTCTGCTCTTTGATGCCTGGTAGTTGACATCATTTCCAAATACAAAATACGCTTACCCTCTTTCGAGAACCCCCAAAGTTTCTTCTCACTATAGTGTCAACTTGAGAACCAGAATCTCATTAACTGCATCAGGTTCAAGTATGGATAAAGCTCCTTGCATTGAGTTCCAAAAGCAAGGCTCCTCCAGTTCCTATCAGTCCAGAGGACCCTGAACTAAAGAAACAAGTTATCTGTCTCTACCCAACATATAACGGTGAAATCGGAATAAGATAGTTGCTTTCCATTCAAAAAAGGGAAAATGGAGGCACATAGGAATCACTGGTTCATAACAATTCTGAAATCTGGCAGGGCATATTCTGGTACTTTCTTGGTAAGATATTTCCACTAGTTCTCAGTTTTGATTCTCCATGGGTCTTGAATCTAATCTCTGGACTTTTAGTTCAATTCTCTGATTCATCATTCTTTCTTATCTGCCATAAAAAGTAGTTAATGTCCCCAAATGAGTAGTTTTCTCAGCTGCTCTAGATTTGGGGGTCAAAAGGCCTTTTTCACTTTGTATGTTTCCTGTCGCTTTTAGTTCATTCTGGCATTATTTATAGTAACACAATTCTCTTAAAAACTTTGTGAGTCTTATATAAATATTATTGGGATTCAATCCAGAGACAAATGTCACATTCACAAAACTTTAGGATAAGCTCTGCTCTATGGTGGGTTTCCCCTGAGACTGCAGAGGGACAAAGGCCTAGGGCCTCAATTGTTACTGAGAGTCTCTGTAAAGAGCACCATTAAAATCCCTGGAGGAGCCTTTTATGGGTTTAACAGTTCCCTGAGGCACTGCCTTATATCTACCCGAGGTATAAAACAATGAATTTCACAGTGATACCTTTAGTTTACTCTTTGGACCCCATTTCCTCATTGGCTGTTGGATTTGGTCTACCCAGGTGCAATTTCTTAATTTTGGCATGGCTTTATTATGCAGTTCATTAGCTACAATTTTTATATTTCCACCTCAACAGTGTTGCTAAAGCTTTTGTCACAGCATAACCAAGATTCCCTTTTTTTTTCCAATAGCATTTTAAAAAATTTCTTTTAACTTCACAGAACCTTGTAACCTTGTAGAAGACTATCAGACTTCTGCTCTGAGTCTATTTATGAGATCCCTTAGACTTTCACAAATGCTCTCAAAGTCCTTCCAGTTTCTGTTCTTTTTTTAAAGTTTTTTATTTGTTTTAAGATTTTATTTATTTATCTTTAGAGAGGAAGGGAAGGAGAGAAAGAGAGAAACATCAATGTATGGTTGCCTCTCGTGAGTCCCCTGCTGGGAACTGGCCTGCAACCCAAGCATGTGCCCTGACTGGGAATTGAACCGCCATCCTGTGGTTCGCAGGCCTGCGCTCAATCCTCTGAGCTACACCAGCCAGGGCAGTTTCTGTTCTTTATATAGCTTCTATGCTATGCACATACTTGATACATGGTAAATGGTATTAGATTTAAGTTCTTTGGTTATTTATGCTTCTATAGGATATTTTTCCTCTAATTCCTCCTAGTTTTGCCAGACTTTTGAGTGAGATTCCTGAAAATCTTATGCTTGCTAACCTTCAGTTTCTAATATCTTTTTTCTCTTCATTTCTTAATTAAAATGTTTCTCATCTTTCATAGTACAATTGATTGTTAGAACTGTGGAGTGCTTGAGGAAAACTTCACCCACCAATCCCCCTTTTCAATTTTAAAGATGAGGACGCTCAGGTTCAGAGATGTCTGTGTGAGCATTAGGTAGTCATTTAGCTTCTTCAGCGTGAGAAGCTCAGTCCTCATGTCTCTCACTGTCTTCCTCTGCTGTAGGTTATTCAAAATAAGGGCCAAGCGCTTGCCCAGGAAATCCTCATAAGTCTCAAAACATATTAGAGCAAAGTTATCAGAAGCAGGACTGTTTCTCTTCTTCAGCAATCCGAGCAATCTCTTCAGCTGTGATAAATTCCTCTAGAATAATGTACTTTTCATGATCCTGCTTAGACCTTGGTCTACTGTAGTTCTTCTTCTTCCTCCTACCATACAGACAGAGGTTTCCTTTGTGAGAAGAGAATCATATCTAGATGTTGAATAAGACCTGGTGTTTGGATGATGGACTCTCACAGAGATTATTGGCAGTGGGGGTGCTGCTATGCTTTGAAAGGAGGGAGATCACGGATAATATAGGTGAGGATTGTTGCAGATCACGACACTAACACTGCCCAGTTGTCTGGCCTCCCCTCTCATTCTCTGTTGATCTAGGACTGATCCTGTGCCTGCAAGCCCTTTGCATTTGGGTGGAAGGTCAGCTTTCTTCTTACTGTGATCCCTTCCTGTATATCCTGGGCTGCTCCTTTTTAGCTCTGTTAACCACATCAGCATTCTTTCATCTTATTTCCAATTTGAACAAAATGTTGAAGTCTCCTAATTGCTATTGCCTCTTTCCTATTCTCTTCACTGTCAAAGATTTATCCATTACTATCTATCATTTTATTGAGATCCCTAGTGGGAAAGAAAAGTTATGTCCAGTTCATTGCCTTCTCAATCCACTACTTGTTTTTTTTTTAATTTTAAATAAAAATTAATTACCTGCTCTTGATTTTCTGTTTTCTGAACATTAACTATTATTCATAATGGCTATATTGGGGAAAAATTAGCAAATCATGGTTCTGTACAGTGGATCCTCCATTTTTTGTGGGTTCTGCATCTGTGGGTTTAATCAACCACTGATGGAAAACATTTAAAAAATGTTACACTGTTGCTGAGGTGTACTATGCAGTTAGGCCTGCTTTGGTTGTGTCTGTTGAACAAGTCTGTTGAACAAGGGCATCCACGGATTTTAGTATGTGTGGGGGTCCTGGAACCAATCCCTCGTGGATACTGAGGGATACTGACAACCGGATCACATGCCTTAGAAATCAAGTGATCCCCATATCTAAGTCTAAAACTTGTGTATCTTTAAATATAAAATAATATTTATAATTGGCAAAAATATAAATGAATCAGCAAACACTTTTTCCTCTTTTGACTGTAATTTATCAAAATGTTACAAAACAAAAATCTCCACAAAAACATGCAACATGTCAAATGTTCAATATTTTAACATTGTGTGAGATCCAGATGAGAAGTAATTAGAGGTGATATTTATCTTCAGTTTTAGGAGCTAATATTGGGCAAAACTTGGAAGGTTCAGTTGAGCTAAGCATCTGAGTGCTTGGCTGCTGATCCCAAACCTTATCGGAACTATCTGAACTTCTTAAGTCTTGAAAACTGGGCTGGACATCTCATGAGAACAGCCTCATCTGGGGTATTTGGGTCTGTTTGATTCCAGCTGGAACCTGAAACTGCAGAGAGAGGCAAAAAATAAAGAATAATTGGAGGGAAATGCTGAACTTCCTAAAATCTCAGAAAGAGGCTTTGATTGCATTGGGGGCAAGGGTTAGGGATTATGAGCTGCTTCTATTTTATCTGGCTGCATGCTTCCATCCTTAACAATTTCTTAAAAAAATTAATTTTCCAAATGAAAGGTCATTAATATCTCTATATTTTTGTTTTTGGGTGGGCAATAATATAGAGGAACATTTTTTAATACCGTGAACCTCTGGTGGTTTTACATGTCCTAAGGAAGAATTTGACAGCACACGACTGGTGCAGAATGGCAACGTGCCTGTCACTGATCATGAACATGTACCTGGGTTTGAAATCTTAAATCAGGCCATTGAAACACCATAAAATATAGTCCACTATAAGTATACAGAGGAAACAAGAACAAAATATTCTCTACTGTGTTGTTCTTTATCAACTCTGTGAGTACAGATTCAAAACACCTCTTTTATTTGCTTTTTCCTTTATTTTTACAATTTGATTTCACCTTAAATACAACAATTATAATTGAGATTTTTGAGCATATATATCTGTTGATAAAGAACACTAATATTTGTTCATTGCCTACTATGTGGTAACTACATGTACACAATTTCACAAAAATTCTAAAGAGTAAATGTATTAACCTAATTTTATAGAGACTGAAGGTCAGGACTGTTTAGTTGCCTCATCCAGCACAACTTATGGGGTGGTTAATTTTTTGTGCCAGCTTGGCTGGGCCATTGTGCCCAGATATTTGGTTTAACATTATTCTGTGAGGCTGTTTTTGGATGACATTTACATTTAAATCAGTAGATGTTGAATAAAGCACATTGCCCTCCTTCATGAGGGTACCTCATCCAATCAGCTGATCAAAATACTGTACTGAACAAAATACTGTACTGACCCTCCCCAAGCAAGAGGGAATTCTGCCCGTAGCCTGCCTTAGGACTTCATCTGCAACATCAGCTCTTCTCAGTTTGACAGCAGATTGCTTTGGGACTCTTAACTGTGACTCTTTGCTGAGTCTCTAGCATGTAGGCCTCCCCCATCAGATTTCAGACCTACTAAGCCTTTACAATCCTTCGAACCAACTACTTAAAATAAATCTCTTCCTGTGTATATACACACATCCTATTAGTGCTCTTTCTCTAGAGAACCCTGATATAGCTATAGCTAGGAAGCCAAGGTGTAAGCCTGGTTCTGTTGACTTTCAGAGCTTTATGCCAAATTTCATTTCTTATAAACACCTCTTTTTCTGTTTACTGAGTTGGTAATTCACTTTGTAACTGTATGTTCACATATACATTCATATATACACAGGTACACCTATATACATGTCAATACCTAGTTATTAAGTGTCTGCTATGTAGTCTTGTTTATGTATGTATGAGTTATGAAGCTTTTGCTACAGAACTCCTTAATCAAACAGAATGAGAAATCTTGTCCTCAACATGTAATTAATCTTGTGAAGACAGACTCACTTCACCACATTTACAATTGCACAATAGTGACATTTTGCCATTCTGATATTATTATTGGCTAAATTTGTCCCTAAAGTCTAGGGTTTATGCTTAAATCCAACTAATTGAAAACATTTTCCCTAAATTTCCCAAATTTTGGCATCATGGAAGATTTTTAAAATTTTTACTGTTAAAATAATCATGATTCTATCTGATTATTCAGTTCTCACTTACTCATATGACTATGAAACTGAAAGACCAAAAACAAAAATAATATAGAAAATTAAGACATGAAGCAATAGAAAAATACTATGGAAAACTCTGCAATACTCTTTCCAAAGGCTGTCTAAATATTGCCTAGATAAGAGGATTTCTAGTAATATTACCTGTAGCTATTAACCTATCTTGTTATCTAGTTCCGTAGTGTTTATTTGCTAATTTTTGTGTCTCTTTGGTATATCATGGTCTGCACTGTTATGTCAGGTCCAGCTTGGATTTGTACTTGGCAGTACAATTTAGGTGAGACACAGTGGTCAGAACAAGGGGTATGAACATAGCTAAAGTGTTTGGGTGTGTGTGAGTGTATGCGTGTGCATACGAGGAAGTTGTTGGTGGCGGACATCTAGTATTTGTTTCTCATCATCTTTTACCTGCCAGTCACTGTCTTATGTACCTTATGTTTGTTACCTTAATTACCTATTAACAATATTGTGAAATAGAAATTACCATCTGCATTTTACAGATGAGAAACTTGAGGTTCAGAGAGATTTGTGTTAACGCCGAATAGCACATGGTGGGGGAAATACAGACCTGTATCTGTCTGATCCTAAAATGCAGCTTTCTGATTTTACTTTGGTAAGGATATGGACGCCATTGAAGAATATGCCGCGGAAACCCCTTCTTGCTCCTACCCTTTGGAATAAATTGAATCTACTACTTTCAAAGATGTCTCTTCCATTTTGGCTCTAAGTACTGATTCTAATCTTCAGCCATGTTTTTTTTCCCCACATGTAGTTACTGAAGGACCTTCAAGTTAAAATGGTGTTTCACCCTCAAAGAAATCCTTCCATTAGCCCTTTGGTGTCATGAATCTCTCTCTCTCTGTTTCTCTCCCTCCCCCACCACTGGCCCTGTCTTCCATCCTCCCACTGGTTGTGAGATTCTTTCTACAGGCATTTAATATGCTCAGATTTTCTCCATCTGTTTAAAAACAATTCTCCTTTGACACCACTCCCTGCCCCCTCCCAGCAGCCAACTTTCAATTTCTCTGTTTCTTTTGTTATCAAATTTCAAAGTTCTGAGAAAAAAGCTGCCTTATTAATTTATTCACGTTCTTCATTGAAATGTTCCCTGCTAAGGTCATCAGTAACTTTGTCCACAAATCCCATGGAGGTTTTATTATTGCATGGCTTTTTTGAACTTCCAGCAGCACTGTACACTGTCCATACAATCTCCTTCCTGAAAATGTTCTGTGTGTAAGAAGCTTAAGTTCCCGATTTTCCTTCTATCTCTGTACACACACCTTCTCACCATTCATTTCCTCCTTTGTTCAGATTCTAGGATTCCTCAAGGACCTCTCTAAATCTTTGTCTCATTTTCCACTCTCTTGTAAGTTTATTTTATCTCTAGTCTTGTCTTCAGTGAACATTTCTGCACTTATAATGGGAATAATAGCCTTGAACTGCGATTATTGACAAAAAGTGGCCACTCAGACTCGAATGAATATTTCTAACAAATCATTAAAACTCAGGTGGTTGGGCATTGTTCTGCAAAGCAAAAGGTTGTGGGTTGGATTTCTGGTCCCATGCCTGAGTTGTAGATTCAGTCCCTGGTCGGGACCTGTGCAAGAAGCAAACGATCCGTTTTTCTTTCCCTTTTCTCCCACCCTTCCCCTCTCTCTAAAAATAAATAAATAAAATCTTTAAAAAACCCTATAAATTAAAATGACAATCCCATTTATTGCTATTACCATTTGTAATAGCAAATTTTATTATCTCTTTTAGGGAGTAGAATTCAAGAATATCTAGTAGAACTAAGCCACTAATGTTACTAGGTCTCCTGTATCTTTACTTAGTTTATGTCCACTTGATCCAATATGAAGTGCAATAGGTGAATTAAAGTTAACTTTTACTACTGTTTTTACACATGTATTTATCTTTGTATTTACTATAGTTTTTTTTTCATATGAATGTTGAGTCAGGTTATTTTGTAGTTATCTGTTTATACCTGCTTTATATTATATTAATTATGGATTGCATCATTTCTATAACAAGATGGCTTTTTGTCTTGTCTAACATTTTATGGCTTCAATTCAATCTTGAATTGATTTTAAAATAGCTTCCTCTGTATATTAGCTTATTGCTGCATAACAATGACCATTAGCTCAGTGGTTTAAAACACCCCCATGTATTAGCTCACAGCTCTGCATGTCAAAAATCTGGGATAGTGTTGCTGGGTTCTCAAGGCTGAAATGAAAGCATAGAACTTCGTTCTTATCTCTCCAGATGAGATTTTTCTCTGGAGAAAAATCTTCCAAGTTCGTTCTTATTGACCTGATTCAGTTGCTTATGTTTTGTACGACTGAGGACTTTATTTCCTCCTGGGCTGTCCACTGGGGGGTTGTTCATGGCTTTTAGAGTCTGCCAAGTGGCCTGTTTCCTTTTCAGGCCAGAAAAGGTGCATCACATCCTTCCAGTGCTTTGGATCTCTGACTTTCTCTCCTTCCACCAGCTGAGGGAAATGCTCTGCTTGAAAGGGCTCGTGTGCTTAGATTAGTCCCACTGAGATAATTTCTTTATTTAAGTGCAACTGTGTCATGTAACTTAATTGAATCATGGGAGTAAGCATCACATTTGCAGTCCAGGGGATTATGCAGGGCACACTCATCAGGGAGGAGGAAATTATCTTGGAAGAAATCTTGGAAGCGGTATCAGTTCTCGTTCCTATTCTCTGCTTTCCTTTTGCACCATATTTTTAATGTTATGTCTGTGACTACTCTTATGAATCTTTCTAAGTCAACTTTGAAAATGTTTATTGTAAACAACAATTAATAAGGTTTTACATGGTGATCTAAAATGAGAGGTTTTTTCTTTAAAATATGAGTTATCGGTTTATAGACATGTGGTGTTAATTCTTTCAGCATAATTTAGGTTCTACTTTTTATAGTTATTGTTCTCATAAAAAATCTTCACTACTTCACAGACTTCAGTACTTCTCACATTGGTTGGCGTGTGTTTCTTCTAGTAATTTATAAGCTTTGTATTTAAATTCTACATGTAACCTTAATTACCATGTCACTTTATAGTTTGATAACATATGGCTTGTACCT
The DNA here is from genome assembly GCF_014824575.4 of Sturnira hondurensis. Taxonomy (NCBI): domain Eukaryota; kingdom Metazoa; phylum Chordata; class Mammalia; order Chiroptera; family Phyllostomidae; genus Sturnira; species Sturnira hondurensis. The sequence continues at coordinate 11,171,999 of NW_028077105.1, read as the reverse complement.
ATTATGTGTAACTTTTCGTGATACTTTTTATTTTGTATTTCCTTTTAACAGCAGCTACTTACTCATTTGGATAAAAAATTACCCGATTTCCAATGGTTAATTAACACAAATGCAATGATTTTTGCTGAGAGGCTGGAAACTTGATCTTAGTATCGATAATATTCACTGTTGTATGCTGTTTATGAAAAAAATGTCCTAGAGACACAATATATTATTTTTAAGCCATATCAGCAGGATATAGCTCTGTAAATATTAAGGTCAAAAGGAACATAATTCTGTGATTTGGGGGATTGTCTATAACAGCACCCTCCCATCTGTGTCCCCATAAACCTGAGTCTGATTTCCTCCCAGGGAACAGAGTCTAAGGAAACCAAGATTACAAAGCATCTTTTTAAAGAAAAATTCTTTATTTAAAAAAAGAACAGCTCACAATCAGAATTTCACCCTTCAAAATGATCTTTGATTATCTCTAATTATTATTAAATAGTAATAATCATAATAAAATTAGGGTTTTAAAAAACATTTTGTAGATGAAGAAACGATGGCCCAGACAGGTTGAGTGACCTCTTTTGGTGACTCAGCTGTATTTAAGCACAGTTATTTCCTCAAGAGAGTGTGTCACTTTCCTTATGGAAAAAGCTCTAAAAAGTTCCCAAACTTGGATCATTTAGAATGTGATCTATAAGTTTTTAATTTGTGACACGATCATTTGTCACTCGTTCCCATGCAGTGTCAGAGCTTTCTAAGCTACCTGCGTGGGTATGCTCGCTGGAAGGCGTGTCCAACACTGGGTGGCAGCTGTTCTTGCGGGCTACAGAGCGTTTCAAGGTCTTCTGAACTCAGCCCAGATAGATTTCAGTTCTTTAATATAGGTGGGGTTTCTTTTATTTATCTTTAGAGGGGAAGGAAAGGAGAGAGGGAGAGAAATATCAATGTATGGTTGCCTTTGGTGTGTCACCTGCCGGGAACTGGCCTGCAACCCAGGCATGTGCCCTGACTGGGAATCGAACTGCAATCGTCTGGTTCACAGGCCCGCACTCAATCCACTGAGCTACGCCAGCCAGGGCCCTCTGGGGTTTCTTTTTTACAAAAGTTATCCATCTTTCTTTTTTTTATCTTCTAGGTGATAACACAAATGAGGTGCCAGATGTGTTCCTCTCACATTCTGTTATTGTTCTAAATACATGTTGCTGTCACCTCAAACAGAATCAAATCTTATTTTCATTGCCATAGTAATCAGTTATTTTTAGAGATTTCAACCATTTTTCCTGGCTTCATCCTATTGCTAAAAGGGAATTGCTCTTTTACAGCAACTTCTTTTCATGCCCGATCATAGCTTCTCACCAGTCTGAGTTAGATCCATAACAGACCAGGCAACCAGTTAATGATTGCAGATTCTCTTCGTCTGTACTCCCCCTCCTTCGTCTGTACAGATAAAGTAGCATCATGGATGTGTTGGTGAAAATGCACTGGAGGTAAGAGTGACATGTCAAAAGATCATTACTGCTATTAATTTTTATTATGCTGGATGTTACTGCATGTTTTGGCATACCATGTTTTAGGCCCCGTTTTCTATCACGGGCCTGTCGGTTGCTAGTTTGCAACACCAGAATAAGCCTGAACATTGGAAATGAGTCTTACCTTTGTCATGTACCAGCTAGAGTGAGTCACTTAACCCATTGGCATCATACTTCTTTCATTTATAAAAATGCGAATAAGCTTTGTTTTGCAGTTATTAAAGGATTTAATGTTTGTATGATATGATAATATAAAGAAATGTAATATAATGAAAGGGTTTAGAAGGAAGCCTAGCATGGTGCAGGGCTCAGCAAGTACGAATTTCTTTTTCTTCTTAATCTCGACTGCTGCCTTTAACTTCAGGATTTATAACTCCTGGGCCAAGATGGCCCACCCACCTGAAAGCCTTACAGTCAATCTCTTGTAGGCTTTTTTACACTTGCAGGTGGATGGTATTAAAGTCAAATTATACGCTTGAAAATGAATGTGTCCATATTGTCTCCAATTAATTTCTTAATATGATGTTTAGGATTAGTCACTTGGCTAAATCTACCATGGTGAAAGAATTCAGTAATAGATACAATAGGAAAGCCCTCTGGTGAGGTTAGGAGATGGTTAGGCAGTTTTGTTCGTATAAGAAAAATGAGCAAGACAACTTTGCATAATGCCTTTTGGAGCAGTCTTGTTCTTCATAATTGCCTGAGATATTTCAAGGTGGTTTGCTATAAATCTGAAGACTTAAAAACATTGTTTTACAGTCTGGCCCACTAAGAGTAATGACCTCTCCCATTCCTTGTTTTTCTGGGTGATTAAGGGTTTCCTGACTGGCCCCAGGCCATCTGCCCTGACTTTTTTTCTCCCCCAAGGATTTAGAACTAAATTGTCAAAAATAATCTCTTACTCTGAGAGATTTTTCTAGCCCCAGAAGACAGAGTTTGCTGTGTGTGTTCAAACCTTGCATGAAAAATCTTACAAGTGATGCTTCTTATTGATGGTATGAAGCAGTCCCATCATTTATGCTTCTTTAACTAAATTAGGTGTAAATTATTTCAAGGAGGCCAAAGTTCTTCTCTGTGTCCCTGTGAGGATAATTTTACAAATACACAGCAGGCCCCTCCAACCACAGATTTGGGGCAGGTAGAAGAAAACAAGAAGAGAGCCATGGCCTGGGGCCACCGCACACCTCTCCACAGGGTGTTTCCAGCATGTGGGTGATTTTTAACCAAGCTGACATAAATCAGGCCTTGCGGAGCAACGAAATTCACAATTCACTGTGCTGGGAGACGCCTGGATAGTGTTACGTTACCCTCATTAGGAGGGACTGGAGTTGAGCTGGGGAGTTGAACTTTTCACTGTACCAAAATAACAGTGTGGGAGCAAAGAAGAGGCTGGGACAAGGGGGTGTAGCCACACTTACCCAACCTCCATGGACAGATTATGTGAAGTATCCTGGACTCTCATCGTTTGAAATCATTTATTTGCAAACTGAGCTCAATAGAATCAAGAAGAATTTGGTCCATGATTGCCATAGTTTAAATCTGCTGGGCAAGACTTAAGCCTCCTTCGTTCTCAGCTGGAACATTCTGCCACAATGGCATACACTCTCAAACCCTATTAAAGCCTAGTTTAGAATGTGTTGCCGCCAAGATGGAGGCATAGGTGGAAACACTGTGCCTTCTCCCACAACCAAGNTAGTTTAGAATGTGTTACTCAGCAAAGCAAACCATTAACAACATGAAAAGGCAACCTTCTGGATGGGAGAAAATATTTGCAAATTGTATCTCTGATAAGGGGGTTAATGCTTGATAAAAGTGTTTGTTAGTGTTCAGAAGCATTTTATTTAAAGCACTTTATTATTTATGGCCATTAACATTTTATAAAAATTAGATGCAAAAATTGGGTCTTTCTCTTCTCTAGTAGTGTGAAAGTAGGGATTCTGAAACTATTTGCTGCTAGTAGAGGATAAGGCAAACGAGCAAGCGTGCTGCTGGTGGGAGGCGGGGCTCTGCCTGTGGAAGAGCAGAGAAAAAGACATGGAATGGGGAGGACAAGGAAGAAACTTGTAGGGTAGGAATTGGTGGTCACAGAATGACCTCACGGTTTCTAACACGTAACTAGAAAATGTCAGTGTCATGGATGACAAAACCAGGCTGAGATACTTTCCAGATTAAAGGACACTAAAGAACATGATATTTAAATGCAATATATAATCTTGGATTGGATCATAGACTGAGGGAAAAATATTATAAGAAATGGTTTTTGAAAAATTGGCATGTGGACTACAGATGAAATAAAACTAGATAAACTATTGTATCAATTTTATACATACTGAATTTGATACCTTTACTTCATTATATAAACAAGTATTCCTATTCTTAGGAAAAACATGCTGAAGTATAAGGAGGCAAAATGTTCAGAGAGAGAACGGCAAAACAAATTTTGTAATATGTTAAAGATTGTTAAATGATATATTCTTCAATTCCCTAAATATTTTTGTAGGCTTGAAACCTTTTCAAAATAATAAGCCAAAGGAAAATCATGTATAACATTCTAAATTTATTTCCTGATGTTTTGTTTGCCAAGAAAAATAAAATATCCACGTATCGTTATGTCCCCGTGTTATTCTCGATGCTTTTACCTCTATCTTTTCACTGATTTTATCAATGCATGCAAAGCACATCGTGTGTTCTTAGTTTTCAGAGCTTGTCATTTTTTGTTTCTTTTGGCTGCATTTTTCAAATATTTGTTGATTTAATTTTGTGTATACACAAAACAGGTGTTTCTGAAGTATAGTCTCTTATTTGGTGCCAAACGTGTTCTCATCGCACATATTTTTCATGAGATAGAGTGAGTTCATGTCTTCCATAAAGTTCATAACATGGCTTTCTTTTGGAACTCTGATTTCTGCCATCTTAGTGAGATTTGAGGAAAAAATTGACCTGTTATTTTAATTTCTACTTCCCATCATTTTGTGTTCTCCTTTCTCGAATGGTTTATGTATAGATAACCCATGTTTAAAACTTATTATAAAATGTTAACAGCCATTATATATATATTGGAGAATATATATATATATGAAGGAGAATCACATACAAAATATACTTTTAATAAATATAGTAAGATATGTGTCATATTAAAATCTGCCCCCAAATAAAACACTCAGGCTATTTACAAAAATACTGGATTTACATCTTACATATGCCGTCCATATATTGGGCATTTGAGTACTGGTAATGCTGGCAAAATATGTAAACAGGTTTTACATAAAGCACCAAGGGGTTTGGTAAAGAGAGGATCCTTTTTTTATTTTTCATGATCCTCCCTTGAGGGTATGCTTACTGATTTTTTTTAGAGAGAGATGGAGCAGGGGGAGAGAGAGAAACATTGATTGGTTGCCTCCCATACATGTGCTGACCAGGAATAAACACAACCTAGGTATGTGCCCTGACCAAGAATCAAACCCTCAACCTTTTTTTTTTGTTTGGTGCATGGAATAATGCTCCAACCAGCTGAGCCACTGGCCAGGGCAGGGTACATTTTCAGTTATGCATCTAGAAGGTCATGGTTTTATTTTACCTAATAAGAGTGTTTTAAGCCTCTCCAAACAAAATTGCACAACTCACAATAACATCCCTAACAGGTCACAAGTGACAGAGCTGTTGAATGCTGGTCTCTCAGAGGAAACACAAACTCAGAGCATTTGCTTAGGAAGAAATAAAAGCAGGACTGAGACAAGTCTATCTCTGGTCTCTGCTGAGGGCCCAGAACCAAAGAGGAAGGCCTCAGGGAAGGCCTGCGTGTTCTGGGCAGCACCCCGCAGGGCCTGTAAAAGATGACCTGGAGGGAACGAGGGCTGTTTCCAGACCCACACTGGATGTAGATTATTACCAGTTTCTGAATGAGAGGGGACTGAAGACAAAAGTCCAAATGCCGGATATCATATAGTTTATACACAAGTGTAAAAGATAAACATGAATAGTTACTACAGAATATGGGTTTAGTCGTGAATTGACCAGTTACTACAGAATATGGGTTTAGTCGTGAATTGAGCAAGTCCTTTAGTCAATCTCATAAAAACACATGTAAATGCTATGTGTATGTGCTTGCACTGAGATTTATAGACAAAATCCTGATGCCCAAAGCAACCTAAACCAAGGAAGTGGTCCTTTTTTCAGACTTCAAGTACAAGTGGCCTTTTTCATTTTTAAATTTTCAACATAGTACATGTTGTTCTCTGAGTATTACTTAAAAAGATAGTTTTGACTTTTTTGCATTGTCTTAAACTTAACTCCTGACAAAGGACTAGTGCAATGTTTTCAATGTTAAATGCTTATGCAGAAAGACTAAATGAAATAATACGATGATAATACAAATGTCGAAAGTGTGTATTGCCAGAAAATTAGTGAGAGTAAGTTTATGCCATAAAACTTAAACCAGAATAAAAGCTCTCTAATAATTAGAATCTTTCATATTTATGGGCATTATTTTCCTATTAACCTAGAAGTCGTCCATATTACATAAATTAAAAGAAAACCCTCTAACCAGTAGTTTCTTAGGTAAATTATGTTTTGATTGTGTGGCGAAATGCAGTGTTTGCTTTCCCTCACCAGTTGTTATTGAATGTCAAATAACGTAATGCCTGAAAGCTTAGGGCATAAAGAGGAGAAAAGTAATTTGAGTAGAACAAAAACAAAATCGTTTTATCATCTTTATTGCTTTCCACTTTCCTCTCATGGTGGCTCCACTTTTTTATTCTCATTTTCATGACTTTCGCAATTTCCTCTCTACCCTCTTTTTGTCATTTACTACCTCTGGCCAGAACATTTGAAGTGACGTTTGGCAAAAATAGGTTCTTAGGAATGGGGATGAGTAAGGCAGGAGGCTAGCAGGTACTGGGTACAGGACACTTTATGTAGAGTATGTCATTTACTCCAGGGCAGGCAGGAATTCTGTGAAGTAGGACTTCTTATCTCTATTAGATGAAAAAAAAATCAAGAATGAAAAATGTTGTGAATTGTCTAAGTGTAATGGCACCAAAGAAGGTGCCAGGATTCTATCTAGAATGATTTGAATACAGACAGCGTCCCAGCCTGCAACTTTTTCAGCACTCTTAGAGCTGAATAAACCTTAGAGCATTTTTATTTTTTACCGTAACTTCTTCACAGTCTTGAAAGGGTCAATGTCTAAATCCAACATCAGTGAACCAAAACAGACCACGCAAACTATGTGTGTGGTTAGGCCAGGTTAGAACACTATGTTGAAGGCAATATTAAATGCTGATTTCACGAAAAGGGCTATTTATTGAGTTGCTATATGTAGTCACACCTTGGATTTTCTTTGGTGGTCTTCCTTCCAAGGAGTGACAAAGTAAGACCTAGTTTATTTTATGAGAACTGAGAAAGTCACAGCACAGGGTGGTCTTAAGTTTCAGAAAAGTTTAGCTTTTGTTAACACAGAATTTTCCAATCCTAAAGTCACACTTCTATGCATAAACAAAAGTTTTAAGAGTCATATGTTTTCAATGGGCAATGAACTCAGTAAGCACTCATAGATATTTGCCTCTAAGTCATGGTCACTGAATAGGTTAGACCTGTGATTAAACTCATCATGTTCGAAAATCAGTTCCTCTCTGCCAACTTTTCCTAAGATTTAACGTTTATGGATTTTTTAAGTCACCAATAGCTCTATTACCAATTTCTACATGCTTGCTGCTTTCTGGTTTTCACTTCAAACACATAAGAACTGACTTTCTACATTCCAATGTATATTTCTGTAGGCATAACTGGCTGAAAGGAATTAAATTCAACTTATATTTCTTCTTTTCTTTCTGGCTTGAATAATTCCCAAGGCTTTGCAAAATATGTAAACTCAGATTATATTTTTAGTCAAAATAAAAGATTTGGCTGGGGTGGAGGGTATTGTGGGGGTAAACGTAGACAACTGTAATTAAATAACAGTAAAATAATTAAAATAAATAAATAAATGGTATTTAAATGTAAAGTTGCAGTCAGAGGTCAGAAAATGATTACAGCACACACTGATAAAATTTTACATATTTGGGTTTGTTTGAATAATCACTAACTTAAATGCTTTATAATCATCATGACCAGTATGCTAGGTTCTTCCCTTATGTTTCCCATTAAATATTATAATAAGTAAAAAATAAAATAGATAAAATGACTTATTTTTTTACAAAAAAATTGTGCAGATTTCTACTTGAATAGATTTATGATTACTGCATTTAACATTTTGAGTAAGTTAATAATTATAAATAAAATAATTGAACATTTGTTTGTAAATTATGTTTTTGTGGACATTGCCTAGTAATTTTTTAGTTATTATTTTACAAAATTCTTCTAGTTAATCACTTCTTACATGATTACTTTCAATAAAATTTCTCATTTAGGGTAAGTAGCTCTGTCAGAGCCCAATTTGGGGAGAGAAAAAGTGCAGTAATTTGAATAAAAAGTGTAATGTAACATGTTATTAACTATATCAGGAATTGGTGTAGCGCTGGATTGGCTAGTAGTAAAGTGAAGAAAACTCTAAAGAGATAGAGAAGCAGTCCCTATTCCTAAGTCTGAGACGGACACTCCGTGAAGAATCCCCATTCTCTGAAGGCTGAGGTCCAGGTTTTGTCAGAGACAGCGCGGACAAGGCTTACTGGATGGCAGGGAAGTCACTGTGATTTCAGACTGGTGGAATGTGCTAGAAATCCGCCCTCTAACATGCTGGGGAAAGCTTTCCACATCAAAAATACTCTCGAGAGCCACTTGAGCTGGGAGCTACTGGGCACTCAGTGCTGTAGGAGCCCGAGTTCTGGAAGATATGCCTGTGCTGTAGGAGTGTGTCTAGTGAAAATACAGAAACCAGGAAACAAAACTCTTTTCCTCCCGCCATGTTTGTTCAGGGCACTTTTCTGAGAGCACTTCAGTGCCAGCTGGCAAGGAACCATATATGTAAAGGTTTCAGTTTATTTCCACAGAGCAGGCAAAATGGGTAAATTTGGAGCAGACAGGTAATAAATCAATAACTGGCACAGTAGTAGATTGAAAAAAAATCAATATATTTTAATTCATTATACATTATATTATCTTACAATCTTAATTATAATACATTATATTTTAGTATTCATTGTAGTTATTTCATATTTTTATTTTGTTCATTTTAATCAGCCATACATAATCAAATAATTTGAAATTATTTCCCAAAAGAAAATTTCCCACCATTGCATTAATTTTTCCATTAATTAATAAAGAGATAACTTCCTTTAACATTTTGGTGTGCATTCTTTTATATATTTTTCTATGATTAGTATCCTTATTTTCTATGTAATGGAGTCTAAGCGATCTAACCACCTTCTCTGCTAACATTATTGCAGATATTTTCCATGTCACACAACATGCTTGTTTTGTGAGTGTATGGTCCCCTAGGTCACCAGTGTTCATGATACTTTTGTCCCCTTTCTTTGCTATTAAACAATGTGATGACCTTTAAAAAAATTAAAATAATTTAAAAAATAATTTTATAACAATTTATTTTCCAGATAAAATCCTTTTGGGAGTGAGTGTGAGATGTTGGAAACTCAGGAGGCCATGGTCTATCTGTTCTTTAGTTTACTGATGTGTGTTGGGCCGACAAAAATTATAGAAATATGTGGGAGCCGATTGTGGCTCCAACTGAAGTACATTCTTGGATTTCTTCATTTCCATTCTTCTTAATCAGAATTCAGAATAAATCTGCTATAAGTAAATGCAACTTTTAGTTAAGGGTAGGATGTAGTCATATTGCTACCTGCTGTTATGCATGTAACAATACTTACTAAATGATTGTAACCATTATGTAGAAAATTTTCAAAAGTATGATTCATAGAAAAGCTCTTCCCCATTTAAAATAAAATAACTTACATAATTTCCATGTTTCAGTATTTTTGCCCCTTTCAGAATATATTTGTTCAAATAAGCAATGCTAAAATTGAATGATGGCATTTGGCCAAGCTCTCAGGATCGTCCAGAAAACTCAAAAAACAAAACAAAACAGTTTACCTTAAGGCCAGTGTAATACAGTGTCTAAAAGAAATACAAATACACATAAAACTTGAAACATTTTAACTATTTATTTGATGAGGTGGCAAGGAGGAAATTACGTGTGTCACGCACAGCAGAACTTTCTCAAATGTTTCTAATTATTATCCTAATCGCTTCCTCATTTCTCATAGGAGCTGATCACTTTCCCTCTTCATATATCTATTTTAGTTTAATAGCTAAAACACCACTTAGAACCTACCTCCACTCTGCAGACTCAACCTAAATATCTTGACCTTGCCAACTCTTTGGGAAGAAGGCCAACCCAGAGAAGGGTCAGAGGGAAAGGGGTGAGAGAGCTACATCTGTTCATAGAGCAGAAAGGCAGGGCACCTGACTCTGTGCCTGTTTCCAAAGTTGTGCAGGGGAAGAGTGTACGTTCAATGGGACCACATCCAGGGGAGCTCTACGTTTTATTCCCTTTAAAATTCTACCCAGTGCAACTACTGATACAGGGTGCAGCCAAGGGGAGGGGGCCCAAAAAAAGATTTGGAATGGTGTCCAGAACTCAAAGTGTATAAAAATATTGGAGAAAATATTATTAAGATGTCCTTGCCCCCTCTCCCCCAGGTGTCAGTCGGGGGAAGGGACAAATGGAGCAGGGCCATTGAGAGCTGTTTTGCATAGCAACAGTTTTGCAGCTAACCTCTGGAATGGTCATTTAACATATCTATAACCTTTAACTGGTTTCATAGATATGTTAAATAGCTGTGGCCAAGTTTTGGGCCAGGGAGAAGTGAGTGGCTGCTACTCAGGATGGAATTGGGGGCTGCTTCTCTGAGAGAGAGTGCCTGTGGGAGAGGCATGTGGCTTTAGCAGAGTGAGGACCCCTTCTTGGCCAGGTGAGGGGGAGAGCCATGATGTTTTGGAAAGATGTAGACCCCTGTAGCCATTAGGAGGGAGAGCCGAGCGGTTTCAGCAGAGTGCAGACCCCCTCTTGGCCAGGTGAAAGGGAAGACCACGCAGCTTTGCCAGAATGGAGATCCCTGCGGCCAGGTGAAGAAGAAGGATGCATGCTTTTGGTGGAGTGCGGCTTTGGTAGAAGAGGCCCACGCGGCTTTGGGGTGCTCCCTTTAGCTGAGTGGCCTGGAAAGCAGGAGAGACTTTGACTGGAACTTGGTACAAATAACTCTTGCCAGTGAAAGGTGCCACATGACTTTGGATTAGTTGGAGATCCTGCCTGGACAGACGACACAGCTCACATGCCAGCAACCTGAAAAAAACGGACGTGTGCTCTTTTCCTGATTTACGGTACCCGGAGTTGGGACAGTGGGAGAAGGGAGCGCTGTGTGTGTGTGTGTGTGTGTGTGTGTAGGTGTATACCCTTAAAGACTTTAATATTTTAATGTAGGCATTAGGCCTGAATAGCATTAAATAAACATTTTGTTTCCTTTTCACAAATCTCTGGCATTGAGAGATGTCTTTCCAATTGGCGGCGGACAGAAGAGCCCAACAGATATTAGTATACTGTCCTTGGGAGGGGCCCCTGTTTTCTGAAGCAGTTTTTGGCATCCCTCGGTTGGGCAAGTATTGCCCTCCCCTCGGACCCTTGTTCGGTAACACTACGACCAATGTAAAGTCTGGGAATTTGACCAGTTATATACCAATCCTACTACTTTTTAAGAGAGAAGTTAAGACAAAAGATGGGTCAGTTTGGTGAGAGTGAGAAATTTCAATTTACCCCTAAAGTCCAACAATTATGAAAACATAGTGTCAGCAAAAATGGAACCCTTAGGTTGTGAAAATAATTGTTCTCTGCTTATACATTTTAACTTAAGACTTTTGTGGATCATGGTATAAATAGAAACTTTAGATTCTGAGGATGGTTGTTGTAGACCGCTCTGCCTGGTTTTAGGAATTGTATCTCAACCCCTTGTGGCTAAGGGTGAGGGAGAACCTTTGGAATGCCAGCCACAGGAGACAAAGCCTGTCTCTGGTAGCAAACACTACCTCACTTCCTCTCCCTGCCCCCAAAGCCTGGTCGGAAGTCAATGATGGATAAGACCCCTCCCAGCTGGGGGCAACCTAAGCCAGACTCAATCACTTGGGAGGCCATCATGGAAGGAAGGGGGGTGGGGTGGGGTGGGGGCTGCAACAAAGAGCAGTCCATTGCAACAAAGAGCAATGGACTCTGGCCCTTTGGCTTTGAGATAGCCTGAGTCCCCATGTTCTCTGGGAGAAGTGCTTCCTGGCTCAAATCCCCTTAAGCCTGAATACCTTTTGGGGAGAGGTGCAGCTCCTTGCCTTGCTAGAGTGTGTCCTGGGGAAAAATCTGGGATCACAAAGACTTCCTGATAATCCTGTGAAATCTGCTCTGCTAAGAGTGCTTTCATTCATATGATAAGGGTCCCAGAGGAAATGAGTATGTCTCCCAAAGTGTCTGCCACTCTCTTCCTGACAGACACTGACTCAGACTCTGAAGCCCTCAGATACCTTTGAAATGTTATCTACTGTTGATCCTTGCCGCCCTGTATTCCTGTGTATTACAACCCAAAAACGGCTACAGAGGAAGGTGCTCGGGGGGCCTTTTTCTCCTGGGAGAAACTGGCCGCTACTGGCCTTTGTCTCCCAGGGGAGACACAGCCCGCCCCTCCTCCCTAAACAGATCACATCATGTCTCAGTCATTATTCACTCATCCGTGGCACCCAGGGGAACTCGCGAGAGAAGTCACCCCCACAGATGGTTTCCACTTACAAATTAAAAATGTGATTATAAAACTTCCATGAGGGACAGCATATATAGACTCTATTTTCATTAAAAATGGATAGCAGAAAAGGGTAATTATTTTTTTTTAGTGTATGTAAATTTTAGCTATATCCTTGGAAATTTGTGATTCCCCAAATTTTTGAATAACCTTATGACATATACCTTACTCTCTCTCCCCAATGTATTAATGTATAACTGAAAAGTGTGACTTATGCAGACTATTTGTGATTCTGTTAATATTGGACTAAAGCCATTTACAAAGCTGTTATATAAATTCTACTGCAAAGGTAAATATTTTTGTAATATTAACTTTAAACTTATCTGACAATGGTGGTTTTGAATGAGAACTTCTCTTGTACAGTGTGGGTGGGAGCAATGGTGAAATCTGTCCTGTAGCAGGTAATGCTGGGGTCACAATTGCTTAACAATAGCCTTCTGACCTTGACCCTCTGCTGAGGCAGTCACATTGACATGGACAAAAGAAGCCTATGGCGGGAACTAGGAGGGAAAGCACTTGTATAGAAGCATACCAGAAAGGGCGTAGCTTGTGAAATGATAGGTTACTAAGGAGTATTATGAACAGTAGTCATTTTGCCATTTGCAATTATTTTTACATTTCCTGGAAAGTAGCTAGCATTTATTTATTAATTAAGACTAATAAATTTATGTTATTAACTTTTATATATTACAACTTTACATTTATATAGTAGAAGGCCTCAGTGTATTTTCAAATATCACAAATAGCTTGCTCTAGTTCTTTAGTATGGTAATTGTTGCCACTTTGAAAGCAATTTCCAGCACTTTTAACCAGCTCTTCTCCATGACCTACAATGGTGTCTACAAAACCTTCCATCCTCACTTTCTAGCCAGCTCTCAGAATGGGCATCAGGCCATCATCTGTGGATGGAAACCTGTCTCCAACCACAGGTCTTTCTAAAAAGTTTGCTTTTCCATTTCACTTCACCCACCAATAACTTAATGTTCATCAATCACTTAGCAATGTAGTAATAGAGGAATGTTTTCATCCTTCCAAACACTGCCATCAGTGCTCAGGGGTTTTTTTCATGGTGTTTATATCATCATGCCTTGATCTGGAAGGCTGAGAGTGAGAGTCCTGATACTAGGGGAAGGAGTTGCCATATTAACTTATACTCAGCCATGAATATAGAATAGCTTGTGTATGCACATTTGGTGTATTATTAGCATAATTTCACAATTATGGGAAGTAATATATTTTTATAATTTTGGGTGAAACATTTATCAAATCAGTCTCAAAAGAGATCTAACATGATTCACACTTTATACATTTGCAAAGGAAGTCTGGCCTCTTTGTGTCCTGCATTTTGCAGAATGCTAAGTAAGCCTGGCTTAAGTGCCCTGATAATGGCACTGCCCTGAAGTCAAGGTCAGTCTAACTTTGGCTACCTCAAAACTTGTATTCTCTCTCCCTGGGTATTTTCTTCTAACCAGTTTCTTCCAACCAGTTTCATTTTAGGCAGAATGTAATTTTAACCTCCTTTATGTGTTTCTTTAGCTTGGGAGGGTAACATATATATGAGGTTATGGTCTAAAGATGTGGTCTTTCCAGATTACAATATACAAAATTGTATAGTTCTTCAATTTACAAAAATCTTGCCACATAAAAAAAATTATTTCTGTACCTGAACCAGTAACATATAGCTTTAAAGATGAATCTTTATAGGCTCCTGATTTTTTTCCACTTAAAATTTATGTTGAGAGCCACGCATTTTCAGAATATTTCTCTTTTTTTCTTTTTTTTTAAGATTTTATTTATTTATCTTTAGAGAGGAAGGGAAGGAGAGAAGGAAAGAAATATCAATGTATGGTTGCCTCTCGTGCGTCCCCTGCTGGGAACTGGCCTGCAACCCAGGCATGTGCCCTGACTGGGAATTGAACCATGATTGTGTGGTTCGCAGGCCCATACTCAATCCAGTGAGCTACACCAGCCAGGGCAGAATATTTCTTACAAGGTTACATCTTTACAATATCTACTATTTCTTTTCACTCATAGTTTTGCACAGGCTAAAGCACCTATTGAAGCAATTTCACAAATTACTTTTTCTTTGTTCCCGTGGAAACATTCACCCCATAGAGCCATCAGTTGATGCTGTGGTGAACAAGACTCCCCCAGCTACTGACATTGTGAAGAATAATTGAAATGAAATCAATGCCATGGTCTGTTATGAACTGAATGTTTCTTTCCCCTCAAAGGTATATGTTGAAATCTTATCCCCAATAAAATGATTTGGAGGTGGGGCCTTTAGGAAGTAATTAGGTCACATGGGTGAGGCCTATTAATGGGGTTAGTACTCTTCTAAATAGATGCTAGGGGGTGGCTCACTCTCTTTCCACCATGTGAGAGATTGGCAATCTGTAACCCAGAAGAGGGCCCTCACCAAAAGACAACCATTCTAGCACCATGCTCTTGGACTTTGAGTCTCCAGAACTGTGAGAAATAAATATCTGTTCTTTATAAAACGCCCAGTTGTATATTTGTATTGCAGCTCAAGCTAAGACAGTCTCCAAGTATTAACTTGTCTGTTTTTTATGCTATAGAGAACTAATGCAGATTCTGGGAAAATTTTTATATTGTCAATATATTATAACAGTTTTAAAGCTAAAATTGGATGAAGTTCTTTCCTATGTCTTTGATAAAATATAGTTTGAGATAGAGTTAAAGCAGAGAGAAAAATATGCTACTGACAAAATTGAATAGTGATGATGTGATCCCAGGTAATTTGTATTTTTTCATATCTCATCTTACCTATTAATAATAGTTAAATGACAAAAAGTATCAGGACTATTCTTTTGTCAAGTTGTCCATTTAAACATTTATTCAATATTTGCACATGCTTTTCTGATCCAGACACTGGGCTGGGGGTAGAGGTACAAAGGTGAGTTAAGTTGTTTGCTTTTGTTTCAAAAAAATTCAGTCTACATGGAGAAAAACTAGTCCTACAGATGAGAAATGTTCTAAGTATTGTGGGTGAAAGCAAAGCAGAAAGAAAGAAACCACCTAAGACAGTCAGGAAAATCTTCAGAGGAGAAGTGAGATCTTCCCTGAATCTCAAAGGGCAGGGGGAAGGAACAGAATCCCAGATGAAGGGCACAGTGGGGAAATTGTGAATATTTTCAAGCAGCAACGAGAAACTTAGCAGGACCTGAGGAAAGGAAAATGAAGAGAGGGATGGTGTGGTGAGGGAAGGAGATGGAAAAAGTACATGGTGAAAGATTTTGTTTGCCAGATTAGAATGTTTGAACTTGATCCTTCAGGTAATGGGGAACAATTAAAGATATTAAAGGTCTAATGGTGAATAAAAAAACACCCTCAGTGTGTTTAAAATGGAATGTATGGTACATAATCTCTTTTTTATCCTTCCTTAGTTTTATTTAAATGACCTGCTATGGGAGCCCTCAGAGCATCATAATTTTTATACTCTTTAGAGTCTCATTGACCCTCTCCTTGCCTCTGTATTACTTCCATTATAAACTGTCTTTAAGTTCATGCCAACTGTGCCAAAGTGAAAAGATATGGTAAACGTAACCCCTGAGGAGACCTCAATCATGCAGTATAACATATATTCCTGAAACATTTGGTCTGAGTTCACGTTTTTACATTAACTGTATAATTGCCGCTTCAGCTGGTTCTAAACAGCTGAAGACAGCTGCTGTAACACATGAAACATGGGAATGTCTAGGAAGGATTAAAAACTTAAAACTAATAAGTGTGTCCAATTGTGTTGGCAAACCAAGTTTCTGTGGGCATAATGAGTTCTGAAATTAATTATAAAACTGACTTAGGAAATAGTTGTATAACACTATTAGGGATGGTTAACAGTCTTTGGGTAAGACATCAAGTATCGTTCTTTTGGTATCCAAGACTTTGAAATAATCTTAATATTCTTGTATAGTGTAAAACACTTGGATTAAATGATATTTTGAAATGTACCTCTTCTAAGAGTTGAAGATTAATTTGGTGCTATAGTTTGAGATAAAATGTTTTGTGTTTTCTTTCTTGCTTTATGGTCCTTTTTATGAACTGCTTAATACTATAATTATAGCTATTTGTTGTTGATTAAAATAATGTGAATTAAGATGAAAACATATATTTTTAAAGCAAATAGAATGTAAAATATCTCCATAGTGGTGGCTGAGCATGGGACTAGAAGAACATAATTAACACACAAACATACATATTAATACACACTGTGAAGATTTAATGCAAAACATATAATATTGTATGATTCAGAATTTCTCAAGCAGTGAAACAGTCATGCTCTGAGGTGTTAAAAGTCATTTAATGAAAAGAGTTATAATCAAGTAAGTTTGCTTATGCTGAATTATTATTTTATCCCCATTTTATTAAAAAACTCATTAGCATTTTAAAGTCTTCTACAAATTCTACTATAAAGAAACCCATTTAACTTTGTTTAACTTGATGCTTTCACGACTTACTTATGTTTGAAAGCTCTCCTCTCTCTAGGACATTTATTGATAGATTGTGGGACTCCACTATTTTAAGGAACATTTGCTAGGAGTAGTTCACATAGAATATAAGTAAATATAATTTATTATACACACAGAGGTGCAGATAATAAATATAATACATTGCCTCTGTTTAAGTGAGCAGTCGGTCTTGACATAAGCTGTATACTTGGAAGTTTTACAACTAAATATAGTGCCTAGAACATAGTAGATACTCAATAAATACTGAAGTGAACTGATTTTATTTTGTGGACACCTCACTATCCCCATCCCATGCCCCATCTCCAAAAGCCAGTTTCCTATAGAACTGGCTGAAGCTAATTTTGCGTGCAGTCAGATAGCTAAGTTTTTATGATCCCTTGTAATTAAAACTCTTTGCTCAGGATATTCTAACTTTCCGTATTACAGAAAAATAAAAACCCAACTTCTTTTGTAGTTGTAAAACACCTCTCAGCCCTGAACCCCTCGCCTGCTGAAATAGATCATGTAGCCATCCTTAACCATCAGAGGGCTGTTTTCTTAATGTGGCATTCCCTCTGCCCATGTTGAAGAAGGCGTTAGACTTCAGGGCTCACTGCTCTTCCTGGGCCTCGTGGAGTTGGGCTTCCCATCTCCATGGTAACTCAGGCGCTGATGTCCACTCTACAGCTGTCCACTCTCCACTCATTGCTGAAATATAAAGCAGTCTAATGTCTTTTTCTATATTGACCTATAACCCAAGGTTTTTCTATGAACTCCTTGAGCCAACATTTAGGTGCCTACTGATTTTTGAAAGTACAGAGGTGAAACAGACTATGTAAAGTGATCTCATCTCATAACAAAGCCATCATCATGGTTCTGGGTGACAACATATGCTCAAAGTATGCACAGGAGGCAGGGCCATCTCAGCCAGTGTTGTGCCTTGTATGATCACCAAATAGCGTCACATTCTTGGCCTTTCTCCTTTCACCGCATGCCTATAAAAATCCATTTTTCTTATGTCTCTAGAATCCAAACCTAAAAAACCCCACAACTCTGCTAATGGATTAACATATTCCCATTAAGCTCTCAAAAAATCAGTAATTTTATTATGTCTTTCATTAGCCCAATGGGGAATTTTTTAACCCAACTCTTACCAGCTCTTCTTCTCTTATTGAACTTCCTTGTTGTTCTCCCACCTTTTAAATATGTGCTGTCAGTTGATAAATTTGCCTTATTAGAAAGAAAATAGAAGACTCTACAATAACACCCTCACCTTCCCACTTTGAGACGTACAGGCCATATGCACCTGCACTACCTTTGCCTTCCTCTTTCCTGGTATCATGGAACAATGAGTTGTTGCTCTTGCAATCAAAAGTCATTGCCTCCACTTTTGCCTTATATGGAGATATCTCTACCATTGTTTCTCTTTCCTACTTAGCTTATATCTTCCTCTCTGATGGAGCAGGCCCACCAGCTTAAATATCTTTCAATATCTCCCATGTTGAAAACCAAAAGATAGAGGAAGATAAGGAGAAAAGAAAGGAAACTTGTCCTGTAAGCACTCCCTCTAACCATTAGCTTATTTATTTCTCTGCCCCTCGTTGTATCCACATTTATTGAAAACAGTTGTCTCCATACTATTCATCTGCCTCCTCACTTCTCCTTTACTTTTCAGTCTCCTCCAGTCTGGCTCTAGTCCCATATCTTCCCTGATGCTGACTTACATCATTAAAGTCAATCACTCTTCTTCTGTCCTCATCTTTTTAGAGCTCTCAGCAATATACCACATGACATCTAGGGTCCTTCTCAGAGTCTTCTTTGGCCTCTGTGTCTATTCTCCTGGTTATTTTCCAACTATACTGGACACTCCTTCTTTCATTCTTGTTTGATGCTCTAAGAAGAGTTATTCTTTAGGACCTGGCTTTCTGCTTATCTTTGGCTGAAGCCTCTCATGCTATGATCTCACCCATTTCCATGGCTTTATTTTTTTCCTATTGTGTCATGACTCCCTTGAGCTTCAGAGTCATAGCCAATTACCCTCTTGAATATATTTCATTACTGTCTCAGTTTAAAAAGCATCATGAAGTAGCCTCATATGGCCTTCTACTCCATTCACTACAGGTGTGGGAAGTCTTCCCTTCCTAACCATGACTTGTATCTAGGGCTTTCTCAAGTATTGTGAGTCATTGGGATATTACAGAATGATTTGTCTATTTGTCCATATGGGGTAAGTCAGAGAAGGGTCAAGCAAAATCTGAAGCATCAACAGTTGTCACTCCTGCTGAGCAGTGGCTGGGAGCAGTGCCAGAGGCTATTGAAGAGATGCCTTTATTAGACATTGATGAAAAGAACAGCTTGTATAACCTCAGGGCACAAGGGATGGACAGTGATTGCATAAAAGTCAGCCAGGGCACACATCAGATGATGACTTCCATATGGTTTCCAGGTACCTTAGCAATGCTCCTCATGGTGGCCCTTTGCTGAGCTAGCTCTCATCTCTATCCATGTGGCCCATTAGGTCTAGCCCTCTTGACCCATACTGCCAACATCTCTACTCTCCTCACATTCATCTCTGTTCTTTTTTATCTCAGGGAATCTATTCTGGCTGCTGGAAAAGGGTGGGTAAGGGTATTGCGGGGCAAAGGCCTTATCTGCCTAATTATGTTGCTCCCAAACATTATACCCATATTAGAAATCTTCTTTATGTTCTAAAGGGATACAAAGCCAGGAAGTCTCCCTCTTTTCTCTGGATGCTGTAGTCAGATCCTTACCTTAACTCAGTTAAGTACAGAATAGCTTGGCTGTTTGAATAGGGGTTGAGGAGATGAGAAAAGTAAACATCAGGAAACATACTAACATTAGTCTGTATTAGTCAGCTCAGGGTACCATAACAAAATACCATAGACTAGGTGGCTTAAACAGCAGAAATTTATTTTCTCACAATTTTGGAAACTGGAAAGTTCAAAGTCAAAGTCTGGCAAGGTTCAGTTTCTGGTGAGAACTCTTTTATTGGCTTGCAGATTGTCACTTTCTCGCTGTGTCCTCACATGGTGGATAGAGGGAGGGAGAAAAAGAGGGAACAGTGGGAAGGATGGAGAGAAGGGAAAAGAGGAAGAGGAGGAGAAGGAGAGAGATATATATCTGGTATCTCTTCCTTTTTTAATAAGGACACCAATTCTATTAGATAAGGGATTCACCTTTATGATCTCATTTAACATTAATCATCTTAAAGGCCCTATTCTCAGTACTGTTGCATTGGGGGTTAGGCCTTCAGCATATAAATTTGAGGGGTGCTAGTTCAGTTCATAGCAATGTCTAATAGGAATTTGAAGTTCAAAGAAGGAGGAGCCTTGATCAAATAAGTCAGTACATCTTTTCAAACTTGAGCTCATATCCATAACAATACATAGTATGAGATATGAGGCATATATCTTATTGACTGTTGAACAGAGCTTTATGTTTTCTAATAAATTAAAATTAAATTATATGTTCATGTATGTTTCATCTCCAAAATGCCCAAGTTAATTTTTCTTTTGACTTTTGAGTAGATTATGATTAATTTCTTTGTTTGTTGATGGGTGGTCCTGAATAGGTAACAATTGACTACACCCTGCAGCAACATTATATTGTCCCTGATCTTCTTCCTATACAAAAAGAAGTCTATGTGACCATTTTAATTTAAACTATAAATGTTTCAAAATACATTACCACTTCTGTACTGTCCATCATTCAAGTCCTAATCACTCCAGCTACAGCATGTTTTACTTTGTTTTAGTTTTTATTAGATCTTTGACATCCATGTCCATGATTCAGTTTCTTTTTACTTTACAACTTAGCCCATCATAGAAGCAATTGAAAACTTACCTAATTAAAATTCACAGATCATAAAGTTTAATTCAATGGTAAGGCTAATTTTCCTCTAAGCGATTGAATGTCAGTGATTACTTTTTCAGTGGGATTGATGACAAAAGCCAAAAAGAACTTTTCATCTCTTCTATTGTAAACATAAACTATTCCCAACCAACATACTAAATTGAAAGTTCTAGGAAGAGATGGCGACGGGGTAGGAGGGAGCAGATTCCACTTCCCCCGACACACAGGAGAAAAACCTGGCTGATCTATGGAGGAACAGAACAAAAAGCCAACAGTACCCCAGCGTATATGAAAATAAAAGACCAAAAATTGTAGCAGACCCTGAAAAACCAGATGGTAAGGAGATTGCTGCAGGACAGTAAGGTCCCAGGGACCAGCTCAGGGACCAGGGTGGCTGTAGCCCCAGGTCTGCTGCCTGCTGCAGGGTCTGCCACAGGGCCCTTGGGAGAGAGCCTGGTCAACTGCTCCCTCCCTCCTCCGCTGGCCAAACAAGGTTTAAGAAGCACCAGGAGAGACCTGGTTGCTTGAAGTTGCAGAGAGAGGAATAAGGACAAAGAGGCAAAAACACAGGGGCTCTGATCACCCAAGGAGTCTGCAGTCTCTGAGCTTGGGAGAGTTGAGGGTCCTGCAGTGACAGGCACTGACCCTCACAGTCACTGATCTGGCTAGAGAATTGGGCTGTGGGAGAGGCCAGGCCACTGTGTGGAGCGTGGAGTGTTAGGATTGAGTAAGAGGAATTCCTCAGAAAGAAAAAGTGAAAAGAGAAACACTATTTGGGGAATTCTTTTGTAGCAATCGCTCTGGCCTCCCGGCCACCGGGCCAGGCAGTGATCCTGAGGTTGCAGGGAAGGTTGTACAGAAACCCTGAACACACTCATAGCGCTGGGAAGGGTGCAAACCCGTGGGACTGAAGGAGCCTGGCTGATAGTGTGCGTGTACGTGTGCCCGCAGGCCAGCCCACAGTAGTAATCCCCGGGAAAGTGTGCGCTCACGAAGGACTGGATCCCACACCCAAGGCGACTGAGAGAGGCTCCAGGCTAGCTCAGGGGAATGCACAGGCTGAGTGCGGATCAAGAAGGAAGAAAAGCCATACCAATCACCCCCAAGCCTGCTGCAGCCAGCAAGGCCAGAAAAAACGGTTTGGCCACTTTGAAACCAAGAGGCTTATTTTATTTTATTTTTTAAAAATATTTTTTATTTTTCTTATTTTTTAATCTTTCAATTCCTTTTTCCTCTTTCTTTCTTTCTTCCTTTCTTTCCAATTTTATCTCTTCTTCCTTCCTTCTTCTGCTTTCTTTTCTTTTTTTTAAATACCTACAAGTGAGACCAAAAAAAAAAGGGCTTGGAACTGTGAAAAGACCAGAGTTGGACCCAAAGAAGAGGCATCACAACAGCTGAGACAATGAGACAAATTTCACTTTGTTATTATAGAGAACCTGCAAGTTATTGCATATTTGTATTATTATTATTATTTTCATTCTTACTTATTTTATTTTAATAGTATTTCTGTATTCCTCTTCTTTCTGTATAGTCTGCTTTGTTTGGCTGGTTATATTGTATCATTTGACAAGTTTCCCTGATCTCTCTTTCATAGTGTATTGCTAATTTACTGTCCTTCACTTCACTTGTGTCCCATTAGCACACCACTGAAGGTCCTATACTCCCCACTCTTGTTATCCAGATCTCATAGATTCTGTCATATGATTGTTGCTGCAATATTATTTCAAATAATAGCTGTTCTATACTATTGTAAATACTACACGACACCCCTCCTAGATCTTAGCCCAATTCACGGTTTCCTGAACTGTATTACTGTAGTGGTTAATTCTATTCTCTCACATACTACACCTACTTACTATCCTTTACTCTCAGCTTGCCTCAGAATCTGACCTCCCACAACCTCACTGCTTTCTAGATCCAGCTCACAATCCTTCCCCTCCCAACAAGAGTCTTACCTTCTTTCCATCCTTTCTAAAAGGTGGCTAGTTGGGCAGATCAAGGTTAACACTATACATAGCCAAAGGATCTCCTATTTCTTCTTTATTGGGTACTACTGTAAATAGCATAGAATACGCTCTTGCTGTCTTAAACCATTTTGCCTTACCCCTCCAACTGATCACAAAGAAGAGTAGATGGAAGCAGTGAACAACAGGATACCTGAAGGAGCCTGCACTACTGAATCTCACAGGTATTCTACCACAGAAGTTCACAACATAAACTCAGGGAGCCAGAACAGATCAATTTAAGAAGCTGAGGCTAACAAGAAGAGTCTCACAAACAATGGCAAGACAATCAATACCCAAATGAAAGAAAAGGAGGAAGCCTCAGAAAGAATGCTAAGTGTAATAGAGGCAACTCAACTATCAGACATTATGTTCAAAGCAATGGTTATCAGGAAGGGCAATGAGCTCACAGCGAATTACCAGAAACTACAGGAAAACTACAATGAACTCACTGCAAACTATATCAACATGAAAAAGGAAATAGAAACTATCAACAAGGGCCAAGAGGAAATGAATACAATTTCTGAACTGAAGAACACAGTTGAAGGAATCAGAAGCAGGATTGATGGAGCAGAAGATTGGATCAGTGAGCTGGAAGACAAAATAGATAAAAATATCCAGAAGGAGAAAGAAAAGGAAAAGAGGCTCAGAAAGAATGAAGTGGATTAAGAGAAATGCAAGAAAATGTGAAATGTAATAATATCCGAATAATAGGGATACCAAAAGGAGAAGAAGAAGAACAAGGGATAGAAAACCTATTTGAGAAAGTAGTTATGGAAAACTTGCCTAATTTGATGAGAGAAAAAGTCACACAAATCCAGGAAACAGAGAGTCCCAATCAAGAGGAACCCAAAGAGACCCACTTCAGAAAGACACATCATAATTAAAATGGCAAAATTCCAAGACAAAGAGAGAATCTTGAAGGCAGCAAGGGAGAAAAAGGAAGTAACATACAAGGGAGCCCCAATAAGGTGGGCTACTGACTTCTCAATGGAAACACTCCAAACAAGAAGAGACTGGCAAGAAATGTTCCAAATAATGAGAACCAGAGGCCTACAACCAAGACTACTTTACCCAACAAGGCTCTCAATCAAGATAAAAGGCCAAATAAGAAGCTTCTAAGGAAAAAGAAGTCTAAAAGAATACACCTCCACCAAATCAGCTCTGCAAGAAATACTAAAAGGACTGCTTTAAGGAAAGGAAGGAAAAGAGAGAGACAGAAGAACACAGGTACAAAAATGGCAATGAATAACTACCTATCAATAATAACTTTATAATGCTTTCCAGCTCCATCCATGATGTTGCAAAGGGTAAGAGCTCCTTCTTCCTTTCTGCAGCATAGAATTCCATTGTGTAAATGTACCATAGTTTTTTGATCCAGTCTGGAAAGCATTATGCTGAGCGAAATAAGCCAGGCAGTGAAAGACAAATGCCATATGATATCACCTTTAACAGGAATGTAAACAACAAAACAAACAAGCGGGCAAAATGTAACCAAAGACACTGAAATACAGAACATGCTGACAGGGTCCAGAGGGTAGAGGGGAGGGAAGCACAGAGTAAAAGGGGATGGACTCACATGAATAAGTATGAAGGACACGTGGACGATAACTAAGACGGGGGGTGGAGATGGGAGGGGGTGGGGAGCACTGGGGGGGGTGCAGGGCTGGGATTACAAGAAAGAAAACTGTACTTGAACAAAAGTTAAATAAAAAAATTTAAAAAAAATAATAATAACTTTAAACATAAATGGGTTAAATGCTCCAATCAAAAGTCATAGAATAGCTGAATGGATAAGAAAGCATGACCCACACATATACTGCCTACAAGAGACCCACCTCAGGACAAAAGACCATCACAGACTAAAAGTGAAGGGCTGGAAACAAATTTTCCAAGCAAACGGACAAGAAAAAAAAAAGCCAGGGTAGCAATACTCATATCAGACAAAATAGACTTCAAAAAAAGGGTCATAAAGAGAGACCCAGAAAGTCACTTCATAATACTCAAGGGAAGAATCCACCAAGAAGGCATGTTGGATACATATATATATGCACCTAACATAGGAGCACCCAAATACATAAAGAAAACCTTACAGAACTTCAAGAAAGATATTGACAGCAACACAATTATAGTAGGGAATTTTAACACCCCACTGTTGAAAATGGACAGATCTTCCAAACAAAATATCAATGAAGATATTGTGGTATTGAACAATGCCCCAGATAAAACAGACTTAACTGATATATATATATAGAGCCCTTCATCCCAAAGAAGCTAAATATACATTCTTTTAAATTGCACATGGAACATTTTCAAAGATAGACCACATGATAAGACACAAAACAAGTCTCAACAAATTCAAGAAAATGGAAATCATGCCAAACACTTTTTCCAACCACAAGGGACTGAAACTAGGAACCAACCCCAAGGGGAAAAAACCAAAACACTCAAAATCATGGAGATTGAATAGCATACTATTAAATAATGAATAGGTCAAGAATGAAATTAGGGAAGAAATCAAAAAGTTTCTGGAAACAAATGAAAATGAACTCACAACAACCCAAAACTTATGGCACAGTGAAAGCAGTCCTGAGAGGGACGTTCATAGCAATACAGACCTACCTAAAAAAGATAGAAAAATTTCAAACAAACAAACTAACCCTACGCCTACAAGAACTCAAGGAACAACAACAATGACAGCCCAGAGCAAGTAGAAGGAAGGAAATAACCAAGATCAGAGCAGAATTAAATGACATAGGAACTAAAAGCACAATTCTAAAAGTCAATGAATCCAGGAGCTGGTTTTTTGAAAAGATAAACAAAATCAACAAGCCCTTAAGCAGGCTCATCAAGAAAAGAAGAGAGAGGACCCAAATAAACACAATCAGAAATGAAAAAAGAGAGATTACAACTGACACCACAGAAGTACAAAGGATTGTCAGAAATTACTATGAAGACCTGTATGCCAAGAAATTTCACCTGTATGCCTAGGTGAAATGGATGAATTTCCAGAAAAATATAATCTTCCAAACTCAATGAAGAAGAAGCAGAAAGCCTGAACAGGCCAATAACAGCAGATGAAATTGAAGCAGTGATCAAAAAACACCCATCACACAAAAGCCCTGGACCAGATGGTTTCACAGGAGAATTCTACAAAGCATTTAAGGAAGAGCTAACCCCTACTCTTCACAGACTATTCCAAAAAATCCAAAATGATGGAAGACTCCCAAACTCTCTTTATGAAGCCAGCATCATCCTAATCCCCAAGACAGATAAAGACACAAGAAATATAGAAAGCTTCAGGCCAGTATCACTGGTGAACATAGATGCTAAAATCCTCAACAAAATATTGGCAAACCGCCTCCAACAATACATTGAAAAGACCATGTGGAATTCATCCCAGGGATGCAAGGATGGTTCAATATTCACAAGTCAGTAACTGTAATATATCATCTAAACAAAAGCAAAGACAAAAATCACGTGATCATATCAATAGTGTGGGAAAAGCATTTGATAAGGTACAGCACCCATTTATGATAAAAATACTTAGCAAAGTGGGAATAGAGGGAGCATTGCTCAACATAATAAAGGCCATATATGAGAGACCTACAGCCAACATCATACTCAATGGGCAAAAACTAAAACCTTTTTCATTAAGATCAGGAACAAGGTTGTCCACTTTCACCACTTCTATTCAATATAGTATTGGAAGTTCTAGCCAAAACGATTGGACAAGAAAATAAAATAAAAGGCATTCAAATTGAAAAGGAGGAAACAAAATTGTCATTGTTTGCAGATGACATGATAATGTGCATGGAAAAATCCCCAAAACTGCTCGACCTAATAAGTGGATTTGGCAAAACAAAGGGATACAAAGTTAATATCCAGAAATCAAAGGCATTTTTGTATACCAACAATGAAACAACAGAAGCAGAAATCAAGGAAAAAGTCCCATTTGATATAGCAAACAGAAAAATAAAATATGTAGGAATAAATCTAACCAGGGAGGTAAAAGACCTGTATGCAGAAAACTACACAACACTGAAGGAAGAAATCAAATAAGACACAAACAAATGGAAACATATACCGTGTTCATGGATTAGAAGAATTAACATCATTAAAATGTCCATACTACCCAAAGCAATTTATAGATTCAATATAATACCTATTAAAGTACCAATGGCATATTTCACAGACATAGAACAAACACTTCAAAAATTTATATGGAGCCATAAATGACCCTGAATAGCTGCTGCAATTTTGAGAAAGAAGAGCAGGTAGGAGGGATCACAATACCTAATACCAAACTTTATTACATGGCCACTGGAATTAAAACAGCCTGGTACTGGCATAAAAGCAGGCACATAAACCAATGCAACAGAACAGAGAGCTCAGAAATAAAACCAAGTCTTTATGGTCAATTAATATTTGACAAAGGCGGCAGCAACATAAAATGGAGTAAAAATAGCCTCTTCAACAAATGGTGTTAGGAGAACTGGACAGCTATGTGCAAACAAATGAAACTTGAGCACCAACTTACACCACACACAAAAATAAATTCAAGGAGGATAAAAAACTTAAATATAAGCCATGACACCATTAAAGTTTTTCAGGGGAACATAGGCAGGAAAATCTCAGATATTTCATGCAGCAGCAGTTTTACTGATATGTCTCCTACAGCAAGGGACATAAAGGAAAGAATAAACAAATGGGATCTCATCAAAATTAAAAGCTTCTGCATGGCTAAAGAAAACAGTATTAAAATGAAAAGAGAATCAACCATATGGGAAAACATATTTGCCAATGATACCTCAGACAAGGGTTTAATCTCCAAAGTATATAAAGAACTCACATGACTACTCTAAGAGGACAAGCAACCCAATTAAAAAATGGGCAAAGGACTTGAACAGACACCTCTTCAAGGAGGATATACAAAGGATCCAGAGTCACATGAAAAGATGCTCAGCATCACTAGCTATCAGAGAGATGCAAATTAAAACCACAATGAGACATCACTTCACACCAATAAGAATGGCCATCATAAACAGAGCAACAAACAAGTGTTGGAGAGGGTGTGGGGAAAAGGGAACCCTAGTGCACTGTTGGTGGGAATGCAGACTGGTACAACCACTATGAAAAATAGTATGGAATTTTCTCAGAAAACTAAAATTGGACCTGCCTTTTGACCCAGCAATTCCACTGCTGGGATTGTATCCTAAGAACACTGAAACACCAATCCAAAAGAACCTATGCACCCCATTGTTCATAGCAGCACAATGTATAATAGCCAAGAGTTGGAAGCAACCTAAGGGCCCATCAGTAAATGAATGGATCAAAAAACTATGGAACATATACACAATGGAATTCTGTGCAGCAGAAAGAAAGAGGGAACTCCTACCCTTTGCAACAGCATGGATGGAAGTGGAAAGCATTATGCTGAGTGAGATAAGCCAGGTCGTGAAAGACAAATACCATATGATCTCACCTTTAATAGGAACCTAAACAACAAAACAAACAAACAAGCAAAATATAAACAAAGACACTGAAATAAAAAACAGGTTGACAGTGACCAGAGGGGAGAGGGGAGGGAATTTCAGGGGAAAAGAGGAAGGGTTTACAGGAACAAGTATAAAGGACACATGGACAACAACTAAGGGGGGTGGACATGGGAGGGAAGTGAAGAGCATGGTGGGGGGTGGACTGGGATGGGAGTAAAAGACAGAAAACTGTACTTGAACAACAATTAAAAGAAATCTTTTTTTTTTTTTTTTTTGCCCTTGCTGATGTAGCTCAGTGGATTGAGCACAGGCCTGCGAACCAGAGGATCGCAGTTCGATTCCCAATCAGGGCACATGCCTGGGTTGCAGGCCAGTTCCCTGCAGGCCAACTCCCAGCAGGGGACACACAAAAGGCAACCATACATTGATGTTTCTCTCCCTCTCCCCTTCCCCTCTAAAGGTAAATAAATAAAAATTTTTTTAAAAAAAGAAATCTTTTTTAAAAAAATTTCCCAGTATGGATCAAAACTGTACTATAGCAGATGGCAAAGTTCTCTTTTCAGTAAGTATGAGTTGATAGAAAAAGAAAGTGTTAGGTGTGATCTCCTGAGAACTAAGTGGATGGGGCCCAATCACCTTGGAAACAGTTCACTGCCTAGAGTTTCATGAGCTGACATTGTCTGAGGGTCTGAAGCACTAAATTCAGTTTTGCTTTGGGAAAATGGAATGGAAGCAGATTACATACCTATTCATTTAATTGCTCTCCAAAGAAAAGTTGGATATGTTAAAATGGGTAATTTTTTAAAAATATGAGGCTACAGAAATTTTTTTGCTGTGGGTGAAATTAATTTGCAAGTTATTGTCAATCCACTGCCCTCAGTAGGCGCAGCCTGCTGCTACCCTTGTGGGAAGCTGGGGAATCTCCAAGTGTTCTCCCCTCACCACCATGCCCATTTTTTGTTCATTAGTTGAAATTTTACAGTATGTAAGTTTATTTTGGTTTGTTTGTATAGCTGCATAATTAAATTTGTTCCTTTGAAAATTGGCAATAATAATGCCACATACTTTATGGGACATTTTAAAAATAAAATGAGATTGATCCACTTACAGAAATTAGAAAGTGCCATGCACAGATTGAATACTCAATAAGTATTGGTCACTATTATTCATTATTCACTTATGCAATACAAATTTATTAACCACAGGTTGTGTTCCTGGTGCTGTGTGGACACTGGCACTCATTTTTGTTCATTCACCTCATATTTAGAGAGCACATATAATAAATGGGATATTGTTCTAGATGGTGCTGTCACAGCAGTGAATAAAACAAAGTTTAGGCTCTCACAGATCTTATAAAGGGAATTAGAAAAAATTAAAAATTTTAAAAATATAATATCACAAATAAGGCCTTGTAACATAAATTGTATAGTATATGATGGTAAGCTAGGTAGACATAGATCTTACATGCACTAATTAAACTCTAGAGAAAGTAAAAATAAACAGGAGTGTTTCTTTTTTTTATTGTTGTCAAGTACAGTTGTCTCCATTTCCCCCCCATACCATTGTCCCCACCCCAGCCATCCTCACCTCCCCATCCTACCCTCCTCTGGCTTTGGCCATGTGTCCCTTATACAGGTTCCTTGATGACCCTTCCCCCTCTTCCCCTCATTATCTGCTCCTACCTCCCTTTTGGTTACTGTCAGTTTGTTCTTAATTTCAATGTTTCTGGGTATATTTTGCTTGCTTGTTTATTTTGTTGATTAGGTTCCACTTACAGGTGAGATGATATGGTATTTGTCTTTCACCACCTGGCCTTTTTCACTGAGCATAATGCTCTCCAGATTCATGCAAGCTGTCAAAAAGGGTAGGAGCTCCTTCTTTCTTTCTGCTACATAGTATTCCATTGTAAACCAGAGAGTTTAAAATTAAGGAATGAAACTCTAAGTAAAGATAAGGTCTAGGGAGTGGCTATTGGTATGGGTAGTTGAAATGATGTAGGGGATAGTTCACTGGGATTACACAGACCATGTATCTGTAAACTTGATAGTTGAATGGCTCATTCATGTAAATCCTGATTTAGCATTGAGGCACAACCTGGGAAAAGCCCTAGACTAGAACCTCCTCAGGTTAGATATAAAATACAAATGAGCTGTTGATTCAGATTAGAAGCTCATTATAATGGAGAGATGTCTGGTTTATAACAAATATTCATATCTTGGAATTTTAAGAGTTTTTAAAATCTTGGTTTTTCAAGTAAAAGGACTTGGTTAAAATAGGCATCTTGAAGATTTAATTACATAACAAGAGCATATGAAGACTGTATATTTGGGAAATTAATAGATTGGTTTTCTGCAGAAAAAATGCATTTGGTTCAATTTTATACAATAAAGAACTCCCAGTTCTGATCAGCCCCCCAGAGTATTCTTGGATAGGCAGGTCGTCTGAAAGGTTATGTAAGAAGGTTTAGACCGTCTCTGCTGGCTTGCTTGCAGTGTCCTCAAGTAACAGCACAGACCCATATAAGGAGGCTCTTTTCTCTCAGTTCCACACTCGACTGTGTGCTTCATATCCCCAGTGAACAAAAATAAATCACTTAAGCAACAATTGAAGTTCTTTCTTCTGTTCTTGGGCCATGTGTGGTGCCAAGACGCCAGCTCCTCAGTTTGCAGCATCTTAGAGTGGATGAACTTTGGCTTTTAAAGGGGAGATTAGAAAGCCTGCTTTGTCAACATACAACTGCTTCATCTATGTCAAAAGATACTAAGAACAAGAAGAAATAACATATCATAGTGTTTTATTCATGGATGGAAGAATCTGAATAAAATGGTACAAACGTATAAATAAAAGATGCAAATATAATAAAGCTGTGTTTCCCTGGGCTTTATAGATGTTAACAATGTACTTTTATGTGTCTTATGCCTTAGAACATTTTAAATAGTATTATGGTGCCAGTTATAAAACAATGACACTTTTGAAACTAATCATGCAGTGTTTTTGAGAACAAGAAAATTTTTAAATGCAAACATAATAAATTCTTTAAAAGACAAAAGTTGTTGTTACAGTTTTTCAAGCTAGAAACTAAAACATTATTACCGAGGCTTCTTGCAAGATAAGTTTTCAATTGCATTGCCTGTGGCAGAACATACTGTATACCCATAGAGTTGACACTGCTAAATGTCTGCTTGATGACAAAACTAGTAACAGGTGCCATGGAACTGTCAGTTTCCAATGCTCCAGTAACCCACCCAATTAAAAATTCAGCTGCAAAGAGGAAGACGAAGTCAGTATCACCTCTGTAAAACCATACCTTTTCCTTAAAAGTAGAAAATATCTACAGATGCGGCTGAGCTTGCCATTTGCTTATATTCCAGTATCAGCTGTCAAATATCAGAACAAACCAATGATCAAAGATCATTTTTTATGTTAATGCTTGGCAACACACAAATGATCCTGAAGTGTATAAAGGATTGAATATCTTCTTTTGAATTGCATGGTTTCTTCTGAAAAAAAAATGCGTTAACATGTGTTCTGCTGGTGCAAAAGGAATTGGTGAGTAAATTGGTGAGTAAAGCTGTTGGCACACATCAAAGCCAAATCATATTAATAGTCGTTAATTTCTTCACCACTACACAGTGGCGGGAAAAAGAATCCAGTTTTTTTGAAGAATGTTCTTGATAAAGCACTAAAAATATTTTTATTAGGACTTAGCCCTTGATCATGTCTTTTTAATATTCTATATGCTAAAATGGCAAATATGTATAAATCACTTTTACTACCAGCTGACGCTGCCGAGAGGAAGAGCATCTCTGCAGTTCTTGCAGCTGTGAACTAGAGTGGCCTTTCCTTAAGGAGCATCACTTGCGCTTCAAAGAACAGCCTGTAGACAAAGTCATGGTTATTAAACCTGGGTTTGTTTTGTCAAATAAACTATGTGATTTTTTATAGCCAAATATCAATTTTTGAAGATTATATAATAAAATAAGTCAACATTTAGAAGGCCTGCACAACTCTGTGAAGATAGAACTGATGTTCTCTAAGGAACCAACGAAGATGTTACAAAATGGCACATGGATAAATGATTCACTTAAAGTACACGAGGGAACGGTGGATTCTGATGTTACAGAGTATGAAAAGTTTTGTTGACATTGCATGTAACCTTTAAAAATGTGTCATTTGCTGAGTTTTAGTGTACTATCAAAATGGAATTTCCAGAATTTTCTGAAAATGTTATTAAAATATTCCTTTTTTTCCTCATTACATGTATGTGTGGGGCTGGATTTTCTTTACATACTAAAGAAATAGCCTATGGCAGTAAATTGAATACAGCAAACATATAAAAATTTAGCTGTCTCCACTAAGCCAGAACTAAATGAGATTTGCATAAGTGTAAAACTCTATTTTTTCATTAAATTTTGTTTAGAAGAAAATATAGTTATGCTTCATAAAAACGTTATTTATGCTAGCAGGTGATATATTTATTTTCATTTTAAATGAATTAACAAATATTATTTTAAAGGAACGAATGGATGTTTTCTCACTTGGGATCCAGCGTTCAGCACTGGCATGCCAAATCCCATAGTTTTAAACATCTATCCTCGTGATTAAAACTGTTTAGGCCACAGGGAAATGCTTCTCCATATTTCTTGAATTACCTTTCGAACCAAGAGACAACTCTTCTGAATTTCTTGAAAATTTGTCATTTATGCAACTGCCAATACAGGTGGCAGATATAGCTTTGGAGTAGAGGGAGGATTCGTACAGCGAGAGTGCTTAGGGATAAGAAAAGTCAACTCAATTAATTAAAAAGCTTGTCAAATCCTCCCTCTAGTACAATGGAGTCTTGCACGGCAAAGTATGCTATGCTGTAATACATGCCCGTTTCCCCCTTCTCTTCCATTTGGTACAAGGATATTGCTTCATCTGCCTTCTGTTGGTCAAAGCAGAACATGTCCAACCCAGATTCAAATAAAGAGGCAATGAATCCCACCTCTCCATAGGTGAGTGACATGCACAAGTGAGGACAGAAAGGATTGATGACAGCCACATTTGGAGACCAGAAACTACAGAGTGAAGTTATTCTCAAGAATCCTTTGTTCTCATAAAGTTAAGACTTCAGAACTTGTTCAGTTTTGTTATATCAGAAAGATTATGTAGACTCTGATTTAAACAGAAAAGTCTATAACAACCAGAATAGACACATTCAGGAAACACAATGCCTTGAGAAGGCTTTTTGTTTGCTTGTTTTCATAACCTGGATTGGCATCTGGTACACTCTCTCACCAAACTCTTCAGTACTGTTGATGACTAACTTCCAATAAGTCAAAATGTTCATTTTTGCCTCTTCCAACTTGAATCTTTCTATGTGTGTTTTTGAAGTTCTACTGAGTGATTGGCAAACATAGTTTTTTAAAAAGAGGAAATGGCTTTAAGACCGTGGCAGATATATGTTAAATATACTTATTAATCATATTGAAATAACCAGTAACAATATTACATTTAAATAATATTCACTTTCCACTAAAATTATGTGCAGGTATTATTTGTATAATAACACCTATTTAATGAAGGGAATAAACCCTCACCAAATATTTTGCTGGGACTGTAGGTTTTCATTTCATTGACAAACACTTGTTTCTTTATCGAAAGTTCAATTTCATATGTTTAATACTTGACAAACAATTAGACAGGAGTATATGTTGATCCAACTACAGAGGTTTACCAGAATCAAAATCCAGATGGAAACAAACGGCCTACGCAGGTCCCTGTATGGACCAGGCTTATCATACAAACAAAACCAGAGCCTGTGCTTCTTTGCAGCCACTGGCCCTCCCTTGCTTTCCTCATGTCTGGATTCTATCTATATGTATTAGTCAGGGTTCACCAGAGAAACAGAACCATTAGTGTTTGTTTATTCTGAGTAATTGACTCATTGATTATGGAGCCTGAGAAGTCTCACAACCTTTTATTTGCAAGCTGAAGACCCAGGAAAGCCAGTGGTGTAATTCAGTCCTAGTCCAAAAGACTGAGAACCAAAGGAGCCCATAGTTTGAATCCCACTACCAAGACCAGAGATGATGAGATTTTCCCACTCAAGCAGGCAGGCAGGAGGCTTAGGCCCACTTACATCAGGGAAGGCCATCTACTTTACTGAGTTCACAGATTCAAATGCTAATCTCATCTGTAAACATCTTCACATAAATACATACCCAGGAGTAATGTTTAATCAGGGTGTATCGTGTGGCCAGTAAATTGACATGTAAAATTAACCATCACACTGCATATTCCCACCTGCTGCTATTTGAGCTCAACTTCTCTAAGTTTCTTCCCCCGACTTTTGACACTTGCTTATGACAGGTTTTGAACATAGTTTTCCCACCTGTCAATTGTATCCTTATATATAGCATTTGGTCATTGCCTTATAGCTTTACACAACAGAATTTAGCTAATAGGCATTCAGTTTTTCCTCTGTTTTCTCCTTCCTCCTTTCTTTCTTCCCTCCTTTTCCCTTTCTTCCAGATCTCTTTCTCCCATCTTTTATTCTCTCCCTCTCCTCCTCTATCTGCCTGTCTTGCCTCCCAAATCATTACTCATGCACCTAAGGGTATGGATCACTAACTGGTGCTCAGGGCCCAGTGAAGAACAAGACAGGCAAGATATCAGCCTTTAGGTAACCTACATTCAAACACTAAGTAAATAATTTCAGCATTAATGATTTGGGTCTAATAAGTACTATAAAGAAGCAAAGGATGTGATGAAACAGTCTTAATGGGTGGGGTGTCATCTTCCTGGTATAAGAGTATTATACTTGACATCCAAAGAAAGCACAGAAGTTAGCCAGGTGAACTCTGATGGAAAACGGTTTTGTTTTTTTTTTTCCTGGAGAGTGACATATGTTAATGTCCTAGGCAGAAATGCACAAGGAGCATTTGATGAACTAAAGAAAATTCTGTTGTGGCGGGGGCTTATTAGAGAATGAAGGCAGGATGATGAGGGATGAGGGTCCAAGACTGGTAGGAGCTAAACAATTTGATGCCTTTGGGGTGATGATAACTCTGAGGGAAATTAAGTGGAGAAGGATTAAGAAGTACTTTGGGTTCGTGGAACTGAATGACCAAACCTGACCCTTAGTGAAGGGGAAAGAGAAATGAAAGGACAAAACTCACAGCTTAAATGAATCTTCGAGATAATTTGTGATTTGTGCTTACTTATTTTGTATCCAATGGTACGAAATCTTCCAAATTGAACACAATTGTGGTTTTATTTGTTTTCACTCTCACCTAGAGCATGCTCTGCCTCTGTTCTTGACATTTGAATCTGTGTTTTCTGAACTGAATTCAGAAGCCTCCTTTAACTGATACATTTTTGGACTTCACATGAAAGCAAAGGAGGATCAAGAGAATGCACAGTACTGTTTGTAGTTCTCTGTTTATAAGAACATATAGCAATCAATGTTTGCACCCCATAGAAATATGGTTTCAATTTTGTCCTTGAAATATGAGAAGAGATGTGTTGCCAGCACATATTTATGCCTGCCAAGCCTCTTCTTATTTCTAGAGTGCACAGACATCTTAGAAGTTTTGCTTTCATTTTTTGCCAGTTTAGTTTCATTTTAATGTGATGAACACCTGATAAATGACAGCACTTGTTACAATGATGAGAATATTATTTGGAATGATGTGGCAACAGAGATGGTGGGTAGACACCAGTTGCCACAAGACTACTAACAATATCAACGGCTCTCTTATTCATTGGGATTTACATTTGAACACACTGGTTAACTTTCAAATTGAACTTTGCATTGATTAGAGTCAAAACAAGGGGTCAGGACTTGAAGGTCAGGTGTTTAGAATTATTTTGATCTGTGCAGCTTGCAGCTTATCTCCATATTAAATTATATAGCAGAAAGTGCTAATTAATAGTCACAACCTTGCAAGTTCATTATAAACAAGACACATGCTCATTTGCCAAAAATCTGAAGCCTTGAAATTCACCTGTAACCAAAAATGTGGCCTGTGTCTACTACAAACATGACAAGAGTTAAATAGACTTTTTGATTTTTTCAGATCAATAGTCCTTGTTGTACTTTGCATTCATACTTTTCTTTTAAAAAAATTTGCATCTCTAAAGAAACAGGACCTAATCCAATATCATCACAAATAAAAGGAAAATATGAAATACATTATTCTGGTGAATTTACTCTGGGATACAAAAGTTCAATCATGATGAATATGTGAAGGTTATCAGAGTTGGCCTTTAATATTTTTTGGATTTCTTCTTACCAGTATTGTGTTCAATCATTTTTGGGTTGTGTTGTATTGCACGCAATACTTTTCCTCTTGCATAAATACATCTCATTATTGTTTTACTTTATTCATTACTTTATCTCTATATTTGGAAGTCTAAGGGAAAAAATCCCTTACTGCATATTCTCAAGTTCATGATATCAAATTTTCTGTATGGAAGAGATTTAGAGACTTTAGAATGTGAGTAGATATGAAGGCGTTGATAAGCTTATCTAAGACAGTATTTCTGACTATTTCTCTAAGTGTTATACTGGTGATACTTCTGCATAATTGGGGACTGATACTCAGTTAAGGCTAAAAAAGTCTCAAATCTAGAGTCTACACCCATTTTTCCATTGAAGTGGCTTGTATTAAGTTAATCAATAATAGCCTACTTCTAAAATCCATTGGATTTCATGGTTTTTTTTTGGCCAGGGATTATTTATTTTTTTCTTTTCTTTTTTTAAAATTAACTTCATTTTTATTGTTGTTCAAGTATAGTTGTCTCCATTTTCCCCCTACCACTCCGCCCCCCACCCCATCCCCACTTCCCACCCTTGGTACTACCCCATTTTGGCTTTGGCTGTGTGTCCTTTATAGATGTTCCTGAAAATCCTTCCCACTCTTCCCCCCATTATGCCCTCCTGCCTCCCCTCTGGGTACTGTCAGTTTGTTCTTAATTTCAACGTGTCTGGTTATATTTTGCTTACTTGTTTGTTTTGTTGATTGGGTTCCACTTATAGATGAGATCATGTGGTATTTGTCTTTCACCACCTGGCTTATTTCACTTAGCAGAATGCTTTCCAGATCTCCAGATCCATGCTGTTGGAATGGGTAGGAGCTCCTTCTTTCTTTCTGCTGCATAGAATTCCATCGTGTAAATGTACCATAGTTTTTTGATCCACTCATCTACTGATGGGCATTTAAGTTGCTCCCACTACTTGGTTATTGTAAATTGTGCTGCTGTGAATATTGGGTGCATAGGTTCTTTTGAATTGGTGTTTCAGGGTTCTTAGGGTATAATCCCAGCAGTGGAACTGCTGGATCAAAAGGCAGTTTCATTTTTAGTTTTCTGAGGAAATTCCATACTATTTTCCACAGTGACTCCACCAACTGCATTCCCACCAACAGTGCATTAGGGTTCCCTTTTCTCCACAACCTCTCCAGCACTTGTTTGTTTGATTTGTTTATGATGACTATTCTCACAGGTGTGAAGTGGTATCTCATTGTGGTTTTAATTTGCATCTCTCTGATGGCTAAGGATGCTGAGCATCTTTTCATATGTCTCTGGACCCTCATTGTTTTCTTTTCACTTAATGGACCTTGAAAAGCTGTCCTTTTCAGTATTCTTATGGACAGAAGGTTGTCTCTCATTCAAATTTATGTTTGAGTTGAACCCCTAACCCTTAATGTGGTAGTACTTGGAGGTGGGGCCTTCAGAAGGATGGTATGAGGTTTAGATGAGGTCATGAAGTAGAGACCCATAATCAGATAGTGTCCCTATAAGAAGAGATCAGAGTATGCCTCCTTTTTCTCCCACATGAGAATGTAGTAATAAGGTGACTTTCTGCAAGCCAGGAAAAGAGCTATCACTAAGAATTGAATGTATATTACCTTGATCTCAGACTTCCCACTCTACAGAACTGTGAGAAATAAATGTCTGTCGTTTTAGCCACCCAGTCTGTGGCATTGTGTTATATCAGCCCAAGCTGATAAAGACAGTGTGTAGAGATTCCTTATTATTTCTTATAGCTACATAGTATTCTATTGCTTGGATATACCATCATTTAGAAAACTAATACTCTAGGACGGAAATCTGATTGTTTCTAATCTTCTTGTTGTTACAGGAATGCTGCAGTGACAGCCAGTTACTAATTATGTCAATTCCTGTAATTGGTAAGTCAGTTCAAAGAGTATGTGAATTTATAACTCTGGTAGTACACATTTGTATTAACTTCCAATGTCTTGTTTTTTAATCTCATGATGAAACTCTGGTTCAGACATGTTATGGGAAAGCTCTGCCTACTCTTGTTTAGGTCCCATTCTTCCCTTATTGTTGTGGCTCCAAGTCTCTTTCAGTTTCAACAACATGTCTCAAGTTAGACAATGTCAGAACGATGACGTTATTTTATTATGATTTTATAGTGACTGCAGGGAATTCATAATCTCTTGATTTGATATTATTTGTAGTTTTGTGACTAAAGCTACTCTTGTTCTTAGGTTACTATAGAAAATATACATGCAAAATTCCAACATAAAGAGTTTTATACTTCCTCATAGCATAGGCTGAAAAATATGAGGAAGATTTTTAGATTCAGTATCATTCAGTATCATATCTGCTTTTAGATTCAGTATCTTTCTTTCTTTCTACTTCACTCTTTCTTTACACTGTTTCTGTCTGCCCTTGAGGAAAGGATTATGTATGTTCACTTGGGTTAAAGGAAGAAAGAAAAAGACAAGTTCAATATTACGTAACTGATTTCCCACATTTTGAAAAATAAACGGACTCTATCTTATTTCTGTTGAAAACAACCTCATTGGCTGCAGCATCAAAACGTGTTTTATTGAGCTGTTTTACGTACCTGGGTGGAAGCCATACCAACTTTTGTTGTCTAATGAAAGGGAATGATGGGAACATTCATAAATCTGGGAGACTGGGGCCTCAAATATTACTTACCTATACGTAGGGATGACTCTGAACGTACTAGTTAGAGAAGAATAAATGCTGGCTTCATCTTCTTTGTGCTTCCTCTAGAAAAGAACTAGAAATTGTTATGCTGTAAATAACACTTCAGATAACCAGTAAATAACAAATTTGATAATATTTTATTTTATTTTCTCTTAAGTTTATGATAATAGGTCCTTCTCTTCCCATTTCTATCTTTGCCATCTTTGGATGGACTCTGCAAAAAGTTCAAAAAGGCAGAAGGGAAAATGTATGACAGAGAATAGAATTCTCTGTACAGAGAAATTAAATGTGGGACAAATTTTTTGAAGAAACAGTATGCAAATCATTCTTGGGTGATTTTAAGTTGAGCAAATAGCAATGCTGTAGAAAATTAAATACTCAATAGCATTTAAAGAATGCTATAGAAATGTAAAACATCAAAATACCTCAGCCTCCGTGATAGCGTTATATTCCTCTCAAATATTTTTGGATGTTGGCGTGGGGGAGTAGGAAGACATTTAGGGCTGGAGACTTAGTAGAGTGGCAGATTCTCTACTACAGATTCTTAACTACTGCTTTTAGTTAAGATGAGTATGTTTTATTCCTTTATTATGATTATTTTAATAGAACATTCTTAATGGGAGTCACTTATATCCATTTGTGGTAATATATTGAGTTAGTTTTTGGTTAGCCAACTTGAAAGAAATACTGGTTAAGAGCAATGACTTTGGAGCTAGAGTTTTCATTTTATTTTGTGCTCCCCACTTAATTAATTGGTTGTCTCGCATAAGCCCCAATTTCACAGTGGAACAATTTGCTTATTAATGAAACAGACATAAGAATATTTACTTTATAAGGTCATTTTAGAAATTAAATGAGATAATATATGTTAAAAACTCAACATAGTTTCCTGGTAAATAATAAATGCTTAATAAATGACAGTGAAAATGCAAAGAATGAAAAATTTTCATTCCAGAATAAATAACACTAATTGAATATGTGGAAATGGACTTAGAGATAATTCCTCTAACTAAAACAATTTAATATATGGCAAAACTTTGTGTATATCGATGTATGCATATGTGTGCATGTGTATATGTATATTGCACACACAAACACACATGTACAGGGTAGGGCAAAAATAGGTTTTCAGTGTATGTAAATAAGACAATAATTAATACATAATAACACAAGAATGAACTGTTTCACGTACAACTGTAAACTTACTTTTGACCCACCCTATACAAATATATATACACATACAAAATAATGGAGAAAAAAATGCTCTGTGGTAGGAAAAAATGAATGTGCTTGAACCATTTGTGTATGTTTTACAATTACTCATTCTAATATTTGTATGTGTATCTACATTAGTACATTCCAGAAGGATAAGCAATATTTCTAGTACTGCATTTTCAGAAAAACACATCTGCATGTACTTTACGAATCCACTGGGGTGCTGGGCTCCCTGTAGTATAACGCTGTG
Organism: Sturnira hondurensis; assembly: GCF_014824575.4. Taxonomy (NCBI): domain Eukaryota; kingdom Metazoa; phylum Chordata; class Mammalia; order Chiroptera; family Phyllostomidae; genus Sturnira; species Sturnira hondurensis. The sequence continues at coordinate 11,131,413 of NW_028077105.1, read as the reverse complement.
CATATAACTTAGGCTGGAAACCTTTCAAGGATAGCACTGTAACACACCCCATTTCGTGCATCACCCAGCTGGCATCGCTCCCAGCGGGGCAGGGTAGACGCACCCACATGAACATGGCTGTTGCAGGAGGGTAAGATAAATCGTCTGAAAATATTTTAAGACCAGGATTAGTGAGGACAGCCTCCTCGTTTTCGTGTAAGTGCTTTGTAACATCAGTTGCTATTAGACTGTGTGTTCAGGACCCGCCACCTGCAAATTCTGTTTCTTTATGAATTCCAAAAAAGTTTAACTTTGGAGTAGATGACAGAGAACTAAAGGAAATGGGGAAAACTAGAAACTTGTAAAGAACGGGTTTTAAATGAGAAGACTGAAATTATCCAGAGAATAATTTTTATCAGCAGTAAATATACTTTTCACCCTTTTCTCTTGATTCACATAAATTTAATAAAGAGAGTAAAAAAAATGTGTGCTGGCCTGCGTTTTATTATGTAATAATGTTTGCATGGTACCATTGTTCTGTTTCTCACTTCATCAGAACTGGTTTTCATTTGGTTGGACCTCCTCAGCTGTGACGGTGTCGGAAAAAAGCATCTGTAGTTGTGCAATCATCTACTGAAAGCTGTTCTGTTTCCATGTAACTATATGTCTCTTTGAGACCAAATGGGAGATGCTTAATGTTAATAAATAAGCAGTTTCTGCATAAATAAAGACCAGGCCTTGAAATCTACAGACTTGATTAATTATTTTTTTCTGTGCCAAGCCAAATGGACTCATAAAACAAGCGATAAAGCTGTGAATTGTACACTTAGTTACAAATGCATTCAGAATAAATGTGGTTTCTATTTGTAAATACAAATATTATAGTGCTATGGGACTCAACCTTAATCCATTACAGTAGAGAAGAATACAAATCTATGACCCTTGGGGATAAAACACATTTGTAGTAAAGTACTGCAACAATGAATAATACGTTTGTCTTTGTTTTGGATGCCAAAAATGTGCTTCAAAGCCCTGGGAGATGTGACCAGCTCACCTCTTTGCTGGCCATTCACTACCCCTTACAACCTTTAATATTTAATCTGATTAAATGGGGACAGTGCATGGTGATTTTCACACAGGTTGCATATATTTGCATTTATTTAAGGATGTGATTTTTTAAAAAGTGGTGGTGCTAATTATACGTCTGTGCATGTAGAAACTGAGGACTGTAATAAAGAAGGAGGTATGTTAGCTGCTACTTCTATTGCTGTGAGGATGACTTTTACTACTGTTGGAATATTTTACGCAAATATTCTTTTGCTTCAATTTTTCTCTTAGAGTGAGACCATAAAGTCAAAATTGACCACATAACAGATGGTTGCTCTAGATTGGATTTTGATGTCACAAATGTAACATTTTACTGTAGGATCAAATAGATGAAGAACTCAAGCTAGGAGGAAGCAAAAGCCTGTTTAAATATAAATAGCTTTGACAATTGTCTGGGATAGTTAAAAGGGTTATGAGAAACATATGAAAGGTAATAGATACATGTTTGACAACAGAGTTCAAAGTTTCTTCTGTTCTGAATGTTCTACTTTACAAAGAGAAAATATAAATTAAATTTGATTTATGGCCTTTTTTCCTTTTAACAACAAAAGTTGCTTTATAATGATAAGATTCTGGCACACCATTGTCTTCTTTTTAAAAATAAACTACTGTTAAGTGTAGGTCTAATAAAGACTACTTTTTTATTTTAGTGGAATATTTGGAAAAGTTAGCACTTTAAGAATACTCATTTGCAATTAATAGAAAAATATAATTTTTAAAATTCAACAGTGCATTAAGAAATAGGAGGTCCCATTAAGAAGCTCCATATCTTTTATGAAGTTCTGATAGACTGTAAGTCTCTCATCTGGCAGTCACCTTCCACCCAGTCTTGTATTTAGTACTTATTATATCCAAATGTCCCCTTCCAGCCTGAATCCAGCATCTATGCCCCACTAACTATATAAATACAGGCATATAGGCCTCTGAAAAGGAGGATGGTAACCACAAACACTCCTGCACCCATATAAATTTTTCATGCCTAAACTGAAAATTGAATTCAATTCTCAAATTAAATGTTACCTGCTCTATGATGTTTTCTTCAACTTCTTAATCCCTTCTCAACCAAGATAAACCTATGACTTGCTCCTTCTGTAATCCTATTACGTTTTTCTGAGACACCCGTGCATGCACACACACACACACACACACACACACACACTCTTCCTCTAGAGCCATGGTTCTATTTTAACGTATGTCCTGAGTTTGCCTATCCATCTACTCTTGTAAGAAATGGAAAATATTTTCTCATTGTGCAGTTGATAAATAAAAACCCCAATTAATGTCCCGAGTAAGTGAGCAAATGAATTCATTAAAAGTAGTTGAGAAAATTTATTTTGAAATACTAGCTAAAAAATAATTTACTCAGTCTATGGATGACTCTTTCTTTATTCTACATGAACTTGTTTCAAGGCTTATAATCAAAAATTTATTCAATAGCAAAATGAGTACAATAATTTCATTCAGCTTGCTATTTAAACATAAAAACTATATTATGTATGTGATAAATGGTTCTAAGTTCTGAAAGAATTAAATCAATTTCACCTGCATACTTTCTATGAAAGTTATCTGAAGCCGGAAGCAAATAATAATGCACAAACTATTCATAAGAACATTTCATGAACATAATGTATCTTAAGTGTTTAGAAGACTCTTTGGATGGGATACCCAAATTGTTGGAATTTAAAGTGCTCTCTTACTACTTGAAGTAGTTTTTTTTAGTGAAGAGAGTAATAAAGAGGTAAAAATAAATATATATATATTTTTGAAATGTTTGGATTTAGATGTTTTATGTGTTTTCTTAAGTTTTTTCTTGAGAAGGAAAATTTACTTATTTATTTCCCTATTATATATATTTTGTAGTTAAAAACAATGCTCTCATTAAACACTAATTAGTCTATTTGAATGAGCCACCTTGACCTTTAGTCCCATCAAAAGATCTAAGAGGAACAAGAGCAAGAATCACTTAGGTATCACAAAATCATGAAATTGAAAATATATTGCTGTTGTCAGTTCATTCCCTTCCATGTTAAATACCAGGATATTTTCTTTAGTCTTTGTCCACACTTTTTGAATGACTGCAGCTACCTGTAGTATCCAGGGTATTGCAGTTGCTCTAAAATTGAGCTTAATTCTGTTTATTTGGGTTTAAAACATTTTAATATTCCAGATAATAAGTACATTTGGAGAAATGAATAATCAAGAGCCTATCATGTTTGATTTAAAGTGATAGAAAAAGCACTCAAACTAGTTTATGTGAAAACAGAGATTTCTAGGAAAGACTCTGGGATGGCCACCCAGAAATGTGTCAGGAATTAGGGTTGCTGTAGGGCAGTTAGAAAGTTTCTGCCTCTAATCTATGTTTCTTTCTGGGCATTAGGACAAGGCTGCTGAAAGTGCTGGGGTCTCAAATTTGAGGTTCATGATTAGCGATGAAAGAGATTCTTATCTGTAGCAAAAAAAAAAATCCCGGGGAAGAACTCTGGTTGGTTCACCTGGAGGCATATACTCATCTCTGGACCAAGTTATACGGCCAGAACTGAAACAAATTACAAGTGATCCAGCCTGTGTTGCATGATGACCCATACGGGCAGGACATGGGACTGTTCTTCAAAGAAGAATGATGGAGATGGCAGGTCAACAATGGCAATAGCCACTGCAAAGAGAAACCTATCATAAATTTTATATTTTTATTATTGTGCAATCATAGTTGTCCCCATTTTCCCCTCATTACTCACCCCTGCCTTACCCACCCCTCACCTCCTGCATTCAGTCCTCCCCCGCCACATTGTCTTTGTCCATGGGCCCTTTATACATGTCCCTTGGCTTGACCTGTCCCCTTCATTCTGCCATTATCCCCCTCCCCTCTCCCCTCTGGTCACTGTCAGTTTGTTCTGTATTATGGAAATTATAGAAAAAAGGGTTTATATCAGGTGTCAAATATTTGTAATAGTACTATTAATTTAAAGGTGGAAATATTTTGTCTGTACAGTATTTAACTATTTGTTCTGGCTAGGGGTTATTATGAACAAAAGCCACTATTAAGGCCAGATGTTAAAGTAAAAATTTAATTGAAATATTAGAATGTAATGGGTTATGAATTTGTATAGTGAGATGCCAGACCAAGATGAAAAATTTCAAAGAACATGTCTGTAAATGAGTTTCTTGGTTTTAAACCCCCTACTCTCATTGGGAATATAAATAATAAAAAGAGCAAGAGGGAGGGGAGACTCATGAAGAGGATTTTATAAACAAATTTATTATTTCCTCCTTATCGCAAGTCAATTGAGAGGATTTGTAATAGGATTACTCAGACAGGCTGAGCTTTGGCCCTATAGTTAAGGAGCCACAGGGAAATGAGTCACAGGGCCAGGGCATGGCTAGCTGCAATGGGAGGGGAATGAAGCTCCTTTGTTGGTATAGTCCTGCTGTACTAGACGAATTGGGTCAAGGATGCCCGAGTGTTTCGTGCACGTATTATGTGTTTGAGACAGATGGCATAGATGCTTTATTATACTGTACAAGAAGGTTCATGAGAGGGCAACAGCCCCCAAATAAGTTCAAGGCGAATCACCAGACCTGTTGTGGCCGAGAGAAAGAGACCTCCTCAAATGGGAGGAGGGGTAGGGTAGAGCATTCCAAATAAATATGAGAGTTCCCCAGAAGGGAGCGTATTGACTTTAGAGATCTGCCAGCCCTTGAGAGATAGAAAGCAATTTAAGACAATTAATTAAGAATTTTTCTGCCCCAGCTCACCCCTTGTCCTTCGTCTCATATTATCTTTGGAGGGAAGCATCAAAAGCCAGTTAGCACGATGGAGTTATGAGAGTGAAGGCCCAAGGAAAGTAGTAAGACAAAAAGGCAAAAAACAAGTAACTCCTTTCTGCTTCACCGGCTGCTTTCTTACAGCAGGCCTCTAAGCTCCATCTGGGGGAGTGGGCAGAGCTCGAATTTTGAAAAAATGTGGATGCTTTTGACCGTTATATGCTACTGGTCATTCTAAGCACCACATCCGAGCTCTGAAAGCCAGAGTGATCATAGTATTTTATATTATCTGAAAGTGAGAATAGTCATGGGATACTTGTACTTTATTCCAGAGTGAAAATGAAAAGTTCTTATCATTGAATAAATTTTAAAGAGAGAGAATATGGAGAGAAAAGTATATTTCTGATTATAATCTTTGAGTTCTGTTTTTTCTCCTTCCTTCCTTCCTTCCTTCCTTCCTCTCTTCCTTCCTTCCTAGTACTATGCAGTCCATTAACTGAAGTCTCAGGTTCTTAGGTTTTACCTAACCAATCAATTTTTGTGATGGGGTAGGCATTTTGTCCTATTTTATTGGGTTTGATACATAGAAATTCTTTGTACTACATTATTTGTGCCTATGTGTATCAATTCATGTATATTGTATATTCTTGATCATTTCCTTCATTTGCTGTTCCACTATAATATCAATATGGGAACAGTTCTGTTGAACTTAAAAATTATTTGAGTGTTAGATTCATATAATAAAAGCAATAGAGAAAAAACAACCACTAATTAGAACTTGCAAAATATATTTTTACAGATGAAAATGAAAAACAAAATACCATTTAAATATTTTAATTGGTTTCAGTTTTACAACTGCAAGCCAGATGGTTTCTTTTCAAGTAGTTTACAATGTCTTTGCTGAATAACTGAATTACCAAACCAGCTGTGATTATTAACATTTACCTAAACAGAAAAACATGTCTGCTATTTGTTTGCTAAGAAAGTACCTGCTTTGCAAAAAAGTTTGGCAAACAAATCACAACTGTACTCTGGATAGCATAGTGCTTTTATAAAATAGAGAGCAGAGATAAATAGAGATGCATATATTAAGATATCTTAAAATGAATGCTGAATTAAAATTTTAACTTATATGCCAGGTGTCAGAACCAAGCAATGTCTTGCGGATCCTTCCAATTTTATGATTTTACAATTGTAAAATTTATTTACAATTTTACTGTGAAGAAAGTGCTTTTAGACTTATTTAAAATCTTGTTAATAATTCTCTTTAACAGCTTGTTAAAATGTTATATTGTGGAAGCAACTGGTTCTTACAAAAATTCGTTTCTGATGTAAGCTGAGGTTTTCTAACTATAAACTCTTAGCAAATGTAAATTTCTAGATACTGATTGTAATTGGAATACTGAATGCAAATTAAATTCCCTTTGGAGTGAATTTAGGAAGGAAACATTTAAGGGAAAGTAGTGGTAAAGGATGCTGTTTCAGTTCTTTTATCAAAAAGATAAATTATCACAAAAAATTCTGAAGAGAACAGGACATTGTCAGCATTCCTTGACAATCATTTTCCAATCCAAAAATTTTTGGGAAATTTATTGTTTTGTAAAAAGATTTGAAAGTACTAATTTTTTTTTTTGGTCTCACCAGTCTATAATTGGCTAGGCATTTTTTTTATTGATCTGGGTTTGGCTTGACTGATCTCAGTGGGACTCTTAGACATCTATCTCTTGCCAGCTGGAGGCTCTGAAGGGGCTGCTTGCTATAAGATGGTCAGCACAGTGATGACAGCTGTCCTCCAGGTGTTCCTCGCGTTTCCTCAGCAAGCTGGCCTGGGCATGTTCTCTTGCTGCTGGTGAAGGAGCAAGAGAGTAAGTTCCAATGCACAGGAACTTTGCTTGCCTGTGTCAAGTTTGATAACATGCACTGGCTAATGTGTGTCTTGTAATCAAGTCCAATGTCAAAGACTGGGGCAGAATGCTCTGCCTTTGATGGGAGGAGGAAAGAATTGGAGTGATCAATGCAATCAATGACACACGTTTAGACGGGTTCCCACTCCTCTTTAACAGCACTGGTATGCTGTCCTACAATTTTCTTATTCATTTCCCTATTTATGTATATTCAATTGATTCTAATTTTTTTTTGCAGTTAAAATCTATGCTGCAATGAAAATCTATGTACATATAGCCCTGTGCACATGTATAAATAGCTTAAAAATGTAATTATGAATCTTTAAACACATGAAACTGAGATATTCTCAACACTGAGATAATGTAGCTCTTCATATTTTGTTTCAGCCTTTGTTGAAATATCTTTTTTGCTGGTTTTAAGAAAGGGAAACAGCTGAAGCCCCGTGACTAATCCTTTCCTCCATTTCTGGAGGCAACCACTAACTACCCTGAAGTTGGTATGCATGTGCTAAATATGCTTATTTTATATGTAACACTATACTGCTCTCTTAATTTGATCATTTTTATATTAGTGTTACTATACTAAATGTAAGTTTCTGCAGCTTCTATTTTAATCCAACATTGTGTTTGTGAGATTTAGTTGTATTAATACATGTAGATTTATTTCAATAATTTTTACAGCTCTACAGTGTTAGTCCACTGCATGAGTAAGCCAGTTATTAGGAGGCTATTGTATTTCTTTCGAAGTTTTGTTGTTGCAAAAAGTGCTCAGAGATCATTCTTGTAGATATTTCTTTGTGTATGTATGTGAAAGTTTGTCAAAGGTAGAAACCTAGGATAATTTCAGTTTAGTATAGCATGTGCATCTTGTTTTGATTTTTAATAGTCTCTTCAGGAATGTATATATAACTTCTATTTCTTCACATCTCACAAAAATTAAATATTATTTGACCTAATAGTTTATGTCAATCTGATGATTCTGAAATTGTAAATCATAGTTAGTTAAATTTACCATATATTGTCATGATTTTAAGCATATTCTTAGATGTTTATTTTCTATTCCTGTTTCTTTAATTTCTACATAAATTTTTGGATCTGCTTCTTAGGTCCCACAAAAATCCTGTGGATTGAAATTGCATTATTTATAGATTAATTTTTGGGGAAACTGTCATATTTTTGTTAGTTATGATTGCTATTCATAAACATGTTACAGCATTTCTTTAAGACTTTTATATGCCTTTGAATAATGTTTTACTATATTCTCCATAAAACTTGTTGCACCTTGTTTATTAGATTTATTCTCAGGAAATTTATGGTTTTTGTTACTATTGTAGGTGATACCTTTCTACAGTACATTTTTCTGTTTGTTGCACAAGTATATTGACCCCTCTTCATTTTATATAATGAGCTCATATTAAAAACTTGCTAACCTGTTTTACTTAACGAAACTATCTGCAGATTGTCATGATATTTTCTACAAATACTAACAATTTTCTTTTTTATTTTCAATTTTTTACCATTTTTAAAATAATTCTTTAAAAAATATTTTATTTATTTATTTTTAGAGAGAGGAAGAAGGAGGGAGAAAAAGAGGGAGAGAAACATCAATGCGTAAGAGATACGTCAACTGGTTACCTCTCACACTCCCCCAACCAGGGATGTGGCCTGCAACTCAGGCATGTGCCCTGACTGGGAATAGAACTAGCAAGCTTTTAGTCTGCAGGATGGTGCTCAATCCACTGAGCCATACCAGCCAAGGTTTAATAATTCTTTTTGCCTTATTTCACTGAAACAATCTTCTAATACAATGTTGACAAGAAGCAGCGATCACTTATATCTCCATCATGTTTTTGAATTATAAAGGATTGCTTACAATATTTCAAAATTGAGTTGCTATCTCCAGTGAGTTTTGATAGATAACCTTCATCAAGTTGGGGAGTTTTCACAAGTCTATGTTCATGATATAGTCTTTTCTATAAATTAGCTGGGCAACTGCTTGGCTGGCTGCCTGCTGAACAGCCCGGCACCAAGAATAGACAATAGTCACACACAGTAACTATGCTATTCACTCAGCTTTTGTTGAATGCAGGTTCACTCAGAGTAGAACATTAACACACATTAATATCCTACTCACACTCTAACAATCTAAGAGAAACATAACACCCACACCCACACAGAGCAATCAGTGGGAATAAAGAACCAGAGTCCCAGAGCCTTCATCTTCAGGTCCAGGAGACAGCACAGTGGGTAAGGAAGTATTGCCTTCAGCATCTTGAAAGAAAGGATCTCCGGAGCCAGGTGGGCAGGAGGGCAAATTCCTCAGTCTAGCAGGGCAGAGCCTCTAGATCAGCATGGCATGGGGCAGCACTCTGGTGTGTGAAGGTCGGCTGTCTCAGAAGAGGTCTAGAGCCTGCCTCAGTTATACTTTGAAAGTGGTGTACTCCACCCTTCTAGATCTTTTGATAAGTGTCTTGGAACCCCTGATGGCAAATGGGGAATTTCCTCAGGAGCCTATTTTTGGGGGGGGGTAGAGATTATTTATTTATTTATTTTTAGAGAGAGGGGAAGGAGGAAGAGGGAGAGAAACATCAATGTGTGGTTGCCTCTCGTGCATCACCCCTCAGGGCCGTGGCCTGCAACCCAGGCATGTGCCCCAACCAGGAACCAAACTGATGACTCCTTGGTTTGCAGCCTGTTCCTAATCCACTGACTTACACCAGCCAGGGCTCCTCAGGAGCCTGTTTATGGATGGTCCCACTCTGCAGACATGCTGTTCTGGTCATGTGTACAGATATCTTAGGTGTGTCTCCTTGCCAGATGTGTCTGCTCTGACTTAGGTAGTTTCCAAACTGCCATGCCTCTTGAACCAAAGTGTCATGGCTGACAGGCAGCCATCTTGGTTGGCACAAGTGACTCCACTTTGTTTTATATACTTTATGCTTGAATTGGGCCACTGCCATTTTATTGGTCCTGCTCTCCACAAAATTTTCCTTCTATTCCTAGTTTGCTAGTAGTTTTAGGTTATAAATGTGTAATAAATTTTATTAAAATTCCTTTACTTCTATTGAAATGTTCATATGATTTTTTCTCCTTTAATGTGTTATTTTGGTGAATTTATACTAGTAGTTATTCCAAAGCTAACAATCCTTATGTTCCCAGGTTAAATATATTTTTTAATATACATTAAAAATTCTACATTCTAGATTTTTTTGCTAAGATTTTTATTTAGGATTTTCTGTCTAGTGCATAAATAAAGCCTTGCTATATTTTCTTCTTCAAATTGCCCTTATCTAGTTTTTATATTAAAATTATACTGTCTTCAAGCCCTGGCTGGTGTAGCTCAGTGGATTGAGCGCGGGCCTTCGAACCAGACGATCGCGGTTCGATTCCCAGTCAGGGCACATGCTTGGGTTGCAGGCCAGTTTCCGGCATGGGCCAGTTCCCTGCAGGGAATGCACGAGAAGCAACCACACATTGATGTTTCTTTCCTCTCTCCTTCCCTTCCCCTCTAAAAAGATAAATAAATAAAATATTAAAAAAAATTATACTGTCTTCATTAAAAAATTGAGGAAATTTCTTTTTCATCTAACTTCTCTTAAGTTCTGCACTATTGCTCAGGCTTTCTGCAGTTTTCCTATGACACATTTGTTGTACATGAAATTTTTCCCACTTTTACTTTAGGAATATGAGATTTTTGTATCTTCTTTCACCTCTGGAAAATTCTAAGCCATTACAAAAATATTACCTCTCCCTAATTCTCTCTCCTCCCTCATTCTGGAACCCATTTTAGTATATTTTGGACAGTCTTATTCCATCTTCAACATTTTTAAAGTTCTCCTTACTGGTTTCCATAATTTTATATTGATATTCTACATTCTAGATAATTTCTTAAAATCTATTCTCTGCTTCAAAAATCTCTTTTTAGCTTTTTTGTATTTAATCATTTTCAGAATAACAATATTTTAATTCTTTAAATTTTTGTTTTATTATTTCATATGTATATGGATATACTGTTTCTGTTTGTCCCTTCTGACTTTGGCTCATTCTGCTTTTTTTTAAATTTTTATTTTTGGTAGAAGTAATATCTTCTATTCCTTTTCACTATTAAAATTTCTTTGACATTTTAATATATATACTTGGTAAAATACAAAGTTATAGAACATTTCTACTTTTATTACATTAAGTAGAACATTAGACTATTTCATTCTAATAATTGTTCTTTTTATCTCATATCTCATATTGACCAAGATTTAATTTCCACTGAATTCTCCCAAATGAAATATTATTTTCTAGAATCAATGTTTACATTTACCTATTAATTTACATCCAATTTCTTTTTGTTTTAATTTCTTTGTCCCTGAAGGTTATTCTTTAAACATTATTGATGGGAATGATAACTTTTTATTTGTTTGAAGACATCTTTTATTTTGCCTTTACTTCTGAAAGATAGCTTGGTTTTAAAATTCTACATTGAATGTTATTAAGTAGTTTTAATTATGTTCTCTGCTTATTTTTCTTCTTTTGTAGTTCATCTCTAGGTGCATTTACAATATTTGCTTACTTAATGGTATTCCAGTTTTGCTAACATGTTTCACGGTATGGATTTTGTTTTACTTATCCTGCTCAGGAACTTATCCTGAGATGCATCATGTTCCTTGAAAGTGAAGATATAGTTATGAAAAATTCTAGCAATCATTTTTTGGATATTTCTTCTTTACCATTCAGTCTACTCTCTCCCCCTGGAACTCTTACATGTTTTCTTCATATTTTAAAAATTCTCTTTCATTTTTTCCATCACTTTTAATTTCTTCAATTTACAAGTCACTACTTTTCTATTTTTTGTTTCTCATGTCTTTTTAAATTAATTATTTAATTCAAGTAATACTCTTAAATTGATTAATATTTTAGTTTTTGGAAAAATATAATGGGTTTTATTTTTGTAATGATTTATTACTTTATAATTTTAAAAAATTCAATGTTTATTTTATATTCTATATTCAATAATGGCTGATTTTCAGTATGAACTTCAGGTGTCTGCTACTTTTTCTGTTCTTGCTGCTGGTAGTCAGTTTCTTTACATGTTTTCTATTTTTTAATTACAAATTTACACAGATAAATGGATAGAGAAAATAAAAGCTTGGATTTTGAAGAATATTACAAGGATACTGTTTTAATCATCTGCTGTATAGTCAAATGCAATATTTTTCTTTTCTAAAGTATGTCTTGCCCCAACCGGTGTGGTTCAGTTGGTTGGGGCCTCCTGTTGTAACTGAAAGTTTGCAGCTTTGATTCCTGGTCATGGCACCTGCCTAGGCTGTGGGTTTGATCCTTGGTCTGGATCCATACAACCCCCAGTCCCAGCGTGTTTGGGAGGTAACCACTTGATGCTTCTCTCTCGCATGGATGTTTTTCTCCCTTCCTCTCTCTCTAAAAAGCATTGAAAAATAGTCCTCAGGTGAGGCTAAAAACAAGCACACACATTTTTATGTTTGGTTTATTCAAATTAAAAAGCTTCTGAATGATTTAAGAAAACATCAGCAAAATGAAAAGGAACCAACTGTATGGAAAAATATATTTGCCAATGAGACCTTGGAAAAGGGTTTGATCTCCAAAATATGTAAAGAACTCACATGACTCCACACCAGGAAGACAAACAATCCAATTAAAAAATGGACAAAGAAGCCCTGGCTGGTGTAGCTCTGTGGATTGAGCACAGGCCTGCAAACTACAAAAAATGGACAAAGGACTTGAACAGACACTTCTCCAAAGACGACATACAGAGGGCCCAGAGACATACAAAAAGATGTTCAGCATCAGTAGCCATCAGAGAGATGTAAATTAAAACCATGAAGAGGTAATATTTCATCCTGGTCAGAATGGCCATCATAACCAAATCAACAAACAACAGGTGCTGGTGAGGTTGTGAAGAAAAGGGAACCCTAGTGCACTGTTGGTGGGAATGCAGACTGGTGCAGCCACTGTGGAAAACAGAATTGGAATTTCCTCACAAAACTAAAAATGGAACTGCTTTTTGACCCAGCAATTCCACTGCTGGGACTATACTCTAAGAACCCTGAAACATCAATTCAAAAGAACTTGTGCACCTCCGTGTTTATAGCAGCACAGTTTACATTGGCCAAGTGCTGGAAACTGCTTAAGTGCCCATCAGTAGATGAGTGGATCAAAAGACTATGGTACATTTACATGTTGGGATACTACACAGCAGAAAGAAAGAAGGAACTCCTTTCTTTTAATTTATAACAGCATGGGTGGAACTGGAGAAGAATTATGCTAAGTGAAATAAGCCAGGTGAAAGACAAATACCATTATGATCTCACCTATAAAGTGGAACCTAATAAACAAAACAAAAAAAGCAAGCAAAATAGAACCAGACACATAGAAATAATGAGCAAACTGAGAGTGAGCAGAGGGGCCAGGGGGTGGGGCAGATAACTGGGCAGAGAAGAGGAAGGATCACGTCAAGGAACATGTATAAAGGACCCCTGGACAAAGACGATGAGGTGGGGGGAGGATTGAAAGTGGAAGATGGGGGGGTGGGTAGGGCAGGGCAGAGTAATGGGGGGAAAATGAAGATAAAAATTAAGTAATGACGTCCATTTAAAAAATAAAAATTGAATTAAGCATAGGATGTAATGAGAAATTTTCTGTTAGAAAATAGAAAAATAACAAATCATAACTGAAGCACTTGTTATAAATAGAAAATTGTTTCTTTGTTGTGTAGTGTGATGAAAGCTTTACAAGACTCACACAATAATTATTTCCTGCCAAAATAGGAAGGCAGACAAAATATGGGGAATATACACAATAGTGATAGCATTAGCTTATTTCCCTCTTTTCAGCTGATGCAATCAATTTATGTTTAGAGAGATTAAGCCACTCGCCCAAGTTCTCAAAGGTAATAAGTGATAGACCTGTACTCAGATTTCAGTAGACTTCACAATCCCTTTTAGTCTCTACTTATAGTGATGCCCAGTAAAATCTCCCATGTCAGAAGCTGACGGTTATTACACATTCTTCGATTTTTAGCTGGGTGCATGGTAGTCCAAAAACAAATAGCATTTTTCTACTCCAGTTTTGCATCTTGCTGTGCTCATGTATTAGAGTTCTGTTCAAAGCAGAAGAAATGATATACTATGTGCAACTTTCAGGTACCGACTTCAAAGAAAGAGGGTGTGTTCTTCACTCCCACTTCCTCCTTTGTTGTTGCTGGAACACAGGTGTGTTCACAGAAGATCAAGTTTAATGATGTGCCAGTGTTAAAGAATTACTTTTCAATAATGCCTATCAAAGATTATTTTGTTATTGCCATTGGAAATCTTATGATACTAAGAGGCTAGTTTAAGTCAGTTTTTATAACATGAACCACTTTACTAGTTTGGACCCAAAACTTCAAAAGTAGATTCCTCTCTCTATTTTATTATAAATTTATTTTTTCAGTAGAGAAGTTATGTTATTACACTATATAAATAGAAAATTATAGAGAAAAATATCACCCATAAAATTAACAAACTTGCATTCATATTTTGTTATTTTTCATCTAGCCATTTTGTAAGCCTTAATTTTAACAAAAGACGTATGAACAAAACTACGAATAATAGAATATCTTGATTACTTTCATTTATTGTATTAAACTGTAGTTTTACATATTTCTACCTGGTGGTTTAAGTCATTATTTTAGGTGTGTGCATTATACTCCATGGAGAGACTGTATTTATTTATTCAAACATTTTATGTTGTTCTTAGTTTTTGCTGTGCTGAGCCGCCTCTCCACAATACACCAAATGCACAAATTTTAGAAAGTTACCTCTGAGTGTTGATTTTCTCCTCTGTAAATGAGAATAATAATAGTCCTTACCTCTAAAGTTCTAGGGAAGAATAAATGCATGCACGTTTATTTGGTGTTTAGAGTATTTCCTGGCACATGGTAAACACAAAGCATGAAGATATTTTTATTATATTTTTTGTAATGGTTTGAGTTTATTGAACAAGCCAGACTTGATGAGGTGTAAGGAGAACTAACTTTATTCCTTCTCCTATTTTCCCTCTAAACTTGTTCTTTTTTTCCCTCTGTTTTAGATGGAAGTCTCAGGATTTTACTGTCTTTTTTAGGTAATAAAGTAAAATCTCCTCTGTTCTGATGATAAAAGTCTAGTCTAGTTTAATCTCATAATTATTCCATTATTACAATTCAGCCTGGAGAAATAATAAAAACTTTACACTCTTACCCAATACAAAGCTTCTCCCTCCAGTCCTCGGACCAGATCTAGACCGGGACACCTGGAGTGGGACAAGTGAGCTGTATCGTTTCCTTCGCTATATCCTAGTGCTCCCTTCCCTCCTGCTTTCTAACACTAGTTACTGAATAATAAGTTGTGTTGGAATATTCTCCATTTGCTTAAAAGTGTTTTTTTCCCCAGAGAAATATTGTCGTTATGGGATAGAAGAGAAAAAGTTTTACTTGGCAAGAAATAGTTTATTATTCTTTCCTTGACAATTAGCCAATTGATATCATTCAATTTTCGTATAGATCTTTAAACAATGTATCCATGGAAAGCAGTGTCAGTTTGAAAATTCCCTGGAGCCACTAAGTTAAAAAAAAAAGATTTGATGATTTGATGTGGGCCCATTACCAGCCAAGTAAAAAGAATAATTGCAGTATTTTCCTTCTTTTGCCCTAATATGTTCCAAATACTATAATGTTCTAGCAGCAATTTTTCTTCCTAGTATACAAACTGCTATTAAAGTGTTGCAGAAAAATTATTGTGAACGATGTGGCTTTTACTACACGTTAATTTTTATTTCCTCTTAATATTTCCTCACAATATCCATTTCTTTTGGATTACTATGTTCTATTTTGAAGCCATCTTCCGATTGTGGAGTCTAAGGTTTAGGGCATTCATAACATCAAAAGTCTAAGGTTTAGGGCATTCATAACAAAAATTTGTTTTAAATTCAGTATCTTTTTATCAACACCAGAAAATAGATTTGTGTTTCTGTAACCACTTCATATTCAATCTAGAAACAGGATAGTCAGCGAAGGGAAGAGGTATATTTTGCGCTAAATCTTTGAAATATGAATTAGGAGACCACACAAGTAAGGCGAAATTTTTCAGATCTTCTGGAGTAATGTCTTACAACCCATAGGACTGATAAAAATCTAAAATAGCGAAATTCTGTATCTCAAAAATGAGTGAAGCCATGACAGAGTATTTTAAAGTTACAAAAAGTTTTGGCAACTGTGCTGCATTTGGCAGATTAATATTTTTAATTTAACCATTATTATAAACAACATAAACTATTAAGTGTCTAACAAAACCATATGTCAAAAAGTTTTTGCAAACTGTGAGATTCTACCTAAGTAATGTCAATGATTGTTAATGCCGTGTTTTGCTTATGAGCATAAAAACCCAAGTCAGAAACAATCTTGTAAATCATACATTTCATTTAGAATGATTTAAAAATGTTAATTCAGAGGAATACATTAATAAATAATGTATACCATATGTGTGCATTAGTACAGTTTATGAAAAGCAAAATCAAATGACTTTTTAAGATTGTGTCAAACACCAAAAGGTAAAGGTATGTCAGTTAATTTTTATTTTTTCTAGTGTGAATAATTTTTCTTAGAGAAATATACTAATGACATTAATTCAGTAAACATTTTAAACTACATACAATATCGATTAGCTAAAATATGAAATTTCTCACTTCTTTTTCAAGTATGTTTATTACAGAAAACTGAACAGCATTTAAAATAATAAAAAGCTTCATATTCCCATTATCTAAAACCTATGTTCATATTTTGGTATATTTCTTTCCAGTGGCTGTTTGTATGTGCACGCATATATGTGTTTTTCAATATTTTTCAGGTCATATTATGTTTATCTTAGTATATAGTTATTTGTCTTGCATTTGGCATAAAGTACAATTTTTCATGTCATTTTTAACATGACCATAATCGTTAACTGAATGTATATAGCCAAATTTACACATTAGCTATTTTAAAAAATAGTAAAAAATCTCTATCCATAATATGTATTTTATATTTAGGATAATTTTTTTAGGATAGATAATGAAAAACAAATGTATCACTATTCAAAAAAAGAATCTTAGGAGACATCAAGATGTCATCAACAAAAAAGGCAAAAATTCTCAATAGCTTCATATAATTATAATTGTTTTTTATGTACACTAACTCCTTAGAGTAGTATGATAGGGAGGAAATTCTTCAGTGATTTCCGCGAACAATTTTATTTGTCTTTCCACAATAAACAGCAGTATCAACCGGACCTTGACGTTTGAAAATCTGGGCCAAATTTACATCAGAAGAAGAAATGGTGAAGATAAAGAAAGGGATGTATTTTCTGGTGTTTATTCTACTTCTGTCCAGATCTTCTTCTTTCTGTTTAGACTCTTTACTTCCCCTGGATTTGGAGTTAAGGTCTGTCCACATCCAAGGCATTTCCAATTTGGGGGACAATTTTTTTGCCTTGTCAGCCAAGGTTTCAATAGCGGCCTTGTGATTTTTAACCCTTTTAATCCACGGAAAGTTAAGTTACTGGGAAAAAAATTCAAAAAGGAGAATATTTTGAAAATTTAGGTTGTGATAAAATTTCCCAATGTTTTACTCTGCAACTCTTCAATACGTGAAGGTGAAAGTCTATAAAAAATAGGATAATGTGTAGGACATGCTTTAATTACAGGCATTGCTTCTTTAGGAATCCTGATACAACATCACAGACTTATTTCAATTCATCTACTTTTTAGTCCATTACTGTTACGTTCAGTATAGAGTGAGAGCTTAGAGAGTAAGTGTAGATGCCCTGGCTTACCAACATTTTCCACAATTTCCCTACATCTCTATGGAACATAGGTGAAATAGTTCTTTAGAGCAGGTATATTACAGAGGGGGATTTAAGGAGGCCTTGGCTCTTTAAAGACGTCAGCGACCGCCCACTGAGAGTGTTTCCTACCAATTTCTGGCGTCTCCAGAGGCGGGGCACACGCAGCAATGACGTCACTACCGAGCGCCGGGCGCGCCCTTTAGGCGGCTGATTCAAACGTTCAGGCCCGGTTCTCAGCTCTGGGTTAGCGTCGGAACGACCGGTTTGTGTCCGCTCTCGCAGTGGACGAGAGCTTCTTTGTGGTGCCCGGAGGACCTCGGAGGTGGAGGCGGCTGGTGCCGGGGGAGAGGATGGCGCTCTCTACCACGATATCTCAGAGTAAACGCATAAAACGGAAGGCTCCCCGCGGCTTCCTGAAGCGCATTTTCAAGCGACAGAAACCTCACCTTCGTCTAGAGTCAAGTTGTGACTTACTGGTAAGATTCTCTGCCTTTTGGGGCTTGAAGTGGGGCAGGGGCAGTTAGGGGACGGTAAGCCCCAGTCTATTTCGCTACTCCCAGACAACCTAGTTCTTTTGAGCCTGTGTTTAGGGCGTTCCCAGCAATGACTGGGCAGGTTTGCCTCTGCTTAGCATGTCGGTTCGTATTCCTGACGCTTGATTGTATTGGAGCCCTCCGAAATGTAGATATCTGTACGTTTTTTTAGTGGAGGCTATTGGCCACATCACCTTACGGAGAACAATAACGTTAAGTTCCTGCTTAGAGCTTTTAAATATCGCTGTTCAGGAGCACATTATGGTATTGAGCTTATAGTGTACTATCGAGAGGAAGAAAGGTACAGGCTTTTAAAAGTATGTAGTGGAATTCAGATTGGGTCATTTTTACTTAACTATTGTAAAAGGCATTGTCGATATGTCTCTTTTTACGATGTTAACTAGCTATATTGTCTTATTTCCTCTACTTTAGCTTACTCACTACAGAACCCTGAATCAAAAGTTTATTTGTAAGTAGTATGCTTTCAGCCGCTAATTAGAAAGACAGAACAACTATTAATTCGCTTTTAAAAGCAAACTACTAAAACTTGTTTATCTGACTCAGAATATCTGCGATGTAATGCTTACCTAGTAAATAGTTACAACCAAACCACTGTGCAATATTTTTGTCTTAACAAAAACTCAAGAGTTTTTATGTTGAATGCCTGGAACATATATCGCTCTAGCAGAGTGAACACTGTATCCTTAGGTTTAAACCATGGGAGACACCTCCTCTGGTTTGTTACAAGAGCTTTTTGAGTAAAGGAGCAATTATAAGTGGGCACTTAATTTTCAGGAAATCAAGGTAAAGAACTGTGGCTAACAAGGACGTGTGACATGGATAGTGTCTTCGGAATACATCATTTCATCTGTTTTTAAGCTACATTTTTTCTCACCTCTTTTGTCTACTGACTCCTCATCAGCTAACTACTTGCAGGGTTTCTCTTTTTTGTTGATAAAAGTGGCACAGTGAGTTGGCTTAAAGTGAATTGATTTACTAGACATTAGGTCTAGTAAATTTACATTACGTTTACATTTCATTAAATAATTCTGGAGTCTAGACATTTACATTACATTAGGTAATTCTGGGGTTTTCACTGGTCATGGGTTCCTAATTGGAGGGGGAAGAAATGTACCTGCTCAAGAATATCTAGGAGACTACCATGTTGGTTGGCAGACATTTCTCAAGTAGTCAGATTTCTTCCACGTTCACACCTGTCTTCCCCAAGTGACTCATGGACAGGTGGGCTGTATTATATTGGGTTGGCCAAAAAGTTGGGTTTTTTTCCCTGTAAGATGGCTCTAGTAGCTCTTAGTTGTCTTTAACTTCATTTGAAACATTTTGTGACACTGTATTGTGACAGCTGTTGTATCAGCGCCCATTTAAAAAAATCAAAATTGGTGGATTTTTGTGTAGCCATTTTTATATTGAAAATGGAAGAGCAAACACAATATTTTTGGCATATCATCCTTTTTTATTGCAAGAAAGATAAAAACGCAACTGAAACGCAAAAAAAAAGAGATTTGTGCAGTGTATAGAGAAGGTGCTTTGACTAATCGAACGTGTCAAAGTGGTTTGTGAAGTTTCATGCTGGAGATATTTCACTGGACAGTGTTCATGGTTGGGTAGACCAGTTGAAGTTGATAGCGATCAATTCGAGATTAACTGAGAACAATCGATGTTATACCACTCGGGAAATAGCTGACATAGTGAGAATATCTAAATCAATAAAGTTACTGGTGAAGATGAAAAATGTGCCTCTTATTTTATGGAAAAAAAGTAAGGACATTTTGGCCAAGCCAGTAGAGTGGGATCCAGGTGGTGCAGGTGAAGGGAAGGTGAAATTCCAAGCAGTTGCAGTGGTAGGGGAAAGGAATTTTTTTAGGCCACTATTTATTCCAGGTCTTATGCTTTTCTTCGGCTTTCATTTGTTCTCCATCCTCTGTATATGCTGTGTGTCACCCTGGTTTCTTTGCTTATGGTTTCTGCTTGCCATTGACATTTCATAATCTTACCCAGCAGATGTCCCACATCATCCATAAACTTTTCTACAATTAAGACAGTGTATTTTCACCTCTTTTTTTCTGAACTCTGATAGCAGAGGAAGTATACATCATACAGTTTAGCTGTTGGGACTTAGAGAGTTTTTGCTAAGAATTTCATGTCACTGTGATCTCCTACTTTGGTATGTAGCTTCTCGAGGGGAAGGAACTATACATATCTCTTTTTGTGTCTCCCCTTTTCTTTAACATTAAAAACTAGTCTACTTTTATGCTGTCTTTGTAAATGATATTTCTTCTACCTGAAGATGTTCTCAGTACACTCAGCAAACTCCAGTTCTTTCAAAATTTAGTTCAAATGCTACTTCTTCAAGTGAATCCTTTCTTAACCTTTGAAAGGACCAACCTTGTCTTACTCCATCATCTGTTGTCACACTGTTCTTTATCGGTTTGGTTTTGCCATTGGACTGGAAAGCTTGGGCCTTTTTGTATTTTTAATGTTTAACATAACACCTTGAAGATTCTGTGTTACAATTAATGTTGGGACTGCATGGAAGACAGATTTATTTTTGACAGTCTACCCTTTCGTAGACTTGTGCTTTATACTTTTATTTTGAAATAATTATAGGTCATAAGAAGGGGCAAAAATAATAGAGACTACTGATGTACCTTTTACCCAGCTTTTGAAAATGCTAACAACTTACCTAACTACAGTCTTTTGTGGAGTTTGGAATTTTGTGTTGTCTCGTTAGGTAAGCTATTTAAAGTAATTTCTTAGCCCTGGCTGGTGTAGCTCAGTGGATTGAGTGCAGGCCTGCAAACCAAAGGATCATGATTTGATTCCCAGTCAGGGCATGTGCCTGGGTTGCAGGCCAGTTCCCAGCAGGGGACTCATGAGAGGCAACCATATATTGATGTTTCTCTCCCTTTCTCCTTCCCTTCCCCTCTAAAGATAAATAAATAAAATCTTTTAAAAAACCCCAAATAAAGTATTTTTTAAAAGGTGCCTTAAAGATTAATGATAGCAGATATTATTTTGATAGATAACAAGTAACAACCTTTGTACATAAAGTTTTCAACACAGTAAGTTTTTAGAATTTCAATTATTAACATGTTTTTGAGATTTTTTAAGATTTTATTTACTTGTTTAAAGAGAGGGGAAGGGAGGAAGAAAGAGAGGGAGAGAAACATCAGTGTTTGACTGCCTGTCATGTGGACCCCACTGGGGACCTGGCCCGAAATCCAGACGTGTGCCCTGATCGGGAATCGAACTGGCAACCCTTCGGTTTGTAGCCCGTGCTCAATATACTGAGATACACCAGCCAGGGCTTTAGTAAATCTTCCAAATACCTGGTTAAAATCTTTAGACCTTGAATTGTAGCTTGAAGATGATCAGCCTTAAATATGCTATGATTTTAAATTTTGGGAAAATTTTAAATACATTATAAATTTAAACTTATTTGGATTTGGAAGCGGGGATATTTGTTAGTTAATAAAGTTCTACATAAGTTTTAATTTAATGGTGCTTTTCAATAATGTTATTGTCTATAGCTTTTGGTTAGTCTTACATAGCCTTATTTCATGTACTGCAATAACCATATATCTCTTTCGTATGGAATCTAAGACCTATTTTAAACTAAATTCTGTTACTTTAAATACAAATTAATAGACTTAATTACAGTACTAAAGAGTACAATATTAAATTTTGGATTCTCTTAATTTTAAAAGTCATTATTTCAAAGCATTAATGTTTTGAGTTTAAAAATACGAATTTTCTCTTTTAAAGGTGCACCTGAACTGTTTGCTATATATTCGACGATTAGCAGAAGAGTCCAGGGCAAATGCTTGTAAGAATAAATGTGGAATCATTAAGGACCAGCATGTACTGGCTGCAGGAAAGGTAGAGTCTAGATTTCTTTTCTTGAGCAAGAGTTAATACCACCTGGTTCATCACCGCTTCCTGATTGTAGGTTTCTTTATTCAGCTGTGTTGACTCAGTTGATTTGGCTTCTCATGTTAATTGACTTAATTGCATAGTTAGATTTTCTTTCTCTACATGTATATTATTGACTGCTGATGCAAAAATCCACGGCTATTACTCATCACCATTTAGAGGAATATCAAAATTTGACTGTAATCTGTAGGATTTGTACTAGGCTATATAAAGTTGAGAAGGTTATCACCTTGAAATTTATTAAAACTTTCTTCTTAGTCATTTTGCTTTCCTAATTGTCTAATTATTTGTCTTTGTAATTTTATTTTGAGATTTGTGTGACTTATGAGTCAAATTACCTACAAAAGCAGAGAAGATTGCTTCTTACTGGTATTTCTATGTAATGTTAGACTACGATGCCCAGGGCAGATTTTTCCCCAGATACATTCATTCCTGAGATCATTTCCACTTGATATTAATAGATTCTCTACCTTGAAAAACTTCTGGGGTCATGTTACATTTAGATAACATATTATAGCTCCTTGAATAGTCTCAGTGTTATTATGTATATAGAGCTTGTTTCTATTAGAATACATAAGAAATTGGCAACCATGGTTGACTGGGGGGATGATATGGGAAAGAGACACTTATTCTTCAGAGTCTATGTCTTCATATGCCTTTATTTTGAAATACTGAATAATTGAAGACCCAGAGAAGGTGCATAAGTAGTAGAGAGCGTTCCATGTACCTTTTCCCCAGCTTTATACAATGCTGGCATCTTTATATAACTGTAGTTATGTAAAGTTTTAAAAGGTTATGGGAAATATAGCAGTAAAGAAACTTGTTGAACTCTGTTTAACTTAACATTTTGTAGATTTGAATACATAATCTCAACCTTTTGTAAATTCATTTGAATACATAGTACTTTCTTTTGCAGTGCCCATATCAACATCTTATAAAACAGAGAAGTACAAAAGCTACTTGGTAGCCTTTGTGGAAGCCTAGAAATGTGCATGCCCAGGAATTTTTTTAGGCGTTTCACATTTTCTTACAATTATAAACATTCCAAGTCTAGAATGTTTATAATTGTAAGTCTAGAGTCTAGACTGGTAATCTGAGTTTTTCTATGGGTAAAGCAAGGTTTAAGAACTTGAAGAGTATATGTATGTATTTTAAATTTAGGATTTGTTTTTATTAATAAGTTATAGATATGCTTAACCTAAAAGTGGGTAAGTTCTCTTTAAAAAATTTTTGGATAGGCACTTACATTGTCTCCAGCACTTGGCTATTGTAAAATCTGCTGCTGTGAATATTGGGGTGCATAGGTGCTTTTGAATTGGTATTTCACAATTCTTAGGATATAGTCCCAGCAGTACGATTGCTGGATCAAAAGGCTGTTCAACTGTAACTATAATAAATTTTAAAAAAACCTTTTTTTGATATGTTCTGGTCTACCTAATAAGTTTTTCAGCATGACTTGTCTTAGTCTCAAAATCAATATAATTCCAGACCATGTGTAATAAATTTGGTGTTGCAATCGATTTGTTCTGTTGTATAGTCATTAAATGCCTCATTTGTAATAGGATTTTTGAGTTTTGGAGCATTACATAACTCTCAGGAATACTAAAGTGTCTACAAGCCCAATGTTAGGAACCGTTCATATGGACACTTGGCTTACAATTGCAGAAATTAACATCTAGAAGTGACTATAAAACTGGATTTTCAAAATGTAGGCATGTTTTAAGTCTCAGACCATTTATAAAGCAAATGAATTCCCAAATCACCTTCCATGCTGGCTTTTATAAATTCATAGTCTTGCATATTATACACATAGGAATATTTGACTTTTTGTTGAGGAATTGTGTTTTATTTGCCATAAGTATAATATGAATCTTCAATTTTTTTCCCTCCCTCACAGGTTATTCTAAAGAAGAGTAGAGGTTAGAAGTCAAAGAACACACTTTTGAAATTATGTGATGTATTTTTTTTATTTTAGTTGGTAACAGATCATGAAAACACTTTTTACATATCAGTTAATATTGTGTATTATTAAAATATTGGCTGCTTGAGGGATGTGTGCAGTTGTATTTTTTTCTTTTTCCTGTTATTGAAATATCTCAGACACTTAGAACTATATAACTTTATTTTTGAGGAATTATCTTTCATTTTAAATGGTCTTGAGTTCTTTTGTTTCATTGGTATTGCAAATGCTTGCCTATCAAAAATAAAATCTTACTATATGAAATAGCTTGAAGAGATTCTTTCTTGAAATTAAGCTTATATGTATTTAGCTTTAGACATAATTAACTATGGAATCAGTTTTCTCTCTGAAAAAAGGCAATTTCAGTCCAAATTAGGTACATTTTAAGTAACTTTAAATCTTTAATGCCTTTGTGTAAGTAATACGGTGTACTTTTTATTACTGAGTCATATTCTATGATATTTATGTATTACCGTTTGTACAACTAATGGCCTTCCAGTGAGGGCCTTTTCGATTATTTCCTGTTCTTGACTATTACAAAGAAAGCTGTTATGAGCAGTCACTGATAGTTTTTATACAAATAAAAGTTTTCATTTCTCTGCGATAAATGCCCAGGAGTGCATTGTTGGTCTAATAGTGAATATATGTTTAGTTTTTAAAAATGAAACAGCTAAAATGTTTTCCAGAGTGGCTGTGCCACGTTACGTTCCCACCAGCCTTTTATGAAAGATCCACTTTCTTTACATTCTCATGAACATTTGGTATCATTATTTTTTTATTCCAGCTGTTCTGATAGAAGTGTGTCTCCTCAGAGTTTTTAGTTTGCTCTTTCCTAATGGCTAGTGATAGTGCACGTATTTTTATATGTTCTTTGTCATCCACTTGGTGAAATGCTGCTTAATTTCTGTGAATCCATTTTCATTTGGATTTTTTTGCTTTTCTAACGTTGAATTCTGAGAGTTCTTTATTTTGGATATGAGCCTTTGTTAGATAATGTGGTTTGCAACTATTCTATTCTGTAGTTTCTCTTTTATTTTAACATGGGCTTTTGAAGATCAACAGTTTTTAATTTTGAAGAAGTCTAATTGGATTCTTTTTTCATGTTTTAGTGTCATGTTTAAGAACTCTTCATTAAACCCCAATCCTGAAGATTTTTTCCCTATATTATTTTTTTGCACACTTTATGGTTTGTTTTACATTTAAATCTGTGTTCTGTTTTGTGTTAATTTTTATTTTGAGGTGTGAGGTATAGGTCAAAATTCACTTTTTTATTTGTGGATATCCATTTGTTTCAGCACCAATTTCCAAAAAGACTATTTCCTCCAGTGAATTTTCTTTTGCACTTTTGTCACACATTTGTTGGTCGTACTTGTTCAGGCTGTTCCTGGCCTCTGTGTTCCATTGGTTTGTTTCAGTCTCTACCAGTAGCACACAGTCTTCCTTACTGTGATTCCTATCACTTGATTTTTCTTGTTTTCTAGAATTGTTTTGGCTTTTCTGGTTTCTTTGCCTTTCCATAGAAATTTTGAATAATCTTGTCTGTATTTACAAAAAAATCTTGCTGGAATTTTGATTGGAATTGCATTAAATCTTTGTATCAAATCGGGGGGAAATTGCTGTCTTTACTACGGTGAATCTTTCAATCCAGGCAGATAGAATATCTATATCTTTTATTTGTAGCTTACACTTTCTTCCTTTCTTTTTTGTTAGAGAACTTCCTTTTGTTATTCTTTTATATTATTTATTTTTTAAATTCTCACCTGTGGATTTGTTTTTTGATTTTAGAGAGAAAGGAAGAGGGTGGAGAGAGAGAGAGAGAGAGAAACATTGACATAAGAGAAACATCAATGTGAGAGAAACATCGATTGGTTGCCTCTTTCTGGTGCATGACTTAACCAGGGTTTGCACCTGCAGCCTGGGTATGTGCTCTGACTGAGGATCAAACCTGCAATCCTCTGGTGCATTGGGGTGACGTTCAAGCAACTGAGCCACCCGACCATAGCCTTTAGTCATTCTTTTAGTGTAGGTCTGCTTGTGACAGACTTAGTTGCTTTCATCTGAGAATGTCTTGATTTCCCCTCCAATTCTTGAAGCATGTTTTTGCAGGCTATAAAATTCTGGGTTGACAGTTCTTTTTAGCACTTGAAAACTTTAAGCCCTTTTTCCTTTTCTTCTAGGTTTTTGATGACACAGAAGAGTCATCAAAAACCTAGAAGTTCCACAAATTCCAGAGGCCTGTTGTTTTGTTATTTTTGGTCTTTTGTTCTCTGTTTTTTAGATTGTGTAATTTCTGTGTTCTGTCTTATAATTCACTGATTATTTCCTATATCTTCCCCTTTCTGTGTACTGATTTTGAGTGGTTTTATTTTTCAGTTACTGTATATTTTAGTTTTCAGAGTTCCTTTGTTTTCTTCTTTATATTATCTATATCTGCTGAGGTTTTTAGTTTTTTTTAAAATTTATTACAAGTGTGTTTGTAATTAAGCATTTTATTATGGCTGTTTTGAAATCCTTGTCTGATAAGGATTTCACAATTCTAGAATTGTGCCATTTGGATTGGTATTTTTTTAATCATTCAATTTGAGATCTTCTTGAGACTGTATCATGAGTGATTTTTTATTGGAACCTGGACATTTTGGGGATTATGTTACAAGACTGGATCATATTTAAATCTTGTACTGTCACAGCCTCCCGACATGATTCTGATGTGTGAAATCTGGCACTGCCGTGTTACTGTTGGTGGGAGTAGGAGTCCAGGGTCTTTACTTAGCGTGTGTTGACAAAGAGCGATGGGAAAGGAGGGGGCTCTCATTATTGCTGGGCAGAGATGGGAGTTTGAGCTCCCTACTAGACCTCGTTGATACTATCTTGATTGGGAGGCGGGGCCCTCTTGCTACTGCTATCCACCTTTATTCCACTGATGTTGTGAGAAGGTGGTCCTGTTACCCTTCATCCGTTGTGTAAGTGCTGACTCTGCTGGTGTCTGATACCATCCAGTGGAGAAGGGTAGGAGTTGCTTGTTACCAAAGCGGGAGGGTGGAATACCACTCTACTTCTGTGGTCTTCACTGACGCTGTGCGTGCATGTCCTCGTGGCCGTTGACTAGTGAAAATCCTGCCTCCAGCATGTCTCCGATTCTTCACCAACGCGGAGAAGAGGGTCTTGTTGCTGTGGGGGCGGGTGAAATTCTGGCTCTGTAGGAAATTTCCCGCTTCTCACTTGGCCTTCTGTGAGACCACCCTGGGTGGGGGGTTTGGGATGTGCCGTTACTGCCTAGCGAGAGTGGAAGTCTAGGCTGTGTACTTGACCATTGCTAATGGGCCTAGAGAGTGCGGGCTGCAGTTATGATTTGTGGTGTTCGGCTGTAATAAAGTGGTTATTATCTAAAAATTTTTCCCTTGTCCTTCGGTTAGAGAGAACAGTTTTTTGGGGGTAGGGAGCTTTTTGTTTTCCCCTTTTGTCTGTACCCATTGGTTTTTCTGATGTGCCAGATTCTCTAGTAGCCAGTCTGAGACAGAAAGAAAAAAAAAATACCCGGGGAACTCACTACTGCATTTTTCCTTTGGTTACAAGTTTCTGGCTAATCTGTTGTCTCCTTTTGACTTTTCAGAGTCATCTTCTATTTATTTCATATATGTGAAGTCCAGAGTTTTTAGTTGAACTAAGTGAGAGGAATAGGGAAAAGTAGTACATTTACTTCACCTTCTTGAAAGCAGGAGTCCCAATAGTTATTTAAGAAAAAGCCTTCGAGGATGTTGACAATAGCTAAGTTAAATGTTCTTAAGAAATATTATGAAATGAGAAAAAGAACTCTTGGAATTATCTAAACTAAAAACCTGGGATTTATTCTTGACCTCCTCAAATCCATCTGCCTCCTTCCTTCATTCAATCAAACAGGTCACCAGGATCTAACTGACTTTGACTGTAAAGTCTCTTCCTACCTCTGTCCTCCATTGCTTTGTCTCAGGTTTTAGTATCTGTACCAGAAACATGTACCCGTTACCTTACTTACTGCGTTGTCCAGGGATTCCCCACCTTGCCTTCGTACAGTCTCCAGTCCATCTTCACAGTGCTGGAGTTGTCCTTCTGTGAGACGTAAGCCCAGTCATGTCTGGCCCTATTGAAAATCCTTCAGTGCCTTATCATCATCTTAAAATGAAACTTTCATTCCTGATGTGTAACACTGTTAGTACCTTGTACAGACTTAATGTATGTATACAGGGCTAATTATCTAGTAAGCTTTCCTTAGGTGTGAGTGGGTTAGTGATCAGAGAACCGGGTATTAAGCCAGGCAACTCCAAAAATCGGAATATGGAAGGCCATCGTGGACTGTCTGCATCATCCTAGTGCCTGATCTTCTCTGGGTAATTCAGTTTCTTTGGAGAAGATTCTTCCATTCCTCATTTATTTTTTCTGGGATGCGTTTTCTTCAGACTAGACTGTGCCACACTTAGATCCTCCGCCATTTTGCTTTGCTCCCATCTCTCCTCCTCCGTGGTGCATGGCTGGCTGGACTCGGGAGAGGCCTCCGGGTTGTGCCTGGGCCGCTGGTGTTACCTGTAGCTTCTTTGGCTCTGCCTCAGTGCTCATTAGGTTCTCTGCATCTAGAAGTTTCTTGGAGTCTCTTGAATGTCTACATCTTAACCTCTTCAATTTTGGTTAATACTTTTTATACTTTATTATTTTAAGAGAGCCTAAGGAGGGAAAGAATGCGTGTGGTTAATTTTAAACAGACAGCTTCATGGATTCTTAGTTCAATAAGAATTTTTTTAAAGCATTAATGTGCCAAGATTTTAACAAGTTATTTGTTATATAAATACACATTTTAAATGTAGAATTATGTTTAATAATGATAAGCTATAAGTGTATTAGGGTTTCTCAGAATAAATTTGAAAAAAATAGAATATATAAATGCTGAAGAATTCTGTAAGTGTATGTAATATAAAAACTTTCACTTGACTTTATTTTGAAATAGGAGCTAGACTAGGGAATTTTTGTTTTAGGACAATTAGAACTGATATACTCAGAGTTAATATCTTTCTTATTTTAAAAATTAGGTTTTCCTCATCCTATCCCCTATCTGGTGACAGATGATCGTTACAATGCAGTTAGGCTTACTACTTCTTCCCCAGAAGGCTATCAAATAATCTGATCGTATTCTTACATCATCTGTGTTAATCTTATGCAGTTTTCTTACCTCATCACAACCTTTAATTGTAAAACTTGTCGAAAGTATGCCAAGATTAAGCTTCTACAATTGAAGGGTAAATTAAGATTCTGGTTGTGAGTTTGCAGAGGCTTAGGTGTTTTTTTGCCCCTGTCGTTGGAGATCACAATATTGCTAACCTGAAGGAAGATAGAACAAAGTGTGTGTGTGTGTGTGTGTGTGTGCGCGTGCATGCGCGTGCATGCGCTCACGCACCTGTGTATTAGGGGAGGAGGTGAGATGAGGTGGGAATGAGGGGAGTTGGTAGAGGTTAGAGTCAGTAGGGGAGGTGATTGTGTTTGTGTGAGTTTGGCATCTCTTCTGGGAGGTTTTCTTTTAATAGGCAACAATTTTGCTGTCTTGTTAAAAAATTAAAATTCCAGATTAAGGTCCAGATTTCTGATCAATTTATTCTTAGTGGGCTTTTAAATCAAATTTTATTTCTGAGATTTGGGAGTTAGGGCTGTCAAGATTTAAGTGAGGAGAAAAAACATTTATTGCAAGTCCTACTGACATTAAATTGTAAAACTTCGTAGTTGTTAAACAAATACTCAAAATAATTCAAGTTCAGAATTTACAGTTGGGATTCAGTGTGCTATTATTTATATTGTATTTACTATGCAGGAGAAAATGCAATCTAATACATGAATGGTGTATTTATATTTGATTTGTATTTATGAGTTTGAGTTAGACCCTTAAAATAATGTTTTATAAAACTTTATAGTTTTTTTAAAGTTACCTTATTCTTTATATTATAAAGCCCATAGTATAAAAGAATATGCATATTTTATTAGTTTCCTTGCATAAACAGTTTGGCTAATGAAACAGTGGCCATTTGCAAGCATATACAAATTTTTTAATTACTTTAGAAAACTAACTGATGTTTGTAATTGGAGTACTTAAATCATTGATGTTTCTATTTAAAAAAATTGACAATTAGTATTTAAATGTACTATACTTATAAATATAAGGTATTTAGTTACAAATCCTTGTTTAGAGTGCTTAGGAATGGGAAGAGGCAGCAGTCCAGTCACTGCACTGGTTAAATGTTCTGAACATTGTAATTTTGTTCATAGAGCACCCTGTGTTGTGGAAATAACTGTTCTTAGATTTTTACCAAAGTTGGACTGTTAAGGTTGCCCAGAGGGAGGAATATGCCTCTTCAAATAAAACAAACATTTTCAGTTGACATGTGTACATTTTGGGTCAATTTAGGTTTAACTGAGTTAGATTAAGTATTAATAACCATACCTACATAGGTATTTTGAGATACAGTAGTCTCTTTATGAGTGTTGTCTTGTGAAGAGTTTCTGAATTTGTAAATGTATACCATGAACTCAAATAATGCAGTTGGGTATGTTTATTTAGTATTTGCTATGTGCTGATCACTCAAGTACAAAGAGAGACAATATCCTTGCTTTAAAGTGTACCATCTAACTAGCATTTACTATAGAATTTGCTTAAATATGTGTGGGTTTATGTTAGGTTGCCCAAAATGTCTGTTACATATTTTTTTTGTAAAATAAAAGACAAATTTTTCATTTTTACCAATACCTATTTGAATATTTTGAGTATGTTGGCTATCTACCAACATACTTTGGGGTTTTTTTTGGTGGTTTTTGTGGGTTTTTTTGTGGTTCCAATCAAATTTTAGGATAGTTTCTTATATTTCTGTGAAAGATGCCATTGGGATTTTGATAGTGATTGCATTGAATCTGAAGATTACTTTGGTTGGTCTGGACATTTTGACAATATTCTTTCAATCTAAGAGCACAGAATATCTTTCCAGTTATATGTTTCTTCTCCAGTCTCTTTTATCAGTGTCTTACAGTTTTCAGTGTTCAGATCCTTTCCCTCCTTGCTTAAGTTTATTCCTAAGTATTTTATTGTTTTGCCATTTTTTGTCTCTGAGCATAATTTGCATTTTGTCATTAAAGGAAGGAGAGGCACACGAGTATACTAGGCGTCTCTGGCAAAAGAGCTGTTTTATAGAATCCATCGATTCTACAAAAACATGTATTAAACCACAAAGTTAAAAATTTTAACATAGGAGACTGGAGTTCTTTCAGTTGTCTGAATACTGAGTCAGGACATTTGTTACTGTTTATGATCCTAGTGCTTTCTCAGACTGCATGGTCAGAGAAACCCAGACTACATGAGCAAGAAAGTATAGAAAATAGATGTAGTCTGGGGACCAATTTGTAAATATGAAAAACAGTGCATAAACATGTGATTTCACACGTCTTTAAATTTAAAATTGTAATTTGTATTCCATGTTTATAGTTTAACATTCAACATGTTGTATTTTCAAATGTGTATCATTTTTGCTATATTGCTTGTGATCTCAGATGATGGTAAGACTTCAGATTAAATGATGAAATGATATGTGATGTAGGTGCAAAATTGTATAGCTAAAGATATTTGGCCAGTGAGGTCATTGAGTTAGCAAAATATTCCTGAAGGTTTTAAGAATGAGGCTCTGAAGGTATGTGGTTATTTAAAATATATTTTGGACAAGCCTCTAGTGATGCAGAAAATGTTAAAATGTCTAGCCAAAAGATTGACTCACTGAAGAAGTGCAGAAAGAACCGGCAATAAACTTCCTAAGTGTCCTTTCTGGAAATGCAATCATTTCATTGTTACTCACATAGGTCTTCTAAAGTGCTTTGGGATACAACCAGTAATATAGATTCTGTGCCCATGAGTAATAAAATAAAATGTTACTCTTAGTCATTTGGAATTTTAAATGTTACTTTATTTCTAGATGCAGCTGAGTCATTTTTCTTCTGGGTTTCTAAGGAAATCCTCAAAATAATTATATTTTCTCTTTACATTTTTATAGTTAAACAACTATGTAATAATGCTTTTTCACATAGGAAAAACTATAAAGGTGTAAGATATAAATGATATCAAAGTAATGTTTTGAGTTCTGAAATCTTATTAACAATATGGTTGTCAAAGATTTTTGTATGTAAGGAACAATTTTACGACAGCATTAACTTTATTCTAAAACATTCAAAAGCCAAAAGAAATTAGATGGGCCTCTGAAGTTCTTAGTCCGTGGACAAGATAATAAATATTATTTCAGTACCTGCTATTTTTAGGGCACTGTGCTAGAGAGAGGGACATAAAAACCATGAAAACATTCCTTGACCTTAAGAAGTTTATAGTTTGAGCAAATAAGACAGAATAATTCATTACATGGGACAATTTACTGATATTTAAGGCCATTCCAGCGATAAAAATCTATGGTGCTAACATGACTGCCTATTTTGGTTATTATAGCGTAGCAAATAATCCTAAAACTTAATGGCTTAAAACAAAAGAAATTTTATTAATTCTTATGATTCTGTGGATTGGCTGGGGCTCAGCTGGGTAGTTCTGCTCGTTTTACTTAAAGTTTATCATGCCACTGTAGTCAGATGATAGCTGGCTTGGAATGTCCAAGGTGACCTCTTCATGTGTTTGAGGCCTCTGGTCTCTTCCACGTGGATTCTGTTTTCCCATAATGTGTTATCCAGGATGTCTTTATGTGGCCTTTTCTCCAATGGGATAGCCTTATGTCATGGATTAGGGCTCCAGGAGCCAGGAGTGGACTTTTTAGTGCTTTTAAGTCCTCGGATCAGAAGTACTGGTGCCATCCATTTTCACCCTATTCTACTGATCAGCATAGTCACAGGACCAGCTTGTGCTGGTGAGATGGGGTGGGGGAATGAGTTTCATCTTTTGATGTGAGTAACAAAAGCAGTGTAAGCATGTTTGGAAGTCCTCTTCAGAAATGAGCTACCACAGTGCCTGAGTAGTGAGTGGTGTGGGAGTGCTAAGAAAGAGGACTCTCTGACTTTGAGTGACTAAAGGAGTTTCCAAGGATTAGCCAAGGCTTTTTTCTCCCTGAGTTAAAAAGGCTGAGCATGGAGGAGATGGCAGGGAACAGTATGTGGTGGAAATTATAGGATCCTCTGTAGGTAGAATAGCATGCAAAAGTACACAGATGGAAAACAAAAAGTCATTAGATTAATAAGAGTTTTAACAAAATTTTGAAAAAAATGACCCAAAGTAATAAGCATCAGAGCTAGGCATTGCTTATTTTCAACTATTATAGAAAGAACTGGTGAAAATATATGGGAAATAAATGCTTGTAAAAGGCTGATACAGTTCATAAAGAACACAATCTTTTAACAACAGCAAAGCCAGTGACTTTAAAATTGGATCATTATGGATTAGAAATAACATGGATGAAATTTGATTTGGAACATTTTTCTGTTGGTTTTCATCAGATTTGAGAATTTATTCAGGTAGCTGGACAATGCTATTATAATGTAGCATGTTACTCGAATGCCAGAGTTTTCTTTTCTGGATGATTAAGTT
The DNA here is from genome assembly GCF_014824575.4 of Sturnira hondurensis. Lineage (NCBI taxonomy): Eukaryota > Metazoa > Chordata > Mammalia > Chiroptera > Phyllostomidae > Sturnira > Sturnira hondurensis. The sequence goes on along the minus strand of NW_028077105.1, from coordinate 11,097,775 downwards.
TGGTAGAGTGCAGTTTCCTAGCAACTGAGCTTATAGTCATCAGCAGTGAGGTGAAAGCTCATAGCTCACAGAGCAAACAGTACAAATATGAAAACAAGCCTTTTAAAATTTTTTAAAAATTGTTGTTCAAGCGCAATTTTCTGCCTTTTCTCTCCACCCCTCCCCACCACTGCAGCCATCCCCACCTCCTCCCCCCTGTTTTCATCCCCCCTTGTTATTGTCCATGTGTCCTTTATAATTGTTCCTGTAAACCTTTTACCCATTTCCCCCATTATCCCCTCCCTTCCCTCTGGTCACTGTCAGCCTGTTCTCAATTTCAGTGTCTGTGGTTATATTTTGCTTGCTTGTTCATTTTGTTGATTAGGTTCCAGTTAAAGGTGAAATCATATGGTATTTGTCTTTTACTGCCTGGCTTATTTCATTTATCTTATGCTCTCCAGGTCCATCCATGCTGTCACAAAGGGTAGGAGCTCCTTCTTTCTTTCTGCTGCATAGAATTCCATTGTGTAAATGTACTTTAGTTTTCTGAGCCATTCACTTATTGATGGGCACCTAGGTTGCTTCCAGCACTTGGCTATTGTAAATTGTGCTGCTATGAACATTGGGGTGCATAGGTTCTTTTGGATTGGTGTTTCAGGGTTCTTAGGATGTAATCCTACCAGTGGAATTGCTGGGTCAAAATGAAAACAATTCTTGACTTGGGGACAGTTATGTATGCTGTGAAATAAGAATCTAGTGTGAATTCTTAAATCATTGCAACTGCCGCCACTTTGTAGTTTGATTAACAAAATCAACTCTAGGTATATAATAAATAATTCTATTCACTTATTTATTTAACCCTCTTGTTGATTACTTATGTGAATAGTTGAATACTGAGGAAATGCAATGTTGTATAAATATCTAATTTTTAGGATGTTATTTTTTTAGGCTGGAACCTGTGATCCTGTTACAGGTACTTCTATGCATTGGCACTATTTATGTTCTTTAGATGAATATAAATTTGTGTTCTTATGCAAGATATTCCAAGTCGCTTGGAGAAACAAGCATTCTCACCAACCAAATTTTCCTTGCTCCCCAAATTTTTCAGTGATTATGCTGAAGCTTTCATAATCCTCACTCATTCAGCAGACATTGAGTTCCATCTATAAGTTAGATTTTTAACTTTTAACTTCAAATGACTTTTAAACTGTGACCTGTAATATAAGGAGGAGTCAACCTTTAGAAGATCTTCTGGAAGAGAGTTCCAACTGTGAGCACAGAGGCCCTAGAGAGGAAATACACCTCCCGTCTTCAAGGAGCAGAGTCGGCCTTGCTGTAGGATGCTGAGGAAGAGGTGACTTGGGCCAGATACGTGTAGCCTCTGAATTCATAATAAGGACTTTGAGTTTTTCTCTGAGTGTGAAGAGGTGTTGGAATGTTTTCAGCTGGGAAGAGATGTGACTATAATTTACCTTTTATAGGGATCATTTCTGATTCTGGGTAGAAGGAAAAACTACAGAATGGCACTGTCAAGAAGATGACAAGAAGCTGTTAATATTGTCTGTGGTGATGGTGGCAACCTGGCTTAGGTGGGAGTGGAGTCAGCGAGAAGTTGGGTGCTCTCTGCCCCTGGCTCCTTTGTGTATTCCATTTTTGCTCCCCACATACTGCCTCTTTCTTCTCAATTCACTGCAACAGTTGGTGAGTGCCTATCTTGGTCCTCACTGCTCTTTACTTCTTTTGCCTCTAGCCCTTTTTTTCTGTCTTACTTCCTTTTCTGTTGTCTCTTGCCCAGTTTTCTCTCCTATTTCTTCCATTTCATTCCTTGCTGATTTTTCTCTACTCTTTCACTCTTCATTATTTTAGCTATATTAGGCCTTATAAAGATCATATTATTCCTATTCACTGATGGACTAAACCTTTACTCCTTTGAGAAGGCATATGAAGGGGCCAATCTTTTTAATTTATCTAGTCTAGGAAATTTACACTGTTCTGGGAACAGGGAACTGTAGAACTAGTTACCTTTGTAGCTTTGACTGGCCTTGGCAACGTCACATTGTAGTGGCTCATTAAAAGAAACCCTCAGTAAATATAATATGCACATCCCGAACCCAGAACTGGCTGTGATTCTAACCCGGTTTTGATTTGGCTGTGCTTGAGAGTCCTGCTCGGTCCTGGGAATGGCTGAGTGAATGAGTGAATGGAAGTAAATTGGTACAGAAGAATTTTTTGCTCCACACCAACTGATAACCATCTATCCCTGTGTACATAGCTGAAAAATTTATACTGCAGTGCCTTTCACATTCTAGATAAATGCTGGTTGACAGGTGTGCCAGGCAACCCACGTTCCTCCTGAGACGGAATGGGCATCTTTCAAGGTCAACATATTCCTGGCTTGGGATTCCAACTATCTCTGTTTTCATATATTGCTATATTAGTAACAGTCAGCCTCTCATCACTTCTATTGCCCATGTTTAGGAGTAGTAACTCGGTATCCAGCTAGATCCCCTGCTAACAGTAACAGTGGACAGGGCAGGGTCTAAGGATGGCTAAATCAGCAGAACCGGAGTAGATACTACAGCTGAGGTCCACGAACTGGGCATTCCTTAGGAATTCACACTGTCTGAATTTCCGTGGCTGATTCTGTCATACAAACTGTACTTCCTGCTGTATTGTTAAAATACTTTATTCCCTAGAGGCAAACTGAAGGGCATATAATACTTTTCCTTAGTCATAGGAATTGGCAGTAGGAAAGTGTTCCACATGGTGAGTAAAATGTCATTGATAAAAGGAGAGAATGGCACAGATGTACCTTCATGGGGCAGCCAGGTGCACCTGTGTATCTGGGATGGGGCTGTGATCGGTGCCTTAGTTCTCATTCTGACAGTGCCACCATTCTGATTAAAGTGTCCTGTGTGCACACATCTGTAGGGAAGGGTAACGTTCCCTTTGTGAGGGAACATCAGCAAGGCATCAACTAAATACGTTCTTTGATCTCACTTTATATTTTGCCTCCAGAATTTGAGGAGAGAGCTGGGACAGAATAAAGCAGGGTCTTTTCCTTAGTGGTGTACAGGAAGGAGGATATGTGAGTTGGGGAAGTCGGGAGAGCCCTTCAGTCCTGACCTCTGTTCACAGAGTATCACATTGAAAATGCGGGCTTTCACCTAAGGTTATGTAGATGGTTACAGAGAAACCGTTTAAGGAAAAAGATACATGCTTTTATGGAAACATTTATGCCCAGTTAACTGTTCACTACTGTATATATTCATCAGGTTATCTATTCCTCAGCCTCAATTACAAAGAAAAACGTCCAGAGTTAGTTGCTACAGATTTGAGCTTTGAGTTGCTGCTGTTCAGAAACTTTATTTTAAACCTTGGTAAATGTAGCAGGCAAGTGGTATCACTGTCTACTTAATTTAAGTAAAGGAGAGGGAAGGAGTAACAAAACTGGTAACTTCTGCATTGTTGCTAAATAAGCTCAGGTTGCAGGAGATGATGGTTGCTAATACTTTTAGCCAGTACAGATCTGTCATACCACAAAATTGGGACAGCTGGGAAGTTTGCTCAGAAACACTCCCACTTTTATGAAATGTACTTTAATCCATCTTTTACTTGTTCTGCATAAGTAAACCACATACTAACACATCACACAGTTAAAGAATGCTTATCAAAACATGACAAAGTCAGTTCCAAAGTCTAGACAATTTCCAGTCCCTGTGTCAGAAAGCAGATAACAACAAAAGACTTATTTCAAATATAAGTCAACCAGAACCTTGGAGAACCTGCACAGTAACTTGCTTTGCACAACTTCAGGAAATGGTGAATAATCCAAAGTGGGGAGGAGCACATAACCCCATAATACTGAGAACACATTGCCCAAGTTACACAAGATGACAAGGTAAACATCTGCGTAAGAATTCTTTCACAGAGGAAGTGGTATGGAATAACCAGGGGTGCTCCCTTGTCTTGAAACTCAATTAACTACAGCCTTGGCTGTACTCAGGACCCTCAGGCTCTGAGCACTGCAAGTGATCTCATCTTCGGTTCAAAGAGAATAGAAACTTAACTTTTCCACCAAATACCTCTCATTGTTAACCTGCTGGAATGAAAGTAGGAGTGGGTATGTGTGGATGATACATGCTGTTATTTGTGATTCTTTTTTACTTGCCATATGTGCATTTCTTAACTGGCTCTTAGTGACTCTACACGTGGGCACTGTTATTTATATATTCATTTAGTTCTTTTTTGCTGAAGAGCACAAGGTGATCGATCACTTGGGTTTTCCAGCGTGGATGCAGTTTCCAACTAGTTATTATAGTGCCTTGAAACGGTGGTCCAACAACTTCAGAAGTACACTTAGCTATAACCCCACACACAAGATCATTAATGTTAAAATGTCCCTTGAGTTTCTTTCTAACATGAAGTTAATTTCAACCACTACAGATGGAGACAAAGTAAAAAGGAATGTATTGGCCTTAAACACTCTATTCCGGGATAAAGTAAAGCTGTGATGGTGAGATATTTTATCACAGTGCTTCAGGATTCATTCTTGTGATATATTACCAGGGGCACATTGGTGCATAAAAAGGGATTAATAGTTAATCTTGAAAGTAAGAACTTAAAGTCCAGGAAAAGAGGATCAGAGTTGTGTGCATACAACAGGTTGCAGAATGTCAGACATATTTATGTGACAATTTTAAAATATTCTTGGTTCTCGTAACTATACTTTTTGGAGGAAAAGGAAATCCATCTCATCGCCATTGGAAAAGGTCATGTATAAATAAGTCTGAATAAAGAAGCAGGAGACATTAGCTAACTAGTATAAATAAAAATGCATTGTATATAGAAACTTAAGGAATTTGACCTTACATCAAATATTGAAGAAAAAAACATTTGATTTTACTACATTGTTATTAAGTCTCTGAACATTTTTTTTGGTACGTAAATAATTATCTGGCACTTCAGTATCTGACCTTTTTATGCTGGTTACAAATCCTGATCAACTCTTATTTGTTGAGATTGAAAGATAAAAATGTTGATGCTGAAAATGAATCCCTTATAGTAACTAATCTATTCAGTAAGCATAGGGAGGGCACCAGCTTTTCACCAAGTCTCCTCTGTGTGGAATGGCGACTGCACAGGTAAAAGACACTGTCTCCGAGGAGCTGTAAGTGCGTGAAACTTACCGTATGTTTAGGACTATAAGACACCCCCATTTCCTCCCAAATTTGGGGAGTGTGTCCAAAAAACGCGGCAGTCAGGTTTCCCTAATTCCAGAAAACAAGTGTTTTGTTGTTGAAAACTTTTAAAATTAAATCTTAAGTTATGAGTCAGAGACTTTACCTTCTTCTCCTTATAAGATGTTCTTTCCTGGAAAATGTGTGAGTTAATTGGAAGAACTTTGGAGAAGATTTTGCTAATATTTGAGCCGGAGGCCCACACTGCACATACACCTGGAATAGAGGAAAGACACCGGCCGCCAGTGCTGCAGGTTGGCTTTGTAGGTGAGCTGAGTGCCCTCAATTGCGTTAAACGCTGTTCTGCTTCCCCTGTACCTGCACTGCTTTGTAGCAACCAATGTGGTCTGAATTTCATCCAACATTTTACTAATATTTGTCAGTGCTAAACTCAGTATTGCTTGGTAAGTCAAATTTGTTGCAAATCACTACCAATTGTACAAATATGTTATTTACTCATAACTGGTAAAAACATGCTGTCATGAAATGAGCTGACATACTCATGTAATTACCTGGGCCGGGAGTCTGAGTAAGTATGATTATTCTGGAGAAAGAAAAATCAACAGAATTAAAGTATAATTTCATGAAAACTATAATCTTTGACAGTTACAAGCGTAGGCATTTTCTAAAAATGTGTTTCATTTTATTGTAACAATTTTTATTTTTCTCTGTTTCTTTTTATAAAGTCCCTATAAATTTTCTGAAGTTTGGATGGATGTATTTAAATATTTCAATCGAAGCTTGGCAGCTGATGCCCTGAACCTAGTTTCATTACCAGTTCCAGATGACCCACCCTCCAGATTGAGTGTGTGGGTTGTGCCACCAACCCCTAAAGTCACGGGTGAAGTGACTCATTGCCAGGGGAAATGCTTACGGCACCACTCCAGTTTGGAACAGAGATTGGCAGTTGATCGAAGCTTGGGAACAGAGGCAGAAAAAGAGCCAGAGTCCTAACCGAAGCTGGAATAAGGCTGTCAGAGTACTGGAACATACCCTCTCAGACTTACTGGGCTGTTCTCAGATTTTGTATTAAATTGAAAGTTAGGAGACCTCATATCTGGTACTGATTTGATCTGGAGACCCATCTAGGAGTTTAGTGAAGGACAGTAGCCCTGCTCTTGTTTTAAGGCTGGCGATGGCAGAAGAGGCTCTCTGCTTTGGGCTGAGCTGTCATAGAAGTCATGGAAAGGACAGGTGGAAAGGTTGGTAAGTTCCACACTGGCATGTGACTCTTGTCTCAGGTGTCTCCTTGATATCATAGGGGTCACCCGATGTCTCAACTACCTTGGCACATAATGTGCAGGCATTAAATATTTCATTCTTTAATTTTCATAAGTACTAAGCTCCTACTATGTACCACGTATGGTGCACCTAGTATACAGCTATATAGTAGTGGCGTCCACAGATAATTATACCACCACCATAAATTTGCAGACTAGGGTTTGTTAAATTTATTAATTTCTTAATCTTTGTGTTTTTCTTTTTTAAAAAGTTTAATTTAAGTTTCTCTTGACATAATAACAATAGCATAGGAAGTTTTGAGAGCCACTGTTAGTAGTGGTGTTAATTCTCTTTGTGTTGTCATAGGACTTTTGCTGGCATCTGAGTCACTTCTGTTGCTGGCAGGGCCACCATTCGAACAAGGCAAAAGGGGCCTCAGCCCTGGGCCTGAAACTTCTTTGGAGATCCTACTGATGACTAGATATTCCAAACACATACACAGAATTTACTGAGGCATCTCTGTTTCTTGTGTTCCATATTCAGCCCTGACAGAGAGCTGGAACCTTAAACATCCTGAACATCTCTTAAGACCCCATGGAAATTTTTAAGACCCCGTGGAAATGCTTTTTCACTTTTTGTATGGTTCACAAAAAAGGCAAGTTTTTCTGAATGTGGTGGGTTTGTGGATGGTGCTGCTGCTCTTTGGAGACGGATACAGCCTCAGGGTGTAGGAGAGATTGTGTGCCCCAGCTTTACTGAAATATGTTGACATAAAACGTTGTGTAAGGGACACAACAGATTGAACTGTTACACTCATGTTTCATTACCATCACTAGCACCCCTTTAGCCACAGTGGTAACCCTTTATCACACGTTTTAGTGGAAGAAGCACTTAGATAATTAGATAAATGAACTTGTTGAATCTCTTCAAGATAGGTTACTAAAATCAATTCTTAAGAAAGTTTCCTTTACCAGTAGTGCCTAACATCTATTTTTATTTTTGCTGCTTTTGTATATCAGTTTGATTCTGAAGGTGATCATAATTAGTATGATACTTATATTTGCAGGAAGCAGCTTAATACTGTTAGCAATGTATATGTCACTTAAATTTATATATGTAGGTATACATGTAATGTGCTTAAAGCATGCCATCGGTTATAGCTAGACTGATACTCAGAATTGCTAATAGTTTCCATTTTATTAAAATACTACATTTAAAAATAAAATTTTAGCATTATTTAAATATTTGTATTTGGATTTTTTATATTTCTTTTGCTTTAAAAAAATTGTTCCATTATAGTTGTCTCAGTTTTCCCTCCATTTCTCTCCGCTGCCCTGCCAACCCCCCACATCCCACACCCTCAGTCAGTCTGCACCCTGTTGTCCATTACCAGGGGTCCTTTGTACTTGTTCCTTGACCAGACCCTTCTCCCATTGTCCCTCTCTCCCACCCCCTCTTGTCACTGTCAGTTTTTGTGAATTATAATCTTGTTCTTCCTGTAAATAATTTTGAGTATTTTAGAAGAAAATATACATTTGAGATAATTTTAATATTTTGATTTTTAAATACCTTAATTTACATTTTGTAAAAACATGTTCATATTTAATACATAGTAGTGATTATATTTAAAAAAAATCTTAAATAACAACCGTTAGGGCTAAAATCTCTATTATAACACTATAATACTGATTTTGCTGGAAGTAAGGTAAGAAAAATGGTTTTTAAAGAATAATGAATGATGTAGTTCAATACTAAGTCCATCCGCAGATCACTTACATAACTATAATACTTATTTAATTTTCTGTTAATTTGCTGACTTTCAGTCATATTAAAAAGCATAGCTTTATACACTTGACCTTTCTGTTTGAAAGTATATTTGTCAATGTAGGAAGATAGAATATATTTTAATGAAAAGTTGCCTTGACATATCAATTTAAATATACAGAATATAGTATGTTGGCCTCCATCTGTATTCTTGCCCAGGGCTAACAAATGTTAGGGTTCACCAGCATGGTTGGTTCATTGCTACCTGATTTCTCAATGTTTCAAACATTTTATTTTTCACAAATTATTGAAAATGGAAATGAATTAAGCATAAATCTTTTAAGGGCTTTATTTATTTATTTATTTTTTAAATTTAAATTTTTATTTAATTCTTGTTCAAGTACAGTTTTCTGTCTTATACTCCCAGCCCTGCTCCCCCAGTGCTCCCCACCTCCCTACCGTTTCCGCCCCCACCTTAGTTACTGTCCATGTGTCCTTTATACTTGTTCATGTGAGTCCATCCCCTTTTCCCCTATGATTCTCTCCCCTCTCTCCTCTGGACCCTGTCAGTCTGTTCCATATTTGAGTGTCATTGGTCATATTTTGCTTGCTTGTTTGTTTTGTTTAGATTCCTGTTAACGGTGAGATCATATGGTATTTGTCTTTCACCACCTGGCTTATTTCACTCAGCATAATGCTTTCCAGTTCCATCCATGATGTTGCAAAGGGTAGGAGTTCCTTCTTCCTTTCTGCAGCATAGAATTCCATTGTGTAAATGTACCATAGCTTTTTGATCCAGTCATTTACCGATGGGCATCTAGGTTGCTTCCAACTCTTGGCTATTGTAAATTGTGCTGCTGTGAACATCGGGGTGCATAGGTTCTTTTGGAATGGTGTTTCAGGGTTCTTAGGATATACTCCTAATAGTGGAATTGCTGGGTCAAAAGGCACGTTCATTTTTAGCTTACTTTAGTTTTGTTCTGCTGGTTTTCTGATGTCCAGTTCTGCTGGCCATTGTTCACCCCATTTCTGCAGGCTCCCCACCCGAGGAGCTCTGTAGGAGGCTCAAGGGAACGCTGTGCGTCCAAAACTGCAGCCATCTCTGCCTTGCCCCTCCTCCTGCCTCTCTGCTTCTAATCTTGTCTCCTGATGGGCTTCCCAGGCTGTATTCTATTGCCTTTGCTCCAGGATCTTTTTCTCTGGTTTGCCCTTTATGCTGATGGTGTCTCTGGGCAGTTGACCAAGTTTTGATTTGACCACCTCAGAATGCTGCATTTGGTACCATCTACTTCGTACCCCTCCACTGGTACACCTTCCTACCCCAGGCTCTCTAGCTCTCCAGCTCTCCCCCCACCCACCCTCGCTGATGACCATTCCACCCCCTTCTCATATTAGTTAGAAAGACGAGAAGAGACAGTTTTGTAACTGAGATAAACTTTTGTGTAACCAAAATTCATTTGATAATGCTTAAAATTCATAAATGTATTCTTTTGAAATACGGGATTTTATTAAAGGTAAAAGTGATTGTACAAAAAGAATGAGGTTCAATTTAGAAGTAGTGATTTAGCATTTAAGCCATTCTGTAACTTTGATTTTTTTAACTCCACACATGATCTGTGTTAAGTTCAATACGTTTTTATTTAGCATTCTACCCTTTAGTGATAGGAGCTCAAGTCCAGTCTGTGTGATCAGATAGTAAACAAAGACTTTCTTCCTTCCTACTCATGACAATCAGATGGTTTCACTGTCTCCCTATTATAAAACAAAATGCCTGATGTACATCAATGCGAGGAGAAAACTTCCCACCCTGCTGCCCCGCTGCATGCCCCGCCGACGGAATGTTGTCTGTGTACTACAGTGCCCTGCCCTCCACTCAAACTAGCCTTGGCTGCTTGAGTGACAGTAGCAAACTGTCTTATTGTACATACAAGCGGGGACCCAAAAAAACCTAAAGTTTTTTTATAAATAAGTTATTAAAATTGTGTATTCTTTACATGTTAACTTAAGTCAACTGCAAACTACTCTCCATTTGATGCAATATACCTACTGAGATGTTTTCCACTGCTCAAAACATTTACACAAAGGAATATTATGCAGCAGAAAGAAAGAAGGCACTCCTACCCTTTGCGACAGCATGGATGGAACTGGAGAGCATTATGCTAAGTGAAATAAGCCAGGTGGTTAAAGACAAATACCATGTGATATCACCTTCAAGTGGAACCTAATCAACAAAACAGACAAGTGAGCAAAATAGAACCAGAGACATTGAAGTTAAGAACAGACTGAGTTTTTTTTTTGTAAATCTTATTAAAAAAGGGTGGGGGGAGGGGGATAACGGGGAAAGAAGGGAAAGGGTCAAGGCAAGGAACATGTATAAAGGACCCACGGACAAAGACAAGGGGGAGGGATTGAATGTGGGAGGTGGGGTGTGGGTAGGGCAGGGGAGGGTAATGAGGGACAAAATGGGGACTACTGTAATTGAACGACAATAAAACAGTTTTTGAACTTGTCAATTTTGATACCTTGTAGTGTTTCTGCCATTTTTTGTTTCGTCTCTTTCACACTGGCAAAGTGTTTTTCTTTGAGGACTTTTTTTCATTCAGGGAAACCAAAAAAGTTCCTTGGGAGAGATCAGGTGAATAGGGAGGGTGGGGCACAGGGATCATGCTATTTTTAGTCAAAAACTGCTGAACAGCCTGTTGTAGGCAGATGTGCTCATAAGTCACCTGTCATGAAATGGACAAACGAGTTGAAAGAGTCTTCAAAAAAAAAAAATCACTGGAGCCAACGCAGTCTCACAAGAACACCAATTGGTGCACTGATATAGAAGGGTCCCTGGAACACCTGGTGGGGGAAGCCTGTACTACAAGAGGCCCTCCTCCAGGTGGTAATTTTAGGGTTTTTTTGCCCCCTTCGTATACTCTGTGCTACATGAGTGTATCAGACTGTGTTCAGAACATAACTGGATTCCCTTAGTTTTCACTGCTCCTGAGCACATTCCTGTACACTGTACACTGTCAGTGCTCATATTCCTGCATACTGCCTAATGCTATTTCCTTGGGCCTGTGCTTCACAGATAGGCAATATCTTTAAAGAGATTAATATTTGTATCTTTAGGTTAAGTAGTTGGACAGTGTACACTAGAGAAACAGTCTCAACTGACTGGCTTTTCTTTTTGTTTCAAACAATTTTATTCATCACACTTTTTCTATTTTTTTCCAGTCAGCTTCTTCCAGGTGGATAATAGGGGCACAAAGATGAATAAGAGATGACCTTACTACTAGATGAACTCATCTCTAGTAATAGTAATTATAGTTCATAATGATAAGTACTATGGTTGGTATATAAATACCAACCTTTGTGTTCCCAGTGTGTGGGAACACAAAGGCAGAAAGTAGCAAGATTAGAAATGACATTCTCATCCTGGCTGGTGTAGCTCAGTGAACTGAGCCCGGGCCTGCGAACCAAAGAATTGCTGTTCGATTCCCAGTCAGGGCACATGCCTAGGTTGCAGGCCAGTTCCCGGCAGGCGACACACGAGAGGCAACCATACATTGATGTTTCTCTCCCTCTGTCCTTCCCTCCCCCTCTAAAGATAAATAAATAAAATCTTTAAAAAAATGACATTCTCCACTTGAATGAAACAGACTTTAGAATTTAGTCCACGTAGTAATATCACTAAACATGATCACCATGGTGGGGGCTGGGTGGAGGCGGGCAAAGGAAGGGGATGCAGATATCTGTATTAGTAGTGACAGCAATAAAAATAAAGCAAAAAAATTAATGCTTTTAATTAAAAATCATTTATAATTTACTACACATAAATTATATGTTTTTAAGTGACTATTTAGAAATAAACAGTGTCTAATGAAAGTATAAGTCCAGAGTAAATTCTTAATTCCAGTTATGAATTAAATAACTAAGAAAATGCTTTTCTAGTTTTTCCTCCTTACAAATAAATTCTAAGCCTTTCTGCTTCCCACTGAGAACTCATTCTAATGTGATGTTTTCTTGGTGTGGGCTTGGGGAGCTCCCAATGACAGAACTGAACTCCTTGTTGAAATTATGTATTCCCAGACCAGGCCACATCCTGGAAACTCTCCCAAATAATAGTTAAAAAAGTAAACTAAAGTATGAAAAGGTTGGAGGAATTAAATAAATAGGAATTTGGTGTTTTATATCCAGTGTATCTTGATTTTATAAATTATAGGCAAATTCTACGAGGGGAAGTGCTATTTTTTACCTTATTTTCTAACTAAAATAACCTATTACAATAACTGCTTTCTTCACCATGAAGAATGATATATTCAATACCTTCAAAGGCAATTAGTATACTTAATCCTTTCCTGACTCAGCTTCTAAAATGGGAAAGCAAATATGCCACACATTTTAAGGCTGATAGCACCGTTGTATGGACAGATGCAGAGAAGATGTGAATTAGACAATAAGGAATTTGTTCTGGGGTGGGGGGTAAGTGTCTTCCTAAACCAATACCGAACAGCTTTCCAACTACTCTATGGTTTATGCAAACTTGTAAATTGGAGAGTAGACTTGATCTGGATTGTTAGTTCATATAGAATTCAGAAGGGCCAACAAAACTAACCCTGTCTACTTTCCCAAGTGCCAACCACATGTGTGTTTCTCCCTGACTACTTCAATATAAGTTTGAATTCCAGACATTATGAAACATATTAGCCAGACCCCTACTGACTTTTAGTAAACAGAATTGAGTGTAAATAATATTTATGACCTTGTAGACTACTTGGCTGAATCCACCTTAAGAGACAGTTTTATTCTGCTTATACAGTGATGTTTCACCATCTACAGTAGCACACACAAGCATATATATAAAAGTACAGTTGGACCAAGCCAAAGGAAAGGATGAAAGAGTAATTCACCAAAGGAAGAAAATATATAAAGGAAGGTGACTAAACTGAGACTTCATACAACTGTTTATTTGTCATAAAACCATCCATGAGCTAAGATATAAGCATAAGCATTAAGTGAATGACAGTTGTTTTATTGTGTTTTCAACATTTTTAGTTGTATCTTAAAAAATACCAGATGCTGTCCACATGATGCCAAACATATGGCTTTTGGCTGTGCTCTTATGATCTGCAGTAGATTGCTATAATGTACAGGGCAGGGAAAAAAAGAGATTTACAGATAGCCCTGGCCTGAGTGGCTCACAGCTGGATCTAATTTCACTGAACTGATGGCCTCTTCCCTCCAGCACCTTCTATTTTATCAAATGCCACATATTGTTTTTTGAAGTGGTTTTTGTTGTCATAGTGAATACCACAGATGGATAGCACACAGGACATTTGGTTGTCTGTTTTCTGACTAAGGTCAGGACCTACTGTTGTTCATGTTTGGGTGGAGGACGTATTTCATGGGACTGCCCCCAAAAAGTAATGAGTTTCAGCTGTCTGAGAGATAATGTATAAGACATTGCTCACTTGGTTGACACACTTAGAGGCCATTACAGTCATTTGCATTCTTAGGCACTAATACAGTGCCTCCCAAGTGTGTCTTTTTTTTGTGTAGGTTCCTAAGCTGATATATCACCTGGACAGAAGATAGAAATGTTAAGAAGGTGAATAAATAAATGCTAGTAATTTCTCTATTTAATTGTGACTTCCTATATATTTTTCTGCATCTCCTACTAAATTTTAGGGTTCTCAAGGGTTCAAAATATGTTATATTCAACACTGAACATAGCCCAGGGGCATGTACCTAACAGGAGTTTAAATATTTGTTGAATGAGTAGATGGGAAAGCAAGCATTCAAAGAGTTCTTATAAATTTGATAATTGGGGAACAATGCAGTGAACTGTGCTTGAACAACAATAAAATAAGACAAATAAAATTTTGATAATTTTAGATGGAGTGAATGGTGGTATGAATGGTCAAGTTGTAAATCTCATTGTTTTCTAATTTTTCCTGAAGTCCTATTGTTTTAAGAGCTTTGTTGCTCTTTGATCTGTTTTTTCTAAAGGTAGCATAATACTTGTGTGTGCACTTGCAACATTTTACCTATCATTTCCTAAATGATGAATACCAAGATTTCCTCCAATTCCCTTCTAACACAGGAAATTTCCAGCCAAGGGCACTGGTTGTTTCCATGTCTCGGCCACTGTGGATAATGCTGCAATGAACATAGTGGTGCATAAAATGTTTTAAAATTTGGGGGGTAGATACCAAAAGAGGGGTTGGCCTTAGAGGTGATATTATGAGTTTGACCTCAAAGGCAAGGGGAGTAAAAGCAAAAATAAATGAGTGGGACTATCTCAAACTAAAAAGCTTCTGCACAGCAAAAACAACCACCAACAAAACAGAAAGTTAACTGAGTGGGAGAATATGTTTGCAAACACCTCCAATAAGGGGTTACTATCCAAAATATATAAAGAATTCATACAAGTCAATAACAAAGAAACAAACAATCCAATTTAAAAATGGGCTGAGGACCTGAACACCTTTTTTCAAGAAGTCATACCAATGGCCTTCTATATAGAGGATGAAAAGATATGAAAAGATATATGGAAAATATATGAAAAGATGCTCAAATGCACTAACTACTTGCAAATCAAAACTACAGTTAGAATGGCTGTTATCAATAGGACAAGTAATAGGTTTGGAGAGGTTGTGGAGAAAAAGGAAGCCTCACGCACTGCTGGTGGGAACGTAAACTGGTACAGCTACTATGGAAAACAGTATGGAAGGTAAAATTAAGAGTGGAGTTACCATTATGACTCAGCAAACCCTCTTCTTTCTTTTATAATGGGAGCCTTTCCATGAGATTTCTACTTCCTTAGTTACTCATTTAGAAAACCGGGCAGACTTCCCCAAAACATTTCTAGGAATTCTCTTGTCCTCTAGTTAGTTATATCCCCAGAGAGAAGGGCATGGTTCTTTTCCTCTCTGAAATTCAACCTCACCCACCCTACTTAAACTAGTTTACAGCCTTTGAATTCCATAATTACATAGCTCTAGCAAATCAAAACTGGTTTCCTACATCTGCTCTGTTCTTGCCTTCTTATGATTCATTAGCCACAATGCAGCCAGATTGTTCTTTTTTAATTTTTGACACTTATTTCATTCTTTTTCCAATTTACTGTGGTAAAATACACAAAGCACAAAATTTACCATCTTGACCATCTTTCAGTGTATAGTTTTGTGGTATTAAATGCATTCCTAATGTTGTGCAACCATCACCACCATTCATCTCTGTAACTATTTTCATCTTGTAAAAATGCTCTCTACCCATTAGACAATGTCTCCATCCCCACCGTCCCCACTATCAGCCCTGGCAACCACTGTTTTAATTTTTTCTTGACTTTGACTATTCTATGTACCTCATATAAATGGAACCATACAGTGTTTGCCTTTATCTGGCTCATTTCACTTAGTGTGATATCCTCAAGGTTCTTCCATGTTTTAGCATATGTTAGAATTTCCTTTCTTTAAAGGTTAAATTATATTCCATTGCATCCATTTCGCTCATCTACTTGTCTGTCAATAGGCACTTGGGTCGTGTCCATGTTTAGCTGCTATGAACATGGGTGTACAATTATCTCTCTGAGACTCTCCTTTAAATTCTTTTGGGTATACACCCAAAAGTGGAACTGCTTGATGAATAGTAATTCTATTTTTAGTTTTTTGAGGAACTGCCATACTTCTTTCCTAGAGCAAGCTGTACCATTTTTGTAGTCCCTCCAACAGTGCACAGTTTTCAATTTCTCTGCATCATCATCAACACTTGTTATTTTCTGACTTTTTTTGATAGTTGCCATCCAAATGGGTGTGAGGTGCTATTTCATTGTAGTTTTGATTTGCATTTCCCTAATGATTAGTGAGGTTGAATATCTTTTTTAATATTTAAACATACTGCAATCGCACCAACAGTGAACTAGGGTCCCCTTTTCCCCACAACCTCTCCAGCACTTGTTGTTTGTTTCTTTGTTTATGATAGCCACTCTGACTGGTGTGAAGTGGTATCTCATTGTGGTTTTAATTTGCATCTCTCTGATAGCTAGCCATAACGAGCATCTTTTCATGTGTCTCTGGATCCTCTGTATGTTCTCCTGGGCAAAGTGTCTGTTCAAGTCCTTTGCCCATTTTTTAATTGGGTTGCTTGTTTTCTTTGAGTGGAGTCGTGTGAGTTCTTTGTATATTTTGGAAATTAAACCTTTGTCTGAGGTGTCATTGGCAAATATATTTTCCAAAACTGTTGCTTCTCTTTGTATCTTGATACTGTTTTCCTTAGCCATGCAGAAGCTTTTAATTTTGATGAGATCCCATTTGTTTATTCTTTCCTTTATATCCCTTGCTCTAGGGGACGTATCAGTAAAAATATTGCTGCGTGGAATATCTGAGATTTTCTTGCCAGTGCTCTCCTCTAGGGCTTTAATGGTTTCATGGCTTATATTTAAGTCTTTTATCCAACTTGAATTTATTTTGGTGTATGGTGTAAGTTGATGCTCAAGTTTCATTTTTTTGCATGTAGCTGTCCAGTTCTCCCAACACCATTTGTTGAAAAGGCTGTCTTTACTCCATTTTATGTTATTGTCCCTTTGTCGAATATTAATTGACTGTAAGAGTTGGGTTTATTTCTGGGCTCTCTGTTCTATTCCATTGGTCTATGTGCCTGTTTTTGTGCCAGTACCAGGCTGTTTTGATTACAGTGGCCTTGTAATACAGTTTGATATCAGGTATTGTGATCCCTCCTACTTTGTTCTTCTTTCTCAAAATTGCAGCAGCTATTCGGGGTCTTTTCTGGTTCCATATAAATTTTTGAAGTGTTTGTTCTATGTCTGTGAAATACGCCATTGGTACTTTAATAGGTATTGCATTGAATCTGTAAATTGCTTTGGGTAGTATGGACATTTTGATGATGTTAATTCTTCCAATCCATGAACANAACAAAACAAACAAGCAAGCAAAATATGACCAATGACACTCAAATACGGAACAGACTGACAGGGTCCAGAGGAGAGAGGGGAGAGAATCATAGGGGAAAAGGGGATGGACTCACATGAACAAGTATAAAGGACACATGGACAATAACTAAGGGTGGGGGGTGGAAAGGGGAGGGAGGCGGGGAGCATGGGGTGGGGGGTGGGCAGGGTTGGGAATATAAGACAGAAAGCTGTACTTGAACAAGAATTAAATAAAAAAATATTAAAATATATATATATATTTAAACATACTTAGCAAACTTTATTTTTTTAAAAAAAACTTTATATTTTATTTTTCAATTATAGTTTACATTCAGTATTATTTTGTATTAGTTTCAGATGTACACCACAGTGGTTGGACAAATACTGGTGTTTCTTCTGGTATTTCCAGTGGCACAATATGAGTTATTGCAATATTATTGACTATATTCCCTATGCTTTACCTTACATCCCTGTGACTACTCTGTAACTACCTTTTCATGTGCTTATTGAGCACATACATGTCTTCTTTAGGGAAAGATTTATTTAAGTCTTTTGTTCATTATTTAAAAATAGAGTTGTTGAGTTTAGTTATCTATATATTCTGGTTGTTGATCCCTTACCAGACATGTGACTTGAAAATATTTTCTTATTCTGTGTGTTAACCTTTTATTCTCTTGATATTGTCTCTGATACACATAGTTTAAAATTTTCAGAATGTCCTATTTGTCTATTTTTTTCTCTTGTTGACTATGCCTTTCATCTCATATCCAAAAATTGATTGCAAAATCTAATATTGGGAAATTTTTCCCAAGAGTTTAATTGTGTAGATCTTACACTTAGGTCTTTGATTCATTTTGAGTTAATTTTTGTTTATGGTGTTAGGTAAGAGTTCACCTTCATTCTTTTTTAATGTGTATTCGGTTTTCCTGTTTCAGTTTGTTGAAAAGATTATCATTTCCACATTAAATCATCTTAGCACTATTATCAAAAATTATTTGACCATACATAAGAAAGTTTATTTCTCTATTTTACTCCAGTGATCTATATGTCTGTCTTTATGTAAGTACCATGCTATTTGATTAGTGTAGCTTTGTATTAAGTTTTCAAATCAGGAAATGTGAGTCATCTAGTTTTGCTCTTCTTTTTCAACATCGGTTTTGTTATTTGGGACCCCTTGAGATTTTATATGAGTTTTAGTATGGGTTTTTCTAATCTTGTAAAAACACTGCTTTTTAAATTTATTTATTTATTTATTTATTTATTTATTCTCAGAGTGGGGAAGGGAGGGAGAAATCAAGGAAGAGAATCATCAGTGTGTGGTTGCCTTTCATGTGCTCCCTACCGGGGACCTGGCCCGTGCAACCTAGGCATGTGCCCTGACTGGGAATCGAACTGGCAAGGCTTCATTTCACAGGTTGGCACTCAATCCACTGAGCCACACCAGCCAGGGCCAAACACATTATTTTTACAGAGATTTCACTGAATCCGTAGATTGCTTTGTAGTGTTGACACTTTAATAGTATTAAATCTTTTCATCCATGAACATGGGATGTGTTTTCATTTATTTATGTTTTCCTTTCCTTCCACAATGGTTGGTAGTTCCTATTGCACAAGACTTTCACCTCCTTAGTTACAGTTATTAGTAAGTATTTTATTCTTTGTGATGCAATTGTTGTTATAATTTTTTTTCAAATTGTTCATTGTTAGTGTATGCAACTGATTTTTGCTTGTTGACTTTGTATCCTTTGACTTTGGTACTTTTCTGAATTCATGTATTAGTTTCAACAGAATTTTTGAAAATTTTTCAAGTATATTTTATTGATTCTGCTATTACAGTTGTTCCATTTTTTTCTCCTGTTTATTCCCCTCCACCCTACACCCCATCTCCCATCAACATTCTCCTCTCCCTTAGTTCATGTCCATGGGTCATATATACAAGTTCTTTGGCTTCTCCATTTCTTACACTATTCTTAACCTTCCCCTGTCTATTTTGTACCTACCATGTATGCTTCTTATTCCCTGTAGCTTTACTCCCATCCACCTCACTACTGATAACCCTCCATGTGCTCTCCATTTCTGTGAATCTGTTCTAGTTATTTGCTTAGCTCATTTTTGTTTTTTTTAGGTTCAGTTGTTGATAGTTGTGAGTTTGTTGTCATTTTACTGTTCATATTTTTGATCTTACCTTTTTTCTTAGATAAGTCCCTTTAACATTTCATATAATAAGAGGTTGGTGGTAATGAACCCCTTAACTTTACGTTAAATGGGAAGCACTTTATCTGCCCTTCCATTCTAAATGATACCTTTGCTGGATAGAGTAATCTTGGATGTAGGTCCTTGCCTTTCATGACTTGGAATACTTCTTTCCAGCCCCTTCTTGCTTACAAAGTTTCTTTAGAGAAATCAGCTGATAGTTTTATGGGAACTCCTTTGTAGGCAACTGTCTCCTTTTCTCTTGCTACTTTTAAGATTACTTATCTCTCATCTTGGGTAATGTAATTGTGGTGTGCTTCGGTGTGTGCTTCCTTGGGTCCAACTTCTATGGGACTCTGAGGTTCCTGGACTTCCTGGAAGTCTATTTCCTCCACCAAATTGGGGAAGTTCTCCTTCATTATTTTTTCAAATAAGTTTTCAAATTCTTTCTCTTCCTCTTCTCCTTCTGGCATTCCTGTGATTTGGTTGTTGGGATGTTTAAAGTCAGACCCAGAAGACCCAGAGGGTCCTAAGCCTCTCCTCATTTCTTTGAATTCTTTCTCCATTCTGTTCCAGTTTAATGTTTACTTCCTTCTTCTGCTCCAAATTGTTGATTTGAATCCCAGTTTCCTTCCCTTAACTGTTGTTGGTTCCCTGTATATTTTTCTTTATTTCACTTTTCATAGCCTTCACTTTTTCCTCTATTTTGTGACCATACTCAACAATTTCTGTGAGCATCCTGATTACCAGTGTTTTCAATTCTGCATCTGATAGGTTGGCTATTTCCTCATCACTTAGCTCTTTTTCTGGAGTTTTGATCTGTTCTTTCGTTTGGGCCATATTTCTATGTCTTGGCACACCTGTTATGTTGTAAGGGGCAGGGCCTTAGTTATTGGCCAGGGTGGGGCAACCCACGTTGCTGCATTATGACGATCTATGTGGGGCAGTGGCCAAAGAGGGAACAATGCAGCTTGCTCAGCTCTTGGCTGGGTTTCAGTCACTTCCCCTGCAACCCACAAACAAATTAGGCCTTTCTTTTGCTGACTCCCAGGTGTGTGAGCTTGTGTATGTTCTAAGACCCTGAGGGTCTCTCTGACAAACTCTCCTGTGAGGCTGGAGGTTTCTCCCACCACTTCAACTCCCATTGGTTTTTCTAGCCAGAGGTTTTGAGGCTTTATTTTCCTACACTGGCACCCTGGGTTGTGCAGTCTGTCTCGCTCCCCAGTTGTTCCTCCTGGATAATTCTCATGCAAATGTGGGACTGCCTGGTCTGCCAGCTGCTGCCTCGCTCACCTGGTGCTTAAGCTGCTGCCTTGCTGTGAGTTCTGTCTGCCCAGGTTGCCCGTCTCCACCCCTCCTACTAACCTGAATGATTGTTCCTTCTTTAACCCCTTGGTTGTCAGACTTCCACACAGTTCAATTTTTCTGGCAGTCCTGGTTATTTTTTCTTCTTAAATTTGTTGTTGTCCTTCTTTTGGTTGTGTGAGGTGGCAAAATGTATCTACCTATGCCTCCATCTTGGCTGGAAGTTCTAGTTCCAACAGAATTTTTGTGTAATCTTTAGGGTTCTCTCTATATAAGGTCATGTTATCTGTGCACAGAGATAATTTTGCACTTCTTTTCTAATTTTTGTACCTTTTATTTCTTTTTTCATGCCTACTGTCTCCAGCTGGAATTTCTGGTACTATGTTGAATAGAAGTGGCAAAAGCAGGCATCCTTTTCTTGTTTCTAGTCTTAAAGGAAACTATTTGAATCTTCCACCACTAATAGGATATTAGCTGTAGGTTTTCTTTTTTAAGTTTATGGCTATTATTATGTTGATATATTTTCTTCTATTCTTAGTTTGTTGAGTGTTTTTATTATGTAAGTATGTTGAATTTCATCACATTCTTTTTTAGGATCAATTAAGATGATCATATGGTTTTCTCCCTTTTATTCTGTTAATGTGCTATCTTACATTGATTGATTTTCATATGTGGAACTATTTTTATAATTCAGAAATAAATCCCATTTGCTCATGGTTTTAATGTGTTGTTGGCTTTAGTTTGCCACTATTTTGTTGAGGATATTTTTTTTACCAATGTTTATAAGAGATATTAATCTGTAATTTTTGTGTGTGTGCTTTGGCATTGATATCAGAGTAGTACTGGTCTCATTGAATGAGTTAGAAAGTGTTTCCTTCTTTTCAGTGCTTTGCTAAATGTTTAAAAAGATTGCTGTTAGTACTTCTTTAAATGTTTGGAAGAATTAACCACAAAACCATCAGGTCCAGGGCTTTTCTTTGTTAGGAAATTTTTGGTTAGTGACTCATTCCGTCCGTACTAGCTATAGGTTTATTTAGATTTTATACTTCTTTGTGATTTATTTTTGGCAGGTTTATGTTTTAGAATTTGTCCATTTAATCTGGGTTATCAGATTTATTGGTGTACAACTGTTTAAAGTTCTGTTTTATAATCTTTTTATTTCTGTAGAATTGGTAACAGTGTCTCAACTTTCTTTTCTGATTTTAGTGTTTGATCCATCTAGTTAAAGGTTTGTCAAGTTTGTTGACCTTTTTTCAAAGAGCCAACTTTTTGTTGTAATTGATTTTCTCTATTGTTTTTCTACTCTTTATTTTGTTTGTTTCCTTCATTGGGCTGGCTTTGAGATCAGTTTGCTCTTTTATTTCTAATTCCTTAAATTGTAAAGTTAGTTGTTGATTTGAGATTCTTCTTTTTATTTCAAATGGGTATTTACAACTAGAGATTTTATTCTGACCTCTGCTTTCATTATATTACATACATTTTAGGATGTTACATTTTTGTTTTTACTCATCTTCGAGTATTTCCTCATAACTCTTATGATTCTTTTTAAAAACTAATTGTGTGTTCTTTAATGCCAATATTTTTCAACTTTCCTTCTATTATTGATTTCTAACCTCACTGCTTTGTGGGTAGAGAAAATACTTTGCATAATGTCTACCTTTTAAAATCTATTTTTCCTAACATATACTCTATCCAGGAGAATGTACCATGTGCCCTTGAGAAAACTGTATTCTCTGATTGTTGGGTAGTGTTCTGTACACGTATAATATGTTTGGTGTTTTTCAATCTCTCCATTTCCTTATTTCTGGTTGATCTATCTATTACTAAGAGTGGAGTATTAAAGTCTTCAACTATTATTGTAGAACTATTTTACCTTTTATTTCTGTCAATTTTGGCTTTCTATACTTTACAAATCTTTTATTAGATGAGTAAATGTTATATCTTCTTTTTGTACTGAAACTTTTCTTAATATATAATGTTTTCCTTTGTGTTTTTCAACCTTTTGGAGTTTAAAGTGTATTTTATCTGATATTAACATAGCTACCCAGCTCTCATTTGATTACTGTTTGCATGGTATATCTCTTTCATCCTTTCACTTTCAACCTATTTGTGTCTTTGGCTCTAAAGTGAATTTCTTAGAGAGCATATGATTGAATCTGTTTTTAAAATCTATTCTGTCAGTCTCTATCTTTTGATTGGAGAGTGTAAGCAATTTACCTTTAAAGTAACTTCTAATAATAAGGGAATCACTTCCTCTATTTTGCTATTTTTTCTATATGCTTTACAGCTTTTTTTGTCCATTATTTCCTTCATTACTGATTCCTTTAGTGTTTACTTAATTTTTTGTATTAAAATGTCTTGATTCCCTCTCATTTCTATTTGTGTACATTCTATAAATATTTACTTTGTGGTTATCATGAGGATTATATTTGACATCCTAAAATTATAACAGTCTAACTTGAATTTATACCAACTTAACTTCAATGGCATATAAACCCTTGACTCCAGTTTCATGTTTCTTCTTTCTATTACTGTCACATTTTATATCTTCCTTCCCAACATTACCATAGATTTTATTTTTCAAAGTATGAATTTCTAAATGAGTTCTTTTAGACCCAGTCTTAGGTCTTTTAGCCTTGTCATTTAATACAGGGAATGGAACCAAGGGTAGAGAAGTAAAATACATGTTTCACACAATTATAACATAAATATATTATGATTTGAGAGAAAAACACAATAAAACATTGATTTGCAACCATTTTACTTTGTGAAGGTGCCTTTGGGGTTTCGATTACCTCTTTCTCTGCGCTACTCCCAGATTCTGTTTTTTTTAAATTTTGTTTATTTATTTATTTTTCAATTACAGTTGATATTCAGTATCATTTGATGTTAGTGTCAGGGATACAGCATAATTGTTAGACATTTATAGAGTTTACAAAGTGATCCCCTGGTAAGTTTAGTACCTACTTGGTACCATATATAATTATTATAATATTATTGGCTATATTCCCTATGCTGTGAAGATTATATATTGTGTGCCCCCAAACATAGATTCATGTGTTTTTTTGATAAATGTATCTTATAACTCATGTAGAAAATTAAAGGTGGATTTATCAAACAAAATTAGAATAATACTATCTTTAAAAATTGCTCTTGTATTTACCTTTACTGGGAGTCTTTATTTCTTTTTCTTTTTGAGATTTTTATTTACTTACTTTTAGACAGAGAAGAAGAGAAGGAGAAAGAGAGAGAGAAACATCAATGTGTGGTTGTGTCTTGCATGTCCCCTTCTTGGGACCTGGCCTGCAACCCGGGCCTGTGCCCTGACTGGGAATCGATCTGGTGACCCTTTGGTTCGCAGGCTGGCACTCAACCCACTGAGCCACACCTGCCAGAGTATTTCTTCATACTTCATACTTCATAACAGCTTTGAGTTATTGACTCCTCTCATTTCAATCTAAAGTACTTTCTTCAGGGCAGACCTTGTGTAACCATCTCCTCAGTTTTTGTTTATCTGAGAATGTCATAATTTTTGCCTTATTCTTTAATGACAGTTTTGTTGGATATAGATTTCTCAGTAGATAGCTTTTGCTTCCAACACTTTGAATATATCAACCCACTGCCTGCTGGCCTCCAAAGTTTATGTTGAGAAATAAGCTTATAATCTTACCGAAAATCCTTTGTATGTGAAGAGTCACTTTTCTGTGGCAGTTGTTAAGTTATTTTCTTGGTTTTTGCTTTTTGACAGCTTGCTTATAATGTATCAATGTGAGTAAAGTATCTGGCCCATAGTTTGGCTTGTTCTCATGAAGTTACCAGTTTCTTCACTGGTTTTATTATCACCAACATCTCCATCGTTTTTGAGAATGCTATTAGGCTTGAACTTCTCCATACTGTGTTTCAAATAAAGTTAGTTTTCCTGAGCAGAACTTACCAACTCTGTTCTTGTGAATGCCTCTCTCTCTGGGCAAAATGTCTACACTTCTACTCTGTGTAGCTGGGGATGGAAACCCTGAGTTACACCTTAGCTTTAAGAGAGGAATACTGGACGGGAGTGCCGGCTTCTGGTTCGCTGCACTTGTCCTGCAGGCGTGGAACCTCCACCCAATATTTGATCTGAATAAAAGCTCTTAAAGGTCCAGTTTTCCTGGCTTGCCATGCCTGAAGTGGAATTTGCATTCTAGGAATTGGGGTTGTGTGGAGGAAATGAGTGCTTGTCTTTTCAGCTTCATTTGCTCGGCATTGAGCTCCTGCAATATGGAGGTGGGAGAATGAGAAATAGAGGTAGGTGCCTTACCTTTCCCAGGGAGATAATATAAACGGGAGGGAGGAAAGGAAGCCCTGTTTACTTGGCCCACCTGGACCACAGCTTCCCGTTATAATGAGCTAGAGTTTGGGAAAAAGGGAATTTATGACTCATGTACCACAGATTATCACTGTTCTTACTGGGATTTAATAGATTTTCTTGGATAAATATTTTTCATCTGCTATGCACCCTGAAGACAATTTCCAGGAACTTTAAATAATTGTTTTAAAATAATTTAAACCAGTTATGATTGTTCTCTGGGGAAAGCTCTACACAGTTCTTTATGCCTCCATTCTAGAAGTAATATCACCTAGATGTCTCTTAATAGGAAAAGTAAAAAATCATTGCTGGCATTTGTTGATTACCTAATATGTTCTGGGAACTGGCCTGATTATTTTATATAATTATACTTTTGTCTCTTTAATTTGTTTTAAATATATATCACATATATAAATCATATATATGTATATATATACGACTTTTAAATTTATTGTTTATTGCCTATCTACATGGACTAAAATAAAATTTAATAAAGGCTGGCATTTCAGCTGCTTTGTTTGTCCATCCTCTGTGTCCTGAAAGTGTTACAGTGCTTGACACCAGTAAGTGCTGCAAACATATTGGTTCAATAAATTATTGAAAGAATAAATATATCACTAAGTGTGATAGGGTCTGTTAGTTTCATTAGGAGAAAATTAAAACTTATGGAAATTAATAACACGCCCAAATTCAGAGAGTTCACAGTGGAGTGCTTGAGATTGAAAAAGAGGTTTATCTAACTCCTAGCCTTGGACTTGAACCACCGTTGTATATGGTCAATTTGAAAATAAGAGACAGTCTCATAAAGCTTAATACTTTATGTTTCTACTATCCAAAATGAGAAGAATTTTTCTCTTTTTACTGTGACTTTGCTGAAAACACTTTTTCTTCTACAGTTGGCACTAACAGATGAATATAGAGATCATACTGATAAAACAAGTTGCAAGGAGGAGAGGGTACACTAAGGGATAAATAACCCGTGGATATAAATACTGCCACCCCCCTCTTTTTTATACTATAAAGTGCTGGATAATATCTTTTAAAATTAGTTTATAGCAACCTTCTTTAGCATGGTTAATTGGAGTTAATAATTATAGAGGAAAGAAGCTTGTTATATGATAGATGACAATATACTTTTAGGGGAAAAGTACTAGTGAAGTCTCTATTCCCACTTATCAGGGTACCACTGACCATTAGAAATTTCTCAGAAGTCACTACACTACGACTTTTCACTTTCATTACTGATAACCCACTAGGTTCTGCGTATGCTGCAATAGTACTGGAAAAGTAGTAACTAGGTGAAAGCAATCATCATTTGTTTAGTTTTCAAGAAGGGAGGCTGAAAGCAAAGTGGAAATGATATTAATGTTATGGAGATAGGAAAGAGATATATAGGAACATTTGAATAATTCATCTAAAGAGAAAAAAGTCATCTTACATCAATTACCTAATGTTTCAGGTGAAATATTTTGTGGTTTAATTTTTAATTTAATTAATTGAATTCTTATGTACATTATGCAAATAAAGTCAGATTATTGCTTTGCCCAGTAACGATCATCTTAAGTACTCGTGGACACTTAAAATTGAGAATAGCCCAACAAACACCTGGTGGCTATAAACTTACATGGTTTTCCTTTGCAGGATTATGAAGGCAAAATAATTATTCAGTTACCACAGATGACACAGATTATTCATATTCTCCTGGGTTAAACAGTAATGCAATGAAGTCATACTCTAGAAAAGTGATTTTTCTGGTGTTCAACTCTAAACACTATGTTTACCTCCAAGTACTACAGTTCAAAATTAGATTCTTGGCTGTCCTTTTGACTCTAAAATTGCAACGTGATGAATCTGTAAAAATCTAACACTTTTTGAGACTTTTCCATGGCTACTGTAACTAAGCATATTAGACATAGGAGAAATTGCTGCATTAAAATTATTTTTGGTATCCTAAAATATATCATACAAATTATTCTGACCTACTTTCCAAAGAGAATTATTTTTATAAGTAAATGTGTTACAGAATGTGGAAAATAAAATGCTACATATATAGGCTTTCGTGTGTGTAATTGCTTTCTTTTTGAATTAACAGTAACAGCTGTAGTGACTGAATTTGGAATTACTATTGCACTTCAAACTTATACCCACTATTTGACAGCTCACTTAGTAGGAAGCTTAGCCATAGAAATAGGTATCAGAGTCGTCATGCTTGAACTTATGTGTGTTCTACATAATATAAACAGCTGGTGTCTATCTACTGCGGTAACCTAGTCCTCCTTGGGAAATACTTAAAAACTCTTATATCACTTATTTCTAATCTCTAATTGTTTTATAGTCAATATATGCTTTATATCTAAAATAACTGTTTTCCTCAAATATATTTTCTTGTTGCCATTTTGTGTCCCAGTAGGAAACACACAGATAAGTATTCTTTGTTTATATATGACAATTATATAATGAACTGAATTTTTACATGTGAAGGCTAAAAATTCATTATATCTTAGTATTTCCTCTTAGATGTACTTTATTGTCTAAACTTTAAACTCTTCAACTTGATTCATAGTTCTCTTTTCTATACTGTACTTGATTCTTTTTAGTTCTCTCTTCTTTCTCTTGTAAAAAATATAGAATAAATCTTTAAATCCACATGAGGCTAATGTCAAGGGTTTATAAATGTCACATATTACTTCATCCCATCAAATGCTAAGATTTTTAAGGAAAGTTTGCCTATGATTTTAAAAAAAAATATTTTATTTATTTATTTATCTTTAGAGGGGAAGGAGAGAGGGAGAGAAACATCAATGTATGGTTGCCTTTCATGCGTCCCCTGCCTGGAGTTGGCCTGCAGGGAACTGGCCTGCAACCCAGGCATGTGCCCTGACTGGGAATCGAACCGCGATCTTCTGGTTCGCAGGTCTGTGCTCTATCCACTGAGCTACACCAGCCAGGGCCTGCCTATGCTTAAATTATTTCAATTTAGCTTCAAATATGTCTCAGATACTTTACTGTAATTTTTATGTGTATTCATTTATTTTCCATTTTTTTACTGGATAAAGTAGAGAATACTTTGAAAATTATGCAAGAATACTTTATTCAACTCAGTTATCCAGGAGTATATGAACTGGTTTAGGGATTAATTTTTAAAAAATGTTGCATTTTTTTAAAGTCCTCATTGAGGACATGTTTCCATTAATTTTTGAGAGAGAGAGGCATGGATTTGCTGCCTCCCATATGTGCCCCATTTGGGAATCGGACCTACAACCTAGGTATGTGTCCTGACTGGGGATCAAATCAGCATAGAATGACCCTCCAACCAAATAAGCCATGTGACCAGGGCAAAAAATATTGCATTTTTAAGGAAAAAAATATATAATATTAACATATAGAATGAACATTTCTTTATTAGGAAGCATTATTGTTTGGGATTATAGACACTGTTAGGCAGGATGGGAGCACTGTGAGGTTGGGAGGGGAAGGGAGACATGTTCCGCCCATTAATTCAGCAGTCCTGAGCCTGGTCAGATAAGATTGTCAGGTGTTCCAAAAATCACAAGTAAAATCATGATAGCACAGGAAGAAGGGAATCTTAGAAATTGTGTGTATCATTTCCACTATATAGGAAAGCCTTTGAAACTATATGTTAATCTCAAGGTCTGGAGAAGGGAGGAGGGTGGAGCCTGGATACTGGCTACAAGCGTCAATGCCCTAAAATTCCTACAGGCAGGGTACTCAGACTAGCTGGGTGCCTACTTGCAGCTCCATGCTCAAGTGTGTTTCATAAATAAACTTGCTATCTTATTTCCACTATATGTATTGTTTCTTACCTGAATTCATCTCTTGTGAGATAAGCATAGAGGAGGGGGAATCCCCTAACTTGGATCTTTCAGGGAACAGACACCAAGAGACATAACAAATTATTCATTTATTCATGGAAGTGTTCTTATCCACTGTCAAGGTCAATAATGAGTCTATCAAACATAGGAAAGTAGATTAATGAGGCATGCAAGGGATACAAAAAAAGTGAGCATAATGAGAATTATTATAATGTATGAAGAAAGAAAAAATAATTACATTTACAGTAGCATCTGAAAGAATAAAATACTGAAATCAATTAACAAAAACATAAAATGTATACTCTGAAAATGACATAGCACTGTTGAAATAAATTAAAGAAGACCTAAAGAAATAGAAAGACATCCCATGTTCATGGAATGAAAGGCTGAGTATTGTTAAGAATGCGATATTCCCCAAACTGGTCTATAGGTTCACATAATTCCCATCAAAATCCCAGCTAGCTTATTTGGAAAATTGATAGATTGATTCTAAAATTCTTATGTATTCAAGCAACCTAGAATATTAAAAACGATCTCAAACAAGAAAAATAAAGATATGCAAAAAATGAAGTTATACTTAGGCACACAAAAAAGTTAACATGGAACCATAATCAAAATCTAAGAAGCAAAACAATTAAACACTTAGAAGAAAATAGTGTAAATCTAAGTCAGCAGTGTAAATTTGTGTGAACTTTGACTATGCAATGTCTATATCTATCTATCTTTTTATCTATCTATCTATCTATCTATCTATCTATAGATCTATCTCAACAAAAGAAAAACTGATAAATTAGACAGTGTTAAAATGGGAACATCTCTGCCTCAAAGTATACCATCAAGAAAGTGAAATGAAAACCCAGACAATATGAAAAATATTTGCAAATTATACATCTGATAAGGACTTGTATCCAGACGATAAAAATAACTCTTACAACTTAAATATATGAGGGTAAATAACCCAAATAAAAAATGGGCAAAGTATCTGAATAAATATTTCTTCAGAGAAGATATATAAATGGCCCAGAAGCTCATGAAAAAATGCTGAACATTATTAGTCAGTAGAGAAATGCAAACCAAAATTACAATGAGATCTCACTTAATACCGACCATGATGACTAAAATAAAAAAGAGAGATAAATAACAAGTGTCGGAGAGGATGTGGAGAGAGTGAGATCTTGATATACTATAGGTGGGAATGTAAACCGCTCCATTTACTTAAAAAATTGTCTGGCAGTTCCTAAAAATAACCAGCCATTCCCTCAAGAAAAATAAAGTAAGAAATAACTAAAATAAAAGCATGTACATATACACCATACATATACACACAAAAGTACTTGTACATAGCAGCACTATTTATAGCAGTATTCAGAGTAGCCAAAAAGTAGAAACACAAATGTCCACTCATCAACTGATGGATTGGTTAATAAAATGCAATGTATCACACCATTGGAAAATATCCATCAGTGAAATATAGTCAACAAAATATTTTTGTATTTTTCTGGAAAAGGCAAAACTATGGGAACAATAAAAAGATGAGGGGTTTGAGAGTGAGAGAGAGAGATGAACAAAAGTGATGCATAATTTTTAGGGCAATGAAACTTTTATATGATAAATACATCATGGCATTATATTATTCTGTATGATAAATTTGTAATGGTGTTACACATTTGTGAAAATCTATAGAGTGTACAAACAGAAAAAAAACAAATGTAAATTATGGATTTTAATTAATAAAAATGTATCACTATTGGCTCATTAGTAGTAATGAATGTACCACACTAATGTAAAATGTTAATAACAGAGAAAATTGTGTTTCAGTTGGAGAGGAAGATAGGTAGCGTATGGGAACTCTGTACTTTCTACTCAATTTTTCTATCAAACTAAAATTCCTCTAAAACTTAAAAAGTATATTAATTGTAAGAAAAAGGAGTGAAGTACTGCTACATGCTACAACATGAAAGAGCCATGAAAACATGTTTCTCAGTGAAAAGAGCCAGTCATAAAGGCCAATGCACATTCCATGAATTTCATTTCTATGAAATGTCTAAAATAGGCAAATGTAAAGGGACAGAAACTGGACTGGTGGTTGCTGGGGCTGGCAAGAGGGGTGTGTAGTTGAGAGAAAATAGGGAGTCACTGCTAGTAGGCACAGTGAAGGAATTTTTGGAGTAATGAAAATGCTGTAAAATCAATCACAGAGATAACTGTATAACTCTACATATACTAAAAAACATTGAATGATGCATTTTAAATGGGTGAATTTTATGCTTTGTGAATTATATCCCAAGCTATTTTTAAGAAAGAGTAATGGAAGAAGAAGGGGAAGGGGCTAGTTGAGGAATATGAATAGAGGACTCACGGGCACAGACAATGGGGTGGGGATCGACTGTGGGAATGCGACGGGGGTGGGGGGATGGGGCAAATGCTGGGACAATTGTCCCACCGCTTGTAACTAAATAGCATTTTTTAAAAATGCTTCAAAACAAAGAAAAACAAACAAAAAAAGCAAAAAACTCCAGAAAGGCTAGAGAAGTAACTATGTAAAAATAAAATTCTTTAATCGCCATTTTAAAAGAGAGAAAAAAAGAGTAGCCATAATTAAGCAGTTAACTGCCTGCTAATTCTTTGTGGCATGTGTCATATGTAACAAAGCTAAAGGCAATTCTAGTCTTTCCCACCATCTGCAAATTCAGGAAAGAATTTGAGCAAAGCCTATGTATGCTCCAGCCATTTTTCTTCTTTACTTTTTTTTTAACCAATCCTATTAATTATATCTGTCTCTAGAGTGAAAAATCTCTCTTGGGGACTTGAAAGCATTTGGAATGTAAAGATTATTAAATGATGTGCCAGAACTTTCTGAACCGTGATAGAGCGAATATGATAGTTTGAGCCATTAGATGCCCATCCTTTGAAAGAAATGGGCCTTCACAGTAAAAACAGATTGGGAGACTTGATGAGGCACGTCTTTTGAGATCACACAGGCAAAGTAACTGCAGCTTTATCCTGCTAAATTCTTTTTTAAAAATTTTTAAAAAGATTTTATTTGTTTATTTACCTTTTAGAGGGGAAGGAGAGAGGGAGAGAAACATCAATGTATGGTTGCCTTTTGTGCGTCCCTTGCTGGTTAGTTAGCCTGCAAGGAACTGGCCTGCACCCAGGCGTGTGCCCTGACTGGGAATCAAACCTCGATCGTCTGGTTCGCAGGCCCGTGCTCAATCCGCTGAGCTAGCCAGCCAGGGCTATCCTGCTAAATTCTTGAGATTGGAATCCTGAGAAGAAAACAACCATCTGTACACTAGTACTGTTGATTTTATTTGTTTTTGGTAACAACTTTATTGATATGTAATTGGTGTTAGTTTAATAAAGAGAAAGGGGGAGAGGTAAGGAGGGAGGGGGAGGGAGGGACAGGTGTGGGGAGAGCGAGACAGATGGAGAGAGAGAGAGACTAGCCAGAGGTGGTAAGTTTAAAGCAGATGAAAGGGGGAAAGTCCTAGTACTAAGCCAAAATGTTGCAGAGGAAGACTGGAGAGACAAGGAGAGTAAAATGTTAGGAGAGGGTGAATGGCAGATGGAGTCTGAAGGACTTACCTGTGTCAACAAGAGCTAGTAGAATACCTATGTGGGATTTTACAGGATGCTTATGGCCCTGGGCTTCAGGTGAGTAAAGGCATTGCCCTGGGACATGTTGGAGTTCATGAATTAGGGCAGATTTTGAGAGCAACTCTGTACAAAATCTGTTTGTGGGTTTTTTAAAAAAGATTTTTATTTAGATGAACTATGAAAGGAAAAATAGCTAGGTCTTTACCAAATTTGAAATATACACTGAATTGATAAATTTGAGAAAATCAGTATTCATAGTCATTGACAGAAATTTGTGTTCTACAGTCCTCTTAAAAAATACAGCTACAACATGGTGCTTACGGCTCCCACATATATCTTTGTTCTTGATTCTCCTGTTTAAGCCCCATCTGCTAAAGTTATTCACTAGACTACATTAGGCTTTTGTAGACAGAATAAAGCTTCTAATAATATTTGTTGGCTTCCAAATAGTTTTTTATGTTCTCACTGACAATATAATTATGTTTAACGTGTTGTTTTTCAATAATCTTTATTAGACCTGGGTTGGGAAGCTTATAAACTTTACATATAGATAATACTGAGATCAATCTCTGACAATAAGATTTTAATTAGAAATAAGTAGAATCTGTGAGAAGAGGCCTGATGAATATTTTCTAGTTGACAAAAGATAACCTTTACACAGAGTCCTTCATTTGGTCTGTCGTTTCAGCTCCATAACTTACCAGCCTAACTCTGGGTGTATATGGGCCCAAGGGAAATTATGTCTGAAACTCAGAAATGTTTTTGACATGATATACTGANTCTGACAATAAGATTTTAATTAGAAATAAGTAGAATCTGTGAGAAGAGGCCTGATGAATATTTTCTAGTTGACAAAAGATAACCTTTACACAGAGTCCTTCATTTGGTCTGTCGTTTCAGCTCCATAACTTACCAGCCTAACTCTGGGTGTATATGGGCCCAAGGGAAATTATGTCTGAAACTCAGAATGAAACTCAGAATTATGTCTGAAACTCATGTCAAATGTTTTTGACATGATATACTGAATTCATCTCATGAAAATTCATAAATCCAGTGTTAGCCTATAAGTATATTAGTCTAAAAATAGAAGCAAAATTATCTTTATGCTTATATGCTAGAACTTACAAATGTTGAAATGTATTTTTAAATCAATGTTTCCAGGAATTTTTCACATATGTTATATCCCTAGGAAAATAACCTATAATGAAATAATTTTTCAATTTCAGAGAAACTCCAGATAAAATTATAGCAACTCCACCACCATTTATAGCTCTAAAAATAATTGCCTCAATTTTCTGTTTAATAGACTACATGGAGATGTAAAGACTCAAATTAAAGCTCAGCAGCATATGCCTTGGCAAAGGATTGCAAATATCAAAGCAGATCACAATAGGAAGCAACACATTCTTAATACAGTAGAGAAAATTTGGGTAAGTCGGTCCTCTGATCCTGAGATAAAATGACCAATGCACTTTTCTTTTTTATTGTTCCAGTACAATTGTCTCCATTTCCTCCCACCAACCCAGCCATCCCCACTTTCCACCCTTGATCCTACCCATCTTTGGTTTTGTCCACGTGTCCTGTATACATGTTCCTGAAAACCCTGCCCACTTTTCCCCTCATAGTCCTCTCCTACCTCCCCTCTGGTTACTGTCAGTTTGTTCTTAGTTTTAATGTCTCTGGTTATATTTTGCTTGCATGTTTGTTTTGTTGATTAGGTTCCACTTATAGGTGAGATCATATGGTATTTGTCTTTCACCTGGCTTATTTCACTTAGCATAATGCTCTCCAGTTCCATCCATGCTGTTGCAAAGGGTAGCAACTCCTTCTTTCTTTCTGGTGCATAGAATTCCATCATGTAAAAGTACCATAGTTATTTATTTATTTATTTAATTATTGTTCAAGTACAGTTTCCCTCCCCCACTCGCTTCCCAGCCCAGCCCCCCACCCCGTGCTCCCCACCTCCCTCCCATTTCCACCCCCCTTAGTTGTTCTCCATGTGTCCTTTATATTAGTTTCTGTGAATTCTTCCCCCTTTCCCCTGAAATTCTCTCCCCTCTGGTCCCTGTCAGCCTGTTCTGAATTTCAGTGTCTTTGGTCATATTTTGCTTGCTTGTTTGTTTTGTTGTTTAAGTTCCCGTTAAAGGTGAGATCATATGGTATTTGTCTTTCACTGTCTGGCTTATTTCACTCAGCATAATGCTTTCCAGTTCCATCTATGATGTTGCAAAGGGTAGGAGTTCCTTCTTTCTTTCTGCTGCATAGAATTCCATTGTGTAAATGTATCATAGTTTTTTGTAAAAGTGCCATAGTTTTTTGATTCATTCACTTACTGATGGGTACTTAGGTTGCTTCTAGCACTTGGCTATTATAAATTGTGCTGCTATGAACATTGTGGTTCATAGGTTCTTTTGAATTGGTGTTTCAGGATTCTTCGGGTATAATCCTAGCAGTGGAATTGCTGGGTCAAAAGGCAGTTCCATTTTTAGTTTTCGGAGGAAATTCCCTACTGTTTTCCACAGTGGCTGCATCAGTCTGCATTCCCACCAACAGTGCACTAGGGTTCCCTTTTCTCCACATCCTCCCCAACACTTGTTTGTTGTTTTGTTTATGTTAGCCATTCTGACTGGTGTGAAGTGGTATCTCCTTGTGGTTTTAATTTGCATCTCTCTGATGACTAGTGATGCCGAGCATCTTTTCATATGTCTCTGGATCCTCTGTATGTCCTCCTTGGAGAAGTGTCTGTTCAAATTCTTTGCCCATTTTTTAATTGGTTTGTTTGTCTTCCTTGTGTGGAGTTGTGTGAGTTCTTTATATGTTTTGTAGATCAAACACTCGTCTGAGGTATCGTTGACAAATATGTTTTCCCATATTTGGGAAATATGGTTGGTTCTCTTTTCATTTTAATGCTGTTTTCTTTAGCCATGCAGTAGCTTTTTATGAAAGAAAACAGCATTAAAATGAAAAGGGAACCAATACACTTTTATATCTGCCAAACATTTATTTCGTTTCCAGTTAGAAAATTAAAGTATTTTTTAAATTAAATTTATAGAGGTGACATTGGTTAATACGGTCATGTAGATTTCAAATGTACATGACTATGACACACGGTCTGTATATTGCATTGTGTGCCCATCACCCAAAGTCAAATAATCTTCTATCCCCAGTATTTGGCCCCTTAACTTCTATCACCCCTACACTTTCCTTCTAGTAATGACCATACTGTTGTCTGTGTCTCTAAGTTTCTGTTTTATATCCCACATATCAGTGAAATCATATGGCTCTTAGCTTTTCCTGACTGACTTGTTTTACTTAGGATAATATTCTCAAGGTCTATCTGCTGTAGGTGGGAATTAGGTTCCCCAAGAGAAAACATTTCAAGGACCATGCACAGGAGATTGTGGTATGACATGGTTTATTTGTGTGGAGGTAGAATCTTCCCTGTGGGTTTCCAATATCCCATCTCCCTGTGTCCCACCATGGAAGAAGTTCAACCGTATCCTCAGCAAGGCTAAGACAAAAGCCAGTGTCCAGAGTTTCTGCTCCACATTAAAGTACACTCCACTCCAGCATCTGTGTAGCTCAGTACGTTTCCATCTGCTCCGGGGGCAGAGTCCACATGGCTGCTAGAGAGCTTAGTCTTATTGGAGCCCACACCTTATGCTGCAGGCCTGGTAGTTGCTCACCCGTTTGGTCAAATGCTCCTGGGTGAGTGAGTGCCCAAACAAATGGGCAAGTGCATCGCTGGGTTGGCAAAAAAGAAAGAATGAGACTGAGAGAACGCATTTCTTTGTTCCCCTGGGATTACATTAGCTTGGGTGTGGGACAGACCAGGTGCGTTTTCAAAGCAACCAATCAACTTCCTAAACTTCTGCAGGCTTGGTATGGTTACGCCTCCCAACCAGTCCCTTCTTTCCCCAGACTAGACTGACAAGCCTCTTTGGTCAAGCACTTCCCTTGGGGCCATTTCAACTTCTGCTGTGCACGTGCTGGCCTTCCCCGGCTTCCACCTGACAATCTGGTACCAGAGTGGGGAAGGGAGGAGTGTAAATCCTCTTGGCAGAGAAATGCTATAATCCCCTCTGGTGTAAAGCTGTAGCTTTCTGCCTACCAAGCAGACTTATGTTTCCCATTTTATTAAGCTCAATGTCTACTTCTTTTTTGTTCTCCTTAATATCTAGCTAAACACTGATGGTAACATATCCATGTTGTTACAAATGGCAGTATTTCCTCTTTTCTTATGACTGAATAGTGTTCCACTGTATGTATGTACCATATCTTCTTTAACTAGTCCTCTGTCAAAGACACTTTGGTTGTCTCCATGTCTTGGCCACCATGAACAATGCTGCAAGGAACATAGGGGTGCATACATCTTTGTGACTAAATGTTTCCAAGTTTTTTGAGGAGCTGGTATTTGCAAACAAGAGCTCAGGCAAGGAGTTAATACCCACATTCTCTATTTTCCTTCAGTTAAAGTCAGTAAGGTAACAACTACAGTAGCAGATGAAGACTCCAGAATTAAAACACTTGTGTAGAATGAACAGGGTCTTCTGAGGTAGTAAAGCTAGCATGATGTTAGAGAACCACAATTAATTGTTTTATCAAGGTTAATTCTTTTCAGCAGAGACAAGGAACTTTAGCCTTTCCCTGATGAAGAGGATGTTTTATCACTATTTTTAAGATAATGCCAGTGTTTCATATGCTTTTCTCTTCAGAAAATTACATAATTTAAAAATTTTATCAGATATATGAGGTCTGTCCAGCAGGTGTCTAGCCATTTAAGATGAAAAATAGAGACATTTGAAGAAGATATAAGATACAAGAAACTTTGTACACAGTACAATGATACCTTAATCCTCTTCAGAGTAGACACCTTGGGACCTCACACAGTTCTCCTAATTGCCACCAGCTGTCCCTTCATATTTTCCTGAATCTCATCAATGGTCTGATCTCTTCCCTTTCAAAGGTGATTTTAGTTTTGGGAAAAGCCAGAAGTTGCAGGGTGCCAAATCGGGACTGCAGAGGGACTGAGTCACCTGGGTGATTTGATATTTTACCAAAAAAACTCCACTCCTGCAGAAGACATGATGCATGAGTGGGCTTATTGTTGCGACGAAGCTGCCAATCATCAGTTGCCCACAAATGCAGCCTTCGGAATCATCTGAATTATTTCTGTGGAGGAGTGTTCAAGCTTAATGCAAATTTTTTAAAAATATTTTATTTATTTATCTTCAGAGGGGAAGGGAAGGAGAGAGGGAGAGAAATATCAGTGTATGGTTGCCTCTCATGCGTCCCCCACTGGGAACTGGCCTGCAACCCAGGCATGTGCCCTGACTGGGAACTGAACCGCAATCCTCTGGTTCGCAGGCCCGCACTCAATCCACTGAGCTATGGCCAGCCAGGGCAGCTTAATGTAAAATTTGATGGACATCCATTTTTGTACTCACTCAGTCATTAAATGTGACAGCCACATAGTACACATGCTTACTGAACAGCATCTACTGCCTCCACTGACTAGTACAGCGAAGTTGTCATTGTTCACACATGCACATTCCAGTCCACTCTCTTTGACTTCCAGGTTACATTCGTGTTACACAAACCATTTCATAACATTAACAATGGCTGGACGTTTTCCAGACAGAGCTCCATAGCTCCATTGTTGTCCATAGCTCTTGGAATGACATTACAATGTCATCTAGTGCTATAGAAATTTCTTTCCAGAGGGGAGAGGGGAGAGAATCACAGGGGAAAAGGGGATGGACTCACATGAACAAATATAAAGGATACATGG
Organism: Sturnira hondurensis; assembly: GCF_014824575.4. Lineage (NCBI taxonomy): Eukaryota > Metazoa > Chordata > Mammalia > Chiroptera > Phyllostomidae > Sturnira > Sturnira hondurensis. The sequence continues at coordinate 11,059,566 of NW_028077105.1, read as the reverse complement.
ACAATAACTAAGGGTGGGGGGTGGAAATGGGAGGAAGGTGGGGAGCACGGGGCGGGGGGCGGGCAGGGCTGGGAATATAAGAAAGAAAACTGTACTTGAACAAGAATTAAATAAAAAATTATTAAAAAAAAGAAATTTCTTTCCATGAAGTACATCTTTATAACTAGGAAGATCTTTCTAAGCTGGACCAAGAAAGAAGAACGAGTCATTTTAATGTAGTTATCTTTCTAATCTATTGTTTTTGACCTGACTCCAATCCCCCACCCACACACAGACACATATCCATCCCATTTTAAACATTAACAGTAAGGATGCAGAAAAGTGCCAGATTCATGTACAGTGTGACACTTCATGGAATTGAGTGAGAAGAAATGAGCAGATTGATACAAAAGTTTTGCTAAATATGCTATAAAATCACTTTCTGGTAAGAAACTAATATCCACTTCTATATGTTGTATATAATTTTAATAGGAGGACCAAGTCAAAGTCATCTTTACATCTTTGCTTTAAATAAAGAGTAAACCACAAAATATCTGCAATAGTGGAGGAAGGGGAGGGTAGTAGATGTTGTCTGTATGAAACATGAGATATTATCTTTTGGAAATATAACATTTCCCTAATAAGAAAATATGGAAAGCATTCAGAGATCATTACTTTTAGTAAAAGGCAAAATACATTTTTTATTTAAAGATTTTATTTATCTTTATAGGGGAAGGGAAGGAGAGAGGGAGTGAAATATCAATGTATGGTTGCCTCTCGTGCGTCCCCTGCTGGGAACTGGCCTGCAACCCAGGCGTGTGCCCTGACTGGGAATCGAACTGTGGTTGTTTGGTTCCCAGGCCCACACTCAATCCACTGAGCTAGACCAGCCAGGGCTGCAAAATACATTTTTTTTATCACCCTGAAGTAATATGCTCTTTTAAGTTGTTAATTTTAAATAACTAATAAATTTATATTCTATAAAAAGCATATTAAAATTTTTATTTAACTTTTGAAAGAAATTGCAGACTAAGAACATTTATTTGCATTCTTTATGTCTTTTTACTTTTTACAGCATGGTGAATAATATAATAATATAAAACAGATACTTAGCCTACCAACATATATTCAATCCCAGAACTTTTACCAAAGGCAAGAATAATGTTTTCCAAACTTTGATGTCCTTTTAAGATAAATATATTTTGTGAGGTTCTTCCTGAAGACCCCACACAGATAAACTGAATTGCATATAATTTATAATTTTAGAAGGGCAAGGGCTGAGTCAATTATGACATATTTGAACATGTGGTTAGGAAAAGTCTAGATGAGGTTTTAGACCAGTTAGACATTTTATTCATCTAGTATATTATACTAGATTACTGCTCATTTTTTTCACTTCAATTTATGGATTTATAACTTTATAGAACAAGTTTCGGTCCTTTCTCACAATTCCAAAAGATGTTTTAAGGATTGACTAAGACATGTGAGTGCGTGTACCTCCATGAACATGAAATAATTTGTGGGGAAGGGAGTTTAGACCATGCAGATAGGCTCAGTTCTTAGTTTTGCACTTGGTGGTAATTCTTTGGCTTAAGCTGAAGGATGGGTCATTGCCATCTGGGGACATGGTTGATCCAGATCAGTACCCCTGTTTTAGGTGTCATGCTTATGTACTGAATTTTTATAGGTGGTGATTTTCCTTCTCTCTCTTTTTGGATGGTCATTTGTTGTATCATTTGACTGGGCAGTGGTTGTGCAACATTTGTGACTCTGAAGGTCATGGATTTCAGCTCTGCAATGGAAGTAACTTCTAAAAAGGATCATGATCAGAGTTTGTAGCCCCCTTGCAAGCCAGGATCTTAGAACCCTAAATACAGCAAGAAAATATGTCTCAGTCTCAGTCCCCTAGTGCCTGTAGTACATGGTGTGGTAGAATGACCAAATTACCTAACCTTATATTTTCTGTGTTCATGTCCCAGTAATGTTAAAGATCCCAGAGAATAGGGATATGACAATACATGTTCATCCTTGAGTGGTCAGTATTGTATCCAATGCGGCTGGAGTTTGAACTACTTAATTGCTTGTTCAGTTTTGTCAACATGTTAGGCAAGGGTTTTGTGGCTTATAGATGTTGTATGGTTCTCCTGGTATTCTCATAGCATGTGGGATTCTCCTCACCTGATAATATTGCACAGAGAATGAAAGAGAGGCGTCAGAAAGAACACGGAGGTCAAAAATTCCTCTTCAGGGGTGAAAATTTGCGGACTTCAATTGAGGCATAGTTTTTTTTCCTTCTTTAACTAGATTATCTGAGATTTTCTGTCTCTTTTCTCCTTTTCCTCCTCCTCCTCTATCTCTTTCTTCCTCCCACCGCCCCCCCTTCTTTCTGTTCTTCCTCGCTCCTTCTCTCCCTCTGTGGGGAAAAAAGCCAGGAGACGAAACGATCTCACAGTACCTCACAAGCTGCAGCTTTTCAGTTGTCCACTTCACCAGAAAACTTCAGGTGTTTTTTCAAAGTGCCATATTTATTGTAATATGCATTTTAAACCGTTTAACAAAAGCTACCAGTTCTATTTGGTTTATATCTTTCTTAAGAAATTTTTTGAATTTAAAAACATTTTTATTGATGTTTGAATATAGTTGTCTCCATTTTCCCACCACCGCTTTCCCACACCCTACCCACCCCCTTAAAAATTTATTTTTAAAAACAATTTAATTCAAAATAAAATTGAGAAGATGTACAGACATTTTCTATATAACCCCTGCTCCCACTCATGCAGAGCCTTCCCCATTATCGACCTCACTTACCAGAGTGGGGAGCGTGTGTGTGTGTGTGTGTGTGTGTGTGTGTGTATTTACTAAAGATGAAACTACATTGTCGTATCATAATCACACAAAAATCCATAGTTTACCTAAAAGTTTGCACTTGATGTTGTATGTTCAATGGGTTTGGGCAAATATATAATGATATATATCCATCATTACAATGTTTTACTATTTTTTCACTGCCATAAAAATCTGTGCTTTGCCCATTAATCTCTTTCCTCCCTATACACTGGTCTTTTTATTGTCTCCATAGTTTTGCCTTTTCTCAGATGGCATATAGTTGGAATCATATAGTATTTAGCTGTCTCAAATTGACTTATTTCACTTGGTAATATGCACTTAAGTTTCCTACATGTCTTTTCCTGTATTATAGCCTATTTCCTTTTAGTGCTGAATAATATTTTATTATCTGGATGTACCACAATTTATCCTCTCTCCTCTTGAAGAATATCTTGGTTGAATCCAGATTTCGACAATTATGAATAAAGCCGCTATAACCATCCATGTGCAGGTATTTGCGTGCACAAAAGTTTTCAGCTCATTTGGGTAAGTACTAAGGAACACAATTGTTGGATCGCATGGTAAAAGTATGTTTAACTTTGCAAGAAACTGCCAAAGTACCTTCCAAAGTGACTGTAACATTTTGCATTCTTATTAGCAATGAATGAGAATTCCTTTTCCTTTACATCTTCAACTACATTTGGTGTGCTGATGTTTCAGATTTTGTACATTTTAATAGGCTTATAATGGTATTTGTTGTTTGAATTCACATTTCCCTGCTGACATAAAAATTGAAAAAAATTCTTTAATATGTTTATTTGTTATCTATGTATTTTCTCTGGTGACAGTCCTTTATTAAACATGTATTTTACAAATGTTTTCCCCAGTCTAAGACTCATGTTCTCATTCTATTGATATTGATTTCCACAGAGGAGTAGTATTTAATTTTAATGAAGCCCAGCTTATCAATCACCTCTTTAATGGATTATGTCTTTTGTTTTTTTTTATCTTAAAAGGCTTCATTACCCAAGGTCATGTAGGTTTTTGGTATGTTATCTTCTAAGAATTTTATAGTTTTGCATTTTACATTTAGCTCATTGATTCATTTTAGGTAAATTTTTGTGAAGGGTCTTAGGTCTGTGTCTAGATTTTTTTTTGTGTGTGTGTATATATGGATGTCCAGTTTTTCCAGCAACATTTATTGAAGAAACTATCTTTGTTCCACTATATTGCTTTTGCTCTTTTGTAAAAAATCAGTTGACTGCATTTATTACCTTTACCTAATTAGCCTAATTCTGGGCTCCCAGTTTTGTTCTATTGGTCTATTTCTCTATTCTTTCACCAATACCATGCTTCCTTGATTCCTTTGTAGTAAGTTTAGAAGTTGGGTAGAATCAGTCCTCCAACTTTGTTCTTCCCCTTCAATATTGTGTTGGCTTGTCTGAGTCTTTTTGCTGCTCCGTGTAGACCTTAGAATCTGTTGATATGTACAAAAACTTGCTGGAATTTTTATTGGAATTGCATAGAGTCTATGGTAGTGGTTCTTCTCATTTTAAAATGTGTAACTAACAGATGTTTTGAGTAATTTGCCATTATCCTCATTTTGTCCATAAGCCCTGTGTCTCTGTTGCACAATTTTGAAGAGTGAGGATTTTTAGGGAAACAAAATGAGGTCTGTCCCGAAAAAGTACAGCCATGGTTAATATAACAAGGATGGTTTGAGCACCATTGATGCAACCTGGCAGCCAAGGACAGTGGACTAGATATGCCTCCATGAACAGTGCAGGTGGGAAAGCCATTCAGTGAGCATGTGCACTGTGTGACCATCACATTCAAACTGACTGACCGAGTAGAGCAATGAATCTGCATCAAATTTTGCATTCAGTTTGGACATTCCTCTGAGGAAACTATTGAGAGGATTCAGAAGGCCACAGCTACGGGCAGCTGATGATTGACAGCTTGATCACTACAATGCACCTACTCGTGCATTATGTCTTGCGCAGAGTTTTTTGTGAAACATCAAATCGCCCAGGTGACTCAGTCCCTCTGCAGTCCAGATTTGGTGCCCTGCAACTTCTGGCTTTTCCCAAAACTAAAACCACCTTTGAAAGGGAAGAGATTTCAGAATCTGGATGAAATTCAGGAAGATACAGAGGTGCAGCTGATGGAGACTGGGAGAACTGTGTGAGGTCCCAAGGTGCCTACTTTGAAGGGGACTGAGACATCATTGTTCTATGTACAATGTTTCTTGTATCTTGTATCTTCTTCAGTAAATGTCTTTATTATTTTTTATAATACATGCATGGATACTTTCTGGACAGACCTATCTGTATGTTGTAGCAGAACTGACTGTACACATGATGAATGGACTTTGTTGAAATCTATCTTCGTTTTCTACTACTGAAAGGTAAAACTAAAGCTATGCTTTTTATTTATATTTCCCTATCATTTTAAGGGAAGAAAGAACATAAACCATTTAAAACCAAACCATGCTGGCAATTTTTCACCTCTGTCCTAAAAAATTACCAAACGCTCTGAAGTAGCAAAATGAATATCTCACCCTAGGAGAAAAGCTCACTTTGGGGGGAACTTAAATTTTTCAGGAGAATCATGTTTTCCCAAAACTATAAAACCAGGCATTATTTCTATATTACTTTTCACAAGGCTCTGATTATCAGAGTTAAACTTACTGTCCCACATATTTATGTGACACCTGTGTGTCTTGACATTTGTTTCTTAGGTGCCTAACTGACCGGAAGAGAACATACATTGTCTGTAATCAATAAACTACAGGGTATATGAAATGCTGGAGAAAAAGGTAGTCTGAGTATATTTAAAACTGATGTAATTGAATGGAATATTTTCTCCTAATTAGGTTGCACATCTGTATTTTGCCATGGGGCAGGTATAAGATACGTAGACATACTCTAGCGACTTCAAATGGTTAATATGTTCCTTTAGATCTATAACGAAATGGCCCAGTGGGGGGCAATACTGGGAAGAAGAGAACTCTCTGGACACTATCTATTCAGTTCTGGGTGTGGGGCCACACAGCTACATGGGAGCACTTGGCCTTGCCATATGGAGTGATTGGGATAATGTGGGAGGGCAATAACTTCATATTGGAGTCAGTGATTATTCTTCAGGAAAAGAGACCTAAAGTCCTCTTCCTCTTCCAAATGTTTGCTTTCGCTGACAGAAGGAAAGTCGCTCTCAATCCCATAGAGTACCTTGCTTTTGGCTGCATATAGGAGTCAGTAAGTGCACCTTTCCTTTTCGTGATGTGGGGTATATAATATTTCTGGATATAAAAACCATGGCAAAAATCATGGTGTATTCACTTTAGAAATTTCAGAAAATGCAGATAAGCAGAAAAAGGAAACAAAAATCATGATGTGTACCACTGATATAACTCAGTGCCACTATTTTTGTATGTAATATCACAGTGTTCTATCTGTCCCTCTGTACGTGGACATAATAGTTTTCAGTTAAAATAAAGGGTGCACATAAACCCTTTACATTAACTATTTTTCTTAAATATGCTTAATGATTGTATAATATTGTATGTTTGTTTAATAATATATTTAACCTGTTTCTTATTTTTGGACATTTAATTTTTTCCCCAAGCTTTTGTTTTATTACTTAATAATATCTCTGTAAAACTTTCTTTGTTATTATATCTTCTGGCAGATTAATGATTATTTTCTTAGGATATAGCCCAAGAAATATGAAATAATGTTCATTTTCTGCACACTCTTGCCAAATTAGAGTACTATTATTTTTAATTTAATAAATGAAAAATAAATATTTGAATTTGTGTTTTTAATATCCAGTTAGGTTGAATTTTAAAAATATATTTATTAATCATTTACATTTCTTGCTTTGTAGGCTTATAGTGTCAGACAAGTTCTAGAGGGATCTAAAATTTTCTGAGCACATACAGAGCAAACAATCCTAAAAGTGCTCCCTCTTAATCCCCCAACTCATTGCTCTGTTGCCAGACGAAACAAGAAATATTTTGACTTTGATACATTTTCTTCACGCCTCCATGCTTTCATCCATGCTTGTCCTTCCTCACTTGGCGGAATCTTGTCCTCAAATTCCAAGGTCAGCCAAGCGTTTATTCTCCCACGGGATTTTGTGAAGTCCGTTACCTCATTTAGTGCTATTGCCCAGCTTTAGGGTTAGTGACCTTGTGCCTGTGTCTGCCATGGGCTTTGAGTTGTGCCATGCAGCGATCACATCTTATTTCTTTCTGCGCCTCCTCCCTACCTTGATTTATTAGCATAGTATCGTGAGCATATCAGGCATGCAATGCAAATGCGTGACAAAGGGAAGTATCAATAAAACTCAGTTTGGCACTTTGTAATTTTCTTAAGTGAGATGAACCAGTGTGCAGAGTAAAAAAAGAATGATTTGCCTAGAATGCATTTAAATTTCAATTCAGTATTATAAGACTGCTTACGTGTGACCCATTTGAATAAAGTATAAAAGACCCATGTCAGTGTAATTTACACATCTACATTGTCCGTTGCCCGTATCTTTGCCAGGCACGGAACAGGCAGTGTCTTTTTGCATGTGAGTCTGACTAAGATCTCCTCACTGTGTGTCCTGGTGTGGTGGCCATGCTCATGGCTTTGGGAAGGATTTGAACTCTCTTTAGAGCAGTGGGTCTTGGGAGAAGCCAGATGTTGACATTTGCATAGTCATCAATGTAACTAGTGAATGTTTTACAGAATAAGAATGACCATGTTTTCACCGTATCTCTCACACCACTCTCCTACACACATGTACACAGACCAGTCCAGCTAGCTGAACTCAGTGCCTCAGGGACAAAAGCATTTTTCCCCCTATTTTTGTCTTAAGTATGTTTAGGGCAGCCAAGGAGGTTGTTAAATAGTATAATATTGACTTTTATGAGATAAACACCTGTTGATTTAAAAGTACATAATATTCTAACTCCTTGGATGATTAGACGAACGACTGTCCTCTGGGGCCTGAGTTTGGCACATTGAACACTGACTTTCTCTTTGACCTCCCAAGAGTTCTGACCCCAGTGTTTTTTTCTGAATCTGCTAATGTTAGATCACATTTTTAAAAGATGTACAATTCAACCAGTGAAGTAAAACAGAGCAATGGCTGAGACTCCCTCATCCTTAACTTTTTTTTTGGCTAAACAAAATATGTGAGATTTGGAGATTGTTTTTCCAAGCACACACTGAGCCTGATTATATTGGTGAACAGACTACAAATGACTCTCCTTGGTTAAGAGTATTACTGCTTTCAAGTAAAGTGTCTTTTGAGTAGCCCAGCTATCTGAAATTGTTGTAGATGCTAGACTATAGATATACCTTTTCCTGACTTCCAGCCTAGATGGAGCCATAGGTGATATACTTCACTTCCTCACATAGCCAAAAGAAGGATAACAACCAATTTAAAAACAAAAATAACAAGAACTTCCAGAAAATTGCACTGTATGGAAGTCTAAGAACAAAGGAGTTAAAGAAGAAACATTCATTCAGACTGGTAAAAGGGGCAGAGATGGGCAGCCAGGGTGGAGAGGATGTACAGAAAGGCCATGGCTGGTGGACCAGGTGGTCTCACAGCTGGGGAGTGAGACAGACTGCACAACCCAGGATTCTGGTGCAGAGAAACAAAGTCTCAAAACCTCTGGTGGTAAAAACATGTGGGGGTTGCGGCAGCAGGAGAAACTCCTAATCTCCAGAAGAGTCTGTTGGAGGGCCCCATGAAATCCTAGAATGTGCACAAACCCACCCACCAAAGAATCAGCACCAGAAGGGCCCAATTTGCTTGTGGGTAGTGGGAGAAGTGACTGAAAGGGGTGAGAGCCGAGCAAGTGCATTGTTTCCTCTCTGACCCCTCTCCCACATACAGCACCACAATGCAGTGACCTGGTTGCCCTGCCCTGGCGAATATCTGAGTTTCCACCCCTTACAATGTAACAGGTGCACTGAGACAAAAAATATAGGCCAAGTGAAAGAACAGATCAAAACTCCAGAAAAAGAACTAACTGGTGAGGAAATAGCCAACCTATCAGATTCAGAGTTCAAAATAATGGTAATTGGGATGCTAATAGAAATGGTTGAGTATTGTTATAAACTAGAGGAAAAGTGAAGACTGTGAAAAGTGAAATAAAGAAAAATATACAGGGAACCAACAGTTAAGGGAAGGAAGCCAGGACTCAGATAAACGATTTGGAACTGAAGGAAGAAGTAATCATTCAACCAGAACAGAATGAAGAAACAAGAATTCAAAAAAATGAGGAGAGGCTTAGGAACTTTTGGGACAACTTTAAATGTTTCAACATCTGAATCACAGGGTGCCAGAAGGGGAAGAGAAAGAGCAAGAAATTGAAAACTTATTTGAAAAAATAATGAAGGAGAACTTCCCCAATCTGGCAAAGCAAATAGACTTCCAGGAAGTCCAGAAAGCTCAGAGAGTCCCAAAGAAGTTGGACCCAAGGAGGAACACACCAAGACACATCATAATTATATTACCCAAGGTTAAAGATAAGGATAGAATATTAAAAGTAGCAAGAGAAAAGGAGACAGTTGCCTACAAAAGAGTTCCCATAAAACTACCAGCTGATTTCTCAAAAGAAACTTTGTACGCAAGAAGGGGCTGGAAAGAAGTATTCCAAGTTATGAAAAGCAGGGACCTAGATCCAAGATTACATTATCAAGCAAAGCTATCATTTAGAATGGAAGGGCAGATAAAGTGCTTCCCAGATAAGGTAAAGTTAAAGTTCATCATCACCAAGCCCTTATTATATGAAATGTTGAAGGGACTTATCTAAGAAAAAGAGGATCAAAAATATGAATAATAAAATGATAACAAACTCACAACTATCAACAACTGAACCTAAAAAATAAACAAAAACAAACTAAGCAAACAACTAGAAGAGGAACAGAATCACAGAAATGGAGCTCACATGGAAGGTTATCAGTGGGGAGAGACTGGGGGGAAATGTACAGAGAATAGGAAGTGTAAATGGTAGGTACAAAATAGACAGGGGGAGGTTAAGGATAGTATAGGAAACGGAGTAGCCAAATAACATATGCACTACCCACGGACATGAACTAAGCTGAGGGAAATGCTGGTGGGAAGTGGGGTGCAGGGCAGGAGAGGACAAAGAGGAAGAAAAAAATGGGACAATTGTATAGCATGCTTAATAAATTATAGTTAAAAAATAGGGGAGGGAGAAGCTAACACAAATAGCTTATCACAGAAAGCTATTTAACAAACTGCTCTTTAAATGTTACACATTATGATAGGAAACCTTTCACATATCAATGTATATGTGACACTATCACTTTTAATATGTTCAGAGGATCCTATTGCATGAATGCATGATTTATTTAACCAAGTTCCTATTCAGCCAGCTAGCAAATATTTGTTGATCACTTACTGTTTGCTAGAAACGGGACATGCAGCAGTAAGTAAGAAATGAGTCTACCTTTAGCAAAGTTGCATTGTAGGGGTAGGAGACAGATGATAAACATGTTCAACAGCAACAACAACAAAGAGGCATAATTGGTAGGTGCAAAATAGACAGGGGGAGGTTAGGAATAGTATGAGAAATGGAGAAGCCAAAGAACTTATACATGTGTCCATGGATATGAACTAAGCAGGCGTGGAGTCGGGGCGGGGGGGGGATTTTGGAGAGAGGGAATACAGTGCAGAGGGGAATAAAGTGGGAAGATGGGACAACTGTAATAGCATAATCAATAAAGTATACTTAAAAATATTTTCCTTACCTGTTCTTTACCTTTATTTCTACTCACCAAATCCCTGATCCTTACTTTCCCCTGAAATTTGAAAACTTTTAATGATTTATTTCTTTACTATATCATCTAGGAAAATTGTCAGCATATAGATAGTAAGAGAGACTTTCCTGGGGATGAAATCTCCCAGGGAAAATGTACAGAGAAAGATCTGAGGCTAAAACACAGAGCTTTGGACTACATGGCCACCTAAGGGGTGAACAGGAGGAGACGTTGACAAGTCTAAATTGGGAAGAACAGAAAGTTAGGATGAAAATCAGGCTTTTAGAAACCAAGGAGAGAATTTTAATAGGAAGGAAATAGTGGTTAATGCTAAGAGCATTTGATATTTTTAGTCAGTTTTCTGAGTTACCTCTGAAAATGATGCTAGTGAGTTTATCAAATAATGTTTTTATTAGATTCCAACAAAATGTTTTGCTGTTTTTGGAAGTGCCAAAACATGAAATTTTCCTGAGTTCTTGTTATCTGAACTACTTCTAATCCTCGCTGAATAATAAATATTCAACCCTTGTTATTCTAGGCCAGAGCAACCCAGAGGAGGGTAAATAGAGGTGGATTATGAGAAATGGGCAATATTTCCTCGGCTTTCACTTCCACCTGCTGTTTTAGGACTTGACTCTATTCATGGTCTTTCTTACTTTATTAGAACGATGCCAGGTAACATGCGTGTGCTCTCTAACAAGTTCTCTCCCTCCACAGGTAGCCATGGCTCCTACCCCCTGCAGGCACTGTCGCCCTTGGGAAATACTTCCACTGCAGGCACTGCCAACTCCCCATGGAGCTGGGGTCAGCTGACACCTGCATCCAATGGTCTAAGGCCACTAGGGAATGTGTCTTTCTGTCGTCCTGGTATTACTTTTCCCCAAAGGATAAATCCTCAAGGATTGGCTTGAACCTTAACATTTTACAAAGTTTTCTTTATAATCAGCTTCTTTAGTTTTGTTTTCTAATTTGCAGTCTCTATCTCTAAAGCTCACACATCAGGTTGACTCAGAAGGCAAATTTGATCAGTAGTAAACTCCTTAGTGTACTCATTATCACACGTAGTACAAACCCTTTGACCAACTCAGTTGTTTTGGGGGGCCTAAGTCTATGAACTTGACTTTCTCATCCATTAAGATGAACTCTGTCTAAGGAGGTCCTTTGCCCCTCCCTCAAATAAACACCTTTCTCGCTTACCTGAAGCCTGACAGACCTTAGCACATCTGTCTGATTCTGAGCTGTGTGCACCATCTACTTGGGACTCCCCGCATGTTACCAGTCTGTCCATCACATTGCTGTTGCTGTCAGTGTCCTTCAGACCCCATATTTGAAGTCATAGTTTGCCCTACTACTTCAGATCAGGATGTATTTTGTCAGATGGTCACCTTGTGAATAAAACACACTAAAAAAGACACTTTGGGGTAGTGATGGTAACTTAAAATAGTGTCTTTGTGCCAACTGTCCTGGATCCATGTAAATTTGCCTGACTTGCTCAGCAGAGGCCTGTCAATCCTGATTCTTTGCTTTTGAGGCTCATCTCTACCAATGCCAATCCCATATGACAGGGTATCATCATTAAAATTTTATTTATATTTTTCAGATTATGTATGACAAGTTTCCTTTAGGAAAATGTATGATTCCATTTAAAATAATTTTTATTCTGAGAAGTATCATTTCTACTATATTTAGTATTTCCTCACATTCCAAAAAAGGTACTTCCATATTTAACTCCCTCTCTACTCCTCTCTTTCTACTACGTCCTAGGCCTTGTGCTAGAATCTTTATGATGATTTAAAAGGTCCGGGGTTACTTTGGTTGAATGAATCCAGATGGGAAGATAGCCTGCATCCATCAGAAACCCAGTGATTGCTTACAGAGGGCAGGCTGAGCATTTCTCAAGTTCACCTGACTTTCTCAGACTGATGGCATGACGCAGCAAAAGTGGCTGAGTTGCCCCTTCAACTTTGTCATTTCTTTTCAGGTACTTGAAATCTGTGGACTGGAGGACGTGTTCAGGTAGGGAACAGGAGAATTCCTGTAGAAACAAGGGGTGGAAAGTGGTGGGAAATGAATAAGTAAAAATAAATTTTTAAGTATGTGAAAACCAATGTTTTAATCAGGTAGTTTAAGAAATTGTCATGCAAAACAGCCTTTAACAAAAGCTCTTATTGAACAAAAGCACAAAATAGTGTATCTGAGTCATAAGACTGAACGTTGTCCTGTACATGGGGGGCAAAAACACAGACTTTAAGGGGATTTGAAAAGAGGCGAATGATAGTGATGTTGATTGTGATTCTGTTCATGTCACTGTAGTCTGTTGCTATTTTGGAATCATATATATAACGTTTTATGCTCTCCTACTCTTGCTTAGAAGTTAGGGCATAAAACTTTGAAGCTGACTAGCAAAGTAGCTGTTTTAGTTTCAACGTTTTATCTCTGAGCCCATTGGAAGAGATTTTAATGGATTTTATTCCAAGATAGGCAAGCACTAGTAGAGGCAAAGCAAAGTGCTTGTATGTAGTTGAAGAAATCTGTTGACTGCGTGTTCCCATGTGTGTTCCAGGAAATTCACATTTGGACTTCAGTACAAGTCAGAGTTATGGTAGTGCCGTCCAACACTTTTTTGGATGAGAATTTGCTTGATACCAACATAAGCCTTGCCAAAACTCAGCAGGCCAAATCCCAGTTCTGGAATATGTGGAAACCAAGGGATCAGCCGTTAAATGATGAGGGCTGTATCACTTTCAGTTCTCCAACGAAACAAATTCTACCTAGTGGTCTAGGAGCTCATTTTGAATATAACCAATAATCTTTAAAAATGAAATGTCTCTTTTGTGGCATTTTATAGGGGATGTAACATTTAATAATGAAAATGTACTATTACATTTCTTCTTCTGAATGCTGGCTAACATATTTCAACTTTTCAGACTTAATTATATCTGGCTAGACTAGTGCAATTATGCTTACCTTTAGAAATGAAAACCTACTAGTAATCATTGTGTGTATTAAACCAAGTTAGAAATTCAATCATTTTACAGCTAATCTGTGTCAAAACTGCCCTGGTTAAAGTGATTAGATTGACATTAAACTTACTATTGAATACAGAGCTTTCATCTTTAAAATATTGCTGGTAACTTGGCCAAAAAATGGTGTGTTAGAGCTACAATACGTATAATAAAATAAGAAAATTTTATAGTGAATCTAAGAAGATTCATTGCTTTTCCTGAGAATAAACTATAAAATGTAAGTGCTGGGCATGACCTCAAAGGTCAATGGTCAAGTGCCAGGCAAGCCATTCATGCTGACTTATTATCATTTTTGTTCTTAAAGATCCTGATTATACGCCCTGTCTTCACAGCCTGTTTCAATGACTAGCCACATAATGAAACATTGTATAATAGTCCTAATTATAGCCTGTCCTGCTAAGTTTTACAAGTACTTCTGCTATTGTTAAGCTCTTTCATCTTGCCATGGTGTGGACCAATCAGTTAACATTCTCTTCATAGCGGCCTTGCACGTTGAGAGAGTAGGTAAAGCATCCTCTTCTTCATCTTAAACAATCGCAACTTCTTTACCTATGTTTGGTAAAAATTACTTTCTGTCCTTTTAAGAATTTTTTCTTGGACTCTAGAAATTTTGTTCTTAATATCTCTTTAAGCAGGGAGAAAACTAAAATTTAATAAAGTTTTCACTGAAAGTATAAAAATGACAAATAGTATTATTTTTATTGCCTTTATGTAAATCTGTATATTTATTTTCATATTAAACTTGCTTTTTTATACTAATAGTGTTTAAACTCTTAGCCATTGTGATTATAATACATTTTACTTTTTTTCCTTTTTGGTACTCTGCTAGACTTCATCCATTTTATTTCTGTTTATTTGGAGAGAGAAATTCTAGATGCTATATGAAACTTTGGGGCTTCTCAGTACACCATATCTGTTGTGGAAACTAGGAAGTTAATTTAAGGCCCATATCCTGCTGTTAAGTAAAAGGGTGAATTTGTCATTTTTATTAATCCTGCAATCTATGTTACTTATATAATTATTTTTCCCAGATAACCAGTGTTATTCCAATTTTACTGTTCAAAAACAGTAAGCGAGAGGCCGAGTCACTTGCCTGAAGTGTTATGGATTATTAGTCAAAGTCAACTGGAAACCCTTGGACCACTGTTCTTCCCACAGGAATGCATTGCTAATATTTCACTTTGTGTAGCTACATCTTTGTGCTCTCAGTTCTTAATTTCTGAAAAGATGTACTAACAAATGCAGTGGAAATTTTTGAAAACTAAACACTACTTCTTCTGAGATAAAAATAAGGTTGAATGCTATTGTGTGATCACCGTATGCTTGGTCTGTTAATGCTGTGTTCAGTCAGTTGTAATGATTCATCTTAGGACCAACCTGAATGTCCAGCATTCAGTGTTCTGGAGTTAGACTGGGTAGGAAGGCTTATAATGACATAGAAAAAGTATTTCTCAACAATGCAATTTCTGGGGCTAGGAGTGAGATCGTAAATGAGTCGCTGTATTTTCTGTATTCCCCCACCCCCTGCCAACTACAATCACTAAATAATCTAGGTGTAATCTTGCCTCAAACCAGGTAGGTATAATAATCCATTTGAAAGACTTTTTAATCTACAGTTATCTAAAGCTTCGTGGTCAAGGAAATTGTAATTTTAACAAGATGCTTCAATCCACTGAGGTAATTTTCTTTCCAGATTGGTAGTGCTACATAAATGTAACAATCATGATTTTGTTAGCGGAAACATCATTACTACGAAATGTACATTATAGTGTCTTTTAGGGGCCCATCTTTAGTGAGGACTGTGAATAGAGGAATTACTTACTAAACTCCCTAAGATATGCTGTTTTCTCTTAAATTTTAGATATTAATTAGCATTGTAAGGAAGTATAATATTTCAAATACTTTCATGATGTTTGGATGCAGATTGGGGTTCCAGCTCCTAAAATGTGAAGCACAGTGCCAAAGATGACAACTTGGAAAATATTGTAAAAGACCTATGATCTCATAAAATTTTTTTCTGCCTTTTAAAATGTTTTAAAGCCCTACTAATCCTAATCATAACTTTCCTTTTCTCCATATGCCATAAGGCCGAATGAAAAATAAGACTTCTGTGATGCCCTTAATTTTTATCCTTGTTAAATATATTAGTTTCTTAATAGAAAAAAAAAGAAAAATAGAATATGTAGACATATCATCTAATAATTTCTTTTAGACATACAGCCTGCTTTCTTTTTGGTGGCAGATTAATGGATTAATTTACATGATTGTTATTTATTAAAATGTAAGAAGTGATAGTTTACTGTTGGAGATTGAGTGTTCTAATATTACAAGATGCAAAGATGTAAAATGGATATTAAACTTTTTTCATAATGTTTGGCTTGTTAATTAGTAAACTGCTTTTGGTTAACTTATGTCACTGAAAGGTTTTCACAGATTAGGCACACCACTGGTAAGTCTGCAGGGAGTGATTTTTTATTTTAATGCCAAAAGTTTTCTGAGTGATTGAATGGCTCATTTCCTTTAAGTAAACTTCCATGACAAAAATGGCAAATCCAATCTAAATTTATTAGTAAATTTAAAAAGAATGTAAAGGCAGTTTACAATTGTATCTCTCTCAAATAGATCTTTTCATACTGTAAATTCTTACACAGAACAACTAAATATGTCAGTATCATACTCAAAATTTGAATCTCATCCATTTGAAATTGACTCCCAACCAACTTTGCGAAAGGTCAGTGCTTAGGCCCTGTCACGGAAGCCAGATCAGACAATAAGCAGCCTCCTGGACCCTTGGGCCATCGGGGGACTTTGTAATGTAGTAATCTGTTTGAGCAAAAATGCAGTTTGAAATTAACGTGTCTTCTGGATTTCATCACCTAGTTTTGTCTACAAATGGAAATAAATTTATGTATTTACTGAGTAACTGAGACATGCTTTAATGAAGTATTTTTTAATATTTCCAAGAATCAAAAAAATTGTATGGCAGTTACCATAACAATTGTAAGCTTATTGATCTTCCATTTTAAATGATCGATTTTGGTTTTGTTTTGATCTCGTGTCCTCCTGTGTGACAGGTATAGGAAGAAATGCAGTATTTCCAGGGCTGGGCACTCAGTTTATGGTGTTGACACTTTCGGTGGGTTCGGGACAATGTAAAGTCAGTGTACAATAGGAGTTTAGCTTTAGAAAACATGATAGCTGTTGCTGTTTAAACAGCTGTATTGCTCTGAAGTGTAGACTCAGAAAATACATTTCAAATTAAGATGTAAAATCTTTTTTATGTGGTGAACATTTATTGATCCTTTGGCAAGCCTTGAGAAACTGTGTTTTGTTTTGTTTTGTTTTGTTTTCCAGCAGAGAGATTTTCAAAATCCCCCAAATGAACTCTTGTATTATTCTTCTATTATTAATAACTAGCCTAGAAGAAAACGTGCAGTGTTAAAATCTAGCAAAATTTAGTCTTTATCTATTTTTTTCTCTCCAGACAGTCTCTTGGTGCTGATTTTCAACAGTTTATAAATTGCAAATAAACTGTCTTTCTTAAGGGTTACCTTTCTATGGAAACCTAAGTTAGATTGTGCTTAACAAAATAAGAGACATACATGAAGTTACTTCACTTGGCTGTAAACCTTACCTAAGCATGTGCGTGAATGATATGTAACTAAAAACTAAAATGAAGTAACTAAATGATATGTAACTGAAAACTAAATGAAGTAAGGGCTCCAGATGACTGAGGTAAAGGGTAGGAAGAGTCTAATCTGATCTCAACATGGCGCAGAAAGAAAATACATTTGCTGATAGAAAGTGATCACACATTAACATCTGGACTTCATGTGGATATTTTCTTAATAATTAGCAGCAGCCCCTGTTCAGCTGCATTCCTACATCTGGGAACAAAACATCAATAGGGACTAAAAATAAAGACAAAAAGAGAAGGAAAAAAATGCCTGTTATAAAATAGCATGGCTGCTCTAGATTGTAAATTAAAGGTGTCTTGTCACTCTTGCTGGGTGCCCAACACACATTCTTCAATAGATATACCCAGATATTACCTAGAATACCTTGTAAATTGATGTGTTATTATATTCGGAGGAAAAGATTATGAGTTTAAACCATGCTTATGTGATTTAGGATTTAAAGAATGATTGAAAATATTATTAAATGCATTTGCATAATGACATACTTTTAAATCAACATAATATGTCAACTTCAATTGATAGAATCATTATCCCGTGTATTTCTTCAGGGCATAATAGACAAAAATTGTTTAAACTACACTACATGCTATGAAGACATTGGCTTCCATAGGTTCAAAAGTGTACATTGATTACTGTATAATGGCTAGCAAAAGACTTGTGTTTTTGCTAGTCTTAAAATAAGAAAAATTGCAGAATACTAACTACACTGGATAGTCTGCAATTTTCTTTCTGTTAATAATGGCAAAATAAATATACCAGCTTGTGCCTAAGAACAATCTGTTACTGGCAGGTTTCATGCGACTGTGACGCAGATTTTTATTCTCCGTTAAATTGTAGATTCTATGAAAGATACAGTATAGTTTCTCCAAAGTATTGTGGAATCTGTGCCATATGTTTCTGAGGCTGCTTATCTTTTAATTGACTGAAAAATAAACCCATATGGTAAACACAAGCAAGGCCTGTAATTCATTGTAAGGATGGAAATATTCTCCAAACATTTGAACTTTGCCTGCCAGACCCCTTTGGGCCAACTTGAAAGAGGTTGGTCATTGTCTCTGACTTTGGCCCAGTGCTCTTGGAGCAAGGAGGAAGCCCGAAGCGGCCTGTCTTCTCTCTGGTCCATCGGACTTGGATGCCATCTGTGAGGGTGTCTCCCGGAGTTCCCAGGGGCAAAGGCTACACTTTGCAGTTTGTAGTTGTCTTCCCTCCCTTGGTTTTCATGGTTATTTCTTTATTATGTTGATTACAAAGTTTCTGTACATCAGCCCATTGCCACTATTCTGAACAACTGACCACTAACATTTGTACAAGAGTATTTTTACCAAGTTGATTAGTTATTTTGGCTACTTGAAAATAGCCTGTAGTTTTTAGCAAAACTGGGAAGTTTTGAAATATACCTGTTTTAGGCCAATGAACTGAAGATTTCTAACCACTCTCTTTCCACCTTCTTACATTCCAGGCCATTTCAGTTTTATAGCCAGAATCCTGGTGTTCCCCTGGCATTGTTAAATGCTTTGCTCTTCATAATCTTCTGTATCATATTCAAACCACTCATTTTTGCCTTCAAGCAATTTTTCAGGCCTACCTTCATCTCTTTCCACACTTCCCTAGTTTCCAATTCATGGTCCTAAATAAATTTTATTTGACTGCTTGTTTTCTTTCCTGATTTGATTGCAAATAGAATTAGGAAATGTCCAAGTCGGATCACATCTGGCAGGCGACTAACGGGAGCTGCCGCATTTACTAACCCAATTCCCCCTAGAAGACAAAAGTCCTTCACTCTTCACTGAGTTTACTGACGTCTAAATGATTGTATGTGTATGTGTGGCTGCTGGGGAAAAATGGAAAGAGGCCTTTCATAAAGGGGTTCTAGTCAGAGGTGAGGACAGGAATAAAGTAGTTTGTATAATCCCCACCACTCGGCCGATAGCCACAAACAGTGAACGCTGCGTTGAGAAGGAGAAAAGTGAACTTTCCGTTGTGAAGATTCCGAATTTTGGAACTTGGCCCTGAGTTTTAGCCAGAGCGTTATATTGGGGTTGTTATTTTGAAAACGAACTTGGTTATACATGCTTTTTTATACCTTTTTAAAGTAGTACCTAACATATCCTAAATATTTTTCAAAAGTATTATTAATAATCTTTAAAAAATCTAAAAACACTATAGGTCTAATTAAAAAAATACATGTTAATATATAAGCAATATGTTATAGGTGTCTATGGAAGTGAAATGAATTATAACTAAACAAGTCAAACAAGTATCTGCAAAATCAATTTCTTTTCATAAGTTTTAGAATACAGTGGGCTATTTTAGCATTCCTATTTTTAAACATTTCTTAAAGATTTTATTTATTTTTAGATGGGCAGGGAGGGAGAAAGAGAGGGATAGAAACATCAATGTATGGTTGCCTCTCGCATGTACACTACTGGGGACCTGGCCCACATGTGCCCTGACTGGGAATCGAACCAGTGACCCTTTGGTCCGCAGGCTGCCACTCATTCCACTGAGCCCTACCAGACAGGGCAGAATTCATATGTTTTTTTCAAAGGCCATCCTTCTCTATTTGGTGTTAGATACATTAGAATATAGGGCCAAGCTTAATAACATTTCAATGCAAGATTGGGGAAGACTGGAGAATACCAGTAAAAATGAAGAATACCAGTAAAAATGAAGGTATTCACAAAAGACTGGTTCGTTTGAGGAGGATTAAAGGAGTCAGCAAGGCTTGCATTAAAAAAAGAACAATATAAATGGCATTTAATATCTTAGAATACAATAGAACACATTTTAATTCAGCTGGTAAAACATTTGACTCCTTTCTTGCATCACTTTTGTACACTAGAGACTAGCAGGCTAACGCTGTATTTGTGAGGACCCTCTGAAGCAAGGATTCAACTTACAACTTAGCTCCCACCACCCAGATGCACCCAACGGAGACCTGGAGGTAGAAGTGAGCAGCAGTGAGAGTGTTGAGGAGGTCAAATCAGGTGGCAGTTCTGGGAGTGGAGGCACATGGTTTTTTAAGGCAGACCAGAACTGAAGTGTCTGGAGACTCTGGCAACTAGGCCTGGTGTCTTAGCTGTTGCAGGTGCACTAGAATACTGCATGGACATTTGAGCGTTTTTCTTTGATGGTCTATTACTGACTTTGTAGAATCCAAACTCAAATTTTGGTCCTCCTAGAGATTCTCTAAACGGCCTCACTTTATTTTTTTTTAATGATTCTCTTCTAAAAGTGGTTATAGTGGATTACCTTTTCTGTGAGTAATGATCCTGTATAACACAGCTATAAATAAAAAAAATTGTGTGATAATTATAACTAGCGAATGCTTTTTACTTGCATTTTAAATACTACCTCATTTAATCTTTACATGTAATCCTTGAAGTTTTTTCTCAAAACCACCCAGTGGTCACTGACAAAAAGATAGTCGAATCCAGGTGTGTCTCAATATGGTATTTCTAGGAAGGCCAGATATAGGAAGTCAGTTCAAACGTAAGCCAAAGAGAGCTCATTTTAGACACAAAAATAAATAATCTTATAGAAGACTCATATCTATTAGTGAATGCAAACTTTCACCATTGAACATTTTTAAAATGATGGAGTTTGGGCTAACATTTATTAGACTAGATTTCATTTGACATGTTTTCTAGCATGTTAATTCTTTATTATTGTGCACAGGACTTCTAAATTTCTATTTGACCAATGGCATCTGATGTTAATGGCTCATGGTGCTATACGATGATTTTATGTCAGCATATTGCTAGATTAAATAATGTGACTCTATGAAAACTAAGATGAAATTTTTAGTCAGTTGTTTATTCTTTTCTAAGAAAGAGAATGACAACATATTTAAAATCCCCCCATTAATTTCTCATCATCATCTTGTATCCAAAAAGTGTTCAAATTTCTTCAATTGTGTCGTAATTATTTTTTAAAATTGTTCAAATCAAGGTTCAAATGAAGTTCATACACTGCGATTGTTTGATGTGTGTCTTAAGTCCCTTTTGATCTATAAGCTCATTTCACCCCTCTCCCTTTGTCACCTTTTTTGTAAAAGAGACGGAATAATTTGTCCTGGAGAATTTACCATAGTCTGAGTTTTCCTCAGTATAATCCTGCAGGGTTATTTAACATGTTCTTCTTTTCCCTTTTTTTTTCTGGAATTTAGAATTCAAACTCATGTTTGATAGTTCTTTGGAGGGGATGACAAAAATAATTCATAGATAGTCAGGCATACCTTTATCAGGAGGCACAGGTTGTCTACTTGTTTCTCTTTTTATGATATTCTAACTGTATGATATCTTTGTCATCTAGCAACTTCTTAAAGTCATTAGTGAGTTTGTTCTATTTGCTATACTCCCTCTTCTTGTCCCTTTACTGTTTAATAATTGTGCTGCATTATGTCATCGGAACATGTAGACATTATATACTATAGCATTGTCCTTGTATGCATTATTTAATCTTAGTTTTGTAGGCAAACAGTAGTAAATTCTCACCTTTCCTCCTTATGCTGACTCTTTTCTCATCTCAGCTGTCCAAAGTTGGTTCTCTAACTGAGTACTCAGGAAGGGCTCTATGGGGCAATATTGTCTGAATTCTTATATGTTCATAAAAAGTTCAGCATTTTTATTTGAAGGTCACTTTGCATATAAAAGTCTTGGCTTATGCTTTCTTTCCTTAAGTATTTCAAATATATTAAGATATTTCACGATCTTCCATTATCAAGCGCTTCTGTTAAAAAAACAGATGACAGTCAGCTTTTATTCTCTTTTTAAGTGACATTGTCTTTTTTTGTCTAGATATTCACATAACCTTTTTTTTTTCTTGGAAGTTAGTTTTACTATAATAATATGTGGTCTCTTTTGGTTAAAATTTTTGGGGTGTGTGGTTTGTCTTTTAAATATGTAAATAGCTTAAAGTTTGTGTTTATTTCAGACACATTTTCTCAATTTACACATTTTAATCTTGAGTCTGTTTTATGGCTTCCAGTGTCTTCTTTGGGAACCTCTGTGTAGGTGGCGGATTTGTTTGCCACTTTCTCTCAAATAGTTTCATTGCTTTTTAAAAAAACTTTTCTATTTTCTTTTAATTTCCTCTTTTTCATATTCTATTTTTCATAAGGAATTTATCCATGTGTCCAAAGGCATTATCTTTTGTCCAAGTCCATTTATTTCTTCCTTCATTCCTTCTAGTTTAGTCATTATTTCTGAAATGATTCTCACTTTTATTTCTTTCTTCAGTTCAGTCCTTTGTTTTCAAATATTTTCCCCCATCAACGCATTTCTGAGTGTTTCTAATTCTTCTGGTATTCTTTCATAGTCTCGTTTTCTTAAATTCTTTTAGCTTGTTTTGATATATTAGGGAATATTTTTCTCTATTTTGTAGGATATCTTCTGGCGTGCCTCAATGACTGACATGAATATTAGTTTGCTCATTACTTTTTTCTGACAAAAACTTTACAGGGGTTCTGTGCACAAGGCAATCCTCTTTCTGATTTTAGGTGAGATGGATTTTTCTGTATTCATAGAAAGAAATGGTCAAATAAGCTTTCCTAGCATTAGAGCTTTGGCCTTCTCCCCACACTGTTATTCAGGAGCTTCTCTTTCCGTCCCTGGAATTTCCACCCTGCTCCGGTAAGCTTCTCTCAGCCGTTCTCCTAAGGTTGGGAGTTTGTTGTGAAAGGCCCGCAGGCTGGTCAGTTTGGAAGGTTCTTGGTGTGGAGACTCCCCTGCATGACCTGTCCGTTCTGTGCTTCCTTGAACTCCCTCATGACTTACAGCCTCTGACAGGACCTCCTATGCCTGTCTGCTGTTTTCAGAGGGCCTCAACGAGCTTTTCAGGCTCCTGGAGACACCTCACTGGAGAGGCAATACCTGTTAGTGATATGTTTGGTCTCTTTCACTCCTTAGAAGTGCTTTGTCTTCCCTTCACTTTCTCCCGTACAGTTGGCTGATAGCATGTGGGCCTGATAGCAAGTCCAAGTTTGGGGGTTGCAGAAACACCCTTTCTTTGAATTTGGATGTGGTTTTTGGCCATGAAATTTTGTTTTGTTATTCTAGCTTCTGTGTTTTTATGGAGGTTTGGAAAGAGTTTTAAAAGCAGGTGAATTATCAATCATTTTGTATATTTGGGCCACTGATCCAGGAGTCTGTGAATTCAGCCATATGCTCTTTTGAGATCTTTTGCCATTATTATGTCCTACACAATACAATTTAGTCACTTTAGAAAGGCAGTAGCTAAATAAATTCTTAATTAATGTAAATTTTATAATCAGATTTATAGCTTTATAAATGTATATATATTTATGTCTACATAAATTTATTATATGCAATAAATAATTATACAGTACATATAATAAGAAGCATAGGAAAATTGTTTTACATATTTTTAAAAGATTTTTTAATTAGAAAAAAATATGTGAACTTATTTTTGCTTATAAAAGACTAAAGTGATGCATTCCCACTTAAATCATTTTTGTTTTTACCCTAAATGTTTTCTTCTCACCTAATAAAGAAGGGAAGGAATGTTTTGCCAAGCTCGAGACCCATTTGGATCTGTGGTTTCTAAATACCAAGCCGCAGTCGGACACTTTGGAGTTTAACCTTGTTTGCTTGTTTCCTGTTTCTAAGAAAGGGGAAAAAGGTTCCGAAAGTCTATTTAGAAGATCACAAGGCTTCTCCAAGACCCAGTGGCTCACTTGACAAAACACTTTGGTGACTTGAGTACAGATGAATCCAAAGATATAAATTAAGTTTACCTGTAAAAGGCAGTTGGCTTTATTAATTCCAAAAAAAGAATACTAGACTGAGACAAAATGTCTTTGGGAAAAAGGCTGCTAGGTTTTGGCTAAACCCGTGTTTGAAAAACACTGTTGCTGGAGATGGATAGTGAACCCACATTTTTTTGCAGTTTTGTGTTTTTTCTTTTTATAATTTTGTTGTTCTTGTTCCCACAGCCAACTTTAAATGACCCTCCACCCCCACCCCCAACCAGGAGAAAAACAGGGCAGCTGAAAAGTTTGCTTAAACTTCTTAATACTTTTAATCCTGACTTGTTATAATTTGATTACTGAGACATATTTTCTCTGTGGGCCTCCTATTAAATCACTTTCAAGTTGAAACAAACCAGAAATCCTTTTAAATAACAGACCTAGTATTCACTTTAAGCTGCTCAGAATTTATACAGAAACTGTAGAATGTCCTTTCTAAAATGATGTAAATACACCCAGAGGCTACTGTGATGGGCTTGTGCTTCCAACCTAACCATACATAAATAAACAAACAATTGAATGAACATGATGTTCTGAGTTATAAAGTGGAAGACAGTGTTACTCAGTTTATGTCTGATTTTACTTATCTTCCATGTTCTTAGATACAAGTGTGGATAGGGTCACCTCAAATTAACATCAGTGGTAGTTTTTTACTTTAACTATTCAACAGTATAATGCTATTGGTTTAATATTATGAGGATCTGATCTAAAACAATCTATATATTATATAATTGTAACATCGAAGACTTGTTAATTGTCTTTACATTTTTAGAAAGCCCCCCTCCCAATTTCTGAGGATGGTTTCAGGACATCTAAGAGGGACATAGATGTTGTGCCTTTAACAAGCTATTCTGAATCATTCATTTCCAGGGAGTGAACTATGCTACTAGCAGAGGGCCACTCAAAGAGGGAAAAGAGTGGAAAGAGCAATAATCATAGTAATTGCAGCCTTTTGCATATATACAGATTTCTAGGGGAACACTGTAAAAACGCATGTTTCAAGGAGACTCAACCCGAGAGGTTCAGACTGAGTAGGTGATGCCCAGGAATCTGCATTTAAAACACATAATGCTGCAGGTTGACTTCAGACCTTAGTTTGAGAAATAACTTCATTAGAATTTTAGATGACAGGTTAAAAAAATCAAAGAACAGTTTGGGAACTTTAGTGTCTGAGATAGAATTGTTTTTCTGAAAAAGGTATTCAGCAGTTGTACTCTATAGTGGTAAAGAAAATGTTGGGCAAATTGGAACAAAAATTATGAAAATGACAGCTAGCTTGATGGCTGAAGAAAGAAAATTGGTCAGAGAATGGAAGTATGTTTTATAAAGAAACATATTCTAGTGTGTAGGTATTGGTGTCTAAAAAAACACACCAGATGTTTTGAATGGTCATGCTGATTTATCTCAGTTCTTCCAGATAAGGTGTCAAGCCAGCTGGTGCAACTTAAAATTAGGCCTCTTTCCTGATCAGCTCACTCTGAACTATACTTTTGTGTCCCAACCCGTTCCTGATTTCCTAGCTTGTTACCCCATGACTGATTTTTCTGCTAATAAATCCTCAGAACTGGCTTTGACCTTTAGCTTTCCTTACTTAACCACGATTTAGACCTCTCTGGTTACATGACTGTCCACTGCCTTGGTCAGATCCTGCTTCCTCTACCTACCAGTACTCAGCCAGGTCATGCCTTGAAATGCTAGGACTCTAGAATCAGAGTCAAGTTCAGGCAGGTTTCTTTATGTTCACATTCAGCTGTTACCTCCACTCACTGTTCCACTTGTTGTGTTGTTCCTTGTGGCACCGACTGAAGTAATTCTCGGCTTTGGGGATATGTACCCTTTGCTGCCTCTTCTAGAGTCAGCCCCCTAGAGTCAGGTCAGTCTATCCTGGCTTCATGGCTCTCAAATTTTTTGCTCACTGCAATTATCAGGGTAGTATGTTAAAAGCAAGACTGCTCAGACCCCAGCAGTCCTTGTGAAAAATCCAGGTCAGTGCTGCCCACGGTGTGATGCTTAGGCAACACCAGTACCACCTCCTTGGAGCTTGTTAGAAATGTAAGTTCTTGGGTTCTACCCCAGATCAAATGCATCAGGATATCTGGGAATCTGTTTTAACAAGAAAGCCCCAACCCACTTGTTTTGGTTGATGCTAGTGCTGGCCTTTGGCCCTTAAAATATGGTCTAATTCCAGACCTGCTGAAGGAAAATTGATATTTTAACAAAATTCCCAGGTTCTACAAGTACTGATCTGATAACTGTGCTTTTAACAAGTGGCCTCCATGGTTCTGAGGCATAAGAGTTAGAGAATAGCTGCACTCACACACATGCCCTGCACTTAAGAGAGGGCAGCACTGTTCAGTCTCAGTTTGATGTTTCTCCGAGGATTTTCTGTTTAAATATATACCTTCTAGTGCCCCTGTGGTTCATAGCACCAACCCTGTGGAGTATCTGTGTTTCAGAGCTGATCTGAGGCTTGACTACTTAATGCCTATAAAACCAGTCGAGATCCTTCGGTAAATCCGGGGTCAAAGAAGCATCCGTATATTTGAGGCTTTGCTGTCACTGGCACTGTAATCAATTTTAACATCACATTCATATAACCCTCTGCAAATGATGACTCCACTCTCAAACCAGACAAAACGAAATAAGCCAAATAAAAGAAATGAAACAGCACTTAGGTCTACACACAGCCTCTCCCTTAAGAGTAGGATAATAAGAGACAATAGAATATCCATATACATTTTTTCATTGTTCATTCACATTGAATATTCAAACTGAGTATTCAGTTTAGATTATCTTGCTGGTAACCAGGGGCTGTGATGAAAGAGTTGTGGCATCTTATTTGTCATTACTATAAGTTACTAAGCATAAAGTACAATTTCTGAATGAGTCCAACTGATGCAATGTTATCTTTACAAGTAAAAGTTGCAAGAATTTATCTCAAAATATGTATTTTAAAAACCTGCTTTGATCTCTTAAAGATATCACAAGTCTCCATTGAGTTTTCTTGAAAGGAGAAATGAGAACAAACATACTTCAACTCCCTTGAGTGCTCTTTGAATGGGTAGACATATTCATTTCATTAGAGATGTTACTAAAATTATAACCCTTATCACATAATCTACCTTGTAATGTAATTACTTGTACATATGTCTGTTTTCCCACCAAATTGTTAGCCTCTAGAGAACAGAGACTGGATCTTATTTATATTTGAAATCCCCACAGTGCCTAGTGGTGCCTTGCAAAACCTCAATAAATATTTATAGAATGAAAAAAAATGGATGATCTCCTTGCTTGTTCCAAATACTGGAACTTTGTTCATCCCGTTTTTCTTAAGTGTGCGTCTGACCGCATTCTGGCTAACTCGTGTGGTCACTCACAGCTCAGACCCTTAAGAAGCTACTTGACTGATATGGCAGAGAGCAATCCATCCCTGAAGATTTAGCTGCACTCTCTGCTTTTGTCAGAAGCGACTGTGGATTAGGTGAAACTAGTAAACAATTTCACAAAGAAAATAACTGAAGTTGATTTTATCCCTAGCACAAACATACCCTTCTCAACTCTGAAAAGTAATGGCTTAAAAACCTCAGAATTATTTCCTATCCATCAAGTCTTCTTATAAATAGTCTTGCTCACTGATGTAGGTAAAAGGACAGAAATACTGAAAGAATTTATTGGAAATGACAAACTAAAAGAAAGTGACTTAATGAGTGATAGAAAATTGCTGTTTTTGTGGGTGAAAAAATGATTGAATGTTAACAATTTCCTATGGTTCAACTTAATATCTTTTTCTAATTCAATTCTGAACGTATTATACATATTTGATATCCTCACAATGCTTAGTAGTAGTGCCTTTCAAGTAATAAACTTTAAACTGTATTAGAGTTTCTATCAACTCCAAAGTTGAGTTTAGACGATTCGCAAGTTTTGTAAACCAAGGTCCTAGGGACACTGATGGTTAGAAGCTCTGTGAAATTTTTTTTTAGAAATTTGAGCTCTGCTTTTATTTGTTTTCTAATAAAAAGGCTCAAGGTAAAACCAGAAGGAAATTGAAATATTTGACTATATTTGTAGTTAAATAACATGCAGTAGATCACTTGAAATATTTGTTAAAAAGTAATTCTGCCCTGGCTGGTGTAGCTCAGTGGATTGAGCCCGGGCCTGCGAACCAAAGATCATAGTTCAGTTCCCAGTCAGGGCACATGCCTGGGTTGCAGGCCAGGTCCCAGCAGGGGATGCACAAGGGGCAACCACACATTGATATTTAACTCCCTTTCTCCTTTCCTTCCCCTCTAAAGATAAATAAATAAAATCTTTTAAAAAAGTAATTCTGTTTTAGGTGTGGTTGTTAATAACTGTGAGTTTGCTCTCCTTTCACTGTTCGTATTTTTTATCTTCTTTTTCTTAGATAAGAAAGGGGGAAATGGTACAACTGTAATGAAATAATCAATAAAATGTATTATATAAAAAAGTAATTGTGTAGTCCTGACTTACTAAGTTACAATCTTAGGGTGTAAGATTATTCATATCCTGATATTCATATCCTGATTATTCATTATCAGGATATGAATCATTTAATCCAGGAGTTCCCAAAGCTGACTGGGTATCTGTTTTGCCTGGAGATCTTTTGAAAACTATACATTTGAAGTTTCACACCTGGAGATCCTGATTCAGTACATCTGGGATTGGGATTTAGGAAACTGTATTCTGAAAATGATTTCCATGATGCATAGTCAAGTTTGAGAGTCACTGATTTAGCCACTAAATAACACCCATGATTGGTGGGGAAAGGTGATTAGTCATCAAAATCTACACAAGAAACTGGAAGATAGTGACATGATATTGCTGTGTATATGTACAGACAAGGGTGGGTAATGACTCTCTTTCCTCTGAATTGAAGAAATATACTTATTTCTCACTAAATACATATAGTTTATATAGAGTTTGTTTATTTATTATTCAATAAACATTCATTGAGCATCCAACATTTGGCTCACATTGATCTAGGTAGGATGCTGAGGAATCAGCAATGAATAAAACACAGCAATTCTTTTGTAGTGAAACTTACATTCTATTGGGTGGAGACAAAAATACAGATAATTTGCATCTCTGATGGCTAGTGATGCTGAGCATCTTTTCATATGTCTCTGGGCCCTTTGTATGTTCTCCTTGGAAAAGTGTCTGTTCAAGTCCTTTGCCTATTTTTTAATTGGGTTCTCTTCCTTAAGAGGAGTGGTGTGAGTTCTTTATATATTTTGGAGATCAAACCCTTGTCTGACGTATCATTGGCAAGTATGTTTTCCCATATGGCTGGTTCTCTTTTCATTTTAATGCTATTCTCTTTAGCCATGCAGAAGCTCTTTATTTTGATGAGATGCCATTTATTTATTCTTTCCTTAATGTCCCTCGCTCTAGGGAACATATCGGTGAAAATATTGCTGTGTGGAATATCTGAGATTTTGCTGCCTATGTTCTCCTCTAGGAATTTTATTGTGTCAAAAACACAATATAGGTATATGAAAGACTTATATTTAAGACTTATATTTAAGTCTTTTATATACCTTGAGTTTATTTTTATGTGTGGTGATCAAGTTTCTTTTTTTTGTTTGCTTGTAGCTGTCCAGATCCCCAACACCATTTGTTGAACAGGCTATTTTTACTCCATGTTATGGTTCTTCTGCCTTTGTCGAATATTAATTGACTGTAGAAACTTGGGTTTATTTCTAGGCTCTCTATTCTCTTACATTGGTCTGTGTGTCTGTTCTTGTGCCAGTACCAAGCTGTTTTGATTATAGTAGCCTTGTAATACAGTTCAAAGTCAGGTATTGTGATCCCTCCTACTTTCTTCTTTCTCAATATTGCTACAGCTATTCAGGGACATTTATGGTTCCATATAAAATTTTGAAATGTTTGTTCTACATCTGTGAAATATGCCTTGGTACTTTAATAGGTGAGAATGGCCATCATAAACAAATCAACAAACAAGTGTTGGAGAGGATGTGGAGAAAAGGAAACTTTAGTGCAATGTAGACTGGTACAGCCATGAGGAAAAACAGCATGGAATTTCCTCTGAAAACTATAAACGGAACTGCCTTTGACCCAGTAATTCCACTGCTGGGTTTATATCCTAAGAATCCTGAAACAGCAATCCAAAAGAACCTATGCACCCCAATGCTCATAGCAGCACAATTTACAATAGCCAAGTGCTGAAAGCAACCTAAGTGCCCACCAGTAAATGAATGGATTAAAAAAAACTGTGGTACACGTACATGATGGAATTCTATGCAGCAGAAAGAAACAAGGAACTCCTACCCTTTGCAACAGCGTGGCTGGAACTGGAGAGCATTATGCTAAGTGAAATAAGCCAGGTGGTGAAAGACAAATACCATATGATCTCACCTTTAAGTGGAACCTAATCAACAAAACAAATAAGCAAGCAAAATATAACCAGAGACATTGAAATTAAGAACAAACTGACAGTAACCAGAGGAGAGGTGGGGGAGACAATGGTGGGAAAAGGGGGAAGGATTTTTGGGAATATGTATAAATGGCACATGGACAAAACCAGATAGGGGTAGTAACCGAAGAGGGTGGAAAGTGGTGATGGCTGGGGTGGGGAGGAGTGGTGAGGGGAAAACAGACAACTGTGCTTGAACAACAATAGAAAATGTGAAAAAAACCCATAAATTAAAAAAATACAGATAAGTAAATCATGTGATATGTTCCAAGTTGACAAGTGAAGGCAAAGTATGAAAATGAAATTTGCAAGAGGTGAAGTGAGAAAGGTGACATTTTAAATAGAGCAATTGGAAAAGGCTTCAATGAGAAGCTGAAACTTGAACAAAAAATACCTCAGAAGGCATCACTTGGCTTGGGATAATGTTGAATGTCTAGTCTGTCAACAGTAAAACCAACATCGAGCCCTCAGAATGGCACCGTTTCTTAACACGGAGTGTTGGGAAACCACCTGTTGGGTGGTTACATTGCCCATCGTCCTTATGGTGGAAGCAGATATTCGTTCCACTTGAATAGAGACATTCTGGATATGGATATGCCTGTGCTTTCGGTAATGCTTCTGCTAGTAATGCCATCTGTGCACCCAGAGAAGATCTTCTTAGTTTTCATGTCATTCTACTTACCATTGTGAAATGAACTCATTTCACAGCAAAAGAAGTACAGTGATGGGATCGTGCCTATAAAATTAACTCATCTTATTACCTATGCTCTCACCTGTTGGTTGCTTCCCTAATTGAAATGTGAAATGTTTATTAAAGATTCAGCTATGTCACCCACCAGGGTATGACAGTCTGAAAGGATGGGGTTCTTACTTATAAGATGAAGTTTATGTTTTGACTTTCAGACCAGTCTATTGTATAGCAAGAATGGGTTCCAGTATTGAGTGATGAAGTTCATCACCCAATAATCTGAATGTCATGCACGGGACTCTCTGTTTATCACCTTCATCTTTCCCACTCTCTACTTTTGGCATCTTTTTCTCAACTCTTCCTTGACCCCACTAGGGATACCTATTCATACCACCATCTCAATTATTTCCTCTTCCCTTTACAGACTTTATATTTTCTGGTCAACGGTAATCATTTCCAATTGGACAAAGTAAGGTATGGTGCATTAAAAACAACCTGTATATTTTCAATGAGCCTCTGACATTCCCTGTTGGAGGAATCAAATGTATCTGGGGATTTCAAGAGCAAAGCAGTAAATTGGGTGCATTGTAAGCAAATTAAATCATATAACAGCCATAGTATTAAATAAGATTATTCAACAGTAGTTAAGTAGTTTCTTATTCTCCATAACTTTATGTTCCTCACTAATTCCCTTAAAATATTGGGACTTCAGGATAGTTATCTCTTCAGGCTAAAACACTGATTTTAAGTCTTAATAACTGTTAGATGCCTCAAAATAATCTTCTGTCAACATCAAAATGTGCTTTCACGCAACCATTTCTTTTTTTAAGAAAAGCTTTATTTTTGGTGGTTAAATTTTAATTATTTGTTTTTGAACAAATAAATCTTATTATGTGTTCAATAAACAAAGATGCAGGACTGCTGTTCACATTCAAACTAGGAGAAAACTATATTCAAGTGATGACAATTCTGAGTTTAAAACTTAAACCAAATTTTTGGTAACTTAGTCAATTATGTATGTTTATGATGAGAGTCTTTAAACTTGTAACCACATGTGTTAATGTGGAAACAATCTGGATTAGGGGTGGGGATTTGTTTTAAATTTACTTAAAAAGGGAATCCTGAATTACACTGAAGACTCTTAGTTTAAGGTTTTAAAATCTTTCCTGTTGAAAACCAACATAACCAATATGGTTTCCTAAGGTTTTCTAGTACTCAAACTGGTATTTCAGAGAAGTTGGCCCAAAAGTCATGGAAATTTGACTTATTATTCATGTTTACACAATTGCTTTCTGTGTAATGGAAGCACTTTAAAGAACAGCAGGCTGCTCCGTCTTTCCAGCCTGAGTGTCAATACTCTGCCCTAACATCTCACTCTCTCGTGTATTACAGTGTTTCAGAAGTGCCATTCCCCTCAAAAAATTAAAAAGGAGGGAGGTGGGGAGCACTGGGGGGGAGCAGGGCTGGGAATATAAGACAGAAAACTGTACTTGAACAAGAATTAAATAAAAATGAGCCCTGGCTGGTGTAGCTCAGTGGATTGAGCATGGGCCTGTGAACCAGACAATTGCAGTTCGATTCCCAGTCAGGGCACATTCCTGGGTTGCAGGCCAGTTCCCGGCAGGGGCCAGTTCCTAGCAGGGGATGCATAAGAAGCAACCATACATTGATGTTTCTCTTCCTCTCTCCTTCCCTTCCCCTCTAAAGATAAATAAATAAAATATTTTTAAAAAGAATTAAATAAAAATGAAAATTAAAAAAATTCAAAATGGAACTGCCTTATGACCCAGGGATTATTCCACTTCTGGGAATTTATCCAAAGAAACCGGAAACACTACTTTGAGAGAATATATGCACCCCTACATTCATTGCAGTGTTATTTACAACAGCCAAGATATGGAAGCAGTGGAAGTGTCCATCTACGGAAGGACACTTTGGTTGTTTCCATGTCTTTGCCATGGTGAACAGTGCTGCAGTGAGCAGAGGGGCACATAAATCTTTGTGAATAAATGTTTTTGAGTTTTTTGGGTAGGTATTGCTGGGTCATACGGTAACTCTATTAATGGTTTGAATGACTGCCATACTGTTCTCCATAGTACTATACCAGTTTACATTCCCACAAGCAGGGAATGAGAGTTCCTTTTTCTCCACAACCTCTGTAACGCTTGTCGTTATTTAATTCAGCTGGGTAAATACCTGGGAGTGCGATTGCTGGATCCTATAGTAGGACTATTTTAGTTCTATTAAAAACTGTCAAATTTTCTTATGTTGTGGATATGATTTGTAGTTTGATGTTGTTGTTATTTTGGAATTTTAAGCATTTTTATTTTTAATTTTTTTCTCATAGTCATTGGCATTTAGAAGTATCTTGAATATTACTAAAGGTGCAGATTAAAATTTTTTGCTATTAATTTTTAAATTTTAGTGAGAGAACATAATGTTTATTTGAAATTTACTGTGATATGTTTTATGAAATAGTACATAGTGAATTTTTATAAATATTTATGTGTGATTGAGAAGGATGTTCATATTCTATTGGTACAGAATTTTATATATACGATTGAATGTAATATATTACTTACATATTTCCATTTTTTCTATATGTTTATTAATTTTAAAAATTCATGTCATCTATCAATAATTGAGAGATGTGTTTTGGAATATAATAATATAGTGTTCCAATTTTAGAATTTCTTTGATGTCTGGCATTTAGTGTTTTATATAGTTTCAAGCTATTTTAATTGGTACACAATAGTTTGGAATGGTTAAATTCAGGGTGAGCTAAACCTTTTATCATTATGTAGTGAACCTATATTTTTCTAATGATAATTTTTAATACCTATTTGAGTCAATAATATTGTCATTCCAGCATTCCTTTTGTATTTGCCTGTTATGTATTTTTCTATCCATTTACTTTGAGAGATTTTGTGTCTTTACACTTAGTGTGTCATATAAGTAGTATGTAGGTAGATTTTTTTCACCTGATTTAAAAAAATTTTTTTACACAAGTTTAGCCAATTTGTAATTTTTATGGCTATTTATCTACTTAGATGTTTCTTCTGCTGCTGGATTTTGATTTACATTTGTATTGCTCTCCCTGTACTCTCACATAGTTACTTACATATTCTTTTTCCTTTTGGGTAGAATTTTATTTTTATTTTGTCTGTATCATTTTTCCTCTTTATTGGTTTAGAATTTACACAATCTATTTCAGTTCTTTTGATGGATACCCTTGAGAATTTCCTGTGCATATTGAAGGCTCTGGCCCCACCCAGAAGGTCTCAGGTCCAAGGCTCAGGATCCTAATTGCTATGCAATTGCCTTATGGTTACTGTTCAGTTTTTCCAGCTCAGACCCCAATTTACATTATCACCCTGGACTAGTTATGGCACCTGATTTGCATATGTTCCTTTTCTTTTAAATTGTGTGACAATGTCTTATAAAGGTGAATATGGGATCTTGCCAATTCCCTTTAAACAATTGATGCCATACAGAAGAATGCTTACTCTGAAAAAAATGACAAGTTGAGCAATTTTACTTCAGCAAAACAGACATGCAGAACTGTATTCTGTGTCATTTCATCTGCTGCCAGTAGTTTTATTAGGGACTGGCTGTTGGGCAAGCCACCACAGCTATTATTGATGCAAGTAGTTGATAGATGCCTTACTGCATGGTGTCCATGCCCCTTTCAGTCAATCTGATATAAACGTTCTGGAGAAAAATGACATAGCCCCGGCTACTAAGCCTCTTGAATATTTTTCCTGTCTATATTATTGTTTAAATTCATACTCTAAATTCATACTCATTTGTTAATTATATATTTCCAAAACAATGATAAATAATTATGGTGATCTTAAATATCTTTGACTTGTTTCTGATTCTAGCAGAAATGCTTCTAGGATTATAAATGTGTTAACTTTTGGTTAACATTGAAATATATAATTATATATTACATGATAAATAATGTTTAACTTTTATAAGTCAAGGATCTGTTCTTTGGTTCACAGGCCTGCGCTCAACCCACTGAGCTACACCAGGCAGGGCAAAGATCTATTCTTGATATATATTCAAGTGAACACCCTTGGTTACTTTTGTGTTATTCATTCATTCACTTATTTGTTCATTTATTCATTTATTGTGCTAAAAACATTTAACACAAGATCTACCTTTTTAATAAGTTTTTATGTGTGCAATGTGGTATTGCTAATTATAGGCACAATGTTGTACAGAAGAGCTATAGGACTTGTTTTTCCTGATAAGTGAAGCTTTTTATAATGATTAAATGGTAATTCTCTATTTTCCTCTAACCCTAGATGTTGGCAATTCTACCATTCTATTCTTTGCTCCTTGAGTTTGACTCCTTTTGGTACTTTATAAAAATGGAATCATACAGTATTTCTCCTTCTGTGACTGACTTATTTCACTCAGCATAATGCCCTCCAGATTTATTCATGTTGTCACATATTGCAGGATTTCCTCCTTTATAAGGCCGAGTAATATTCCATTGTATGTGTATTCCTCATTTTCTTTATGCATCCAGGACCAGATGACTTCACTTGTAAATTCTACTAAATATTTAAAAAGAATTAATGCCAATATGCCTTAAACTCTTCCTAAAGAATGGAGGAGGAGGGAACACTGCAAAACTCATTTTAGGAGGCCATCAATTCTCCGATACCAAAATGAGGAAAAGACACCACAAGAAAAGAAAACTATAGGCTGATATACCCAATGAACATAGACCCCAAATTGTTCATCAAAATACCAGAAAACTGAATCTCCGGCACATTAAAAGGCTGACACATTATGTCCCAGTAAGGCTGATCCCTGGGCTATGAGGACGGTTTCACATGTGCCAATCAATTCATGCGATACACCACATTAACAGAATGAAAAATAAAAAACGCATGATCATTTAAATCAATGCAGAAAAGCATTTGATAAAATTCAACACTTTCATGATAAAATCTTTTAAGACTAAGAATAGAAAGAAATTACCTGAACATAATAAAAGCATATATGAAAAGCCCACAGTTTACATCTTATACAATAGTGAAAAACTAAAATCTCTTCCTCTAAGATAAGATAAGGCAGGGGTGCCCACTCTGGCCACTTTTCTTCAATATATTATTGGCAGTCCTAGCCAGAACAATCAGGCTTTTAACTGTTTTTATACTACTTGTTAAGGATCCAGTATAATATAATAATTTTCCACATGAAAATCTTGTGGGTTTAAAGGCTTAGAAATTCTGGAGAAGGCTTGAACCAATTACTGAGATCGAACAGTGTGACCCAGCTTTCATATTCCTCACTAAGGGTGCAAGGGCTTATAGTGTGTGGCCCAGAGCAGAAAAGGCTTAGAATGTTTTTATGATGCGTGGTTCCCAAAAGAGTTATTAGATTCAGTGGAGAGAGTTCTTGTTTTTCTTTTTAATTCCTATGACCATCATGACTTGGTTCTACTCTCCAAGATAGTGAATTGCAGTACTATTATCATTAAGTAGTTCCGAATATATTTGCTTCACCCTCTGAAGCAAATACTTTGTAAGTTAAATCATATGCAAAAGGTATCCTTACCTTCCATCACAGCAGGCATCTGTTTCCTCTGACTCCCTCGTTTTGCTCTGACTCCCTAGTTGTGTTCACCTGTGATCTCTAACTAAGGCAACATGTAAAGATGTCTAAAAGTAAACATGGAATCCATTGAAGATTTTTATTACTCTTAGCTAGTAAAAATAAAGTAGTTTTAAATAAAACAGGTACATTATCCAGTTCCATAAATTTTATTTTCCTACATACAAAAGCAAATTTCAGGTGCCTGATTAAGGGAAAGGCTGCATTGCACCAGCTTGTATATCTTACAAGGCTCATAATCACATTGTATGTGGCCTGTGGAAGGCAAACACTCTGAGGCAGGAACTGGTCCTTTTGAACATCTGTTTCTGAGAAAAGAAAATGCAATAACTAAAAATTCTGAAATTAAAGATCTCTAAATTTTCATATTTTTATTTTAAACTGATTTTATTTTTCAATTTAGTAGTTGTTTTGAAAATACAAAACTTGAAAGTATACCCAAGTAATACAAGTGATGAGTTATACCTCTATACTAGGCAAAATTACCAAAAGATTTTACATCAACCATGAATGGTTTTGTGAATTCCCTATCCTTAATATATAAAGGTTGGGATACAAAGAACCATTTTTAGTCAGGTTTTGTCAATAGGCTCCATAACCTGGCAAAACACTAGGTATGTCGGGAAGAACGATGGCTCTGTATCTAGCAGATTGATGTCGGAAGCTTGTTTTCACTGCTTACCAGCACTTTCTGGTCAAGCCACTCACTTAACCTTTCTCATGTTTGTTTCCCCATTTGTAGATGTGGATGATGGTACTTACCATGCAAGATACCTTTTAAAAATTATAAGAGTATATACAGAGTCTTTGACATTGGGCCTCTTAAAGCATCGAAAAATGATATTTACATGTGTCTATGGTATCTGAGGTTGCTTATGCACTCATTCTTTCATTTATACTACTCTTGATAAATGTGCCATCTTTATACATGGAATGCCAGAGCTAAAAAAAAAAGACCTTAGTGATTATCTAGTTGCCACTAACTCCCTAATTTTACAGCTGAGAAAACGGTCAACACCAGGTTAAGCACTAGCCAAGTTCACACAGCTGGTATTAATAGCACAGATAAGGTATGGAATCAAATTTCTGACTCTAATTTCAGCATTTTTCTACCTTACTGACAGTGTCTTTTTCTGGTTTCTATGGAAGCAAGAAGAAAAAAAAAGTAAGCTAACTGTTTCTTGTTAGTACCTTACCTGCTTCTTACCTCGTAGGAATGTGTTAGAATCGTGTTCAGGTCAGTCATCAGTGATGGTTAGTTATTAACCAGATGATAGTTCTGTGCTTGTTTAATTCTTTAATTGTCTTGTGCATTGTGGGCCATTGTACCTGACAAATGCATTTGGTGATAACTTTTATATTGTTAATTTTCCTTAAAATATTACTTTGGCAGAATTAAACTGGTCAACATGTCCGTTAGCTTTTGTATAAAAGATTCTAAATGTTTTTCTACTAACATTAGTGATGTTCAATTTTTTAAAAACTCCACTTTGATTCAAAAGCATGGGAAAATCAGTGCTTTTGTACAAAATATTTAACGTGGCTCATCAGGAGGCAATAGTTTCCCTCACTGTGTGTTGGGTTTCATGGAAGATACAATTTGGACGTCTGTTTTACTGGAGGAATTGCATTACCTGTCACCCTGAGGACTGCAGAAGGGCCTTCAGTGGAACCCCAACTCTGATTCCTGGGGACTTTGCAGTTCTGATTTTGGGACTGGATGTAAGACTTTCCAGTTGTTTTTCTTTTTTTAAAACTCATGCCACACTTACAGTATGTTGGTTTGAGGTGCATCTGAACCTCTTCTGGAGGAGATGTATCATAAGTTAGACAACCTTTTCTCCCTTATAAAGGCAGGTGTGCTGAGAGGTTGATGGTAACTGTCCTTATATGTCTGTCTGCATGAATATCGGAGCCAGAATTCTGGAAGTGTCTAAAGCCTGCAGGGTGAAAAAGTGCGATGAAACCTCACCAGTTAAAATGTGTGACTTTTCTAACTTAATTCTCCATCTATAGTAAATGAGAAAAGGAACTATAGTGAATTAAAGCACAAACAAACTGAAGTTTATTATGGAAACAAAAGTTAAAGAAATAAGTATTTTCAGGTTGAAAGCTTGAGGATAACTGGGACTTGGAGAAAATGCAAACCTACCATTAATATTCTATATCACACTTTTCTCACTAACATTGATTTTGCTAACATCTTCTGTCTTAAATGTCTTATTGAACAAACACTAGTTGTCCCTTAATAGAGTATGGTACAATGTCAATATAAATTTTGCTTACTTCCTTAAAAGAATCACTGATATAATTAAAACTTGTTTGCTGATATCTATAAAGAACATTAGTGAATTACAAAATTGCAATTACAAAATTGTGAATTACAAAATTTTGCAATTACAAAATTGCAAATCAAAATAGTTCCCATGAGAACAAATCCAAAAGGACCTTGATAAAGTGAAAAAATTCATTAATACTTTTTAATGCTCAACTTTTAGTCTCTGAACTGATGACGTATTATACTTACATGAGCACATTTGTGATAGGATGTTGAACTGTTTTCAAGAACACTTTGCCAGCAAATAATACATTAACCTCATTTAGTTCTCATACACTACACTGTGGGGAGTACTAT
The DNA here is from genome assembly GCF_014824575.4 of Sturnira hondurensis. Classification (NCBI taxonomy): domain Eukaryota; kingdom Metazoa; phylum Chordata; class Mammalia; order Chiroptera; family Phyllostomidae; genus Sturnira; species Sturnira hondurensis. Next base: position 11,020,070 of record NW_028077105.1, on the reverse strand, counting down.
TATTCCACTTTCTGAATATAGAAACACACTCAAGAAGTTAAATGACTTGCTCGATTTTGTGCATTTAGATTTGGAGCAAAGTAATGAACTCTATATCATAAGGTGTAAAGGTTTGAATTTGTATGAGTGAAGAAAATGTACGTGATACTATGGTTGCAGATTTTAAGAAACTTTTACATGATAACATTTACAAGGTGTTTCAAAGTAATTTACCTAAATTGCCTTTTGATCCTTATATGCTTTTGCTTTCTCTGCTTTCATAGCAAAGCTTCTAGATCACAGGTGGCAAACACAAGGCCCGTAGGGTGAATCCAGCCCTCCACTTAGTTTTATCCAGCCTGGTACCTTGTTTCTACCCAGCAGCAGCACTGAGCCCCTTGCCCCTAGTTAAGGAGTAGTCACATTTACACGGTCCTAAAATTACACTCAGCCCTTTGAAGGCAACCACAACAAGGCTGATGTGGCCCCCAGTGAAAATGAGTTTGACATCCCTGTTCTAGATTCTAGAAGTTCTCTCTGATGGTGTTTGTACTTCTTCACCTCCTGCTTACTCCTCAGCTTGCTGCCATCTGGCTTTTGATTTCAACGTGCTCAAAGCTGCTTTGTCTACAGAACAATGGTCATTAGTTGCTTAATTCTACAAACCATTTTCAATCCTTGCCTTATTTGACCCAGGCATTTAATTCGTATAATCCAGGCTTTATCTGGCTTCAACAGGCTGTAGATACCAACTGGACAAGTTCACAGAAATATCCTATACTTCAGTTTAGACATCCAGTATCCCTCCCCCTTGCGCTCATAACAGCAGAGCTCTTCCTGGGAGGGAGGAGCTTCCTGCTGACTCTGTTGCCTTGGAGAAAGGCCTTTCCCCAGTCAGACAATGATAGTGTTTAGTACAAGATATAGCCAAGCTGAGTGAACCTGGGATTTCCCTAAAATTGTTAAATAATTAGGTAGAAAGAGAAGTACCTAATTTTTCTTCCATGTCACTAAGCTGGAAGAAATGTAACGATCTGTTAGAAGCCATCTGTGCACACCCCTTCCCAAACAGAACACACACAGTCAGACACATGCATTCACGTCATATGGAAGAAGACATTTGAAAAGAAATAGAATTGAAGCCAACATATAGAGAAAGCTGAAACAAGAATTGGAGAAAAAGAAATGTGCTCTGAAGGCAGCATTTGAGTCCCTGAATCCTTTTCTGTCTATCCCACGTTTGTGGGCCACAAAGCCCAGGTTTGCTGAAGCTAGCTGCAGTTGGATTTCTCTCATTTTCATTTTTAAAGAGACTCGGATTACCTGCCTATTGCTTACTGCTACTGGTGTGCAAAGTTGATATTCCCAAAAGTCCCAGAGGACAAGAGCTGCTAAAATTAAAGTCCGACAGCCACGTTGTGATTTGCAAAGAAATAGGAGAATCTTCTTGGCTCATTCTCACTTTGTTATCTAGACATGAAAAGCAACACAGCTGGGCTTCCATGTTTCAGAGTTTCTGTTGAAAAAACTTTGGCTTCTGCAGCTGCGTCTCTCTTGATAGGGTGCACATGTGTAGAAAGGTCTCTCTTCTTTAGCCAAAAGCCCTTGGATAAACTTTCCCATGTACTCCCTACCAGCTCCTCAGACAATCCTGCACACATCTGAGTCCTGGCCCTGCTGCGTGCAGTTCACTCTTTCCTCCTCCTCAGTTTATGGGTCACACCTACTTGATTTTACCTCTTTGCTCTTCTGGTTCTCCCTTCCAGTCTTCACTATAAGCTGTTCTTCCTCTACTTTTCCTATAAATGTTGTTGTCCCAGGACTTCATATCTTTGCAAGCAGTTTCTATTCCTCCTCAGCTCCCTACCCAGAAACTTCATTCTGCCCTATGCCATCAGATACTACCTACAAGCAATTAACTTTCAGACTTTTTATCTAGAACCTAAATCTCTATCCTGAGCTCTAGACGCTTACATATACCTGCTTGCTATGTACACGTTGTCTCTTGGATATTCCATGGATATCTTGATTCTACCCCATTAAAAGTGACCTAATCATCTTTATCTTTTTTCCCCTCTAATAGTTCTTTCCAAATGGTAAATAGTCATTACCATTTGTCTGGTTGCTCCTCCCAAAATTGTTGGGGACCAGATTCTGAATTTTCTTTTCCTTCCCAATTCATAGTCTCTCAATCTTGAACATGTGTCCTTCTGTCTCTTAAATATTCTTTAGCATATTAAGAAAGGCTGATGATGTGGGAGGAAGGGAACACAAACCTTTTTCCCTTATATTTTCAAATCCCATCTTCTGGGCTGGCTTTCTTTTTTAGCAAGCAAGGACTTATATTTGGAGCTTTAAATCCTCTCAGGTTTTTACTATAATACATAATCTACCACTTGTTACATGAGAACACTATAATTTTAAGAAGTATCTTCCAGATTCCATCATTTTATTTTATTTTTACCCTTTTTTTCTTGACATCCTGGGAAAAATTTCCCAATGCTTTTCCTAACTGCTTACTCAACCACTTAATATATGGCTTTCAATGTCTTAAAAAAAGTGCTCTTCTGACCAAACTGACCTCCCACCATGCACGGAGGACATGGGTGTGAACCAGAGGTCCATCCATCCCAGCGTATGAGGGTGAGTGGTGCTTATAGTTCCCTTCCTATCATCTCATTTGCCCCCCACCCCCATCCTCATAGGATGGAAAGGAAGGGCAATGAAGACCCAGTTTATTCTTTAACTTGATTTCAAAAAGTCTTTTATCTACACAGACCTGTAGAGAAACAAAATAGTAATAATATAATCCATTTCAGAGTGGCAAGGAAAAGGTTAGAGGAAATAAAAACATTCTTTTAGTTTATAATTCTTAATTTCATCATTTGGGGTTGTGAGGCATGGTCTTGTGGTCTATGAACATGAAGCAAAGAATCAGGAAACTTTCGTAACTAATGGTGACTCTAAAAACTAACTCTGTGGGTGGCCGTGGACAAATTGCCTGATACCTTGATTCCACTTACCTCATGACTTCCAGTCAACATGGAGATCGTTAATTTGAGTGACAGTTCAACTAGATAAATAATGGCCTAATGTTTTGTCAGGAATCTAAGAAATGCTGATTTCTTTAGAATCATAATGTATTTAATTTGTTATTGATAGGTCACCTCAAATACCACAAAATGAGGGGGGGACACAAATACTATGCAAGTATTCATTAAAATCATCTCAAAATGCAGGAGGAAACTCCCTGGCATTAAATGGTGCTTTTTTTTTGTGGTAGAAAAATTTTATGTCAGAGCGTAGTCATTGACTTATATTTTATTGGATGCCATAGTTGTCTTGGGATATTTGAACAAGTTTGATTTTCTCGGTCCAACATTTCTGAGGGTAAAATATGATCTGCTCAATAAAATAAGTATGTCTTCTACAGCCAGATGAGTACCTTCCAGTAAGTACATTAACCTTCAATGTGTTATATTTTACCAGAGGGAAAACACTTATACTCTAAAGTCTTTTACCTCAGGGAATAGGAGAATGCCAAGAGTCTCAGCCATCGTACGAAACTTGGTAATAAGATCACTGGGTCTACTGGGCCAGCCTCAGTTTGCGCTCCTGCAGTACACATGTATTATGGAGAGGTGTGGCAGACTTCCCTTGTGATTCTGACTGATTTACTTAATTCATCACTTCAGTATTGCACTTCTGGTTTTCCCCACCTCTTTCTATATTTTCTTCATCTTTGGTGGAATATATTTCATTGAAAATTCTGGTTTCTAATTATCTGAATTCAAACATGGAACTCTAGGATTTTGAATATTTTGTATCGTACAATTGATTAAAAGTGAGTATTGTTTTATATTGGGTGAATATATAAAAATGGAATTGTTGGGTCTCATGTTAGGCATTTTTGCAACGAAACTGACAGTTTTCCAAGCGATGAACCAATTTTAAATTCCCATCAGACTCATTTGGGAGTTCCAATTAGTCTGTTCTCACTACAATTCATATAGTCAGTTATTTTAATTTAGCACTAGGATGAATATGTAGCAATATTAAAGTTGGCATTAATCTGCATTTCCTAGATGACTAATGATATTGAATACATTTTACTGACTTTATTGATTATTTGGATATATTACTTATAAATTTCCTATTGAAACTTTTTATCCACTTTTCTATTGTGTTGTGTCTCTTTTACTTGCTGATTTATAGGATTATATATATGTGTGTGTATGAGTGTGTATATATAAATATATATATATATATATGCATACTAATACACATATTTTGCCAGACAAATTTATTTTGCAAATATTTTCTCCCAGTCTGTGGTTTGTGGTTTTACTATGACACTGGTGACTTAAAATAAGAGTATTTTATTTATACGTTTGATATTTCAATACTTTCTTTTATATTTTTAAAAATATCCTTTAAAAAATGATTGCCTACCCTAAGGTCATAAAATACTATATGTTTTCCAAATAAGCAAGCAAAATGTAACCAAAGACACTGAAATACAGAGCTTGCTGACAGGGTCCAGAGGGTAGAGGGGAGAGAATCACAGGGGAAAAGGGGATGGACTCACATGAATAAGTATGAAGGACACATGGACAATAACTAAGACGGGGGGCGGAGATGGGAGGGAGGTGGGGAGCACTGGGGGGGCAGGGCTGGGAATACAAGAAAGAAAACTGTACTTGAACAAAAGTTAAATAAAAAAAATACTATATGTTTTCTTTTAGAAGCCTAATGTTTAACCTTTTACATTTTGATTTTGATGTTTCTTGAATAGATTTTCTATATGGTATTAAGGATTAAGGTTTGTTTTTTTCATATGGGCTCAGAACCATTTATTAAAAATATCATCGCCCTGGCTGGTGTAGCTCAGTGGATTGAGCGTGGGCCTGCAAACCAGAGGATTGCGGTTCGATTCCCAGTCAGGGCACATGCCTGGGTTGCAGGCGGGTTCCTTGCAGGCTAACTACCAGCAGGGGATGCACAAAAGGCAACCATACATTGATGTTTCTCTCCCTCTCTCCTTCCCCTCTAAAGATAAATAAATAAATAAAAATCTAAAGAAAAAACTGATCAAAATTTAATTAAAAAAATATCATCCTTTATACATGGACTGGAAATGGTGTTTCATCAAAACCAGGTTAGTATTTTTTTTTAAGATTTTATTTATTTATCTTTAGAGGGGAAGGGAGGGAGAGAAGGAGAGAAATATCAATGTATGGTTGCTTCTCATGAGTCCCCTCCTGGGAACTGGCCTGCAACCCAGGCATGTGCCCTGACTGGGAATCGAACCACGATTGTGTGGTTTGCAGGCCTGCACTCTATCCACTGAGCTACACCAGCCAGGGAAACAGGTTAGTATTTTTGATTGGGTCTATGACTGGACTCTCTAAGTTGTTTCACTGGTTTACTTTATATATTATTGTGTTAATTTCTCACTGTCATAATTATTTTTAACTTCATAATACTTTTTTCTTTTAGTACTTTGTTTTATCATCAGAACATCATCAGGAGAATTAAGAATACAAACTCTATTAAAATATTACCAACATAGAATATTGATCTCTGATCACAGTCTGATAGATCCCTATAAAATAATTTTGGGGAAAAGGAGATTTTCCCCCCCAAATTTCCCAATTTTTGGGAAATGGAAGAAAATTAGCAGAATATTGGGTCCCTGAGATTACAAAGTACAGTGAGAGTTCTTGGTGTAGATTCTAATAATTTAGTTGTGATTAACAGATCACTGGTTCTCCACCTTGGTCATGAATCTCAGTTTCTATTGAAAGCTTCTTTTTTTTGCTTTGTCTTTCAAAAAAAATTGTTTTATTTTATATTTGTTTTTTCCACTGTTTTTTCTTTTCATTTTTTCCAATTTCATTGAGAAATAGTTGGCATATGTTACTGTACAAGGTTTACAGCCTGATGGTTTGATTTACATACATCCCAATAACAATTGCTATCAGGTAATATGTCTTCCAGTTTAGTTTTTCTTCTTCTTCACTATTGCCTGGGATATGTTAAATTTTTGCATTTACATTTCCATAGCCTATAACAATCTGCTAAGATTTTGATAGGGATTACACTGATTTGGGGGAGAACTGGCGTTTTATCAATATTGAGTCTTCTAGTTAATGTGCGTGGTATATCCCCCAAGTTACCGTCCTTATTTTCTCTCACCACCGTTCTGTAGTTCTCAAGGAAGAGGTGTGGCACTGTTTTTGTGTATGTGTTCCTAAGTAGTGGATGTTCTGAATGCCATTGAAAATGGGTTTTCTAGCAGCACAATTTACAATAGCAAAGAGTTGGAAGCAACCTAAATGCCCATCGGTCGATGACTGGATCAAAAAACTATGGTACATTTACACAATGGAATTCTATGCTGCAGAAAGGAAGAAGGAGCTCCTACCCTTTGCAACATCATGGATGGAACTGGAAAGCATTATGCTGAGCAAAATAAGCCAGGCAGTGAAAGACAAATACCATATGATCTCACCTTTAACAGGAATGTAAACAACAAAACAAACAAGCAAGCAAAATGTAACCAAAGACACTGAAATACAGAACGTGCTGACAGGGTCCAGAGGGTAGAGGGGAGAGAAGTACAGAGTAAAAGGGGATGGACTCACATGAATAAGTATGAAGGACACATGGACAATAACTAAGACGGGGGGTGGAGATGGGAGGGGGTGGGGAGCACTGGGGGGCAGGGCTGGGAATACAAGAAAGAAAACTGTACTTGAACAAGAGTTAAATTTAAAAAAATAAATAAATAAAATATTCAAGTTGAAAAAAAAAGAAAAAAAGAAAGCTGGTTTTCTCAAGGAATCTGTCAATTTTATAAATTATCAACATAAAATTTTTCTTATCTTCTGTTATTTTTTGATGACTCTAAGATCTGTAATGATGACCACCTTTTCATTATTAATATAGAAAACTTGTGTTTTCTACCTTCTTTTCTCTTTATCAGTCATGTTAGTTTTTAAACAAACATATTTCATATTGTTAGATTGGTAAGATAGTAATTTTACTATATTAAATATATAATTGTGTATTGTTAATATATTAATGTGTTACATTCATATTTTAAGAGTCTTGGGCTTTGTTGCTTTTTGTTGTGTGCTTACATTATAGCTAATTAACTTCTGCTTCTATAATTATTTCTTGTCCTCTTCTTTCTTTGAGTTTAACTTGCTCTTCTTTTTTCACTAGCTTCTTGAGATGAAAGACTAAATCAATAAATTTCATTATTTTTGCACTATTAATAAAATAGTCACTTCAGTTCTTCCTATAGTTTCTTGCTTCTATCTGGGATGCTTTTCTTTTACCTGTAAGACCTAGATTTCATTTCTTTAAAACAGGTTTACAGTGAAGAATTTTCTCATCCTTTGTTTCTGAGAATATTCTCATTGCACCTTCATTCTTTTTTTACTTACTAATTTGCATATTTTACTCAGATTTTGTTAGATTTTTGTCTATGTCTCAAGATCCCATCAAGAGTATTGTATTATATTAAGTTGTCTCCTTAGGTTCCTCCTAACTGTGGAAGTTTTTCAGAGTTCCCATATTTAATGACCTTGATAGTTTTTAGAAGTACTGGTCACTTACTTTCTAAGATGTCCTTTAAGTTAAGTCCGATGTTTTCCTTATGGTGAGAGGGTATACGTTTTTGGAAAGAAAACTGGAGGTAATGTGCAATTCTCTTCACATCATTTCAAGTGTACCTACTATTAACATGACTTTTCACTGATGTCGTTAACCTTGGTACTTTGACGGAGAAGTATTTGTCAGGTTTCTCCACTGTAAAGTTCTTGTTCTTGTCACCTTTTCCCATACTTTGCTTCTTAGAAAGACATCACTGTGCATATTTTAGACTTAAGAGATGAGGAGTTAATCTCCACCCCCATGAGGGGGTTGGTATCTACATAAATTATTTGACTCTTTTGTATGGGAAATTTGCTTACCCTATCTCATCCCATCCTATCCCATCCCATCCTATCCTGTCCTACCCTATCCAATCCTACCACTTATTTATATTAGTATGGATTCATGAATATTTACTTTACTATTAGATTCATGAGTTATAATCTAATACTATGTTATTTATTGTTTTGCTCCAGCTGTTGCAGGTTTGACCACTGGGAATTCTTTCACTTGACTCTTGAGTACTTTGATATACACTCACTGTGTGTGTCCACTTCCTTACTTTCTGGCATTATAAGATGCTTTACGCTCATCTTATATAGTTTCCACCCCAGTCATAAAGTCAGTAATATTTTCAAGGACCTCTGGCTCCTTTTATTACAGAATGGTATTAGAAACTAAGATAAGGACTTTATGTATGAGCACCGATTGTAGGATGTTGTTGTTTTTGACCTTCACATCAGCTAGAGCTTTGAAATATGTGTAAACTGACCTGTGTACACACACATATCTATAACTATTTGTCACCTATCATTTCTCTATAATCAATCTATTTATTGATTTATCTATTATAATCTCTATAATTATTTGTATATGCATCCATATTAAGGTAAATGTGAGTTCATATCAATATCTGCGGCTCTAGTCAAGGACCACATGGTTTATCCTCCCCGACCCCTCTTGCTTATTAGTGAACTTCCACTGCAGCAGTGAGAGCCTGGCTCCCATCACCTGCCATCCCTTTACTCTTTGTGTAATCCCAGGACATATACACAGTGTTTTCAGAATTGTTAAAACTTACCTTCTGGGGAAAACTTTACCGAGTAGAGTATTTTGGTGACTTTTGTCTTTAGTCTTACAGTCTCTACTTATTTCTAGAGTTATTTAGGTCAGCACCTTTTCTCACCTCTTTCACTGAGGTCATAACATAAATCTGTAAGATGGTTAGATTCTTTTGTCACCATCTGTATTCTTTCTTAGGTGTTCCTCATCCCCTACTTGACTTTTTCTATTTGCAAGCATTAAGGTTTCCTCTTTGTCACGTAAGGTTCTGTGACTTTTGACAAATGCTTAAAGTCATTTATCCATGATTAGAGTATAGAATAATTTCATCACCCTGACTCACTTTCTGTGTTTTACCTACTTAACCCTTACCCTTCTCAGATTCCTAGCAATCACTGATTTGTTTTTCACTAATCTGCTTGCTTTTGCCTTTGACAGAATGTCACACAAATGGAATTACACAGTACGTAGTCTGTTCATACTGGCATACTATTCTAACATAGGAATGCTGTTCTAACTTAGGAATGGTCATTCATGTTGTATGCATATAGGTTATTCCTTCTTATCACCGAATAATACTACAGTTTGTTTATTCACTTCCCTATGAAAGGACATCTTAATTTTTCTCATTTTTTAACAGTTACAAATGAACTGCTATTCGCACACTTGTACAGATTTATGTCTGAAAGAGTTTTTGAATCTGTTGGGCAAATATTTAAAAGCTCATTGCTGGATTTTATGGTAAGAAGATAATTAGCTTTATAAGAAACTGCCAAACTGTCTTTCAAAGTGGTTCTATTATTTTGCATTCACACCAGTGATGAATGACAGTTCCATTGCTGGACATTTTGGCAGATAACTTGTCAGTGTTTTGGGTATTGGTCGGTCTAGTAGGTGTGTGTTTCCCCACTTTCCACTGACTTTGTCGAAAACCCAGTGGTAAGTCTTATGGTTGTGTGTGCACGTGTGTTTTTAACAGGTAAAATGTCTCTTCATCTAATTTTAAGTTTTGGATTCTGTTTTTGTATTTTGGTAGTTTAGCTATAATATACCTGTCTCTTCCATTCTCTGTAGTCGCAACACATCATTTGTATATTGTATTGTGTGTTCATTACCCCAGGTCAAGTCTCCTTCAGTCCCTATTTATGGGGACTGACGCTCTCCTACCTCCTCCCCTTTCCCTCTTGTAATCACCATACTACTGTCTGTGTCTATGTGGTTTTTCTTTGCTTAATCTCTTCATCTCTTTCACCCAGCCCCCAACCCCATTCCCCTCTGACAGTTGTTTCTATTTTGTTTGTTAATTTATTTTGTTTATATTCTACATACAAGTGAAGTCATTTACTACTTGTCTTTTGTTGCATTCACCAACCGCGAGAATAAATGTCGGAGACTTTCGGGGTTCCAAAGATGTTACTTTATTGGCCAAGTTTAACCTGCGCAGGGGCGAACTCTCCAAAGTGTCCGGAGACACGGTGCCCGCAAGGGCTGCAAATGAGAGTTGCGCGTAAAAACGCTTACAGGCTTAGGGTTTTATGGAGGCACGCAAACAAGCTGGATACAGAAGCAGATGTGGCGGTTAGCGGTTGGCTCAGGGGCACAATAGGGTTACTGATTATTGGTGAGTTAACTCGTGCACTGGCTCGTGCTCCTTTACTTGATTGGTCAGTTGAGCTCGTGCACAGGGGCTGCACTGGCTGGTGCTCCTTTACCTGATTGGTCAGTTGAGCTCGTGCACAGGGGCAAAATTTCCCTCCCTAGTGACTGTCCAGATGGCTATCTGCCTGACTAACCTTTGCTCTTAAACCACATCCTGGAACACACCCTGCTCTTCGGGCGTGTCCCGGAGCCTCTTTGCGTTAGTTAGTAAAACACCTTTTGCTTCCTTACAGCTATGTTCTGGCTAGTTCCCCTTGCCCTCAACATCTTTCTCTGACTTTATTTCAGTTAGCATAATAATTTCCAGGTCCATCCATATTGTTGCAAAAAGTTAAGATTTCCCTCTTCTTTATGGCCAAGTAGCATTGCAGTGTAAATGTACCACAATTTCTTTTATCCATTTATCTACTGAGGTGCACTTGGGATGCTTCCAAATTTTGCTCTTGTAAAAAAAATGCTGCAGTGAACATAGGGCTGCATATATTCTTTCAAATTAGTGTGGGGGGAACATATTTGCTAATATATCTGTTAAGGGCTTAACACCCAAAATGTATAAGGATCTTGTAAAACTCAACACCAAAAACCATACAGTCCTATTAAGGAATGGGCATAGGACCTGAACAGACACTTCTGCAAAGAGGATGTACAAATGGGCAATAGACATATGAAAAGATGTTCAACATCACTAATAATCAGAGAAATGCAAATTAAAACCATGATGAGATATTGCCTCACACCTGTCAGAATGGCTTTCATTGATAAATCAACAAACAACAAGCCCTGGCGAGGATGCGGAGAAAGGGGAACCCTTTGGCACTGTTGGTGGGAATGCAGACTGGTGCAGCCACTGTAGAAAGAAGTATGGGGATACCTCCAAAAATTCAAAATGGAACTGCCTTATGACCCTGAAATTCCTTTTCTGGACATATATCTAAATAAGTTTTTAACTCTTTAATAATCTTTCGTATTTTTAATTCTGTTATTTTAATTATGTGCCTTCTGATAATTTGGACAGTATATTGTTCCATCCCACGGAACAGTCAACTGGGGTCCCGAGTCTACCTGAAACGGATGAATAGGGATGGGAACAAGAGGCGTGAAGAATGACAGCAAGACAAAGGATTCTGATCAAGCTGCAAATTTTATTTTGAGCGGGGCTGTTATATAGGGGGCAGGGAAAAAGGGGAAGTGGTTCTAATAGGTTGTCCTGTGCATGCTCACTGCATGCTCTTAGCGACGGTTGGTAGGTGGGCGCGTGATCAGCATCTTGATTGGTAGTTAGTACTGGTGATCCAGGGATGCCCCCAAGGGTGGGGCCACCTGGCTTGGCTGCAATATCCTGTTTGGGCTGCATCAGCCAAGCTCTCCTGGTGCAATCTTCTTGGTAGATTGCATCAGCCGTCTTTAGGCCCCGGCAGTATATATTTTTATTCTCTTTGATTACCTCTATAAGTATAGTATAGGTTGTGGCAAAAGTAGGTTTATTTATAGTAGGTTGTTTGTATGGAAAATAATAATAAATAATAATATCAGAATCAACTCTGTTTTGCATACTCACAAGTGAAAACCTACTTTTGTCACACCCTGTATGCATGACACACTGACTTTTCTATTTCTTTAGAAATAAACTGACCTGTAATATTCAAGGGTAGGATTTATTCCACTTCTTTCCTCCTTCTTTGATGCAGACACTGGCCCACAGTGTCCACGTCATTATGGATGAAATGAGACATTCACATGACTACCGAGTCCTGTGGAGGAAAAGGGCAGGCATGGCTTTTCTCTCAAGGGGAGCAAAAGCCTAGGCCCTTGCCAGGACAGTCTTTATTGGATTTCTTGGCACATTACACGATGGTCCTCATTTACTATGCACAGGTTGCTTTAGGTGGTTACCTTTTACAGAAAACAAAGGAGAAGATGCCGGTAATCATATCACAGAAGAGGGATATTTGCGAATGAAAAGGCAAGAGTGGTTGAACTGATTACACTGGTCCTTGGAAGTTTTAGCATGGTTTTTAGGAAGTTACTTTGCAGTAAATGTTTGCCACAAATCCGGGTGAGGGAGTTTTTAGCAAAAAGCAAGACTCAAAGTGGCCTAGGAACATAGCAGGCCTGATCCTCCACCGGAGAACCTATCCATGGGCATGGTCCTGGGCATCTCCCAGTGGGAGCTGGGCCCGAGCCACACAGAATGGTCTCCTAACACTTCTTAAACACTATTTATTTTAGTTGATAAACTTACTACTTTTGGTGTTAATTATACACTTTTGTATTGTCCCAGAATTGATTTTTTTCTTTATTTTTAGTTTGCATTATTACATATGTCTCCATTTTCCCCTGCTTTGCCCGCTTTCCCCCCATCCTCACATCCCTTCCCTCTGTCCGTCCCCACACTGGTGTGTGTGTCTATGGGTCATGAGTACATGTTCTTTGTACTCTCCTCCTTTTATCCAGTCACCGCTCCTGCCTCCCCTCCGACAGCTGTCTGTCTGCTCCAAATACAAAATCACTTCGGCTAAGACACATACTTAATTTTGAAAATCTATAGTTTGTAAAATTAAACTCTTTCATTTATATATTTTCTTCTCTTTCTATGTTTTCATAGAGACTTCCTAGTTCTTTTTTATTATTATTCCCTGTCTGACTGACACGAGTGTTTCCAAGCCAATTACTTACAAGTTGTTTACTTAGGAAAGGGACCATAGTCATGGGTATTCTCTGTATGACATGGGAGTGTGTGTGAATGAATTATATTTGCTTTTGACTTTTCCCTGTCAGTATATATCCCCCTGATGCTCACAATGTACTGTCTGCCTTGCTGAAATATATTCACAATTTATGCCTCAGTTATTAACTCAGGTATGTACTCATCAGGAATGTATACATATTTCTCCAAGAGGTACATGTAAAAGGATTCATAGCAACATTATTTACAATAATCTCAGAATGGAAACAATTTATATGGCCATGATAGGTAAATAATTTGTGATGTAGTTATATAATGGTACACTTAGTAGTGGTAAAAATAAAAATGAATAAATTACAAGTACATATATGCAACTAATTAATGACTTTTCAAACATAAATTTTAATAAAAGAAGGGAGACACAAAAACTATATACTGAATATTTTATTCATAAATAGTTCAAAAACAGGCAAAAATAAGCTATAATATTAGAAATCAAGGCAGTACTTACTTTTAGAAAAGAGGCCACTATCCTTGGGAAGGGAGGGCTAGTTACTTTCAGGGACATGGGGGGATTTCCTGGAGCATCAGCAATTTTACAGGTAAGAAAACGGAGGCAGTTTGAATAAACTACCAAAAGCCATACAGGTAGGAAACGGCAGAAGTTTGATCTGAGCTTAGCCAATTTGATACTAGAGTCTACTTTTGTCATCAGTACACTATGTATTAAGATGACCAACTGGGTGAACTCTTGGATGGAAGTAAAGATTCTAGAACTGTATAGCATAGTTCTAGGACATTTCCCTACCGGGATTTAATATATTTGCAAACAGAAGTAGTGTCTGGTACAAGGCATTTCACAGAAGCTCAGAAATGAAAAAGAAGCCCAGGAACTGATTACAGGTCCTGCGCAACTTCCCCTGACCTCTTCCCTGTTGTGCCCTGTCTCCAAGGTAGAGGATAAATGGATAGAACATGAAATACCCGGCCCTTTAATTTTGGCTCATCAGCGTGTGTAAAGTATTTTCAGATAAAGGAGAGTTAGGAATTCATCAACTTTATCAAAGAAATGGACCATCAGAACAGACAGTTCTGTGCAAGATTCAGCAAGAAGAGAAGAGCATGGCAGCTTGTAAACAGGCCACTATTCATACATTGTATGAAAAAGCAGTTTAAAAAACTCAGTCCAGAGCCACATTGGAAAACTTTGTTTGGGGCCACCTACTTTGACCCATAATTGCTCTGATCCATAATTACATTCTTAGGTACATACCATATAGAAATGAGTGCTTATATCCATAATGAAACAGAAGCAAGAATGTTCATGGCAGTACTGATACAGGGTGCAGCCAAAGGGAGGTGCCTGGGAAGGATTTGGAATAGTGTCCAGAACTCAAAGTGTACAGGAATATTGGAGAGACCTATAAGGTGTCCTCACCGCCACCCCCCCCCCCACTCCCGGCCCCAGGTATCAGTTGGGGGAAGGGACGAATGGAGCAGGGCCATTGAGAGCTGTTTTGCATAGCAACAGTTTTGCAGCTAACCTCTGGAATGGTTATTTAACATATCTGTAACCTTTAACTGGTTTCATAGATATGTTAAAGAGCTGTGGCCAAGTTTGGGGCCAGGGAGAAGTGAGTGGCGGCAAACCAGGCTGGAACTGGGGCTGCTTCTCAGAGAGAGTGCCTGCGAGGGAGGGTTGTGGCTTTAGCAGAGTGAGGACCCCCCTCTTGGCCAGGTGAGGGGGAGAGCCATGATGTTTTGGAAAGATGTAGACCCCTGTAGCCATTAGGAGGGAGAGACATGCAGTTTCAGCAGAGTGCAGACCCCCTCTTGGCCAGGTGAAAGGGAAAACCACATAGCTTTGCCAGAATGGAGATCCCTGCGGCCAGGTGAAGAAGAAGGATGCATGCTTTTGGTGGAGTGCGGCTTTGGTAGAAGAGGCCCACACAGCTTTGGCATGCTCCCTTTGGCTGAGTGGCCTGGAAACCAGGAGAGACTTTGACTAGGACTTGGTACAAAGAACTCTTGCCAGTGAAAGGTGCCTCATGACTTTGGATTAATTGGAGATCCTGCCTGGACAGGCAGGCGACACAGCTCACGTGCCAGCGACCTGAAAACGGACGTGTGCTCTTTTCCTGATTTACGGTACCTGGAGTTGGGACAGTGGGAGAAGGGAGCACTGTGTGTGTGTGTGTGTGTGTGTGTGTGTGTAGGTATATACCCTTAAAGACTTTAATATTTTAAGGAAGGCATTAGGCCTGAATAGCATTAAATAAACATTTTGTTTCCTTTTCACAAATCTCTGGCATTGAGAGATGTCTTTCCAATTGGCGGCGGACAGAAGAGCCCTATAGATATTAGTGTATCGTCCTTGGGAGGGGCCCCTGTTTTCTGTAGCAGTTTTTGGCATCCCTCGGTGGGCCAAGTATTGCCCCCCCCCACCCTTGTTCGGTAACTGTACTATTTAAAATTAAATCTGAAACAATCAAGTATCTGTCAGTAGTAAATGGATGAATTTGTGTTGCTGATACAGGGTGCAGCCAAGGGGGGGCCCAAAAAAAAGATTTGGAATGGTGTCCAGAACTCAAAGTGTATAAGAATATTAGAGAGACATATAAGATGTCCTCGCCCCCCCCTCCCCCAGGTGTCAGTTGGGGGAAGGGACAAATGGAGCAGGGCCATTGAGAGCTGTTTTGCATATCAACAGTTTTGCAGCTAACCTCTGGAATGGTCATTTAACATATCTATAACCTTTAACTGGTTTCTTAGATACGTTAAATAGCTGTGGCCAAGTTTTGGGCCAGGGAGAAAGAAGTGAGTGGCTTCTACCCAGGATGTTATTGGGGGCTGCTTCTCAGAGATAGTGCCTGTGGGAAAGGCATGTGGCTTTAGCAGAGTGAGGACCCCCTCTTGGCCAGGTGAGGGGGAGAGCCACGCTGTTTTGGAAAGATGTAGACCCCTGTAGCCATTAGGAGGGAGAGACATGCAGTTTCAGCAGAGTGCAGACTGTTGCATTCACCAACCGCGAGAACAAATGTCGGAGACTTTCGGGGTTCCAAAGATGTTACTTTATTGGCCAAGTTTAACCTGCGCAGGGGCGAACTCTCCAAAGTGTCCGGAGACACGATGCCCACAAGGGCTGCAAATGAGAGTCGCGCCAAACGCTTACAGGCTTAGGGTTTTATGGAGGTGCGCAAACAAGCTGGGTACAGAAGCAGATGTGGCGGTTAGCGGTTGGCTCAGGGGCACAATAGGGTTACTGATTATTGGTGAGTTAACTCGTGCACTGGCTCGTGCTCCTTGATTGGTCAGTTGAGCTCGTGCACAGGGGCTGCACTGGCTCGTGCTCCTTTACCTGATTGGTCAGTTGAGCTCGTGCACGGGGGCAAAATTTCCCTTCCTAGTGACTGTCCAGATGGCTATCTGCCTGACTAACCTTTGCTCTTAAACCACATCCTGGAACACACCCTGCTCTTCGGGCATGTCCTGGAGCCTCTTTGCATTAGTTAGTAAAACACCTTTTGCTTCCTTACAGCTATGTTCTGGCTAGTTCCCCTTGCCCTCAACACAGACCCCCTCTTGGCCAGGTGAAAGGGAAGACCACGCAGCTTTGCCAGAATGGAGATCCCTGCGGCCAGGTGAAGAAGAAGGATGCACGCTTTTGGTGGAGTGCGGCTTTGGTAGAAGAGGCCCACGCGGCTTTGGGGTGCTCCCTTTGGCCTAGCGGCCTGGAAACCAGGAGAGACTTTGACTGGAACTTGGTACAAAGAACTCTTGCCAGTGAAAGGTGCCACATGACTTTGGATTAGTTGGAGATCCTAGGCAGGCGACACAGCCCACAGTGCCAGTGACCTGAAAAACGGACGTGTGCTCTTTTCCTGATTTACGGTGGTACCCGGAGTTGGGACAGTGGGAGAAGGGAGCACTGTGTGTGTGTGGGTGTATACCCTTAAAGACTTTAATATTTTAATGTAGGCATTAGACCTGAATAGCATTAAATAAACATTTTGTTTCCTTTTCACAAATCTCTGGCATTGAGAGATGTCTTTCCAATTGGCGGCAGACAGAAGAGCCCAATAGATATTAGTATACTGTCCTTGGGAGGGGCCTCTGTTTTCTGAAGCAGTTTTTGGCATCCCTCGGTGGTCCAAGTATTGCAAACCCCCCCTCGGACCATTGTTCGGTAACATTACATGAGTAATTCTTAACAGCAAGGAGAAGTGAACAAAGTACTTCCACATGTGGAGTGATGGGTAATCTCACAAATAGTGAGTCAAAACACCCAGCTCCTAAGTATATGAATTTCAAAAACAGATACAACCAATCAACAGTGATTGAAATCAGGAAAGTGATTAAACAGACTGTATTAGTGACTAGAAGAGCAATGAGTGAGTTTTATAGATTGCTGGTCACTTTCTATTTCTCGATCTTTTTCTGGTTACGTGATTGGTGAGTTTTGAAGAATCATCAGGCTGTACACGTATAATGTTCACTTTTCAGTACATATTTTATACTTCAATTAAAGTGTACTTCAAACAAAGGCAGTAAACAGAACAAAGACATTTCATTATGATAAAATGCACAATTTTTTAAAGAGTCACAAAATTATATGCAACCAACTGTGATAACAAATAAATAAATAAAACTATAATGTAAGTACTGACAAAATACAATTATAGTAAATGCTTCATTTATGCCTGTCTCAGAAATTAACTGATCTAAGAAACACCAACTTTTACAAGAAATAAATATTTATATGCTGCTTTAAATTTCTTTATATTTATTAAATGTATCTCTTATTCTCATTAAGTAAAATTAAGTTTAATTATTTTTATTAAAACAACACATGTAATAGTTCACTTATATACAAGTAGTATTTTTATTTCCCATCCATCTATCCATCCATATAACTATATATGATGGAGACCTGTCCATAAAGTATCCAGCCATATACTGTGAAAAATAGAGACATTTATTGAAGAAGACACAAGAAACATCATACATAGGACAATGGCAGTTCAATACCTCTCAAAGTAGACACCTTGGGACCTCACATGGTTCTCACATGGTTCTCCCAGCATGCCTTCCATTGCTCAAACACTCTGCAAAATCCTTTGTTGGAATCTCCATCACCCTGTCATATTTCCCTGAGTCTTATTGATGGTCTGAAATCTCTTCCCTTTCAAAGGTGATTTTCGTTTTGGAAAAAGCCAGAAGTTGCAGGGCAGCAAATCTGGGCTGTAGAGGGTCTGAGTCACCAGAGTTGCAGATCTTGGCTGATTGCAGCCTGAACACATTCAACATTTCTCAGGTGTTCTGCTTGTTGTAGGCCTTCCAGAGAGATCACTTTCAACAGATTCTTGACCATCTTTGAAGCATCTGTGCCGCACTTTTATTTGCACTGCACTCATTTCATCACCCCAGAAAGCCTGAATAATCCAAATGGTTTCCGTGGAGGAATGTTCAAGATTAACCCAAAATTCAGTGCAGATTTGTTGCTCTATTTGCTCAGTTGTTTTGAATGTGATGGCCACACAGTACACATACTTACTCAATAAGGTCTAGTACCCACCTCACTAATATAGTGGAGTCGTCATTGTTCACTCACAGCATTTCAGTCCACTCTTCTTGGCTGCCAGATTATATTGATGTGCAAACTGTTCTTGTTATATTAACAGTGCCTGGACTTTATCCATATAGACCCTGTAAGTATAAGAAAATTATTTCCAGGTGAGTTTTTCAACCTGCTTTTAGTACCTTTCATATTCCTTAAACTTCTTTAAATTTGGAAATTCTATTTTTATAAAGCAAAGTGATTTTCTTTTAAAAAATCTTTAGAAAACCCAAACATTGAAATATTCTGTAGTTTGACTCAACTAGGTTGGCCAACAAATTGCTTTAAAACAAATTCACAATTAATTTTAAAATAAAAGCTTATTTTTCAGGCATGAGGTACTGAAATTTATATCTTTAAGAATCAAAATTTATCATTATACCTGTTTTGTTGGAAATGTTTCTGATTTATCGTCCCCTTTTTCTTCTTAAATACTGTCTGATACAATTTAAGAATTGATTGATAAATCACCCAGTTTCTATTAAAACATTAATTACTAGACAAACTGTATTTTCTTCAGGAATTATTGACATATAAAGGGATAATTGTGTTCCTGCCAAATATCCCTAATTTATTTTATAAAATAATTGAGTGTCATTTTTTATTTTTTCCTCTGTAGAGATGTTTACTCTCATTTCTTGCTTTTGTTGGTGTGTCACATATGAGCAGGCCTTCTCTCTTTTACTATTATTATTTTGTTTATACTGGTATGTTGTGAGGTTTAAAACTGTATCTATTAGAGGATGCATAAAACTGGGGTTCTGTATATATAGGTGCGAACCCAGCAAAAATATATTTCTTTTGAGGAATTAACATAGACATTATAAAGTCCAGGCAATAAAGTCTTTCTACTATTCTTAGTGAGAATAAATAATAATCAAGATTTATATTGTGGTTCCCAGGGTAAAATTGTATCCTTTAATTAAAATGTCCAACACTACATTTAACTAAAAATACTATTACAATAAATCCTGTGTGAAAATTTGCATATTTTGTTAGACTTAATTGATAATTGACTTCATTTCTTAATCTTTCTGATATATATATAAGGAAACAATGCCTGTCATATATTAGGTACCAAATCAATAACTGTTTAATAAGGATACAAAGCTATGAGTTACAAGATTTTCATTTTTCCATTTTGTTCTAAAACCTATCATTGTATAGATATTAAAGTATTTAGTACTATGGTTAAAGATATACTTTAAAGAGGAATTAGTTATCAACAATAGCTTTATCTACTGCTCAATTTGAATTCTACCTACACTTTTATTTTGACTTTGAATTTACTGAAAGTGTCCTTACATTTCTTTGTTTACACATGTACTTTAATTAGTTATATTGTGCTTTGCTGTACAGACTAGCTTCCTAAGCCATTTCTCTCTCCTCAATTAAAAATATTCAAGTGCTCTTTCATACTTATGTTACCAACCAATCTATAGTTAACTTAGTAGCTTCTCCTGAAGAATTTAATGACTAAGAATATTTAGAATTTCAGATAAAACTTGAATGAAAACTTCAGAAAACTGAAGTTCAGTTCCTGGAGATATTTTAAAAGATGACCGGTTTCTTCTACCGATTTTGACAATATAAAAATAATCAGACTATAAAAGTGTTGACTGTCAGATTATAAAAATTTTGTTGGTAATTATTAACCAGTTAAAAAGAGGGGATCAATGAGTAAATAAAAATTGTCTTTATCATAAAATAAAAACAATATTAATGTTGAGATTTACGAAGGAAATCTCTGCTCTAACCCCAGCTTGAATGCACATGACAATATGCCTGGCAATCTTCCCAGTGATATGGAAATCACTACCACTTGAAACAGCTGATTCAGTTTTTATAGGACTAAAATTGACTGGAGTTCTGCATACTGAGTCATATTTTGCCTTATGAAAATGGCCCATCATTTGGTTATATTTAGCTAATGTATTTCCTCTTGAGACATGCATAACTGGCTTAATTGCTGTTCAGTTGCCTTTTAAATATTTAAAGACTGCTTTCACATGCTGTATAAGTCTCCTCCAGTTAAAAAGCAATAGTTGCTCCATTCTTTCCTCAAAGAAAAAAGTTTGACTTCTCTTTTTTCCCCCTCTAAGCATCACTGAGCTACATCTCTATTTTTAAAAATGAGAAAAAAAACCCCTAAAACTGGAATAATAATATTGCAAATTTTTATGACCAGAGTGATATACAGAGTATACACAGTCTACAACTGCATTAGTTTTTTAAAGGAATCACTGGTTTTTGGTCATTTATGGCTTTCAGTGAGGTAGAATCTCTATGTTTTCACCTCAAATGCTGATGATATGCATAGCTCATTTTATGTCACTTTTGTTTTGTCTTAATTGTCTTTAATGTGAGTAGAAGATATTTTTGATTGTTTAGTTCCACAAAGATTTAACTTTATTTTTCTAACTCTTTAAAATACTTTTGGATTAATTAATTCATTATTGTATTTAGACCTCCCCACAAAAAACCAAAAACAATCTCCAAACACCTTATAGTTAATTCTTACAATAAGTTACAATGATTTAATGGATTAAGTCTCTTCCTACGTTTAGGTAATGTCTGTAAATAAAATACATTGCATTTCTCTCTTTGGGTTACTGATAAAAACATTGAACACAACAGGGGCTACAAAAAATGCAGAAATCCCAAGAAATCTCCTTGTAGTGTGACATGAATTCATTATTTACAAGCCTTTTGTAAAATCTCCCAGCCCAATGCAATTCTACCTATCTCTCCTATCACTAAGTCCCTATTTCTTCATCTTGCCCCACATACTATCCAATAAAACACCTGGCAGAAATTCATTTTTGTTGCGTCTCTTTTCTTCCCCTTACTTGTCACTTTAGTGCTTCATTTAATAAAAGGAAATAAATAGCATTAGTTTTGTAAGATGCATTTATAAGACACCTATAGTGCTTTCAAGATACAACTTTATTTTTGTACATAGTCCTTTGTTTAGTGATTGGTACATGTTCTTTCTGTAATCAATTTAATTGTTATGGGACAACAGTTTCTGATATATTCTTATGCTTTAGAATCAGAAATAGATTTTTGGCTATTGGCCCTTGTCCTGTTGTCCTTCCATTTGTCACTTCATTAAAATTTGTGTATGCTAGGGCCCTGGCTGGTGTAGCTCAGTGGATTGAGCGCAGGCCTGCGAACCAGAGGATCGCGGTTCGATTCCCAGCCAGGGCACATGCCTGGGTTGCAGGCTGGTTCCCTGCAGGCCAACTCCCAGCAGGGGACACGTGAAAGGCAACCATACATTGATATTTCTCTCCCTCTCTCCTTCCTCTCTGAAGATAAATAAATAAAATCTTTAAAAAAAAATTTGTGTATGCTACAAATTCTCAGCAATTTGAGATGTAGCTTTCTTGGAAAAAAAAAACTTTGATAAAGTGAGTTGCCTTGATAATGGTGTTCTGTTTGCCTACTTTGGGTTTCGGTTTACTCCTACAAATGTTTGTTCCATTTTCTCATCTTAAAAGTATCCTTGGCAGAGAACACAAAGGAAGTAGTTTTACATTTTTTCTATTATTTTTTACTATCACATCATATTTGTTGATCAAAAGACCCACATTTCTTTTTCATGTGGTTTCTAATATAACTTCATAAAATTCTTCAGACTATCTGCTATATTTAATTTCATTTTGAGAGTTAACATTATGATGTAGTTAGAACTCTTCTTGCCCTGACTTGTGTAGCTCAGTGGATTGAGCATGGGCTGTGAACCAGAGTCACTAGTTCGATTCCCAGTCAGGGCACATGCCTGGATTATGGGCCAGGGGGCCACATGAGAGGAAACCACACATTGATGCTTCTTTCCCTCTCTTTCTCCCTCCCTTCTTCTCTTTCTAAAAATAAATAAATAAAAATAAAAGTAAGAAAAAAATTGAAAAGGAGATTCTTCTTTTTAAAAAAGTACTCTTCTTTTTATTCTCATATTAACTATTAATTATTTAACTGTACAGTTATTAAATATTTTATTTTTTTTTATTATTTTTTTATTTTTTTTTATTTTATTTTTTTTTAAATATAATTTTTATTTAATTCTTGTTCAAGTACAGGTTTCTGTCTTATAATCCCAACCCTGCCCGCCCCCCACCCCATGCTCCCCGCCTCCCTCCCCTCTCCACCCCCCACCCCTAGTTATTGTCCATGTGTCTTTTATACTTGTTCATATGAGTCCATTCCCTTTTCCCCTATGATTCTCTCCCCTCTCAGTTATTAAATATTTTATATTTAAATATATTTATATTTATACTAAAATATGAACTACATAATTATATACAAAATATTTATCCTTAAACACCTTATAATTTATTCAGGACAAAACTAAATGGTTATACCAATAATGTAAGGATGGTTCAAATTCAGAAAAGCATTTATTCTAAACTCTCATAACAAATTAAGGAAGAAAAATAGCTATGATCGCCTCTCTTTCTTTCTCTCCTCCCACCCCCTTCCTCTTCCTTAAAATCAATAAACACATCCTTGAGGGAGGATTTAAAAAAGAAAAAAAGATTCCTGCTATCATTGTTTCCATTAAATATTTCACTGCAGGACCTAGCTTATTTAATAAGAAAAGAAATAATAGCAATAATAAGAGCAATAACGGGAAATTATTGGAATAATAGAAGGAACAATTACTATTTTTAAATACATTTTATTAATTATGATACTACAATTGTCCCATTTACCCCCTTCACTCCCCTCTACCCTGCACACCCCCTCCCCCAAGTTCCCCTTTTTAGTTCATGTCCATGTGTCACAAGTTCTTTAACTTCTACATTTCCCATACTATTCTTGTCCTCCCCCCATTTATTTTCTACCTACCGTCTATGCTACTTATTCTCTGTACCTTCTCCCCCATCTCCTGTTCCCACTCCCCTGTTGCTAACCCTCCTTGTGATCTCCATTTCTGTGGCTCCACTCCTGTTTTAGCTGTCCACTTAGTTTGCTTTTGTTTTAGGTGTGGTTGTTAATAACTGTGAGTTTGCTGTCCTTTCACTGTTCATATTTTTTATCTTTTTTCTTAGATATGTCCCTTTAACATTTCATATACTAAGGGCTTGGTGATGATGAACTCCTTGAATTTGACCTTATCTGTAAAGCACTTTATCTGCCCTTCCATTCTAAATGAAAACTGCTGGATAGAGCAATCTTGGATGTAGGTCCTTGCCTTTCATGACTTGGAATACTTCTTTCTAGCCCCTTCTTGCCTCTAAGGTCTCTTTTGAGAAATCAGCTAACAGTCTGATGGGCACTCCTTTGTAGGTGACTGTCCCCTTATCTCTTGCTGCTTCTAGAATTCTCTCCTTCATTTTAATCTTGGCGAATGTAATTATGATGTGCCTAGGTGTGTGGTTCCTTGAGTCCAACTTCTTTGGGACTCTCTGAGCTTCCTGGACTTATTGGAAGTCTCTTTCCTTTGCCAGATTGGGGAAGTTCTCCTTTATTATTTGTTCAGATAACTTTTCCACTCTTTGCTGTTCCTCTTTCCCTTCTGGTACCCCTATAATTCAGAAGTTGGAATGTTCTGGAAGTTCTTAAGCCTCTCTTCATTTTTTTGAATTCTTGTTTCTTCATTCTTTTCTGTTTGGTTGTTTCTTTCTTTCTTCTGGTCCACCCCATTGATTTTAGTCTCAGTTTCCTTTCTATCACTACCGGCTTCCTGTGCATTTTGCTTCATTTCACTTAGTGTAGCCTTCATGTTTTCATCTAATTTATGACTAAAATCAACTAGTTCTGTGAGCATCCTGATCAGCAGTATTTTGAACTGTGCATCCGATAGGTTAGCTATCTCTTGGTCACTTAGAAATATTAGCTCTGGGGCTTTGAGCTGTTCTTCTGCTTGAGTCATAATGTTTTGGTCTGTTTGCACCTGTTAAGTATGAGGGGCAAAAGCTTAGGTGTTCATCGGGGTGGGTCAAACCCAGGTTGTGACTGGGGGTGGGGTCAGAGAGGGAGCAATGGCACTTGTTCCACTCTCTATCGTATTTCAGTCCCTCCCACTGCTTCCCACAAGCAAATTAGGCCCTTTTGGTGCAGGTTTCTGGCTGGATGGGCTCGTGTACATTCTAGGACCCTGTGGGTCTCTCCAATGAACTCTCCTGTGAGGCTGGGAGCCTCTCCTGGGGCACCTCAACCCCCGAAAGTTTTTGCAATTGGTGCTTTTAGGCTTTAATTCTCGTCAATGGGGCCCTGGGTTGCGAGGTCTGTGTCACTGCTCATTTTTTTGCTTGTTTTATCTGCCCATGAATGTGTGACTGTGGTCAGCCAGCCACCTTGTACCCTCACTGGGTTTGCCTGTTGCCATCCCATGCCTGGGATCTGCCAACCACCGCCTGTGTGCCTGGGTCTGTTCGGCAGCCACCGCATTTTCCTGCTGCGACCCCTCTCTGCCGCTGCTAACTTCGCCCCTCTTACTGGTCTGGATAAATGGTTCATTGTTGTTGGACTTTGGTACAGTTAAATTTTCTGTCTGTTTGGTTGTTTTTGTTTCTAAATCTTTGTTGTCCTTAAACTTGGTTGTGGGAGAAGGTACAACCAAGTAGTGTTTCCACCTATGCTTCCATGTTGTCCAGAAGTCCTACTATTTGTTTTTTAAAGATTTTTAAATTGTTATTCTATTACTATCTGTTGATAATGATAAGGTAATCTACATAGAATGTATTGTACAAGAGAATTACAGACAAATGTTGAGAACTGATAAAAAAGTCTAATGAGATTGCTGTGTATATATATAAAAGCAATATTTTAAAAAAATCAGAATTCCTAAGCAATAGTCTTGACAAATTAGAAGTATTAAATATAAATATAATTCCACAGAGCAGTAAAACTTCTAACATACTTTGTAAAAATTGTAAAATATTATTGAGAACATTAAAGAAAATTTGAGCAATTAGCTATATTGTGTTCACAAATTGGAGGACTTGAATTCTGAAAATGTCAGTTCTCCATATAAATTATAAATTAAATGTAATTTGTTATCACAAAAAGATTTGGGGGGTACTTGATAAACTCATCCTAAAGTTTATAAAATAGATCTAAAAATATAAGAATAGATAAAGGCATTTTGAAAACAAGAAATAGGTCAGGGTAATCTGTGGTCAGATATCAAGAATTTTTGTAAGGTTTTAAGGTAATTTAAAAAGTAAACTATTAGTTAAAAAATAAACGCTAAAACCAGTGGAAAAGGAAAAACAAACAAATCAGTAGTACATGAAAAGTTGATTTATGACTGAGGAGAAACTTCAAATAAACGGTAACAATATGAACTATTCAAACAATGAACTCAGGAACACAGATTTCCCAAAAGGAAAAGCATAAAATTACATGTCTATCTTACACAATACATAAAATATTAATTCTATATTATTTAAAAATAAATGTTAAAATCGAAGTACTAAAATTTTAGATAGATTATCCCTTTCTAATATTGAAAGTTGAAAGACTTCTTAAATAAATACAGCAGCACAAACTTTAGAAAATATTGAGTTCTGTGCACTGTTGGTGGGAATGCAGACTGGTGCGGCTACTGTGGAAACAGTATGGAATTTCCTCAAAAAACTAAAAATAGAACTGCATTTTGATCTAGTGATCTCACTACTGGGATAATACACAAAGAATTCTGAAATGTCAATTCCAAAGGTCCTATGCACCCTATGTTCATAGCAGTGTTATTTACAATAGTCAGGTGCTAGAAACAGCCTAAATGCCCCTCATTAAATGAATGGATCAAAAAACTGTGGTACTTTATGCAATAGAATACTACACACCAGAAAGAAAGAAGGAGCTCTTACCCTTAGTGACAGCATGGATGGAAGTGGAGAGTATTATGCCAAGTGCAATAGGCCAGGTGGTGAAAGACAAATGCCATATGATCTCACCTATAAATGAAGCCTAATCAGCAAAACAAACAAATGAGCAAAACAGAACCAGAGGCATGGAAACAAGGAACAGACTGATAGGCACCAAAGGGGATGGGGAAGGGGGATAAAGGAGGAAGGAATGAGAAGAGTCTAGTTAAAGAACAAGTATAAATGTTCCATGGACATGAACAACAGGGTGGGGATTGACTGTGGTCACAGGATTGGGGGATAGGGTTGGTGGGGCAGGGGAGAGCAAAGGGGGAAATTGGGAAACTGTAATAGAACAAGAATAAAAAAATTAAAAACTTAAGAGTAAAAATTTAAATTATTGGTAGAAATACAATAACCATAGATAAGAGATATGCCACGAGCAGATGAATATGTTTATAAAATATATGTCCAAGCAAGTATTATGGCACAGTATACAAAAAATTTTTATTGGTTTCTTTTGAAAACTGGCAAAAATTTGTGAGAAGGCAATTCACAAAAAAGATAATCTGGGTATCAATAATTACATAAAAATGATTAATTTCACTAGTAAGCAGGCAAATTGTAATTTATATGACTGGCAAGATTAATAGGTCTGTTGATGTCAAGTTTCGGCTAAAAATGTGGAACAAACAACTTTCTTAAAAATTTGACAAATATTATAAAGTTGAAGATATATATATACCACTATACAATTTCAAATCTACATAAATTTCCTAAGGAAATTTTTACATATGTGTACAAAAAGACACTTACTGTATTTTGCTTTTTTGTATTTGGGAAAAATCAAATAAATTGTTATTAATGTAAGTGTCCTGTAAAAGACATTGTAGTCTGTTCTTGTGGGTGTTCTTATTTATACTGTGAATGTAGCCCTTCAGGAGAGTTTGAATTGAGGAGAGGAGACTGACAGAGTAAGATCATGATTTAATGACCCAAATATAAACAGAATTAAATCCATTTTCCCGAAGTTTACCTTCAGACATTAAGAGATTTTGTAACTTTTGGTGTTCTGAGTTGAAACAGAGTTCCATAATTACAAGCATTTTTCTCCAATTGAATTCTGTACATCCGTTTACAAATATGCACAGCATGCAGAGGATCATGCAGGCGAGCTAAGAAAGTTGGGACCTTTCTGACGGACCGCCTTT
Source organism: Sturnira hondurensis (assembly GCF_014824575.4). Classification (NCBI taxonomy): domain Eukaryota; kingdom Metazoa; phylum Chordata; class Mammalia; order Chiroptera; family Phyllostomidae; genus Sturnira; species Sturnira hondurensis. The sequence goes on along the minus strand of NW_028077105.1, from coordinate 10,992,377 downwards.
ATCCCCTCTTTGTTCAGAATGACTTCTATAGCATTTTAAAGATTTTTAAAAATTCTCCATGAGGATTTTTGCTGGATCAATTTATAGGTGGTATATTGTTTTGTTGCATTTCAGAATGACACCTTATATTCTATTATATTTTCTAGGTTGTTACTGAGCATGGAGTGCATTTATGTATATTTGTGAGTTTTCTTTTATTCAGAAAACTTGTTAAGCTATCAGTTCTGATTCTCACTATTGATTCCATTAGATTTCATAAAATCAATTTTTGCTGCTATTTGTTTTTTAGGATTCATTTTTAATTGCTATGTGTGTAGAAATATTCTATTTTTATCATTTTGTATCTTTTATATGAACTCTCTTTTATTTTCTTTATTGCTAAAGTACAATTTTTAGTTTTCAGTGATAATGATTAATGGCAAATACAGATGCTTTTATCGAAAGCATCTCAGTTTCACCTTCCACAGTAAATGATGATTATGTGGTTGCAGAAGTCCATGTTGACAGGTGTTTTCTATCAGTACTATAAGTCTATTTTTCTATTGTCTTTCATTCTCTACTGTTGCTGTAAGAAATTGGTTGTTGGTTAACATGTCATTATTTTACACATAATCTTTCTTTTATTTGAGGCTTTTTTTCAGACTCCTTTTGTGTGTGTGCTCAGCAGTTTCACTACAACATTTTTAGAAAAGGACTTAGTTTTATTTATCTTATTTAGGGCTTGTGGTCTTTATTTAAACTGAGCTGCTGTTGGGTGGTGTTTCTCCTGTCCTGTGTCTTTTTCCTCCTTTTATAATTCCTATCAGAAGTGAGAAAATCCTTTCCTCCCACCCTCCACATTTCATACTCTTCTTCATGTTAATTCTCTTTTGATGTTTCTATGCTTAATCCTATGTAACTTCCTCAGAACTGTTTTTCTAGTTCATTAAATTTCTTTTCAACTTCGTCTGTTCTGCTATTTATTTTTAAATTTCAATGACCGTATCTTTACTTTGTAGGGTTTTTTTGTTTCTTTTACATTCATTCCCTTCTATTTCTGAGCTATGTGTATGTGTGCATTTTCTTTTGTAAGTTTTTTATATCTTTGTTGATAACTTATTTTATAATATCTAACAGATTACATTAAATTTTAAGTTCTTGGATTTATAATCCTTTTGTTTATTTTTCTGTTGACTTTAGCTCAAAATGAATTGTTTTCTTATGTATTCTGCAATTTGTAATTGTGAACTTATGTTCAATGTGACTTAGTTAATAGGAATTGTGTGTGACCTGAATTAATAGTTCACCCTTAGTTTCTATTCTAGTGGTTTCATATTCTGCCGGGTGTCTTAGAGGTATCATCAGCCCAAGATGAATTTTTAAATTCATTTCTTGACTTGGAGTTTTCCAGATCATAAAGAGATTCTAATTTCAAACTTTAAATGACATGAGGATGGGTATAGAGCTCTCAGGAGAGCTTGTATTTATTTATTTAGTTTGTTTTAGTCATTTAGCATAGTGACAGAAACACCTGGCTAGGTATCTTCCTGCAGTACTAGGCAGAATTTTTTTGATTCATTCTTATACTACTAGTATGTCCCTTTAAGGTCTTGCCTTTATTCCTGTGTTCCAACTACGCCCTCAGAGAGGTAAAATGTTTCTTCTCCTCATCACATGTAGACTTCAAAACCAAAGTCTTGGTTGGATATTGACTGTCATTCCCAAACTAACCCCCTCACCATGAAGTTTACCACCTGCTGTTACAGAAACCAGATTTAGTTACTTGTTGTTGTATTTAGTTCCCCCTTTTCTTTTTTTCCCTCCCAACCGAGGTATTTTACTTTATTTCATGAAAATCCAGCAAAATACTTAAATTACTTGTTCATTATTGTTTTTGTACATTTCTCCTTACTCTTAACTTTTTTTTTTATTGTTGTTCAAGTACAGTTGCCTCCACCCCACCCCCACTACTCCCCCCAACCAGCCTTTCCAACTTCCCATCCTTGATCCTACCCTTCTTTGGTTTTGTCCAGGTGTCCTTTATTCATGTTCCTGAAAATTCTGCCCACCTCTTCTCCCATTATCCCATCCCACCTCCCCTCTGTTTACTGTCAGTTTGTTCCTAATTTTAATGTCTCTGTTTATATTTTGCTTGCTTATTTGTTTTGTTGATTAGTTTCCTCTTAAAGGTGAGATCATATGGTATTTGTCTTTCACCACCTGGCTTATTTCACTCAGCATAATACCCTCCAGATCCATCTATGCTGCTGCAAAGGGTAGCGACTCCTTCTTTATTTCTGCTGCAGGGTATTCCATCATGTAAATGTACCATAGTGTTTTGGTCCATTCATTTACTGATGGCACTTAGGTTGCTTCCAGCACTTGATATTGTAAATTGTGCTGCTATGAACATCGGGGTGCATAGGTTCTTTTGGATTGGGGTTTCAGGGTTCTTAGGATATACTCCTAAGAGTGGAATTGCTGGGTCAAAAGGCAGGTCCACTTTTAGTTTTCTGAGGAAATTCCATACTGTTTTTCCTCGTGGCTGCACCAGTCTGCATTCCTACCAACAGTGCACTAGGGTTCCCTTTTCTCTACAACCTCTCCAACACTTGTTTGTTGGCTTGTTTATGATGACTATTCTCACAGGTGTGAAGTGATATCTCACTGTGGTTTTAATTTGCATCTCTCTGATGGCTAGTGATGCATATTAAGTGAATTTGGCCAAACAGCAGGATACAAAGTCAATTTTCAGAAATCAAAGGCATTTTTGTACACCAACAAGAAAATGTTTATGATTTTTTTTTTGCCTTAGTCACCAACAGGTCATTAATTAAAGATATAAAGTGGTCTTATTGTTTCATTGGGAAAATGAAATTAATTCATAGAGCTTGAGTTTGGAAAACCTTTACAAGGGACGTTATTTTGTTCTTATTTAAGAAGTTAATTTAAAAAGATTAAATTACTTAGATAAAGGTTTTTGAAAAATGTGGATCAAAATAGGTTTTTAAAAAAGTTTGGCTTTAACAGGGGTCCGCTTCAATACATAGAAATTCACTTAGATAGTAAATACTTTTTTCCTAGGAATGCTTAGATAAACAAAGAAATACTTCAACCTAAAAACAACAACAACAACAAATAAATCTGTTTCTTAAAATGGGTTTCTATCTGTAAAGATGAGGGAAAACCAGGTTACAGAAAATGCAGCATTCCGTGGTCCTATTCCTCGGTCATTGTACTGCATTTGAGGCTGGCTGGTGAGAGAATGCGTCAAACAAACAAACAGAGGTCATTTTCCTTCACGCGAACAACCACAATACTAAATAATTAAACTTCTGTGATGAGCCCAGCCAGCATACTGGTGGAGCTTTTATGTGACCTTTTTAAGCCAGAGTCTTTTCCAAACAGTTTTATTGAGTGGAATAGTCAAGGTGAGGACAATTTCCTCATGAGCTCCCCTAAAGCATACTGCAGCAGCAGTAAATAGCCCTGATTGTACCAGCCCTCTCACTGTGTAAATCGAAGCCGGAGTGCACAGAACATCAAAGGGGTCAAAGAAATAGTCGAGGTTTTGTGTCCCAACTTGTCTCTATTCTCTCTGTGGTAGCTGATCCCATCTGTCTCTGAGAGCTGAGGGTAGCTTGTTCTATTGTCAGTATTGTTCACAAGGCACCTAAGTAAAGATTAAACTTCTGGCTCTTTTCCCATGTTTTCAGTCTGGTGTTAAAATGTAAAAATGGATATGTACAAGCAAAGAGTTAGGAATAGTATTATTCTATAATCCAAAATAACAGATTATTTAAATATATCAGTATTTGGTATATTCTTTTACATTTTTTGTCCTTTTAAACAGCTACTCTGCAGCATGGTCCTGAGACTAGAGATTTTATAAATCTGTGGAAAACGTTTAGTGCAGTGACTGATCAGGGATGAGTAATAGCTGTACATCATCTCCTGACCACGAGGAGAGTCATTAGCTGAATAAAGGTGCTCTCAATAAAGAGGACTTACACTAAAATCTTTACCTTTTTCTGACTCCTGTTTAAGCATAAGGATGGAAGCTTCCATACACTGAGCAGGTGCCACAAACCAAGCTTGGTTGTAATCACTTTACGTTCATAAATTATGTAAGGTGTTTTATAATTTCCCACACCTGAGGAGTTAGATCTTTAACAAGAAAATAGTCATATTTAAAATTGAGAAACAATCAATCCTTAATTCTTAGGCTTAGGTTTCTGAGAAACCAGAGTTAATGCACTTTTATAAGTCTTCCTGAGGTATGTACTAGCCTAAGAATGCTCTCGATTATTGATGAAGCACCCAGGCAGTGTCTACTGTGAATTAAACTTTGTTTGTACACACCAATTTTCCTCCCGACTTATAATAATTGATTATACTTTACTCCATAATTGATTAATGTGGGCATTTAAAATATTTTTCAAAATTAAACAAACAGATAAATTGCCTTTAGCCTGTATTGAACACTCCAGCTTTGTTCATTGTACTAAATGGGGAAGTACAAGTCATTTGATTGCTCTTTAACCTTTCGTTATATTGACAATCTGTTATTGCCTAGCATCAATTCCATTCTTCTCAGGAGGTGGCTCGGCATTGTTGTGGTGTTTTCAATCTAGGGAGATAAATCTGAATCTCCATCTGGATTGACCAGATGAGGCTCCCTTCAGAGCCAATTAACACTTTACCAATGGGGTCACCTCAGCATGGTATGAAGTGCTTTGCACCTCCAGGGCTACCATAAAACTGTCTCCACAATGCCTCCAGATGCTCCAGGACTGGAAACCAATCAATCTTCTACATAAGTGGCTAGCTTGCCTACCCCAGAGTCCTAGGAAGACACACAGCAACAACGCTGAAAGAGGTAGATGCATCTCCAAGCCAGAGCCTTTTGCATGTTCCCTTAGCCTCTTCATGTACTTCCACAGATTGAGAAGGATATTCAAGACCCACAAGAAGACGATCTAGGCTTGGTGGGCAAGGTACAAGCTCCACTCCTGTTTAGTTTGAAAGTCACTTACACATTTATTATAACTTCTCGACTGGTGTGACTAGAGGTTTCTCAACAACCTTCATCATGACTATTGAAAAACCATAAATCATGTGAAAAACTTTTCAGTCTATGTAAGACTTACAGATCATACTCGTTAAAACGCATAAGGTATGCCCATACCAGTTGGCACTGCCGGGAGCAGTTTAGGGCATCTCTCTGTGGTACCCTGGCTGTACCTGGAATATTTGCTGTTATTTCTATAGGAACTCAGACTTGGTTCCCAGATTGCTGAGGCTTTTCTGCAGAGGCACCTTATTTAATGAAGCAATTCCCTTTAACTCTGCTATAGCTGGAAAAGAATGCAAATTAAATATTCTTCAGTAGGGAGGGTGAGAGGGGTGACAAGTGAAGGGGAAAAATAAAAAAAGGCATGTGGGAGTGTGATGAGGGCATGGAGTTTCCTCAGGTGGCTGGCTAACTAGCTCAGCCTTTGTGTAGACGCTGTCTGCCTGTGGGATAGAGCTAAGAGACAGAAGAATGACAGTCTGCAGAAAGAAAGACAGTAATTATGGGATGCGTGTGATTAGTGCGGTAGCCAGAGAAATTAAGCCCCAAGTCCTAGGAATCTTCCCTTCTGTATGGTGCCTGCAGAGGGGAGAAAAGGCCTCACTACAGCGTGCGGTTGGAATCCACTCCCCGCCAGCTCAGCTTGATTGCTTTCTGGGTCACCTACTGTGGGGGTTCAGCAGCTCGACCTTCCTTTCAGCAGTGCTATATTGTCCTGGCCTGAAAAAAAAGCAGATTAAGAATTTACAGGGATCCCTCCATCACTGGCCTCTGACAGGAACACTCAGGGAGCTGATTTTTCATGGTTCAATTTGCCTGGGGCCAAGATTCTTATCAAAATGTGTTCTGTTCATGTAAAGAGCACTTGCAGATTTAAGAAATATTCAACGTCCTATTAAACTTTGTCTCCCATTTCTTCCCCATCATCATCTTATTTTAGTAGGTATAATTTTCCCTGAACTACTTCACTATTTTCATTATTCTTTGAAGAACATGCACATTTTGAGTTGAGCTTTATAGATAAACAGTAAATCATATCACTTAAGACATGTTTAATGATTTTGGAAGGGGGTAAATTAAATTCTGGCTGGACCCTGCAATATTCCCAGCTCTAATTCAGTTCATACTTCAGTTGTTTAATTTGATTTAAATGCCTTAATTAAAGGCTATAAGTTTGCAGAATAATTGAAAAATGTTTTTTGTTCATGCAAAAGCTGTTTAATTTCACCACACTAGGAAGAAACAAAGGCTATCCTATGCCTTCTTAGTTCAGGTGTTTTTGAGGGCTGTTTCAGATGGTGGAGAAGAGGGGTAAGTCAGATTTTTTGCCAGCAATCATGTTAGGCCTCGGTATGTATATTATTTCTGATAATTCTGATTAGGTTGGGATATTTCTACACTTCTTGTTTGCTTCTTAGATTATAAGTGTCTTGACATCAACTATTTTAATACCCTTAACTTTATCAATATTTATGCTGAAATTCTGAGGTTATGCTGGTAAATGACAATTATGCTATACTTGTTCTGAGTGCCCCCAAGCAGAAGGGGTCCTTTAGTGCTATATGTTTTGCTAACAGGGAAGGTAGGAAACTGGAAATAACATTTGCTAGAGACAAGAAAGCTTAGCAGATGGCTTTACTGATTTTCTCAGAGGAGGAAATGAAACATCTTTGTCCCCTCTTCATATTGGTGCCACCTGGCATGGCCAGATTCAGAGCAAAGTTCCTCATTAGCTGGCTCATCCACAATGCCACTATTTGTAATTTTCTACATAATAATATTTGATACACTGCATTTTGTTATATGCTTTCCAACTTCAAAATAAGTAGTTTAAGATTCACTCATTGAAGCCCATTGTTTAATAACATTCAACATTAAACATATATCTGCTCTTGTTCCATAAGGCTTATCTTAATTCCAAGGGCTTTTTATAATGGTCTGCCCTATTATAAGATCTTTAAACATAGACCTTGATCCCTATTATAAGTGAGACTCTGGTGATGTTGGGTCCAGAAAAAAAGTTCTTCAGAAATGCAGAATGATGGTTCCATTGACTTACTATCTCTCAAGGTATCTTATCTATTTTATTCTCACTTTTGTTCTCACAGTCTAGAAGTCCAGGAGAGGAAGACTAAAGTACTGTTCAGTATTCCTGGATAATTTTATTTTTAGATCTATTAATGATTTGAGTCAATTTTAAATGTTAGATATGCATTCTTCATTTTACTTATTTTGCAATATTTACTAAGATATCTAAAAAATTCAATGGGTATTCTCAATAAGTAACTCTCATTATTTTTTGTAGCAAAGATCTGTCAATAAGCAGGTAAAGCCTCTAAGACATTACCATTTATTACTTTAAAATTTTCAGTGTTCCTTTTTTGATATTTTTAAAGGAGAATTTTATTTGAAAGCACCAAAACAGCCCTCTGTGGTATTCTTCTAATGAATGCTTAGGTGGGGTGAGTAGGGTGGGGTTCTAAAAAATAAGAGGAAAGAAGATTTGAAAGTGAAAGTCAGTGAGTTGGTAATATATCTCATTAAGAAGATAAAGTAAATAGGGTAGTTAAAAAAGACTAAAGTGACTTGTTCATTCATATACCTGATACAAACAAATTATGTTGGGAAACTGTACAAAAAATTGTTGGAAAAGTTGTAAAATTACAATCATTTGGTGAGAACACCAACCAAAAAGGTTCATGAAAATGCCAGGGCTGAAGAAAAGGATGACTATGAGCTCCAAACTGGTTAGCTGGGACGGACAGCTATGCTGAGATGCAGAACAGTGTCAAAGAGAGTCCTGAGCATGCTGTGATTGTGCTCGTGTACAGCAGAGTGTGCTAGCATTATTAGAACGAACACTACTCAGTAAGCTCAAGTCTGTGTTAATGTCATAGTCAAGAAAAGAAAAAGAGCCAATGGGGAAGAGGACAAATAAGGAAACAAGCTGTTGATAGATCCCTTGTACTTGCCAGCCGTAAAGAGTTTTTGAAGTTCTCACAGAAGCAGTCCCTGCACAACAACGATAACAGGAGAGACAGACATTGATGTGTAAATGACATCATCACCCGAAGCCACTTTCACTCAGCCAGGGTCCTGGATCCTATTGGGGTTCAAAGGGACTCTAATCTTACCATGCTCATTTTTTTCCTCCTAAATTCTTGCCAGAAATGAAGGAAACAAAGAGGCTTGTTCATGTCAGCTTTTCTGACTTGACCTGGAAACTGAGAGTCACATAACTAGACAAGGGCTGCCCAGAGTTCACAGATTTTAGGATCAAGTTTATAAAGACATTGGCTTAGATTTAGATAAGGACAGTAGTTGAAATTAGAGTTACATAAGCTTGAAAATCTATCTCCAGAGATGTCTAATACTTTGAGAGGAACATGTTGTATCAACAGTTTATAAATAAATGTGAATTTATCATAATGTTGCTAGAACTTTTTGTGAAAGGAAAACAGTTATTTCTCCTGCCCTGAAACATCTATCTTTTCCCTTGTTGAATATTTTGGTGCTATACAATTTGCTATTTTATAGGTCACACTAATCAACATTGTTCCACTTTTCAGTTGTTTAGCAACATGAGGAAGGTGCCTTTACTTTCTGCATCATTGGCTGAAATTTCAAGGGATTACTATTTTTGAAGAACTGGATATGAATGATAGTTTTATCAAACTTTACATAAATAGTATAAAATAACCTGGTTACTCATTGAGAGTCATGCATAAATTAAGAGTCATGAAGGCTTGCACAGGAAGATTCACTTTGAAAGGACAAATCAAACAATGGTATTTGCCAAAAGTTATCCCCTTTAATAAGGACCATAGATTAATGTCCCTAAATTCAAGTGACAAAGCCCTTTCTCAGTATAAAGTGTTTATATAGCACAAGCTAATTAGTATTAGAAATATCTGCTTTATTTCCTTTTCTCTGCTGCTTAGCCATCTATCTGGGAGGGGCTGAGTACATCAAGTGTCCCTTTCAATGTAAGCAAGAAGTAGTTCACTTCCTGTACTCCCCGTGAACTTTGTCATGGTTAGATGGAGCTATATTCAACAGGAACTTGGGAATGCCTTCCTTTTTCATTTTTTTTGGCCAGGACTGAAATCTCAATATAAAATAGAAACCATTTGACTTTGTGTTCTAACACCATAACTGGTTCTTTAGTGGAATAGTAATATTAGTCAGATGTGGCAATTCATTATCATTGTAAGTTAAATGAGAACTTTGTCACTGTGGAATGTTGCAATGAGGTTTGTGTTATTACCTGTTCCTCAGCTGTTAAAATATTATGTGATAGTGGTGGAAGTCTTTAGTAAAACTTTTTACAATAATTATTCAGACTAGCTTTAGTTCATCCAGTAGGAGCCTCTGGGGTGCTGTCTTTCGTTATATATCGAAGAAGAGTTTGCCTTGTAAGGGAATGTGTTTGTATATGTTAATTTGAAATGGGTATATGTTTGGCCAAGATTCAAGCTGGCAATTAGGCAATAATTCAAATGCAAGGCTCAAGATTCATATGTAATAACTGGTGAAAAAGAGATGAAGATAGGAAGTTAAAAGTTAGTGTGTAGTTACCAGAGGGAGCCAGTAAGTCACAGAGCAGTGCTGCCTCTGAACATATTTCCTCCCTTCTACCAGTGAAACCTTCCCCCTTTACCCTGTGCTTTTTCTACCCAGTGTATAATCTTTTGAATTCTTCTTCTTAATCAAACCTATCCATGGTAACTTCACTTTCTGGATATTTTCCCATTCTCTTTCCAACTGGTCTCCTTTAATTACTGTCCTTCATCCAGGTTCTGTCAAATTTAACCCCCAAAAGCATTCTTTGAATCTTTCTCCATCTCTTGTTTTATTGCCTCATTCAGGCCTCAGTCACTTGTTCTCCTCTGGTCTGGGCAGAGTAACTTGAGCCTGGTCTCCCTTCCTTCTGTTTGTCTACCATACAACTGACAAAGAATTGTCTAATCTGTACATAAGGCTTTCCTTCCAAAGGTGGCTCTGCATTGACTAAAATATAAAATAATGTTTTATCTCTTATTATGTTTCTAGAGTCTCCATAATCTGGCTCTTGCTGACCATCCCAGCCTCATCTCTGGACAAGAAGTAAGGAGTTCTGGGAAATGTTTCAACCTCAAGTATGTATCTCCCCACCCTTTACCTCTGGCCAATGCATTTGAAGTCATTGGGGTTAGAGCAATCAATCTTCAGGACAAGGATGGCTCAGGATGATCAATTTGTGCCCTGTGCTAATTAACACCAAACTACTTGTAATTGTTTGCTTTCACCATGTAATTGTTTTCTTTCCATAATGCATTTGCTCATACTATCTCTTTGTGGGTAAGCTTCCTCTCCTTTACAACATTTTTTTTTCTCAGGTTATTCATTTATCTTTATTTAAGATTTAGATCAAGTAGTCATTTCTTTCGAAACTCCATTCATGGTCCCTATTTATTTCCTATAGGTTTTCATATAATTTCCCACAGCACCTGTGTTTATTTTAATTAGATGCCTATCTCTTCTACTATGTTATGAATACCTTGAGGGGAAAGACACATTATTATTATTTTCAGTATTCTCAGGGTATAAGTGTAGAGCTGGGCATTTAGTAAGTGCTCAGCAAGGGCACAAAGAGTGGGATGAGTCAAACAGAGCTAGTGTTCAATGCCTTGGCTTAGCCTTAATTTCTATGACTATGGAAGTCTATGGAAATCTCAGGGAGTCATTTGACGCTAGTCAGGAAAAGAAAATTGCAAATCCCGTCTTGTTAATCTTTCAATCTCTGGAATCTAGAATTATATCCATTATATTGTAGGAAGAAAAAGGGAAGGGTGGAAGGCAGAAAGAAAGAAAGAACATGTGTTTTCTTAATCTGGAAGTGCTAGAAAGGAGTGAGGCAGGAGATAACTTGATCTGATGTGAAAAATAAAAACAAAGCTTGTTTAAGAGGAATGAGGATTTTGAGAGATTCATGTGAGAAGGCTAGACTGAGAATGGATTGAACTCAGAAAGGGCTGAGCTGTTCTCGTTGCATTTAATTCTTCATCAGCACATAGACTGATTCTGTTTCAATTCTTTAAATAATATCTCCTAGAATACAATGTGTACTCAGTTATATTTTCTTCATATAGTAACTCATTTTGGTTTCTCCCTATCCTTACCTTGAAGGATGAGGTACAAGAGAAGAGAGGAGATATTCACAAAACACATAAACTTTAAGAAGGGATCTGTAGCATTTGGCAACAGGGATGAGAGTGGAGAAAGGTAGTCTGAGTGTGCAATTCACCGCAGGGGCACTACTTGGCTTGCCTGTTCATCCCCTGCCATCAACCAAGATAGTACCTAAATGTCCCTGAGAGCTATGTTCTACAGCCACCCCTGAAAAAGCAAAGTTTGTAGCAACATACCACTGTTTAAACATGTAACTTAAAATTTTGAAGGGCCTATGTCACTTTAACTCAATGACATAGTAGTAAGCACAAGAGGATACTTAATACTGTAATATGATATTTCTGGTTTGAGTAGTGATTGAACAGTCATGTCTGCAAAAACATATTTTTTTTCCTTATTATGGCAAACCTTTGAGAATGAACAAGACAAAAGGCACCTAGAAGTTCTTGGAAGAAAAATAAATACAAAGGATAAGCATCTTCCAGTTTCCTTGTAACCCATTCTCACAGGGCTGCCAAATGACTGACTCGACTGTTTGCCTCCCACCAGGGGTGTGTCAATGATGTATTTTCACAAGTGCTTAAATACTGAGATAAAAAGTGTAGCCAGTGTGAGTGTCAAAGGTGGAGTAAAATACAAAGCTCTACTAACTTGCCAGCTTTCACTGAAGATAAATAGTTTTGCTTTGTAATAACAAAGGATATCCATATCTTCAAGTGAGCTACCTTACAAATCAGGAAGTTGTTCTCAAGGAGGCCTCAGATTAGAGCTGACGTGGCCTGATGGTGGGTGAGGGATGTCATTCAGATACAAAACACATTGACATTGAATAGGCCTGACCTTTGAAAGCAGCCCTCCAAGCATGACTATCTTTGCTACTCTGGATCTGGAATGCAATTTTCACTGACCTTTCTTCAGTATATCACAATTATTTTCCTTTCCATCCCCAACTCTATAACCTCAGCCTTAGATGTGAATAGTTGATAGAACCATGCCAAATTCTCTTTGATAACTAGAATACAGAAGTCTGGTGGTTCTATTTTTATTTTAGCAAACAATAAGCCAGGTATTGTTTTCTAAAAAACAATACATGTATTGTTCATGCGTATTTAACAGTACACATACATATATATTCAAACAGTAAAATAAATAGAAAGCACTACTGTAATGAGTTAAAATGCACAGTACAAAGTGTTTATCATTTAAGTGTTGGAATTTCTGTGGAGTTATAAGATACAGATGCATAAAAATCATTACTTGAGGTCAAGAACGGAATAAAAGATATGAAGAAAACTTGGAATGCAGAAGCATACGAGAACAACTCATCCACTGACTAAGAATGTTATCTGAAGGGATTAAAAGCTCTCAGGCTTCCCTGTGTGTTGTACATGGTGTATGTATTATGTGCTGTCATGACGGTGTCTTTTTTCTCTGTTAAGCAAGCAGCCCCTGCTGGGCATCTCTGGTTTGGTAGGAAATCTGGAGTTGTGCACTCAGTATATGTTATCACCTAGAAATTACTCCACATAAAAATGTAATGGTATTGTTCTAGCCATTTTTCAATTAGTGCCTGTGTTTTTTCGCATGACTTGGATTATTGAAGACATGAATTATAAGTCTGTGGTAAAACATGATCAGAGGTTTTTTTTCCTTTGCTATACACTTATGATTGATGGGAAACTCTGAGCAACAATGGATATAATTAAAATAAATTAAGCCTTACTCTTGGCAATAATTCTGAGATGCTGAATTGTCTCACGTTGGCTGGTTTAAGGCTTTCATTTGGATTGCCTTGAAAACACTGTGCACAGTGTTCAAGCAATGCACCTATTTTTTTGGTTCCAGGCCCCTGTGTTGAAATCCATCAGTGTCCTGGAGCAGTGGGGTTTTAAAAGTATTTGGAAAGGCACCAAGCCTGAATGTTTTGAGAGTACTAACCAAGATACACTGGACTACATGTATTTTCACTGACATAGAAATGGATTCTTTTTTCCTGAAAACATTATTCAAGAAAAGCCTTACAGAGAATGGCGGGACCAGTCAATGTGTACAGCTCTTTTTCTTAATTAAATTCATATCTTTTTTTAAGGTTTATGAAATTCAGTTATCTTTGAAAGGTCCGAGTGCTGTTTTTTTGTGGTGCAAAATAATTTTTTTCTGTTTTTACAAAACAAATTATAATTGTTTCTTTGGTAGGCTATGTATCTGCAAAGAGAACTAAGCGTATGGATTTTGAAAATGAAATTGGTTCATTTATTGGAGGTTATGATGGAATATGCAGTACTTAGTTATGTTTGGGCCACTCTTTCTGTTCTAATTCATACTTTTATTCAGCATTATTTTTACTTTTTATTGAATTTATTGGGGTGACATAAGTTAATAAAATGACACAGGTTTCAGGAGTACAAGTCTATAATACATCATTTGTATTACATCATCCGTGTTGTGTGTTCACCACCCCAAGTCAAGTCCCCTTGCATCACCATTTACCCCCCTTACCCTTTCCTACCCCTCCCCACCACCCTTTCCCTGGTAATCACCATACTGTCGTCTGTTCTGTGAGTTTGTTGGTTTATTTGTTTAATGCCTTCACCTCTTTCAATTGGTCCTGCACCCTCCTCCCCTCTGACAGCTGTCATTCTGTTCTCTCTCTATCAGCCTGTTTCTATTTTGTTTGCTAGTTCATTTTGTTTATTAGATTCCACATATAGGTGAAGTCATATGGTACTTGTCTTTCTCTGACTGGCTACTCAGCATTTTTATATCAGACGTCACTAGATGCAATATAATTTTTACAACAGATCATTTGTTTGTTTTACATTTCTCTGAGTACTTTAAAACCATTAAATGTTCTCCAAGAACTTGAATTTAATCTAAAAATAACTTTAGGCAAATTTATTTTTTTTAATTTTCCACAAGTTAAATGAATAATGGTTAGATACATGGATTTTTTTTCTTACAGAATTCTCTCTGTGTAGAGACTGATTAATTAAAGGGGAATCCTCCAGAGATATATTATTCCAATATCTCTCTCAACACCCCAAATGTTGATCTGTATTACAAGTCTGTAATAGATCATCTGGATTGTGTGTTCTTAACACACAATACTTAACGTCTTCCATGTGTATAACAAGAACAACAGTGTTAAATCGCTCTGATAAGATAGCATCAATCAATGCCACAATCAGGACCTTAGTAAGTGAATTAATAGACAGTTGCAGGTTTGACATGTTTTATGGTGAAGTATTTTAAAATTGATTAAATCAAATCTACTCTCTCTGAATCAATGAGTAAATATATTTCATTTTTTAATGACCAAAGAGTATGTGCATGTGTATGTATTTTATATTAGAAATATTCAGATATTGGAAGAGCAATGTACAGACAAATGCAGAATATAATACAACACATGTTACTCCTACTGCCCCCAAATTATGAATTCCATGTTACTTTTTTGGTTCAGATAAAAAGTTTCAAATTCCTAAAATATGGGTTTTTATAAACAGCAATTAATAATAAATGGACTTTTACTTTTCCAGCTTCATTTCCTTAATCTTGGATATGTGAATTTCCTGAGAGATTTAGATGAGTCCACATTGGAAATCCTGTTAGTTTTCTGCAGACAAACCTCAGTGAAGTCCATAGTGTTGGCAGATTTGGGAACACTCACAGGAAGGTGCCACAGAGGCCTTTGCTTTGCAAAGTTTAGCACATGGTTATAGATGGGAATGTCAATCAGTTTGCAAGCTGCCACATTCCCTCATCATAATTTTATTTCTCTCTCCCATATTTTGTTATTCTTCTTGGAAGTAAAACTTATTTCTATTGCTTCATTTTACTATTTCTAGGAAGTCCATACATTATCTCTTATAAGACTGTAAGAAGTGCTTAAAGAAAGATGCTACATTTTAACTGTTAAGGGGGTGAATAATTCTGAAAGTGAGGTGGTGGAAAACTAGTTTGAATTAGTCAAAAATTTAGAGTGAGATTGCTGGTCCACGTCGAATTTCATAGTCCTATATTTGGAAGAGGAGTGAAGTTATTTTGCCAACTTGCAAATACAGTTCACTCAAAAAATTGTCAGCTCTAAGTTTGGAGCACATCGCAGAAGTAGTTTGGCTCAACTTAGCTGTGCGACTTTTGGTTTGCTTTTGTTTTCAATTTTCTCAGTAGTTCTGAAGGAAAGAACAATTTTCACAGAGGAATTTTTTTTGCACATTTTAAACCACCTTTTCAATGAGAACAAAACAGTAGTTGTGTGATTTATGTTTTCCTGGGAAGAACTGTCCTAAATTAAATAACTGAAGTTATTTTTAAAAGCCTATAAAAATATATATCTTTGAAAGCTTTCATTAAAAAGTATCTATTTCCTTTTCACAATGTAGCAGTGATTTTATCTTATATAGAATGATAATGATGGCTCAAATTCTATTTAATCTTCACTAACTTAAGCCTTTAGATGTGTATCGTCATCACTTATATTTCATACGGCTGCCTCTACTTTTGCTACAGCAGCTGATGTTATTTTACATCCATGTGAGTGCGACAGACAGGAGAACGTTCTTTCCAGTGTGGTCTCAGGAATGAACTTGCCCTTTGGTTCTGCTCTTTAATTTTGTGGTCACAGGGCTTCTTGGCCTGATTAGATCTCCCCATCCTTTTTTCAAGGCAGGTGGTTTCCTATTTTTCAACAAAACTGAAGCAAAACCTAATCTTGTTGTCAGCTGGTAGATCATTAAAAATAATTTTTGACGATAGATCACCATGTGAATTTTGGCCTGAAGTGCTGACAGACTTCAAAGAATTTCATGACATTTCTGTGAAAACAGTTTTTCCATCCCCATCTCCTTATTTTATGAACATTTTTCCTGTGCTATATTTATTTATAAAGGTGAAAAATTGGACAGAATTCATGACATGCCCTATTTCAATCCTAGTAAAAATATTTACTTATTAATGAACCAATTGAAAAACCTGACTTATTCATCACATTAAAGAATAATTTCTCCCTAAAGGATTTACTTTTATATTTAGTAATTTTGAATAAAAATTGATAATCTAGGTATGTCTTGGCAAATTCTGTACTCCTAGGAGTTTTCATAACTCAATATAGAACACTTAATTTTAACCCTACAGACTTTAATGACAGGGGAAGTAGAATGCACTGCTTTCTATTTATATACTTGTCAGCAAAGTGTTACAGCAATTAAGGACTTTCAGGCATACAAATATATGAGATAAAATTATGTTATGCAAGTGAAATCAATTTAAGTTCAAGACAAAAAATTAACAATATAAAATTTAAAAGTGAGATTACCAGTGATTATTTAAGTGGATGATAGTATATGTTGAAATATCACTCAGGTTTTATTGGGTATATTTAAAAAAGTGAAGTGACAACATTCTTATAAAAAGCCAACATACATAATTATCCAGAAGTTGTAGTCTTTTCAACAATTTAAATTTATGATGATTACTTTCAAAGTTAACTCAAAAATGTATAAGGGGGTTATCTACTGTTCAAAATCCTCTTGAAGTTTGTGAGCAAAAAGTGTGAACACCATTGCACTATGCTAAATCCCAGCCTGTTTTCCTGGGGTTTGCTATGTGCTTCACTCTGGTCTGACTTTTTCATTGGATAATTGTTGATCATGATGCAGGCCTGAGTCACTGCAGATGAGTCACCCTTCTCTGGCTGCTAACGTTGGCAATTTCTCACCTTTCCTCTCCAGTTCACACTTACCTCTCAGCTATTGGAAGTCCTCTGTTAAAAATCTAGCCCTCCTCAGAGGCTGAACTAAAAGTCTGCATCTTCTTTGGTATTGTCCATAGTCATTCCAGCAGGAAAAAATTGCTCTTTTCTCTGCACCTTTCTAACAATTAGCTTGTACCACTTTATGACACTTATCAGACACTACTTTTTAGGTAGATTCTGAGCATTTTTATAAACATAATTATAAACTCTGCTGTAGAAGAGACCATGCCTTCATGGGTCTGTATGCCTTGCAGTGCCAAACATAGAACCTAATGCATAGGAGGCTTGTTTATGAAATGAATGCATGAATGAATTAGATATATTGAAAGGGAAATGTTTTCAATTACATCAAAGCTCTTTTGATGTGGCTTTCTTGTAACTTCTGCCTTGAGAAACACAAGGAGATATTGAAATCGGCAAGTGTAGATAGCCCCATGAGGGAGATACAGTCAAGGTTGAAGAAGCCATACTGGGAAAAAATTTTTAGATAGCTCACTATATTGAAATTGGTAAGAAACAACATGAGGAAGTGTTAAAACGAGACAGAAATTAGCCTTTTCAGTTTTCTGTGCTATGAAAGCAGGTAGGAGTGGTTTCGAAAGGGATGGGGTGAAAAAGAAAGATCGGAGCCAACAGGTAAACACACAGGCGGGAACAACATCAAAGTAGATGGAAGGAAGCAAGGGACTTGGTCAACATGATTTTTGTTTTCTTCTGACCCAGCCTGTAGGAATCCATCTAAGAAGTGTATGACCAGAACAGCTGTACCTTTAATTGTTTTATTACTTTTTTTAAACATGAGTTCCAAAGTAATCAAATTACTTAGACAAATATAAAGGGTTTTTCCATTCCATTTTCTCATAAGATTTTTGTTTTGTTTAGTTTTTATTAGGGGATAAAATATTTCCCAACTTTTGTAAATTTTAAAATAATGTGGCCAAGGACAGCTATCTATAACCTAAAACCTAGGAGTTCTTTCATTCCTCAAATTGTACTTTTAATGGCCTCATATCTCTTGAGCCGGTGTGGCCTCCAGAACAGAAGTCCAGTGTCATTTAAAGCGCTCTCCCCTGGGGACCTGTCAGTGTCAGGCTCTGTGTTTTAACATGCAGAGCCCAGGTTTCTGATGTGAAAAGTATATTCCCGGAGCCCATCTGCTAAGGACTTTGACATTTTTTTTTATTTGGCAGAGGGTAGTGATGATGTTAAAACTAGCTTTGTTTGCTCACTGATATTGCATTCTTGAAACACTATATTTAGTGACTGATAGCAAAAACCCAAGAATTTCAACAGAAAATTTAATTACAGGAATAACTAGATTAGGTAAAAGCTTGTGAGGAGTTTCCAGTAATTACATGACACTTATAGGAAATAGTAACAATTAAGTACCATATTCTAGGAGGAAAAGTAACCTTAAAAAGTTTGTCAATGAAATTGTTTTTCCTGGACTATATAAAGTTCATACTGAAATTTCAAGGTTCTTGAAATATCTATTTTAACAGAGGAGCACATTCTCTCTTTCTCACTGTTCCACTGCAGAAACAGTAGCCCAAGAAGAGAGAGAAAGGTATGTAAATATCTGTCTATCATCTATCTATGTATCTACCTACCCACCTACCTACTTACCATTTGTAGGTATGAAACTGCATGTATATACATTCAATTTTGCATGCGTTCATAACCTTTTAGTTAATATAGTGGAACTACAATATAAATCAAGATGTTCCATGCATTTGAGTGGAACTGAAAGGCCTTTTTTGTAATGGTCACACAAGATAATTTTATTTTAATAATAACATACATTGGCTTAGCATAATTACAAGACACCTTCTCTACAGGATGGTTGATTTAGAAAAAATAAAATATTTATAGGCCACATTTTTATTAAGTTAAAATAAAAATAATTTTACTGAATCTTGTGATGTGAGGGAGTATTCTCTTATAATTTAGACTATCTTACTGTTTTAAGTAGGAAAATATGAATAAAAATTGATATTGTCAAAACCAATTATTTATTTAAAATTTACTTACTGGGTATTCACTGCGTGTTGGGTACTATTCTAGTGAACAAAACTGAAAAAAATCTTGTCTCTTTTGCAGCGTATGTTCTTTTTATTATTATTATTATTATTATTTAATTTTTAATTTAATTATTTTTCAAGTACAGTTTTCTATTACTCCCATCCCATCCCACCCCTGTGCTCCCCCACCTCCCATTTCCACCCTTCTCAGTTGTTGTCCATGTATCCTTTATATATGTTCCTCTAAATCCCTCCCCTATTTCCCCTGAAATTCCCTCCCCTCTCCCCTCTGGTCACTGTCAGCCTGTTCTCTATTTCAGTGTCTTTGGTTATATTTTGCTTGCTTGTTTGTTTTGTTGTTTAGCTTCCTGTTAAAGGTGAGATTATATGGAACTGGAAAGCATTATGCTGAGTGAAATAAGCCAGGCGTTGAAGGACAAATACCATATGCAGCGTATATTCTTGATGGCAGGTAGAAATAGACAATACGCATAAGACATACGCAGCAGGGATAAATACTGTGATTAATAGAAACCAGAATAAGGAGACAGTGAATGACAGTTTCAAATGAATGTTCTTCTCTATGGGTTTGCTCAGAGAAAGCCTTCCTCTGTCTTTGAACAAAGTGAGAGAAGAAATATCTGGAAATATCCAGGACTCACGATTTCAGGGGGAAAAAAGCCACAGTGAGGGCACACCTGAGCTGTGTTCTAGAAAAAAAGCCAAGAGGCCAAATTGGAGGAGAGTAAACAAAGGGAGGACTAAAGGACATAAGGCCAGAGAGGGAGCCAGGGGAAAGATCACAGCTGTTTGAAGGACATGGATAGGACCTTGGAAGTTATGTGGAACAATCTGAATCACTGAAGGATTCTGAGCAGAAGAATGACACGTTCAAACTCTTTGCTTTACAAAGAAAAGACTACAGAGTGCAATGAAAGCATATACCCAAATAGTGGCCGTTGCAATAATTTTTGGCAGAGATGAGAGGGCTCTAGGCCATGAGGATAGCAGTAAAGGTGGTTAAAAACATAAGATAGGATTCTGGACAAATTTTCTGAAAGAATGAAGAGAAATATTAGTTATCCACCACTTCTGAGGAAAATATGCCTCTTTCGAGGATCATTCATGATGAAACCTAACAAACAGTACATGAAATCACCATGGCTACTCTGAGGACAGTAACTGAAATCACCACTACTCTGAGGACAGTAACTGGAAGAAGGAGAGTTGAGGCAGGGACAGTTGTTAGAGGCTCACTGAAATCAACCTGGAGAGAAATAATGAGTACTTAACCCAGGATTTTAGTGAAAAAAGTGGTGAGTATCCAGATGCTGATATATTTTGAAGTAGATGCTAGCAGAAATTCTGATGGAATGGCTGTGAGAATTAAGAAAAATTGAAGTCAAAATCATGCCAAGAATTTTGGTTAGAGATAGATTTTAAAATCTGAATGGATGTATAATCTTCTACTTTGAAATAGATGTCCCCCATTGCTCAAAGCTGGGTGGCCCAAAGGTTATTCATCACTGACTTTGAACACACCTGAAGATTGAATGACCTTAAGGCAACCGTGTAAAGTAGGGCAGAAAACTTGGTTATTTCAATTTTAGGAATGTAGGTGATGAGTTTGGGGGAGGCTGCACGTCTTGCCCAAGGGTACATACCGTTCAACTACTGGGAAAGTTCTGGGCGAGAATCAAGACTGGCTGACCCTAGTGACAAAAGCATTCTGCCTCAGAAACTAACACTGTTTTAGTTTCCAGACATTCATGCCATTTGTAGGATATGAGGCATAAGCTCTTGTGAGCTTTGTTTTGTTCACTGGTGAATCTCAAAAGCCTCGAATAGTGTCTGGTGTGTAGTAGCAGTTCATGCAAATCAGTATTCCTTGAATGAAAAGCCAGGTGTTGAAGGACAAATACTGTATGATCTCACCTTTAACAGGAAGCTAAACAACAAAACAAACAAGCAAGCAAAATATAACCAAAGACACTGAAATAGAGAACAGGCTGACAGTGACCAGAAGGGAGAGGGGAAGGAATTTCAGGGGAAATAGGGGAGGAATTTATAGGAACATATATAAAGGACACATGGACAACAA
The DNA here is from genome assembly GCF_014824575.4 of Sturnira hondurensis. Lineage (NCBI taxonomy): Eukaryota > Metazoa > Chordata > Mammalia > Chiroptera > Phyllostomidae > Sturnira > Sturnira hondurensis. The sequence goes on along the minus strand of NW_028077105.1, from coordinate 10,971,276 downwards.
CTGAGAAAGGTGGAAATGGGAGGGAGGGGGAGCACAGGAGGTGGGATAAGATGGGAGGAATAGACAGAAAACTGTACTTGAAAAATAATCAAATACATTTAAAAAATAAAAATAAAAATATGCCCAATTGCACACACACACACAGACAGATGCTGTTTTGCCTTATATGTTAATATGCCTATATCAAAGAAAATTTGAGCCTTAATCTAAGGTAGAAGTGGCCCAATCACCTTTTTGAAAGGGAAATGAATTGCTTTCATAGGGAAATTAAAAATCTTTTGTTTTTGGTTACATGTTAGAAAGAACCAGTATATAGAACTGAGCTCTAATATCCTACTTCCTGCTGTTTAACTAGGATCAGTTACTCTATAATAATATTCATGCTATTAATTAGTTATTTATGACTGAGAAAGCTGATTACCACAAATTCCTGTTCCTCCCTCCATAGAGTAGTCTGGAAGATAACTTCCCAGCCAGGGACTATAATCCCCACTACTGTTGCATCAGGTATAGCATATCATTTATTCTCTCCACACAATCTGAAGGGAAGTGGTGTGTGCCACACTCATGCCTGGGCTCTGAGCAGCTGGTAGGGTGTCTCCTTACTGTCCTTCTCTGCCTGCTTCCAGAACCACTTGATTGAAAAGACTGGGACAGAGATTTACCATCTAGTGAAAATTGGAATATTCCTGGCAAATCCACATCTATTATCAATGGAATTGTGGTTTTTTTGGTCACAGCTGCCAGTATTACCTAACCAAATTGTCACTGGAAGTGGAGTTTCTGCTCTCCGAAAGCATAAGTATGTGGCACTGACCTCAAGATTGGGTGTTGATAAAACACATAGGAGAGGATGTGAAAGCAGAGATGCGTGTTTTGCAGTGGCAGAACTTGTGGTGAAACTGCTGCCTGTGGTGACTGTGACGCCTGTGATGTCACGACTTCGAAGGTAGGTCTTTTATGTCTTCCAAGCCTGAGGTGCTAGGCTCAGAAGTTAGAAAACAGAATGTCATGTTTTGTGTTTGTTGTGACTTGCCGCATTTTATAACACATTATAAGAAAGAGATGAATTCAGGCAAAATGTGACTGGTTTGAGAACATAAATAAAAGGTAGTAGATAAAGTCCAGAACTCTCAGGCCTCACAGAGTTTGGAAAAGCTTAAGGTTCTGGACCCCAATTGGATTAAATATGATTGATAAAGTCTCATTAAGACGTCACTAAACCGTTGGGCTTAGCTCTGTAGTGAAGATGAAAGAACTTGGGTTGTCATTTTTGACATATGGAATTCACTAGAAGCAAACAGATCAGAAGCCTGCTCACTTTGAAAGAATTGTATTGACAAGGGAATTTTGAGCCAGACTCTACTCAGAGGACTTCTGTCACTGCCAGGTAGAGTTTTTCACAATGCCTGCCTGGCAGGGATTCATTATCGCAATGGACCAGGGACACCATGTGTTTCCCATTCTTCCCTCTTCCCAGTGGGAGTTTCCGTGCTGATTATGCTGTCCTTGCTGCAACATTGTATATTGGATATCATGGGTGTAGGGGGAAGACAACTTGCCTTTTAGTCCATAGGTCACCCAACTGTAAGTTGCCACATATGATGGAGAGGGCGGTGTATTACTCAGGGTGCCTAGATTTTGAGCTGGATGCTGTGACTGGATGAAACTTGGATTTGCACAGCCTGAGGAGGAAGTGAGTGTGTCCTGGTCGGGCAGAAGAGTCCACAAAGATATTTAATAACCAAAGGGGTTGACTGTGGCGGAGATGGCTAGCTGTCCAGATAAAATTTGTGTTTCTCCCTCTGTTGAGCTACCACTAGAAGAAGCTATGCCATCAGGAACTACATTGTCCAATCCTGTTCACATCCAGGTAGATCATATGACTACTTTTAGCTGATGGAATAACTATGGAAGTGACACTTATCATCATAATTAGCTTTTAAAATAGTGGTTGAGGCTTCTCCATTTATTTCGTTTTTTGCTTGATTGGAACAAAGGATGCATCAGTGCTTGGGAATGATGGGGCCACAAAGTGGAAACAGCCGAGGCTTCTAAGTTACCATATTGAGAAAATTCACCCTCTAGTGAGGACATTAAAAAAGCTATTATGTTAAGCCACTGAATTTGGGGACGTATTTGTTACTACAGCTAGTACAACCATAATTAATTTAGTATATTATTGATGATAAGAAAAATCACTTTTTTAATAAAGATTTTAATTTATCTTTAGAGGGGCAGGGAAGGAGAGAAGGAGAGAAATATCAATGTGCGGTTGCCTCTCATGAGTCCCCTACTTGGAACTGTCCTGCAACCCAGGTATGTGCCCTGACTGGGAATTGAACCACAATTGGTTTGCAGGCCTGCGCTCAATCCACTGAGATACACCAGCCAGGGCAGAAAGTCACTTTTTAATAGGTGCTTATTATGTGCCAGATATACCAATAAGAATGTCAGATATCCTAATTAATTCTCAATAACTCTTCTACTTAAGAATTATTATTTTAATTTTCATTGAACCTGAAAGTATGACAGATTTTACTCTTGCTTTTAACTACAATACATTGCCATTTTTAGAGAAAAAAATGATTGTGATTGAGGAATTGTTTAAGAAGAGACTGGTTATTGTATTTTCTAAGAAAATCTAAATTGAAAGTGCCTACTAAACCTTATATATTTACATATGATTTCTTAATACAAAAATGAGGGCTACCTAGGAACTTATGTGCTATTATTATTTGTATAGAATATTTAGTGACATTAAGAAATTCCTCTTTACAAATGAATTCCCCTGATTAATTTCTTATATAAATCTTATTCTTGGAATCTTTCAATGATTCCTCTTGAGATTTCATCTTCTTAGCAGTAGATGGGCCTGACTCTCAGGAATAAACCCAACTGAAGAACGGAAATCCATGAGGACAGTTTTCTTTGCCTGTGGGCCTGTCATGTTTCCCTTGTTATTTTTCGAGCCTGGACAAATTTCCAAAATCTTTTTTTTATTTGAAATCTTGAAGATATTACATTTTACTTAACTTACTTCCGTAGGCTTGACCTGGTCAAGTGACCTCAAGTGTTTAGTGTAGAGGCCAGTATCAGAACTCCCTGAAAGGGTCTTCAGGCCTGGGTAACAGGATGTCTCTCACTGCAGACCCACCCAAATCATGCCAAGGGTGTTTGAGGTGGGGGAGGGGTTGTACAGATAAATTCCACGCAGACTTTTCTCAGTCATCCCTGGCTGTCCATGGTGACTCAGACTGTACATTGTTCACCAGCATGAACAAACTGGCCTTCAACCTCGCTTTCTTGGTTTCTGCTTCTCATAGATCTAGCCTTACTCTGTTCATTCCAGAGCTTCCGAAATAAGGTATCAACAAGAAGTAAAATCTCTTGCAGTTGTCTCTCTCTGTGAGTATTATAGTTGATATTTAGGTTAGCATTATTAAGTGGAAGTGCAGAAATAGCATTCATTTTTTAAATGGCTGTACTTGCTTGTTAAAAAAAACTGANCAACCTCGCTTTCTTGGTTTCTGCTTCTCATAGATCTAGCCTTACTCTGTTCATTCCAGAGCTTCCGAAATAAGGTATCAACAAGAAGTAAAATCTCTTGCAGTTGTCTCTCTCTGTGAGTATTATAGTTGATATTTAGGTTAGCATTGTTCAGTGGAAGTGCAGAAATAGCATTCATTTTTTAAATGGCTGTACTTGCTTGTTAAAAAAAACTGAAGAAGCTTGTTTTGTCTACAGAATTTTCTCACTTGGAAAATTGTAGTACATTTTTCATTGAATATAATATAATTCTGTTGCCTGCTATTATACTACTCCTATTTCTTGTGTCTGTGGACTGGAAGAGTTCTTTCTAGTATAGATCTTCATGCCTACCATCCGCGAATCTCTAGATATTTTGGGAAAACCTGGATGCTTAGACCCTAGACTAGAAGTCTGGCAAGTATTCATTCAGTCCTTAGTAATTCATTTTGTTTGGTTCCTTGGAAAATAAAGTGAATAAAAGCATACTTACCATTAAGCAGCTCATTCTAATAGGGACAACACACTAAAGGATCATGATAATGAAGCCTTGAGGGGAAAAAAGAAAAAGTACAGGCACATAGATGACATACAATAAATACTGGCTAAATGCCTGAGTGTAACACATGTACCAAGGAGGAATTGATGTGTTCTGTCAAACTGAGAGTGTGATGCAGGTATGTGACAATGGCCAGATGCCTTAGAGCGACTGGACCTTGGGGGATGAGAAGGATTTCACCAAGTAGAGAAGGAGGGAAGCAAGGCACCTCAAGCAGAGGGAGCTATTAAAAGCTTGACTATAGACTTGAGAGTGTTAAAATTCATGAGCTATTTGGACAGGAGGTAGAAGTACGGTGATAGAGAATAATGGAAACTGATGACACAGAGAGCACAGAATTCTGGACAGAAGAGCTTTCACCCTACCCTTCTACTAACTTATTAGTCACTACTTGAAGACTCCTATAATAATAATAGTAACAACAACACCAGTATTTACTACATTTACTTACCACCTTTTTCCCTCAAATATTCAGGTAGAAACTTCAATGAAGTAGTCATATTGCTGACTTGCCAATCCTTGACTTTACAGTAAAAATAAAAGCCTATTTCTGCAACAAACTAATGGGAACGATCATGGGAAAGGTGAAATACCATCTTGCTGTCCTTTCTGTTCACCCAGGTGAGCTTTCCTCCTGCCTGTTTCTTATTCGGTGTCCTTGATTTACCTCTTGCTTGCTCTTTCATTAGCATTCAGAGCTCTAGAAATGCACCTTAGGCCCAGCTTGCTGATATGTCTCTGACTCTGGCTCTTTGGAACTTGCTATGTCAGAAATCGGGATCACTTCTAAATTTTCTGTACTATAGGTGTGGGTGGGAGGCATTTGCAACTTCCTCTCCCATCATGATGGGCCAGTATCTATGTGCACAAAGATAATTTATGGTATGTGTATTAGTTTCCTGTGGTTGTCATAACACATACCACAAATTTGGTGGCTTTAAACAACAAAAATTTATTCCCTTACAGTTCTGGAAGCTGGAAGGCAAATTTTGGCAGAGTCACACCCCCTCTGAAGGCTGTGGGGAAGACTCTGTTTCTTGGTCTTCTGCTTTCTGGGGGCTCCAAACATTTCCTGATCTGACTGTATCCCTCTCTGTCTCCGTCATCACACTGCCTGCTCCTCTGGTATGTGTTCTCCTCAATTTGGGTGGACTTTCCCTCTGCTTCTATCTTGTGAACACACTTGGGATAGCATTTAAAGCCCATTCAGATAAAGACAATCTAGGATCATCTTCTTATCTTGTGGCCCTTAAATTGATTACATATAAATTTATATATATATTTTCAAACCAGGTAACATTAGCATACTCTAGAGATTAACTTGATATCTTTGGGGGTAATTATTCAAGCAGTAAATATGATTAATTTCATTTTATAGATAAGTGAACTGAAATTTAAAGACATTAATTTTCCAATAGCAAATAAGGGATTCAATAGCAAATAAGTGATACAGCCAAGCTCAGACTATACTGACCCAAATTTCTTTCTTTATTATGTTATTTTTCTTCACAAGTAACATGTATTGACTTGGTATGTCCTTTCATTTCAACCTTCACAGCATTCTTTTTTTTAAGTTTTTATTTTTAAAATATATTTTATTGATTATATTATTACAGTTGTCCTAATTTTCTCTCTTTATCCCCCTCCATCAATACTTCTCATTTTCTCCAGCAATCCACGTCATCCCCCCACCTTAGCTCATGTCCATGGATCATGCATATTAGTTCTTCAGCTACTCCACTTCCTCTACTGTTCTTACCCCTGTCTAAACTGTATTACCAATTTGTACTTCTTAATCCCTGCACTTTCCCCCCATTCCCCCTCTTGCCCCTCCCAGCTGATAACACTCCAGGTGATCTCCATATCTGTGATTCTGTTTCTGTTCTGCTTGTTTGCTTAGTGTGTTTTTTAGGTTTAGTTGTTGATAGTTGTAAATTCATTGCCATTTTAATGTTCATAATTTTGATCTTCTTTTTTGTTAAATAAATGTTTTTAATATTTCATATAGTAATGGTTTGGTGATGATGAACTCCTTTAGCTTTACCTTCTCTGGGAAGGACTTCATCTGCCCTTCTATTCTAAATGAAAACTTTGTTGGATACAGTAATCTTGGATGTAGGTCCTTTCATCACTGCGAACAGTTCTTATTTCCAGCCCATTCTTGCCTGTAAGGTTTCTTTTGAGAAATCAGCTGATAGTCTTATGGGCACTCCTTTGTAGGTAACTATCTGCTTTTGTCTTGCTACTTTTAAAATTCTCTCTTTATCTTTAACCTTTGGCATTTTAATTATGATGTGTCTTGGTGTGGTCCTCTTTGTGTCTATCTTGTTTAGCACTTTCTGTGATTCCTGAATTTGTATGTATATTTTCTTCACCAAATTAGGGAAGTGTTCTTTCATTATTTTTTCAAGTAAGTTTTTGATTTCTTGTTCTTTCTCTTTTTTTTTTTTTCTGGCACCCGTATAATTTGAATGTTGGTACATTTGAAGCTGTCCCAGAGGCTCCCTAGCCTATTCTTTTTTTTGGATGGGGGAATTTTTTTTGTTCTTGCTGTTCTGGTTGAATGTTTTTTTTCTTCCTTATGTTCCAAATCATTGATTGGATTCTTGGCTTCATTCACTTCACTGCTGGTTCCTTGTAAATTTTTTTTATTTCACTTAGTGTAAACTTTATTTCTGTCTAGGTCTTTTTTATGTTGTTGAAGTACCCAATGAGTTCCTTAAGCATCTTGATAACTAGTGTTCTGAACTCTGCATTTGATAGATTGCTTATCACCATTTTATTTAGTTGTTTTTCTGGAGTTTTGTTCTGTTCTTTCATTTGGGTCATATTTCTTTGTCTCCTCATTTTGACAGCCTCCCTGTGTTTGTTTCTATGAATTAGGTAGAGCTGCTTTGACTATCTGTCTTAGTAGTGTGGCCTATTGTAGAAAAGCACAGTGGTAGGGTGGATGGGGCTGAGCCTTAGGTAATCACCAAGGCATGGCAACCCATGTGAACTATGTTGATGGAGTCTCTGATGTAGTGTCCCTGTTCTTTGTGTAGGGGAGGACTCAGAAAGGGAACAATGTCAGTGCCTGGTGTTCTGGACTTTTGTCTGGGAATAAGCTGTCCCTCAAGCACACACCCAGAGGACAGACACTTCAATTTCTCCCTGTGTGTCACTGGTGCCCTTGCAGTTGCTGCCCCAGTGCTGGAGCCTGGAGGAAGTGAGTCTGCATAAGTCCCAAGTTTGTTGTGGGCTTTTTAAAGAGGAGACTCCTGAGAATCGTGCAGTTTCTTCTACCATCCCAACCCCTACTGGTTTTTACAGCCAGAAGTTATGGGGACTTATCTTTTGGGTAAATAGAACCCTGAGCTGGGTTATCTGGTGTGGAGCTGAGATCCCTTACTGCTGAGGGATCCCTCCCAATTTTATCCACCACACTTGGGTGTAGAACCACCCATTCCCCCATCTCTGTGTCTTGGCATCTCCATTTCTCTGATCCTCCTACCCGTCTGGATGAATGTGACTTCTTCAATTCCTTGGTTGGTGGGCTTCCATATAGCTCAATTTTCTGACAATTCTGGGTGATAGTTATTTTGTAGTCTAGTTTTAATTCTTGCTGTGGTTGTGCAAGGAGGTGAGCCATGTTTATATCTATGCCTCCCCTTTGACCAGAGGCCCCTTACAAAATTCTTTAAATATTTTTAACCCCATTGTATTTTTAAAGGCTAAGAATGATTAATTGATTGGAAATGTAATAATGTACCCAGAGTCATATTTCTACAAAACTGAGATTTGTGCATAGGCCTGTTTAATATGAGAGAACTGTTCAGATCACTGGGGAGGAGAAGAAGGGACCGTAGGAGGAGCTGAGACTTTCTGAGATTAAGTAATAAACTTTAGCATACAAATCAAATATCTGACATGTATCATAGAAATTTTTGATGGTTATATCTTATGGATGCTTTATTTAATTGATTTAGAACAAGCCATTGATTTTTAAATAACAGACAAAAGATTTTTCAAAGGATTGATGTCAAAAGATTATTCTACTGGAATTAGGATGTTACTGTTCAAAAGTAAACTTTGATTTTTTTCAGACTTTCAAATCAGTTTATTCAATGTATGTAGACTGCAACGTTCTTCACTTGATAGGAGTAAGAGAAAGTTTGTACATTTGCTTGTGGCACTAATGATTATAATTAAAAACTTTAAAAAGGCAGACAAATGTACTTGAACAATAAAATTTTTTTAAAAAACCTTTCATTTCATTCTAAAGAAAAGACTCACGGCACATAAATTTGCATCTACTGGTAGATCATTTGAATATTTTGATAATATTAATTACATAGTTATATAGATACTATGGTTTGACTATCAAAGTATTTGAGGATATTATTAATTTGATCATTAAAGACAAAGCATTTCAGAAATATAAATTAGTTATGAGGTTTCAAGACAGCACACTACATTTTTGAAAACTTCTCTTTTTAGAAAGTCTTCTTTTTTCTTTGATCTGAACCTATCTCTTTAAAACTTCATACATATTCAACTTTTTGGAATACTCAAAATCTATCTACCATGTGATAGTTTTTTTGATATTTGAAATTTTCATATTCCCCAACATAATATCATATCCCTTGTCCTGGATATTCCATTGTATTAATGCATCCTTTTTTTAAAAATATAGTTTATTGATTATACCATTACAGTTGTTCTATTCCCCCCTTCATTCCCCTCCACCCGCACACTCCCTCCCCCACCCTTCTCCCCCCTTAGTTTATAACCACGTGTCTCAACTTCTTTAGATTCTATATTTCCCCCACTATTCTCGCCCTCCCCCCTATCTATTTTCTACCTACCATCTATGCTATTTTCTGTGCCTTCTCCCCCCTTCTCCTCCTCCCACCCCCCTGTTTCTAACCCTCCATGTGTTCTTCATTTCTATGGTTCCACTCCTGATCTAGCTGTCCTCTTGGTTTGCTTTTGTTTTAGGTGTGGTTGTTAATAACTGTGTGTTTGCTGTCCTTTCACTGTTCATATTTTTCATCTTCTTTTTCTTATATAAGTCCCTTTAGCATTTCATATAATAAGGGCTTGGTGATGATGAACTCCTTGAACTTGACCTTATCTGAGAAGCACTTTATCTGTCCTTCCATTCTAAATGAAAGTTTTGCTGGATAAAGCAATCTTGGCTGTAGGTCTTTGGATTTCATGACTTGGAATACTTCTTTCCAGCCCCTTCTTGCCTGTAAGGTCTCTTTTGAGAAATCTGCTGACAGTCTGATGGGTACTCCTTTGTAGGTGACTGTCCCCTTATCCCTTGCTGCTTCTAGGATTCTCTCCTTCATTTTAGTCTTGGCTAATGTAATTATGATGTGCCTTAGTGTGTTCCTTCTTGGGTCTCACTGCGTGCGAATGTGCGACCTTGGTCAGTCTGCCCCGCACCCCGACTAGGTCTGGGCTGCCTGTGCTCCTAGGTCTGTCCTTCCTGACCCTGCTCCGCTGCTGGCTCTGCCTCTCTTACCGTCCCCGTTGAACGGTTCGTAGCTGTCGGACTTCCGTATAATTTGGTTTTCTGGTCTCTGGGTGTGTCTTAGTTCTCCAAAACTTTTGTTGTATCCAAACTTGGTTGTGGGAGAAGGCACAGTGTTTCCACCTATGCCTCCATCTTGGCGGAAGTCTTAATGCATCCTAATGTGTGTGCGTGTGTATGTGTTGTTTTTGTTTGTTTGTTTGTTTTTGTTTTTTGCTTGTTTGGTTTGGCTTAGATTTTGGTTTTTAGGAGTGACATTACTATTGACTCATGTTGAAAATACATTGAATTTTGTCTTTTAAACTGAACAGTTGTTCAGTGGATTTCTTTCACCTTGGAGAGCTATTGTGTGTGTATGTGTGTGTTTTAAAAATATAGATTTGGAACTGGGTGTTGAATAATTTATTCACTCCTTCCTTTATTCACTTACTCATTGCTACTATTTAAGACATCCCTTCTTTGAATGTGTGTGCTGGTATGTAGCCAGCCTCCAAATGGCCCCAGGGATTCTGAATGCTTCCTGATATCCACACCCTTGTGTTGTCTCTTTCCATGGAAGTTATGGCTGACCTGTATAACGAAAGGATAGTGAGGACATAAGAGATTTGTGATTTTGAAGTTGTTTATAAAACACATTGTGCAACTACGTTGCTGGAAAGAATAAAGAAAACTAGATTAATTTCTCACCCCTACATCAAAATGTATTATAAGTAGACCAGATATACAAATGTACTTTAAAAAAATCAAATCATATAATTACTAGAAAAAAAATGATTTGAGTTGTGAGTGAATTCTTAATACATGAGTAGTAAAACTTATCTAATAAATATTTAAAATTCAGAAACACAAATGAGAAATATTTATAAATTTGATTATATTAAAGAGTTCATATCAAAATATCATAAGGAAATAAAATAGATGCATAGCTGCAAAATAAAGTGGAAACATATTTAAAACAAAGTGATGTCTAAATTGCTAAAGGGTTTTGAAAATTGATAAAAAACAAAACCTGATGCCAAAAAGCAAATTGCATGACTATTGAATGATATAAAAAGTCTCCTAATCATGTGATATGAATGTCTACCTCACCGATTATAAGAGGGAAAAAAGCCTTAATTGAAATATTATTTGCTATCGCTCAAATCTATAAAAATCTAAATGGTAAATTATACATTTACTTGGAAACTGGTGTATCACTGGGACGCTTATATATTCTTTGTGAGAAGATAAAATAGCATAATTCTTTGGGCAAAATTTAGCAATATTTATTCAAAATGCACATTAATTTACCCTTTGAAATACCAGTTTTATTTCTAGGAATCTATGCAAAGATAAATTATCAAAATATGTTAAATCACTTATGAACAAGGCCATTTACTTAACATTATTATTTGAAATAGTAAAAGACTAGAGATAACTTAAATGCAGTTTAAGTTGAATGGTTGAAAAAAATTATGTTGCTTAGAAAACTTGTTGAGTAAACTACGAAAAAGCACCCAGAAAAATGTTAAGTCACTGAAAAATTGAATAAAATACTCTATAATTTGTTAAGTAGTTATCTCTGAAGAACACCTAAATAAAGAATGCAATGTGGCAAAAAAAAAAAAACCAAAGCAACACATTGTGGCATCTGCTTTGCCTCTTTCTGATCACTTGCTTTGGGGAGAGGCAGCTGCCACGCCACGAGGATGCTGAAGAAGCCCGGAGATGAGTTTACTTAGTGAGGACCTGAGGCCTCCCACCAACAACCAGCACTAACTTGAGAGGCATGTGACAGAACCACCTTGGAAATGGACCCTTCGGTCTCAGTCAGACCTTTGGNAAGAAAAATCACCCAGAAAAATGTTAAGTCACTGAAAAATTGAATAAAATACTCTATAATTTGTTAAGTAGTTATCTCTGAAGAACACCTAAATAAAGAATGCAATGTGGCAAAAAAAAAAAACAACCCAAAACAACACATTGTGGCATCTGCTTTGCCCCTTTCTGATCACTTACTTTGGGGAGAGGCAGCTGCCACGCCACGAGGATGCTGAAGAAGCCAGGAGATGAGTTTACTTAGTGAGGACCTGAGGCCTCCCACCAACAACCAGCACTAACTTGAAAGGCATGTGAGAGAACCACCTTGGAAATGGACCCTTCGGTCTCAGTCAGACCTTTGGATGACCGCACCCCTGCAGACCAGCAATCTCATGAGCTGCTCCCAGATTTCTGATACACAGAAACTGAGTTAATATATGTTTCTTATTTTTAAATTGCTAAGTTTTAGGGTAATTTGTTATGCAGCAATAAATAATACCATTGGCCTAACTGTTCAGGTTAGAATCTGGCACAGAAGTGTTCCCTTTCTATTAAAATGGTTTAGTCATATTAAATTAAAGTTGGTCACTGCCTCCAAGTTTACATTTTATGTTTCAGGTCAGCCAACAGTTTCCTAACTGCTTCAATCTGTTTCTCAATAACAATAATAATGCCATTTACTAAGGTGTTATTATTGCTTAAAATTTCATTATGTTTTATGTGATGATGGATTTAAAGCAAAAATCGTACTCTTATGTTTAGAGAAATGTGGTCCCTGTTTTCATGTTATTCTAGCCATTACATATATATACCATGGCTATTTCAATACAAGCCTTATAAACAGACACTGAATGCCTTCTTCACTCTTATGGGTCCTTCTTGACTTGTAAATTATTTTACCTTTCTTTTTCTTGGATAGACCCAGACTATGGTATGTACTCTATATTAGAAAAATGGAGATGATTTTCTTTGTGCTATATCCAGTGGAATATATGTAATGCTTTTGAAATGGTTCATAACTTTAAAATTGTTCTAAAAACAAAATACATACCAAAAAAAGGAACTCGTATGTCACCAGTCTAAATTTTTAGCTTTAGAAATAATCAGCGCTTGAATCCATAATGTTATTTCTAAGAAGTAACAATATGTTAACTCCAGAAAATGCTAAGAAGCAAACAGAAATTATGAATAACATGTGACATGGGTAGATAGATTTAATAATCTATAATTAAGACATTAATTTGAGTGAAAGACATAATCTGGTGTGGTCTGAAATGAAAACTCAATTTTCTGCAGCCTTTGCCAGGCATTTCATCCGGCCTCAGGATCCCTGGTGCAGGAGCACCCATGGTGTGCCGCGTGGGGAAGAGCCAAAAGCTGCACTTCTCCCTATTCCTTGCCCCAGAAACTGTGCCTTCAGGTTGACTCCCACGGCGTTCTGCTCATAATGTTGCAGTAGCTTTGTCCCAGTCTGTGTGATTGGAAGTAGATCTACGGTGCCGAATCAGCGCTCATTCTTTAGTTATTACTAACAATGCAACACTAATAAAAAAGAACAATAATAAATGATAGGACAGCTGTCTAATGAGATGGAGGTTAAGGAGTGTTAAACTGTGCTAGACACTTCTATTTCCCGACGTTAAAGTACGCTGCCTGCTCCAACTGCTCTCCCCAGGAAAGGTTCTTGCACTGCGTTGTTGTTAGGCGATTTATGAAATCACGACGGGCTGCACACCTGCTGGTCAATAGCAGCTCTGTAGTGATCCCTGACTAACAGCGGTTCCAAACAATTCCCTGTCCCCATTGCTCCCTCTGCACAGACGCTGCTGTCTTTTTCTTTCCATGACTTGTCACATGGTTGGTCGACTATCCTTAAGATAACGTAGTCTTGTACGGATGTGGATGTAGAAGGAGATGTCTTCCGCAGCATTCTTACTTTTTCAACACGGACCTGAATGGAAGGGAGAAAAGCTTGGCATCTCTTTATTTTCCCACGTGCCATGAGCAGGAGAGGAGAGGAACGCTCAACATTCCTATGAGCAGCTTGGTGCCAAGCGAGGTGGAGGTGATTCTGTCACTTTATGTTTATGTATTGAATCTGCATAATGTGTCAGGTGCTGTGTAGTGTATATAGTGGTGAAAAAGATATGCATGGACCTTGCTTTTCTTAAAACTTCAAGGTGGTGGAAGAAACATATTACCAGTCTTAGAAGTGTTATAGATGGAAACATTAAGGATCCCATGGGAGTAGATGTCAAGGGATGATATGTAGGCTGGGAGATTCTAGCTTATTGATATTAGGGAGCCAAGTGTTGCCTCTTTTTTGTTGTTGTTTCTATTTTATGTACGCATGGGCATCACAATGGTGTGGTAATATGCTGAACAGAAATATGCCAATTGACATGGTTTATATAAGGTTTTGTAATGACAAAGAATAGCGTCATCTGTTTGGAAATGTTTACCCAAAGCAAGAGGCAGCAGGGTATGTTTCCAGAACAGTTTTAGCCGTGATTCTCAATCCTGACTGCACATTAGAATTACCTGGGGAGCTTTTAAAAATTCTGATGCATGGGCCACCCCCAAAACCAATTAAATCGGAGTCTCTGGGGGTGAGACCCAGACACCAATGCTCTTTAAAACTCCCCAGGTGATTTCGGTGTGCAGCCAATTTAAGAACCACTGAATTATAGGCTAACTAGGCCTTCCAAAATTCCCCACAAGCCCCTACAGCTGCCAATTTTACCACTTTTGGAGGAAAAAATCACCAGGTGCAAGAAGCTCCTCTTTGCCATCCTAAATTTTTAACTTCATTAAAAAAAAGCTTTAATTACACAGTAAAATGCACAGATCCTAAGTGTGAAGCTCCGTGAATTTTGAGAAAGTATGTACTCAGGTAACCCACATACTGATTGAAATACAGAGCATTCCACCACAGTGGGATTCTTCTCGTGTCCCTTTTCATTCTTTACCCTCCCCACTGAGTCAAAAATTATTCTACTTCCATAGTTTAGGTTTGAACATTCTTGGACTTCATAAACATGGAATCATATAGTATGTCCTCTTGTTCTGGTTTCTTTCCCTCAGCATGATGTTTTTGAGATTTATCCATGTGTCAGTAGTTTGTCCCTCTTTACTGATGAGCAGTATTCTATCGTACAAGTATACAATATAACCCCAAATTTGTGTATCCATTCTCTTGTTGCTCAACATTTGGTTCATCTCCAACTTTTGTTAATGTGAGTAAAGCTCCATGAAAACTGCAGTACAAGTTTGTGTGCGCATGTTTTTTTTTAAATTTCATTTTCATTCTTCACTGCTAAGAGTGCAACTGTTGGGTCATGAAGTAACTGTATATTTAATTTTAAAAAACTACCAGGTTTCCAACATTTTATATTCCTGTCAGCAATGCCCGAGAGACCCAGATGCTGTGCGTCTTCCCCAGTTTTGGCATTACACATGTCTTTCAATTACTGTTCTAATTTTAGCTGTTCTCTGGAATGTGGAGTAGTAACTACCTGTGCTTTAATTTGCCTTTCCCTGGTGGCCAACAACGTTTTGCATCTTCTTGTGTCTTTATCAGCTATTTGTACATTCTTCTTTTGGTGAAGTGTCTGCCCCAAGCTTTTTTCTATCTTGGTACTTGTTTTTTTGTCTTTTTGTTATCAATTTTTGTGAGATCTTAATATAATCTTGATCTGAGTCATTTTCAGAATGCACATCATGAATTTTTTCTAGTCTTATAGTTGTTTTTTTACTTTGTTCACAATGTCTTTTGTTGAACAGCAGTTTTTAATTTCGATGATGTCTAGTTTATCACGTATTCTTTTCTTATTACTGATATTTGCATCTGTCTAGGAAATGTTTGCCTATGTCTAGGTTATAAAGATCTCCTCATGTTTTCTTCTAGAAGCTTGATACTTTTTAGCTTCTAGAGTTAGGTTCATAAGCCATCTAGAATTTTGTGTATAGCATTAGGTATAAATCAAGTTTTCATCTTTTAAAATTTAATTTTTGACACACAGTGGTTGTCGATTTCTATTTGCTGTTAAACAGTATTTGATATAAAGCTTTGAAAGCCATTTTCTGGGAGCACTTAACATTTCAAGTCACTGATAAAATATTTTAAACTATTTAGTATTTATTTTCTTTCTTTACTACAATAAAGAATTTTTAAATAAATAAATAAATAATTCTATTTATTATATTTTAGCTATAATTTTCATGGTAGTCTTACAAATATTGTAAAACTATCACCCAAAGAATTTTACCAGGTGTTTAGGATGTTTGATTTACCAATAAAAGGCCTTTTATTTTTACTATGAATTGCATTCAGAATCTTAAGTTTACTCTATCTCCAACAGGTCATATAATATTTCAATTTTATATCAAAAGAGATGAGGACATTAAATGATTCTACTATGCATTAAATCTGATCTTGAATCTAAAGGATAGAGAATGAAACACATAAAATATGGTAGAATATGAAACAGAGTTTAAAAATAAGACTTATTAAGGAAAATTTACTCTGGTGGGACTGATTTAGAAAAAGAGATAATAAATGTTCTTTACAGAAATTAAGCAGGTGAAATTAAAAAAAGTAACATTTTCAAGTAGAAGAAATGAGTTAAGATGAGAAGTTAGAAACCAGGACCCAATGAACTATTTTATTTTACATCACAAATTCTTCTAAGTAATAATATTAAAAATTAGCAACTGGCATTAAAGTGCCCCTTTCTGCATCACAAACTGAAGGTTCCCATTAAACAACAGCTAAAGACAAGAGGGTGACAATCATGGGACCACTGACTGCCTGAGGACTTAGGCATTTCTTCTATCTTTTTCTGCTATTAACTATTGTTTGATTTACTATTGGTCTATGTCAATGATTCTCCTTTGAAGAAACAAACACAGATAGGAAGATATCTGTTCATAATGTGAGAATAGATCAGTAATAACTGACCTCCTTTTAACCTTCTGGCCCTGTCTTTAATGTGTAACTAAAACTGGGGAGAAACAGGATCTTTGGTATTTTGGTAACAGAGGATCAGTTGAAACTGATTTGCCTGATGTTTCACTAACTGGTAGGTGAAATGCCATTAGTGTGAGAGAAACAATAACAAGCTTTTCTGGTTTTTATAAGTCTGCAGTAAATGTCTAAGTTAAATAAGGTAATGGATGAAAAACTTATTTGGGGAAGTATAAGCACAATATAAATGTGAGGTATTATTATCTCAAGGCTTAATTTATGGATTATAATGGTGGAGATAACCTGAAGTAAAATACATGTACTTTCAAAGTGAATAAGTGGGTCTCTCTGTGGCCTGTTGGTCACATCTGAAATAAGACATTGTTAATCTGGCCCCCAAATGAGAAAAATAAGGCTCCCACAGAAGAATTTAATGGAAACAAGAGTACCTAAATCATGTGCTGGTGTCAATACAGGTGGTCAGTTGACATTACTTTCAACTCAAGAATTAGAAGCTATTATCAAAGGCTGAGTTAAAACTTAAATGCTATTCAAAAGATTTAGGACAGTCTTTACTTGCTTAACTTTCTTAAATTATTAAAAAAATCAATTCTATAAACTGTAATCAAATGACATTTAGACTCCATACCATATCACCTCTATGAACCATTTTGACTGTTTTTGTCAAACAATAAAGACATCATTCACTTATGTATAAAAGAATGTATGTCCTGATGACCACCAAGAGATAATCTTCTTAGTGTCAGAGGTCAAATACTTATGTCACAAAGACTCTATTCAGTAGCAATAAAAATTGACTAGGTGTCAATAAAACTCAGTAGGGCCACATAAGAACCCTGGGTTTTCAGGTTGGTGTGTATAGAGTAAGCATGTATTTTTCACATAGGCATTGAGATAGTATAG
This sequence comes from Sturnira hondurensis, assembly GCF_014824575.4. Classification (NCBI taxonomy): domain Eukaryota; kingdom Metazoa; phylum Chordata; class Mammalia; order Chiroptera; family Phyllostomidae; genus Sturnira; species Sturnira hondurensis. The sequence goes on along the minus strand of NW_028077105.1, from coordinate 10,953,978 downwards.
TCAGCAGTTTTCTTTCCCAGTGTCTTTCTCATGCCATCCCCTCCAAGAAAAAAACAATAATGTGGCTTTTTTTGATAATTTACATACAATTCAGAAAGTATCAAAACACAAGGATTTTTCTTTTCTTTAAGAAGAAAAAAATTCTGAGCCAGCAGTTTAGAAATGTATATACATCATCATGTTCTAGTACTCTGGGAATACGATCACATGGTTATCCAAAAATACTGTAATAATTCAGTTAGAGTGGTGTGTATACATTCTATAAGTTTGTTTAATGGTATTAGATAGGGTATTTTTACTAAATTTAAATCCACAGACATTGATCGCTACCTACTATATTGATAATTTAAGTCAGAAAAACACTCATGTGAAATGAACCCTGGTTATCCAAAGTAGGGTCCAGACACCAACGTTATCAGCATCATGGGAAAACTTGTTAGAAATGCAAAAAGGGAAAAATGAGATACTAACCTAGTTCTTTGAATCAGACGCTACATTTTAGCAAGATCCCTAGGTGATCTGCATGGGTCAAGTTTGAGAAGCAAGCCTCTCACCTCTGTTCGCACTGCAGTAGGTATTAAAGCTTTCTGCTGAACTCTCAAACCTTTCTTGCTAACTCCGTGGCAAAGTTGGAGAGTTTGTACAATTTATTTACCTTTTTTTTTAGCTCTCCAGATTTCAAAAGGAAAATGAGACCTTAGGGAGTAATAAGCTTTTATTTTTGCAGAAAAACAAGGGTTCACCAACAGAGCAGAAGAGGCAGGGACCCAAAGGTCAGAGAAAATTTGTGCTCACTTCCCACCCCAATTCTCAACCACATGATTCATCATTTTGATCAAGAGCACATTTCTGCACACTCTGGTCCTGTAGGCAACACCCAATTTAAGAACTGATTGTGGTCCAAACAATCCTTTGTAAATTGGTGATTTGAGACTCTGAATGTATTTTTTCCATAGGAACAAGGATAGAGTCAGTGGGTAGGTTTCCAGGCAGTCTGCAAAAACCTATTGAACTTATAATGCCCTGAGAAGTAAAATGTTGAGAGGGACTAAGGAAAAGCAAACATATTAAAGTGACACATACCCAGGTACAAGTATTGCTTCCATCATTCTACAACTCTTCATCTTGAGCAAGTCAGTTAACCTTGTTAGTGTATGTAAAATAAATGTACCAGTCATTCCCTCACAGAAGCATTGTAAGAGCTGAAATGTGTATTAAGGCACTTGCTGTTGGGTTAAGTAACTTCTACGATTGGCTACATAAGAGTTTCAAGAGGTCTTGCCATGCAATACTGGCGAGTGTGGATTAGGACACCTGATCCATGGAGAAAGAGGGTGAGGAACTCAGGAAACACTTGTTTATAGAAAATGATGTCTTGACAAATGAGAGGGACTGTATGTGGGGTTAGGTAGAAATTGGAGGAAAACGTTCTAGGCAGAAGTTGTGACTTAGGGTGACAAGGCCTGGATGTGTCATGTAGGTGAAATATGGTGAGGGGTCCAGAGTAGAGAGGAGGGTGTGCAATGGTACCGGGCTAGAGCTCTAAGAAAAGACACACTGCTGGCATTTGCCTCCCCCGCTTTCTTCCTTGCTTCCATCTCTTTTGATATTGCCAACCTTCCCCAAGCACACTGTAAGACGATTGGGAGGGGCCGGAATTGGCTGGGAAGCATAGCAATGGCCATTTTGGTCCTCCGCAACAAGGAGGGAAGGGAGGAGAGGGAAAATAACTGTTAGGTAGAATTGGGTCTGGAGGCAATGCCAGTGGCCTCCCTGCCACCAGCAATGAATATCCTTGCATTGAATATAATACATTAGATGACAGAACCTGAAGACTGATCGAGATAATATCAGATATCACTTTATAAAAGTAAGGAGTCAATCTAACATTGCACTTCAATTTGAACCAGGGGTGACTGTGGAACAAGGATTATTTTTTGCTTTCCCTTGATTTTTTATAGTCAAATTTTCTTTTCCTTTGGCATGTTGTGGTTATTTTTTGCCAATGATTTCATTTTGGCGAACCCAAATTACGTCCTCTTTCACAAAAGTAAGTGGAGAATTGAAGCAATTATCTTTTTTTTTTTAATTTATTTAACTTTTGTTCAAGTACAGTTTTCTTTCTTGTATTCCCAGCCCTGCACCCCCCCAATGCTCCCCACCCCCCTCCCCTCTCCGCCCCCCGTCTTAGTTATTGTCCATGTGTCTTTCATACTTATTCATGTGAGTCCACCACCTTTTACTCTGTGCTTCTCTCCCCTCTACCCTCTGGACCCTGTCAGCACGTTCTGTATTTCACTGTCTTTGGTTACATTTTGCTTGCTTGTTTGTTTTGTTGTTTACATTCCTGTTAAAGGTGATATCATATGGTATTTGTCTTTCACTGCCTGGCTTATTTCGCTCAGCATAATGCTTTCCAGCTCCATCCATGATGTTGCAAAGGGTAGGAGCTCCTTCTTCCTTTCTGCAGCATAGAATTCCATTGTGTAAATGTACCATAGTTTTTTGATCCAGTCATCGACCGATGGGCATTTAGGTTGCTTCCAACTCTTGGCTATTGTAAATTGTGCTGCTATGAACATTGGGGTGCATAGTTTCTTTTGGATTGGTGTGAAGCAATTATCTTAATATCAACAGACTTTCAGTCAGGATTTTGGCCAAAACAGGGTGTACTACTTTGATTGTTACTTGATATTTTCCTTTGTTTTCTCTTAGGTGTTTTCCACTTAACAGTTTTTTACTTGAGTTTGTTTATCAATAGAGGGTAATGTTTGATTTCTTTTTATAGAAATGCTGAAAGGAAGTATGATTTTGTCATGCCAAACAATATTCATGGTAATAATTAGAGAGTATTCAGATAGTGCACTAACACTGATGAAGAACTTCAATGTGTGTTTTCATTATTCGGTGTGTATTATTACTCTGTAGTGTAGGCTGGACAGGTTCTCCCACTACCCTTGCACTGAACGGGAGTTCCGAGGGGATACAGCACAGGCAAAGGTATGCAGGAAGGAAAGATTGTGATAATTCTAGGAAACTAAGTACAATATCTTGTGAATACCATAGCGAAGTATACCTGCTATATAAATTGATAGACAAGGTTAGAAAGGTGGACATGGACCAATTTTGAAGGAAATTATAAATTATGTCAAGAAATTTGAACCTAAACCTTCAGTTTGTTGGCAGTCATTAAAAGATTTTAATGAAAGGAGCAGCAAGATACACTTTGTGGTTTAGAATTATTCTCAGAGTCTAGGTCTCCTAAATTTTAGTACGGTGCTTGGCTTAAACATAGTTTATGAGATTCCAATTGAGAATATGAAGTTTAGAGTTTTAATACCATGCATTAAAGCTATGAGACTCGATGAGGTGACCAATGGGGAGAAAAATAACAAAGTCTGAAGTTTAAGTCCTGGGCACTCAAACAGACATGTAAAGGAGAAAAGAAAACAGAAGATGAAGAGTCTTGGAAATTCTGGATCTTTTCCTTCATAGGATTCTATGGGATCTATGATGGGATTTTAAATATGATTGTAGGTATGATCTTTTATTATAGTAAGAACCTTTAACATGAGATCTGACCTTTTAATAAATTTTAAGTGTATAATATAGTAGTTACCTATAGTCATGATGTTGTATAGCAGATCTATAGAACTTATTTATCCTAATGACTGAAGCTTTGCCATTTAACAGGTGTAATGGTTTTATCCTGCTATTCTTCAGGGTCTTTTTGAATATGGAGTTTGGGCTCATTTGCATTTCCTTAATAATAACACTCACATTTCACATTGTCATCTATGTACACAGTATAATTTAAACACCAAGGGCTGCTGCTTTCTCCTAACTCCCTCGCTATGCCTGGGATAGTGATGTCACCCTATCGCCAATCACGTGTACAGCAGGCAGCCTCAGGACCGACCTCATTTTTATCAGAATGTGCGACGATCTCAGATTGTTCTGAATTTCCCTCATCATCAAGTTTTTCTTCAGTCTAAGCTTATGCCTCAGGCTTTTTTTTTTTTTACCACAAATCCATGTTGATTGGTTGCACATGTCATATAAATATAATTATAAATATAAATAATCTTTATATACACACACATATAAGTATATAATTATATACATATATACACACACATATAGATATAAAATATTTAGGCAATTGGACTTGGTCTTTAAGATCATGAAAAAATGAACTTTCATTATTTGGGGTTATACCAAAACTTACTGTGATGGAAAATGGAGTATAGTACTTTGTCATGGTTGTAAAGAAAACATCTTATGGAGAGCAGGAAATTGTGGAAAATTGTGGAAGTCATTTTTTCCCTAATAAAAAATTAAACAAAGATAATAAATAACACCCTAAAGTCGCTTTCTCTCTCTCTCTCTCTCTCTTTCTCTCCTTTCCTCCTCCACGCCTTGGTCTCTTCCTATCTATCTATCATCTATATTTAATGGTATAAGACTAGAAACTGAGAAAAACCATAATGTATGTTGTTCTAATTCAGGGATATTACTTGTAATACTGCAGCCTAGGGAGGTATTAGTGGAATCTGATCCTGCCCAAGGAGCCAATGATACTCCCATTCATTGGGCTGTAACACAAGGGTTAAGTTATGACGCAATGTACAAAAGAACTGCACAGGAAGTTCTTTGGTCTTTTATATAAATACACAAAATTAAACAACGTAGACTATAAGAATCTGTTGTCTTTGATTTGATATTTCTGTAGAGAAAACTACAAGGAGCTTAGAAATGAAATTCTTCCAACTCTTTGATTAAAAATGGAAGTCTATAAAGACACATCGTATTTTTGTTTGATTTTGATTTATGTGAAGTGCTCAACACATTTCTGTGGTGCTCTGTAGTTAAGCGCACACATATGGAGAAAGCAATCTTCATAATTCATGACGTTGGCTTTCAACAAGTACTTTTTACAGATTTTTTTCAAGGTTAAACCGAGGCAGAGTAGCAGAATGGTTAAAAATATGGACTTCAGGATCAGACTGCTTTGAGGGCTTTGAATTTGAATCCTGAATGTGTCATTTCAACTGTGGATCTTTCAGAAGCCATTAAATCTGTTTTTTGATTAATTTATTTGTAAAATGAGGACTATATGATACATTTTTACAAAGTGGAGATGTTGAATAACTAAAGTTTTGGTGCCTAGTGAGTATGTTATTTACCAGTATTGCATGTGCTTAATAAATGTTGCAGATTTCTTGAGTCCAGACTGTGTCCTCTTGCCTTGAGTTCTTGGGTTTGTTTTGCTTGTTTTGGTTGTAGTTGTTGTTGGCTCTTTCAGCCCATCTATAGTTCTATTATTTTATTCTTTTATGATTCATGGTTTTCAGTCACAGATGCTTGAAAAGCTTCTTTTTCTTTCTTGAAAGCAGGGATTAGGTTTTCTTCCCTAGCTTTTCTTTTTTTTTTAAAAAGATTTTATTTATTTATCTTTAGAGGGGAAAGGAGAGGGGGAGAGAAACATCGATGTATGGTTGCCTTTGGTGTGTCCCCTGCTGGGAGTTGGCCTGCAGGGAACCGGCCTGCAACCCAGGCATGTGCCCTGACTGGGAACCGAACCGCGATCCTCTGGTTCGCAGGCCTGTGCTCAATCCACTGAGCTACACCAGCCAGGGCTCCTAGCTTTTCTAATAAAGCCTAAATATCTTAACTCATTGAAAATTGCCCCAATTATTCAGGCTATTGGTAATAGTAATAGACAAAATCACATAAAACAGACACATGCTATTTTGGGTTTGACTGGAAAAAAATGCTACCTGGCAAATTGCTTTTCATTTACCTTAGAATAGTATCCAAAAGAAGAAAATTATATTTTCTATTTATGTTCTTTTATTTTAAATTCATTATTTTAAATACAGTCTTTGGGAACTTCAGTTAATTATTTTATAAGTTTTAATACTTTCCCAAGTGCTTGGTAAAAGACCTCAGAGTGTTTTAGGATTTTCCCTTCCTCATCCTTGCTTCTTTCTCATTGTTCCCCGCCCCCGAGTTCTCTTTTCTCTGAACTCTTTGTTTCCCAGTGCTCTAGTCTCAGTCCTCTTGGCCTTTTCTCTATCCTTATCTTTGTGAATTCGCCCAGTGCCTTGGCTTTAAACACCATTTACATGCTAACAAAATTCAATATTTTATCTCTAGCCTAGTCTCTGTCCCAAACTCTGAAATTTGTATTCAGCCACCCATTTATAATCTCCAGTGGATTTTAACAGACATTTCAAACCTAGCACTGAGATGATCTTTTCCCAAATCCTGTTCCGCTCACAGTCAGTCTTTCCCTTTTTGGTAAGCAGTGACTCAATCCTTCCAGTGAAGGACCAAATTCACCAGCAGATACCTTTAGCTCTACACTATTTTTTTTTTAGCTTTACATTCTAAGTATAGTTTAGCGACACTTGTCACTTTCACTGTTTCCTTCCTGGTCCAGGTCACTTTTTGGCTGGAATATTGCCATTACCTCTAAGCAGGTTTTCCTGCTTATATTCTTGTCTTTTAACTATCTATTATTGACACAGAAGTTTTAAGAGTGAATATTTTAATACTGAAGAAGTCATATTATGTCATTCCTGCACTCCAAATTGTCTAAAGACTTCACCTTTCAGTAAAGGCCTTATAAAGCCCTTAGCTCTCTCACTTCATCTCTTAACCTTCTTCCTGCTTATTCTGCTTCAACCCCATTGAACATCTTTCTTCAACAAGTTAGTTCTCTTGCATCAGGACCTTGGCCCTAGCTGTTTGTTCCGCCTAGAGTACTTTTCACCCAGGATATCTTTTTCACTCACTCCCTACCTCCTTTGGATCACACCTACTAGGAAGGCCTACCTTCACCATGTTGAACAGTGCTGCTTGCTTCCGCCCACTCGCCACACTTGTGATTCTCATTCCCAGCATCAGCACCTTTTAACATACTACATAATTTATTTATTTTTTAGCTATACTTTTTATTGTCAGACTCCTTCTTTGAAAATGTAAGTTCTTTGAAGGCAGGGATCTTTGTATGTTTACCCTCACCACTGATTTATCAAGCTCTTCAAATATTGACTGCATATATAGTAGGCATCCAATAAATATTATTGGCTGAATAAATAAAAGGTTGCCAATACAATTTTTAAATGGAAAAATTCTGACATTCCACATGTCAAAAATATCAATAAAAAGTTAGACCATATTTTTGCAAGAATTTTTTTATTAGATAGTATTTACAAAGTCATTTTTTCTGTGTTGTGAGATAAATTAAAATGGCATTTTTTAATATGCATCTGATATTTACAAATTTGATCAGTGAATCAGGAAATAAAGAGAGTATATTAACATGCAAAACTTCCTTCAAAATGGGACACATTCTCTTATTGATCATGGTAGTCACCTTTATCTATCTCAGTCTATCATCTGTATCTCTCTCTCACCTGAGCGTTTACATTCCTTTACTTGCTCTACGCTGCGTCTAGAGTAAAATCTATTTCCATGCAGTGGTCACAGAGCTCCAGAAGATCTGCACCTGTCCATTCTCCTCCCCAGCTTGTACCAGCCACCCCCCACTGGACACCTAGACATTTCTGTTCCTCAAGTACACCAACCTCATCCCCTCCTTTGGTCTTTGCTCCTGCATTGCGTTTGCCTGGAATATCTGATAACAATAACACATCTGATGGCTAACACTTACTTAGCCAACACTGTGTGCACGCACTCTTCTGAATTTGGCCTGTGTGGTTGCATTTAAACCACTTGCAGTCTAGAGAAAAGGAAATAAAAAACCAAGGCATACCCAGATAAGTATCTTTCCAAAGATATATATTTAGTACAGAGTTGAGAGTGGAATTCAAGCAGATATTCCCAGCCTGAGAGTTTAAAAAATACACTATCCTATGTGATATTCACAGGCCTAGCAACAATTATTTACATCTCAGCTTAACAACAGTGTTCCTCAAGAAGCCTTCCATTGACCTCCAGTCATTTGTTTATCTAATTATTTAAGTTTAGTCTCTACATAGTAATTATTATGATTTATAATTTTTCTGATTTATTTTTATTATTATTTCTACCATTTAGTCTCCATAGAGTAATTATTATGTACTATTTTTTGTTTATCTGTTTGTTATTTCTATCATTTCCACCAACACATAAGGAACACACCTCTGCAAGAACTTTCATCTCTAGAATCATCTGTCATATAATTGGAACTCTCTATATGTTTATTGAATAAATGAATTTATAAACCTTACCCTTTTATGTCTTTCTAACCAGAAAATGATATGAATTAAAGGAATTCACTTTATTTTAGAATGAGATGATGGGGAATATTACTTAATGTATCATGTTTCTTTAAATATTCTTGATTTCCATAAAATTTGACAGATTTATATAGGTTATTTCCACTCTGCCATTTTTTACTCTCAGGATTGAACATGGTTTTTTACTTCATGTTAAGGAATATAAATTTACATTTTAATTAGAATTATATAAATATTAGTAGTTTATACTGCAAAAGTTTTTTCTTAAACTAATTTTATTAAGTATATTAAATTTGTAATGATTTTTACATATGGTGTAAACAGTTTTAATTTTTACCATTTGTAGTTCATACTAATATTTTTATTAGGATTGATCATTTAATTTGTATGTTTTTTGTCATTGATACTAAAATTTTCCAATTCTAATTTCTGCCTCTAGGAACATATTAAACAGTCATTCCTATGAAGTCCATTTTTCCCTGGACTGAGTTTGAAGTATCTAAATTATGCAAAATATTTTATTATACTTTGGCCAATATTTTGGCCAAATACTAATGTTATATTAGTATTAGTATTACCCTTTCATGTCTTTTGGCCAATACTAATTTATATTTTGGCCAATACTAATGTTAATTTCTCCATTTTTAACCACTGTCAATTTATTTTGTTTTGAATTATTCTTACCAGTAATATGTACACTGGATTTAACAAACAGTCCAGTGATGAGTAAAGGGGTGTGGCAAGGCCATCCCAGAAAATCTGCAGGGACCTGGGGCCAGCACACCGGGCTCCTTACACAGGACTGAGACCACTTTGACCAGTTGTTCAAAGTAAAAATGGAAAATTGTGATGTTTCCAATAGTTACTCATTAATGAAATTTGACATTGAATAATACACTGAACCTTAATCATTCCTTTTCTTCTTCGTAAATTAGTATAATTTCCTCTACAAACCTTCAAAAATACACTTAACAATTTAAAGATTTTTTTCCTTCAAATTACATATGCATACTATACTTGTTCTTATTTCATGTGAGTACACTTTTACAAGTGATGCCGTGCCACGATAAAACAGTAATGACAACAAATAAATGCCATGGGGTTTGGAAGCATTATTTCAGACATATGTGCTCTGTTGTTGAAACACCAGTAGCAGGAGGCCAGTGACTGAGGAACCAGTTTCAAGCCTTAGTCAACAATCCACTATATAAACTTGAACTTAATAGAACATTTTTGGGAGTATAATTAAATTTCAATACTTATTTTATTGAACATTCTAAACCTGAGGGTGCGAACATGAAGCAGTGTTCTTCCCCCACCCCAGTCTTTACCTCTGATCACGGGGGACAAACCTGCTTTCCCATTCTCTTTATGACCCCTTGAATAGATCTGGGAGTTTTCTGGTCACTTTAAAGAATAAAAAAAATCAAATACAGTACAATTTAATCCAATTTGAAACTTCCAATTCATATTTTCCTCCCTAAATCCAAACTTGATCCTGGGACAATGACCAGTGGTGGTAGCAACGAAGGCTATTCTTTCTCTCATCCTTTTCTTCTGGATCCATTTCCATCCGGGCACAGAGAGGAGAACTTCAGAGAAAAAACACACTCCCCTCTTTGTTGATTTTCCTGCCCCTTCTTCTAAGCCCTCTCTGTGGCAAGCATTTAAATAGTGGTCTCTTTAGTGTGTCATGAGTTAATTCTTTGGAATCATCTTTGGGAAATTTTTTTATTTTGTCAGTCACATATGAGGGAGATTATGTTCTGGGTTGACTTCTTCTAAACAATTTTCAGACCTTCTCACCTCAGGCTGTTTACCCCCAAACTCATGCTAGGATTTGGTTTTGCTTTGTTTTGTTTTGGTGGAATCCTGAAGAGACAACTGAATCTCAGTTACCTTCTGTATTGTCCATTTGACCATCAAGAGGCTCACATTTACTCCCACTCAAGGAAATGAAAGTGCAGACTGCTTCACTGCAGTTCTTTTCGTATTCTGCCCTTTCTCTGTCCTCCATCATCCACCATGTACCCAAGTCATCCCCACTCCCCTCACTTCCCCTCAACTGCAAATGGAGAGACCCAGACTAGCAACTCTGTTTCATAAACAGATGCTCAACTAGGAAGTTAGATCAATGATTTTAAAATGGTGTGCTGCAAAGAATTTTAAAAAATGCAATATCTGACTACTTAGGGCCACTGACCTCTTTTCCCTTAGATGGTCATATGAAAAAAAATGACAACAGGTAACACAAAAATAGCCATCTGGTATGAATCCCCTGTCTTGAGTTATAAATACATAGGTCAAAATAGAGACCCATAAAATAGGATTGTGTCTGATTAGTCAACTTTTGATACCAGAAATCCTATGTACAAATTTAGGCAGCACTTTTTGCTTTTTATTAAATCTATTGGGGTGACACCAATTAACAAAATTATATAGGTTTCAGGTGCATAATTCTTCAACCTGTCATTTGTATACTGTAGTGGGTGTTCACCACCCAAGTGTCCATCACCATTTATTCCCCCATATCCACTTCTACCTCCCTGTACCTCTTCCACTTCCCTCCAGCCCCTCCCCTCACTGTTGTTTATGTCCATGAGTTCTTTCTCTTTTTTTCTTTTTTGCTCAACCCCTCTACTTCCTTTCAGCACCTCCTTGATAACTGTCATAGGCACCTGATTTTTTTAAAAAATCACATTGGAGCAAAAAGAGTAGGTAATTACTATTACTACTGCTACTACTATTTTCGAAATTAAAATTATATTTTTTAGGCAAAAAGAAAATATATTTTTTGTCAGATGGGCACAATGTAGTTTTGGTATCCCAAAGAATTTTAGTAAAGAGTTCATGTGTGTCATGAGATGAAAAAGGTTGAAAATTGCTGAGTTAGATGATTATTTTTGTTGTGGCTCAATTAGGTATGTGGGTAGCTCTAGAAATCTTAACTATCTCTAGCCTTTTGATTTTTTGGAGTGGTGGGAAGTAGAGGGTAGCAGGGATTTCTGCTGCTGTTTAGTAGACCTTATACAAATGTATCTGGTCACTTTTCTAAATCTGACCCAAGTTCTATTTGGTATTGCAATTTTGTTGTTGTTGTTGTTGTTGCTTGGTTTCTTCCCCCAGCACAACCATATATAGGCAACACTTCTCTTTGAAGATCTGCTCCTTTTCCTATTTAATACCTCTTACTCCGTCTAAACCACTTATTTCCATACTACTCTCAAAGCTAACTTGGAACATTCTTTGTATTTCCTCAGATGATGGTCAGTGATGTATGACAGGTGTTAGTTACAGTCACTTCAGAACATGAGTTTAAAATGAGATCTAGCAAATTAATAGAGAAAAAACGTTTCTATTATTTTTAAAGATCCCTCTATTGAAAAAAATAGCACTCAAAAGTTTTTTAAAAATTCTGATAATATAAAGAAAAGAACTCCATGAAGACTTTTTTTTATATTTTCCTTCTTCAAATGGTGTTCTTTCTTTGCTATTTAAGATGACAAATAATAGTGAATTTTGTGAAAGTGATGACTTATATTGAATAAAATATTTTATCTGATGTTTAAGTATAAGCATTTATGTCATATTTGGTAAAAAACTTTGAGTTAATCATCTTATTAGGAAAGTAGAAATGTTTCCCTAAATCACTGATATATTTTATATAAGAGTTAGTGAAAAGTTATATATTTTGTACAAAGCAAGGAAGCCAAGAAACTTTCAGACATTGAAACTGCAACATCTACTTGGATTCAAAGTTTGAGGAACAAATAATCTAGATGTGATTGTGTACTATATATTCAACTCAAAGTAATAATAATCTCTAATATACCTTTCAATAATAAGTAAACTGACTACCTTAAAATTATAAAAAGAAATGGAAAATCTGAATAATGGTATTTTGGCAAAAAAATGTAAGTATATTTTTGAGAGAGAGATGGAGTTGTATTTCAGTTTCTGTGACTGAACATATTTTTATATGAACTACATAGGGCTTTCTTATTAACAAACCCAACATACTTTTATTCTCTGAATAAAGAAAGAGCTTGTATTTTAGTGGAATACTTTATAAAATGGATTTTCAAATCTGTCATTATCTAGCGATGCAAAGTAAAAACCATAAGCAAAGTCAGGCAAGTGTTGGATACTTTTCCATATGCCAGCTCATTTAACCATTAATCATCTGTCTGAATTCACACAGAAATTTTAGGCAACTTGCATCCCAATGTTCATAGCAACACAATTTATGACAGCCAAGTGCTGGAAGCAACCTAGGTGCCCATTAGTAAATGAATGGATGGAAAGACTATGGTACATTTACACAATGGAATACTACACAGCAGAAAGAAAGAAGAAACTCCTTTGTGACAACATGGATGGATCTGGAGAGCATTATGCTAAGTGAAATAAGCCTAGTGGAAAATGACAAATACCATATGATCTCACCTAAAGTTGAACCTCATCAGCAAAACAAACTAGCAAGCAAAATATAACCAGAGACACTGAAGTAAAGAACAAACTGACAGTAACCAAAGAAGAGGGGTAGGGAGTAACAGGGGAAAGAAAGGAAAGTCTCATCAGGGAAGCTGTATAAAGGACCCATGGACAAAGCCAAGAGGGGGAAGGGGGGAGGATTGAGGGTGGGAGGTGGGGGTGGGTTGAGTAGGGGAAAGTAGTGGCAGGAAAATAGAGACAACTGTACCTGAACAACAATTTAAAAAATCATAGAGCTAGTAAGTGGCAAGACTAGGGTTAAAATCGGAGGCTGTCTATCTTCTAAGACAGTGCTTTCCCAAGAGTCCAGGAAGTAAGGGGACACTGCATGCAGAGTGGGGCAGAAGGGAACACTGAGAGAAGACAGGCTCAGGCCCACGTGGACAGTGACTCAGCCTCGCAGAAAGTGTCTTCAGCAGGCAGGGGGAGTATCACTGGGAAAATATTTCAGGATTGAATGTGTTTGACACCTTTTGTCAAACTATTTCCTTGTAATTCTTCAATAAAGCCTTAAAAATGATTTGGCAGGAAAATCTCAGATATTCTACACAGCAATATTTTTACTGATATGTCTCCTAGAGCAAGGAACATAAAGGAAAGAATAAACAAATGGGATCTCATCAAAATTAAAAGCTTCTGCATGGCTAAGGAAAACAGTATCGAGATAAAAAGAGAAGCAACAGCTTGGGAAAACATATTTGCCAATGATACCTCGGACAAGGGTTTAATCTCCAAAATATACAAAGAACTCACTCGACTCCACTCAAAAAAGATGAGCAACCCAATTAAAAAATGGGCAAAGGACTTGAACAGACATTTCTCCAAGGAGGACATACAGAGGATCCAGAGACACATGAAAAGATGCTCGATATTGCTAGCTATCAGAGAGATGCAAATTAAAACCACAATGATGAAAGCTAAACAACAAAACAAACAAGCAAGCAAAATATAACCAAAGACACTGAAATAGAGAACAGGCTGACAGTGACCAGAGGGGAGAGGGGAGTGAATTTCAGGGGAAATAGGGGAGGGATTTAGAGGAACAAATATAAAGGATACATGGTCAACAACTGAGAAGGGTGGAAATGGGAGGGAGGGGGGAGCACGGGGGGGTGGGATGGGATGGGAGTAATAGACAGAAAACTGTATATGAAAAATAATTAAATAAATTTAAATAAATAAATAAATAAAATAATTTTAAAGACCTCCCACAATGAGATACCAATTTACACCAGTCAGAATGGCTAGCATAAACAAAGAAGCAAACAAGTGCTGGAGAGGTTGTGGGGAAAAGGGGACCCTAGTTCACTGTTGCTGGGATTGCAGACGGGTACAACCACTATGGAAAACATTAAGGAATTTTCTCAGAAAACTAAAAATGAACATGCCTTTTGACCCAGCAATTCTACTATTAGGAATATATCCTAAGAACCCTGAAACACCAATCCAAAAGAAACTATGCACCCCAATGTTCATAGCAGCACAATTTACGATAGCCAAGAGTTGGAAGCAACCTAGATGCCCGTTGGTAAATGACTGGATCAAAAAGCTATGGTACATTTACACAATGGAATTCTACGCTGCAGAAAGGAAGAAGGAACTCCTACCCTTTGCAACATCATGGATGGAACTGGAAAGCATTATGCTGAGCGAAATAAGCCAGGCAGTGAAAGACAAATACCATATGATATCACCATTAACAGGAATCTAAACAACAAAACAAACAAGCAAGCAAAATATGACCGATGACACTCAAATATGGAACAGGCTGACAGGGTCCAAAAGGGAGAGGGGAGAGAACCATAGGAGAAGAGGGGATGGACTCACATGAACAAGTATAAAGGACACATGGACAATAACTAAGGTGGGGCAGAAATAGGAGGGAGATGAGGAGCACTGGGGGGGGGCAGGGCTGAGAGTATAAGACAGAAAACTGTACTTGAACAAGAATTAAATAAAAATAAAAATTAAAAAATAAGCCATTTTAAGATAATTTAGGAAAAAAATGTAGGAAGATAAACCAGAAGCAGCAGCAAAGACTCAACATAGTGTTGGCCTTATTTGTAATATAGAATCAATTGAGTGATATATTTTTTGTAATTTCTCTAAATCTTCACCTAACATTCATGAAGGATTTCTCGTCTTATGTTAGAACTTATAGAAGGAACAAAATAGTGTGTGTATGTACATGTACACCCCACTTAGATGTAAATGTGGAAGTCATAAAAGAGTACTTCTTTTAAAGTATTGTTCTGTGTTGAGTGTTTTTATTATTCTCCTTACTATTCACATGGCCCAGAAGGATGGTGTGTCTTCTTCAGTAATTTAGTACTTCCCAGATAGAATACATTAAAAAAGGCATAATATGATTTATATCACTTTCTAAATAGGAATTGCTTTTTCAGTGGTAATCTTGCCATTAGACTGTTTGTGAGTTGATCTTTTAAAATCTCATGCTAGTTTTTAGGATGTCTTCCTATACATCCATTTGAAAAAAGTAGAAAAAATACATAAATTGCTTCTGATGGCTGTGCTATTGCAGTCATATAGTGAGTATTAGGGACAGTAGGTCAAACATCTGTATTTAAAAGTAGAAAGTTTGTAAAAATGAACACCAATATCATTATAACTTGAATTAAAACTTTGTGATAATTTAAACTTTAGTCTAATGCTAGTAATAAATGTAGCAGGATTCAACACAAGAGGCAAAAAGCTGAATCTTTACAATCTTTAATTTATCCTTTTAATCTTAAAGTATTTCCATTGTGTGACAAAAAAGTCTCCAATAACTTTAGAAGATAAGTTACTATTTCTTATAGTTCAAATTCAAATTTATTAGGGAGAGTAGGTCTAAATGTATTTTAAAAATCTGCTTTTTTACTTTTAGCCACTTTTAATCTAAGCAAGCACCCATCACTTAGACATCCCAGGGATTTTTTTTTCTTTTCCAAATACATTCTTTATTTTCCTTCTCTGCCTCTTTCATTACGTGTATGTCAACATGCTTCCAAAACAACCACTTCATTCAGTCAATTCAGTGAGAAAAAGAAATCAGTCAAGTCCGTTGCTAGGTTCCCTGGAGAGAAAACTGATTGACTAGATGTTTCACCTATCAATGGTTTGTTTTGGCATTATTTAGACACAGCCTTTATCTCCTTCTCTTCTCCCTTTATTGGGACTGCTCTAATTGCTTTTGTATTAGCTTTTTTGGCATTCTTCTAGCTTCTTCCTTCCACTTTTGATTGTTTAAACAGTTCTATTTACAGATGTATTCTTTAATAGATCTGGTTGATATATGTTCTAAGTGATATAGCACAAAGCGTAGAGGCTATTTATATTGACAGTCAAAGTCTATGCTCAAATAACTTGAGTCAAAGTTTGAACTGAAATAAAATGCAAGGCCATGTAAACTAATTTGTTTATTTTTATATCTGAGCCAGCTCTTTCTAGTATTTTTACAAAATAGTGTGAGAGCAAAGAGAAAATGCAGACAATTATCAAATAGTCAAGTACTGATACTTTGCATCTTTATAATCTCACTTTTTATCTTACTTCACTTTGGTTACATGGCCTAGACATCATATCCTTCTGACATAACTTGGTGGTGATGAAACCCTGTTTTTCCCTGTTTATTCTCTAAGTACACCTGAGCAGCAAAACTTAGCCAAAGAAAAGTCCCAAGTGCTCAGACAAGGCTCAATTTAAATCTGGAAGGTAGACTCAATACTTCCAAGAAAACACTATACTTTCTGAATAAGTTCACCAGTCAACTTTTTCTCCTCAAATCTTTAAAAAATTCTTCCTTTTAACATTCCTAGGATGATGTCTCAAAACATGCACAGAGAAAACAAATGTAGTCTGATGAAAACAATATCTCTTGTTTCCACCACCAGTTTTGGAAACTTACACCTGGAAGTTTTGTGTCTGCACCTGCTCACTCGGGCCTCTCTCCTGTTATAAAAGAGAAAGTGTCCCTGATCCTCAGGCCAGCTCCTCCCTTAGGCCCTGGACCTTATCCTCTTTCTTCTCAAGGGCTTTGCTCCCATAATTATATTGCTCACCCGCTTCACTGGAATCACCAGCTTATCCCTTCTCGCTACAGGATTAGCCTACACAGATCTTGAAGTCACTGATCCTTAGAAAACAAAACTTTTTTCTTGAGCCTACATTCTCCTTCAGCCACTGTTCTGATTACTCTCCTTAACAGGAAAACTCCTCAAAAAGCAAACCTAATCTTGTTCTCTCCACTTTCTCACTTTCCGTTCGTTCTTCAACCCCTTCCAATAAGACTTTTTTCTTGTGATTGTTTGTTTTTCTAAAAATATACTAAAGCAAAAACAAGTTGGCAAGATTCTTTGGTGGGGGGGGAGTAGTTTTAGTTATATTAAAATATTTTTTAAAAAGTAGTGCAGCACACAACTTCTTTATAAATATATTTATGCTGTAAATTTTTTTCTAACTCTATTGAAGTGTTGATTCTTAAGAACTAGAATAAAAATAATCCAAATCTGCCTTGTACTGAAAAACTGTATAGAGGCATTTGAAATCTGTTTCTTTACAATAGGAGAATATTCTTGTCAGAAATGCATTGCTGCATTAAGTGTGATTTTCATAAAGATCATCATGATGCTGAGAGCTTTTGGTGATGACCTGTCTCAGGTTTCTCCTTCCCAGTAGCTCTCCATTAGGTGCCAATCTAAAAATCTGGCTCCTCCCTCCCCAGGCCTTCCCTATCCCCCCTGAATAAAGTCAAGGGTCCTGTTAACATTCTGCAGGTCCTGATGTTCACAAAGATGGTGGTTCTTTTCTTCCTACCAGCTCTGAGTCCCATTATGCAGGAGGCTAGTACTGTCTGGCTAGTTCAGAGCTTCCATCACAAAGTTCTCTTACATCTCACTAATCCAGAGTGCCAGAGCCTTGTTAGTTTTTTCAAGCCATTCACTTTGCAGGTGAAAAACCGGCCTTGTCTTCAGTAGACTTTGACTCCTGTTTCCCCCGGCACAGGGCATTGTTATTCCGGTTTAGCTGGCAGCCTTGCAGAGATCGAGAAACTTGGACTTGTACCATTCTTCCACCTCCCAAGGTTCTTGGTGGCCACACTTTCATTCCCCTGCCACACATCACACAGGGCAGACCTAAGGGAAGGCTCAGAAACATCCACATGCAGATTCTGAAACTGAGCCTACAGCTCATGGATTTCATCATTGTACAGTTTTTCCCCAAGAAATTCAATCTTCTTTAATCAAAGATCAATTAGATGTCTGATCATCAGTTCCCCACGATTTCCTCTAACTCTAAGGTAAAGAACTAAACAGTGGAATCCTGTATAATGATATTAAATGTTTGACACTGTTATCCAAAAGGTACCCCTTTTTGAGCATGATGAGCTTTTTGGACATAAAACTGATTTGATCCTCTGGGTAATCAAAGTATGTCCTATCTTACTTCCAAGGAGATTCTAAAACAGGTTTTTTTTCCTACACATCAAGCAATTGGAAAGCAAAGACTAGTGCGAGTATCCTTTTCATTCAGTTGTCTTTAACAAAGACTTTTTAGTAGTGAAAAATTCTTTAAAATGTTCATGACTGCATTTTAAATGAAATTGTCAGCGTGATGATTTCTTAAAGCCATTACTAAGCTTTAGTTTGCATACTGTAAATAAACGTCTATATTGTGCTAGTTATTTGGCTACTTCTTAAAGACCCCCCTATTTGAGGTGGGTGTTGCTTTATTTTCACTATTGTGTTCATTATGGGGAGTCTCAGTAATAACTCTTTTTTATTTTAATTGTTCGAGTACAGTTTTCTGACTTTTACTCTCATCCCAGCCCCCCCCCCAGTCCTCCCTACCTCCCTCCTGTTTCCACCCCCCCTACTTTTTGTCCATGTGTCCTTTATACTTNCCCCCCTATTTGAGGTGGGTGTTGCTTTATTTTCACTATTGTGTTCATTATGGGGAGTCTCAGTAATAACTCTTTTTTATTTTAATTGTTCGAGTACAGTTTTCTGACTTTTACTCTCATCCCAGCCCCCCTCCAGTCCTCCCTACCTCCCTCCTGTTTCCACCCCCCCTACTTTTTGTCCATGTGTCCTTTATACTTGTTCCTATAAACCCTTCCCCTTTCCCCCCCAAATTCCTTCCCCTCTCCACTCTGGTCACTGTCAGCCTGTTCTCAATTTCAGTGTCTTTGGTTATATTTTGCTTGTGTGTCAGTTGTGTTGATTAGGTTCCTGTTAAAGGTGAGATCATATGGTATTTGTCTTTCACCACCTGGCTTATTTCACTTAGCGCATTGCTTTCCAGTTCCATCCATGCTGTTCCAAGGGTAGGTGCTCCTTCTTTCTTTTTGCTGCATAGAATTCCATTGTGTAAATGTACCATAGTTTTCCGAGCCATTCATTTACTGATGGGCACCTAGGTTGCTTCCAACTCTTGGCTATTGTAAATTGTGCTGCTATGAACATTGGGGTGCATAGGTTCTTTTGGATTGGTGTTTCAGGGTTCTTAGGATATAATCCTAGCAATGAAATTGCTGGGTCAAAAGGCAGTTTCATTTTTAGTTTTCTGAGAAAATTCCATACTGTTTTCCATAGTGATTGTACCAGTCTGCAATCCCACCAACAGTGGACCAAGGTCCCCTTTTCTCCACAACCTCTCCGACACTTGTTATTTATTGCTTTGTTTATGATGCCCATTTTTATTGGTGTGAAGTGGTATCTCATTGTGGTTTTAATTTGCATCTCTCTGATAGCTAGTGATGTTGAGCATCTTTTCATGTGTCTCTGGATCCTCTGTATATTCTCCTTGTAGAAGTGTCTGTTCAAGTCCTTTGCTCATTTTTTAATTGGGTTGCTTGTCCTCTTAGAGTAGAGTCATGTGAGTTCTTTATATATTTTGGAGATTAAACCCTTGTCTGAGGTATCATTGGCAAATATGTTTTCCCATATGGTTGGTTCTCTTTTCATTTTAATACTGTTTTCTTTAGCCATGCAGAAGCTTTTAATTTTGATGAGATCCCATTTGTTTATTCTTTCCTTTATGTCCCTTGCTCTAGGGGACATGTCTGAAAGTATTGTTGTGTGAAATATCAGATATTTCTGCCTATGTTCTCCTGTAAAACTTTAATGGTGTCACAATTTATATTTAAATTTTTTACCCACCTTGAATTTATTTTTGTATATGGTGTGAATTGGTGATCAATTTTCTTTTCTTTTTAAATTTTGTGTGTGTGTGTGTAGCTGTCCAGTTCTTCCAACACTATTTGTTGAGGAGGCTATTTTTACTCCATTTTGTGTTTTCAATAATAACTCTTTTTATTGCAAACATCAAAGGTTTTAGATTTAGAATTTTTGAACTCATATATTTTATACTTATTTCAAGCTTATACATCAAACTTTGTTTTTAGCCAACATTCACATGTTCTATTCTAAACATAGTTTTTAAAGTACTATCACATAGAAGTATTATAACAGCAAAAGTATTTATTTTTTTATTCTTGTTTTTGTATTATCAGCGAACTTCCTTTTGTAGGAAGTAGAAGTATGTTCAATGATATCAAATTTCTAATTAGGTCCGGAAATTAAGTTGATTTGGAAGAGCCAGTTTTTTAAAGATATTTAAAATAATGAGTACACGCACTGGTTCATAAGGTAACAGATCAGTTAAAATATAGCAGTATAGCAGTGTGGGTCTACTCTGACTCTTGCATGAAGCAGATGGTTTAGCAATAGCTATGTGGGCAAAGACTGGCATAATCTGAATTTATGACACTCTCTTCATATTGATGTACTGTAAATGTAATAAAAACAGACTTCACCATAACATAAAAATATCAAGTAAATGTTCTTTCATAGGATACTATACCTTGTTCTTTAAAAAAAAATGAACATTCTTTAGAAAATAATCTCTATGGAAAACAAGACTGACCTTATGTGTTTCATAAGGAAAAACAAGAAGGCAAAATATATGTTAGGATCAAAAGTTCCCCGGATAATTAGGTTGAACATCACTCTCTTATTTTAATGTTATAAATACCACCAGTGGTTTTAACTATGTATCTTAATTATTGGCTTGTAAAATCATATCAGCATAGGGAAAAATCACTACAAGGACAAAATATTTTAGATGTGCCATTTCCAATGCAGCTTTTATTTTACTACTGGTATGTACCTAAATCACTTAACTTATAAATGGTGGGTCCATTAGAGTAATTTATCTTTGGAAAATGAAAAATGGCCTCTGTGACATAATTGCTAGGCAAAACCATTATTTCTTTCGGATTCCATTATTTGGCCCTCTGTAATGTGTTTATGAGTGATATGAAGGTAACTTGAAAGGTCAAAATAGAAAGATTAACATTTCTGTATGAACTTCTCAATCAGAAAGCTACTCTTCTAGCAGAGGAAGCAGAATACAACCCTCCTCATTTCCACTTCCTGGCAGAAAACAGAAGCAGATATCCCTGGCTGTAGAAAGAAAAGCCAGTCCTTTTTAGGGCTTCATAGAGGAAGCTAGGCTTCATGAAAATCAAGTGATAAAGTTGCACTTAAGGTGAACTTTGGACAAGCTTATAAACCAGAATTGAAATGGAATGCTTGATCTAAAGCAGCGACGTCCTGCTACAATTTCATAAAGCACATAGAGAAGGATTAGCCAAACTTTGAAAAAAGAGAAATACACCCTGGATCAGAAGAGAAATTATTCTCTTACCATATTGTATCCATTATTCGCCAGGTTTGTAAATTTAGGAAAGGAACTGCAAATTTATGTCAGAATTCTACTGAGTGGCTTTCAGGGATTCCTTATATATTTGTTCTTTACCAGTAGATTAAAATGTATGTTTTCCCAATTTTGTAATTTGGCTTTAGTCCTTCTCAGTGATTTAATTGATTTTATTTATAAGGTCCCAACAGTCACCGTTATTTCTAGAGTTCTGGACCAAGTGTATTCAACCTGGTCATTTCAGTCAAGTTTTTAGTATACAAAGTGAATGAACCCCCATGAGAATGGGTCCTCATGCAGTGTTTATTTCTGACACACACACACACACACACACACACACACATTGATGTGCAGCAGACTAGGTCCCCTTTAAGTCAGTCAGGGTCACCTTAGTTCATGATGGAGTTCCCATCGATATCGTCACCTTTCTACGTTGTGTAGTTAGGACCTTATGTAAGACAAACTTGGGGAGAAGAAAGCATCAAGAGTACCAACTATTAATCATATAACATTTCAGTTTAGATTATCCAAAACGTCTAGTGTTCTGTATCTTTTAACAAGGCCTTTGGGTGAAATGTATGTTAAGTTACATTCCCCGCCCAGGCCGGGCTCTGGAATGGCGGTGGCGCCTGCATGGTGACTCCAGGGAGCCCCGTTCACAGCGGCACCGCTTTGCACACTTTGTTCTTCTGGACTGTCTGTGAGGAATAGAGAGAGAATTCTTTGTCACAGAGGAGAGGTCACTTACAGTATAGTATGTGCCATTAACAATAAATAAACATGACTTCATTTTGGGATAATTTAGGCTACCACATACTAAACATTATGAAAATATCTTTCTTATAAACTTCGTGTCACGGTTGTTATAAAGAAAGCAGCTTTCCCGCTGCACAGCAGTTCAGCTTTCTCAAAGGTGAAACCTTTACTTCCCGTCTCAAACAAATAAACAGTGGAGTGTTATGTGAGAGTTTGTGGCTAAGAGTGTCTGTCAGTTGACGGGGAAATTTGCTTTAATAAAATGAGTCATTTAATTTCAAACTGCTCTTACTTGCTGCCTTCTGAGGGTCCTTGTGAGCTGCATCTGAAAGAAAAAGGGACGGAACAATTCCAGATTCCATCTTCTCTGTGGTAGTTTTGCAGGAGGGAACATAATCTCTGGGGAGTTTGGTCATGGGATTCTCATTTCGTATATAAATCTTACTAAAGAAAAAAATCAAAGGCTGTTCAAACAGAAGATTATTCTAATTTTCTCTTGAATTTAAAACTTCTGAATATATAGCATTTGTTTTTTAATTTCAGAAGACAAATTGCATGCTGAAAAATACCAAAAATGGCTCCCATCTAGAAAATGTGATGGGTGGTGACGTATTTAAAATATTTCCATAGTTTTATCCAATGTAAGTGTAATGCAGCTTCAGATATTTACAGTATTAATTGATCTATAAATGTCTTAGTCCACATGCTGTTATGAAGATATTTAAATTATTTTTAACATTTAAATTAAATCTTTGCTTGGATACGTAAATTAGAAAGTGAAAGAGTACTTAAGTTGCACTTACAGATGGTTCTATTTTCCAAACTTGCTCTAATTAATGATGCATTAGAAACAAGGAGTATTGGTGTTTATTTTGCTGTCTTACCATAGAGAAGTTTAGGCTAGAAAAGCTTTTGTAATTCTGTGATGTCCTACAGTATAACTGAACCAAATTTATGCGCCACATTCGACAATCATAATCTTCCCGTGAGGTTCCCCAGGTTACTTGTTAGCGGCGATCCTTTCAGCCTAATCCACGCCCCACCTACTACCACTTCTTCTACGGGCGGCTTCTCCCAGCCCCGGCACCATCACCTAAACACGTGCCAAAGGACTCCGGAGATGGTTGCTGCAAAATGCTGGTTGCTAGCGTTGTAAGGTAGGATTGGTATAAGTCCTGGTAACCACATTTAATTTCTTGAAAAAGCATGTAATGTAATACCTAGAATGAACATCGAATCTGAGAATGCTAAAATTCTGCCAACATGTTCCTTTGTCACTGGTTTCATACTATGCATGTCCACACAGTTCATTGGCACTGGTAAGCAAACCAAACTGAATGAGGACATGAGAGGAGTAGAGAGTAGTGCTCCCCACCCAACAGCCGGAGGTTCATTATTCTTGATTACAGGGCTTTTCTTTGCTCCACAACCAATGCCTGTTCCTAGGTGCTAAGCCCTGTATCAGCCCTCTGAGAATTATTGATACACAGCCTGATTACAATGGTTCTTGTACCCAAAACACCACTCTTCATCCCTGGAGTGTCTGCTGTTTTTCCCTTCTCTTCTGAAAGATTTCTCAGTGTGCCTTTATTTGGGGGACAGGAATGGTAACAAGTCAACCAAAGAGTCACTTGGATTCTTTGAGGATTTTTAGCATCCAGTTTACTGCTCCTTATGGCAGTTCTCCTACTGCCCCGCCCTTACTCCCTGCTTTGCTGCCAGCACTATCCTTCCCCACTTCATTGGAGTTTGCTTGGTCTTCATTATTGTATGCCTTTAGTGTCTTTCTGTTAACACTTTTATACAAATGAGTTTACTCAGGTTACTTAATTCACTAGGTCTCTTTTAGCCTAATGGCTTTTGCTGCATTACACAGATTTAGATAAGGAAATAGCTAGTGAGATGTATATATTCTGTAGCAGTGAAGGTAATTTTCTATTGGATACTCTAAGTTGGAGCATTTTATTAACCTTTGTCTATTTAGCTATTTCTACCCTATTACAAGTATAGAATAAAAAATTATATGGTATAATTTGAAGCAATGTACAAACAACTATTAATGAAAACATCTGCAGTAGCTAAAATATTACATGTCCCCTAATATAAAAATAGCACGATCAACAGTGTCATAGTAGTCACTTGAATTGGTTTGGTTTCTTTTAAGGTCACACTTAAAACTTGCTTTGTTGAGTGCATATTGTATGGTCCCATTTATATTAGACTCAAGAACCAGCATATCCAATATATGGTAATGGAAATTGGAAGAATTGCTGTTTATGGAAGACGGAAATTGAGTTCAAGGACCCAGGAGGGGAATTCCGGGTGACAGGAATGTTCTGTATCTCCACTGGATACGCAAATACATACACTTGTTAGAACTTACTGAATTGTACACCTAAGATATGTTCATTTTGCCCTGTGTATTGTACCCTATTAAAATTTGAAAAAATGTTTGTGAAAATATATTAGTTTATCTTAAGTATCAGCTGAGGATCTTCATCACCCTACAATATTTTAAATTGTGTTAGTTATTTTCAAAACACTTAAAAAATATCTTGAATTTTCTGCTTTTTATTTGAATTTGAAGCTATTTTATTAAAGTAGTATTTTCTCACTAATTCTTAATTTTAAAATAACAATTTAACGTATTACATATATTACTTAATAGATATTCCAAGCATGACTCTTCGCTTTTCCAGTAGTACTTTTTTCCACCCCTTTTTGGACAAGCAGATACATTTTTTAGTATCTTGGCAGTACTTTAAATTCACTTTTATTCCTTCAACTTTCGTCCAACACATGGAAAATGTGTTCCGTGAATTAGACCACCGCCTCTTCAGTTCTGAACACGCACGTAGCAGTCCCAGGCAAACAATAGATCTGCTGGGCAAGGACCTTGACATTTTTCTAGGCTATTGAACATTTAAATAAGATTTTCCTGCAGTTCTTTTGGAGAGGCATCTGGGAAAACTACCTTCTGGATTCATGTTTAAAAAACATGACTATATAAGAGGCACCTGAAAGACTCTAATGTAGAGGACGTTGTTTTGAAAACACACTTTATAGTGAAAGCAGCAGTGGTGTCTTTATAATGTGGGGCTGGTGACAATAATAATGATGCTGGTGTTGGTAGTGATAATGCTAGTTCTGAACCATCCATTCTGTTGAGATCTTTTAAATATGTTATTGCATTAATCTTTTAGGCAGCTAAGGGAGGTAGAGAGTCTAATCAATATGGCTTGTTTTTCCTCTTCACAAAGGCTTTATTACTTTTTTTACTTTGAGCTACTTTTTTTTTAACTTTATTTTTATTGTTGGCACTATTACAGATGTCCCTGTTTCACATTCTTTGTGCACCTCCACCCAGCCCCTGCCCTACTGCCCTCTGGCCATCCCTACACTGTTGTCTGAGTCTATGGCTTATGCACATACGTTCTTTGGCTAATCCCTTCACCTTATTTCATCCAGTGCCCCCTTCTCCCTTCCCTCTGACAGCTGTCAGTCTGTTCCGTGTATCCATGCATTTGTTTCTATTTTGTTCATCAGTGTATTTTGTTCATTAGATCCCCCATATAATTGGATCATATGGTATCTGTCTTTCTCTGACTAGTTTGTTTCACTTAGCATAGTAATCTCAGGTCCATCCATGCTTCCTTCCTTTTTATCACCATGTAGTATTTCATTGTGTAAATGTACCACAGCCTTTTCATTCACTCGGCTACTGATGGGCGCTTGGACTACTTATGGATCTTGGCTATTGTCAATAATGCTTCTATGAACATAGAGGTACATACATTCTTTCAAATTAGTGTTTCAGGACTTTTAGGATATATTCTGAGAAGTGGGATCACTGGGTCATATGGCAGCTCCATTCTTAATTTTCTGAGGAAGCTCCATACATTTGCCACAGTGGCTGCACTATTCTGCATTCCCACCAACAGTGCTCCCCTAGTCTACATTGTCATCAACACTTGTTTGTTGATTTATTGATAGTAGCCATTCTGACAGGTATGAGGTGATATCTCACTGTGGTTTTAATTTTTATCTCTCTGATGATTAGTGACATTGAACATTTTTTCATAGGTCTCTTGGTCATCTGTATGTCTTCTTTGGAGAAGTGTATATTTAGGTCCTTTGCCTATTTCTCAATTAGATTGTTTGTCTTCCTGGTGTAGAGTTGTATAAGTTCTTTATATAGTTTGGCATATTAACCCTTTATCAGATGTATCATTTGCAGATGTGTTTTCCCATACAGTGGTTTCTCTTCACACTTTGCGGATGGCTTCTTTTGCTGTGCAGAAGCTTTTTAATTTGCTGTAGCCCCGCTTGTTTATTTTGTTGTTATCTTTGCCCTCAGCAAATATAATGCTATAAGAGATGTCTGAGATTTTATTGTGTATGTTTTTTCTAGACTTTTATAGTTTTTCAGCTTATATTTAAGTATGATATCCATTTTGAATTTATTCTTGTGTATGGAATAAGTTGGTGGGTGGCCTAGTTTCACTTTTTGCATGTACCTATTTAATCATCCTAATACCATTTACTGAAGAGACTATTTTTACTACATTGTATACACTTGTCTTCTTTGTTAAATATCAATTGACCACAAAGGCATGGGTTTATTCTGGGCTCTCTGTTCGATTGGTCTACATGCTTTTTCTCATGAAAGTACCATATGGCTTTTTCGCTTAGTTTCATATTAGTATTGTAATACCTCCAACTTTGTTCTTTCTCAAGATTTCTGAGAGTATTTGGGGGTTTTTTTGGTTCTATATAAATTTCTGTAATATTTGGTTTAGTTTCATGGCATAAGGCCATTGGAATTTAATAGGAATTCCATTGAATCTGTAGATTGTTTTGGTAGTATGGACATTTTAATGATGTGAATTCTTCTAATCCTTGAACATGGTATATGCTTTCATTTATTTGTGTCTTCCTCAATTTCTTTCTTCAATGTCCAATCAAAGTATAGATTCTTTATCTTCTTGGTTAACTTTATTCCTGGGCACCTAGTTTTGTTTGTTGTTGTTGCAATCGGAAATTGGATTTTCTTAGCTTCCCTTTGTGATAA
Organism: Sturnira hondurensis; assembly: GCF_014824575.4. Lineage (NCBI taxonomy): Eukaryota > Metazoa > Chordata > Mammalia > Chiroptera > Phyllostomidae > Sturnira > Sturnira hondurensis. Next base: position 10,926,687 of record NW_028077105.1, on the reverse strand, counting down.
TTCATTATTGGTGTATAAAAATGCCATCAACTTCTGAATATTAATTTGTTATCTTCTCCTTTGCCAAATCCATTTGTTAGATCTTGTTGTCACATTGCTCTTCCAACAGTACTGAGTAAGAGTTCCTTCTAACAAACTCAAAGATTCTAAGGAATCTCTCTAAGAGCTTCCTCTCTAAGGAATTCTGAAAAGTGTATCTATATGAATATAAAGTAAAATTTAGACACCTGAGAAGTTCTACCCACCTTGTCCTGCTGACTGTCTCTTACAGTCTTTCTCTTTGATCAGATGAAAGAAAACAGTAAAGCACTGGAGAGAATACACTTAGATTCGATTGTTACAGAGAAGAGTGGACATTGAGACTCAAAAGGGAGATAAGAAAATTATGGTTGAGAAAACTGAAGTGATACTAAGAGGCTGTGCACCATTCCTTACCAGTCATTCACACAGACCATTCTTAGCAGAACCTGGATGCTAACCAGTGTGTGTGATACAGTGGAAGAAAGAGTGAAGAATCTAATAGAATCTTACTTATAGGACCTTCTAGTAACGTTGAAGAGGGAAATCTGAGTAATATTTTCAAAATAATTAATACTTATAATAAAAATTCATTCTGGAGTAGTATCACAGAAATCATAGATTTTCAGGAATGAAGAAGGAAGGGAAATATTTTTTAAATGACTATTCCACAGAGGGCTGGACTTTAAATGAGGAGGTGAGATACAGATATGAGAACAAGTTTATGGTTATAAAATATATTGGAACTAGAGAAAGAGAATGTGCAAGGGAGTAGAAAGGAAGATATGAGATTAAAGTACCTGTTTTCCTAGAAACTTTATGAGTCACCACTGGGTAGCAGTAACAGAAAACTTTCCTTTTTCTAAGATCTGGGAATGTGATTGCCGCTTTAATTCTGCTCAGGGGAATTAGCATGTGTTTGTAAGGCTTATTAGAGGTGCCTGTGTGTGGGGAAAACAAAATGAAACACTGTGTTGACAAGAGCTGTCTGTAAACGTCGAGATTTGGAACGGCTCCATTGCTCTCGGCTCCATGCTTCTCCGGTGTACAACTCAGGTCTGAAAATGTTACTGAATTGTTTAAAGTTATAGTTTTTTGGTTGGAAAACTAAAACTACATTTCCTTAAGTAAAGCACTAAAAAATTCACTTTCAGATGTAGGTAGCTTCCTTGTTCTACTGTTTGCACAGTGCTTTTAGAAGATTTCTAATATTTTCATATTAAATATGTATGGGTGTTCATTTGAAATGTAGGTTGAAGTAGTAGAAAACAGGAACAAAAATTACCCAGCATTGTTCTTCAAATATTACTTCTGTTAAGTTTTCATTTTTAAATTTTATTTCTCTCCTGTCTGTTTTAGCCATGAGGAGAAATTTAGAGTGGCAAGATAAAAACACATTTATTTTTGGAATCTATGTATCTGCATAGAGTAACCTGTGTACAAAAAAACCATAAAATCTATTTGAAATTTTTCATAATTCTCCTACCTGGGAGCTATATACCTCTGTGCATAAAAAATTATTTGGAAAGGTTTATACCAAATTCATAACAGTGATACTCTGTAGAGAAAATAAATTTAGAGTTGGGGAAAGGAAATATGTGTGTATACATGCACACATCTCTTTGAGGCAGCATATATTATTTCTTAAGTTAAAATGAATTTCAGAAGTCAGCCCAGCACCCAGGCCTTGATTATAGAGTTTTGCTTTTACTTAACAGTTTAATGCGAAAAACATTAATAAAGAAATATTTTTAGAGTTTCTAAATTTAAAAAATTTCCTAAATATTTTTTAAAATAACAAAACACTTTATTTGTAATTAATATATTTTAACTAAGAGCTAGTTAATACATAGAGCGTATTCTTTAGGAGAGTTACACTTCACATTGACTCTCTTCATTGAAGGAGCAGTTTCAGTGAACACAGGTGAGGTTATTACTTCAAACAAATGGAGTACAAGATCATTTTAGATTAGAAGAGGTATGTAATTTGGCTAAAAATTAAAACTTTTTAATATTAGTTGATGTATAACTTTACTAATTAAATTCTGTCAAATGTGTTAGAAATTGTAATATTTTAATTTTATTTTATTTTGTTTTTAATTAATTTATTTTTTATTATTCAAGTCCAGTCATTTCCATTCTCCCCCCACTCCCCCACTCCCTGCCCAGCCCTAACTCCCACCCTCAACTGTAAGCTTTTTTGATAGAAAGATAAGGATACAATGATTCTTAACCAAGTATGTCTTTGAACCCAGAGGACATGGGCAATGTAAGGAGACATGATTGGTTGTCACAGCTCAGGGAGTTTGCTACTGGCACGTAGTGGGTAGACATCAAGGTATTGGTAAGCATCTTAGAATGTACAGGACAACACCCTGCAACAAAGATACCTAGATATCTGGCCAAAAAGAGTTGTCTTCCCATGGCCTAACCTCCAATTTAATTTTACTTTAATAAACTGACTTTGATAGGTTTATTGTATTTCCCTTTTTGTTTATATTTTATTGGTTTTAATTATTTTGAATTTAAGGGTTTTAAGTGTGCATTTCAAATCAGTAGTATCCAGGATATGAGCATGGGTGTGACAAATGGGAATTCCCCTACACTATACTTCAGGCTGTAAACTAGCACAAGTGTGGAAATGGATGGATAGCTTGAAAACTTTTAGGCCTTGGACTCCGATTTCACCCATTTTAAGACTTTCATCTTTATTGTATAATGTAATAAAGGGTTGACTATCCTTTTAGTACAGCAGTCCTCTCTGAAAGATTTCTCCTTTGACTTGTTCTAGTCTGGTCTTGTTACTGTCAAGAAGTTAGGCAGTTTTCATCTTGGGAGTTCTCTTGATGGATTTTCTAATGAATTCATTATTTCCCGAATTCATTTTGTGTTTTATTTTGTTAAACCTTTCATTTTGATGATATGTATCTTCAAGAAACTTCTTAAGAAATAATGGTAAATGTCCTGTTTCTTATTTGTTCAAAAAAGTTTTGACAGTAACTTACTAATTGATACTGTTTCTTATTCCTCATGATTGTTCCTGTAAGATTTTAGGATCTTCTCTTTATTTTTGATATTTTGAGATAAAATGATTTTTAATTAATGACTTTAAGCTATTACTCATGCTAGATATTTGGTAGCACTGTTGGTCTGTAGTCTGTTTTAAGCATCGAAAATTTTTCTATAACCTTGATAAAATTTCAACCTCCATTTTTTCTGTACATATATTATTTAGAACTTATTAGGATATTGGTCTTTCTGTATATTCCTCTTTTGCTTAATCTTTTTTGTCCCTTTATTCATTCTCACTTAATTTTTATTCTATCTTCTGAATAATTTCCATAATGTTATTTTCTAACTCTTCTGTGGAAAATTTTATTTTTTGTAAATGCTCTAAAATTTTTAGACTTTATTCTTAATCTTTGTTTTATATATGATATGCCTATCTTTCTTTTTGTGAATGCAATTTCATTCTAATTAGAGAAATTTTATCTTCTATGATTATCTTTTATGCCTTTTTATGTCAGGTTTTCTCAAATTCTTTTTTTTAAGATTTTGTTTATTTATCTTTTAGAGGGGAATGGAAGGAGAGAGGGAGAGAAATATCAATATGGTTGCCTCTGGTGTGTCCCCTGCTGGGAACTGGCCTGCAACTCAGGCGTGTGCCCTGACTGGGAATTGAACGGCGATCGTCTGGTTTGCAGGCCCGTGCTCAATCTACTGAGCTACACCCCCAGGGCTCAAATTCTTTATTATACAAGCTGAGGCAAAAGTAGGTTCACAGTCATGAGTATGCAAAAACAGCTTATTTTTGTATTAATAGTTAACAAGTATTGTATTTTCTGTAAAAACTACTGCAAGCCTACTTTTTCTCCTCCTGCATGTTGTCTCTTCATTATTTTAAGAATGAGATTTTAGAAGCTGACTATGGGCTTCATATGAGTTGGTAGAGATTTTGGTTGGTGGACTTTACTTCGACATGATTAGTGTTACGCATGCTTTGTGGAGGGCACCTACAAGATACAATGGAGAGGTCTACTGTCTCAAGTCACTTGCCAGAAGTAAAAATATAGCTGCTGTGGTCTTCCTGCAAAAAATGGGAAAGAAGTATATCTCTAATTTTCTGTGGGTGTGATCCCTAAGAAAAACTAAGATAGGCATGCTTCTATTGGTTTACAAATAAGTAAAATAAGCCCATTACCCTAAGCAATGGTCTCACCCCTCTTTGGGATTACTTCACTGGTATTTATTAACCAAAAGGCCCAAATTTCTAGAGGTGACATAGGTCCCTTGAGCTACCCAAGAGCTACCGATCTGAGCTACCCAAACAGATGAAATACTTTACATCTGTTTCAACTTGTGGGTTCACTGTACTTGATATCCTCCTCTTTCTACTCAATTTTCAGAAGAGAATTAATCTTTAAGAAAAAGAATTTTAAATTGATGTAATACACTGAATATTTCTTGAAAGATCAGAGAAGGCAAACTTGAAGTAAATAAGGAAATATCCTGGATAAAAAAAGAAGGGAATATAATATCAATGGCCAAATAATGGAGAAATGATTTCTGATGGTAGAAATAGAAAAAAAGGAGACCCACGTGGCACTGGGTGTTTTTCTAATCTTTGAAAACTTGTCCAGACTTCTTGAATTTTCCTGAAAATTAAATGTCAACAATACCTAGATGTGGGTTTTCATTGAAAGTGGTTGCCATTACTGGAGTTTGCTTTAGAGACTCAGCAAAGGAAAGGCTGTGTATTTGGGGAAATAAATGACAAGTGATAGGAACAAGTAGGAAAGTAAGCAAAAGGATTAGGCAAAATCTTCTCAAACATACTTGAGAAAATAGGTTGGTTTTTTAAGTTAGTTATGTATAGAGTCACTATGATTTTGTAGTGGTAGTTGGAATTCATTAAGTCAACAAGGTTACATTCATACAGACCCAGAGTTTTGGTTCTTTGGGTCCCAGAGAACTTCAATCCAGTACCCTGGATAGCTCCCAGGGACGCCAGTAGCCCAGAAGTCTAAGGTCTTAATGAGACAGCCATAATTTTGTCCTGATTGATGGGATTTTCAATACAGGCTCTTCTTAGTCACCGAGAGGTAAATTACCATTCCCATTTCACTTATAAGCTTTTGTTTTTCTCACTAAACTTTCAGGGCCAGATCTTTAGAAATGACCTAAGGCCTGACAGAGTATCTTACCTCTAAGGAATTTAGTGGGATTATTTGGGGATAAAAAGAGTATATTACTCAAATAACGGGGGATGATTTATCTTTTGGGGTTTTCACTATTTTGGATTGTTCTTTTATTTTGGAAAATGTTCTCAACCTTGCTTCATATTAAAGAAATGTGAATTAAAGCTACATTTATTTCTTCTTCACCTTTTTGGGAGATATGCAGATAGCACCTAGTGATTAAGAGGGAAAACAGATATCCTGATATCCAATAAAGGTAATAATTTACTGGATACCTTGATATCCAGTAAAAGTAATAAGTTCAATTGCTAGCAAGTAACTTGAAAATCGGTATTAAAAATCACATTTAAACCACTAATTATAGTACTCTACTTAAGGAAATTATTAGAGATATATAAAAGAAAATGTAGATACGAACATTAATTACAGACATTTTTTATAGTCCTGAATTTAAATTCTTCCCAAACACATTATTGGTTAAAAAATTTATTCATTCAAAAGAATGAATTAAATTGATAATATAAGTGCATATGTGTGTGTGCATACATACACACATATAAATATATATATATAAAGAGAGGATCTCTCTCTGTCTCTCTCTCTATATGTATATATACATATATATAAAAACATATATGGTCAAATATGTTGAAACATAATATATGATATAAAAATCATAAAACCCATATGTCCACCCATATTATCTACATATTTGTAAATAGAAGGAATCTTAAATGATGTTTATCAAAATCTTAACAGTGATTGCTTCTGTGGTAGGATCTGCATGATATTCACTTTATTTGGCATATATGATATAGTCAAATATTTTAACAAAAATCGTGTATTAATTTTATAATAAATATTTCTATTTTAGTATTTTATATAAATGAGTGACTACTTAATTTATTTAAAAATAGTTGTTGACCATTTACTGTGTTCTAGGCACTAGGCTAGAAATTAGCAGAAAGGGATATTGTCCTTCACATCATGGAATTACCATTTAAGAAGGCAGCAAAAATACTCAACAAAGATCATATGATAAATTATACAATAACAAGCTATAAACTATGGTAGATGTGTAATAGGAGCAGTAAGATCAATGGGGGAGAAAGTGGGAGGATAAACCTCACTACGTAGTGTTTTCCAATGTATGTGATTTAAATATTTCTGCTATTTCAGGCTGCAAATGTGTGGATAGTGAATATGAAATTAAAAATGAATGTTCACAATTGGCCCTGGCAAGCTAGTGTAATCAAACTCCAACAAGCTACTGATCTACAGGCTAAATAAGAAGACATGTACAAAGAGTAGAGGAGTTGGGGGGAAGGTCAGGAAGACACTTAAAGCAGATGACAGTTAAGTTGAACCTTAAAGGATGATTTCAGGGAGAAAGAATGGCGGTGGAAAGGTGAGGCGGTAGGGGCGAGGTGGAGAAATTGAAGTGAAGGGTGGCAGCAGAGGATAGTCCAAGTGAGGATTAACGGTGGCCTGCACTGAAGTGGTGGCAATTGATTTTGAGAGAATTGCAGGCATAATCAAATTGAAAGATAAAGACAAATAAATGTTTGGCCTCTAAGTTTCAAAATACACTTGATCTCTAAATTTCCTTTCACCTTCATAATGTTATGAATACTAAAATTGTCTCAAGCTCAGGTAATCTAGATGCATGCATTTTGTTTGTGTTCTACCTTAGACACACCCAAACTATTCCGTATCTGGGTATTTAGTTGAAATGTCACATGGACACAAATGGAAAGAATGAATGATAATCAGCATCCAATGTGCTCTTTTCCAGATCCACTCAAAGGGACAATAGTTATAACAGCAAAAAAAAAAAAAAAAAAGATTAAGGTTTAAAATTTTTTTTATTTATTTACAGCATCTGTGAAAGAGGTCAGCAGTGCATTGTGAGCAGTAACATTNATAGTCCAAGTGAGGATTAACGGTGGCCTGCACTGAAGTGGTGGCAATTGATTTTGAGAGAATTGCAGGCATAATCAAATTGAAAGATAAAGACAAATAAATGTTTGGCCTCTAAGTTTCAAAATACACTTGATCTCTAAATTTCCTTTCACCTTCATAATGTTATGAATACTAAAATTGTCTCAAGCTCAGGTAATCTAGATGCATGCATTTTGTTTGTGTTCTACCTTAGACACACCCAAACTATTCCGTATCTGGGTATTTAGTTGAAATGTCACATGGACACAAATGGAAAGAACGAATGATAATCAGTATCCAATGTGCTCTTTTCCAGATCCACTCAAAGGGACAATAGTTATAACAGCAAAAAAAAAAAAAAAAGATTAAGGTTTAAAAATTTTTTTATTTATTTACAGCATCTGTGAAAGAGGTCAGCAATGCATTGTGGGCAGTAACATTATCAGAGAGGAAATAAAAATATTGACTCAAAACAACATGCTGGGCATCTCTCTCTCCCTGTCCCCCATTCCCCTCCTGCTCCCCTTCTCTCCTGTCTCCCCTCCCTTTCTCCCTACGCTCCTCCCTTTGCCCTCAGGCACATATCAACAATCTGTTTCTTTAAGAATACAAGTACTGATATCTTAACTCCTTAGTTTTTAAAGGATTTAGAATGTAGTTTCCTTGGGGATTTAAATAAAGCTTTCTTTATCAAGCTTGGTGGCAGAAGACACAACTCTTGCAGAAGTGAAATCAGTTTCTCTTGTTCTATATTCATGTAATCTCTATTCAGTGTTTTAATCTCTGTTTGTCCCAGATTTAGCCTCAGGGTAGTTAGGGAAGCAAAATCTTCCTGGAAGTGTGATACTTTGTTTGATGTTCTCAGACATATCTATTTCAGCCACAGGATTGAGACAGTGACAAGGGATTCCAGAGACACAGTACCTGTACACACTCAGTGCTTGAAGCGTCATTTCTAGAGTGATGAGTTCAATTCTATGAAAAAGGAGAGCTATTGGTAGCTATTGTTCTCAGCTCCTGAGATCTTTAGTGATACCATCTTCTTTCATTATTAGTAGCTTGATCCAAAATGCCAATTCTCAATATTGGCGGAATTTGCTGTATTTAAATTAATACTATAATATGCCCACTGTGGCAATATTTTGGTGCTCTATTTACACCTTCCCCACTTTCTTCCCTGATTACAGACTTAACTTCCATTCTTTGTTGGAGCTACATCCGCTTTATGTATGAGGGAGCAAATAGGGGTGGTTGTTTTAGAAGAGCAGCCTATCTGATGCTCTGGTTGGTAACTGGCCTAAATTCACCTTATTTTGTGTATGGTGGACTGACAATGATTGTAACGTTCATCCAGGAAAGCATGGCCCATCTAAAGTCCCGTGGCATTGTTTTTTAATGAAGAGGATTAAAATTACCTCTGGTAGCAGGGCCTCCCAGTCACTGTGGACCTGGTTTTCTTCCCAAGGATACTGGGTGAAAAAGACAATGCGGGCAGAATTCAGCCTGCACTCCTTTAGCCAAGGCTCTGGGGAGGGTCTTCATTTGCCTGGAGATGGGCCTTCGGTGAGCCAGTGGGTGGTCTTGCAGGCAAGGAGATATCTTGGCCATCCTCCAGCTTCTTGTCAAAGGAACTCAAATTAAGATCGATGAAGATATTGAGCCATTGGTGCAGTTTTCTTGTGGGAGACTTTTCCAGAGAAGGGAGCGTGGGTATCCCAGGAGAACCATCTCCAAGCTTTAGTGAAGTGGAGATGAATGAGCTGAGACATATGCAGCTCCTAGTAGCACTGGCTTCCTACAAACATAGTGAAGTCTTAATGGCTTAGACAAGGGATCTGGAAGATTTCATGAGGGGCCCATGTGGAGACTCATTTTTGCCTTTAATTATTCCTCTGCATTAGTCTGAAAAGTTCTTGAGATTGAGATAGAAAACAGGTGGAGGTGAGATTCCTTGGCTGTGGCAATTGCTGCTTGTCCATATAGGTGACCTTTTTCTTTTCTCTATTTCCTCATCCTTTAACTGAGAGGAGAGGCACTTCTCCTAGAGTACCTAAGGCCCACAGAAACTGGTGAATGGCACTGCCCACTATTTTGTAAAAATATTCTTTCTGCCAATGTGAACCTTAGTTAAAATAGCAATTACTTAAATTTTTCAAACTCGAGTTTAATAGGGAGCTTACGCGGTTAATTTCAAGTGAAAAACAGGACAATGATACAGATCATTAATAATATTAGTTTATCTAAATCAGATGCTGAATTGTGAATCCCATCAAAGTACTGAGGGAGTCCTTTCATACTGTGGTGAATTTGAGAAAATTCAGATGATTTTATTTAACGATTTTAATTCCTGTATTATAATGCACATTACTTCTTTCTCAAGTAGTTTTTGCACATTTTCCTCAACTAATTTTTAGCTGTTGAGCTATGATGGTCACAAAATATAGAATTCACATAAGATGTTGCAGCATAAAATAGAAAATCATAGGAAGACCCAAAATCAGAGTACCCGGAGACACTAACTAGAGTAAAATTGGAAACAGGTCTTGGTTTTATCCTTTATTTTGTGCCAAACTTAAATAGAGTAAATTATGTTATAAACATAAATCATACATAAATGATTAGTACTCAGATTGTTAAAACCAGGTTTGTATAATTCAAAACTATACTATAAATAAGAGAAATTTTTTGAGTTATATGCAACACTGTGATTGCTGGAACTTCGTTTTGTAGAGGTAATTAGGTCATAAGATAGGTATCTTACCTCTCACTTCCTAGCCATCATATGACATATTTTTGTGTAAGGGGTAGAAGACAGTGTTTTAAAAGAAGACAGAAAAAGTTCAACATAAGTAGTTTTAACTTGAGCTTTCTAGAAGTTGCTGAAAAACATCAACTTGAATTAAAAAATGTAAACCCCTGAAATTTAAGTTTGTTCCCTGTTATTGCTTGAGGGTGCATTTATTATATCTGGCTAGGCTTAAAGTAACTGATGGAAAAGGAAAGGGGAGTGTTGTACTTTTGATCTTGATATAACAGGGAGAAATGAAAAAATACAATCTGTTTCCAATGGTCCATAATAGGCAAATTATCATTATTCTTTTTTGGGTATAATCTTACTAAACTTATTTGTCTGATTTTTTCTGGTTTATTTTTAGCTGTTATTTTTTTATTTTATTTTTTAAAACTTATTTAATTATTTTTCAAGTACAGTTTTCTGTCTATTACTCCCGTCCCATCCCACTCCCCTGTGCTCCCCCCTCCCTCCCATTTCCACCCTTCTCATTTGTTGTCCATGTATCCTTTATATATGTTCCTCTAAATCCCTTCCCTATTTCCCCTGAAATTTCCTCCCCTCCCCCCTCTGGTTGCTGTCCCCCTGTTCTCTATTTAACTGTTATTTTTTTACTTTATATCTTATATGATACCCTTGTTTTGACTATAAATTAGCACAGAGCATATTCTTCAGACTATGCAGATACATGTATGGCCACTTATCATGCTCATATTGCATAAAAACAACTGATTTAATCATACCACGATGTTGCATTTACTATCTGATATTTGGCTAAAATATATTCTTATGGGTGTATACTATACATGATAATTACCATTTGTTATAGCATAAGAATTTGTATTTTAAGATGTATAGATATTAAGAGCAATTTATCAGTTCTGCAGCATGGAAAATTCTCCTTCCATATGTTAAGGATGAGATTTGATTTTGAGCTTTGGGACATTATATCCAGCAGACCACCACAGGCATTTTATCACCACAGGCTTGATTAAACAATGCTTTAAGTCACTAAACATTAAATGTGTTATGAAAGATGTAGAAATAAGACACTTTCTCAACAGTAAAGGAGCTCCTAATCTTGTGAGCTCCTTTACTGGGATGGGTGCTCCAGGGAAAACTGATGATGGTGATGGGGATGATGATGACGGTGGGGAAGGAGGAGGCAGAGAGGACAGAAGAGGCTGTTAGAGACCCTAACCACATCGCAATCACTGAACTAACTAGTTCACATGCATTATTTGTTTTCCTTTTAATTCCCATATAAGAAAGGCTTTGTATTTTCTTCTTACAGATGAGAAAACTGAGGTGTCAAAGATTAAGTTGCTTAGGGTTACAAAACCTGCAGTCTTTGAATTTGTAGTGTAGATTTAAATCCATGCTATATAATACCTCTTTCTTTCTCAGTATGACATAGTGATTAGGAGAACAGAGACCATGAGGTTAAAAACCTAAGTGTGTCTAATTACCAACATATTTGAAATACCTACCTTCTATTTTCAAGTTCTATATCCAGCTAACCTAATATGTGCTTTTTGATTGATTACAAAATCTTTCCATACTCTTTAAGTAACACTAATTTTTATATTTCATTAATCCATAGATTATTGGAGAAAATTGAGTTAAAATAAGAAAAATCATTGAGGTCTATTTTTGGCAGCTGTCCTATTCTTGCTTCAGCTTAATAAGGTAGAAGTTTTTACTTGTGCATTGGCCCTTAACTGGAAGACTTTATTCAGTCACTGCGCTCTCTAAATTTTTATAAGGGCTGTAGTTTTGGACCCACCATGTGCTAAAATTTATTAAGCAAAAAACATGACTCTTGGTGTTGAAAGCTATACTGGGACAGCCAAGCAGGTCCATGTATGTCCTAGTTATGCCAGTAAATCTAGCCAGAAAAATTTTTTTAATAGTTGCATGAGTAACGGGTATTTTAAGAAGACACCCACACAGAGGAGAGAGGGACAGTGAAAAATCAGATTTTCAAGGGCTAAGCAGGGGAGTTTGCTTTCTCTGTTGAACTCCACCTGCAGTCTAAGCAAGGGGGCTGGTGCAGAGTCTGCAACAGCAGTGCGTGCTTCCTTTATGTGTTGTGTGGGATCTGATAAACTTTTCGGGATCTCGTCCAGCTGTGCTCTCATCACATTGATTTAATAGCCCTTAAGAGAAACCATAAAAGTGCTTTCTGGTTAGTGGGGCCCAGCTGTTTTTCGTAGTATTGCATAAGACAGTGAGCTGAGTTAGCTATAGATTAATGATATTAAAAATTCAAGTTTTTCCATATCAGTTGCTTTTCATAGCAAAAAGACTTAGGGAAAATATGTGATTTAAGTCAGCTTATTGGGGTCAAAGGGGAACAACACAAAGAGATTATCTGATTTGAGCCAGATAAGCTAATTGAGGTCCCCAAATAAACACGAGTCATATTAACATGTATAGTGTGTGTGTATGTGTGTTCCCAAAGGGTGATAAGAAGGCTAATGGTTAGCATGACGGTTCTGTTTTCATTACCAAGCAACAGTACAAGAAGCCAACGAAATTATTTGAGGATTATCAGGCTCTCTGATGAGGTTAAGAACACTGAAAGTCAGTATGAAATAAATAGCTGTGTAGATTTACAGTGTCATTCATGTCATTTGAGCCCTTTGTTTTTCTGCAAGCAGAAGGGCTATTGCATGACCAAGCAATCTGTTAAGTATTAAGCTGGGTATGAAACAGACTGTATTGAAAACATTTCTGCTCAGAAGTAAACATGAAATGCTTAGAGCTTTTGTATTTCAGGTACTTTCAAGGCAGCAGAATATTCAGAAGTAAAGTAAGACATTTTCTCACTCCAGTTTAAACAATGAGAGCTATAGGGATTTCAAGAGTGGAGAAAGAAAACAGTTCATTCTAAAATGGTGATTTTTAACATTTGGCCAAATTGTAGTTTCTAAAGTCAGGGAGTGTGACATGGACTCACTGAAATAGAGGTTCATAGAAACAAATAGCCAGAGGATTACAGTTATTATTTGACTATTTATGGGAAGACTACTCTGACTGCAATAGCCTCTTTTTAAATAAGACTACAGGGAGACTTCCAGTCAAGAAGACAGCATAGGTAAACACATTTCTCACATCCTCCCACAACCACATCAGAATTACAACTAAACTAAGAAGAGTCATCATTCAGAACCACCTGAAATTTAGCTGAATAGAAGTCCCAGAGGCATGGATTTTAAAAAGAAACCACATCGAGACTGATAGGAGGGGTGGAGATTTGGAATGGGTTGGTCCTACAACCATGTTTGGTGGATAAAATTTGGGAGGGAGATGTCATCTGCTGATGTTCCCCTCTGAAGAGTAAGGAATCACAGACCCACAAGAGGCCCTCAGGCTCGATGCTCCAGTGCTTAGAAGAGAAGTCCCCATAATTTCTGGTTATAAAAACTGGGCTGTGTGGGATGGAGAGCTTCTGGAGTCTCAGGCAGTTCCTCTAAAAGGGCCCACACATGGACTTATTTGGACTCACTCCTTCTGAATTCCAGCACTGGGGCAGTAGCTTGAAAGACACCTGGGACATATGGGGCATCAGAGTGAGAGTTGGGAGGTGGTTTTCTCCCAGACAGTAATGCTGGCAGAGGCAATTATTTCTTTGATGAGCCCTCCCTCCATGGAGGTGGCAGATGGACAGCATGTCTGAGTCTCAGTCAACCTTGCTATCATTATTTGCCCCAACATAGGGATTCCCTGAGCCTCTGATCCACCTACATGCAGGCCCACCCATGTTGCTTCCAGTGGCGTTTCTACACAAATAACCTGCACTGGCACACCATTCCAAGATTTTAAGAAAGTCTCTCAGACAAATACCATCTGGCCCCAGCATACCCTGTACTTCTTGCTAAGTGGCTGCAGGCCTGGCAGTAGCCTGCTGTGGTTCACAGCTTGGTCTCCCCTGAGCACCTTCGAGCCCAGCACAAGTAGTAGCAATCTGCCGATAACTTTGTAGCTTGGGCTGGGTGGCCTTGGGAAGAACACAGGCAGCAACTGACCTTAGCCTACACTTCTTGGAAGGGACCTCAGAACCTCAACAACATAAAAAAGATTCAGTCAAATATGAAGGATACACTAATTGAAATAAAGAGCAATTTACAGGGAATCAACAGTAGAGTAGATGAAGCCAAAGATCAAATCAATGATTTGTAACATAAGGGGGCAAAAACCAACCAATCAAAACAACAAGAAGAAAAAAGAAGTAAAAAAAAAAGAAAAAGAAGGATAGTATAAGGAGCTTCTGGGACAACTTCAAGCATGTCAACATTCGCATCATGGGGATGCCAGAGGGAGAAGAGAAAGAGTAAGAAACTGGGAAACTATTTGAAAAAATAATAAAACACAACTTCTCTAATTTGGTGAAGGAAATAGACATGCAAGTCCAAGAAGCACAGAGAGTCCCAAATAAGAGAGATCCAAGAGGCCCACTCCAAGACACATCATAATTAAAATGCCGAAGGTTAAATATAAAAAGATAATCTTAAAAGCAGCAAGAAAAAAGAAGTAAGTTACCTACAAGCGAACCCCCCAAAGACTGTCAGCTGATTTATCAAAAGGAACTTTGCAGGCCAGAAGAGACTGGCAAGAAATATTCAAAGTGGTGAGAAGTAAGGACCTACAACAAGATCACTGCATCCAGCAAAGCTATCATTTAGAATCAGATGCAGAAAGCACTTCCCAGACAAGAAAAAGCTAAAGGAATTCATCATCACCAAAACATTTCATCAGCATTACATGAAATGTTAAAGGGTCTTCTGTAAGAAGAAGAAAAAAAGACAAAAATATCATCAATAAAATGACAATAAATATATATCTATCAACAAATGAATCTAAAAGAAACAAAATAAATGAAGAATCAGAACAGAAACAGACTCAGATACAGAGGACATTTTGGTGGTTACCAGGTGGGGTGGATTGGGAGAATGGGAGAAAAAGCTGAAGAAATTAATAAGTACAAATTGGTTGTTACAGAACAGTCATGGGGATATGAAGTACAGTGTATGGTATATAATCAATAATATTCTAATAACTATGCATAGAATTAGATAGGTACTAGATTTATCAGGCTGATCACTTAGTAAGTTATATAATATCTGATCAATGGGGTGTATACCTGAAACTAATATAATATTGTATGTCAACTGCAATTGAAAAATGAAAAATAAATAAATAAATCCACATAAAACTGACTCATTGTTTACAATTGTAATATCACAGAACATGAAAGGCCTTACATAGCAAACTATCAGTGAAAACAGTATTTTTTTAAACAAAGAATAGTATTTTCAGAATCAGCTCACTCAAGCAATTTAGAAACATTTATTAAAATATAGAACTTGATATATACTCTAATCTACTCATGACAGTGTCAAAGTTTCATTACTAGTAATAACACTTTGATACTTTATTTCAAGCTTTAATTGATTTTCAAACATCTAAAAGTCAAGTATTTCTAATTTAAGGGTTCTTTTCTCCACAACTCTAAACACTAAAGACAGTTCTGTGTTTTTTAAAGGTTGTTCAGGGCTTAAGTTAGTTGTTTTAAAATAATACCTGCTGAATATCTATGGAAGACCCAACAGTAAAAAAAAATCTGTGAAACTATTCTGCAGGTGGAGAGAAAGTGGTCTATTTGTATAAAACTAGATTATGATTTGAGGTCATATATATGTATTATGTTTTTCTTCTGGGACAATTAAACAAAAACTTTAGATTCCTTAACAGGTATATACAGACAGAATTGGAGCAAGAGAGATGCTAGGGGTGTTTTAAGGTCAGTATTTCAGTGGCTGCTGTTTTTGATTAAGTATCATGTAGACCAGTTCCTCTTTACTGAATCCCATTAGCTTGAAAAATCAAAGGCTTGGTGGCCTAAGTAGACAACAATAACCAATATCTTAACTTTGCCAGATACTTCTGTGGGAAATGCTAGGCTGCGTCAATATTCGCCATTGCTGCAGTTCTAGCCAATGTTCTAAAGGCGGAGTAGCTTTGCTCGGTCATGATGTGGAGCGGTGAGAAAGTGACATCGCTCTGTTCTATCCACTGGCAGCAGAGTTGGGTTTTCCTTTTGCTATCAGGAGGATTGCAGCTTGGGCTCTCTCTTAGACCTCTGTGGTTTGCATTCAGTCCTAAATTCAGAGTCCAGGATACGAGTGGTTGGCAACCACCAGCATTGCAAGTCAGAAAAATACCAGCTTGATGTAATGCAGGCTTCTATTTCACTTCAGAATGAAAATGTAATGTTCCTTCTTTTTTCCTTGTGAGTCTGTTACAGAGAAATTCATTATGGTTATCTTATGAATGATGGGTTCTGAAAAATAATGTTTGTGCTACATATCTTTGTGGCAATTTCAGAAAATGCATTAGAAGAGGCAAATAGCCAGCAGCACAAATCATGGTTAAGGCTAAGGTAAAAGTAGAACTGACTCAGCACAAGTAAAGTTGTTTTCCCCCCTTAGATCAAAAGTAACTGTGAGTAGAGAGTGCACCCTTTTAGGAAGAGTGGCTAGTCAAGCCCTGTTCTGTAAGGGTTTTTCCCTCCTTTCCTTTGCTCACTCTGGGCAACTGAATCATTTTGAAATTTTTCTAATTAGGATTCCTTTATGTGTTTATTTAAAAACTGTGGAAAACAAAGAAATTCAAATGGAGGAAGAGAAATATTAATCTGAACACGTAGATGCAACGTTAATATGTTGATGTATCTCCTTCCAATAAACTCCTTAATAACAATTCTAAATATTTTCTAACTTTAAGAAAATTTATAATTTCTTCTGTGTTCTTATTTAAAAATATTTTACTCAATTTCCAAATTTAGGGTTTCTTAGTCATCTTTTTGTTATTTTTTCCCAATTTACTTGCACAATATAGTATATATTATAGCAGTATATTGCATAGCATACAGTGTTTGCCTTACATTTTAGGTGTTCTGATGTTGAGTGCATTTATATTTATAATTGTTAAAGCTTTATAATGAAGTGATCATTTTATCATGATATAATGCCCTTTTTTGTCTTTATTCACAGTTTTCAACTTAAAGTCTGTTTTGTCTGATATAAGCATAACCAGCTCTGGACTCCCTTAGTTACAATAGCATAGAATATCCTCTTCCATCCCTTCACTTGAAGCCTATATGTGTCCTTAACTCTCCAGTAAGTCTCTTGCAGACAATATATGTTGATTCTTGTTTATCCTTTCAGCTACTCTGTGCGTTTTGATTCTGGAGCTTAATCTGTTTCTGTATAAAGTAGTTATCAGTAGAGGAGCACTTAGATTTTCCACCAATGTTAACATTTTTTGGTCTGTGTTGTAGCTGTTTCATTTCCCTTTTCTTCTTTTGTTGTCTTTTTTTGTGATTCACTGATTTTGTTTTGTAGGAATATGCTTCAATTCCTTTTCCTTTTTCTTTTGTGTATCTTCTAGATATATTCTTTTGTGTGGTCACAGGAGGCTTACATAAGGCATGTTATATTTGTTACAGTCTTTTTAAAGCTGATAATCTCTTAATTTCAATTGCATACAAAAATGTTGCACTTTCACATGCACCACACACACCTTATGTTGTTAATGTTCCAATTTATATCTTTTATATTGTGTATACATTAAAATATTTATAATTGTAATTTTGTTTTTAATTTCTATATTAAAATTAAATTTATTAACATACTACCATTACAGGAATACAGTATTCTTTTTTGCTTATATATTTACTTGGGTAACTACTTTTAGCCTTTCTTATAAAGCAAGTCTAGTGGTGATGAACTCTCTCAGCTTTTATCTTTCTGAAAAAAATGTTTCTCGCCTCAATTTTTGAAGGGCAGTTTTGTTGTCCAAGAATACAGTGTTTTTGGTTGGCAATTTTTCTTCTCTTTCAGCACTTTAAATATATCATCCCATTTCCTTCTGTAAAGTTTCTGATTTTTCTGGTTTTTGAGTTGAGTTATAATTTTCATTAAATATATTGTGGTGACTTGGTTAATAAAATTATATAGTTTTTTGGAGTATGATTCTATAATACATCAACTGTATATTGTATTGTATGTTCACCACTCCAAGTTGAGTCTCCATCCATCACCCTTTATTGCCCCCTTACCCTCTTCTACCTCCCTTCACTCCCCTTTCCCTCTGATACTCTGGTAGTCACTATACTACCATCTGTTTATGAGGGGTATTTTGCTTAATCTCTTCACCTTTTTCACCCAGCCCTTACTCCCTCTCCTCAGACCATTGTCAGTATACTCTCTGTATCCATATTTTGTTTGTTAGTTTATTTTGTTCATTAGATTTCACAGATGAGTAAGATCATGTGGTATGTGTCTTTTTCTGGCTTATTTCACTTAACATAGTACTTTCCAGGTCCATTCATGCTGTCACAAATGGTAAGATATCCTTCTCTCTTTTTTAATGGCCAAATAGTATTTATTCTATTGTGTAAATGCAGCAATGCTTTTTTTTTCTACTCCTCTGGGAAAGGGCACTTGGGTTGCTTCCAAATCTCAAAATAATTATAAATAATGATACAATGAAATAGGAGTGCATATATTCTTTCTAATTAGTGTTTAAGCTCTCTTCAGATTAAAATTACTGGGTCATAAGGCAGCTCCGTTTTTAGTTTTTTGGGGTAACTCCATACTGCTTTCCACAGTGGCTGTATTATTTCCACCAAGCGGAATTATTTTGGGGCTCTTTATTTTGTTCCATTGATCTATGTATATGTTTTCATCTCCACACCCTCACCAAAACTTCTTTGTTAATACATTGATGATAGCCACTCAGACAGACATGAGGTGATATGTCATTGCAATTTTAATATTTTTAATTTAACCTTTATTGTATATTTTTCTGTTACCGTTTAGTCTCCATATACCACCCTCACCCCAGCAATCACCACACTGTTGTCCATGTCCATGAGTCCTTCTTCCTATTGTGCTCAATTCCTCCACCTCCTCATCTCTGCCTCCTGCTAGCTGTCATCCTGCTCTCCTTCAATGCCTGTTCCCATTTTCCTTGTTAGTTGAGTTTGTTCATTAGATTTCACATATACCTGATATCATATGATATTTGTCTTTCTCTGACTGGCTTATTTCACTTAGCATAATTTTCTCAAGGTCCATCAATACTGTAGCAAAGGGTAAAATCTTCCTCTTTTTATGGCTGAGTAATATTCCATTGTGCAAATATCCTATAGTTGTTTTATCCACTCATCTACTAATAGACACTTGGACTACTTCCACATCTTGGCAATAATAAATAATGCTGCAATGAACATAGGGGGGCTTATTTTTTTTCTAAATAGTGTTTTGGGTCACTTTGGCTATATTCCCAGATGTAGAATTGCTGAGTCAAAAGACAGGTCCATTTTTAATTTTTTTGAGGTGTCTCCATACTGCTTTCCATAGTGGCTGCACCAATCTCCCTTCCCACCAACACTGCAAAAGGGGTCCCCTTTCTTCACATCCTCACTAACACTTGTTTGTTGATTTATTGATGATAGTCATTCTGACTAGTGTGAGATGATATTTCCTTGTGGTTTTAATTTTCATTTCTTTGAGGATTAGTGATGTTGAACATCTTTTCATATGTCTATTGGTTATCTGTATGTCCTCTTTGGAGAAATGTCTATTTGTGCCCTTTGCCCACTTTTTAATTAGGTTGTTTTTTTGGTGTTGAGTTTTGTAAGTTCTTGATAAATTTTAAATATTAACCTCTTATAAGATCTATTGACAAATATGTTCTCCCATATTGTGGATTTTCTTTTTATTTTGTTGATGACTTTCTTCACCATGCAAAAAATTTTTAGTTTGATATAGTCCCATTTGTTCATTTTTTCTTTTGTTTTCCTTGCCTAGAGGTATATAGCTGATAAAATATTGCTTCCAGAAATGTCTGAGATTTTGCGGCCTATGTTTTCTTCTATAATTTTTATGGTTTTGGGTCTAACACTTAAGTTTTTGGTCCATTTTGAATTTATTCTTGTGTGTGGTGTAAGAAGGTGGTCTAGTTTCATTTTTCTGCATGTATCTGTCCAATTTTCCCACATGTATCTGTCCAGTTTTCCCAACTCCATTTATTAAATAGACTAGCTTTAGCCCATTGTATGTGTTTGCTTCCTCTGTCAAGTATTAATTGACTATATAGGTGTGGGATTATTTTGGGGCTCTTTATTCTGTTCCATTGATCTATGTATATGTTCTCATGCCCATAACATGTGGTATTTTTTGTTTTGTCTTGATTGGCCCATTATTTGCCTTTAAATTCTTAATTTTTTAATTTAATTTTTATTGTATTTGTTTTTTATTACCATTAAGTCCCTTTATATGTCCCACCCTTTGCTGTTTTGCTCATTATGGCCTTATTATATAGTTTGATATTAAGTACCATGATTCCTCCAACTTTTTTCTTCTTTCTCAGGACCACTGTTGCTATGAGGGGCCTCTTGTTGTTCCATATATATTTTTAAAATATTTTTTCTAGTTCTGTGAAATACATCATTGGATTCTTGATAGGAATTTTATGAATCTAAATTGCTTTGGATAAGATGGACATTTTAACGACATTAATTCTTCCTGTAAATGAACATAGTATGTGCTTCCACTTATTTGTATCATCTTCTATTTTTTCTTCAATGTCTTTTAATTTTCTGAGTAAAGGCCTTTTACATCCTTGGTTAGGTTTATTTCTAGGTGTTTTAATCTATTTGTAGCGGTTGTGAATGGGATTTTTTTTTCAGTTTTCCTTTCTGTTACTTTATTATTGGCTGTGGGGGGAGGGGGCTCCTCCCACCGGTGCCCCTGGCCACCATGGATGAGAATAAGTCTACCAAGATATGATCTCCTTGAGGAGGAAAGGTGGCCCATCTCTTAAAGGAGAAGGGCCAAGAGCCTTTTCCTCAGTGGGTTTTTTATTGGGTTCATTTGCATAGAAATACAGGGCATATACGTAAAGCTCACCAATCATTGTCAGGCAGTAATGATCAAACAATAGATAACATTCAAAGAACTATGAGGGCTTATTTTGAGTCAGGGCCATAAAACTTTGGAGAAACAAACTCATTTCCTGCTTGGACCCTTATCATTTAAATTGAGGGTATTAGCAAAGCTGGTTTCTGCAAGATTTTATGCATGCTTTCTTAAGCCTGATTGCCCCAGGGAACCTTCTCTTTCCAGCACAGGATCTCACCTACCTCCGACATTGTTTCAGGCTTAAGGCATTGTGTCAGGCTTAAGTCAAGCAGGGGAAGTAAGGCAGCCAAGAGATTAGGAGACTTCTTGCAGACAGAATGAGGACTCAGGCTATGTCAAAGCCAAGGGGTGAGTGTCCATCACCCCCTTTTTCTATAGCCCCCCCAAGTCCTTTCCTGAGGGCCCCTTCATGACCATGCCTGTCTTAGGTCGTCCCTCCCTTGAGGAATCTTACCTGTCATTGGCTAACCAGTCATCCACCGGAGGCCAAGCAGGGTGAAGTAAAGGGGGCAGAGGCAGCACCCCTGGTTAAGGGAGATAATCTTTGTCTTCTTCATGGCTTATGGTCTCTAGGTCTCTGACTCAGCTTTAGCCATGGGGGATTACAGCTTCTAAAACCAGGCAGAGTGGTAACCAACAATTGACATAAAAATGCAACTGATTTCTGGATATTCATTTTGTATCCTGCTACTTTGCTGAATTCATTTATAAGTTCAAGTCGTTTCTTGGGTGTTTTAGGGTTCTTTATAAACAGTAGCATGTTATCTGCAAATAATAAGAGTTTTACTCACTCCTTTCCAATTAGGATGCCCTTTATTTCTTCTTGCCTGATTGCTGTGTCTAGGATTCCCAGTGCTATATTGAATAAGGGAGGTGGAAGCAGACATCCCTGTCTTATTCCTGATCATAAGGGGGGCACTAGTAATTTTTGTCTGTTGAGTATGTTGCGGGCAGTGGGTTTATCATATATGGTCTTTATTGTGTTTAGGTATGTCCCCTCTATTCCCAGTTTGCTGAGAGTTTTTATGATAAATCGGTGCTGGATTTTATGAAAAACTTTTTTAGGATCTATTGAATGTGATCATGTGGTCTTTATCCTTCATTTTGTTATGTGGTCATTTACATTTATTGATTTGTGAATGTTGTACTAACTGCATTTCTGGAATAAATCTCACAAAGCCAGTCCCTAGACAGTTGACTGAAAGGCCTGGGATGTTGGATGCATGTTCTTCTGCCTTTTCCCAAATGGAGAAACTGTGTACCAAATTGATATTTCTTGGTGCTAGGATGTGCTAGCTTATGGGAGTGACTGAAACAAGCGTAGTGAAAATGCTCTTATTATCCATTTCAATTCTGCTATTCATGGTTTCATACTAATCTGAGACCAGCAACTTCTTTAACTAAAATCTGTAACTCTCATAAAGATATTTTGGTCCACATATCATTGTTAAATTAGTGTTTCTGTCGGGTATGTGCACTAGGACTTTTATTCTGTCACCATGATATGATTTCTCACATTTTTGTTGGTGAGATATGTCCTAAATATGTGTATTTAGTCTTTACTCAGATGTTTTTTACTTTAGATCAATAATTTTTCAAGATAAAGACTGGCTCAATTACTTGATTTTACTTAGTAGTTGCACTTTGGTAGAAATTACAAGTTAAAGCATAACTTTAAGCTGACACTCAAAATATTAAACACACAGTTTTATAATTTAAATTACTAACATTTAAATACTGGCTAAGTATGCTGTTGGTATTATGGTAGAAGATTAAATGTAAATTACCCTTAAAAGAATGTAATATTAAGAAATCTTGTCAATATCATGTATTCACTAACTAATCTCATAGGTCCTAAGAATATCTTCACATTTCCCTGAGAGACTCACAAACTCCAGTTTGAGAAACACTGGACTTAAATGTTGATTTCTATTCAAGTCCTCACTAAAATATTTTACAAACTATTGTCTATCTGTACTTGCTGAATTCCTAATTTCAGCAGTTTAAAACAACCATTGTTAGAGATAATGATGCTTTTGTCCTACTTACTGATAATTGTATGCAAATTTTTGTAATTTCCACGGGCTTATTATTTGTGGTAAACTTGTGGGAGTAGTTGTATTTCCTTTTTCTTTTCAGGAAAACTGCCAGTATCAGGAATCACTGCCTGCTTCAAACTTGCAGCTGTGGTTGTCTCCTCAAATTACTAGAAAATTAAAATGGAGTTTGTAGCAAATTTGAAAATTATTATACAACAAAGACTTGTTGCCAAGAAATACAGGTAATGAATAAAGGCAGAGGAAAAGAAGGAGTGTAAATAAGAGAAAGATCAGAGAATTGTTAAATTAACTAGCTATACTTATACTTAAAATGAAGAGAAAAATGCTATCTTTGAAGTCACTCATTCAAGATTAGAATTTGTCCACTTTCCCCTCTTCTTTTTAAAATTAATGTCTGTAAATGATTATTTAATCCTACATATGGATAAAGTTTAAAGAAAAGTTTTAAGCCAAATAAAAGTGGATATTTAATATGTCACTTATAAATCATTTTAGAATGAATAGAAGTCAATAATTCATAAAATTGAAATGCAGTTGAAGATACTGTTCTGTATATACCTTAATACAAGCATCACTATTTCAATTGAGGTAATATAAAGAAAAATAAATTTGATGAATAATAGTAAATTTTGTAATATTGCTTTCCACAGCTTTCTCAAATATGAATATGTAAGTTATAGTTTGTTTTGTGAAATCTATTAGAAGTTTGAATGATATCTGTTGTCTTTCTTTGTATTATCTTTTTTTTTATATGGACAATAATATAAACTACTCTAGAAAACCCATTCTAATTCTTATAAAGATTTTAAATGTGTTGTGAAGATTTTATGACTCATGTTCCACAATACTCCACAATAAAATTAAACAATGTTTAGTATTCTGAAATTACTCATTAGTCATTGAGTTAAAGTATTGTTCTAGGGTTCCCTTTTCTCCATGATGTTTCCAGCTCTTGTTGTTTGTTGATGTGTTTATGATGGCCATTCTGACTGGTGTGAAGTGGTATCTCATTGTGGTTTTAATTTGCATGTCTTTGTTGGCTAGTGATGCTGAGTATCCTTTCATATGTCAGTGGGCCCTCTGTATGTCTTCCTTGGTGAAGTGTCTGTTCAGGTTTTTTGTCCATTTTTTAAGTGGATTGTTTGTCTTCCTGGAGTGGGGTTGTGTGAGTTCTTCATATATATTATGCAGATCAAACCCTTGTCTAAGGCATTTGCAAATATATTTTTTCATATGGTTGGTGCCCTTTTAATTTTGTTGATGTTTTCTTTAGCTGTGCAGAACCTTTTTATTTTGATGAAGTCCCATTTGTTTATTCTTTTCTTTATGTCCCTTGCTCTAGTGGATATATTGGTGAATGCAGACTGGTGCAGCCACTGTGGAAAACAATATGGAATTTTTTCAAAAAACTAAAAATGGAACTGCCTTTTAACCCAACAATTCTACTGCTGGGATTACACCCTAAAAATCCTGAATCTCCAATTCAAAGGAAGCTATGCACCCCAATGTTCATAGCACAATTTACAATAGCTGAGTGCTGGAAGCAACCTAAGTGTCCATGAGTAAATGAATGGATCAAAAAACTGTGGTACATTCACACAATGGAAAACTACTCAGCAGAAAGAAAGAAGGATCTCCTACCCTTTGCAACAGCATAGATGGAACTGGAGAGCATTATGCTAAGTGAGATAAACCAGGCAGTGAAAGACAGGTACCATATGATCTCGCCTTTAAGTGGAACCTAATCAGCAAGACAAACAAAGAAGCAAATTATAACCAGAGACACTGAAATTAAAAAAAAAACAAAAAACTTGAGAGTAACCAGAGGGGAGGGAAATGGGGGGCAATAAGGGAAACAGAATGGTCATTAAGGAACATATACTAGAGACCCATGGACAAAGCCAAAGAGGGGAAGGATTGAAGGTGGGAGGTAGGGGTAGGTGTGGTGGGGGAAAGTAGTAACAGAAAAAATGGAGACAACTCTATTTGAACAACAATAAAAGCAGTGAAATAAATAAATAAATAAATAAATAGAATTAAAAATAAAGTAGTGTTGATTTTATGTTCTGGCTTAATGACTAATTTAATTATTTAAAGAAGCTACTTAAGCTTTTACTTATCAAAAACTAAGATACTCCTCTCCTTTGTATTACATGCTCTATCAGGATTTGGCTCGGTTAAATTTTTACATCACTCTCTTTCCTGCTGTCATCACTTCCAATGCAAAAATGTTCTTCATGTGTTAAACAGACTTAGTTTTTCAAAAACAGTTTTCCCTAGATGTCTTGGTCACTTATGACCATTGAAAAGTCATGGTAGGTTTTGGAAAGTAAATGGGAATCTACCTTCCTCCTGATCGACTGTCAGTTATTGGCCTTCATATTTTCCTAAGAGAAAACAATTTGTTTTAGACTTAGGCAATCCTTTAAAAGATCAGAAGTTTGGGTTGGTTGTGCCCCTAAAATAATTAGGTTTCTAAATGTGTAAAACACACACAGTTTCTAAAATTCAGCCAGTGATTTCCCAGAAAGTTATGCAAAGTATGGCTTTTCTTAAAAATCATGCAAATAGTAGATGTTGAAAAAATATATTAATTTTGCTAACCTCAAACTATTGTGGGAGTACCAAATAAATTTATTTTTTAAAATGTTCTAAGTAACTTTTTTTCAGATTTTAATTATTTTTAGAGAAAGGGGAAGGGAAGGAGAAAGTGAGGAACAGAAACATTAATGTGTGATTGCCTCTCACGTGCCCATCACTGGGGACCTGGCTTGCAGTCCAGGCATGTGCCCTCACTGGGAATCGAACCAGTGACCCTTTGGTTCACAGGCTTGTGCTCAATCCGCTCAGCTACACCAGCCAGGGCTCTGGGTAAATTTTGATACCCAAAATTTGGTTGTATACTGGTCATTTCTATATATTAATTTATCATATTTTTATATATCCTCTACTATAAATAATAACTGATTTTGTACACTATAAAATATATAAAATAACCTAGCTTTTCTTACCTAAATGTATTAATATACTGTAGGATAAATAGATAACAGAGTTTGGGGAAATCCTAGAACTCTCACCCAAGCTCAAACATCCTAAATTTACTCCCTAATTTATTTAAGATTAGTTTTAACCTTATGAGTTCCTTTGCTAACTTTTGAAATTAAAAACTTAGTAAGAAAACTTGCTTAATGGGAATTTTTAATCCATGAAAATTCTAATAAATCTTCAGTTACTTTGATAAAAGTCTGAAAATAATACTAGAATAATGATTTGGCTTGTCATGATAGTGTTTAATTTGAAAAAATGTGAGGGTTGCATTAGAAAAGAAATATAGACCTTATCTGAGAAAGACTTTCTCAAATGTCTTGTAAATGTTGAAAATACACTATGCAAAAATATTTCACTTGGACCTAAAAGTATTAAATAAATGGCTTGCAAAAACTGTCAGCAAATTTAAGGTGTTTTTTTAATGGTTGGTGGAATGAACTGAGAAGACATCCTCTAGTTTAATATTAAATATGTATAAAAGTAGTCTAGTAAATTATGGTAAAGATTCTTATTATGTGTGACACCATGATTCTTTGCCATGCCTCAGTATGTGCATTGTATTAATGAATAATTATTTATATTAATTGTACAAAAAGGGCAACATTCATGGTGCTATTCTATAAGATTGGATAACAAAATCTGATTTGGTCAAAAAACAGTTGTGTTGCTATTGAAACCAAGCTAGGGTGAGCCTGTGTTTTGAGCCTGTAAATGTTGGAGATTTGTGCTCCATTATTGGAGACATTATGTTAGTGTATTAGAATAGGAAATAAAACCCTTCAATTAATGCTGGCCTGATGAGTAATGAAACTGTAGAACTCAAAGTGCTGAAATAACATAGAGAAATAGAGGAGAGAGTGTAGAGAAAGAAACTGAGAGTGCGTTTGAGAATTGTTCATGGACTTTACACAACTGGTGCCCACTATTAAAATTTCTATCAGACTTTCAGTGCTGTGAAAAGAGAAAGGAAACCATTGGGTTCAACCATATAAAATCGATAATAATTTACTATTTTTTACCTACAAATATGACACTTTTCCATATTTCGGTGAAAAATAAAGCAGCTGACTTGGTCTGACTTTTAGTGAGAGTTCAGCAGAAGACATTTCCTTATTTTTTGTCATATAATGCAGTAACAGTTATTTTTTCTGCTCTCATATTAACATTCTGCAATCCTATAGAATTGGATTCTACAGATTCTATAGAATTGGATTCTCAGATTCTACAGTGCTGTTGAAAAAAGAATGGGAAAAAACTTCCTATAGTCCAAAACAGAAGAGTAAAAGATTTCCAATATTCAACAAATGTTTATTGAACATTTACAAATGGTGGAGGGAAACACAATAGACAAACTTAGAGAATGTGACCAGAGTAGTCACTAAGTAGAATAAACTTTCTTCAAAACGTTATGTTAGGTTGTAGTCAGCAATATGTCCAAGAACTTTTCATTGTTTTTCTGCCCTCAAAGTCTTAGAGATAAAATAATTTTTGTAAAATTATATAACTATATACTTATGATTTATAAAATCTTTAGATGACCAGTTATATACCTAAATGTTCAAGTTTAAAAAACATGGGACAACTCTAGAAACTATGAATGAAAAATAGGATTTCTGAGAACCAAAGGCAATGGAAGAGAGGGACTGAAGCTGTACTTCTAAAGATGGGTACAATTTAGATACACAAGGTAAAAAAGGGAAACAAAATAAGAAGAGAAAGTATCTGTGTGTCACATAGGACAAATCCAGTCAAAGATATAAAGAACAATAAATACAAATAAATGAAAAGATACTCAGTGTTCTCGGATTGGAAGAATTAATATTGTTAAAATATCTATAATACCTATAGCATTCTACAGATTGAATTGCAATCCCTATCAAACTCCAATGGCATTTTGCAGAATGGAAAAACTACCGTGTAATTTGTATGGAATCAGAGAAGACCCTGAATGAGGTCTTAAGATGGAAAACAACCTTAAGAAAAAAGAATGAACTTGGAGATATCTATCACACTTCCTGATTGTAAACTATATTACAAAGCTGTATTAATCAAAACAGCATGGTACTGACATAAAAGTAGGCACATAATTCACTGGAACAGAATAAGGAAACTAGAAATAAATCCATGCAAAGATAGTTGACTAGGTTGGGAAACATATTCTAGAACACACAATAGGGAAAGAATAGTTACTTCCACAAATGATCTTGAGAAAACTGGATATCCACATGTTAAAAAAAAACACACACACTTGAAAAACTGGACCCCTTTTTTATACCACTCATGAAAATTAGCTCAAACTGGATTAAAGACTTAAATGTAAGGCCTGAAACTGAAAAACTCCTGGACAAAAACACAGGATGTAATCTCTTTGACATTCAGTACATACTGAATAATTATTTTTCCAAAGAAGACACACAAATGGCCAATGGAATACCAAGTAATGCCCAACATCACTAATCATTAGGCAATGCAAATCAAAACTACAACACAATATCAATTCACACCTGTTAAGATAGCTATTATCAAAGTTAAGTAATAAAAAATTTTGGTGAGGATGAGGAGAAGGAGAGCCCTTATACACAATTGGTTAGGAACATTAATTGGTATAACCATTAGAAAAGAGAGAGGTGATTTAAAAAAAATAAAAGTAGAACTACCGTAAAATTTAGCAATCCCACTCCTTGCTATGCATCCAAAGTAAATGAAATTAGTATTTCAAAGAAATATCTGTATTCCCATGTCTATTGCAGAATTACTTATAATAGCCAAGTTATAGAAGCAACCTAAATGTCCTTTGATGGATGAATGGATTTTTTAAATGCAGTAAAAAGACAGACAAAATGTGGAGTCAAAAGAGCATGCCCAACATGAAAGAACTAGAGAAATTCCCAGAAAAAAGAGTTACATGAAATGGAAGCAACCAACATATCAGATGCAGAGTTCAAAATACGTCATCATGTTCTCAAGGACCTCAGGAGAAGAATGGATGATCTCGGTGAGAACTTAAACAAAGAGATAGTAAGCATGAAAAAGGATATACAAACCATAAAAAAGAATGAGTCAGAAATGAAGAACACAATATCTGAAATGAAGAATACACTAGAAGGAATCAACGGCAGGTTAGCTGAAGCAGAGGATCAAATCAGTGACTTGAAGGACAAGAAAACAGAAAAAAATTGAGCAAAGCAGCAAAAAGAAAAAAATAATTTAAAAAATGAAGAAAGTCTAAGGGACCTGTGGGACAACATCAAGCGTAACAACACCTACATCTTAGGGGTAACAGAAGGAGAAGAGAGCGAGAGCAGAGATTGAGAGCCTATTTCAAGAAATAATGGCTGAAAATTTCCCTAACTCGATGGAGGAAAAAAATGCACAAGCTCAGAAAGCACAGAGAGTCCCAAACAGAATGAACCCAAACAGATCCATTGCAAGGCACATCATAATTAAAATGGCAAAAGTTAAAGGTTAAAAATGTATATATATTTAAGAAATAGTGTTCAGCCAAAAGAAAAAAAGAAAAAAATCTTGTCATTTTCAACCACTTGGATGAGTCTGAGGGCATTATGCTAAATGAAATAATCCAGATAAGAAAAGATAAATATTCTATATCACCATTTATAAGTGAAATCTTAAAAAAAAACTACTTTCATACTAACAGAGAATAGAATGATGGGTGCCAAGCTTGGGGTAGGGGAGAAATGGGAACATGCAGAACATGAGAACTCGTTCACTTACAAAAAGTGTAAGTTTTGAAGCTCTGGTGCACTTAATGACTTTAGCTAACATGGTATTGTATATATAAAGGTTGTGGAAAATGAATTGTAACTATTCTTACCACAGACACAGACACACACAGTTAATTAATTATGTGAGGTGATGGATGTGTTATCTTAATCTTGATCATTATGCCATTATGCATATATATTTCAAATCATCATGTTATATATTCTAAATAGTACAATTGTATCCATAATTAGTCCGTTTTTTTACTTTTTTATTGTTGTTCAAGTACAGTTGTCTTTATTTTCCCCCACAACACAACCCAACCCCAGCCATTCCTACTTCCCATCCTTGATCCTACCCACCTTTGGTTTTGTCCATGTGTCCTTTATACATGTTCCTGAAATCCTTTCCCCCCTTTCCCCCCATTATCCTCTCTCACCTACCCTCTGATTACTGTCAGTTTGTTCTTAATTTCAATGTCGCTGGTTACATTTTGCTTGCTTGTTTGTCTTGTTGATTAGGTTCTACTTATAGGTGAGATCATATGGTGTTTGTCCTTCACCACCTGGCTTATTTCACTCAGCATAATGCTCTCCAGTTCCATCCATGCTATTGCAAAGGGTAGGAGTTCCTTCTTTCTTTCTGCTGCATAGTGTTCCATCATGTAAATGTACCACAGTTTTTTGATCCAGTCATTTACTGATGAAAACCTAAGTTGCTTCCAGAACTTGGCTATTGTAGATTGTGCTGCTATGAACAATGGGATGCATAGGTTCTTTGGGGTTGGTGTTTTGGGCTTCTTAGGGTATAATCCCAGCAGTAGAATTGCTGGGTCAAAAGACAGTTTCATTTTTAGCATTTTGAGGAAATTTCATACTGTTTTCCACATCCTCTCCAACACATATCATCTTGTTTATGATGACCATTCTTACCAGTGTGAGGTGTTATCTCATTGTGGTTTTTATTTGCATCTCTCTGATGGCTAGTGATGCTGAGCATCCTTTCATACATCAGTGGGCCCTCTGTATGTCCTCCTTGGAGAAGTGTCTGTTCAAGTCCTTTGCCTATTTTTTAATTGGGTTGCTTGTCTTAGAGTGGAATGGTATGAGTTCTTTATATATTTTGGAGATCAAACCCTTGTCTGATGTATCATTGGCAAATATGTTTTCCCATATGGTTGGTTCTCTTTTAATTTTAATGCTGTTTTCTTTAGCCATGCAGAAGCTTTTTATACAACGACTCCTTAATAATGTTGAGGAAAAAAGAAAAGTGTAACATAAAATATGGGTTTTTCCTCAAGTGTATCTTATTTATCCATCATTCAAGAGATTCCAGGTTTAAAAATTGGGTCAAGTTATAAACTTGGTAAAAGTGTATAATTTTCCATTTTGAGTACTGAAGGCAGACTTTGTATTTATTCCTAGAGTCCTAGTGATCAATTAGCTATTTCCGAAGACCCCTTTACAAGTTAAAAGCTTTCTGATTAATTATCTTGCCATGAAGATTATACATTCACTTTTATTTGATGTTTAAAGATGCTTCTAGGTCTGTGCCATTCTTGAATCTCTTTGCTTTTTAAAATTTATTTAAATTTTACTCATAACAGTTCATTATCAGCCTCTGTCTACAGATGACAGCAAGTGAAATGCTTTTCAGTATGGTGGTGTTTTCCTCACTATGGATTTCACAATTTCTTGATTATGACAAAATCTTTCTTTGGATGTTTGTGTGTGTGCATGTTTGTAGGAGAAAACTTTAAGGAGGTATGATGATCAAGTACCTCCTAATACATAAGGCTTTACAATTATTCAAGACTTGCCTTGATACCAACAGTATATTCTTGGACATGCATATATGTTTATGTTCATATGTAAGTTTCTACTAAAAAGGATTTTGAAAAGAGATGCCTATACTTATATAAATTTTACAGTAAGAATAGGTACCATTATGTCTTCTTTGACAGTCATATTGAGGATTTTGATGCTGTTAAAATGGACAGGATAAAAATAGGTGAAATTTGAAATGTAGCATCAAGCTATATGGCCTACGTGCTAATAATGGCAATAAATAATAGCCACGGAAACACTTATCTTTCCTAGAGGGTAGAAAAATGAGGAAGAGAAAATAAGAGGAAAATTACATCAAGAAAGGAGAAGAAACTAAAATAATACCAGGACCAAAGGGAGGAGAAGAATAGAAATTTAGTAATGAGAAAAGACATGGAAGTAAGCTTCTGAATCAACTGTTCAACCCTTCTGGCCAATGGGTCCTTCTGTGGGAGGGCTAGGCTGGGATTTAGATAATGAAGTATATGTCTGACTGTAATCTCCTAATAAATAATTGCCATCTCCTCAATCCCTGTGTGCACTTAGCTTCTTCTGTTGGATTCATATTGTTTACACATAAGCGATATTTTTCTCTTTGAGGACACAGCCAAACATAATTTCCTTCCAATATTTTGCATTCAAAAGATGAGGAATAGACCTCTTTTAGGATTTCTACATTTGTACAAATCTTCTAAGTGGCAACCAAGATGAACTGTTTGTGCAATTCAAGACTTTTCCTCTAGGTCTTTATTCTAGTAGAGAAATTTATTTCATATCTTCACCACACTGACTTTCTCACACCAAGTATTCAAAACTGCAACCACATTAAGGGATAAGTTTGGAAATCTTCCTAACACAAGCAATCACAATAATTTTCAGTAACCGCTAGCCCTCTTGTGATTCTGTGATTTTAACATAATAATAAAGTCCTCATTCCCAAATAGGTGAAAGGTATACATTTTTCTAATTGCTTTAGTGATGTTTGTAGGTAAAACATGAGGACTAGGAGCAC
Organism: Sturnira hondurensis; assembly: GCF_014824575.4. NCBI lineage: Eukaryota > Metazoa > Chordata > Mammalia > Chiroptera > Phyllostomidae > Sturnira > Sturnira hondurensis. Next base: position 10,894,076 of record NW_028077105.1, on the reverse strand, counting down.
CAGAGCTTTGGAAGATTTTGGAGTAGCTATAATTAAGGATATAAAATATGTTCATCTTTGAATGCTTCATAATGTATAATATGATGCTAAAATTATATGCTTTGTTCATTATTTTATGGAGTCTTTCCCAGTCAAGTTTTTCTTTTTCAAAAAAAAAATCCTAAAAAACCGATAATTTCATTTTCATGGTATTTACAGCCTTTACTCACTATTTGTTTCTCTCACTGAGTACATTTATTTCTTAGGCTGGAGTGTGGGTGGGTTGGAGAGATTCTGAATATTTCTGGGATGCCCCCAAATTTGAATGCACATCAGACTCTTTTGTGTCCCCTAGAGTAGAGTAAATTGATGGATGAACCCTGCAGTTTCTCCCAAGTCCCCAGTGTTTGTCTTATTGAGAATGACACTGACCTCCTACATATTGGCATTACCATGGCTCTCACCTAGTTTCAAATTTATATCCCGGAAAATTTCCTAGAGCCTGGTTGTTTGTCCATATGTGTGTATGTGTCTATGTGTAAAAGGGAGGGGGCTGATGAAAATAAGAGACAGAGAAGGAGAGCAGGTGAAAAGCAGTGCTTGGGACTTTATATTGAATGTTGCCCTTTATGTAAAGTATAAAACGTTCCCTATGAAACATTTGTTTTACAGCATTACTATTGCATGCTAAAAATGGAGAATCTGTGGGCACTCATTGCCTTTCTGTTACTCAGATATCATATAAGAAAAAAAGAATCTCACACTGCTATAGTATGTAAGATTTATTTTAGAAAAATCAAGGCAACCTCATGGACCCCAAAAGGAAGGCAGTTGAGCTGAGTCAAAAACCATTCTGTAATAAGGGGCAGTTGTATCATTCAAGAAGCAAGAATGCCAATCTCTACATTTTTTCTCTCTGGAGCCACATGACTCTTTATCTATATGAGCTTCTATTTCATGTCTCAGTGTTCACAGAGCTGATTTTATTGCACTCACATGGTCTTTTAAGCTGCCCTGAAATCTGCCCTAATCCTACAAAACCTTCCTACTTTTACTACTTTTATGTTCCCAGGAGAAATAATATGGTTATCTCAGCTTGTATCATGTATACACTGAGTTTAATCAGAGAACTGGGCTTTCGGTCTAGATCAGGGGTGTTTCAATATTCACTTAGTGAAACAGTGGTATCACGATCTTCAACATGGGGAGTGGAAAAGACATCAGTAGCAGATTTAATAACTCTACTTCAGTGTGTAAACAATTGTTTTAAACAGAGAGAAGGATCAACCTAATTCTACCACTGAAAGCTAAATTCAAAATCAAAACATGTCTTTCAATTATATTCAATATAAATTCAGCTGAGAAGATGGCAGGGAATATATCAATTTAGTAAAATTAACCTACCCATTAGCTTTCTTTTCTCCACTACCTTGACCTTTCTCAAATACCAGAGTTGTTGAGAACAGCTTTCTTACCTATAATATGGATAGCCCAACCAGTTTCCTATTAATTCAATTTGGCTATTATTTCCACTCTGAGTTAAGTAAAGCAATAGAAAGTTATGCTGTAGCAATAACAATGTAAAATTTTTGAAATGTATTTTGAGTTCTCTTAACACCAATTTTTATGGACAAAAGGAGCTGTTAGAGGACTTGGACTATTTCAGGGTCTGTATTAGGTTTCAGAACTTGCATACACACAAATATTCATCCAGTTGCATAGAGAGAATTTAGAGCCAACAATAACTTTGGTGTTTATTAAAAGCAGGTCACCCTTTTAATGGTGGAATATTTTGTGCCAAAAACAGGAATAGTTCTCTTTACTAAAATTGTTAAGGCTTAAAGAATACAGGAGTGGTTCTTGGAAAGGATAATTTATAGCACTAAAAATATTTATAAACCCGAATATTGTCATTATGTTTTCTAAAAGGAGCAGGGTTATAGTTCAGATGGCACCATTCCCATAAATGGACTATCTGTTAAGGTTGAAGTGAGAAGGAGCAATTTTGTGTTGTCATACGTTTTGCATTAGCTAAATTATTAATCATGTCCATTAACCATTGGTCATATTACGATATTTACCTTTTCTATATTTTTATCTACCCATTACTTCTAAATTCAAAGTTTCCTCATTGATTAAATAATTGTCCAATATTCTACACTCCAAACCCGCTAAAAGAAAGATGAACTAATTAATTTTTGTTCACCTATTCAGGTATGTCAAGTGCTTTGCATAATTAAGCATATTTAATCCTTACAATACACTGTAAAAATCATCTTATTTACAGAAGGAAAAATTAAGCATCAGAGAGATTAGATAAATTGCTCAAAATCAAATGAGTAAATATCAGAGCTGGAAGTTGATTGAGTCCATGTGGTTTTTAAACTCCCTATATGCTATGCCAGTGATTTCCCACTTCGTATCAGATCAAGTTGAAGCTGCTCAGCCTGTCTTTTATAACGACCCATTACTTGATGTCTCCTAGGTCCATCAGCCTTCCTTTTCTCTGCTCTCCAACATGAAGCTTCTTTTTAGTTGTAAGTCTGCTTCCACCTGCAGGCCTTTATTTTATCCATCATGGAGCTAGTAGGCTCAATGCTTCTTTACATCAGTGCAAATCCTAAACACTCCGTGACAATCCCTTCTCTTGCAACAAATAACATTCTCCGTTACTCACTGTTTTTACCTTATTGTCTCTTTGCTGTTTTCCCATATCTCCTTTCTTATATCGTGATCTAACAAACAGCTCTATAGGCTTATCAGCCTGACCTCTTCTCTTCTATGGCATCTACCTGTTCCCCTCTCAAGACCTGACTTCAAAATGGGCTGCTTTCCTTCTAGATCCTCTGTGTACTACAAATCAGAGCCCATAGGACTATACTATTGTGTGCAAGGTAGGGTGTAGAAGTATATATAATCTAATGGGATTAATGTAACACCTGCTTTTATTAATGTTTCAATTCTCTGAAGAAGCAAAACAAGCAGTTTTAATGTGTATAAAATATACATGAAAACCAACATGATGCATAAAATCCAACAAAATGCAAACTTTAATCTAAATGTGAAAATAAGAACAATTTGTTCGTATACACCCCCCCCCACATACAATTATACTAATTTATATCATAATGGATAGTAGAAAAAAAGAGGAAGGACACGAGAGATCTTGTAATATGTGAAGTCCACATCCTTCAAGAACTTTGTTCTCTCCACTTTTAGTAATGTTATCTATGCTTTTGCTATATGGGTATATGTCTGACATCAATTTAAAGTTCTAAAAATGAGATAGTTAATGAAGCCATATTAAGTTTACAGAAAAATGTGCACACTAACTAGAGAGAACTAAGGACTTTCAGCCTTCCTTTCAGTAATAGTGATCCTCCAACAGGGCCTAGTATCTCATGATTCTGCTGCCAGATTTGAGAATCATCAGATGCTTTGTGGTTTCAGACATCTTTTTTTTTTTAGTGAACTACTTGGGGCAGTGTAATTCATGTTTTCCTATATTTAGCTGCATTCCAAAAAGTTTCATAAGCATTTCCCTGAGCTCATTTTCCCATCCTCGGTCTGGTGGCATGAAGCAAGAGGGGATTTTTGATGAATGTACTAATATTTTGCTTCTTGAAATGTAGATTAGGGGTATTTTCATAAAGAGGTGAAAAGGGGTTTGGAGTAGTGGAAATAAAAGTTATTTCTTCTGGGAATCCCCATTGTTGCTGAGTAGGTTTTTGTGTCCAACTAATGATTTGTGCCCTGGAAGAGTAGCTTCAATACTGACATGTTTCTCCACATCCATCTTTTATTTTATCTGAACTACATTCATAAATATGTCGGATTTTACCATCCCATTCACAAAAGGCTGCTTTTCCAACCTGCCTGCAAGAACTGAACTGTGAGTGATGATTAAGGTCACTACAAGAAAGCAGGAGAAAAGGGAAGAAACCGATCGTTACTTTTTCATAATTCATCTCTTTTCTCCCCACATTCAGGGCCAAAAATATTCATTAGTTACTTGACTCCCAAAATCTTTCAACTTTGGGTTCCATGGAAGAAAGGCATGTTCTAGCTTTCTTTGGTTTTAATCTCTAACTTCCTTGGGGTGTACATGTGTCATTCTCACTAACAAGTTGAGCAGAAGATTGGGCAGTGGGTTCACCAGACTTGTTCTGATGAAGGTACTCAGCTATTGAAAGCTGGTGCCACAGTATCCCTGTCTTCCACCCAGAATCCTTGGCTTTTGCTGGAGTCGAACACAATCAGATTTTCCCCCTTTCTCTCTTTATGTATTTGTTAAGGTACATCTTTATATAAGTCAAGAGTGAACCCTAATGCTCCATGAAACATCTCATCTAAATCAGTAGCAAAGCAGAAATAATCAGCTCCAATAGGAAATTTGATTTTCCAGTTCTTATGCCCTTATAGTTTCCATATCATGTATATGTAGAAAATGCGTGACTATTCTGTTATTTATCTTTTCTGGTAGAATTTTTGATAGATCCAAAGGCCTTTACGAGATTTGTATAATTTCCATTTTTTCCAAATTATCACCTTTTAACTGAATTAAAAGCTGAAGACTGTGGCTATATCTTCTTGAAACTGTCTTCCCCTTAATTAATACATAATTTTGTTATGTTTCACTTTTGTTTTTATTTCAGAGGAAGTCAATACCTTTCTGTTGAATGAATAAGTCAAACTAATTCTGATTAGGAAAGTTTAACGGGTAAGTAACACGTGATACCCGTCCTTACCCTGTCAAAAACGTAAACCCGATTTTAATCTGATATCAATCAATTTCCTCATATATGACTCATATTTCCTGAATAATTAACATATAACATATACTAAGCATTTCGGATAACACAAGAATCTATGAGACTCGTCCCTTGTGTTCCATAAGCTTTCAATCTAGTTGTGAGTGCCCGGGAAATACTTCAATTTTGACACTGGAGAAGCCTTGTGCAGCAATTTCTGCCAGTACCTGTTAAAGACATGTCCATCAAGTTTTCATAGGCCAGAGTGTACAAGGCCTGCAAATCGACTGTGGAAACGAGATCTAGAGTAACCAAATGTAAAGAAGTCCCAAAATTATCAACCAAAACAGTTTTAAAAAATCAAACATCCCTGCCCAGTGGCTCCAGGAGATAGACAAGGGTTCAGAAGATTAAAATGAAAGCAGCGTTCTTCACCTGTCTTTATCTATTTCCTTGGCACAACTGTTTAACCTTGGCCTTTCAGGTAGCTAATGTGCTTGAACTGGGAAAGCAGAAAGGATGGTGAAAATCCCTTCCAAGTGCAGGAAGTATTTGCTTTCCACGTGCAAGAGCATTGGGTATTTGGGGGTAGAAATGATACTGGGGATATGTAGATTTGCATTTTCTAATTTAAAAACAAGTAAGGCTCTGTTTCCTATGCTAAAGAGTAAGAAGTTACTGACAGTATGAGAAGCCTGGAACTAACTGGATGAATGAGAAGAAACTCCTGGCCTCTCAGACAAGAATCAGTAGAAGTGAAGCCACGAGAGCCCACCAAACCACAAAATAGTAAAATCACGGCTCTGCTTCCATGGCTGCTGCAGAAGGCATGTGCATATTTTATATGGGTCTCAACTCGTGGTAAGGAATTAAGCCTCAAACATCCTAGCGAACCTTGCATTTTGATTCACTAAACATTCAAGAATGAACTTCCTTTTTTTTTTTCTCCTGTAGACTTCTGCCATAGTTTTCTTTAAAAAACGCATGCCTTGGTCTCTACTTACTCGTTCCCAGAAATGGTGGCATGTGCACGATACATCCACATCCCTCCTTCAATTCTCTGAGGGTTGCAGCAACTGAAGGAGGAAGTAGCTAGTGCGAACACCAACCCAAGCAATTGCTGGCGTCCGAACAAGCCTTGCTGCAGGAGCTCGGTAAAGATAAATACTCATCCATCCAGTGCCTTCATTTCTGCAATGCCTCACTGTCCGACTTAATAAATGCGTTTTTGCTGGTTTCCTGGCATCCCTCTGAATGAGGAATGTAAACTGAAAAGGCCTAGGAGACAAAAACTGGCATGGAAGTCTGTGCTGAATAATAGCAGGAGACACAGAGACGAGCGCGGCGGTCCCGTGTACGGTGCCGCAGTCTCCAGTAGAGGACAGATGGATTTGCTGCCTGGGATGAGCCGTTACATAATTTCCAGATTCATGAACAAAAACATAAGAGAAAAAATATGGACAAAGCCAGGTCCAATTTTATGCAAATAGATATTAAGTATAAAACAAGAGATTTAAAGAAAGGATATTAAAGACAGGTTAAAACTTCATAAGCGGAACCATCAAAATACGTTTAATTTATGAGTATTGGACAAAGAAAACATAATGTGGATTTTTTCCAAAAGTGCTTTGAAACTTCCAGCAAAATTACACTAATATTCAGTTATGTCTGTATTTATACTGTTTCATAAACTTTTACTGTTAAAGGCCTAAAAAGCCCCTGGAAAATTGTGCTCATCTTTTTTCAAGCTGAATGCCACTAAAAAAGAAAACTTTTGTCTTGATGCTAAAGAGTTTAACTAGACTTTAATTTAAATGGCATTACCTGAGGAAACGCTCAGTTATATATTTTTAAAGTTTTTTTCTTTTTTCATTTGTTTGTTTTCTCATATGTGAAAGTTTCCCCCAAGCTATCAGTTTAAATCTTTGATTAGAATATGGAAATCATGTGTCCAAATATTTGAAATTAGTATGTATTACTTCAGACCCACCATTAAGTGGGGAGCTTGGTTACCCACCTTTAGGCTTCCAGGCATCTGGAAGTGGGGAACCAGAGGCAGCATTCCCGTGTGAATGGTTTACCAGGAAGGCTCAGTGGAGAGGGAGGTTAGGGCTGGATATGGTAGCCATAAGGATAAGTTACTCTTCTGGGGTTTACCAAATCAGTAACATGGAGCCCTAATAACCTAAAAGGTTATGTCATGTTCCAAGATGGTTCTTAGAAGTCCACGCTTTCTATCAATCAGGGGGAGGAGAAAGATAGGAGGGGGCACCCTCCTTTTATTTATAAGGACACTCCTTACCAGATGATTAGACTTTCTCCTTATAGTCTATTGGCCAGACCAATGGGTCACACTTAGTTGCAAGAGAGTCTGAGACCTGGCTGGTGTAGCTCAGTGGATTGAGCACAGGCCTGTGAAGCAAAGGGTCGCCGGTTTGATTCCCGGTCAGGGCACATGCCTGTGTTGCAGGCCAGGTCCCCAGTGGAGGACACACGAGAGGCAACCATACATTGATGTTTCTCTCCCACTCTTTCTCCTTCCCTTCCCCTCTCTCTAAAAATAAATAAATAAATAAAATATTTGGAAAAAAAAAAGAGAGGCTGAGAAATGTAGCCATTTCTCCAAATAACCATCGGCCAGTACAAAACTGATACTCTGAGAAACAAACGGGTGATGGGTATTGGGGTACGAATAGCAGCATGTGCCACAGTAAGAAATGCCTAGGACNCCCCAGTGGAGGACACACGAGAGGCAACCATACATTGATGTTTCTCTCCCACTCTTTCTCCTTCCCTTCCCCTCTCTCTAAAAATAAATAAATAAATAAAATATTTGGAAAAAAAAAAGAGAGGCTGAGAAATGTAGCCATTTCTCCAAATAACCATCGGCCAGTACAAAACTGATACTCTGAGAAACAAACGGGTGATGGGTATTGGGGAACGAATAGCAGCATGTGCCACAGTAAGAAATGCCTAGAACTGTTGGTTTAAATGGAGACGTTTAAAGTGCTCATCAGTGTTTAAAAATAAAAATAACTTTTCTTAATTTTTCTGGTAGTTTAGAATTATATCTGTTTTACATTTCCTAGGAGAAAGTTATTTTCAGTTAAAATTTTCTCTTTTTATGCATTTTTCACAGTAATAAAGGACTGGGCAAAAGTAGATGTACAGTTGTGATACAAATTAAATAACACAATAATTAGTGAACAATAATACAAGAGTAGACTCTGGTTCACATACTGACAACTATACACCTACTCTGCCAATCCCTGTATAGAACATGTTAATATGTCACACATTACAATGAATTGTTTCTAAACAATAAGATTTCAAGTAGTACAAACACTTTCCCACTCAAAATATTTACCTCTATAGCTAATTATAATACAGTCTTAAGTTTAACTTAAATTCTGAATTCAGCCTATTGTTAATGTGTTCCTTGGTTGCCTATTCTTCACAAGAAGAGTTATGGGCACTGTGTGAGGATTATTAATTAATACATAAAACTTGGGAGGGGACTTTCACTTTGGCAAGGGATCATGAATGCCTTCGGCAAGAGTTTTGGCCAAACTGAATGTGTCAACTTTTTCTAGCACTGCTTCCTAGAACCAAGGAAAACAGGAAAGGTACAATTGGATTGTGGTTTATATTTATTAATTGAACCCTAAGCACAGTTCAGCTGCCCGTAAGATAGTATTCGATCAGTAATCATCCAAGTCTACCATACGAGCTGGACTGGAAATGCACTGATGAATCAAAGTCCTGACAACAGCCTTCTGATCCAGCCTCAGTTTTTTCCCCTGTAAAATAGGCATCAAAACGTCTATAATCAAGACAACAGATTTACATATTTGTCTGAAAATATGTAAATAGAATGTCTGTAACAGTAGTAACAAGGCAAGTGTGAGAAGTCTACCCTTTTACCGGGTGTTTATTTTTTTTTGGACCCAGCACAACTCAATTTGTATATATATGTATATATACACTGTATACACACACATATACATGTATACATATGTGTATGTATATGTATACACATACATATACATACACACAGGCCATCAACTTCATTAGGAATGTGGTTAGTGCAGCTATATGAGTGTAAAGTTGGCACCATATTTGGAGCACACTCATGCCTGGCAGGTGAAAGGCACTGGTCTAGCTGAATCCGTGCAATTCTGCTTCTTTCCCACAGATTCTCTTTGCTTTAGTACAGTGTCTCAGTCAATCATTTCTGCGTCACAAATTACCCTAAAACAATAAACAGTTGTCATCTCAAAATCCAATGAATCAGGAATTATGACATGGCTTTGTTGGGTATCTCTGGCTCGGTCTATCTCACAGGTTACAATTACAATGCTGCCTGTGACTACAGTCATTTCAGGGCTCCCTGATGGAGAAATTTGCTTTCTGTTTCACTCAGAGGGCTGTCTGCTGGCCCTGGCCCTTGCTGGCTGTTGGTTGAGGCATCATTCCTTGCCACGTGGGCCTTTCCACAGGGCAACTCACAACAGGGCAGCTGGCTTTCCTCAGAATGAATGAGTGAGAGAGCAAGAGAAGTTCTCCAGATGGAAGACACTGTCTCTTTGTTACCTAATTTAAAAATGATATTACATCATTATTATTATTCTCTACTCATTTGAAGGCATTGGGGAACATTTTAGAGACTGCCTAAACCTCCTGTGAAGATATCTGATCTGTAGGAAAACACAGAGACTCCTGGACAGTCCCTCAGACTTAGGTAGGATCTGGGTTCTGCACCGACTGGCTGCATGGATTCAAGCCTGTCTCCAATTTCTGTTATGAAAGTAAATAAGTAAATGCAATACACTCTCCCATCCCTCAGTCCAGCATGCATAGAGTGAGCACAGTAATCCATAACTCCTAGAGCTGGGGTTAGAGCTAAATAGTATTACTTGTGTTTAACATATAGGAGGCATACAGTAGATATTCCCCTGTCCCTGGTAGAAATAACAAGGTTTTTCTCTAAATTAAAAAAAGCAACAGCACTCTCCACAGTGACTGTCCTGTGAACTTCCTGGGTTCAACATTGGTGCCTTCTCGCAGAATAACCAACATATTTATATCTTCACAATTCAGTATAAGTGGTGGTTATTTTGGACCACTTTCTGTCAGAAACAGAATATTATGACCCAATTGAAAGGAGATATTTTTTCTAAGGTTTTTTTTCTGTTCCTGGTACTTGAGTTCAGCCAAGATACAGCAATTGCTCATTATTCCCAGTTAATAGTTAGACCTTTAAATGGTTTACTTTGTCCTCGGCCCTGACAGCACAACTAGGCTGTTTTCCTAATTTTTAGATGTTACGTGTTAGAAGGGGGCATGGTCAAAGGAGAACTTGTCTGGAAAGAATGGTCAGACTGACAAGTGGTCCCTAAAATCAGCAAATGTCATATCAAAGGTGAGCCACCCGAAAGGGAATATTGAACTTAGAGAAGACTATTGCTGTATACGGTAGCCACCCTCCAATATTTTTTACATGTTATGTTGAAAAAAGATTATACTTGTTCTTTTGTTCTTTTAAAAGCTCTATCTGGGACAAATGTGTGGAGAAACATTCCAAATCAACATGAAGACAATGTTCAGAGAGGGTGGAGTTGACAGAGTTGGATAATTCACTTATCATCTTGCAGACTGGGTTCCTGGATCTGTAAAATTTACAGTAATGAATATGTATTATGGATCTATGTGCCATTCACTGAACAAGTTGCTTTGTATAGGACAGTAATAATGCTAAAGGTGGTTATTATCATTTTTTACACATATGTGGGAGAAGTGAGTTTCAACCCTCTGCGAGAAAGTGTCTCTTTAATCTTTGTGTTGGCACCTGAAGGAAGCTATTACAGATTTGCTAAAGGAAGTTACTGCCTATGTTAGTGATCAAGCCTGCGAGTATCTCAGTTTTATTTGGCTCACAGTCTGTTCGAAGTAAAAATAAAAAATGAGGATCGGGAGAAGGCTTTTCAAGTTTCAAGATAATAGATAAAATGATTTGTGGGGCGTATAACTTTGTATTTACAAATGATTTTAGCTAACTAAAAGACCTAAGGAAAAATAAAATTTATAGTAAGGATGTTGAAGCCACACCAGCTGTCTTTTTTTTTTTTATGGACAATATTAGACAACCAAAAACTTAGATTCTTCTTTGGTAGACTATGAAAAGGTCATCTGATCTCTTTGTATATAAATATTTTTTTCTTCTGAAATTAGGAAATTAAAATAGATGGTTCTTCTTAGTTTTACATGTCTGGAGCTGTATAACTAGACTGAAAATTAGTGCATGAAATGGAAATGATAAATTAATAGGCTTCCTTAGATTTTAATTCTTGAATTTACATATCATGATTACAGTGAAATGAAATGTGTATTTACGGAATGTAGTGTTTTCCTGACATTCCTCTGGTTGCACAGGGTTGATTTCATCAGGAATTGAGTGGAGAACAACATCTAGGTTAGTTTGCAAGTATATTAACTTTAGCCATAAATATGACAAGATTTAAAATCTAAAGCATTGTAGAATACTTGTTATCTTAACAATGATTTTAATTTTATTTATATATTAAAAAGAAACAGTGAGGTAAAGATACATCAATGAAAGTAAAATAAAGAGAAAATGCAGTAAGGATAACATAATAAACATAGAAGGCAAAGAGATCTAACCCACTCATCATCAGAGTCTTCAATAAAGAAAATTAAAATTCAGGAATAGAACTCATAATTACAATCACAACTTGAGATAAATTTTAAGAAATAAAAGGACACTTGAGCCTAAATATTAAAAATACATGATGCATGTGGAAAAAAAATAATCCAGAATGGTCAATACCGAGGCATTACTGAACTTGAAAGGTAAAGAAAGAACCCTTTGTGCAGCAGTAAAATAAATAAAAATTACCTATAGTGGGGGAAGCCTCAAATTGGCCCATGTTTTCCCCAGAACAACATCCAGTACTATCAGTTGAATAACATCTAAAATATTTCACACAAGGAAATGTCATCCAAGGATTTCATATACAGACAAAGTATCCTTCAAGTTGTAAAATATTATACAATTATTCATATGCAAAACTCCCTTGAGCTTCACTGAGAAAACTACTGGAGAGTGAAGTTCAGCACACCAAGTGAAAAAAACTGCAGCGAAACAACTCTGTAGGTACCATGCATAATCAAATGTTGAACTGCAACTAAAATACATAGCAAAAACATTTATATAGGACTCTTTTGTACTAGGCATTGTTCTAAATTCTTGACATATAAGAGCTGTAGATATTAGCATGATAGATGAAAATAGTGCCTTCACAATTTACAGATATGCCTCCCAATTTAAAAGTAGTGTTCGGAGAGAGTTTATGGTTTACTTCATGTAACTTTTGGGAATTAAATGACTATATTTTATACTGCAATATATCATCTAGTAGAGCTGCAAGTTGATTTAAGCATGTAAAAGTAAACCCGAAGAAAAATAATACTACTGACTACATTTGGGAGATAGGATAAGAGGAGGTAAGAAAAAAAAGTAGGACAATGTTGTATGAATTTTAACAGGCATTTAATTGACACAGTTTGTAAAATGCAGTGCTGACCATATGATAGAAAGTTTTAAAAGTAATTCCTGTAATAAAATATAAAAAATTCAGTATTTTATTACTTATAAATATATACAATAAGAAAGGAAAAAAGTCAGTGGATTGAGCACGGACCTGCGAACCAGAAGATCGCGGTTCGATTCCCAGTCAGGGCACATGCCTGGGTTGCAGGCCAGTTCCCAGCAGGGGCCAGTTCCCAGCAGGGGATGCACCAAAGGCAACCATACATTGATATTTCTCTCCTTCTCTCCTTCCCTTCCCTTCTAAAGATAAATAAATAAAAATTTTAAAAAAAGAAAGGAAAAAAGGCTACATAGTTAAAGATTTTTTAAATACTACAAAAACAGTAAACAGAAAACAGCTTTAAATATAATCAGGACTAAGGCAATAAATATGTTTATATTAATTACTATTAATAACTATAAATAAAATTTTAAAAGACAAAGATTTATTTGTTAAAAGAAAATGATTTTCACATTGGGTTAACAAAGCAAAACCTAAATCTTTGCTGTATAATTGAGACACACCTAAAATCAAAAAGAAATGTACAAAATATATACACTATATATCAGGCAAATGTAAACAAGTAAAAGCAAAGGTTTTAGGCTATCAGAAATGGCAGCCTAGCTTGTCTCAGGACAATCTTTACTTTGAGAATAACTGAAAAAGCAAGAATCTCTCTCTTTCTCTCTCTCTGTCTCTCTCTGTCTCTCTCTCTCTCTCACACACACACACACACACACACACACATTGATACAGAAAGGTGGGTGGTAAAGAGAGAAAATCCACTATTCAGCCCCACTTTCCCACTTGACATTTGCCAATTTGTGAGCTGTATTTGAAGGGCTGAAAAATGGAGTAGTTTCCAGTAGTCCCTCCAGAATGTGGCAAAAATTGGACTTCAGGGCCTTTCAAAAAGATTTGACATATAATCCAGTTTTTCAGAGGAGACAGCTAATGGGCTACATTCTGAGAGTAAGGGAGAAATAGAAATAGACAAACTCTACCAAATAGTGAAGCCTGACTTCAGCCCTGGCCAGCATGGCTCAGTTGACTAGGTGTTGGTCTGTGAACTGAAAGGTCACTAGTTCGATTCCCTGTCAGGGCACCTACCTGGTTGTTGGTTTAGTTCCCGATCTGGGAACATGCAAAAGGCAACCATCAATGTTTCTCTCTCATATGGATGTTTTCTTCCTCTCTTTCTCCTTTCCTTCTCCTTTCTCTAAAAATAAACAAATACATATTGAATGCATAAATTAAAAGAAAAGGTTCAATTCCTGGTCATATTAAGGTGATCTGCCTTTAGACTCTGCCTACAACAAAATGAATCATCTCTTGAGGAAGATAACAGCATGCAGAACTTCATATTATCTCTACAATATTTCATGTAAAATGTCCGTCATGTAGTCAAAAAATTAACCAGCAAATATGGTGACAGACTTCATGCATAAAAGCAAAGAGGAAAAATGATCAATAGAAACAGGAGATGCAGTATTGCAGTTTTCAGATGTGAATATGAATTAATTGTTCTTGGACTTCTGAGTAGGATTTAAATGTTTACATCAAGCTTACAGACTAACAGTTCACAACTTTAAAAAAAGGTCAATTACAATGGCCTAAATAGCATAAAGAGGAAAAACTTACAAAAATGAACAGATAAGGAGCAGCTGTTTTTCACATGTGGAAATTTGCCAGTGTTTGATGTGAGCTGAAGTTTGTGGCTTGGCCCAAAGAGAGAGCAACAGCAAAAAGGAGAAACCAAGGTAGCCCTTAGTGGTTAGTTAGGGATAGAGACACAAAACTGGAGGCTTGAGGTCCACAGACGCATGACTATTTTCACAAAAGGCATTTGCTATGTTCTTAGACTGTATACGAAGTCAAAATGGAAACTAAAACTTTCAAAATTCAAAATGAAGTCTTTGATTTGCAGTCTCATAGTATATATGAAACAAAGATCCCTAAAACAGAAAATGCAAGAAAAACCCCCAAGATGATGTAGTGTAGCAATGCTTTCTTGTACAGCTACCTTTTACTGGTTGTTTTGATTATTGCGAAGTTGAGAAACTAGGCTTCTGATAAACCACCACTGCCAAAGTACAATTGCTGGACAAGTATGTTTGAGGAGCAGGGTATATACACTGTCTTAAAAATTCTCCCTACATATATTTTAGCAGTTACAAAGGAAAGGGATATTTATTTATATGGTAAAAAATGAATCTGACCGACTCTATGTTGAGTGGCCAGTTAACATTGCTAACAGTGAAGGAAGTGAGTATTGTGTGCTTCTTGAAATAATATTCTAAGAAATACACAGCATCACTTATACAGTATTCCTCCCTAAATGGTTGTAATATGAATCTAATCATGAAAAAAATTAGCTGATGATCTGAACTGAGGGACTTCCTACAAAATACCTGGCATGTACTCTTTTTAAAAAAAGTCATTTCATGAAAGACGAAGTATTGTGTTGGTCCCAGCAGGTTGGCAGTAAGTAATGTCCTTGGCTAGGAATGTATAGAGCACTTACACAGGCCTGCATTTACTTGTAGCAAGACCCACAGACATCCCCCCGACCCTTCCCTGCCCCATCAGAGCCAATGTTGTGGCTGGACTGGCCCTTGGGGTTCTTTTTGTGATCGTAGAACGTACCTCAGCAAAACCATCAGAGAAGATTTAAAGAACAAAGTTTCTTATTTGTAGCTCTTGGAGGGTAGGATGCAAGCCTCAGGGCCATGGCCACACAATGAGGTCACAGGTATAGTGAAGGGAGGAAGCCTGGACCTGGGCTTCTGCCTTTATTGGGGCCCAAGTGTGGAGTGCATAGAGTTTTGCAGATTGGTTCTTTATTGGCAAATTTAAAGTCTAAAAGCAGAAATTGGGGTGCAGGAAGGGAAGCGTGGGTCAGTTATCTATCCAGGTTACCCAGAGATGTCTAAAAAGGGAACGTCATGGGTGGTGCTGATCTGGTTCCTAATCTTGTTATTTTGCTAGTAGCTGTGCCATAACACTGGCAATGCATTTATTCAAGATGGACATCCTTGAAATAGAGGCCTGGCAATCAAGAGCTTACTGTCAGAAATGTTACAGCCCAAAAGCTTAATGTCAGGTACCTACACTACACAAAGAAAGACTGAGAGACTGCCAGGTTAAAAGACATTAAAGACATATGAAAGGAAATGAATACATAATTCTATATGGGACATTGGATCAGAAAAAGTATGCTGTAAACAACAGCCTTGAGACAAAAGGTGAACTAGTTGTGTGTTAATGTTTAATTTTCTGAACTTAATAGTTGTGGCAGGTTTCATGAGAGAAAATGTCCCCTTTCTTGGGAAATGTACGCTGAACTATTTGGAAATAATAGGTCGTGATGTCTGACACTCTCAAATGTTTTATCTGATGACAATGTGTGTGTGTGTCGAGAAGAAGATGTGGCACACGGATATTAACAATGATCACTCTTGGTGAGCGTCTATGTGAGTTCATTGTACAATTTTTAATATTTTCAGGCAGGTTTTAATATTTTAAGATGATATTTATTTTTAAAGAACATAAGAAAGCTCTAGAGAGCTATGTTTAAGAACAGAAGCAAGCCAGAAGTAGATTGAAACATTCCATTTCAGTGAGACCATGCTTACCTTAGAGGACCGTCAGGCAACAGAGATATGGTGCTCAACAACATTTGAATACACATGAAGGAGTAAACAATACTTAAAATGAAAAAAAGTGGGGTGAAAATAAATTTTTTATTATTTCAATTGTGATAAAGCTTGACCCTCTCTATATAAGGGTTGGCAAACTTTTTCTTTACAGAATCAGATAAATACTTTCAGTTTTGTTGATCACATGGACTCAGTTGTAATCACTCAGCTCATCCTTTGTAGTACTGAAGCGGCCCCAGACAGCTCCCAACCAGTAAGTGTGGCTGTGTTCTAATAAAATACTACCGATTTGCTGACGCGGTCTATGTGTTTTTCATGTTTACTTCTTTGTGACTTCCCCAAAGGGCCATACTAGTTCACCCTCCGTGCATTGGCCCTTTTTCTGACACACGTTACCTATGCACATTATTAACCTTCCAACTCTCTATTTTTTATTCAGGACTCAATTCAGGGGTCACCTCTATTTTAGGGCTCTTTTCCAAAACTTTTATTCCTAACGCAGAATAGGCTTTTCTGTATGTATGATTTCACAAGAACTACACCTCTGGGCCTTACCTCTGGCTTGATTTGTGACTCTTGGAAGGTATGTAATACCCCTAAGTCTCAGTTTTCACATTAAGAAGATAATAATAGTACCTACATTGCAGAGCTGTTGTGAGAAAGCCTATGATTTACTTGACATAGAGATGAGCCCTTAGAAAGCAATTAAATCACATAAAATGATATATAATTGTATTGGGATGTTTAATATTCCGGTGTCATACTTCTTAATGATTGATGATATTGGACAAAAGAAAATTTTATTCTGTTTTGCAATATTTTTATAAAATATGCTTGGTTAGAGATTTTGTAAAGGAAAGTTATAATAATGTGATTGGGTATATTTGGATTTTTTTGTTATTTTAATAACAATAGAATGTACTAAATCAAGAGAACATGTCTTAGCCAATAAGATATATGAAGGTACAGGTAAGATAAGGGAAGATAAATGTTATGGTCCCTGTAATTTCTCAACCACCAAAGTTAACTAAGCCAAGAACATAGCTGGAAGGGGACCAAGTACAGCAGGGTTCAGATGAGCTCTGCTGCTGTAGGCCCTGATTGCACTGGACACAGAGCCCTGTTCACACTAAGGAGCACAACAGCTGGTAACGGGATAGCGTACTGCTTGACTAATATCACCTCGAGGATCAGATTAAGGTTTGGAAGGAATAGCAAATAGTAAAGAGTGGTGTGGTGAATAAAAACAACAAAATGCATGCTTGGAATATCTTGGATGTTGCATATATCTATACTTTTCGTTATGAGCTCTAAGACCAGCACATATAAAGTGAATACAGAAATGTGTTACTTCATCTCTTAGTAGCTCAGATCCCTTGAACAAAAGATGGGAGACAGAAAAACTTACATGAGTTGGGTTACAGTTAAAATCACAGGTGGCAGCCCTCTGGGCCTTTCTATCTCCAGAGAAGATTAAGCCTACCCCAAGGGCACATAATACAGAATCAACACATTATATATTCTATTGAAATTATGTGTGTCTTATTTTTTAATCAAAGTGTTTAATTGATGTACATAATTAGTACCAGAGGACTCTTTTTGACATCAGTGTCCTTTTGCATTACCCTCCTCATGGTCACTGTAAGGAGCAATAGTTGTTTAGTTGTATAGCCTGGTAGTATCCTTTCACCGTCCCATTTTCCCAAGCCTAAATAACATGCTGTATGTCTTTCCCTTGACTTATCAATGCTAACATCTCCAATACATTTTTCATTATTTTGAAAAAATATGTAAATCTCCTTCATGCCAACTCTCACCTTCCAATGCAGTATGTCATAATTATTAGTTAACAATGTAGTTTCATTAGTATAGATATGTAAATATTGTTTACTACACAGGAAAATAGTAGGAAAGGATTATATTTCTTCTCTTTGGTAACTTTGTATTTTCTCTGAAGTTAATAAATATCTTACTTTTCCACTTTCATAATTTTCTTCTATTGTTAAATGTTTCCAAACACTTCCTCAGAGACCCCTTTATCCTGCAGTACATATGTTACTATGGAAAAATATGTTATTCTGATATTTCCTCTACATAAGCATATTTTTCTTTCTAAAAATTATTGAATCTTCTTTTTATCATTGTTATGATACTTCATAATAATGTGCATTAGAGTATTACTTTTTAAATATTTACTGAACCAAGCCATTATAATTGTATATTCCCTTTATATTTATTATTATTTGTACTAGGTATTTAATAATTTTCTTCTTTGTATTTTCTCTTTTCTTCTTTCTAGAATATATATTAATCTGACGGTGGATCATGAATTATTTTTTCTATGTATGTTTATATTTAAGTCCACTTCATATCTCTGTCATATTTTCTGAAAGATGTACTTGATAATTGTTATCATATTTTAAATATAATCATTGTTCTTTTTGTTTAGATATTTTATTTTTTAATCCTATATATTTTATTTTTAAATATTTTTGTTTATTAATTTCTCTTTTTTGTTAAAGATTTTATTTTATTTATTTATTTTTATTTTTAAATATATTTTATTGATTATTCCATTACAGTTGTCCCATTTCCTCCCTTCACTCCCCTCCACCCTGCACACCCCCTCCCACCCACCTTCCCCGCCTTTAGTTCATGTCCATGTGTCATAAGTTCTTTAGCTTCTACATTTCTTACACTGCTCTTGCCCTCCCCCTATTTTCTCCCCACTGTCTATGCTACTTATTCTCTGTACCTTCTCCCCCACGCTCCTCCTCCCACTCCCCTATTGCTAACCCTCCATGTGATCTCCATTTCTGTGATCCCTCCATGTGATCTCCTGTTTTAGGAGTCCACTTAGTTTGCTTTTGTTTTATGTGTGGTTTTTAATAATTGTGAGTTTGCTGTCTTTTTACTGTTCATATTTTTATCTTCTTTTTCTTATGTAAGTCCCTTAACATTTCATATAATAAGGCTTGGTGATGATGAACTCCTTTAACTTGATCTTATCTGAGAAGTGCTTTATCTACCCTTCCATTCTAAATGAAAGCTTTGCTGGATAGAGCAGTTTTGGATGTAGGTCTTTGGATTTCATGACTTGGAATACTTCTTTCCAGCCCCTTCTTGCCCGTAAGGTCTCTTTTGAGAAATCCACTGACAGTCTGATGGGAACTCCTTTGTAGGTGACTGTCCCCTTATCTCTTGCTGCTTCTAGGATTCTCTCCTTCATTTTCATCTTGGCTAATGTAATTATGATGTGCCTTGGTGTGTTCCTCCTTGGGTCCACTTTCTTAGAGACTCTCTGAGCTTCCTGGACTTCCTGAAAGTCCATTTCCTTTGCCAGATTGGGGAAGTTCTCCTTTATTATTTGTTGAAATAACTTTTCCACTTGTTGCTCTTCCTCTTCCCCTCTGGTACCCCTGTAATTCAGATGTTGCAACGTTTTAAGATGTCGTGGAGGTTCCTAAGCCTCTCCTCATTTTTTCAAATTCTTGCTTCTTCATTCTTTTTTGTTTGCTTGTTTCTTCCTTCCTTCTGGTCCACTCCATTGATTTTAGTCCTAGTTTTTTTATCACTGTTGGTTTCCTGTGCATTTTGCTTCATTTCACTTAGTGTAGCCTTCATTTTTTCATCTAATGTGCGACTAAAATCAACCAGGTCTGTGAGCATCCTGATCGCTAGTATTTTGAACTGTGAGTCGGAAAGGTTGGCTATCTCTTTGTCACTTAGAAGTATTGGCTCTGGGCTTTGATTTGTTCTTCTACTTGAGCCATATTTTTTTGGTCAGGTCGCACCTGTTAGGTAGTGAGGGGTGGAGACTTAGGTGCTCACCAGGGCGGGGAAACCCATTTGCTGGGTTGTTACGCTGTATGTGGGGGGCAGGGTCAGAGAGGGAGCAATGGCACTTGTTCCACACTCTCGGATTTCAGTCCCCTCTGTCACTTCCCACAAGCAAATTGGGCCCTTCTGATGCTGGTTCTTGGGTGGGTGGGCTTGTGTAGTTTCAGGACCCTGTGGGTCTCTCTAACAAACTCTCCTGCGAGGCTGGGAGCCTCTCCTGGCACTTCAACCCCCACAAGTTTTTTTCAATCAGTGCTTTTAGTCTTTATTTTCCATTGCTGGGGGCCCTGGGTTGTGCGGTTTGTCTCACTGCCTGTTCTTTGCCTGGTTTATCTGTGCGCAAATGTGTGTCTGCGGTCAACCAGTGGCTTTGTGCTCATTACTGGGTTTGCTGGTTTCCTCCCTGCACCCGGGTTGTCAACCACTGCCTTTTCCTCCTTGGACCCCTCTCTGCTGGCTGCTGACTCCACCCCACTTACCAGTTAGGATGAATGGTTCATTGTTGTCGAACTTTGTACAGTTTAATTTTCTGTCTGTTCTGGTTGTGTTTTTTGTTTCTAAATCTTTGTTGTCCTTAAATTTGGTTGTGCAAGGAGGTACAGTATTTCCACCTATACCTCCACCTTGGCCAGTTGTTTAGATATTTTATAAATGCATTATATTTCTTTATTATGGAAAGAATGTTGATTTATACTTTTTGAGTTTTTTTGAGGTTTCCCTTCTGTATTAATTTTGCTTACTCCTAGGTCTTTTTTATTTTTGTCTTTCTCTTTCATGTTGTAGATTTTCTTAGATGTGTGTTAATGCTTACTTTTCCACACATATTTCAGTAATAAGATACTTAAAAGACTCTACTTATGGCCATCATGGAATAACAAGGCTCAGATCCATCCTCCCACTTCAATGAAGAAAATATATGATATAATGCTTCTCAGACACTGGACAACAGGCAAACAAATGAAATGAATTGTGTGAACATCTCAGCTCACTGTGTAGAGTATTTCCAGGGCATCATTTAGGGAGTCAGAACCTCCAAAGAGCCCAGTGACTTCAGTGAATTGAGAAGACAGTGTTTGCAGAATGCTCACAACAAGGTGGTTCACAATTGCTAAGTAAAATACCCATGGGAGGGGGTGGTAGAGGGGAGGGGAAGAGAGAGAGAGAGCAAGTGTTCCAGGGAATTATAAAGGGGTATCCTTAAATCTTTGGCTGACTGTTACTTTGCTACAATGAAGAAATTATTCATCTCACGCGAAGAACAGGCAGAAAGAGGCAGAACCATTCCCAACCACACTCAGCCTAGGAACAGTTTGTGTGTTCATCCATGAGGGCAAAAAGACTTCCTGATACACAAGTTATCAGTTGAGTCCTCGGAAGAGTTTTAACTCCGAAATGAGGTTAAATTAGCTACAGATTAAAAGTGTCCTTTCCTGACCAAACAAAGCTTGATAAGTATCAGAAGAAGCAGTCGTATTCTAAATAACTCTGTTCTGGAATAAAGTGAATCAAAAACAGTCAGAAATGCAAAGTTGGATGATATTTCAATGCTCAGCTTTCAATAATTGATAGGATAATAATACAGAAATTCAGGAAGGAGATAGAATATTTGAACAACATTGTCAATCGACTTGACCTAACACAAATGAAACATGCCCCCAATGAGAGAAAAATATACATTCTTTTCAAATGTATATGAAATATTTTTAGTATAGATAATATACTAAGCAATAGAAAATTATATGGGGCACAAAATGGGAACATAAATGGCCAGTAAACATGAAAATATGTTCATCCTTACTAGAAATCAGGCAAATAAATATTAAAGCCATGGTGAATTATTACTTGACATACAGGAGAACTGCAAGTCTGAAGGTACCAAGTGATGGTTGAGAACATGGTAAATGAGAACTAACATCACTACTGATTGAAGGGCAAATTGATATAAATATTTTGGAAAGAAATTTGGTGATATTTCTACACATATTCCCTAAAACCCCAAAATTCCAATCTTAGGTATAGGCCTTAGGAGACTTAACAAAGATTAAAGAAAAAGATTGTGTTCAAGAATGTTAAATACAGTGTGGTTTTTAATAATGGTGTGCTGTATAATGGAATACTGTAATTATTAAAATAAAGTAACAAAAATCAATGTGGCTGAATCTATCCATATAATATTAAAATCACACAGTGAGGTTGGAAGTAAACTTTATTAAAATAATTTAGCCAGTCCATAAACAAATAAAAAAACAAATAATAATAAGTAACAGAGGATGGAGTGACAGTATTCAGAGTTTCCACAAAGCATTATCCAAAATGTTCAGTTTGTAACCAAAAATGAGAGAAGCAGAAAAATACCCCAACAAAATTTAACGAACTTTAAAGTAGACATCATAAATATGTTCAAACAACTTAATAAGCCATAATAAAGTAAAGTATGTTTACAGCATTGCTTCAAATAGAGAATATTAATAAAGAGTTGGAAACTATAAGTAAGAAGCAAATGGAAATTTTGAGGTGGAAAAAAATAAAAACTGAACTTAATAATTCACTTGAAAAGCTTAACAGTAGATTTGAACTGGCAAAAAGAATTTGTGAATCTGTAGACTGATAGAGCCAAAGAGCAAAAGAGTGCAGAGGGGAACAGAAACAGAGGCTCAGAGAAGTGTGCTACAGCACTAAGCACACTGACGTATGTATATTGAGAGTAGCAGAAGGAGGGGAAGGATGAAGAAGAGCAGAAAAATATTTAAAGAAATAATGGTTTGAATCTTCCCCATTTTATTGAAAGGGAAAATAAAACACCAACTCATATATCCTGTAAGCTCAATAAATTCTAAGTAGGATGAATTCAAAGAGAAGCACAAACACATGGTAATAAAAATGCTGAAAGGCAAGAGCAAAGAGAAAGTCTTGAAAGCAGCAAGTAAAAAATGGCACCTCATCTAAAAGGGAACACTAATAATATTAACAGCTAACTTCTTAGCAGAAACCCTGGAGGATAGAAGGCAGTGGGGTAACATATTTAAAATACTCCATGGAAAGATTGTCAATAATTCTATATCCAGCCAAACTATCTTTCAAAAATTAAAGTTAAAGACATTCCCAATGAAACAAACTGAGAATTTGTTGCCTTAGGCCTGCCTTATCAAAAATGCTAAAGAAGGTTTTTTTAGGCTGAAAGCAAGTAAGTCAGATGCTAATTTTAATTGACACACACACTGAAACAAAAAACAAAAAGTATCACTAAAGGTAACTGTGTAATTATAGAAAGAACAGAAGAAAGGCATGTTTTCTTTCTTAACTGATTTAAAAAACAACTCTATACATATATAGTGTACTGTGGGCCTATAGCATATAGAAATGTAATATGCTTGCCCATAATATCACAAAGGATGTAGATAGCAACAAAGTTATATTTTTCTTAATAATTTATTATTGGGTCTGCAATATTAACTGATATAACATATACCATTACTAGATGTAACAATAATGCTCCAAAAAGGGGAGAAAGAGAATAGAGTTATATGTTTTTATATCTCATTATAATCAAGCGATTATAAAACTAAAGCTGACTGTATATGTTAAGATACATGGTTAGTTCTAAAGCAACCATTAGAATATATATATATATACACAATTTTTAACAAAATGTTTACTTAATACAAAATAAAACACTAAAGAAGAAGTAAAACAACAAAGACACATGAGACCCATAGACAACCAAAACTAAAATGGCAAATATAAATCCAACTACATCAGTAACATTAAATGTGAATGGGTTAAACAATCCAATCAAAATGCAGAGATTGTCAGACTGGATTTTCCAAAAAAGGACCAACTACACACTATCTATAAGAGACACACTTTTGACATGAACGTTTACAGCTGCATTATTCACAGCAGTCAAATGGTGGGAACAACCCACATATTTAACAACTAACAAATGAATAAATAATATGTGCTATGTGCATAGTATTGAGCATCAGAAAATGAAGTCCTCAATTGTTCTACAACATGGATGAAATTTAAAACTATTATGCGAAGTGAAAGAAACCAGTCACAAAAGACAACATGTTTTATAAGTGCATTTACATAAGATATCCAGAATAGGGGAATCCACAGAAATAGAAAGTAGATTAGCAGTTGTTCAGGAATTGAAGTCAGGTGGAGGGACAGGGTGTGGCATCTAAAGGAATGGGGCTTCGTTTTGATGAAAATGTTCTCAAGTCAACTGTGGTGATGTCACACATATCTGTGATTATATGGTATATAAAGTATTAATAAAACCATTTAAAATGATAGAGGGAGGTCCAGAAAAATGAATGAACTAAATTTAGACATTTAAGAAGAGGGCACCACAACTGAAAATACTACTTTGTTCAGAACTAAGAAATCTTTCATAGTCTGTTGTAAGAAAGAACATGAAATTAATGTTGGAATCCCATTGTGTAAAATACATAATCCATTATGTGCATTTCTATTTAGGCTATTAAAATTACAGAGTTTAAAAGTGCATGCATTTAAAAGCACATATTTTTTAGGCGTATTTGTGTAGGGAGTGAAAGTAGAAGAAAATTTGGAGGCCATGATTCATGTTGAGGAGGAATTTATTTTCCCAGACTTCATGGTGTCAAGTCTAGGGACTTCCAGGGTAAGCCTGCTCACTTTTCTCTACCTACTCACTCATTTTTCCCAAAGGGAACAGGATTTAATGAACTCTCTGGTGGTTTGAGCAGAAAGAGTTGTGCTCTCCGCTCAGCCTCTCTCTCCAGATCTGTCTCTCTCAGAAAGAACTATTGGTTTCTCTCCTTCACGTGGCAGGCTCGGTGGAGCAGGCTCTGTTTTTGTCAGAAGTTTCAGAGAAGAGAGAGCTAGAAAGCCATGTGACTAGACCTACAGATGGTGGCTTTTTCATCTCCTCTGACTTCTGTGTTTGTTTTTCACTCAGTGCTGAGGGTATAGCTTATTTAGTCCTTTCAAAATCCGACAGTTAAAAAAAGTTACCTGCTATTCAGTAACTAAGGCTGTCAGTTTAGTATTTTCAGAGGGTCAGAGTTTTTTCCACATTTTGGTCATTAACACCAGAAGGACATGAGACTTACCTTCCTGATTAAGACGAACAAAGAAACAATCAAACCATCATTTCCCTCCATGCAAAGGAAATGAGGAGAGATAACGTGATCAGGGAAAGGCGTGTGCCAGGGTCTGCAACTATGCTTGTGATGTTTAACTCCTTAAGCTCAGTATTCCATGCATTAGTGCTTAGGATATTATTCTTTTTTTTTAATTAAAAAAAATTTATATTTAACTCTTGTTCAAGTACAGTTTTCTTTCTTGTATTCCCATCCCTGGCCTCCCCCCTCCCCGCCCCCCGGTGCTCCCCACCTCCCTCCCATCTCTGCCCCCGACCCTNCTCTCCAGATCTGTCTCCCTCAGAAAGAACTATTGGTTTCTCTCCCTCACGTGGCAGGCTCGGTGGAGCAGGCTCTGTTTTTGTCGGAA
Organism: Sturnira hondurensis; assembly: GCF_014824575.4. Lineage (NCBI taxonomy): Eukaryota > Metazoa > Chordata > Mammalia > Chiroptera > Phyllostomidae > Sturnira > Sturnira hondurensis. The sequence goes on along the minus strand of NW_028077105.1, from coordinate 10,868,735 downwards.
GTTTCAGTGAAGAGAGAGCTAGAAAGCCATGTGACTAGACCTACAGCTGGTGGCTTTTTCACTCAGTGCTGAGGGTATAGCTTATTTAGTCCTTTCAAAATCCGACAGTTAAAAAAAGTTACCTGCTATTCAGTAACTAAGGCTGTCAGTTTAGTATTTTCAGAGGGTCAGAGTTTTTTCCACATTTTGGTCATTAACACCAGAAGGACATGAGACTTACCTTCCTGATTAAGACGAACAAAGAAACAATCAAACCATCATTTCCCTCCGTGCAAAGGAAATGAGGAGAGATAACGTGATCAGGGAAAGGCGTGTGCCAGGGTCTGCAACTATGCTTGTGATGCTTAACTCCTTAAGCTCAGTATTCCATATATTAGTGCTTAGGATATTATTCTTTTTTTTAAAGATTTTTTAAAATTTATATTTAACTCTTGTTCAAGTACAGTTTTCTTTCTTGTATTCCCAGCCCTGGCCTCCCCCTTCCCCGCCCCCCAGTGCTCCCCACCTCCCTCCCATCTCTGCCCGGACCCTAGTCACTGTCCATGTGTCCTTTACACTTACTTGTTCATGTGAGTCCCTTCCCCTGTAGTTCTCTCCCTTCTCCCCTCTGGACCCTGTCAGCACCTTTTGTATTACAGTGTCTTTGGTTACATTTTGCTTGCTTGTTTGTTTTGCTGTTTAGAATCCTGTTAAAGGTGATATCATATCGTATTTGTCTTTCACTGCCTGGCTTATTTCGCTCAGCATAATGCTTTCCAGTTCCATCCATGATGTTGCAAAGGGTAGGAACTCCTTCTTCCTTTCTGCAGCATAGAATTCCATTGTGTAAATGTACCATAGTTTTGTGATCCAGTCATTGACCAATGGGCATCTAGGTTGCTTCCAACTCTTGGCTATCGTGAATTGTGCTGCTATGAACATCAGGGTGCATAGGTTCTTTTGGATTGGTGTTTCAGGGTTCTTAGGATATACTCCTAATAGTGGAATTGATGCTTAGGATGTTATTCTTAATGTATTTTGCTTCAAAATATATTCCAATAATTTTTTAAAAGAGAAATGAAGGATGTGACTGTTCTTGAGATGTGTTATAGGAGGGGGAAATTGGAGGACTTTAAGGAGAGCTTTAAAGCTCAATATTTCTGCATGCAAGTTTTTTTCTGAGAGAAACATTTCATGAACCTATAATATAGCAAGTCACCATTTCCAAGGGCTTGAGAAGTGGTACAGCTCTGTGTGAACATTTATAGTAACAGTGGAGCAGAAAAGAGTGTCGAGTCCATGTGGTGCCAATGCCCTTACTCTGTGGATTAAAACCAAAAACCTCTGTATTTATTCTCCTTGGAACTACATGTATTGTCGCAAACAACAGATTAGAAAGCTCTTTAAAATAATTCACAATTAGTATGTTTAAGTTTATTTTTTATTGTGAGAAAGCTAAGACATTTGTGTACTTGCTTTAAGACAAGTCAAATTATTCAACCACAAAAGCAATGGAGAGAAGCAGTAAAAACCATGCCCTATTGCTAACATTTTGTCTAAGTCAATGTTGCAAAGGCTGCCTCTGGTGAAGACCAGTTGTTACATTTTAAAGGTTTCTAAAATTTCTATTTAAAAATTTTTTTGCACTTTTAACTCATTTCTTTTTAAAAATATTATTAAAAACTGGTTCCCCAAAATCAAATAGAAAATGTATAGGTACAAGCCCAAATCTGTCTTCAGTTGTTTCAGCAGGCACAAAATTATTTCATAGAATTGGATACACATTTCTAAATGCTTGCTTCCACATTCTGTGCTTATCTCGTGGACAGGTAAATCTGAATCAGCCCTGGTCTGTGGACCACCCCTTGAGTGCCTCTGATCTAAGCAACTCTTTAATTTACTTCTTTCCTATATTCATCCTCACCTTGATAGTAATACACAAATCTGCCTACTCTTGCATCTAATCTGCTTTGACCTTCATCTTTCTTCCTTTAAAGTATTTCAGCCTATTTTGTTTTCCATTTTTATATTAAGCTCTGAGTATTTTCTCCTCTCTTGTCTTAATGCCTTGCCTTTCATATCAGATTTTATGCAAAATGATACTCCTTCCCTTTCCTTCTCTTAACAGGTACCATTTATAGGGAGGTCTGTTTCTCTGGACTTCCACCTGCCCTTCCTTCTCTCCTTTCTTCAGCAAACAGTAGCTGAGTGTTTACTCTGTACCAGGAACTATGGTTCCATTGATATGACCGCCCAGGTCCCTGTCTTTGTGGTGCTTACCGTCTACTAGGAAAGCACTCATTGAACAAAAATTCATTACTACAAAGAGATGTGAATTCTAAAATGGAGAAATAAGGGCTAATTTGACAGGGTTAACATGCATGGTGAGAACTGCCGACCTATATAATTCTAGAGGACAAAGGTTGCAACATTTTTTTAAAGAAATGAATTGTTTTTTGTGTGTACCACCTTTAAAATGAAACTTTACCTTTTTGAAATGACACGTAATTTTTAAAGTTTGAAATAAATGGTCCTTAAAAGTAATTTCAATTGGTTTAATTGAAGTGAAGAACAATGATTTGATTATCAATGAAAAATCTCTCAACCCAAAGGAGTTTTTAAGTCAAATTATAAGGTAGATTTATGCTCATACATGTCATGAATTTTTTAGGGTTAAAGAAATATTTGTAACAGTTTTTCATTAAGTAATATGGCCTTCTCAACTCAATAAATCTACTCCTGTTAAATTAAAAATATCCTTGTAGTTAATTTCAATGATTAATATATGGTAACTCTTTACCTTTTTAAAAATGAATGCTTCAAGTTAGTTTTTTGATTTGAAATTTTTAATATTTCTGACCTTTTAGGAAAATCCTTCTCTATTGTGGCACTGGTGGAAAAGTAAACTAGTACAGCCACTACAGGAAACAGTATGGTAGGTCTATAAAAAATTAAGAATGGAGCTACCATATGACCCAGCAATAGCACTTCTGGGTATCTACCCAAGAAATTTGGAAACTTTTTTTGCAGAGATATATGTGCCCCTATGTTCATTGCAGCATTGTTCATGGTGGCCAAGACATGGAGACAGTCAAAGTATCCTTTGATAGGTTATTAGATAAAGAAAATGTGGTGCCTATTTACAGTGGACTACTACTCAGCCATAAGAAAAGATGAAATACTGGCATTTGTAACAACATGAATGGACCTGAGAGTATAATGTTAAGTGAAACAAGTTCATCAGAAAAAGCTAAGAACCTTATGATTTCACTCATATGTGAAGTATAAAATCGAAGCTCAAAGACACAGACAATAGCTAATGATGGCCAGATAATGGTGGCTAACAGAGGAGAGGGGAGTCAAGGGGCAGTAAAGGGTAATGGGGGCCAAATTCATGGTGATGGGAGATGATTTGACTTTGGGTGGTGGACATATAATACAATATACAGATCATGTACAATGGTAGTATACACTTGAAACCTATATAAACTCATTAACCAGTGTCACCCTAATAAATTTAATTAATAAAGATAAAAATAAATTTAAAAAAAATCATTTGCTGACAAAACTATCAACTCTAAATTTTCACTTATTTATGCTGATAAGGAAATAGGGATAATTTTATCTAGCTATATCTAGATAATTTTATCTAGATATAAAGCAACAATCTGGCATTATCACTTTATTCCAACAATGTTTCATCAGTGTAGCTTACCTTAAATTTTTATTAAATTATCCCCTTCCCTACTCTTTTTTAAGTAGTAAAATGTCAAAAAAGTTGGTAATTAATAGGATGATAGCAAGAACATTATCTTGTTACATAGCCACTATATAGCCACTAAAAATTTATCAATAAATTAGAGTACAAACGGGTGAAATAATTTCTCTAGTGCTATTAAAAATGACCATCTTGGAAGAACTGAATAGTTTCTCTTAGTTATATCAACAAGGTAGAAAAACATTGATAAGCAGCATAAAATGACGAAGGCAAGAATTCCAAGTGCTTTCCGACCTCCAGCAAGGTGCAGTGATGATGAATCTCTGCTTCATTTGCAGCTAGTTTGTCCAGTAAAATACAAATAAATATATTCCTCAAAAACTGATAACTGCGTTTCATGTAAAATTGCTGCCACCCAACGAAAAACAAAAGGTACATTTCTATGACCACATCTACATTTTATATAAATATATAGATACATTTATAAATTAGACTTCTGAAGTGTTTTATAACTCTAAGTTAAAATAGAGGTTACTCAAGTTTTTTTAATTACTCATTAAAAAGATCAAACTTTCTGTTAATTCTTCTAGATGCAATGTTGGGTTGCCAGAAAATGATTGTTTGATGCTAGATTAGCTCAGAAGAATAAAGCTTACTTTTGTTGCAGAAACAAGAAGGCAGACTACCCACACCAGCCAACAGAGACCGAGTTTACTTCCATGTGCACTGACAAAAGCCATTGAGGCCGTCTTCCTGGCAATGAATTTAACTTGTTCTATCTTAAGTGGTCTGAAATAAGAGTCTTGAGAGCACAACTGATTTTCTTATTGATATTTATGTCTATAATTTTAACCACTATATCTTCTTCAGTGTTACTAAATTTATAAGAATAATTTTTCTTTATGCACTGGTGGAGTTCAGAGTGATGTCAGGGAAACCTGAGCGTGGCGTGTTCCCACATGTGACAAAACGTGTCNTGGCAATGAATTTAACTTGTTCTATCTTAAGTGGTCTGAAATAAGAGTCTTGAGAGCACAACTGATTTTCTTATTGATATTTATGTCTATAATTTTAACCACTATATCTTCTTCAGTGTTACTAAATTTATAAGAATAATTTTTCTTTATGCACTGGTGGAGTTCAGAGTGATGTCAGGGAAACCTGAGCGTGGCGTGTTCCCACATGTAACAAAAGGTGTCCTTCCTCATGAATCTGCTGTAGTCGTGCTTATCACATAGGGAGGGTCCTCGTAGAAACTAGTGAAAAGCGCTTATTTGTCCTAGTTTATAATAACCTCATTGGCTTTTGTACAAATGAGATGTGTTAAAATGTGAAAACATTTAAAATCTCATATTGGCAGCATATCAGTTGTTTACATTAAAATTTTTAATAAGATATTTTACTATAGTACAAACCTGTCATGTTATTTAATATCTCTATTTTCACTGCATTCACTTTTTGTGCTCATGGGATTTTTGTCTTTAATCTGTTTCTCAGGTGGCTCATGTGCTTACCTCCTTCATTGCTTCCATCCATCTCACTGTTCTCTTTTCTCTCAACTATGTAACCCATAACAGATGCAGATTTTTTTCCCATTTTTTGAACTACCCCACTGTAAGCTTACTTACAGACCCGGTGAAATTGTTTCCTTCACAGCTTTTGTTGATGCAGTCAACTGGGTCTGGGAATACCGACAAGGCCGAGAACACTGCAGGCGGTGCTCTGTGTTGCTCTAGCAGAGCGCAAGGCGGCACAACTGGCTGGTCCACTGGTGAGCAGCATTGGCTCTTCTGGTAACCATAGAACAGAGTCTACACAAACTCATAGCTTAAAGGAGAAACAAACATGTGGAGGCTAGAAGAGTCTGGGACCAAAACCATCACAAGGCCATGGTTAGCCAACTTCATAGGCACATCTGGTAAGCAATTGTAGTCCGTGAACCCTGTAAAATTGTAAACGTGGCCTGTCGAGCATAAGGGCCCTTTATATCTGAAATTATCTTGACCAGGCTCTTGCTATCCCCTCTAGAGAGGCCCTTCACCCTGTTCTGTAAACAGAGAAGGAAGTCAGAGGCCCGCTCTCGCATGCAGGCGGTCGGCCGCTCACCCTGAACTTGCTTTAGCCGGAGCACACTCAGGCGTCATGGTCAGTGGATATCTTGGAGCTTCAAAGGTGAGTCCATTGCTCAAAGGAAGACATTTCGATGACCCAGGATTCCTGGCAGATTTTATTTCAGTTGCTGGAAGGTTCTCAAAAAAACTCCAAAGCCCTCCAGCTGCCTGGAGAGTCTGTGAAATGCATGCAGTGGGTCTCCCAGACAAAGCTGCTAGCACCACAGATCCAACACTGCCTCTGCATCTTGATTTCGCTAGAACAGATGTTATCTGCAAGCAATTAACATACTTGTCATCGCCAGTGAAATAGATACAGAATTCTTTAGGCTTTTTTAAAAAATGCACCCTAAAGAAAAGTGTTTGTGCATAAAACAAAATGTTCACATTACTATTACAATAATATTCAGTGAAGAAAATTTCATGTGTCAGTTTTGCTGCAATAATTTTTACAAAACTGTTAGCGAATAAGTGTCACAAGCAATATAAACATTTGTGATAACTCCCCATTCAATTAAAGCATTATCTGTGATTATTTTGTATCTTCATATCTTGACTGATAGAACTTGCCACTTGGCATATTTTTCTCTATTTTTAAATTTTAAAAATAGGTTGATTTTATAGATTTTATGGGAATAAGATATTTTTATATTATTATATTATATAATAATATAAATGTAAAATAGTAAAGTATTGACCCTTAAAAGTGGTACAAGTGAAAAGGTTGGTAAGATTAAATGTGAAAATACCCTAGGTAATAAAATCAAACCCAAAAGAAAACAGCAGAAATTTTAAGCTCTTGAGTTGTTCTAAAACAAAACAAAACAAAACACAAAACACAAAAACCCCTAAATAGCATAATACCTTTGTATTATGTAATTATACACTGACATCAAATTAATATCTTATAGGCTGACACTGTAACATGATGTCTTGAATTCTCTATCCTCATTACATTCACAGTTTTCATTCAGTATTTATGTCCTCACATTTTAAAAAATTAGCATAAACTGAAAGACCTGATTTCTTGCATATTAATCAAAGATCGGTTTCATATCTGCAGAAACTGAATATCTTTTTCCTTTCTGCTCCTTATTAAGAAGTTTGATAAAATTTGAAGACTTTTTTTTGTTATGATGACAGCTTAAGTGGTTTGAAAAATATGAATTTATATCACACAAGCAAATACTATGGTACATTTATTCTGAACAGAGGCAGCTGCTGTATTTGAAATGGAATAAATATTTGCTGCAATTAACTGGGAGACAGACATGGGGCAGTTAAAGAACACTGAAGTAGGTCTGACTTCTACAGCAGTGATTTTCGACCTTTTAAAACTCATGGCACACATACTAATTACTAACATTCTGTGGCACAGCAAAAATATATATTTTTGCCAATCTGACAAAAAATAATAGTAGGTATGATTTTGATTGATTTACCAAAAAATAATAGTAGTAATCGCCTACCCTTTTTGCTCCATAGTGGCTTTTTAAAATTTAAAATCTACTTAAAATCACCTGGTTGCAGATGTTAATTACATTAACCAATCAGACCCAGCCTAATTACACAATGTGACCAATAAGATGCAACTCTATTATATGACCTATATATTTATGGTTCAAGACACAGCATTCGTATTGGTTAGCTATTGTTGTGTTGGCTGTTGTCATTGTTTTATTTAACAAAAAGAGAAAAGAGGCCAGTGTCCTGACTGAATCCTCAGGTATTACATGTTTTAAAAATTCTTGCAGCACCCAGTTTGAAAATTGCTATTCTAAGCATATTGGATACAACAATGAACAAGTCAGGGCAAATGTTCCCTGCTCCTTGGAGCATAATTCTACTGGGCAAGATATGACATAAATCAGGTAGACTCTCAAATAAATGAATTAATTTCAGGTAATGAAGTGGCCAATGAAATAAAGCACTGTGCTGAGGATGAACAGTTGCAGAAGGGCACTTGAGTGGAGCCTGAAAGTAACCATATGAATTGAAAAGAAAAGATGAGCAGAAGCATAGCTTCCCACCAGACTTGCGAGCCAGACTGAGTATGGAAGGTTCAACGTCCATAGGCAGACAAGAACTGGACCTGTTCTAAAGTCTTTAGTAGCCAGTGAGGTTAAAGAACAGTGATAAGAAAGGAAAAGTCATGAGATGTTGGAAATGAGGTAAAATGATACCAGTACTATTGGCAGAACGTTTATTGTATGCTTTCCATTTCCAGATACAATGCACAGACTATTTTGCTTGATCCTTACAAAAAACTCTACCTGAGGTAAAGGTTATTACCAGCATTTTACAGACAAAGAAACTGATGCTTCGAGAGGTTAAAGTGGTAGGGACCCAGTCACCAAATAAATTACAGGACGTGGTAAATAATTAAATGTTTGACTTAATACAAGAAGCCATTAAAAGATTTTTGTTAGCAGAAGATGGATTAACTTCCCTCTCTCTTTTTAAAAAATATCCACTTTGTTTTGTGACCACTAGATTTTAAGTTTCTCTGGGAGAGCAGAGATTGTCAGCTTCATTTGTTACTTTGTATTTAATGCTTACCATAGTGTTCAGCATATTGTGGATGCTTCGTTAATATTAATTGAGTAAATGACTGTACTTGATGCTTGCTCATTTCTTTTTTTTTATATTCTGACTTGGGTTTTTGATATTAGAGTTACATTAGCTCTTATTTTGGGGACTCCAAGAATAGGAGCTAATTCCTATTCCAGGTTCCCTTCATCTTTCCTAAGATTTTGATGAGTGGGCAGTTGCCAAGTAACAGGTATACATTGCTCTTTTTTGGCTTCACTGCGATGACAATGACCAGGGGAGGGTGGACATGGGGCCTACAGCCAGAGAGGTCAGAGAGGATGCCATGGGGTGAAAGAAATCAGATCATGAGGGTAGAGCCTAGAGCAACACGGAAAAATTGTCTCTCAGTTTCCCTGAGCACCACCCACGACCATTCTTCCCAAGGACCTCACTCCATCGTGCTTTGCTCGTTTGGCTGTGTGTCTGTGTCCTTTGCTTCCCAATGAGTCAATAATTTTTTAATAACAATATTTGTTACACCTGTTTTACAGGATGCAATGGACTAAATGAGGCTCTGAGTGCTGGAGAAAGTAAAGTTCATAAGTTAGAATTCAATTCTCTATAAGTAGCATAGAATTACATCTACCTTGAAAAAAATAATGAAAGGCAAAAATTTGCCTTTTTCTCATAATGTGCCTCACCATGATTTTGAAAACTTTGATTATTTTTAATCTGTAAAATAATAACATTGGATTTGGCAGCTGCTCAACGTTAATTGAAATAGGCAAGATTTTGCTATTATAACAAATTAATCTCAAATCTCAATGCTTATTTTATAATTCCAGCAACAGGACAGACAGGCCTTTAGCCTGCATAGCTTCATTCATATCTCAGCTTTACAGAGGCTCCCCATTTTGTAGCAGTGCTCCCGGGAACATGTAGCATTCTTGATTGTTGGGCAAGGGGGAGAGGTATAAAAAATCTAAGCAAGCAGATGAAATCCAGTTGAGCATCAGGTATTTTTCAATGCTTCTCAAAAACACCACTTTCAGAAGGGTAGTGAGCCTGAGATGTTTAGTTGATAGTGCGGGGCTCATATTACTCTTTCAAGTCTGTACTTTCAGTTTCTCTTTCTGCTTTTCTTTAGAGTCAGGGCACACTGATTATTATACAGTCACTGGAAGCACCAGATGTATTTCCATAGTTCCCCTTCATGTAGAATATTAAATAAACAGATGCCATTTCTAATTAGGAACTTCCATTTCTTCCTAACTAATGTAAAATTTATCAAGTCACTTCCAAATTTGAGATTTTTTTCCTGTTTATATCTCTCACGGTCTTACAGTACAGTTGCCTAGGAGGGGTGGGCTTGGTTAGAGCTATGGCTTGTCCCAAATGTACTGTTCATATGCTGATTGATTTGAAACACAACTTTAAGAAATGGGAAAGCATCTTCCAGCTTTTAAATGAGATGCAGTTGTGCTCTGTTTCTTAAATGATGTACTGTGTTGGCACTGTGTGTATATGTGTCATCATGATTGTAATATCGAGAGTTCAGGCAAATGTTCAATTGTGTTTTCACTTATCTTGAAAAATTGGATTATATCAATACATTTACAAGAAAAGAAGTGTGGTTCAAATATTTTTAAGAATATCTTTTAAAGACGGTTGTAACAGTCAAATTGAACATCACTGTAAAATGTTTTTGGAGATGTTGCAAAGCCATCTGTAGTATACTTGAAGCAATTATTGTATCAATTTGGAGGTCAACCTGGAGGATTTCTGGATTTTTTTAAGAGAGTTCCATTTATTGCCCTATTCTTTTGCTTCAGGCCTTGACACATTTATTAGGGTTTTTTTCCTATCTTTAATTATTAGGTCCTTGGGCCAGGTATTAAACACATTTTTTCCTTTTTAAAAGAAATATTTGCAAACTGATGATCATTTTTTAAAATATTTTATTTATTTATCTTTAGAGGGGAAGGGAAGGAGAGAAGGAGAGAAATATCAATGTATGGTTGTCTCTCGTGAGTCCCCTGCTGGAAACTGGCCTACAACCCAGGCATGTGCCCTGACTGGGAATCGAACTGCGATCCTGTGATCCGCAGGCCCACGCTCAATCCACTGAGCTACACCAGCCAGGGCCTTTTTTTTTTTTTTTTTAGTAAATGTGAGAAATAAGAATTGTGCTTTTGATCCTAGCAACACAGTGGATACTCTGAATTTCTCCCAATTAATCTGTAACTAGAGACTACATTCATCATAACAATTTTTAATCATGTTTTTTTCATGAAAAATGGAAATTGGAAAGGACAGAGAGCAATCAGAAACAAGATGTTAAAGAAGACTTAAATCAGTGGCTAATTACACCATGTTCATATACAGGAAAACTCAGTACCTTAAGCAATATTAGTTCTCCCTAAATTGTACATGTGTTCAATGCAGTTATGACTAAAATCAGAGCTAGGTTTTTAAAAAGAATTTGATATACAGATTTTAAAGTTTATAAAGACATTCAAGGGCACAGACTTGTCAGGAAATATCAGAAAAATCAGTAATCACGTTGGGAGAACTGTCTAACTAGACATTAAGATTATCACGAGTTCAAATAGGGTTAAAATATGATCAACATAACAATATAAAGAGCTTAGAAATAGACCCATTAATATGTGGAAAAGACTATGTCAGTCAACATTGCAAATAACAGAGAAAAGGAGGGACTATGAAATACTTGTGCTGGACTAGCATCAATACCGAAAAATTTAAATTGGAACACTACCTCAGACCATACACAGACATCAATTTCTGATTGACTACAAAGATAATTTTTAAAAATTTTAAGTAAATGTAGGAAAGTATTCTTGTCACATCATGACAGGGTAGGATTTTTCTGGGTAAAGTGCAAAATGTGCTAACTACAAAAGAAAAAATGGATACATCAAACCATAGCACATTTATGACCTCTGGTTCATAAACCTTAACAAAGTAGAGAGGGTGAGTATGAAAGCAAATTTATGAGACACACAGGCACCAAAAGAGTGTTGTTTAAATGTATAACATCTCCTAAAATTTTTGAAAAACCATTTAATTGTTTAAATTGGCAAAAAAAAAAAACCATTCAATTGTTTACTCAAGAAAGAATTCCACAGAATAGGCAACATCAATGGCCAATAAACATAGGAAAATTTGTTGGACTTATTAGTAATTATGGGTAATCAGGGAAATAAAAATCAAACCAGAATAATGCTCTTTAGAGTGGCATAGGTAAGAATTTTTGTCAAAGTTTTGTCATGGATGAGGAGCACTGGAAACTAATATATGTCAAGAATGAAAATGGATACAACCACTGTGAAAAACAGTTGGTCATTATTAACAGGAATCTAAACAACAAAACAAACAAGCAAGGAAAATATGACCAAAGACATTGAAATACAGAACAGGCTGACAGGGTCCAGAGGGGAGAGGGGAGAGAATCACAGGGGAAAAGGGGGAGGACCCACATGAACAAGTATAAAGGACACATGGACAATAACTAAGGTGGGGGTGGAAATGGGAGAGAGGTGGGGAGCACTGGGTGGGGCAGGGCTGGGAATATAACACAGAAAACTGTACTTGAACAAGAATTAAATTTTAAAAAATTAAAAAAAATTTAATACTTCCATTAATTATAATGGGGTCACAATATGCATTTATATATTAATTCTATGTATTTCAACTATATTATGTTTTATAAACCTCCTTATTTAATATAGCATTTATCTCAAAAACATAAATGTTCTCACATAAAGATACTTTTTAAAACTTAAAAAAAACAGTTGGGCATTATTAAGGAAGCCATTCCACATATAAGTTTTGCATCAGTTGGGGTTCTACCGAAGAAACAGAACCTGTTGGGGAAAATGGCCACACCCATTCACTAACTTCCCCTCTTCATTTCTTTAATGCATATGTTTATGTGATTATGGGACTGACTAGTCAAAGCCGAAACCCGCGGGGCAGGACATCAGGCAAGGTAAGCTGGAAATTCTAGAGCAGGAATCGAAGCTGCAGTCCACAAGCACTTCTTCCTTGGGAAAACCTCAGTTCTACTTTTGATGCCTTCCAAATGATTGTGTCTGGCCCCCCTAGATTATTGAGCATCACCTTTTCTACTTAAAATCACCTGGTTGCAGATGTTAATTACATTTACAAAACACCTTCACAGTGACACCTACATTTGTGTCTGAATTACTAGGGACTTTAGCCAAATTGACACATAAAACTGACGATCATCACAAGTCTATAGACTAGGGAACTCTTCACGTGTACCCTAAGAGACTGTATAAGAATATTTATGGAAACATTATTATAATATCAAAAAGTTGAAATCAACCCAACTGCCCATCAAAAGAATAATGGAGCCCTGGCTGGTGTAACTCAATGGATTGAGTGCAGGCCTGCAAACCAAAGGGTCGGGGTTCGGTTCCTGGTCAGGGCACATGCCTGGGTTGCAGGCCAGTTCCCAGCAGGGATGCACGAGAGGCAACCATACATTGAGATTTCTCTCCTTCTCTCCTTCCCTTCCTCTCTAAAATATAAAAAATAAAATCTTTAAAAAAAGGAATAATGGAGAAATATCATGAACTATTCACACAACAGAATATTGTGCAATAGTAAAAATGGACTATAGATACACATAATAACATGAATGAAGCTGAAAACACAATGTAAATGCAAATCAACTTCTGTAAGATTACATTTACTGTATCATTTTTATAAAATCCAAAGCAAGAGCTTTATTAATTTACATGTAAGAAAACAACTAAATACAAGACTAGGGGAATAATAAATTTGGACTCCTGGTTAGTTACATTGGTTTGAGGGAAACAAGAAGCTTTTATAGTGGAGGCATATGTTGGTACATTTAATGGTACTGGAATTTTTTATGGTTTTTACAAGTGCTTGTTTTATAAAATGCTTCAAAACTTACATGTTACCTATATTCATCTGTATCAAATTTTACATAAGAAAAAGGAAAAATTAGGGAACCAAAAATTTATGCCAGTCATTTGCTGATTGGCATTATCATTTTTGGATATTGCAGTGCCAAACGCTGTGTCCAAGCCTACTAGCAGAATTTATTGAACCACGGGTCTTCCACCGGTATCCTGACATAAACAGTTGTGGTTCATGCAAATAACAAATATTTCCATAAGTCCTGCATGCTTTCTTTACTTTCCTTAGCTTTTCTCACCATCTGTTTCTGTTAGCTTTCATATCTAATCCACAAATAAGCTCTGATTCGTGATCTGGGCTTTATTTAGAATTAGTGTCAGAAACAGCCTAGTTCTAGTGCCCATCTGACTATACACAGTTATTGTGATATTATTGACTGTATTCCCTATGTTGTACTGGACTTACCGGAATGATCACTTCATAAGTTACATAAATGTCTAATCACTATGTTGTGCTACATATGGTAACTCTATCTAATTGCTATGGTTTGATCAGTTGTTAAACAAATTAACCCTGCTCTTACACCACTTCTCCCAGTATGTTTTAAAATGTATGTTAACAACCATTGTGTCAACAAAAATTAATGTCAAATGTCACTTTGTAGATTGTGAAAGTGAAGTAGCTGTTCCTATTCTTGCCCCGTTACTGCTTAGGTCTCAGGTTGTTGATGAATATGTGATTTGGGCGCATCTTTGACTCCATTCTTACCCTTGTGCTAGGTAGGCATTTAGACTGTCAGCATTCTCCTCAATCTGCTTCATTTCTGCTCGTTTTACTTCCATCTTTGTACTGAAAATACAAAGGGGAATAACTTGTGGTTCTCAAGACGAGGAAACAGTAAATACTCAGAAAGGATTAGAAGTTTGAAATTAAATGTCATTAGTTTTTTACTCCGTTAACTTTATTGTTTTCCTCATCTTTGTTACTTTCCTATTCAATATTGTCAGTGGCAAAAAAATACCCATTTTCTTCAATATACACTGTTCAACTGTTGTCTCAAATTCTCATTCCTATATGCTAAAAAATAAATACGGTATAAAACAATAGCAACAAAGACGCTTCTTCCACTGACTTTTTTTAATGGGTCTGTTGCTCTCAGGGCTCCTCAGTCTCTTCTATCTCCCCTTCTTCCCCCATGTCCTGGCCTCTTCTGGGTGTTGCACACTGGTGGTGACCCTGAGCAGCTAACGAAAGGAAGCATAACATTTACTTCCCACAGACTTCTCAGTGCTGGAGGGCCCAAGGCACTGAACATCCAGGCCACAAGACTGAGGATGTCTTAAATGGTCACACTGCAATTCAGGCTTTTGGTTGGATATATACACCATCTCCCAACTCTACAACTGTCCTTCGTGAGAAGAGGAATGCTTAGGTCAGGAAGAAAAGAGCATGAAAAGTTACATTTAACCTTCAGAATTGAGCCAAAATTCACCAGAGAAAGGACAGATAATAGGAATACAGAATTTCTAAATTTTGTCAAATGAACTTACCTTATATTTCTCTTTTCTAATTGCATTGGGTAGAACAATATATATACATACCTATAATATATAATAGATATATATAGGTAGAACAATATATATCTATATATTATATATGTATATATTTTATATAGGTATATATATGTATATATTATACACAGTACATATCGATGTATAATATATATAGATAGATAGATAGATGCACACATATACATTTAAAGTACTTTATTTATTTATTTTTAGAGAGAGGGGTAGCATGGGGAGGGAGAATCATTGATGTGCAGAAAAGCATTGATCACACACTCCCCAACTGGAGATCTGGCTGGAATCCCAGGCATGTGCCCTCACTGAGCATCGAACTGGTGACTTGTCAATTTTCAGACTGGTGCTCAATCCACTGAGCCCTACCAGCCAGGGCAGGTAGAACAATATTAACTGAAGTTTATAATAATAGATGATTTATATATGATGTGTTTCAACACTAAGCATGATGATAATAGTATTTAGATAAAGGACTGTGAAGGAGGGGGAGCAATCCCTAAAGAGCAGGGAAAAGGGAAGAGGAAAGCTGAGGCCAGATGCATGAAAAAATATTTGCACTTTGCCTTAATTACTAAAAAGACGGGTGCTGCTTCTTACTGTTGAAGAGGAAATAGAAACTACTAGTTCAAGATGGAAAACTGAACCCGTTCCTTCTCACAGTCTCAATAAAATTCTTCAACAAGAGGTTTGGGGAGAGCTGAACAGCTACATGCAAAAAAATGAAACTTGATCACCAACTTACACCATACACAGAAATAAACTGAAAATGGGTAAAAGACTTAAATATAAATTGTGACACCTTCAAAGTCCTTCAGAAGAACATAGGCAGGAAAACCTCAGATATTCCACACAGCACTATTTTCACTGATATGTCCCCTACAGCAAGGGACATAAAGGAAGGAATAAACAAATGAGATCTCATCAAAATAAAAAGCTTCTGCACAGATAAAAAAAACAGCATTAAAGTGAAAAGAGAACCAACCGTATGGGAAGACATATTTGCCAATGATACCTCAGACCCTTGAAGATCAAGAGTTTGGCCTCCAAAATACATAAAGAACTCACATGACTCCAATCTAAGAAGACAAACAATCCAATTAAAAAGTGGGCAAAGAATTTGAATAGACACTTCTCCAAGGAGGACATACAGAGACATATGAAAAGATGCTCAGCATCAGTAGCCATCAGAGAGATGCAAATTAAAACCATAATGAGATACCACTTCACACCAGTCAGAATGGCCACCATAAACAAACCAACAAACAACAAATGTTGGAGAGGTTGTGGGGAGAAGGGAACACTATTGGAGGGATTGCAGACTGGTGCAGCCACTATGAAAAACAGTATGGAATTTTCTCAAAAAACTAAAAATGGATCTGCCTTTTGACCCAGCAATTCCACTGCTAGGATTATATCCTAAGAACCCTGAAACACCAATCTGCAAGAACCTATGCACCCCAATGTTCACAGCAGCACAATTTACAATAGTCAAGTGCTGGAAGCAGCTTAAGTGCCCATCAGCAAGTGAATGGATCAAAAAACTATGGTACATTTACACAATGGACTACTACTCAGCAGAAGGAAAGAAGGAGCTCCTACACTTTGCAACAGCATAGATGGAACTAGAGAGCATTATGCTAGTGAAATAAACCAGGTGGTGAAAGACAGATACCATATGATCTCACCTTTAACTGAAACCTAATCAACAAAACAAACAAGCAAGCAAAATATAACCAAAGACATTGTAATTAAGAACAAACTGATAGTAACCACAGGGGAGAGGGGAGGGAATAATGGGGGGAAAGGATGAAGGGTTTACAGGAACAACTATAAAGGATTCATGGACAACAAGGTGGGAATAGAAATAGGGGAGGGAGGTGGGGATGGCCTGGGTGGTGGGGAGGAGGAGAGGGGAAAGGCAGAAAACTGTACTTGAACAACAGTAAAATTCAAAAGTATTTAATAAAAAAGAAAAAATATTTCAGGACAGAATATATTTATTTGATTTTGGCTAGGTAACATGTAAACTAAACTTTAAAAAATAAATAGCACAGAGGAGATTGTAGTGAATGGTCACTTTCCTTTGTACCCCATTTCCTCTGTTCTTGCTTTTTCCCCCAGAGTCAACCACTCTCGCCAGGTCTTGTGAGTATTTACAGAATATTCTCTCCATACAAACTTTTGTCACACAAGTGATAACTTCTTTATAGATGGCTCTGTACTTTGGAATTTTCTACTTAATAATTGATCTTAAAATTATTTTCTATCAATATAGTTATCTGCTGCATTTTTAAAATGACTACTCAAGTTTAAGGATGAGCCATAATTTTTCTAACTGATTCCTATTGTTGGGTATATAAGTTTTCCATTCTTTAGTTATCACAAACAGTGTTGTAAGGAATGTACAGGATCCTAGAAGTGGAATTGGTGGGTAGAAGGATATGTGCATTTTAATATTTTGACAGATACTATAAAATGCTTATCAAAGAGGTTGCTTATTTTACAGTAGTACTTGAAGTAGTCAAGGTGCTAGCTCTCTTACACCTAAGCTTATAGAGTTTATAATCAATCTGTGGACACTTTATTAATGCAATAGGTATGAAATGGTATATAATATGCATAATTTTTATTTCCTATTTTCAGAATGATTTTGAACAACTTTCATATATCTAAAGTTGCTGGCTGAATGTTATTTTACTTCTGTAAACTCATGTTTATGTCCTTTGCATAATTTTTCATTGGAATATTGCATCTTTCCTTATTGATGCTAGAATATATTTAAATGCTAAGTAAATTGCCCTCCATCTGCTATGTGTACTATATATATATTTCCCAGGTCATTATTTGTCTTTTACTTTTAAATATTTCATGCAATATTTAAAAATACTTTATGTAGACGCAATTTCAATATTTCTATCTATGGCCTCTGAACATTGCCTATCAGCTAGAAATATCTATCTCATATTGAGACTTAGTAGTTTCACAGTATCTAGTTTTATGTGTAATTCTTGGATTCATATAAAATGTATTTGGTCTAGGGTTTGAGATAGTGAATAATTATATTTTAAAATGGCTTCCATTTTCCCCAGCTAACTGACTCAGTGATCCATCTCTGATAACAGATTGTGAATTGAATACCATCTACGTCATCTTATAAATCCCAATACCAATTCAGATCTGTATCAAAACATTTTCTTCTATTGCATTGATGTTTGTGTATTGCTATTCCAGTATAATCCTACTTTAATTGATAAAGCTTTGTTGTAGTTTGCTATCTGATAAAGCTACTGTGTCTATTTTCTCTTCTCTTTTAGATGTTTTTTGCCCACTCATACACATTTACTTTGCCATAAAACAGCATGGAATCACCTAGTCTAATTTTTAAAAGTATATTCAAAATAGTATATCTGGTACTTTTGTTGTGAGATTTAAAATCTTCCTGTTAAAGAACAGAATGCCTATTTCTGCTTCTTTCTTTTTGCCTTTCTCACACATTTCTTGCTAAATTTATTGTTAGTTTATTACATCTTTTATGTTTTTTATTGAATTCTTTTTATTACCATTTGCAATTGAGAGTTGTTTCCATGTAATAAGACTATTAATTTTTGTGTATGGATGTACTCAGACAACTTTCTGAATTCTTTTACTAAATATAGTTTCCTGAATAAATGTGTTGGAGTTTTCAGTTATAACAATATACTATAACTTCACTTTTTCTTTAAAAATTGTACAGTCTTTATTTTTCTTTTCTAGTAGCCTCTAGTGAGAAGTGTTAGTTAACGCTCGCGCAGTGAGAGCTTTTACACTGCTTCTGATTTTAGAGTCACCGTCATAAAACATCTTGTGGTGATAGAAACGTTCCACATC
The DNA here is from genome assembly GCF_014824575.4 of Sturnira hondurensis. Taxonomy (NCBI): domain Eukaryota; kingdom Metazoa; phylum Chordata; class Mammalia; order Chiroptera; family Phyllostomidae; genus Sturnira; species Sturnira hondurensis. Next base: position 10,850,010 of record NW_028077105.1, on the reverse strand, counting down.
TGTGCTGCAAGATGCGGTAGCTCCAGCAACACGTGGCTTGTGAGCACCTGAAATGTAGCTGTGAGACTGAGAAACTGAATATCGAATTTTATTCAATGTTAACTAATGTAAACACAAATTTAAATAATCATATGTTGCTAGTGTACTATATTGGACAGTGCTGTATGTACTACAGCTTCAACATTAGGCATAATGACATATTCTTCGTTCATCAATAAACATCATTTATTGATGTTTCAGCCTACTTTATGTTTTTCCTTCAAATCTTCTCGGTCAATGGTTTTATTGACTTTTCTATTTTATTTAACAAAGTTCTTTATTTATTTATTTTCATGCTTTTTCATTTATTATTGTTAAGAAATACTTAACTACCTTTTCTTCTATACCACATGTATTCTGAGATGTCATATTTCAGTAATTACAGATTTTTTTTTAAAGATTTTATTTATTTATTTATTTTTAGAGGGGAAGGAGAGAGGGAGAGAAACATCAATGTATGGTTGCCTTTTGTGCATCCCCTGCTGGTAGTTAGCCTGCAAGGAACCGGTTTGCAACCCAGGCATGTGCCCTGGCTGGGAATCGAACCGCAATCGTCTGGTTCGCAGGCCCGTGCTCAATCCACTGAGCTAAGACAGCCAGGGCCAGTAATTACAGATTTTATGTTACTTGGCTTTGATGTCATCTTTGACAAGTGGTAGGATATTTTTATTTTTCTAGTTGTTAATTCACTGAAATTTGCATTGTGGGCATACATGAGTTCTTCCTGTTTTCTCCTGAAAACTGACAGCCTGGAAGGTGTAAGTGCAATCCAATGCAAACCTAACTTGAGAGGATTTGTTAATTTTTAAGAATAGAAATGATCAATTACTGAGAGATGAGAAAAATATTTTAATATTGGAGAGGATCCGGTATTTCTAAAGTTTAGTCCAGTTAGGGCAAGAGATGAGAAATAAATGTAAATATGGGAAGAAGATGTTAAAAGATAAGAAGAAAGAAAAAATTTAGCAACTGGGTATCATAGTAGTTAAAATGTTCTCCTGGGTTATTTCTAGGAAACATGCCTGGGAGAATAATAAAGGCTAATTTTCTAATTGACTTAATTTACTGGCTCTGCAGCAGTGCAAAACAATACCCTACACACACACACACACGCACACACACACACACACACATGACAAGAATCAGAACAGTCCTGGTCCTGACTGTAATTTAAGCTGGAAGAAGTCGTATGCTCCTCATTTTTCAAATGAACCAACCAAGGCCTTTGAAGAGTGCCTGACACACAGTGATAGTTTCTGAATATTAGTTTGATGAATGGGCAAATGAATAAATGGTTCAGCTGAGTCAGAGGGCTGGTGATAGGTGGCAGATTAAAGGTAAATGATCTTGATTTTTTGCCTCTAATGCTGTAGTCTTTCTAACACATCATACTCACCTGCTTTTTTGGTTTTTACTATTTATGGAAACATGACAGACACTCTTTTACTTCATTGGATTGGTATTGTTTCAGTTTGTGCTTTTCATAATCTTAAAAATAAGAAGATACAGTGGCAACATCCAGATTACAAATAATTTCATATGGATTATCATTACCATACTCCACACAATGAAGAGTAGAAGATCACTTAGAGTGATTGCATATAGTCAGAGAATAAAACTGCCTGTAGTATGAGTTACACCAACTCCAGTTGGTTGGCGGTTGCTTTCTGAAACATTAGTGAGAAAAATTCAGAGGTGATGCCTGAGATCAGCAAGAAAGTATGCCTGATGGATTAACCATATTTATCATGGCTATGGAGGAAGATGCAGCATTATGAATACCACAAATTATCAACACTAGCTTATTATATTTTGCATAATTGCCTTTACATAATTTAGTAAATTATCTCGGATGGCAGGTGACTGAGCCATAATGGACAATTTGTGTGTATTTGTTGTATTGACTTTTGTTAAAAATAAACACTTTACTTATAAGAGGGGCTGTATAGATACTTGATGAGTAACATAAGTAGTGGTCATAGATTTTGTAGGTCTGGTAACAGGAAGATATATTAGAAAATAAAAGGGAATATAAAACTCCAGAATTAAAACTGTGTAGTCCAACTGCCTGGATGGGAGGAGGAAGAGGAAGATTTCACAGTACCAGGGGATGATGACTGACACTGCCTCCCATGCCAGTGGTCAGATGAAAAACGCCATTTAATTGCAATATTCGAGAGAAGTTCATTTAAGTCTACATTTTGAAAAGTTTGGGGCTGAAGGCAATTAAAAAGTACAAGAGAACTAGGTTAAACTTGTGGTTAATGTGGTTACACCATTCAATGACATGTGGGGCACATTCTTGGATGGAAGAAACCATCATCCAAGTTTAGAATTATTTGAAACCTGTGGCTTTTGAGAGCTGAACCTAATCTGAACTTTTGGGTGCTGTGTATTTTTTTTGTTTGTTTCCGGGCAAGAGAACACTTTGTGTGTGCATGTGTGTGTGTGTGTGTGTGTATTCATTCTAGGGTTTATAAAAACTCTTGTAAAGACTTGGAAAATATGTTTTAAAATACACTTTGATGAGTTAAATGTAAATAAATGAATATGAAGAAGATTAAATTTCCATTAAAATACATTAAGATTTAAAAGTTGAAGGAAAAATACTTAGAAAAATATAGCTTAGCTTTTACCCAAACCAGAACATTTGTAAAAAGAGCTAAAAAATATTAGATTATCTCAACTTGTGTTCCAGCTTAAAACCTTAAGGTACTCTGTTCCCCAATATCCAGACTCCCTGGGATCCCCAAGCAATAGAAAATAAAACCATTACTCCTTGGGAATGAGAATTTCAGATCTCCAAATTTGGTCGCCTGCTCATTCATCAAACCACACTGGAACCTGTCCTTGGTTGGATAATATATAGGGCCACCATGTAAGTTCTAAGAGCCACCTGGGAGAAATGATTAAAATCATGTGGCTAAGCTCTTCAAAATGTATAGAAAAATTGATATGCCTGTCCTTGTGGGAGGAAAAGAAATCCACAAGAATAATGACCTTAATGGAGCCTTGGGTGTTGCTCGCCTTCCAGTGTGTATTCTGTAGTGCAGCCAAATCTTCTAATCTGAAGGGCTGTGGTGTGGGCCAGCAGGAGAGTGAAATAAATGTATGGGATATGAGACATTGTTTGAGTGTGGTTTTATGAGAATATAATTCTTTTAAATAGTAAGTCTTTTACTATTTAACTCTGTCAATTGTATTGCTGTAGAGTTTTTTATTTTTTATTTATTTTTAAAATTACATTTTATTGACTATGCTTTTATAGTTGGCCCAATTTTTCTTCCTTTCCCCCCTACCCCCAGCACCCCTCACACCCTCAGGCAATCCCCACACCTTTGTTTATGTCCATGGGTCATGCATTTAAGTTCTGTGGCTACTCCACTTCTTATAGTATACTTTACATCTCCATGGCTAATCTGTAACTACCAATTAGTACTTCTTAGTCGCCCCACCTATTCATCCAGTCCCCTAAACACCTCTCCCATCTGGGAACCATCAAAATGTTCTTCATATCCATGATTCTGACTGTGTTCTTTTTGTTTACTTAGTTTGTTTTTTAGATTCAATTTTTGATAAATATGTATTTATTGCCACTTTATTGTTTATAGTTTTGATCTTCTTTTTCTTAAATAAGGCCCTTCAACATTTCATGATATTAATCGTGATAAAATGATATTAATCACTTGGTGATGATGAACTACCTTTGTGTTTACTTCTCTGGGAAGCAGTTTATCTGGCTTCCCATTCTAAATGATAGCTTTGCTGCATAGAGCGCTCATGGTGGTATGTCCCCCCTTTTCGTGGCTTTGAATATTTCTTGGCAATCTCTTCTAGCCTACAAAGTTTCTTTTGAAAAATCAGCTGACAGCCTTATGGAAACTCCTCTGTATATAACTAACAAGTTTTCTCTTTCTGATTTTAAAATGTTCTCTTTATCTTTTACCTTTGACATTTTAATTATGATATGTCTTGTTGTGGACTTCTTTGCATCCATCTCCTTTGGGAATCTCTGTGTTTTGTGGACTTGCATGTTTAGTTCCTTTGCCAAATTAGAGAAGTTTTCTTTCATTATTTTTTCAAATAGATTGACAATTTCTTGCTCTTTGTCTTCTTCTGGTACCTTCTGATGGGAAGGTTGACATACTTGAGGTTGTCCCAGATGCTCCTTACAATATCTTCACTGTTTTTTAAAAATTCTTTTTTCATTTTGTTCTTCCAATTGGTTATTTTTTGCTTTCTTATGTTCCAAATCATTGATTTGATTTTTGACTTCCTCTGTTCTACTGTTGATTCCCTGTAAATTGCTCTTTATTTCAATTAGTGTATCCTTCATTTCCACCTGCATCTTTTTTATGCTGTTGAGGTCCTCACTATGTTTCTTGAGCCTTTTTATAACCAGTGTTTTGAACTCTGTGTCTGATAGATTGTTTATCTCCATTTTGTTTAGCTCTTTTTATGGAGTTTTGATCTGTTCTTTCATTTGAGCCATGTTTCTTTGTCTGCTCATTTTGGTAGCCTCCCTGTGTTTGTTTCTATGTATTAGGTAGAGCTGCTATGATACTTTGTCTTGGAAGCATGACCTTATGTAGTAGGTGTCCTGTAAGGTCTAGTGGCCTAGCCTCCCTTATCACCCAAGCTGGGTACTTGAGGTGCACCCTCTGTGTGAGTTGAGTACACCCTCTTCTTATAGTTGAACCTTAGTTATTGTTGACAGGCCAATAGGGGCGATTTACCCAGACCATTCAGCTCCAAGGACTAGTTATGACCACTGATCAAAAACCTTTGCCCTCTGTGGAGGATCACCTGTGCAGGGGCAAAGTGGTGGTGCTCCAAATCGTCTACATCTGCCCACTGGATGCACAGGCTCTAGGGTTTCCAGGGTGGTGCAGGACAAGTCAGCTACCACCTGTGTTCTGCCCAGGGCCACCCTGCATGACCTATAAAGCAGTCTGCAGATGGCTGCTACTTGCACTGGACTTGGAGGTTCCCAAGTGAAGCCAAGCCATGAACCTTGACTGGCTGTTTTTAATACCAGGCCTGGGGCCACTTAGTAAGAAGTTTGGGGGCTTGGGTTTCCCAGAGGTTGGCTGTTGCTTGTTTGAGAGAATTTAGAAAGTTGTGAAGCTTGAGCCAAAATAACCACTCATGTGGAAAAGCCACTGTTAACAGCTTGGGTAGGCCTGTAACTTGGGTGAGGCAGAGTCTCCAGGAATCACCAGTGTGGAGAAAACAGTGCTAACCAGGTTGATGTAGTCTCAGACATGGTACCCGCGTGCCAGCTCTGTGGTATCGTGGGGGGAGGGTTCAGAAAAGGAACAATGGCCTCTGCACTCCATTCCGTCTTGAAGAAAGCTGTCCCCCAGCTCTTGCCTTGATGCCAGATACTTCAGTTCCTCCCTGTATGCCACTGATGCCTTTCAACTTGCTACCTTGGTGGTAGAGCTCAGAGGCAGTGTGTCTGAGTAAGTCTATTTGTGGGTTCTTTAAGAGGAACTACTTGAGAAAGCAGCAGTTTCTTCCATCAACTCAATCCCCACTTATTTTTTTTTTGCAGGCAGAAATTATGGGTACTTATCTTCCTGGCACTGGCACCCTGGGTTGGGGGCCCTGGTGTGGGGCGTGGCCTGCTCACTTCCAAGATATCCTTCCTAAATTTTTATCCACCACGCATGAGTGTGGGACCCGTCTGTTCCACTTCTCTGCGTCTCTGCCCCTCCTACCAGTCTGGATGGATGTGGTTTCTTTAATTCCACAGTTATTAGACTTCGATTCAACTCAATTTATGATGGTTCTGATTGAGGGTCATTCTATAGTTTAGTTGTAATTTTGCCCTTGTTATGTGAGGAGGCAAGCTCTGTTTCCCTATGCCTCCATTTTGACCAGAAGTCCCTTAGATTTTTTTTAAAGGTACCATTTTAATTGAATACTATAGTGTGGAAATAGCAAAGGTTTTGGAGTCAGGCTGATCTGAGTCAGTCATTCAGTAGCTAATTGTATTGAATAAGAGCTGTACCTGGCATTTGGTATAAACAAATACTTGTTAAGGAAGGAATGGGTGAATGAAAGCAACTAACTGGTCTTAGCCTCAAAAAAATTTACCCATGCCTATTAGTGTTGGTTTAATTTTCATGTAATGGGACTACATTACTAGGTATTTAGAACAAAACACATGAGAATAGAACCTCTTCACACTACCAAAAGATCTTGACAAAACTGTGGCAACTTAGAGAACAAATTTGGCTTTGTCATAAAAGAAAAAGAAATTAAGAGATCATATTTAGAATGGTTCCTTGCCAGTGTTTGGGTTGGGCAACCAATCAACATTGCTGTTGGAGCTGTTGTAGCAATAGGGTACTATGATCCTTTGAAATAAATAGTGAGTACTAGTTTTTGTAGTCTAACTTTTGGACAGCTATCACCTTCAGATGAGGAACAGTGTTCTGGAATTTATAGTTAAGCTTAGCAAAAAAAAATGTTTTCTGCTCTCTGCATGGCTCGCTTAGGCCAATATTAATTGCTATTTGTTCAGAAATATATATTCAGAGACCCATGGTAACGCACCTACTGGCTTATAGGATGTCTGATAGTATAGACCAGGAAGCCACTATATGCATGTAGGTTGTATTAATCAATTATATGTCAACTTCAATGTTCAAGGGTGTACATATCTGCCTGGTGTTTCCTCCATGCTGGGACCGCAGATCCTAACTAATGAATACCAGTGGCTCCTCACCTTTAATGTAAATCTATAAAAGAAATAACTCTGGCACATAATATCTTTCTGCCTTTATAGCTTCTATATGCCCTTGTGTTTCCTTTTTCTGTTTTTATTACTCTTTCTGCTTCCATATTCAAGACTCATCAGTTCACAGCTTGAATTACAAGAGCTTTCTACCTGATCTCCAGTCTCTTCCTGCTCATCTGATCAGTTCTGCCTACCACAGTAGTAATTATAATACTTTCTGTAGATACCGAGAATAGTTCTCTGTTGTCTACTACTGTAAAACTCTGGGACCTAGTTAAGTGATCTCCAAGAGCCCAGAATTGGATTTTTAAAGATCTGTTTAAATGGCCCCACAAAATTAACAGAGTATAGGGAAAGTGTGCCAGCTGAAGTAAAAATGTTTGATAACTTATTTGATATACTAATGTATCTAAGGAAAGANTCCAGTCTCTTCCTGCTCATCTGATCAGTTCTGCCTACCACAGTAGTAATTATAATACTTTCTGTAGATACCGAGAATAGTTCTCTGTTGTCTACTACTGTAAAACTCTGGGACCTAGTTAAGTGATCTCCAAGAGCCCGGAATTGGATTTTTAAAGATCTGTTTAAATGGCCCCACAAACTTAACAGAGTATAGGGAAGGTGTGCCAGCTGAAGTAAAAATGTTTGATAACTTATTTGATATACTAATGTATCTAAGGAAAGAGTGACCATTTCAGAAAGAAAAATTTATCCTTCCTAGACACATAGAAAAGGAGTGTCAGGTGTATATGTTGGCAACGTCTATCTTAATATAGTTCAGGGAAATGGAAACTGATCATTTCACCTGGGATAATTTCATTCCTTATGACAGAGATATTGCTAAGATACAGATGTATGTAGATAGTTGTAAGTAATAAATTTTAGATCCCTTGTTAATACCATCCTTATTGTGAGATGGACATATCTACCTGAAAGATTGAAGTTATTGAATGAATTTGTCAAATTCTGTTTGCTCATTCTATACCCACCAAGAGAGTGTCAGCTGAATGGAAATGTTCGAGGAGATCATATTGACATGAAATGTTTCTTGTCCCTGTAACAAAGTTAGCTTCTGAGAATTCAATAAAATGATATCTGGTTAGCTTTCTGTTTTAGCCACTTTTGCTTGACTGCCTTCCTAATAATCCCCCAAATTTATTTAGGCATTTGTCCTTTTGCTTGTGGTCACGGACTTTTTAGATGCTGAAAGCAGCCTTCGAGCAGGAGGTGAATCCTAATTTGTCTACATTAATTTCTGATTCCTATTCCCCTTCACAGTGACTTGCTTTGACCAGAAACAACCTTGGCCTGTGAGATATAAAGCAGTCTGCTGGTGGGTTTAGGGAAGGTTCCTCACCCCTACATGTGGTACAAAGGAAAGCAGCCTTCTGCCTCTAAAGGATTCTGCCTTCTGAATGATACCTGAACGTGCTGCACTGACCCCAAGAGGAGAGTTATTAGCTGAGGATAAGGCAGAGAGGCAGAGAGATAGATGTAGAGAGATGGGAGATATGAGAGACAGAGAGAGAGGGAAGAAAGAGGAAGCCTACCTCTTTGATGACACCCACTAGTGACCCCTGAATGAACTGGCACTGAGGCTGTTCTGACTCTTCACTAAAACACACCACAATTTAAGACTCAGGTTCTGTGTCTCACACTATCCCATAGGGCAAGGAAGGATAGTATTGAGGAAGCATGGGCTCTGGAGCCAACCATCTGACCATGGGTCCCAGCTTAGCTGATGCCTTTATGCATGAACATGGGGTATTTAAATGGTTGGGCCTTCATCTCGTCATTTGTTTTTAAAAGAGTTAATACAAAGTAAAGAACAAAGGATTTTGGCAAGTCATATATATTCAATAAACTTGACTTTGGCAAGTCAATATATTCAATTCAAAGATTTTTTTTTTGTAGAAAAAAAATCTTGCCGCAGAAAGCAATGTGATTGATATACTTCCAGGTAGTCGGGCCACAGAGAGAAAATACAACACTCATGCCAGCGTGCATATTCCAACTCTTGTAGGCATTTTTTATTTTAAAGGAATAAATTAACAATTTGAGATCTTTGCTAATCTTGCGTGTATTAAAGTTACCAGGATCCGTTCTCTCAGTCTGGCAACCCCTTGGCACTCGCAGTTGTGAGGTTTGGAACCTTCGCGGGGTAAGCCAGGTGAGCCAGCAACACTGCCTCGTGTTAGTGCTCCCCAGACACCTCTCTGGGGTCTGCATGCCAGTGATGAAAGGCTCACCGGTCGGCGGTAAAATGAGAACGGAATGAGTGTGTTTTCCACAAACCAGTTTTTTAACTTAAAAATGTTCTTTATTTTGAGGTTATATATATATAATTTTTATTTCAGTCTCATTTTATTAAGTTTATTTTATTTTTTCTAAATAAGAAATCCCAAATTCTCTGCTTGGCCCTTCCTAGCCAGTCACTCTTCAGTGTGTTTCCTGACTCCACTGAGACAGGATTTTTCACTTTCTACTGACCTGCCTGCACAGAACCTTCATCTCATATCAGCGTCTCACTTGTCAAGTATTTCTTGGCAGGTGGGGGGTCAGTGTTCATTAGTTATTTGGTGCTGCCAGACCAAACCTAAAATTAATACATAAGCTTCACCTCTCTGTGGGGTGGGCTGTTCCTATCTGCTCTTGAGGATGCCACAGTTTTCTGCCAGCCCCTCTTTGGACCCCACCTCACAGTGGGTACCAAATTGGGAAAACTGACCTTTCCCTTTGGTGTTTTCTCTGATGTGCCCCAAGGCCATATTATTTTGGGGCCTCCATGCCTTTTATTTGGATTCAAATACCAGACCCTATGGTAGATTCACATTTCTACTCTTCTGTGACTGAAATAAATCACTTGGTCAAGTTTATCATGCCTGCTTTCTTCTCTCTCAGGGGGAGTACTTTCCAAGGAACTTATTCAGGCCTTGTGTTAAAAAGCTTTGAAAAAGACACCTTACCAGTTCTCTCACCTGTTTGTTTGAATTACAGTGATAGATGGAGTACAGATTTTTTTCCAGCGGGTACTGATATATGTCCATCAGGCCTGTTTTCTCAGCTTGACAAATATATCTGAAGTCCAGCAGTTGGTAGTAGAAACCCATGTATAACTAACTAGCTGAAGCCGAATCATTACTGTCATCGTTTAGGAAGTTTTGAATATGAAAATAGTATCCAAACATCTAACCTCCAGTTTACTTCAATAATCCTTGTGCAAATTACTTAATCTCTCTAGACTTCAGGTTCTTTATAAAACGAGGCTAATAGTATTTACATCATATGTAAACTAAATGGGTTAGTATATTATAAGAACATATAATAGTGCTATATACAATAAATACTATATATGTCAGATGGTATAATTATTGATTCTGTCATTTCCTCCTAAGACAGAAGCATGTGGATATGTTTTAATATTGTTTTGAGCTAATACATTCTGAGACTTTCTTTTAAAGACATATAAAGCTTTAAAAATAAATAAATAAATAAATAATTGTGATTATTTAATTAATTATATTGTATTACTAATTTACTTTCAACTATACCCAGAAGTTTCTAGACTATAACAAACAGATGGCTATGAACTACAGTGCATATATAACTCAGATGATTAATTATACTAGTGTCCTGCCTTACCAAACTAATAAAAACGGTAACAGGATTTTACCAGATGTTGAGATATACAAGCTAACAGAATGGAACATTTTTTTCATCTACAGATTATCCTTCTCCTCGTCTTCTCACCCAGCAAGTGGCAGGGAAGTTGAAGTGACTGCTCACGTTGCAGCTTTAGTTCAAGTCACGGCTCAGACTTACAAAGGCACAATTGACAATTCCAGATGTTCATTAGTCACGGCACCATGGATACAGTCCCCACTGATCAGTTGGTCACTTTTGGGCAGATCATGAAATTGTCTTGCCACTGTACAGATAAGCAAAGCATATGTGATATTAGTTCAGAGCAGAATATTGAATAAGAATGTTAATTTCAAGATCAAACAAGACTCAGTCAAGAAACAGTAAAAGTGTTTTTTTCAGCTTTTTAAAAATACAAATTCTGAGGACAGAAACAAAGGTAGGTGGTCACGCAGAAGAGAGCCTGATTTTTGTGGTAGTCTTGCCGCCTTTGTTTATTGCATGGGGCAGACCCATGCTGGCTGAAATCCTGTCTAGCGTTTTATAGCAGCGTATTGGACTAGCCAGAGGCTTGGAACCTTGTGGATTTGTGGCTCTTCAGAAGTGCTTCTGTATTGGAATGTATTTGTGTTTGCCTTTATTTGTTTTTAATAAAAAAACTTGAAGAAAAAGTTTCTGCCTTGGTAGATTTTGTTTGGAATCCCAGAAAGGGCTCTTGAGGGTTCTGTGGCTCTTTTGTGATGATAAACCAAAGCTTTGAGCTTGTCCCAGATGGAATTCCGGCTGCTAAAGAAGCCAACTTTAATTATTATTATTGTTGTCTACAGAACTGAGCCCCTTTCAGATTATTTAGGTTTATACTAATAGTCTTCTAAACATATTAGGTTTTTTTTTTTCAGCTGAGCTAGGACTGCAGAACACAGCAGAGGAAACTTCACAGACGGTTTCAGAGGTGCCAAGTTTCTGAGTCTCCATGGCCAGTACCTGTGGTGTGATGAGTGTTATTGGGTAGCAAACAATAAAAATGGAGCCTGAAATGAAGAACAGGTTTCACAACCTTGTAAGGGAAATTATTACCTGGGAGAAGGTGGCAGCTGAAATAAACATAGTCTCATAGATAAGTGTAGAAATTTATTACAACACCTGACTCTGCAGACTGAGACATTAATAGATTTAACGCTAATCATAGAATTTTGGAGTTATATAAGGAAACTTAAAGATTTTTCAAATCCAGTCCTAGTCTTCTGCAAGAACTGGCTGTGCAATGTCCCAGATAGATGACTCGGTTTCTACTTAAGTATCTTAGCAGAGAATTCAGTACAAGATAACCTTTCCTAATTGAGAAAAACTTGCAAAGTTGAGCCTCATATTGGGCCAAAAGTTACTGCATTTTCATTTTAACCCATTAATCTGGTTCCGTTCTTTACAGTTTCTCTTTCTTTCATGTAATATCTGTCATTTAATGAAGACAGTTATTATCAATCCTAGTCCCTAGACTCTTTTCTTGTCCAGAGTCCTCACCTCCCGCCACCATGAGTTAAGTCAAATTAACATTTACTGGATACCGACCAGGAGTCATACTCTGTGGTAAGATTTTACAATGCAAAGGGCAATGGTCTGTAGTCTTAAGAAGATCACAATGGGGATAGGAGGACATGAATGGCTTATAAACTTACCATGCAATAAGTTCTCACAGTATGTTAGAGAGACATGTACCGACTAGATCATGGCCAGGGAGTGATTAGATCTGATGAGGGAAGCTAGGAAATTCTTGTCTCAGTAATAGCATTTTCCAAAAATTAAGGAAAGGCATTCCAGGTGAATTAAAATACTGTGTAAGGCACAGCTATATAAAAAAGCAAATTGTGTTAACAGAAAATGTCACACAAATTATAAAATGTCTCATATATATAAATAAAACTTGAATGAACCGGTAGATTTTCATAACAGAAAATCAGCTAAGAGTTCTTTTCCAATCATTTAACCTGTCTTGAGTTTCCATCTCCTCTTAAAAATGTTTATTCTGCTTTTTCTAGTTTAAGAATAGTTCTCCTGCATAGGTGCGGCAGAGTGACATAAAAATTGAGAATTGTAGTTTTCTCACAATTTTCTTAAACACCGCACTCCTTATTCCAGTCCATAGATCTGTTCTTCTCTTTTCCTAATTCCCACACTCCAATCGCTTTTCAATGCCTCATTTTTTTGACTCTTAGCTCACTACAGGTTTTATCTTTATAAACGCTACTCTCCTCTTACTTTTACACTTTTCTGTGATTTTTTTTGCCTGCCTGTGTTTCTTATGTTTAGCCAAATAAAAAATTCCTTCAGAGATTAATCAGTGTCTTTTAAGTTAATTATAATAATTTGACTACTATTGATCACTGTTTCAAGAGCTTTAGATACATTATTTTATTCAATCTTTGCCATAGCCCAGTACAATTATCATTACTGTAATTCACAAGTTACAGATGAAGAGATCCAAGAAGATTGACAACATAGCCACAAAATTTGATTTTGGTTCTGGCTTTCTTATTCAATATATTATTGTCTTAATAATACTATAACTTTTAGATTTTTTCTCCATTTTTACAAGTATGGTCCCATGGGTAGTTGTAAGTGAGAAAACTCTACTTTTATTTCACTTTGTCTTTTTATTTCTACTCTGGGCTCTGCAGCCACGTAAACAAACCCCAGTTGTGGCTTTGGCCAAGTACTCGTCAGATGCCCCCTGAATGACCCCGTCTGCAGACGCTCGAATGGGGTTCACAGACGTGCTCAATAAATAATACGTGTTCTTAGAAACTGAAACTTGTTTTGCATGATTCTTACAACTAAATAACTTCTTGGAATTTGTGGTTCTTTTTTTACAAACAGTTGCTTATATAAAAAAGTTTTATAGTCCAATCAAGAATGATAAAGTCAGTAGCAAAATTTAAACTCAAAATTATACAATTGTATTATAACTATAACATATGAAGCATTCTTGGTAACTGTGGAAATCCAGTATTTTGTGTGTCCTCTGCTGATATCCTGACTTTGCAGACCCCCAGGCCTCCATCCAAGCTAGGAATGCCCGTTGGATAACCACAGATATTACCGTCTCTTTAGCCTTTAATATCATGGCCATTACTTTAGACCTAAAAATAACTAGTGCTTGGGATCATTGTAAAAACTTGTTGGCAGATACTAAAAACACAAATGGGAAATTCTGTTACATTAACTTTTATAAGATGTGAGACATGTGTTTTATCAAAGTAAGGGATACACTTAGGAGACTTGTGTGGATTACCAGGATGGTAACTTATTGGAAGGCACCAGGGGAAATTGAGCTGGAAGAAGAACAAACAGAAGCAGAGTTGGAGGCTTAGTTAAAGGAAAGTACACTTGTTATTAGCCCGCATGATATAAATCTTTTTGAAGAGAAGTAAGCCTGCAAAAACAGGAGAGTGTCTGTCTCTTGTGCCTGAGAACATGAGAAAGAAAACTGGAACATAAGCATTCTGTCGAATGACCAGTACACGAAGCAAGTCCTATCCTTCTAAAAGACAATAAACACCAGAAAGGTGGTAATAATTCTGAAGGAAAATGCAGGATGCATTAAAACGGATACAGAGTGTTAAAATGACCTCCTATACAACTGTTTTTCTTATGTGAAAGACACCATTGAGAAAGGTTTCTCACCTCGTTCATAATTCTACCATTTTGTTCAACGTGAAAATGCCTGAGAGGCATTTCTTGTAGAAACTGAACTAATGTCCTTGCCGATCTCAGAAAAGGAGAAAAGAATGGCTCCCATGGCGAAAGAGTGAGGGAGAAGAAGGTGTGAAGAGTGTTGAAGTGAAGGAATGCTGTTTTGGCATCTCAACCATGTCAGTGACAGCAGGTGCCTCAGAGGAAAGGACGCCCCAACAAAGCCCAAGGAAACCAGGAGAGCAGACACAAAGAAGGGAACAAATCCATCTGCCCCATGCCTCATTAATCTTGTCACGAATACTTGCTGCTGAGAAATGCTAATCTTCTCACTACCCAAAGTAGCCTCCCTAGCAAGAATGTTTTCAAAGTCTGGTGTATCTAATGACTGAACCATTTAATAAATTACATACTTACATTACTATAAAAGCCATCCCAGCAGCTGTAACCTATATGTAAAGCACTAAATCCGTATACCTGACTTTCCAAAGGTTTCTCTAAATCATATTTAGTGACAGGGTGAGGTACACGGGAATCAGGATTTAGTGGCGGGGCATACTTCATGCTGTTTCGGGTAGGTCAGGAGGTCTGACTTGGATTTCTTCCCAGTAATCTGATCTAGGTGAATCAGCAGGTTATAAATGAAAGTCAGTTTCTAAGATCTCCTGATTTTTCTTTAACTATCAGAAACTTTGTAGGAACATGGTGAGAAGCAGAAAAAGACCAATAGATAATAAATAGCATTGACCAATATTATATTGCAATTTCTCCTTCCTAAAGCAATATGAAATGTGGTGCCATTTTGCTTAAGCTAAACATTTGAGTCGTTTCCTGAGTTTTTACTTCTATTTTTAGGCAGAAAATATATCCAAGTGACTGAAAATTGTTTAAGCACTCACATTGCCTTTTTGAGGTCACAAAATATAACATTAGATTGTGAGTTCCTCAAAGGCAGATCCTAAGACTTTTATATATTTTTATTACTTATAGTATGAAAATCTCTCCCTAACATATGAAATAATAGGAAAGAGAAAGAATAAAGAGAGAGACAATGGGAGCAAAATGTATTAAATTTGTCACATTTAAAGCACTGACATTCATTGCCTCTTTTCATCCTCACAACAACTTCAACTCAAAGTCATAATCACTAGAATTAAATTAGTGTTCGGTTCTAGCTTTGTCTGGTTTGAAAAGTCAAGTTGTTTGCTTTGGAATGTAAGTGAACCTTCCGGCGCCCCTGAAATCATGCCTCACCTGTTATTGTCTCTTTCTCCTGTGCCCAGCATGGCTTTACACCGATTTATGAAGTAGTTCTGAAGGATATTTGGTCCTTCTCTATTATTCCCAATTAAAAGATTTCTAAATGAGTATAGCATAGTAAACCTAAAAACTTAACATTTGCAAAATTTCAGAGAATCCCAAGCATTACTAGTAACATGTCTCCTTTATTATAAAAGGGACAATAGTTCTCACTGTTATTGAATCTCATGGACACGTTGGGAATATTCAGCCACATTGTGAGCAAGTGTGGGAAAATCGTATGAAATATAAAGAAACTGTCTCAATTGTCTCATCATATAAAAATGACAATAATAATAATGATTCATAGGTATTCAATAAAATTAATAAGATACTGTAAGTTAAGCATGTAAAGCAGCTTATAGCACAGAATGTGTTAAATCAATGTTAGCTTTTATTAATGCTGCTTTTAGACTTATAATTTAGGTTATTAACTTTCTGTTCTCTGAGATAATTCTTTAGGTCCAGAACCCTGAAGCAAAATGTTTGGTCTACTTAGTTCCCTCCCAATGGCATTTTCATCACTTCTACCTTATATTCTAGGAAAGTGACTGGGTCAGTATTAAAGGAAATATAAGCATAAACTATAGATTTTAAGAAATTACTTGCATAGGCATATTTAGTCCTCAGTAACATATATTTACAAATAGCTCATGATTTTTGTCCCATATATATTAAACAATAATTGGAATTCAGTTTCTACACACTTATTTCCCAATCTCTCTCCACTCCCCAAAATAAATAAACATAGGAGACTGTGACTATAGCTAAATATTAAACCTATGCCTTTATTGTTAATATTTTTCTGAGGGTCTCAATGTATTCTAGGAAGGTACGTCCTTGATCTTGCTTAGTCCATTGATTTGAAATGTCTGATTTTACTTTTATAATCATTGCGTGCTGCTATGCAGGCAGGCAGGTAAAAATTAAGCTGTGTGATATCCAGTGGCTGGAAACTGAAACCCACTGTCTCTCAGAGCCCAGGTGTGGTGTAGACAGCCCTGGCCTCCACATTTCCTCACTGTGCCCTAGAAATGACCTTAACCCTGACTTAGAAAGAGAAGTAATGTAACTGCAAGGCTCTGTTGGCTGGCTATGTGAGACCGAACAGTTTTCTGAACACTGGGTCTGTATCACATTGCTCTCCCCTGTGTAGTAACACTTCCGGTCTCTCCAGGTTGACCTGGACTCTCTGAAGCCATAGAGGGGGTCAAAGTTAATTCTCAGCGCCCACCAAATTCATTTTATGAGTTTGCTCCATAAAGTGGTGGGAAAATGACTCAAATCGATTCCCTCTCTTCTTTTCAATCTTAAAATATATTGGAAGAAATTGTTTTTTTAAAGATATTTTACCCAAATATACTCTGCTTTTCTATTTTTTGTTCTGTTCTCATAAATAAATAATTAAATACATATGTACATATATATAATTATAAATACATATAAAGCAATATTCTTTACCTCAACAAACTACATTTTCTTTGCATTGTTTAATCATTTTTATATACTCCATAACTTTACCAATTATAAATCTGATAATAATAACAAAAGTATTTTTGACTTCTTTCAAGAGTATGTGTTCTTATTTTTTTTCCTTTAAGACAGATGTTCATGCTAATATAATATTTAGGATTTATAAAGTCCAGGTACAAGAATGCTTTTTTTTTCCTTCTGTTATTTCTCAGGATAGAATGATAGAAAGTGATCAAACCAGGGAATGGAAGAGTTTAAGCAAATGGAATTTTCTTTGCCAAAATTGATTGAAACAACATGGACAGGTTTTATTCTTTTAAAAAATGACTGGTAAAGTTAGCTTTATAAAGTATTTTTTGCAACCATTTAATTAAATTCAAGTTTTATGCAGTATAATTCAAGTCTTATGTAGAGTAGCCTCTTCTCTTGCAAGAAAGAACAGTGACCGGGAAAGACTCGTTTCTCAGATGTTTGCTGTAGTACGGCTCCAATGAGCCTGGGACTCCCTGCCACGCTCTCTTCATCTTCGAAGGTCTCCAAATACTGAAAACAGGAAACAAAAAACAAGACCTCTGATAGATTTTAAGAGCTTGGTATAGGCTCAATATCAGCTTATACAAATGCAATATCTAGCAAAGGTAAAATGGTCTCACATTGTCCTTTGCATAGGGTAGGCACTTCCTCAGAAAGATGGCCAAGAAGAGAACCAGTTTCTATTGCAGATCTGTTACATAGGTTATTGCTCAGCTGGGCATTCATATACTGAAGGGGAATATTCAAGATATGGTTCTTGAATGTTCCAAATTATGAGAACTCATTAAACTGATGAATAGTGACAGGCTTCAAGGAGGTACAAGTTAATTCAAGTTTTACTCAGAAGGTGACATTTTAGCTCATTCTCAAAATCTGGGCCTAGGTTCAATAAATTGCAGACTATTGACCTTAGACGTGCTTGTGTGTCTTATTGGTCACTTTGGTCTTATTGGCGCGACAGAGAAGGCCCAGCACTAGCCATGCAATTTTAGGGGTTGACCCTGAGGGAGACCGTGGCTGAATTACCATGGGCACTGAGAGAACATAAAGTTTATTTTTTACTTCCTTCATTATATGCCTTTCCTGGAAATATATTTTTATTAGTAACTAGGTTTTGAAAATTTTACCAAGATGCTAGCATAAACTATTTCTCTCTAAATAAATGTCTCCAATACCTGATATGTAGGTATAGACCAGTGTGAGCCAGCCATGCTACTCGGAAACTAATAAATATGTCTCTTTTTTTCCTCTTAAATAAGAAAAAGCAAGACTATATTGCTTGTGCCAGATCAAGTTTTGACTGGTATGTGCTTATCCTTTATATAACAAGTGTATTTTATAAGAAAAAAAACACAAGGGAAATATTTTTATTTATTTTATTAGTTGTACAAAAGCCATATTGGCAACTGAAGACCTAATAAACTAAAATTGTTTCATGTGTTTCTTATTATGGAATCATAGAAATGTAAAAGGCAAGCACACACCAATCATAGCCCCATCTGGCTGAAAGAACAGGAAAACATGGCTCCATTTTCATTAGTAAAGAGAGGCATATATTTCACAATGTGTTCAAACCTGGCTCTGTAGGCACTCCCAGGGCACTAAGGCTTTTTTACCATTCAAGAGGTGTCATATCTACTGATACGAGTTAATGTAATCGACATCGCTTGGAGGGGGAGAGCTGCTTTCAGTCCTGCAATGACATTAACAGAAAACCTGTGGAGACCAGAGCAATGTTTCTTATATTTCTGGGAATGAAAGCATACCGAACCAGTATGTGAGATATACAGTCCTTGCAATGTACACTTGGCTTATTTGCAGCAAGGAAACTGACATGCATGTAACCACCAAAATTTCATTCCAGAATGTTTAGTCTTTTCAGGAACCAGACAAAACCATTCCAGCTCTGGAACTGAAAGACTGCATGCATAAATATTTTCTAAGTTTCTTCAGTGCTGCTTTCAGTTTATCTTCAAGGAAATAGAGGATAGCTATGATCAGTGGAAGGTAGGTATTCCTTTGCAGGGGTTAGGTCAGCAACACACAGCACTAATAAATCATCTTTGGGACGCTGAGTGGCCATTTGGGCCTCTAGGGAGTGTTGACTATAAAAGCACAAGTTTTTTATTAGGAACAGAAAATAGAATCAAAGTTGGGACCTTCTGGCTTCTCTTGGTGAGTTGCTTTTAGGAGTGTGTATTTTTTTTCTTTTTTTACCTATTTATGAATAGGTAGTTAAGTAATCATGTCACCCAGAAATGAATCTCCTGATTTTTGACTGGTGTGTGACCCAACTGGGATAGAATTATTTCCCTATCTTGAGCTTGTTCTGGAGTGCAGAAGAGATGATAAATTAGTTCTTGACGTATTTTGTTAAATTAGACACAGATTTATATATGACATTGATTTATTTGGGAGGAAAATAAATGGTGCAGGCGAGGACTCAAGTCACACAAACGTTCTAGATTTATAATCCTATTTAAAAATCTATACTGTTTGTAAACCATCTTTTAAAATATAGAGTCAACAGACAAATGAAACTATGACTAAAAGAATTGTTTATAAAACATTAACACTAACAAGTGTTTTCATCAGCAGCACCCATAGTTACCTAAGTGTATTGATAGTGTATATACTCCTGGACCTATTTACCTGGTAATTAAATATTTGACTAAACACATTGGGACTGTAACTGCCACTCTATTGGATAATGAACAACTATGGGAGATGATATTTAACTAGTGTTCCTAAGGTTAGACTAGATTTTAAGTGAGGAAAGCACATATTGTTTTCCCTCATAAGTTCTACTATACCAGAAACAATGGGGCATCGTAGGTAAAGGACTTACTGGCTTCCTGATACCATTTGTATTCTTCATTAGTGAGAAAGGCTGATAGGAAAAGCTAGTGAATTTCTGGCTTTGGAATCAGGAGGAACTAGACTTGAATATTAGATATGCCACCTAATCACTGCAACATTGTTATTACCTTCTTTTGTAAATCCAGGTAGAGAACAGACCATGAAGATTTTTGCTTATTTTGTCCCCGAAAGCCTTGCCAGTGTGTGACATAGAGTATTCAAGACATGTTTTTAAGTAAGTGGATGAACTAATATTTCTAAATTTAATTTTTATTTATAGAAGAGAATACTAACATTTACCTTCAAGTGTTATTTTAAGGACCAAATGTAATATTATATGTATAACCTGGAGTAATTATAGACATACCTACCATAGGTGGATATTTTAAATGTTTGATGGTATTTATTTAGTAATTATGTACTTACTTATGAAATACTTTACTTTTTTTTCCATCTGGTGCTTTCCTTGACTATACTTAACAATTAACTTTCCTCTTGAAGATGAAGAAAAGGTAAGTTTAAAGTAAGAAAAGAAAAGATTGTGAATACAAAATTATTATCATATAAATTTATAAGGCACATGTAAACTTATATGTGTTTGTTTCTTAAAATCCCAAATCCTGACCAATGTTAATAATAGAATCATTGAATCCTGGAATGTTCTTATACCCCAGTCAAAAATTAGTAGATTATTTTGTAAAAGGCATTTCAATTCAATTGAAATGAACTGAGCAGAACTGGAGAGAGCGATCCACAACAGAATGCTTGCTTTCCTGAAGATGGCAGTTTTTCTTGAGCCTTGAGAGTCGTGTACTAAAGATCAACATGAATACAAAGGCCCAGCCTGGAAGGAAAAGTGGTGGTCATCTTACTGCTGTATTGCATCAGCTGTGCCTGGGCAACGGAGCAGAGAGAGGAACAGAGGGGCTGCCGTAGTCAACAGTACTGGAGACATGGGAGAAGAAACGAACCAACCCTGACCCTACAGAGTATGTCTTCCAGGAACCGCTCTTTATAAAAATGGGGCACAGCACGGAGAAGGAGCACAAGTGTTCCGTCCTGGCCTTTGAGACTCTGGATACGCATTTCTCCAGGCCTCGTTGGGCCACTGATTAATCCTTTGAACAGCGTTGCTTCTGTTTCTGAAGGCAAGGCTGGAGCTCGGCACAGCCACTGTGCCAAGCCACTAGAAAGGAAAACCAGAGCCAGCCCTGATCTTTCAGCACTGTGTTCCCATCTATAGTGTTTATTCCTTTAAATCTTTTAACAATTAAAACACCCTCAGTTAAGTATACAAGCAGCTTTATGATTTGCTATATTCTTTAAACTTTCAGTGTAATGTTATTTATTTTAACTTCAACTTACTTTTGATGTGGTGCATGTATATAATTTACCACAAAACCTGTTGTAACATTTAACAGTGTGCTTCCTTTTTCCTTTCTCAAACTTTTTAAAATCACATGTTTTACATTTTCATTGGATTCAGATATATTTTCAGCAGATAGGCGGTGAAACAAACAAATAAATTGATTTTAGTCAACATCAGAGATGTAACACAAGGCAAAAGTTCAATTTATGCTTTTCATGTTTCTCTCATTGTTTTTTATTTTATGCCAAAGGATACAAGTTTCATCTTCACAGATAAGATAATCTAAGATAATATAAACTAGAGGAGATAATCAGACTATTTAAAGTCTAGCATTTTCTTTAGATAGTCTCTTCTTTATCTGAATTATTACACTGTGCCAGAACTTCCCTCACAGAACATGGGAGGGAGGGTTGTAATGTAGAATGTCATGCTTCTTTAAGATCCAAAGAGTGACTACCATGACCACCATCGACAGCAAAGTTTCCATGTTAAAAACAAGAGAACTAAAAAGCTTCTGAAGTTGTGTTTGATTCTTAAAAATTTTGTGTTAGTCAATACCATCATTGTGCTTCATCCAGGTCCCATAAAAGCCAGATAACATCTTCTCTGCCCACCAAACATGACCCTCTATTCCTGGGAACTCAAGCTTATCACTACATGTTTCAAGGGCTCGTTGGGAAGACTTCCTCCCCGTCATTCCACAGTGGGTTAAGCAAGGGGAATCCTGGGAAATAAAAATGGAGAAATGGAGCGATGATGCTCCACACATGGCTCGGGAATTCTGGTCTCACTGAGAATCCGTGTTGTGTTAAATGATGTATGGTTAAAACATCTACGGAATGCTCTAAGTAAAATAATATTTGAATGTTTATCATATGTTATCTCATTTATTCTAGGCAAGTACACATTGTAGCAGATGTTGTTTCTATTTACACTTGGAGAAATGGAGACCCAGAGAAGCCAAGTGACTGGCTTGCAGTCACATGGAAGAGCCACTCTTTGATCTGGGACCTGACCTACCAAACCTGTGGATACCCTGCTCCCTTCAGCCCACTGTCCCCTAGAGACATATTCTGCAGGAATTTACCTGTATGTAGAACAAAGGAGGATCCAGGGACAGGGAAGGAGAGGCAGTTCAGGGTGAGTTCAGCTTTATCTCATGTAACATCCTTCTCTTATGTCAAACTCCTTCTCAACTCTTTAAAACTCTCAGTTAAAACTCCCATTTCCTGGGTGACTGTGTTAGTTTCTATTGTTTTGTTAAGATATTACCACACACTTAGCATGAAACATAACTCATTTGTTCACTCAGGGACCTGCAGGTCAGAAGTCTGCAGGGCACGGCTGGGTTCTCTACTCAGATGCCAACTGAAAACCTAGGTCAGCAGTCAAGGTGTTGGCCAGGCTGAGCCTTGTCTGGAGGCTCAGGGGAGAATATGCTCTTCTAAGTTCTTGTTGTTGACAGAACTCAGTCCCTTGCCATTTTAGTTGATGTCCCCATTTCTTTGCTGGCCGCTCTCAGCTCCTAAAGGTCACTCTCGGGCCCTTCCCAGGCTGCCTCCCCAGACAGGTCGCAGTGTGATGTTTGCTTTCTTGCCAGCCAACTGGACTTTGTCTATTCCTCTTTTCCGCCAGCCACAGAACAATCTCTGTTTTGAAAAAGCTCATGTGATTTGGTAAGGCTCACTTAAATAATCTCCATTTTTTTTATAATTCATCTGAACCAGTGACATAACCTAATCAGCCGAGTAAAATTGATTTTCTTTGCTATCCTAGGAAGTAGAGCAAGAATCTCGGGAACCATTACAGGCCCAAGTGTACCATAGTAAGATATCATCTAATGTTATTTCCACATTTTAAATGATCTTAGATTGGGAAAGAAAGTATCCAGAAGGTATATATTCAATTATTTAAGTATATTATTAAGTCACATGATTATACAATTGATAGAATCTATGAGAAAGGCCTTTTAAGAGATAGCACACTGAGGTATTTTGGGCTTACAGAGTGAATATGTGAAACTTTAATGGAAGAATATAGAAACTGTTTACTGTATTTACTTTCTGACTTACCTAATCAAAATGCTAGTATTCCAGTTAAAAGTGTTCATATAATATCGGTATTTTATCCAAATTAGTACTGTTAGGTATTTATACCAGGTTAAACTACTTAAATGAGGTGAATAGTTTCCATGGGTCTATAACTGCTATTTGTCTCTTGCTTTCCCCCATTTGAATGGGAGTATATAAAAAGACCATCTTATGCTTGTCCTATTATTAAGAATTGGGTATTTGAGGAGCAGACATCTTGACTCTTTAGCTTTCATGTCTTGAGGTTAAGGTTAGTGTCACTGAAGAAACTGTACTTAAAGAACTAAGTAGCCCACCCAAGGAGCCTCGTTTGTACCTGGACCTGATTTAGATGAAGAATTATTAGACCTGAAGCAGATGCCAAAATAGAATGAGACTTGGAGTTCTCGGGGAAGAGAATGAGTGCATCTTGCGCGTGGGAGCATGGGAGGAATGTGAATTTTTATAGCCGGAGTTTAGACTGTGATACATTGTATTTCCAAAGATGGCTGGCATGCTCTCCTAACAATGGCAGTCGAAGAAAAGTCACATTTCTAACTGGTCTCAAAACCTTGATACACCACCCATTAAGTGGTAAAGTCCATGTTTCTTCCACTCTACCTGCCATACTGTCTGAGCCAACTGTCACTGAGACTAAGTTGTAAAAAAGCTGTATATCTCACCTTACTGTCTTAGGACCTGTGCTTGGGACATAGACACAATTCTTTGAGAAACCCACTCTAGCCCACAGAGAGAAATTATATGAAGAGATCATATGCAGGTATTGTGGTTTGATACCAAACTGAAATTCCAACCAACAACCAGGCATGAGTGAAGATGACTTGGCAATGACGATGCCTACAGATGAGTTCAGTCCTGGCTGTTGAATCACCGTCAGCCTTAAAGTCTTCCCAGCTGAGACCTCAGACACTGTGGGTGGAACAAACACCAGCCATTTTTTTCAATTCCCAGGCTGAATTTTTAACACACAGAATTTGTGAACATTATATAATGGTTGTATTTTTAAACAAGTTTTGGTTGATTTGTTATACAGCAGCAGTAACTGGAACACTGGAAAATGAAAATAAATTGTATAGTCAAGCAACCATGTTTTAACACTTCACTTTATTCAGATAATTCTTTGGTAAAGCTCTGTCAGTGTAAGTATTATATGCATTGTGGATTTGATTGCTGAAACCAATGAAACTTATTATAAAGTCACACTGATGCACAACAACAATAAAGGACACATGGACAAAACCAAGGTGTGAGGGGAAGCAAGGGAGGGATGTGGGTTTGGCTGGGGTGGGTGGAAAGTGGTAGGGGATAAATGCAGACGTCTGTAACTGAATAACAATAAAATAATTTTTTAAAAGTTACACTGATGTATATTTGATGATACACACTGTCCTTATTATTGCTGAGTAAAGAGGCATAAAGAGAAAATAATTTATGTAAGTAATTGTAATGTTTGCAACATATTCAAGTTTTAATCTTATCAGTTCTCCATATTTTTAGTTGTACTGTAGATTTCTATGATATACTATTATAACACCAATCTGGATACTACTAACAAGATTAAATTCCACTCAACTAAAGAGTCAGGCTAAGTAGCCCATCCCATTAGGAAAGAGAATATGTGTCTCTAGAACTACTTCAAGTCTTGTTACAAGCCAAGTGTGGAAAACAAGAAGCTACCAGGTTGGTTTGAGGCAAGTGGATGAAGGCACTGCTGGGAAGCTGATAAAAAGTCTATGCTGGAATGGTGAACTGGGGTTGCTGGTAAGACGTGAGGCTGAAGGGATCTGAAGTGGACGCAAGAGGCATCTGAAACTATCTAATTGGAATGATAGGAAGCTTATTTGGACAGAAATAATCAATGGAACAGAGTTCTTTTGGGGGTAGTCCATCAAACAATCGGTGAAAAGTTTGTTCAGTAAAAGTGGGTAAATAAACATAAGAACTTCAAATTGATTATTTCCAGCTTGCCTCAATCCTACTTTGTTCTTAAAGCAGTGATTTGAAGGGATTTACAAAACCCTCTTCCACCAGCACCATTAGCATGATAGAAAGAACTTTGGTTTAGAATCACACAGACCAAGTTTTTACACTTGACTCAGTTACGTATTTATTAGTTATCAGGAATCGAGCAATTTATTTGACTTCTTTGAATCCCTTCAGGGTGGATAATGAATGAAAAATCTAGGTTAGTATGTATTTCCTAACTAATCTTCACCTTTTCAAGCTAATCTGATTTTTCTTGAACATTAAACTTTTAATATTGTAGTAAAGCACCATGGTTAAATTATTATGTCATCTCTTAGGAAGATTGTTAGAAAATTTGTGTTTATTGGAGACTATATAGTTTTAATATCACATTGTGTCATCGAAGCCTTAATTATTTTAGAAGAATAGTTGATTTTCTTAAATTTACTTTTGGGGATAATTATACTGCTTTTCTCCACTAGTAATTTGACATTGATTTGTTCTGACTTATAAAATGGGTGATCTTTAGAAAGCACTTTTCATTTTTTCTCATTTACTAATTTTAAAGGCCTTTTTTAAGCTCATCACTTAGTATCTGCAACATGGCTCAGTAAGGCCCTAAGGCGGTTTCCTCCTGACTACTACCTTCTCCTTTAAATTTAAGATAGAAGATAAATGTAAGATGCAATCATATAAACATGCAGAGACTCAGAACAAAGTAAACAACTAAACTCTCAATGTGCCAATAGTGCGAATACTTAAGAAAAATAAAGAGGAAAAAGTTTACCCAAAGCAACCAACCAACCACAAACAAACAAGAATTTTTGTCTGCAATAAATGGCATTCTGAGTGAGGATCAGGGCTACCAGGAAGGTCCAGATAACTTTACAGATGTTTAGAAATCACGCCCCTCAGACAAGTCACATGAAATCTTTGTTACTCGAGGGACAGAACTGAGTGTTCAATTTCTTGTGCTGTAGAAAGCTTATTTTCACTGTAGTTTATAACGAATGCATTTCCCTCACCCAGCCAGCACACTGTAAGCAAGCCCGTACAACAGCACTCCCCACGTCTTGGTGTTTACTCTTCAGACACAACGAGAGATTCAAAGTAGTTGTTTCCCTTATGATTATGTACACTGGCTGGTGAGAAGAAGCCCTAACATACAGAACACCCCTCCTCAACACCCAGTGCTTCTTTGGTGCTGAATATTAGAGACAATTTTAAGATATTTGGTGCTTTCTGTTATCACAGTTTTAGATAGTCTTAAAGTAAACTTAGGCCATCACATTTCTACAGTTTCACTGCCTGCTGTCTGCTCCAAGTACGAAACCCCCATTCATTCTAATCTTGCTAATAAATTCCTCTTTTGTCTGCTATTTCCTATACAATTTTGTTTCAGGTTCTCATGCTCCAAAATAAAAGAGTTTGTTGCCACCTCAGGTTCATTCTGGGCTTGGTGCCTTAAATTCTGGAGATTTTCAGCAGCAGGAACTTTGGGTAAGAGGTGGAAGCCTTGCATTCTGTAGGGAGGAGTACCTGCAGCAGAAAGCTTTGAACAGGGGAGGGAAGAGGGCATCATAAGAAAGGAGCTGACTGTGAGCACAGAGAAAGGGTTTGGCCTGAATATTCAGAGACGTTAAGGCCAAAGGGTAGAAATGTGAAGAGGAGAGGGAAGGAACTGACACCTTCCCGACTTCTGAATCAAGTCTCTTCTGTATTAGCCTCCACACCACACCTTGCTGAAGCAGGTCCCACTGTGGCTTCTCTTTGAAGTAACTAATGCTTTTGAATGGAGATTAAATGCCAAATACCTAAAGAGGCTGACACAATAGTGTTGTAATGCAAACTCCTAAGAGAGAGAACACAGCAGCATGAATCAAGTTCAGTCAAATGTAAATATCTGATCATTTCCTGCTGTGTTTGTTTGTTTGTTTGTTTGTTTAGAGAGAAGAGGTGGGAAGTAACTGAGAAGCAATAGAGATGGAAAGGCAAAGACTAATGGCCTCTCACTTCTCTCTCTATCCCTCTCTTCTTTATTAACCTAAAATGTTTGCCCTAGTCCAAAACCTAGAAAATAAGTACTCAGAAATTAAATTGAATCTACTAAGTTATTACACTGCTTTATATTTTTGTCACAAATGAATGACTTCACATACCTTCCCTCATTTTGCCTCCACAATAAACGCATGCTCCCAATTATCATCTCCAATTTCAGGATAATAAAACTAAAGCCCAGACAGTTTAAGTAACTTTCTTACGATTGTGCAAGCAAAGAACTGGCAGAGCCAGTATTGAGTGAGACACAAGAAATTTGACTTTATTTCCCGCATTGCTTTCATTCGACCAGAAGGCTTCTTATTTATCTAATGTGGACCTGAGTACAGACACAGAGGGAACACAGTAGCTTTCGATTAACTTTACTCTTTGAATGCTGTACCATTGAATAAACCCTATGCAGCGTCTTTCATAATGTAAACGTAGTTGCTGGGACAGCTGATGACACTTTCGTCTGTTGTATGTTGCCTTTTCATTTTGAGGAAATAATACCATACAGAGTACTAATGATCTAGGGCCGATAAATATATATATTACAGGGAATCATAAAGAAAAAACAGGATTTCTGTATTTCTCACAATTTTGCTATTCATCCTTTAGTTTAGGATAATATAGTTCAGAAGCTATTGTTTATATATGTTTGAAGCCAGCTAAAATATGATGCAATCAAGTATAGAGCAAGTACAGATCACACAGTGGGTTTCAGCTGCAGTTCTAAGTCCATTAAAGGGATCAATTCTTTTCATTCTTTTAACAGCTACCATATGAGCTAGGTACTACCATTCATCTGCATTTTACCAAGAAGGAATCTGGGACCTCAGAATGTTGAGTGACTTCTAAGAGTTCAGATTTAGCAGGCTGGGGAGCCGGGATTTGAAATCAGGCAATTCTTAGGGCTTTGAAAAGTGAGATCCTTCTAAACGTGCCTTAATTTTAGGATAACTTCTCTCTGTCATTAACTGTGTGGTTACTGTGCATTGACCGTATGCACTGCATTTCTTCCAAACTCATGGGCTTCTCTAGTTACTAATTGTTGTATTTTGTTTTTATCTCTCTATTTTTCCCATTGTTTTTCATCTCATGTAATCATGAACATGGTCTCTGTGTTTCAGTCCCAAATGTAACACGAGCTTGGGATTCAGTTTTTGCAAGACTTATCTAATTTATTTAAAGCATAAATGAATGAGTTATCATGTGAGATAGCAAATGTTTATAAACCTGGTTGGACATAATTTTCTGGGAGATGAGGTTCTGTTTAAAGCTTTTCCTGAAATGAACTCTATGGGGAGTTCATGAAGGAAAAGTACAAGAATGTAGCTAGAAAGCTGGAATGCGTGTGTAAACTATCAGTATTCAGTAAGTAAATTAACTTCCCTGGGTCTATTTCCTTACCTATGAAATAAAGCTTTGGCCTATAATTTCTTTGATCCTTCTCAGTTAAAACTGCATGCTATTATGATTCCATGAATTATGACAGAATTTCAATGATCATTTTTAAAAGCCTTAACTGAGAATTTCTATCAGTTGACTTTTGCTGCATTTGGGAGTACCTGGTCATTCTTCTTCCTTTCTGTCTCTCTTTGTCTCTTTCTCTGTCTTAAAAATGATTCCCCAAGTGGTACAGTTATTTCCCAGGCTCTCTCACAGATGAAATTATTTATCACACAATAACACCAAACCAAAGCAGTCACATATCTCTTGTAAAGTATTCACAAGCTATTCAACCAACATTAAAAGTAGAAATGTCTTTGCTCGTAAGAGGATATTGGCAAAGAATAAATAGACTTCTCTGAAGTTCAGGGTTAAAAGCCATATTACATCATTATCAAAGCTAGACATTTCCTTCAAATAATGGGTAACAAGAGAGCCATCTTCTGTCCTTGTGGTGCGTGTGGAAGTCACTTGGACTATAGTGGAAACTTAGCATGAAGAACTGACCACAGCCTGCTTCTTTTGCTTATTTACTTATTGGATTTATTAAATCTGCCTGAGCCTCTAGAGTCATGAACGTAACTGTGAAAAATACTCATGTGCATAAATTTGAGTCTCTTTCCCAACTTCACAGTTGGGATTCTCCATTATCAATCAGACAAAAGCCTGGATTCAGCCCAGAGCATTAATGAAAGCTGTATTCTAATTTTGCAGACCTAAACAGAATTACATTTGTTAACACATTTTCCTCTCTGATCATTGTCCAGAATGCCTCAGGTTTTCTAGTGTTTATTATGTATTTTTTCTCATTTGTTTTCTACTTCCAAGGGTCAATTGTACTATAAAATGAAGAAAGATTGGTGGAAGCTATTGCTTTTTTCATTAGAACTTAAGTATTAGATGCATATTTTTATTGTTTGTGCTGTTACTGTTGTCCCAATTTTCCCCTTTTGCCCCTCTCCCACAAACCTAGCTCCCCATTCCCACAGTCAGTCTGCACACTGTTGTTCATATCCCTGGTTGATGCATATATGTTCTTTGTTTAATCCCTTCACCTTTTTTCAACCACTCCTCTCACCTCCATTCTTTCTTCTTATAACTGTTAGCCTGGTTCATGTTTTGGTGCCTCTGATTTTATTTTGCACATCCATTTATTTTGTTCACTAGATTCCTGTTATAAGTAAGATCATATGGTATTTGTCTTTTATTGAGTGGTTTATTTCACTTAACCTAATAGTCTCCAGTTCCATCCATACTACCACAAAAGGTAGGAATTCTTTCTTTTTCATTGTATAAATGTGCCACAGTTTTTTATCCACTCATCTACTGATAGACACTTAGGCTGTTTACAAATCTTGGCTATTGTAGATAACACTGCTATGAACATAGGGCTGCATATATTTTTTGAATTAGTGTTTCAAGATTTTTGTTGAATTTTTTGGAATAATTTGAGAAGGATAAGAGTTAGTTCTTCTTTGAATGATTGGTAAAATTCACCTGTGGAACTATCTGGTCCAGGAATTTTGTTTCCTGGGAGTTTTCTATTGTAACTGATTGAATTTCATCAGGGTTATCAGTCTATTCAGGTGTTCTGCTTCTTCCTGATTCAGTTTTGGGACATTGTATGATACTAGAAATTTATCCATTTTGCTCAGGTTGTCTAATTCCTTAGCATATACTTGTTCATAGTACTTTACTACAATCTTTTGTATTTCTGTGGTATACATTGTTATTTCCCCTCTTTCATTTCTGATTTTATTAATTAGGGTCTCTCTTTTTTGTTGATGAATCTTATTAAAGGTTCATGAATTTTGTTTATCTTTTCCAAAAATCAGTTTCCAGATTTATTGATCTTTTGGATTGTTTTTTAGTCTCTATATCATTTATTTCCACTCTCATCTTGATTATTTCCTTACTTCTACTCCCCTTGGGCTTTGTTTGTTGGTATTTTTCTAGTTCTTTTAGGTGTAGGGTTAGATTGTTTATTTGAGAGTTTTTCCATCTTCTTGAGGTAGGCCTATAATGCTATGAACTTCCTCAAGACTGCTCTTACTGTGTCCCATAAATTCTGAATTGTTTTGTGTTCATCTTCACTTGTTTCCAGATGCTTTTTGATTTCTTCCTTGTCTAGTTGATGACTCATTCATTCTTTAATAGCATGCTATTTAGCTTCCATGTATTTGAGTGATTTAACTTTTTTTTACTGAGGTTGATTTCTAGTTTCATGCCTTTGATATTTGAGGAAATACTGATTATGATTTCAAATTTTTTGAATTTGTTAAGATTTAGAGTCTTATTTTGTGTCCTACCATGTGGTATATCTTTGAGAATGATCCATGTGTATTTGAAAAAATGTGTATTCTGATGCTTTGGATTAAAATGTTCTCTAAATATCCATTAAATCCATTTAATCTAGTGTGTCATTAAAGGTAGCTATTTTTTGTTGATTTTTTGTCTGGAAGGTCTATCCAGAGGTGACAGTGAGGTATGAAATCCACTACAATGGTCTTATTACTGACAATCTCTTCCTTAAAGCTCACCAAGATTTTCTCTATATATTTAGGTGCTCCTATATTAGGTCCATATATGTTCATAAGGGTTATAGGTCTTTAGTGTATAGTGAACTCCTTTGTCCTTTTTATAGCCTTTGTTTCGAAGTCAATTTATCATATATAAATATTGCTACCCCAGCTTTTTTCATTTCCATTTGCATGGAATATTTTTTCTATTCCTTTATTTTCAATCTGTGTAAATCTTTTGTTCTGTGGTAGGTCTCTCTCTAGTAGACAGCATATGTGGGTCATGTTTTCTTATCCATCCAACTACCCTATATCTTTTGATTGGCATATTTATTCCATTTATATTTAAGGTTGTTATTGATAAGTACTTGTTCATTGCCATTTTGTTCCTTTATATACTTATATACATATATGTATTCCCCTCTCTCTCTATCGCTTCTTCTTAAAGCTGTCCTTTTAACATCACTTGCAATGCTGGTTTGGTGTTAATGAACTCCTTAGCCTTTATTTTTATTTTTTTTTGGTCTGGGAAGCTCTTTATTTCAATTTTAAAAGATAGCCTTGCTGGATAGATTAATCTTGGTGGCAGATCCTCTCTTTTCATTACTTTGAATACATCATGGCAATCCTTTCTGGCCTGAAGTGTTCCTGTTGAGAAATCAATTGACAGTCAAATTGGAGCTCCATTGTAGGTAACTGACTGTTTCTCTTTTGCTGCCTTTAAGATTCTCTTTGTCATTAAACTTTGCCATTTTAATTATAATGTGTCTTGGTATGGGTCTCTTTGGGTTCATATTGATTAGGACTTTCTGTGCTTTCTGAACCTGTGTGACTTTTCCCTTCACCAGGTTAGGGAAGTTTTCTGTCATTTTTTTCTTCAAACAGGTTTTCTATCCATTGTTTACTTTCTACTCCTGGTATCCCTATGATACAGATATCACTATGTTACACGCTGATCCAAAGTTTTGTGAAATCATTCTCATTCTTCTTAAATATCTTTCTTTTTGTTGTTCTGATTGGGTGTTTTCTTCTACCCTGTCTTCCGAATTGCTAACTTGATCCTCTGCCTCATCTAATCTGATTTTAAATCCTTCTAATCTATTCTTCATTTTAGATATTGCATTCTCCACTTCCAACTGATTTTTATTCATGGTTTCTAGTCTTTTTTCATTTTGATGTAGTTCCTACTTTTTCTTTGTAGTTTTCACTAAGTTCCTTGAGCATCCTTATAATCATTACTTTGACCTCTATGTCTGATAAATTAGTTGCTTCAATTTCATTTAGCTGTCTTTCTGGGATTTCCTTCTTTTCTTTCATTTGTGGGCTCTTTGTCTCCCCATTTTAGCTGACACCTTTCAATTGTTCCTACATACTAGATGGATCTGCTTTGACTTTCTGTATTTGTGGGATGGCCCTATGTGGTAGGAGTCCTTTTGGAGCCAGTGATGCAGACCCCTTGATATCCTGAGGTGGATGCTCTAGGAACATTCCTTGTGTGGTTTATGTGGGCTTTCCTGTTGTATTTGGGTCTTGACTGTCATTGGTGCAGTCATTGGTGGGTTCTCCTCTCTGACTGGCTGACTGAGAGGCTCAGCCCCACCATATCTTGTATGCTGTTGTACAGGTGCTGACAGAACAAAACTAAACAACACATAAAAAACCCCACAAGCAAAATATCCTCCCAACAGCAACAGCAAAATCAATGTCAAAAGAGCAAAGAATAATTAAAGTGGCAAAAGAAATAGAATATTATAAGGAGAAAACCAAAGAAAAGAAAAAAATAACTATGAGTGTATAGAGGTAATAAAAAAATAAGAATAAAGAATAGAAACAAGGAATTACCACAAAAAAACAATGAAAGGGAAAAATAAAATTAATAAAATAAGAAAAGGAAAGAAGAAGGCAAAATTGAATAAGAAAGGGGAAGAGTAAAATATAAGACTTGAGAAAAGGGAAAAATAAGAAAAAAATAAAGATAAGGAAAAAAATGACAGAAATCTATGCCAAAGGAAAAATAATGAAAAAGAACCAAGTGTAATTTATCTCAGCAGAGTTTAGTGCTTGCCTGCTGGTTTCTCCCTCTGGATACATATTGATGTTTTCTGAAGCTGGTGTAAGCCAGTTTCAGGTACTGTCCACACTTAGCTCTAGGCAGCCTGTTTGAAGCTACAAGCAACCCACAGTTTGGGGCTATCTCCTTCTGGCTTGGCTGCATCTGGGATGGGCCTTGCTCCTCTGCAAGGCTGACTTTTTATCAGCACAGGGGCCAGGGATGCGTCAACTAATGACTGAAGGAATTGAGGTACCCACTCCCACCTGCATCTGCCTGTGGTTGTAACCTTAGTCTTAGTCTAGGTGTTGACCCATCTGTTTCTGAGGGTTTCTGGTGGAATTCAGAGGACCCCTGGATTTCCTGAGGGAGGCTCCTTCAGACTTCAGGAAGATGGTAGGTGTGTTCTCCCCATCTCTGTGCCATACCTCTGAGTCTGTCCTGGATGATTTACCTCAATTTAGCAGCACAAAGCATCTAGTAAGAAAGTGGGTGGGGCCTCCAGAGCCTAGAGCTTGAGTCTTTCAGAAACTGGGCGGGGCGGGGGGAGTATGTTCTTCGGCTTTCCTATGAGTGGAAAATGCCAGCCTGGCTCCCAGGATAGTGTTTGGAATGGCCATGCATTAAAATTAGTCTCTAACACTACTGAGTCTGCCTATGTTGCTGTCTCCTCAGGAGGTGGTAAGATGCAGGTTTAGGGGAAAGTAAGAAAGAAAAAATTAAAAAGTAAAAATAAAAAAAAAAAGGATGCAGGGAGAGGTGTGCAAGATTCCAGAGGCTAGTAGGATTTCAGAGGGTGGGCTGAGTGGTTTCCCACGGGTGAGGTAACTGTTTTTCTCCTGGGAGCGGCTTTCTTTTCTCGAGAAAAATGGTTACTGCAGTATGGAGGTATGTCAAGCACTGGGAACCTAGCAACCATTCTCCCACCCCTCTCCCCCAAGCCTCTCACTCCAGACTCTTTTTGAGTGGCTTCAGACCACGCTGCCCTTCCCTTGCCTGAACCCAAGGTGAGTGGTTATGCACATGAATCCTGTATATTGACCCTTTAGGGGGAAAAAAAGGAAAAATTGAAAAAACTGGCTATATCTCCAGCAAGCTCCATCCTTCTCCAGCTGGCAAAAATTCTGAGAATTTTCACTGCTGAATGCTGCATGGATGAGTGAGACTGGCACTGGCACCCCGTGCCTTGGAGCCCTGTTGGGGTTCAGGATTCAGTCCTCTCAGGAGGAAGCTCCCACAGCCCTGCCACAAACTCAGCCAGATGCCAGTGAAAGTGGTCCCTTTTATGTCTCTGTTCTTTCTCCCAGTCTCGAGGTGGTTTTTTTCCCATCCTTGGTCAAATGTCTTTACATAGTCTTCAGTTGCTTATTTTGGATGTATGTTTCTCTCTATTTTTTATTTTAAGTTTGCTTCTGGGACGTGGTACAAGACAAATCCTCCAACTTTGTCACCCTCTTGCCCCCTTCCTAAATATATTTATTTGGGAAGTATGACCCAAAGCACTAAATAGAAATAGGAGAGAAAATCTCACTGACAATTTCATTTGTAATATATATGCTTTTTAGTATTGATCGTGATGTCTTATTAGATCTACTAAAGGCAGAAATATTGGTTACCAACAGGTGTTGATTACCCGTCTATTTCTGTTCTTGAAGCAAAGTTTGAAATTAAAAAATGTTTATATCCTCACCTGAGGATATATTTTTTCATTGCTCTTAGAGAAAGAGGAAGGGGTAAAAGAGAAACATCATCATGGGAGAGAAACATCAAATGGTTGACTTCTTGTACCCACCCTGACCAGGGATTGAATCCACCCTGGGTATGTGCCCTGACTGGGAATCAAACTCATGACCTTTTGTTCTATCAGATGACACTCCAACCAACAAAGCCAAACCATCCAGAGCAAAGTTTGAAGTTTTCAAAGATCATTTAACAGAAAGCTCAGCTTCAAGGGAACATGACCTGTGTGGTCATATATATGACCCCATGCTTAGAAGGACTCCATGCTTGACTTAATATTCTGTTGCTGTAGTGTTGAGTCTTAACAGTTTTTGAACAGGAGGCCCCCCATTTATATTTTGCACTGGGCCCTGTAAATTATAGCCATCACACTGCTTACGAGCTAATTAGGTAATTTTGGTGATCTAATAGATGCCAGTTTTATTTCTGTGCCGGGGTTCATGAAACTAGAAGAGCAGAAGCAGCTGCCTTCCACTGATCCTTGTGTACCTGAGGCTGGACAGTGAAACATATGCTTGACATACAGTATTAATTTGAGACTTGAAGACATCATTTTTCTCATTTTTAAGGATAAGAAATCTCATCTGTAAAGATTTTTAAACGTCTTGCCCCAAGTTACCCAAGCAGTGAATTTTAGCGACAGAACTTACCCTCATGCCTTCAGCTTCTAAGGTTGATACTCTGTTCTGCACGGCATACTCCACTTTGTGGGTGTTTGCTTTAAGCTCACATGGGAGCGTGGGTTCCTGGAGGACACTCTGGTGCAGGAAGAGTCTGCACCGGAACTCACAACCTCACCGGAACTCACAACCCAGCAACTGGGTCCCCCACCCTGGAGAACACCTAAAGCTCCCACCCTCAGACTAACAGGCATGACAAGACAAAAAAGTGGCCCAAATGAAAGAACAGATGAAAGCTCCATATAAATACAACTAAGTGAAGAACAGACAGCCAAACCTATCAGATGCACAGTTCAAAATACTGGTGATCAGGATGCTCACAGAATTGGTTAAATTTGGTTGCAAATTAGATTTAAAAAATGAAGGCTATGCTAAGTGAAATGAAGGAAAATGCACAGGGAACCAATAGTGATGGGAAGAAAGCTGGGACTCAAATCAATGAAGTGGACCAGAAGGATGAAAGAAACAACCAATCAGAAAAGAATGAAAAAACAGAAATTCAAAAAAATGAGGAGAAGTTTAGGAACCTCCAAGACATCTTTAAACGTTCCAACATCAGAATTATAGGGGTACCAGAAGGGGAAGAGGAAGAGCAACGAGTAGAAAACTTATTTGAACAAATAATAAAGGAGAACTTCCCAAATCTGGCAAAGGAAAGAGACTTCCAGGAAGTCCAGAAAGTGCAAAGAGTCCCAAAGAAGTTGGACCAAGAAGGAACACACCAAGGCACATCATAATTACATTACCCAGGATTAAAATGAAGGAGAGAATCCTAGAAGCAGCAAGAGATAGACAGTCACCTACGAAGAAGTTCCCATCAGACTGTCAGCTGATTTCTCAAAAGAGACCTTGCAGGCAAGAAGGGGCTGGAAAGAAGTATTCCAAGTCATGAAAGGCAAGACAGGATTGCTCTATCCAGCAAAGCTTTCATTTAGAATGGAAGGGCAGACAAAGTGCTTCTCCGATAAGGTCAAGTTCAAGGAGTTCATCATCACCAAGCCTTTATTATATGAAATGTTAAAGGGACTTATCTAAGAAAAAGAAGATAATATGAACAGTGAGAGGACAGAAAACTCAGAGTTATTAACAACCACCTGTAAAACAAAAACAGAAACAAACTAAGCAAACAACTAGAACAGGAACAGAATCACAGAAATGGAGATCTCATAGAGGGTTAGCAACAGGGCAGTGGGAGGAGGAGAGAGGCAGAAAAGGTACAGAGAATAAGTAGCATAGATGGTAGGTAGAAAATAGACAGGGGGAGGGCAAGAATAGTATGGGAAATGTGGAAGCTAAAGAACTTAAGACACATGTACGTGAACTAAAGGGGGGATGTGGGTGTGAGAGGGAGTGCAGGATGAAGAATGAAGAGGAGGAAATGGGACAACTGTAATAGCATAATCAATAAAATATATTTTAAAAAGAAGTAAAAATAATGAATTCTTTTTAAGCAATAGGATATGAGGCAGGTGTCATGGAGGTGATGATTAAGTATTTTGGAACTGGTGTCAGTTTGCCTGGAAATGAATTTTAGATTCATAAAAAAATTACTTACCTTTCTTGCTTCCATTTTGCTTCTGTTGAATGAGTATAGTGCATCTACTTTATTGTGAGGATAATATGAGGATGATATGAGTAATTATAA
Organism: Sturnira hondurensis; assembly: GCF_014824575.4. Taxonomy (NCBI): domain Eukaryota; kingdom Metazoa; phylum Chordata; class Mammalia; order Chiroptera; family Phyllostomidae; genus Sturnira; species Sturnira hondurensis. The sequence goes on along the minus strand of NW_028077105.1, from coordinate 10,812,680 downwards.
CTTAGATATTTAGGTGAGTTTCTGGCACAAAAAATGATGCAAACGTAATTAAGTGTTAGTACAAGCTTATTTCTATGACCTTAAGTAGTTCTGTGACACCTGTTATTTGAATGAGTTTGAAACACTGGCACTTTCTGTAGGACACTCAATGTAAAGAGGAAGCCCTCCTCCCACTACCATCATTACCAGCACACTCGGCGCATTTCAGTCAAGTGTGAATGTATGCTAATGTCATGACTACTGCATTGGGGGATTTGAGTGGCAATTTCATCAGAAGAATTGTCAGCAGCCACTTCTTTGCTTGTAACTGTCACTTGATTCTGTCCTGGACTCTTCCCTTCCTCAACCTCACAGCCACAATTCCAGCCAGGCCTTTCTTCTTTCCCTCAAATCCCCAAACACACATTGTTTGAGTGCACTTCATGACAAGTTTGGAACTGTGCCCTCTCAGAGCCAGAAAAATGGGCACACACAATCCAAGGGTCACAGTAATAAAGGGAATGCTGATTTGCTCATGGAAGCCATTCAAAGGGTTCCAGAGCCTATCCACAAAGGCTGTCAACTTGTTAGACCACATTAAACACAGGCCTGTGCAATATTGATGTGTTTCGTAACTTCAGAAATAACAAAAACCTCAACTGCTTCCAGACTTTTAATTTCCCTTTGTAACCATTGTTAACTGACTCTTCAATGCAAAATTAAAAGCTAAGCTTCAATCTGCTAACCCCTCCCTCTAATTTCTCCTCCAACACCCACTTAAAAAACAGCCCAGGCTCCTCTTAGCCTCATTTCTGAGTGAATTTATTCTTCTCCTGGGCAGATTCTCCCAGTGTGGTACAGTCTGCTGCTGTGGTCAGCCTGCACACCAGGGCTGCCCGGAGGATTGACTGTGTCTGGAGCTCTTAGGGATCCTCACGCAGGAGAAGACTTTGAATTTCCTGAGTCATTTGATGTATCACTGTTTTTAGACGCACCTTGGGAAGTCATGGGTCTCCCTGAAACAGTCTTTTATCCTTATCTCAGGAAAAAAATAAAATAAAAATGTATATCATGTTTTAAAAAGTGCTAAAGTCATGTTTATAAGAACTAACTGTATTATAAATGCAATATAAATATTGTAAATCAAAGATAAGAGGGTAGAAATCATCTGCAAGCCAAAATGCAAACTTCTTAAAATTTGCTTTGATTTTCTCTTCCTTCTGCACTCTTTTACCTTGGTAGCCAGTGTCTTCCCATTTCTCTGACAGTGTCCTCACACTGTCCCCTGTGTTTCTAGGATGTTGAATAGAGTTTCCAAACTTCATGGGCCTTTCAAGGTGATCTCCATTCTGCTGACACAGAGCTTTCTGGACCTACTGCCAATTAAAGTTCATTTGGCCCAGTTGTCTTGGGTCCTTGCATTCAGGTAGTTATTCAAAACATCAAACAGCAGCATGTTAAGAACTATCAATTTAATAATCTAACTTTCTGTGGAGTATTCACATTTTTTTCAGGAATCATGGAGGTAAAAGTTATATTCTAAATTACAGAAGAATTCAAGGAAACTAAATGAAAGACTTTTGGGTAAAGGGCTAAATAAATGACCAAAAACAAACAAATAAACACAAGGGGCTCACGTGAGGCAATGTGGAAGGTACAGTGACTCCATACAGAAAATAGATGCTGGGCATTTGGAAAAGGTAGGGGTGAAGAAAGGGAAGACTATGGACATTAGTTGAAATTTAAAGTGGAATTTTACATTTGGAAAGTGAATGCAAATTATTACTTTTTGTAGTGTCACAGAAAATACAGTTCTAAAAATTTGGGGATTCCTACATTTCCATCTAGGTTAGGGGGTGTTTTGGAGTCTTGGAAGATTAATTACTGTGTTTCTACACTGAAGACTATGATGAAACAAAAAATAGAGAAAAATGCATGAGCTTTGAAGCCAGATGGAGTCAAAATAAAATTCTTGCTCAGTTGTTCCTAAGCCGAATGATTTTTAAGGAGCTAATTAATTTCTTAGAATCTGTCTTCTTATAAAATGTATGAAACACGTTGACTTTCATACCTGTCCTGTAAGACTGTTGAGAACTGTATATGAAGGGCCTGGTGCAATGTTTTACCTACAGCAAAGAGCCAAGAAACAGTGACTGTTTTCATCACTGTTATAGCATCAGTGTCTACTGGCAGTTGGAGTTTGCCAGGAAATCCCAGATCTATTCAAAAGTCCTGAATTGTCTCTTGAATTATGAAAGCATGATTAATGACAATTTATACAGTTGTTTTATGCCATTTTAAAATATATCTTTGTAGCTGCCACTGACACTAGCAAAATACTTGATGCTTAAGTAGGTATTCAATTAAGTGCTATTTGCCAAGCTGATAAAATTGACAATTGGAAATAGCCACACAGGGTAGAGGGGAATTCTGTTGGTTTGGTCAGAATATGCCCCAGCCTCAAGCCAACGTGGTATTCTTGAATGTGAACAGTAAAAATTGTGGGGGGGGACAGCAGGTTTTTATTTTCAGCAAAGAAATACATTTGCATGCGTGTGTCTGGGTAAAACTAAAATGTTCTGGCATAAAGCAAATATCCAAGGGGCAAAACTATGAGGAGGTTATTTATTTATTACTAGTTATGGATGAGTTCTCAGGGTTCCCTCATAGCTCAACCATGTGTGAGAGCCACGAAACAAAAGGATCCTAACACACATGTGGAAATAACAGAGCTTGTCCTGGTTGGTCTGCAAGATAGATATCCAGCCTCCTTAAATAGCCCTGTTGGGGGTAAGAGGGTGATTTCTGAGAATTCTATGTGTTCTGTTATTGCAGTGCACTGTGGGGCTGACCCTCATATTTGAATATTAAATTAGTGAAGGCAGAATCTACACAATACCAATGGTATTAGTCATGTCTGCTGGGGCATCCAATACCAGATGTCACTTTTCTGATCTTTCAGGCTGGGCCTTCACTGTTTTTGGCACGTCAGAGTTCGCATCTGAGTACAATTTAAGTTGTAGCAGTGCAATCAACATGACTTTTTTTTTCCTTTCTCTCCCGCTATTTTGGGAGCTGAAGCTAGGAAGTCCCTCTGCCTATTAATCTAGGAGGTTAGATACAATTTTCCTAGGCTCCCTTCCCCCATCCCTTTAGAGGGAATAAGTGAACCTGCTCTCTGCTGCCTTAAAAACATTCATTTGTAAGATTTACGGCAACCTAGCAAATAACCATTCTCCAATGGAAAACAATAATTTATGCTGGGTGAGTAGAAAAGAGTTCTGATCCCACTCCTTTTCCCACCTGTGTTCCTCCTGGGAGGGAGGCACCAGTCAGAAAAAATGAATGTGTGCTGGTGAACTGTTTGTACTTATTTTCAAGGTTGACTTAAAAGTATGATAGTTGGGAATTCACCCATCTGCTATCCCTCTTAGAGTAAGTCTAATTTGCAGGTAGAAAAGGGTATAAATCAGGTCTACCTCACTGTTTCTAATCATTAAACAATAGACAAAAGAATGTTATCAGTCCCAAGAGTGTTCAAAGTTTGGTCTGTGGATACACTCCAAAAGATCCTTCGGACAGTTCTCATGTGCAATCAGTTCTAATGCAAGGGTCCCTTTTTGTGTGTGTAGTACTTTGTGTCTGACACTTGCTGAATGGCATGTGTTCTTTTAGATTTTGAATTTCCTGAGAGCAGGCATCACAGGTTTGTGTCATCGTTTTGTACTGTGCAGGGCACAAGTTAGGAGCAACCTCAGTTGAACTGTGCTAACATTACCTATATGTGCTTTTGTTATTTCTACAGCCCTGGTTTTCAACAGTCACATCTATAGTCAGGTTCCAGGTTCCCCTTTTGAAGAGTCTGATTTCCACTCACCATGAATCTTAGCAGTTTCAGCTCTAAGATACTATTTGAAAACTCCCTGTGTGAGGATCTCAGCAAGACACAAGGGCACTTTCAAGTTGGGTGATGTGAGTGCTGCTTACAAAGGTGTGGGCGGGGATAGGAAACCACAAAAGAGAGTGTAGTACCTTGGGTTTAGTAAGAGCAGAATGCTGCTGTCCTTTGGGGTGAAGAAGGAAGCTGCTCTCTAAATACAGGGGCAGAGAGGGCAGTGTTGAAATGCTTGCGGGCCAAGAACTCTGACAATTGATAAAATTATCTAGCTTTTGGCAGTTCAGCAGGGAAGCAGCCAGGGGATTAAATACCCTGACTTCTCTTTACAGGCTGGAACTTGATAGGCTAGGAGAGGCCAAAGGACATGGGCATACAGCAGGGTGGGAAGAGTAGAGAATGGTACCAACTGGAGTTGTCAACACGTGTCCTCAATATCTCCCACTGCCTCTAATAGCTTCAGTGGAGTTCTGCTTCCAGTTAAATGTACAAGGATGTGGAAGATCTTCATTGCCAGCGAAACAACAAGAAATCCATGGATCAGCCAGAAATTCTTACTAATGAGGTACCCTTGACATAAAAAAAAATCTAAAGCTATGAAAGTTCACTCAGAATTTCAGAGAGATAGGTCAACAAAGAACAGAAGATAGCTGAGGGTGGAAGCAGAGAAGCAAACTTGCCAGAGAATGATAATCTTTCTTCAAATGAGAAATCTGACAAACTTTTTCTAATCCCAAGGTCCGGCCTATTAGATTTCAATCTGGAGAAGCTCCATGTCTAGAGATGCTCCTGCCAAGTAACCATTTCTCAGACTTGCAGTCTTGGTGGCGTTGCAGTCTTGTAGCCCTATAGTTTTGAAGTCTTGTGGTCTAGAAAGCCTGTGGTTTTACAAGCCCAACAGTTACATACTCGGCACTCTCACTTTCTCAAGGTCTCACAGTCTCATAGTGGGTCGTATTTGGCATCGAATAACCTTCAAATCTCTATCTCCAAGTCTAATGGTCTACCCCTTTGCAGGTCAAGCTGACTCAGGATCTCACAAATTTGAGATCTGACAGTTTGGTACCAGTGTACAGTCCTGGAAAGAGAAAGCAGGAACTCACTTTCAAGGCACCTGATTCTAGGGAGAAATGGAGTTTAACCAAATTTTCAACCAAAACCTCATCTCATTCATTGTTTAATAAGATCAAGAACAATCATCCCAGCCCTGGCTGGTGTAGCTCAGTGGATTGAGCGCAGACCTGCGAACCACACGATCACGGTTCGATTCCCAGCCAGGGAACATGCCTGGGTTGCAGGCCAGTTCCCAGCAGGGGACTCACGAGAGGCAACCATATATTGATATTTCTCTCCTTTCCTTCCCCTCTAAAGATAAACAAATAAAATCTTGTAAAAAAAAGAGCAATCATCCCAGTATCTGTCCAGGAAGCTGGAGTTGCAATGAAAAGCAAAGAGACAGCATGTTGCACTTGTGCTTGATTTTTGAGGTCTTATTGGAGGGACTAAAGCCACAACCCTGCCCCAAAGTAGCTCACTCCATGATTAAATTAGATGGATCAGCCTTTCCACTCATCTGTCTAACATAGGAAATAGTGTTCCTTATTGAGAAAATATGCATAATATATAATGTAATGTAATGTAATATATTATAAAATAATGGTGGATAATATGTGTGTATAGGTGAATAATGTCTAAAACATTTACCACAGTACCTATTGTTAATTAGGTTACATACCAACATACAAATTATAAGACAAGCAAAGAAGTTTGAAAAATATAACTTGTGGTCAAGAAAAAAATAATTCAAGTGAAAAATAACTCTGGACTAAATGTTAAAATATTAGAAAAGAATTTAAAATAATTATGAGAAATGTATTAGAGAACCTCTAGGAAAAATGCATAAAATGGTAAAAAGAGGTAATTGGGGATGTCTGAGAGTTTTTGAAGAAACAAATAATCAAATAAAATTGCTAGAATAAGAAATATATTAGAAACATAAAAAATTATAGATGCATTTAACAAAGAATTGAACAAAACAAAAGAAAGAATGATTGAATTGAAGCAGGTCAATAGAAATAATCCAAGCTGAAGCCAAAGAAAAGATTTTTTAAAAAGCTTTCAATGACATATGTAACAGTATTAAGGAGAATTCTCAGGAGAAGAAGAAAAAGTGTGTTCCAGGAAAACTACAGAATTATTGGCTGCAAATCTTCTAATTTGATAAAACATACAACCCACAGACCCAAGATGCTCAGTGAACCGCAAGCAGAGTAATGACCAAGGAAGCCACTTCTAAGCACAGAATTGTCAAACTGCTGCATTTTAGACACAAAATCTCAGAAGCAGCCAGAAAAGAAGTAATATTACACAAAAGAAAACAATGATAAGAATAATGTCAGTCCTTTCAGCAGAAACAATAGAAGCTAGACAAAAATGGCATGGTGTATTTACAGAGACAAAGAAAGAGAGCTGTCCATTATATTTAGGGAAAACATTTTTCAAAATGAAAGTAAGTTAAAGACATTTTCATATGAACAAAAATCTGAGAGACTTTGTTGCCAGTAGGCACACAATGTAAGACATGCTGGGGGAACTCTTCGGAAATAATACCAGCAGGAAGTTAGGATCCTTGGGAAAGCAATAAGATCACTGGACATAGTAATATGAGTAAATACAATTTTTTCCTTTCTTAATTTTTAAAAGGTCAACTGACTATTAAAGTAAAACAATAAAAGTACATTGTAGAGTTTACAACAAGTGTAGAGGTAAGCATATGATAAATAGAACAAAAAACAAGAAAGCATATAAACAGAATAACAAGGTTCTTACCTTCATAAAAGTAGTGTAAGTTTAACCTGAGGCAAACTATAATAATGTAAAAATGCATATTGTAATTCCTAGAGCAATCACTGAAAGAAGCTAATGAAGTATAGTTTAAAAGACAATAGAAGAGATGGAATATAATAATACTAGAAAATAATAGATGCAAAATAATACAGAAATGGGAAAAAAGGACAAATAACAGAGGGCACTTGGATAGGAGACAAATGGCAATGTAGTAGACTGCTACACCTTAAATGGAAATGACTAAATACTCTAATTAAAAGACAGAAGCTGTTGAACTGCTCACAGAAGGAAAACCAAAACAAACAGTGATTGTAAATAAAAGGTTCGAAAATGGTACACCTTAAAATGCTAAGAATAGGCAAGCTACTGACAATATTAAAATCAAGCAAAGTCATCTAAAAAAGTGTATAACATAGAAGGTCATGTTCAAGGACAAAAGAAAATTACAAAGGTAATATTCTTGTAGATGGCAGATGAATGATATCACAAAAATTTTACAATCTTAAAATACAGCTTGATGAAACACGAGGCCAAAAATAAACAGAACTAAAAGTAAAAATAGAGATTTCAGCATAGCCTTTCAATTATTAGTTCATATCAACAAACACAAAATCAATATGGGTGTAGATCTGAACAGCACTGTCAAACGAGTCAATCTAATTGAAATTTACAGAATACTATATTTAACAAATGGAGAAAGCTCTTTGTAAACAAAGAACAAATTTGGAGAATTTATTCCATCTAATTTCAAGACTTAGTATACTTAATGAAGATAGTGTGGTATTGGCAAAGGAATAGATAAATACATTAATAAAGAAAGATTTTAAAAGTCTAAGTACAAAGTTATACATATAGTTAATTGATTTTTAAATAAATCACCAAGATTGTTTGATGTTGAAATAATAATCTTTTCACCAAATGGTGCTAGAATAACTAAATATTCATTTAAATAAAGGACATTAGCCCTGGCTGGTATAGCTCAGTGGATTGAGCACGGGCCTGTGAACCACACAATTGCGGTTCAATTCCCAGTCTGGGCACATGCCTGGGTTGCAGGCCAGGTGCCAGCAGGGGAATCACAAGAGGCAACCATACATTGATACTTCTCTCCTTCCCTTCTCCTCTAAAGATAAATAAATAAAATCTTTAAAATAAATAAATAAATAAATAAAAGACATTGACCTCTATCTTTCATTTTCCTCAAATGCTAACTAGAAACATATTACAGACCTAAAAAAAGAAAATAAAACACTTCCGGAAGAAAACATAGAACAGTATTCTTCATGATGATCATCTTCTTATAACCTTGGAGCAGGCAAAGTTTTCTTACATTGGATACAAAAAAAAAGAACTATAAATTGGATTTTATATAAATTAAAAATTATTATTCTCCAAAAGAAATCATTAAAGAAATGAAAGGTGAGCCACAGACTAGGGGAAAATACAATGTATATAACTGAAAAAGAACTTGTATGTAGAACATAATAAAAATATTAACCACTCATTAATAGAAAGATAAACAATCAGATTTTTTAAGACTTTATTTATCTTTAGAGGGTAAGGGAAGGAGAGAGGGAGAGAAATATCAATGTACGGTTGCCTCTCCTGCGTTTCCTGCTGGGAACTGGCCTGCAGCCCAGGCATGTGCCCTGACTGGGAATCGAACCGCTATCCTCTGGTTCATAGACCTGCACTCAATCCACTGAGCTACACCAGCCAGGGCAACAATCAGATTTTTTAAGTGAGCAAAAGACTCTAAAGACATGCCTATAGACACACACACATACACATATTGATACAAAAAAAAGTTGCTCAACAGCATTAGTCATCAGGGAAATACAAATTAAAACAAACATGAACTGAAACTCTCATATATTGCCCATTGGAGCCTACAGTTTTGCAGTCACTCTAGAAAATGGTATAGAAGTTTCTTATAAAGTTAAATAAAAACTCATCCTATGGTTAATCATGGATATACATATATATCCATAAGTACATTAATGTATATATATATATGTGATATATATATGATATATATATATCACATATATATGTGTGATAAAAATACATATTTTTCTCTTCACCCAAGGACATTTTTTCATGGCTTTTAGAGAAAGGAAGGGAGAGAGAGACACACACTGATGCAAGAGAGAAGTCTAGACCAGGGATCATATGTACCGGGTGTATGATCAAATATGTAACCTAAGTATGTGCCCTGACTGATTGCTTACTGGATGATGCTCCAACCAACTGAGCCACACTGGGCTAGATATTTTTTTGAATAATCAAATTCAGAATCATCCCAAGTGTCATTAGCAAGTGAATAATAACCGAATTGTGGTCTATTTAAATGAGGACTACTCAGCAATACAAATCAATGCATTACTATATATTCAACAACATGGATGAATCTCAGAAACCACATGTTGAAAGAAACCACATGCAGTCTTGCATACCATCTGATTAAGTATGAAGTTCTAGAACAGAGAAGACTTCACTATGGCGGTAGAGATCAAAATAACGGATGGAGGGTTATTGACTGCTAAGGGATGTAAAAGAACTTTCTGGGATGGTAGGACTGTTCCATTTACTTAAGGGGGTTGTGGCCACAGAAGCATATACTTTGAACTGTACCATTAAGTCTGCATATTTTAAAATGTAATTTATAATTCAATAAAGTTGATTTTAAAAGTGTTCTTCTATCTCCTTTCACCGAAGAAAACTGGTCCATCACGTGACTGGGCCAAGATTAGGACTGATAGTTTCCACCATTGTCATCACAGAAAATGGCATCAGCAGACATATCAGTCCATCTTTTGTTTTCTGTGAATTTAGATGTGCAAATGTCCTTGGCAAGAGTCCTGAAGCCTTCTTGACATAGAGGACATTGTGACTCCAGTGCAAAATGGACTCTCTGGAGCACATTTCCCATGATTCTCTGAGATATGCATGAAAATATATTTTTCTAGTCTTTGTTAACATGTTTTTTTTTAGAGATTGTATTTATTTTTAGAGAAAGATGGGAAGAGAGGAAGAGAGGGAGAGAAACATCAATGTGTGGTTGCCTCCCGAGCATCCACTACTGAGGATGAGGCCCACTAATGGGGACCTGGCCCACAAATCAGGCATGTACCCTGACTGGGAATCAAAATTGCAACTCTTTGGTTCACAGGCCATCACTCAATCCACTGAGCCACACCAACCAGGGCTGCTACATCAGTTTTAACTGGTTGTATCGACTTAATATTCATCTTATTAAAGGGGACATCAACACACTAGTTGTTATCTCACTGAAAATAAAACAATTCTTTCTCTAGTGTTTAGCAAACTTTTTTGTTTACTGTTTTTACAATGACAGGTCATTGTAGTAGAGATTCAGCATTCCACACAGCAAAATTTTGGTTTGTAGTCAACTGCAGTGCACCCCTTTCAGGCAGAACCTCTTTAAGTCATTCCAAATTGATTCAACCTATCTCCTACCTTTAAACATTCACTAGGAATGAAAGTTGCATGTCCTATTTTCTAATACTTAGAATTATAGTCTTTGCAGTTTTTATTTTAAGAATTTTTTTTCTCTAAGTCCTCTGTTCTAAGATTTACTATAGTTCTAAGATTTTCTATAGTCAAAGATTTAAGGCAAGGTAATGTATTCACTGTGCACAGCAACTCTCAGCCTAGCCCTGGTAACCAGCAGCCCCCAGAAGTGATAAGTCGCCAATTAACACCTGGGAGTCGGGGACAAGGACAGCAAAGAAGAACCTGATTTTGTTTATCAGGATAGGCTAGTGACACTGTGGTAACTCCCAATCCAACAAGGTCTCAGGGAATTAAAACAATAAAGTTTGGTTTGTCACTCACGCTGCATATCTTTTGAAGATTGGTGGGGGAATAGAATGTGTTGACTCTACTTCAAATTATCCTCACTAAGGAATACAGTTAAATGGAGTTTCCAAAATCTGGGCCATAACTGACACTTCCTATCACAATTTGCTAGAGAAGTTACAAGTGCTGGGAGGAAGCAGTAAATTCCAAACTTCCCAGGGCAGAAGCAAAATGGATATTGGTGATAGTAAGATTGTAGACCATATTGTCAACTACATCAATTCCTAAAAATAGAGGAAGTTCTAAAGGTCCTCAAAGATTAAAGACTGCATGAAGCAACTGGGGTGGAAGACAGATTCTAAGACTGGTTAAAACAAGAGGAACTAAAGGACTAAACAGGAGCTTAGAAATAAATAAAATTACATCTCTAGCCTTGAAAACTGTAGCAACAAAACAAGTGTCACTTGGGCTCTTGCCAGTAAGAGTTAGATCTTTGAGAAGAACATCAGAGCATCAATGAGAAGAACCTGTATCTAAGCATAGTTGGAAAGCCCAATAAACAGTCCCGAGGGGCTGTGTCTTAAAGCAATGAATCAACATGGAGAACACACACGTTGTATCTGATGGGTTCCTCCAGATGGAGATTTAAGCCTCCCACATTCTTTGTGCTTCAATGGGTGCAAACATGGAAACAAGGATAGTAAACCATTAAATGTAAAGAGTCTAAATGTGAGGAACCTGTAGAATGAAGGGGCAGAGACGGTGAACTGGATATGGAAGTCCCTGATATCTAGTGTCTTGCAATTTATACTTGTCTGAGGAAGAAAAGAGAGGAAGTGCCTACATGAAAATTTGGCTGCTACAGTCTTTATAAATGTTCTAGCATGTGGATAGAGGGTAGCTTCCAAATAAATCTTCATGGATAAGCTTGGCTTGATACAAGTTTCTTGGCTAGGAAAACTTCCCATGGATAATATGTTTTACTTAGTCTACCACAAAGACATTTTCTAGATGCTCAACAACTTGAGCAAGTTTATAGGATTGCAGCTCCAGAAATGACAGGCACCCTACATGGTGCCTTTTATGTCATGCTAAGGCAATGACCTTTAGGACGTTTGCTTCAGTTCAACCTCAAACCTGAAAATCCTGTTTTCAGGTAGATCAGCATTGATATCTGAGATATCAGTAGAAGAAAGGGCTTCTGACATTTTCAGGGAAGTGTGTTTTGAGACCTGTTTTAACTTACAGGAGGTAGAAAAGAAAGTCTGACAATGTAATGTATTTCTAGGGCTTCAAATGTGATTTCTCCCTAAACTTTGGAAATTCAAATCTCCTAGACTTCTTTTTCAGAACTTCAACTGCATCTCCACATCTGTGCTCTCTAGACACTCCATGTCAATACATCCTAAAATTTTAGCATATTCCTCCAAACGTTTTCCTCCCCTGTTTCCCGGAGGAGAGTAACCTGTTTACCCAAGTGAGAAACTCCGATTCTTCTTTGCCTCCTGATTCCTCTAAACACCCAATCTAGTCAGTCATCACATTCTAATAATTCTGACTAAATAATAGTTTTAAATGGGTCCCATTTCTCCATTCCCACTGGTTCAGGCCCTCAGTACTTCTTGCCAAGTCTGTTTCTTTACACCTGTTCTCCCACCTCCATACTGCCCAGCCCCTCTACCTTTCACACTGCAAATAAAGGCTTCTACTTAGTCTATAACTCCATCACATTAACCCTCTATTAAAAACCTGTTACCCTTAGGATAAACTCCATACAGCTTAGCTGGACCTTCCGGATCTCGGATCTCGTCTCTACTAATCTCCCTCACCCCACTTGCCTATTTGGAGTCCCTGCCCTCTGCTTTCCGGGGGCACTGAACACTTTCACTCTCACAAATGACTGTGCCTTTTTCTTTCTTTCTTTCTTTTTTGGCTCTCATACACCTTTTCTGGACCCTGCCTTCTTTTTCCAGCAAAGTGCCTGACTAGTGCTATGGTTCAGAAAGGTAGGTTGATGTTATGGTGAAACCAATCAATCGCTTTTATGTTTATGGAATACCATTTTTGTCTACAGTTTTGGCCTACATATATCTGAATACTTTGGTTATTCAGCAACCGATCTCAAGGCTATAGGTCAATTTTTGACAAACCTGTTGATTAACTCTAACCTCTAAATTGGAGGCAAAAGTATAGATTCAAAGCAATTTTTAAATATCTATTATCAGGTAGAGAATTTACCCCTAAAAATCTAATTATCATTGAGAATCTTTATGCCACAGTGATGAAAAATTTTAAAATATAAATTAAGAAAGTCCCATTTTTATTAAATATGGTATGATTTAGATATACCCAAACTAGAATCTGCTCATTTTTTAAATATTTAAGGCTGATCAGTTTTGCTTTTTAGCTATAGTCTAAAAAACAAACTCAGCCAGCTGTTCTATAAATGCCAATCAAAAGAGAAATTAGGTGAAACAATGTAGAGAGATCTGTATAGGTCCATAAGTCTGTCACCATTACTGAAAATTCAAGTCAAGCCTCTTTTGTAATTGTAGGCCAGTAAAATAACATATATAAAGAATAGGCTATTTTATTAAATTAGAACAAAATCTCGAAGCATAGAAAACAAAATATTTAGCTTGAGGAAAAGTACACAATTATTATTAAATATATTAGTTACTGAAAACAGCCCAGACTTTGAAGATACCAGTTTAGGTGTCTTAATATTGTATACAAATTAATAAATGTCCATAATTGCAAAAGGAAGTCCTGAGAGAGACATCACTAGCCCATTAAGATAACGTAATTTCTTTAACCTCATCTGCTGCACAACTGTATGTAAGACTGAACATTTTATTTGTTCCTATAGAGCAGTTATTTGCAACCATTTCGTGGCCCACACAACCCAATCACTAAAATTCTGCAACACACTAAAAATTATGTATTATTTGTTGATCTGACAAAAATAGGTATAATTTTGATTCATTCACACCAAATGGCTATTGTTGCTTTGACTGTTGTCATTTTTTAATTTGACGGTCTAAGGGAAAGGACCCCTGATTAAATAGTCAAGTACTGCACGTCTTGAAATTTCTTGCAGCTCACCAGTGTGCCTCCGCACACTGGTAGAAAATCGCTGCTGTAGAGGATTATGACCAGCCACATGAACAACATTTAATACCAGAATCGGGCTTAATTACTGAAGAGGTAACTGAGATTTTTACCAGTACAAAGTTGTGGTTTGAAAAGTCAGGAATATAGAGATGAAGTGTAAGCAATAAGGTGAGTTAAAATTTTTACACACTGAGGTATGACAAGGTTTGGCATTCATTTCACTGACTGCTTTCGCCACCCACTTAATTTTTAGTTCATGGTTAAAATGGGGATGGAAAGAAGCAGTGGCGGGGGCTTGGGGAGGCTGTGGCTGGTAAAGGTGGGGAGAGTAGTGAACGCAGCCAGGAAATAAATTCTGTATCCCACAGCAAGGCTGAACAGTGAATCCTGGAGAGCTGCCTGCTTCATTCAGGCTTCAGACTCAGAAGACCTTAAACACAGCCCACCAATTGCCAGGCAGCTTTGTGGGCTTCACGCCATTACAGGGATTCTTGACGGTTCTAGGTAGCAAGAGGCCATACGTCCGTGTCACATTCACGTGGAAAGAAGAGGAAGGGACTAGATAAAGAGCACGTGTGAATGACCCACCAACATGGACAAAAACGGTGTGGGAACTGACTAGCGGAGCAGGGGGTGGAGCGGGTGGAGGAGGGCAAAGGGGGAAAATTGGGACAACTATAACCGAGTAACAATAAAAACTGATTTAAAAAAGAACTTACTGAAAAAAATTAAAAATATTTTTGTGAATGTTTTGGATATTGAGGTCATTGATAAACCTGTAGAAGTTCATTTTATACACAGTTTCAAAAATATCTTGATAACATCTGACACGTACAAATGTAATGTGAGGCATAGCCATCATCTCTTCTAGTTTTACTATGTTCCCATGGAATGCTTACCATAGTTACATGTCAAGGAAAACCACTCTAGCACTTCTTTCACTTCTTATTTGAAATAACACACTCAGAAAGTAGCGATAGTGCAAGGATTCTGTGTACCATTTCACCATGTTCCCCCAGTGGTGGTGTCTTGGTAGCCGTAGTACAGTATCAAAGCTGGGAAACAGATGTTGGTACATTACTGTTATTTAGCCTACTGGCTTTATTCAGTTTTACTATTGATTTAACTTGCACTTATTTGTATCTTGTTGTATGTGCATGCATGCATACAGCTCTGTGCAGTTTGATACCATGCATCTGTTCTTGGAGCTACCACCACGGTTCAGGTACAGAACTGTTGCATTATAATGAACGAACTCTTTTGGGCTAAGAGGTGTGTCTGTACTTACCCAGCCCTCAATCCCCTGCTGGTTGTCCATGTCCCTGGAAGCCACTAATCTCTCCACTTCAAGTTTTGTCATTTCAAGAGAGTTGTATAAATGGAAGTATATACATATAGCATTTTAAGATTCACTTTATTTTTTAAACCAAGCATAATCCCCTTGAAGTTTATCCAAATCATTTCAGGTATCAGTTTTTTACCCTCAGAAGGGTATTTATTTGGCTTCTTTCTGGTATTTTCCTATTAAAGATAAAGTTGCTATGAATATTTGTGTTAAAAAAACCACAAGTTCAGGCCCTGGCTGGTGTAGCTCAGTGGATTGAGCGAGGGCCTGTGAACCAGACGATCGCAGTTCGATTCCCAGTCAGGGCACATGCTTGGGTTGCAGGCCAGTTCCCGGCAGGGGCCAATTCCCTGCAGGGGATGCACGAGAAGCAACCATACATTGATGTTTCTTTCCTCTCTCCTTCCTTTCCCCTCTAAAAAGATAAATAAATAAAATATTATTTTTTAAAAACCCACAAATTCCCATTACAATATTAAATGAAGTAAGATACAGGAAAATAACTTGACCTGTGATCAGTGCGGAGCACCAGTACAGTCCCCAATCTGGGGTGCACCCCCACCAGCTCACTGTGCATTAAACAATGACCTCAGGTCTTAAATCCCAGGTTTAGGATTCAGGGGCGGACATTATCAGTGACTGGGACTTAAAACTGGACCCCAAGGGAGACACCTCTTTCCACTGAGAAAGATGGCAGTTCCTGCCAAGCAGCTCGAGCGAGGCTATCCTGCAGGAAGTCTAGACAACTTTTGACCAGCCAGCAGGAGGCCCTAAATGACAAAAAAGCAAAAACTGGTCATTCCCATAGTTTAGATGTCCTAAAATGCTTTGTAAACATCTACTTCAGTGTTTTGTCTTTTTCGTTTCTGTTAAACATGGAGCAACATCCATGTATGATATTTAATTGACAGTTACTGAGCATAGGGAATCCAGTGGCGCAATGCGCCACGTTTCATAAAAATGAAACGCAGTATGTTGCCCATGACAGCTTACATCACAAAAATAAGACTCACTGGTTGCATTTCAATAAAATATAATGGGGTCCTCTTAGCCTCGAGGCAAAACTGACACAGAATCTAATTTGCACCAGTCAGCTGAAGGCACAAAATGTTCTGGGGAAATTTCTGCTGTGGCATACAAAGTCCTACTGACAGGTCCTTGGAAATCCTGTGCACAAACTTCCTACACGAGTGAGAGGGAGGATGTGCTGATAACCACAAACACTACTGGAATTGAAGTGCAGTGTTCACTTATTTGACAGAAAAAGCTAAATTGTTTCTAGACCTAAAGGTCAATATTTTCATTTTGCAACTTCTAGCTAAGTACATTGGCAAATAAAGCAAAACGGGGTGTGCTTTTAAAGGAAATTTGGTGCAGGAGAAAGACCACTTGAAATTAATTCTAAATTACTTTTGGTGGTTTGTACATGACCTCCCACAGTCATGAGAGCTAGAGGCGAAGGTGACTTTCAGTAACCCGGGTAGAGTTTTTTTTTTTTTCTTCCTGAAAAGTCAGGATTATGTGACCTTATAAATTGGTCTCATTACAGAGCCACTGACAGACAGACATATTGGTTGCTGCCAGTAGGCATATGGGCTGAAATTTGGAGGAGGAGGGAGAACAGATGGAGTGGGGAAGCAGAGTGATGGACGGGCCCCTCACACAGGGCCCAGCTGGTAGGGAGCAGGTCATGTCTGTTACTGCTAAGCTGAGAGAGATAAGAGTGTCAGCAGAGGGGAAGGTGACTCCATCAATCAGCCTTTTCATTATGGCAAGAATGAGCCTTGTGGTCTGAGAGTGGAAGAGGGGGGTGGTCATCCCATACACCACAGGCGGCAACTCGGAAGGGGTTTATCTTTCACGTTGCAAGAAGGAAGAATGTGCCTTTCACAACTTACCTTTAGTTGCTGTGGGTCCCTCAGAGAAAACTCAGTTGATGATTTAATATCATAAAGTTTACTTTTGAGTGTTTTTTTTCCTTCGGTTATATGTTACACTTGCTATTGTAAGAAAGTAATATTACAAAGAGGTTCCAGGTGAACCCCTGCCTCTCTGGCTCCGTGACAATGTCTAAGGCGAATGGGGTGGAAACAGGGAGGTGAGGGAAGTGTTTCTGATATGCAAGCTCCTTGGGTGTAGTGACTTGTTGGTTTTATTTATCTTTAATACCCAGGTGCCTAAAACAGGTGTGCGGGACATATTTATTGAATGGATTACATCGAAAGTATAGGAAATGCCTCAAAGTGATTTTAACTTCCAAGAAAATATATTTTCTGGCTCTGCCTTTCACATCTATTTTTACTTTATCAACAACTCCTTTTTGCTGTTTGAACAGAGGTTCAACAGGTTCATCGTGGACAAGGAGCAACAGCCAATGGAACATTTGAGACTATTAGTTAATAGATGCACTGAACTGGTTAAGAGCTGCACTAAAGCTTCACTGAGAACGTGATGAAATTTAGGGCAAGGAATATTTCTTTTATTCAGGGGAATATATCCTTCTACCACACAATAATGAGTGGCTGGTTGGATATGCTTCACTTTCCTTAAAGGCAGAATACAATGTCTTCAGAAAAATGATGCCAATAAATGTTAAAACAATGAATTTAAATAATTAGTTTCTATTCACAGAGTTTCTAGGAATACATAGCTTCCATAAACTAATTTGGCTTTGCTAAATATTTAAGGGAGAAAAATGGACGATATTCAGGAATGTAATCCACAGATCACCTTATGTGAAAATGTACTGATCTATAATATTTCTTCAAGAGATCTATTTGTTCTCTTATAAATAGTAAAATGCTTACTAAAAATTTGGTCCCATGGAAATTAGAACAGTTTTGTAACTTATAACAGCACATAGTTGAATATGAAAAATGACCTTAGAAATTACTAAAACCAATATAACTGTGAAGATAAATCTATTGATTTGCAGGTACATTTGAAGATAATCAGCCTGATCAAATAAATAGGTTAAATATCTGAGACTCTATTTATATTTTTATTTACCTTCCAATGGAGATTAATAATATATATCACTCAAGAGAAAATAAAAACCATTTTGAGGTTTCTGAACAAGTTTATTTTTTAATGTATATGACCTTTAAAATCTCATTAGTTCTTTGAAAAGAAGTCTTATTACCTACTAACACAATATATGCCCACTTACTTATCATATTGTGCCATGTATGATTAGCACTTTGTTGTCCAAAGTGCTAATCATACATGGATGCACATAATACAGGGGTAGCACTAATTCTGTACCTAGATGGTTTTAATTCTTTTATTTATGCTTATTTGTTAAAAGTATAACTCTAGAAAGCAATAATAATATCCATATGCAAAATAATATCCTGGAATATGATAATCAGTTTTATTTCTAAAAATAAATAACTTGAATTAAAAATTAAAATGAAGGATTTGTTTTCCTGAAAAGTTTGGACCAAAATGTGG
The DNA here is from genome assembly GCF_014824575.4 of Sturnira hondurensis. Lineage (NCBI taxonomy): Eukaryota > Metazoa > Chordata > Mammalia > Chiroptera > Phyllostomidae > Sturnira > Sturnira hondurensis. The sequence continues at coordinate 10,794,225 of NW_028077105.1, read as the reverse complement.
GTGCCCATTTTACACAGCAAAATAGGAATAGTTTGTATTTTCTAAAAGAGAAACGTCTACTTACAAACCTAAAACAAAATTTATTATTTTGAATAAATAATTAGAAAAGGGTTTGTCAAAAGAGTCTTGATGGAAGGAGGCTCCCTGATGAATGTATGGGGGGTGGGGAGATGGAGTGATTAAGTCCTTAGGTTCTAGAAGGAGCAGGACCTGACTCTGAATTGGGTCCTGTAGCCACAAGTGAGTTAATTAGTCTATAATTCTCATTTTCTTGTGAGTTTATGTGGACATGAAGTACCTACTACAGTGTCTGGAACAGCATTAGCACTCACAGATAGTAATGGTTCTGTTTTATGCTTCCACAGTTAAGCTTTGCTAACATTACAGTTTGGCTCCAAAATATCCCCAAGAAACTTAGGGCCTTTCTGTTCTTACTCCCTAAAGTTACTTTTGAAGGAAATCTAAGAATTAAGTGTTTCTTCCTTTCCTCCCTCCCTCCCTCCCTTCCTCCCTTCCTTCCTCCCTCTTCTTTTTTTCCTTCTTCATGTCTACATAGTCAATAAATTTTAAAATATTTACTATACAGGAATCCAAAAGCCTCATGCCGACAAGACGTTTAAGAATAAAATGTCATTGTAATTACATTGTTTGTAAACAGGGTAGTTTATTCTATCTGGATTATCTCATATGGGGAAAATACTTTATAAGAGAAAAAGCCCAGTTTTAAGACAGTGTATCTTCTGTAAATATAAATAAGACTTCAAATAGCAGGGTATTTTTCATTCAGTCATATTAATAAGATTATTGACATATTAAAAAGAAACATGATAGAAAAGAAGTATGCCCTCTTCTAGTGGCCTGAAGGACCTTCATTTTCTTGACACTCCTAAAATATGTATTAGCATTTTTTCTGAATGCGTTTGCCTCTCCCGATGTGTGAGATGGTCTTATGTCTGTGTTCTGGGATGAGCTTGCTGCCATTGATTTTGGGGATGTGCGCCTTGAATGAGCAATCTCTTCCCAGCACCACCCCCCATTTGATTTATCCACAATCATTTTAATTTCTGTTGACTCCAAAACAACATGGAAGTAGAAATAGTAAAACTAGTTGTGCTTAAGTAGCTACATATCTACACATGAAATTGGTGATTAAAAACTTCAGATATTGACACACGGAAATTGAGAATTGACTATGGAGAAGAGACTCCAACCACATTCTGGATTATTTTTCAAATGCTTTGGGTTTGGCAAAAACTGAAATTCTTGTTGCCAAGCCCCTTTCCTCTTAATTTTTAAAAATCATGTGTGTTTCAAGGGAAATTTAATCCACATGTTTTTGATTCATTTGCACTTAAGTTGTCAAACTGTTTTGTAATCACAAGTTTCTATCTTTCTCTTTCCATAGAAAGTTGAGTTTTTCCAACTGCGTATTAACAATAACATCTCAGAAGAATGAGTTTAATTTCAAATTAAAAATCAAAGATGGACAAAAATGTATATATCTCACCTGCATTTAGAACAGGAAAAGATATGTGCACTTTGACTCCGACTCCAACTTTTTGATGTAAACATGTACTTGCCCTTGGGAATATGTTGTTCATCTCTCCAAGAAAAGTATTTTTAGAGTTCATAATATATAATAGAAGGTGCTAAATAAACAAATGAAGCAGAGAGATTCTAAATTTTAAAAATTACATGTAAATACGACTGAATAATATTAGAATTTTACCTTATAACAAAAAACTATTTTAAACTTTATAATTTTCACAATTGGTTTTACACTATCAACTCTTTATCTTTAAGATGTGAGCTTAATAATGCAAAAGTCAAGCTTTATTTCTGCAAAACACTTTATCTAAAATTAGTTTATGTTGCAAAAAGGAGAATTTACAGCGGGAAAATAAACACAATATTTTAAAAGTGTGTTCCATCTCTGAAAATAGCTCAGAATTTGCTGTATTTACATATTTTTCTTATAAAACATTCTGTAGTGAGAGTTCAAATGCTGAAGCTTACTTTAATAGAGCATCCTATTTGGGAACACTAAGAACTTTTGTTTTATGGGAACTGACAATAGTTACTTCCATTTGGATATCTAAGGAAGTGCTAATTTCGAAAACTTCCTCCTTTATCAAGAGATCAACCATTTGGACCACTTATTATCATGTACCCAGTAAAACTCCTTCTGTTGTGTTAATTAGTTATGTAAACACATTTTATAATTGTGGAGACAAAGCAGAGCTAAGCAGCTGGGTAGGTGAGAAAAGATCAAAGATCTTCCTTAATAAATTGTTAGCTAATTAGTGTTTGTCTTGTAGTGCTTCTCCAGGGGGTCTTTTAAGCCCAAGCTTGGGAAAACCTGCTCTGAGAACAAGAAAGGTTTGGCTGAAACAAATATTGCCAAGCTCTCAAAACTGACTCAAAATCAGAAGTGAGAGAAAAAGAAGAAAAGAAAAAGAGAGAGAGGAAGAAAGGGTCCTTGAATTCATTTTGAGGACACTATACTCTTAAAACTAAAATGTGGAGATGGACTATTAGGTCACAGGTAGCTCTTTTTTAGACTAGCAAACAGCTTTACCTAGCTCCATTCCCTCCCAAAAGATTGTGTATAGCTTGCTTTGAAAATAATTAAGATACTGTACTATCTGTACCTCTCAAAAATATTATCAAAGGTGCCAGAAATTTTGGAAGACAAATCCCTCCAGGATGTGCTCCATTCCCCACCTGCATTACTGAGGACTCTTCCCTGCTTTAGTCTACTTAATGGCATTTACCAGTATCCACAATATTCCATAATTTACTCACCTATAGTCTTTCACTATCTCTTCCAATTAGAAAGGCCATGAGCACAGAGAATTTTGTCTGTTTGTTTTCCACTGGTTTGTTCAATGACTGCCTGAATGAAAAAAAAAAATGAATGTAGAGTACTTTTCTAAACATTTTGGAAGCAACATGCTATAATACGGAGTTATTCCATGATATGAAATGGTCTTGAGCAATTCACTTAGCCTTTCTGAATTCTACATGTGCTTATTATTATCAACATTTTAGGTTATATCAGGACTGGAGATGATTTATATAAACTGCCCACAGTGTCCAGCATTTAGCAAATGCTCAGTAAATCGTAATGTTTTGTTTTTGTTGTCGTATTTCCTTTTCCTTTTGCCTCTTTCCAAGTTAATTCATATTAAGACCCTTGGGTTTATTATCAATTCTCTTTGCTTTTTACTTTGCTCCATTTTTATTTTTAGTTTTATTTATATTTTCTTAATTCTATTGTATGTTCTTGATGATTAGTTACATTAAACATTAAAAAGGTAGCAATAAAATAACCCAGTTATGATAAAAAGCTATTAGGACTATTTTTAACTTTCTCTGAACATTTCCACTCATTTGTAAGTCACTACTGACCTTCCTGATTTCCAAATACAGTAGATTTAGAGGTGGGTACTTTCCATTTCTAAGTACTGATATTTTCAAACCTGAGGACTGTTTGTTATTACCTATTCTGTCCAATTTTTCAAATAAGATTTTGCATGCTTTCCTAAGGGTTTGGTGGAGGGGCACTGGTCTCACATCTGTATCTAAGAATTATCTTAGCCTTGGGCATATCTTTAACTTCAGGTCTTATAGCTAAATAAAAATATTGTCCTGAACATTGTCCCTCCCTCCATGAATACTGATAGTGCAGAAGAAAAGAAAAAAATTGAAAACCACAAAAGTTACCCTTCTAGAATGTTCTTCATATATTCCTTTTTTCTGGTACCTTGCTTGTGTCACGAGTTCCCAGTTGTTACGTAATAGTCAACTTGAAAACACCATTTCGCCTCCTATTGAAATAATATGTAAAAATAGTGATATATGGCTGTTGTAGCAAATTTAGAAAATATGGATAAGCAAAAGCAAAAAAATAAAAATAATTGGTAATCTCCCTAGGTAGAACTTTTTTCCTAGCATACAAATAGATGATTGTTACTACAAAAATGCAGTATAGTATACATAGATAGTATTTTAAAATTCATTTTTAATTTGTAACTTAGCATAAATATATTTTCCTATCACAAACACAAATGTATCAGTTTAATGACAAAGTATACATATATCACAGTCTATTATAACCATCATTTGTCTGAAAATATGAAATTTTTTAGATAGTTATAATTTTTCCTGCAAAATAACTCACTTTATTCTTATGCTATTTTTCTCTTCTCTTACATAAACCTTGTAAATAAACACATGCACACATAAAATATAGACACATCTCCATAACCTGGAATTACAATAAAAACCCTTCTCTGTCTTGTTTAACATTTTCTCTCTTGATATTCAGTACATTACTACTCAAACAATAGTTTTCAATAAGTATTAGTTGGATAGCTGAATCAAATGAAGCTGATTGCATACAAATACTGTCTTGTGAAATCTATGATTGCGGCTTTACCAGATCTATGATTGTCTTGGCATTATGGGAACAAACGAGTTGACAGTCTCTCCCTTTTTGTCCCTACCTCTTTAAGTGTCACTATTACTTATGCTCAAAGCGGCCAGGTTGGTGTTCTCCAACACCTGGGTCACCTGTACCAGAATTCACCGAAGCACTGGTTGTAAATGCAGACACCTGTGCCTAGCCCTAGACCTGCTGACGCAAAATGCCTAAATTCAGAGCCCCCAAAAGTCTGAGAACTACTTTGGGGCAGGATCAGCAACCAGTTCAATACTGCCTATCAATCAATAGGATAAGTACAAAACAAATTGCACTTTCTAAATGTATGGAATTAATGTATCAAGAGGTAAGATGGAACTGGGGGGTAAAATCTGTGTTTTCACAAAAATAATAGTATTGCCTTTATGTTTAGAAGGTGGTGAGGATCTAGTGAGGGTAAAGAAGTCAAGTTTAAAGGTCAGTTTTGTTTTGTGTGGAAACAGTTTCATTGGGCAATTTTAATCAAGAGAAGAAAACCGTCTAGGTTTATAGAGGTTTCTTTTCACTGCTTGTTCTCTCTCTCTCTCTCTCTCTCTCTCTCTGCAGGGTTTTTTGAGACTGCACGGGGAGTTATTAAGGAAAACACCTATTCACTGGTTGGAAACAAGAATCTGATGGACTGGGCATGTTTCCTTCAATGCTTTTGGTGCACAATAAGGCTTTTAGAAGCATCTAAGTTCACTCAGTTATTGTTCAAACTATGAATGCATTCACTATACCACTCTGTCTAATCAACCTGATGGAACTAAAATCAACCTTTCATTTTTTTGCAGGAAGATGTGAAAATTAATATGGTATGTAGGTGCTGTTGGTTCCAATTAAAATCAGTATCAGTCCTGATTTGTGGCTCTTGTCTCTGTGACAGCAAGGGGGCTGGCTAAGGGGCTACATCTGCTCCTCTCTCCCAAAGGGGCTCAAAACGAGTGAATGACCTGCAGTGTGTATTATTAAGTTTTCAAAGGGAAAGTTGTTTTGGTCTAATTGAAGCAATAATATGAGAGGGGTTATTTCTGGTCAGTTTCCTGCTGTTTTCACTCTGGAGAACACATTCCAGGTGTTTGCTGTGCGGTGCTGTAAGACAGTGCTGCCTTCCCCCAGGTCTAGGCATACTAGTGCCATTGGAGCAATAAACTAGCGTTAGGAGTTGAAGCCCATTTTGGCATTTCAGAGATGCTTTTTTTAGTTGACTGCATAGTACACCAGATGCTTAATGGCCACATCCATTGCCAAAAGTTCTAGTTACTGTGGAATCAAGCTATGAGTATTTATAAATCTCTAATATGTTAAAGAACAAACTATGTCCCTTTAAAAAGTAGCTGTAATGTTACGTAACTATGCTTTCCTTTTAAAATAAATGTATTTGTTTTTCCATCCAGATTAATGAGTGTTTCACATTAAGTAAATAAAAATAAATTTTCTCAAATAAGTCAAAATATTAGCCATTATTAATTTATAATTGCTTATTGTATTTCTTCATTTTTGAAGAAGATATTCTAGCTCCATGATTTTCAAACATCTTGGAAAACACCTTTTTCAAGAAGGCATTTTGAATGTCTCTGATATGTCACAATCAATATCAAAAATAACTGGTTAAGGACGTAAATGCTGAATCTGGATTTTGGATATAAATGTAAATACCCAGTACACAATATTTGGCTAGTGTATAGATGACTAGATATTTTTAATAAAGAATAAATCTTGTCACAAACAACAGTCTGTGGATTTTAGAATTGAGCCTCTACTTCTTAGCTAACAGAGAGGTAACATGACTTAAATTACTTCGCTCGTTTTTTCCCAAAATGACAAAATTGAAAACAATATATTAGTTAATGGAAGTTACTCTTAATTTTAATATTTTTGCGTGCAATATTTATTTAAGTGACTGCAATTTCAACTAAATTAAAGTAACTTAATTTACTTTAAGCTAACCTATATTAGTGAGCACAAAAACAAAAGATTATTCTAAAGTTTAAATTCAGCTTCTTCCTGGTTCCACATGGAATTTTGGATGTTGGTTTTGCTTGTTTTCGTCTGTGAACCTAACATGAACCCACAGACCAAAATAGTCACATTAAGAATATGGGCTGGATTTTAGCCTAATCAGGGGAAATGCCTGGGGAGGGTGGCGGCGGTGATGACTGCTGCTCACTCACTTGATCACCCAGACTTTCTGAATCCGGGATACACATCCAGAGCCTGAGTGGTAGTGATTTCTCAGGTCACATTCCCAAATGTGAGAGTCAAAGGGTCCAGTACCGAGTGTCCTCCAAGGTGGGGCTCTGGGATGGGAGTTGCTTTGCCTCTTCTGAGAGAGAATTATGAGTAGCAGTCAGTGGCAGGGGTATCATATTTATAAAGCACTTTGGGTTCTTTGGATGATACTCAAAGTGCTATGCAGGATTTACTTATGTATTTTCACTAACCTCAGGGAGAGGGCAGAAACCCGCTCCAGTGGCTGTGTATCAGGCAAAGGAAGCCGACATGTGCATTCCCCTCACTCTTCTTTCCCTACCCCTCCAAAGACCACACACATGGCGATGGTCAATGACAGGGGAGCAGGTGAGGTGTGCAAATTAACATGGGAGAGAGGTGGTGAAAGTTGGGAGGTGGGCTGGGAATTGAGAAGTGGGTGGAAGGGAGGGCTGCCTGATTGGGAAGGAAGGCCACAATGTCATTCAATAAACATGACACTTAATGAAAGAAGATTTGAATTCTTGAACAGGAAACAAAAGAAAAAGAATCCCATGTGATTCCATTCTGAGTGTTTCCAGAAAGTTTGTGATGTCATTGTTCTCCATTTGAGGAGACATGTCCCCCCCCAAAAGAAGTTACCTTTTTAGTATGTGACCACAAAGAAAGAAAATCAAATGATTTATAACAATGAAAAAGAGCATGACTCTATTTTATTTCAGGGGTCATTGTTGTTAGAGATTGTGCTTAGGTTACTGGGCTTGTTAAAGGCTGTAGTCACATTGCAGAATTAATTATTCAGTAGTCCTAAAAGAACTTTCAGAGGTGAGGGCAGAGAAGAAGTGAAGTATCTGTTATAGCCCTGTCCTCTGTGCAACCTCAGAGCACCGGATGCCCAAACCTGTAGTGATCACTGTCAATCTTAACATACATTAGTGTCAAACGTCACCATATAACGTAGAATTTATCGTACTTCCAAAATTAACACCTTCACTGATGATTTAATTTAGATAAATAGGCAAATTATAAAGATTAGCTTCTGGGTGTTTGTTGTTGTTTAGTTTAAAATGGGCTTTACTTCAAAAAACTATTTCTAAGATGAAAAATTTGAGCTACAATTGAAAGGCCTTTTGCTTTGCATAAGAGAGTCACATTTTTAACAACTAGAGGATAAAATGCATATAGTGTCAAACATGCTAATTATAAGTTATTTTTCTTTTAGTATTATTATTAGAGTGTTTGTCAGGCTCATGTAATAACCTCAAATAATAATGAGCTTCAATTATTACTTTATTGGAGACATTTCAAAGATATTTATAGTTGACAGAATGTGAGATAAAAGTTCACTTACATTTTTGTTCTTTGAAACACAAAGGTAACTTTGAAGTATTTATCTCCTTATAACCTTCTATAAGGCATAACAAATTACCCCATTTTTGTCAATAAGAAAATGGAGTGATAAACTGATTTATTCACTATCAAATAAAAAGCTTTGATCTCCTTTATCTATAACTGTTGTTTAATTATGAAATTTTTAAGAAACTGCTGTGGTCTATCATTGACTTAATGAATTGCTGGTTAAAAAATCTAGTCTCTTGAACAAGAAAAGCAATAGACTTTCAATGGCACCCATCATAAGGACGGGCTTCATAATCATAGCGTGGGTCTGTGGGTTTACCATCTTCATACTCAGAGTAACTGTTGTTTGCATGTTGGTGGGTGTATGGGTGACTGGCCAAGCTGGATTGTTCTAGAAAACTTTGGATCAGAGGTTGTGAGGCAGGAAAAATATAGCATAGGGGAAAATGTCCTTGAACAAATATACAGTGTATTAGTGTCATTTTTGTAGCAACTGTTGGTATTAGTACCTCATTTACTTTACATTTTTCCAAAATTTCTGAGCATACCTTCTTGGAATTTAAAGACCCTGGAGAACAAGTTAGCCATATGACTTAATTCTATAAACAAATAAATGGAAACCCATAAGGACAGTTGTCTTTTCTAAGGCCACACACAAAGTACATGGGGACTGAGGGCTAAAATTCAGGAATCTCGATTATTTTTTTCTGTGACTCCATACTGTCTTAATAGATGTATCTTATTTGATCCTCGTAATGACCATGTGATGGAGGAACTGCTGTCTATTGCTGTTTTATGAACAGAAAACACGGCTTCAAGGAGTTGCATGACACTCTATCCAAAGTCTCAAAGCTTAGTAAGAAAAAATTTAACTGGTATCCAACCCTCGTTCAAAATGTTGAAACTCATCAAAGCTCCCAGTTACATTTCTATTGAGAAACTTTTGGTCTTTTTCAGTTTATCTATGTGTTATTTATGAAGGGCCTATTGAAACGAGCATGAGCTACATGTCTCAAAGACCTATAAAGCTAAAGTGGTTTCTCTTTAGTCACAGCTTTCAGTGGGCTGAAAGATTTTATTATCTTGCTGATCTTGCACAATAGTTATTAATGAACAAACTGAGTTATTTCGCTTGTGATTTTATCTGGCTTCCTAGGTTTTAAGCCATCATTCTAAAAAGGAGCCATGTAAAATACTCCACCTTTGTTTTTCAGCTGTTCTTTTGACACATTCTTCCTTTTGTGTCCCCAATATTCTAAGTTGTTGTCATTTTTTGGCCTTATGAGGATCCTCGCAACTCCCAGGAAAGATTTCAAGATATTCTGATCTCTTGTTTATTTCACTTTTCACCCTTCATTTTTTTCATTCTGTAAATATATATTGAGCATCTTGTTCATGGCAGACACTGTTCCAAGAACTGGGGAAAGAGTATTGAAGAACAGAAAAGGTCTCTGCCTCCAGTTAGTTCATGGTAGAGAGATATGTTCAATGCACATAAAATGTACAGCAGTCAGGTGTGAAATTTAGAGCGTAACGTGATCCTGGGTGGGACACTAGGGGGTGCTGCAGTGAGAAGGGATTGCTGTTTTATGCACTGTGGTCAAGGAAGACTTCAATGATGTGGGGCCATTTCAATAGAAAACCTGAAGGAGCCGGTTTCATAGAGATTTATGGGAACAGCAAATTGAAGGAACTAAGATAGGCTGGTGCTTGGCATGGTCACAGGCTTTGGAGGAAGGGCAGCCTGTGTGTGAACTCATGTTCCACACATAGAGTAAGCAATAAGACCTTGCTGAGTTAGCTTCACTTCTCTAAGGTTTACTGCCTTTCTCCTTAAAATTAAGGTATTCGAATTTATCTCCTAGAATTGCAATGAACATTAAACTTTATAGTATAGGCAAACTGCCTAACACATTATAAACAGGTAATATTCATCTCTAAATCACTAGATATCTTTTAAATAGATGCGTTGCTTTAAAAATTGTGTTTCATATTAGTATCTTCCACGTAAATTGACTATGAACTATTTGTTTAGTGACATCTATACAGCTTCTTATGGCTGATGGTTTTACTATTTAAAATTTTAAGCAATTTTTTACTCTCTCCCAGTTTCAACTGATATCTCTTCTTACCCCTCTCTCACCGAGCCACTCTGGCAAAGTCCGTCAACCTGAGAGGAGTAACGTTGTCTTCCCAAGACTCTGTTCAACCCAGCTGGAAGATGTGGTGAGAAAGAACTCCCAGAAACAGCTGTTGCCTTCAAGTTGAGCAGAATTCTCTGGAGAGAATATATTTTTAAAAAAACATAAAATGATTTTGTGACTATTTGTAAAATGCTCTCTGTATATCTTCTCTAAATCACTCTTTTGTGCAGACCCCAGTGAATAAAGAACCTGAGTTATCTATCTCACCTCATTCAATCTCACAAAGCAATCACTATTTGAATGTAGATGATGGATCTATAATCTATTATAAAATGAAAGAAAATTTATCTTCAGAAGAAACCTGAACGAAGAGAAGATTCTAATTAGATGTTATTTGCTTTTAATGGTGCTTTGTTCTCCCTGGGGTGAATAAGTTCACTGTCACCAAGACACTCTATCATTCAATTGGTGTCCCTGTTTTCTCCAAGTCCCATAGCACTGTCCTGTGGGGACTAGACCTAGACCTCTTTAGAGCTCATTAACATGGAGCCTGTGTTGACTGAAGATATAGATTTGTGAAAGTGTAAGTATCTATAGATATACTTTAAATGCTCTTTTCTATCTCCTAAGAGGTTGTCCTTATTGCTTCCAGAGTTCTTTAAAGAGACCAACGATAAGCTAAAAATTCAAGCATGGAAAAGAGTAACATTCCCTTTCTTATCTAGATTAGACTGGAAATAAAATGGGATACTTTCACTGAAAAAGAGGCAAAACGTTACTCTAATTGTTGACTCTCAGGAGCTTCATTGGAGTTCATGCAGTTTACCTGCTATGCACTAGAAAATTAAGATGGTCTCCTCCATTTAGGTTGGATAGTTTTTTTTTCTTTGAGTAAATATATTATTATTTAAACATACTTTCCAAATTATAATTAGTGTGTTATAATAAAGATAAGCATTGAAAATTAATCCATAAGAGGCATTTCATTACAGAACAAAGAGGTAATTCATTAGAGAATAAGATATCTCTCCTGAATTTCAAATAAGAGGTCCATGCCTTTCCTTAAGCACTAAATAAAATTAAAATAAGAAATTTAATTTATATTAGACATATGGTTATTTAATTTAATATGTCTATTGAGTCCTTGCCGTGTGCAAAACTCTGTACTAGACACTGGGGATTATAACAATGAACAAAAATGATATTCATAAAAGAAGTTCAGTTTCTGGTTGGCTTGATGAAAACTTCAAATGAACTAAGAAAGGAGAGAAATGGATTAATTGCGAGACAGAATTAAGTGAACAAATCAAGGTACACTGGAGAAAAAGCAGTCATTGCTAATTGGTGATTGTGGAAAGCTATTGCTATTTGAGTTGCATAAAATATGCTTAAACAAGGAGAAAATGGGATATTTCTGATAAATGAAATATCTGAAGCAAAGCTGTGAAGTTGTGAAATTTGTTCAGAAAATAGAGAATGAACTTGGATAATCAGAGCATAGAGTCCCTGAAAGGAGGAAATAAGAAAAAAGATTGGAATCATAACCAGAAATATCTGAATGCCAACTGAAGACTGTGAATTTTATCCTACAGCCTGGGCAAGCCATTCTGCGTAGGGGTGTATATAGTTATGGGTAAGAAGAGACTATATATAAATTCATCAGTGAGAAATGTAATTCTCTGTGTCAGCTCTAAATGATGAAACTTTATTTATTTTTGTATTGATTCACTCTGCTCCGAGCTCTTACTTCCTCTTAAAATTCAAACAGAGTTTAAAATTCTTTCCTAACATTTAAAAATCCAGAAAGGGTAGAAATACCCCTGGCACAATGTTCTATAGGATGTTTAGATACACTCGGCATCTTGTCTCTCCAGCACTTGACTCATTCCACAGCCTCTGTCTTTCCCAGTTTGGCTCACCGATTTTTCCACCAAGAGGATATCCTACCCTTCATTTTCAATATATCCTGAAATAAAACAAATCTCTCTACTCACATTTCCTTTATTCTGCTGAAATGTGGTATCCAGGGTCTTTGTGTTGGTCACTGGGCTGTCTGCCAACCACGCCCAGAACCCAGTTCCTTCTGACAGCATAGGCCCAGCAAGGGTATTGCCAGCCCCTTTCTCTGTCACTCTCCCCTACTTGACGTTTTTGGGATTAGAACACACTCCCAAAACCCATACCAATGACCATGGTCTTGCTGCCTACAAACAAAGGGATCTTGGCTGCACATCAGTCCATATTGTCTGTAATTTCTGCCCAAATCCCATTGCTAAGCGTTATCTGAGAATATCCACAGCCAATCTCTGTAGCTGAGAGAGTTCTCTGATCCTGTTTACATATTGGGTAACATTGCTCGTCAAATCTCAAAGTTTCTTTTTTTATCTTGCATCTTTCCATTGTTGTTAGGAGCCAAAGAGCTTCCTATACGAACGCCATAACTAACAATTGGTGCAATTGTAGAATCTCCTAAAATACAGAAACCGACAAATTCTTTCACAGAAAATCAACAAAATATGAACTTTTGCATCACATGAATTAACATGATGATCAAAGGCTGTTTAGTCTGCATTTAAACTTAGAGGACTCAGAAGCTTGATGCTTTCCTTTAACTAAAACAAGCAAGTAAACATCTGCCCGGCTATAGTCTGTAACAGGCTGTGTGTTGAGGTGACTTTTTCTCCCCATGCCCTGTCATCACATTGCTTCCCAGCCAGAGTTCAAATCGTATTTAATCACAGGAACATGCCCGGAAGGCAAACAGGAAAAGAAGGAAGACAGATCAGTCGATTGCTGATTGGTCAGCTGGCTAGTCCCATAGCAAAGGCAAGTCTCCCCATTTAGAACCATCCAATTTATGCCTTTCAATGTAGAAGGAAGCCAAAGAAGAACAGTATAAAGGAAAGAACCTCACAGTTTAAGAACAATTTTTAAAATTGTTGTCTTAATTGTAGCTTTATCTGTATTGCTAACTACTGATTTTGGGAGGTTAAATTCTACAGCGTACGCTGGATGAATGAAGTGCTGTGATTCCCACAGCTTCGTTTCAGGCCTTTGGAATGAAGATCTTCCAGGGATGGTGCCCTGGCCTCCGTATCTTTCATAAAAAATGTCCTCAGTGACATGAGCAATTGTTATACTAGGAAGCACGGGTACCCAGCACAAAAATATTAAAGGGATATTAATTTTTATTATGTATTTTAACTGGTGGATTCCTTTTCAGATAATCCTTTTATAACCAGGAAATGCTTTACAGACAAATCAATTGTGTTGATTATAGATTCGATCTTAAGTCATATTTTCTACTTCCAGAGACAAAACAAAACAAAAAATTTGAGGTTAGGACATGAGAGAATTTAGAGAGGAACGGGAGAAAATCTGATGAGGGAGCAGTAAATGAAGTTTGCCAGCATTCGTAGGAAACAGAAGGATGGTTTTTAGTTTTTATTTTTAAATAGCAGGTCTTGGCTGGGGGAGTCCATAAGCCAGGGGCTTTACATTTAACACTTACTACAACCATTGTGAAAATTTGCACATGTTATAGACATGTCTGTGTCTCAGTGAAAAAGTCAGTGTTATTATCTTGACAGTAGTCATTTTCCCAGTTTTGAAAAATTCTAATATTCTAGTATAAAACTGGAAAGTCCTAACAAAATTTCAGAGGATGCTGTTTGTTTGCTGATCTCACCAGACGCAGATGCCAGGAGAGATAAGGATAGGCAGGCAGCAGTTAGAGGAAAAGGAGAAATGTTTTAGTAAAGATTGTCCCCTGAACAGAGATTGCCCTGAATACCAGGTGAAGAATTCTGCTTCAGATCTTGTCCAGGTGAGTTATTTAATGCCACTAATAAAACCCCACAGAATGAAGACACTTAGTCTTCCAGTCGAGGCCATATACCTTGCGACGCAAAGAGGCGAAGACAGTATGCCCACTGAGTAGGCCCCTTGTATATAAAACAGAATTTTAAGTCATCTCACTGAAAAAGCCAATTACACAGATTACACAGATTATATTACACAGATAATCCCATCATACTTTAACACTCCTTGACAAATGTAAACTAAGCAAGGTTAAGGTCAATTTTGGAGAGCACCGAAAGGGCAGTAAGGCCTGCCTAATTATTTTATTTTATTTTTCACAGCTCTTGCTGCAAGATAAATCTCCTATCTATTTAATTTGAATCATCTCCTTAGCGCATTACCTTGTTTTTCCTTATACTCCCTCAGTGGAGATGGAGAACAGCTGGTCAACCCACTCCTCAGTGGTATTTATGACTACACTATATTTTTTTTGAAAATTCAAGGACTCCAAGCAAAAGTTTTTAAAAAATGTCTACCTCTTTTCAGGTTACTATCTTTTCTGATACAAGTACTTGTCTAGTGAAGCCAAATGGAAAGATTTACACAAGATTATTTCTCACCTGTACATTTTTTCTATTTATCTAACTTTCAACATATTAAAAAAGCAATTAAAATATGTGAAGTCCATTTGAATTGACATTTAATTATTAATATTCATGATTAAAAAAGCCTGTGGAGTCCAAATATTGGGCAGTCAGCACACTTGAATTTCTTATTGGGTACAAAGATTTTCTAGACGAATTGCTCTGTCATTTTGAGATACAGTTCCCTTTGCCTTCTCTTTCACTATTTTCTCTCAGCTCTGAAGATTTTCCATTTCTTTTACCTTTTTCTGGTAATCTTGCTACTTTACTCACCTCTTAAGTTAAAAATTCACTAGTTCATTCCCTCCTTACTCTATGCTTTCGGGAAGGGCTTACTTGCCATATCTTTTGATTCCTAAAAGAATAATACTGCCTAAACTGAAAATATCAATAAACATTAAAAATAAAATCATAGTGTCCTCTGTAGTGATTAAGAAAATAAAGGGGAGCTTGAGTTAAATTCAGTCTTCAGGTGACTGATTCAAGCCCTAACACTGCTTCGGGGAGCGTACAGCTGCTTCTGATCTTATAAAAATAAGTGTGGAACCTTCACTGTTTTCCTTTATGTCTACCTGTGTCATTGATATAATATTTTTCTGAGAGACTGAGGGTGCAAGCAAACAGGGGATCTTTATTTCTTTGAGTAATGGGATCATATGAGGGGAAAGACGTACAGCTTGATCTGGCTTTAGAATCGATCAAATCTCAGATTGCTCAAGAAAGACAAGTGAAACCACACAAGATAAACAATTGCCTATTGGGGCCCATCAGGAGGGTTAGTGTGTCTGTGCTGTGCTTGGTTCTAAAGTTTCCAGTGTAAATTAGTGGGTGACAGCAGTTTCATGTGAGTGACAAGAAACCACTTGGGCCTCTTGTTATGCCTTTGCTTCCTAGGCGTATTTTTCACTCAGTGTGAAATTAGAAATTAATGCATAGTTGTTCAAATTTGGTACCGTAATGAATTGTAGTAAAGGAATGGTACTACATTTTCTCGATAATATCCCTGCCTAAACACAATAGGACATCCCGCTGTACTAGGGGATTTTCCCCTCCTCTGAATGGTAATTTAGGAAATGAGCCATAACCTCTGTGTGTACAAGTGCACCATAAAAAGCCCATTAACCAAGGTGCAAGTGAAATGGATCTGACCACTATGTGTCTAGCAGGCCATCTCAAAAGGTGCCACTTAATAGCATTTCTGACATCACCTTGAGCCCCCAATGAGAAGGAAAAATGAGAAGGGGAGATCTCCCACCCCCTCACTCTTAGCAAATCAAGCAGCGTTTTGTCAGAAGCAAAGCAGAGGCAGGCTTTAAAAAGGAACAACGTGATATATCTTGGTTTGTTTCCAAAATCAGAGAGAGTTCTCGCCAAAAAGCAAGAAACAGTATCTGAAATGTTTGAAAGGCAAGGGGCTGTGCCAGCCCTCCAGCACAAGGGTATTTGGGATGGGGATGAGGAGTTTCTGAATGATTGGCATGACTTGTTGCCATTTTCAATTAAGGGTTGGAGAGCTCACTTGATATGCCTGGCCATTTTATAGAGTGCCAGAAAGGCAGCATTTTTCCACAGTTGAGAGTGTTTAAGATCTGTATAACAAAGCTAAGCAGAGAGTAACTCTAAATGCAACAATAAGTTCAGTCACATTTGCTTGACAACAGTCATTGGATGTAAGCCCAGGCCATGGATAATGAACCAGTCGTCACACAATTTGGACTTGATCTTCACTCCTTGAGGTCAAACAGCACCCTGAAGAGGAATACCCAGGGCTTCTCACCTCTGAATAGCCACACAAAGTGAAACACTTGAACATGGCTGAACCCTGGCAGACACTGAGTTGTGGGGTGAGGTGCAGACAATGTCCCATTTGGTAGCAAACCGGGTTCATTTTTCTCATAACCCTGACTCTTTCAGGCCCCACGGCAATACAGAGGGAGAGCAATCTGGGAGAAGATGAAGAGAAATATGTATAGCTGGTATTCCCGATCACTTCAGCTTTCTGTGAAACAGGGCAGAGCTATAGAAATGTAAGCAACAGAAGATATTTACAACAAAATCACATACATTTTATCCATTCTTCCCTCCTACGCTCCACCAGTCTGAAGGGACAAAACTGAATATACAGGCTTTTAATCTAAGAAACACTTTTCTAGGCCCTTCTACTTTATGGATGAGTAAGTAGATAATTTCTTGGGGAGGTGCACTGATTCCTGTAAGTCACTGAAATACCCATTTTGGGACTATATCCTCTATCTGGTGGAGCTTATGACACTGAACAATGGCCTGCCTCATTTATTGTTACATTCAGCACACATGTAAGCACTAAGAACTAAGGTAGGCTTTAGGAATGCAGCTGTGTTAGCATGTTGAGTAACTGAGATAAATACATTGCTTTAAAGAGACTGACCTAATAAACAAATTGAAAGTAATATAGTTTTTCTCTTTTTTTGGCTGTTGTTTTTAAAAGATTATCTCAGGTTATACAAGGCTTTGAAAAATACACTGAAGCTTCATTCTATAGGCAGGATAATATAGGATGTAGGCTCCAGTGAATGCAATGTTAATTTTGAGGTTAGTTTCATGGTTTGGAAAAAACTTGTGCAACATATCATTTAGAGTTCATAGGCTCAGAATATTTAAAAGTGATCTCAGGGAAAATATGTTCAACTTTCTCAATTGAGAGATAAAAAACTGAGATCCAGAGAGACTAAATTGAAATTTGAAGTTAAAGATGGTGGCTTGAATACACCAGAATACTCACTCAAAAGACAACAAAATGATCTACAAAAACGAAGAATGACAAAAACAAGAAAAACAATACCTAGGAGGTCGGGAAGCAATGGCTGAGTGGTAACAGGTTGGCAGATTTCAGACTATAATACGGTAAGTCAGCAGTGGGCAAAATGGAAAAGCAAGTGGGTTGACATCACCACCGGGTAAAGATTGTGTCATACGGGGTACCACTGTAAGTGGAGGTGATTGTGAGGATAAAAAACAAAAACAGAATATAGCCCCATTGTCATCCCCATGGATGAGACATATGTTGAAAAAATCAAATAAACAAATAGCCTTGGCTGGTGTAGCTCAGTGGATTGAGCACAGGCCTGCGAACCAGAAGATTATGGTTCGATTCCCCGTCAGGGCACATGCCTGGGTTACAGGCCAGTTCCCAGCAGGGGATGCACCAAAAGCAACTATACATTTATATTTCTCTCCTTCCCTTCCCTTCTAAAGATAAATAAATAAACAAAATTTTAAATATATTTTAAAGGGAGAACTGGGACAAGAGTCTGATAGTCTGTACACTGTACTTTGTTTTATTCATTATGTTCACTGTGTGTGCTTGTGTGTGTGTAAGGGAGATTCTTGATCGTACATCAGACAGTAATAAATAATGATATATGCAAAGGCCATTGCGGAAATGAGTCATTATATGGAAATTACAAAGAATTCTTGTTCAACTGCTTAGCTATTACTTGGAATGGTGGTATTGATAGTTTTTGCTTTTTACGTTAGTGTAGGTTGACTCTGAGGCTTCATGGTAGGTTGACTCTTCCATGAAGGTCCTGGAAGAGGCCTAATTTTTGTAACAACTCTGAACATCAGGCAACCTCCCACAAGTTGTGGTAACAAGTCTCCAGGGTTATAATGCTCATACTAAGAGGTGAGAAGAATAATGTTTCAAAATGGGAAAGTTTGTTTTAAATTCCTCATGAAAGAGACTGAATATGAAAGGGGGGAAAAGTTACTAACAAAATATTAAAAATAAAGTAGACTATGTACGGACCAGAAATCAAAAAGATTATTAAAGGGAAAATGTTACCATTATAGAAAAGAAGACTCCCTCCATTGTACTGTGATCATCCCTAAATTGTGGAATTGAAAAATAAAGCACATAGAAAGCAAGAATGCACGTAAGGAGAGAGGGAAGGAGGGCAAGTGAACAGGGGCCGGTGATTATACGCAGTTTAGGAGCAGAACAGACCAGCTTGCTGAAAAAACTGATTACCCGGAGAAACTGTTGTATCAACAGAAATCTAGGAGAACCATAGGAGAGGAAAAAACTGTGTCTGTGTGAAGAGGGGAGACTTAGAACCCAATTCTAAACTGTCATCTACGCCCTTTATAGGTTTAGGGTATGGCCATATGTAGTGTGTGCTCTAGATAGCCTCAGATTTTCACCTGTTGCCCCAGTTTAATTATTAATAGCACACTCTTTACTTTAAAAAGTGTCTTGGTAAGGTCAATAAATTATACCACCATAGTCCCAGGGCCCTATTGTTGGGGAAAGAAAGTTGAAGTATCTTTGGGAGACGTGGATTTAAGGAGGGCATAGTGAATGTAGGGCATTCACTAAAGACAATTTGAAGGCAGTTCCATGGGTCTGTTTTATAAGAACCAGGAAAAAATTTGATGAAGCGCAGATTCTAGAAATCTGTGTGTTTTGAGAAAATGTTAAAGTGATATCACTCTGGAGCAAATTAAAAGTTCAGTGATAATGATCGAGTTCACAACTCTCAGGATCATTATTTTTTTTACTAGACTCTATCTCAGCCCCTGAATTTATCTTAAAACACTCCATGGAGTAATTGTTTAACTGTAATTCTCCTTTATTTTTGATTTTATGAAGGTAAGATTTTAGTTCATAGTCATGACATAGAATTAAAAATCCAAAATTTCTTATTTATTCTTTTTTTTCTAAACACAATTATTTCATAGTGTTAAGATTATGCGTTTATTACAGTCACTAGCAAATCAGACAGGGTTGTGTCTTGTACCACAGAACAAGCAGGGGGAAATGTTGTCTTTTAAAATCTTCGACTTAGGTCAAAGCTCTAATTATATAATAATTAAAACAAATAAATGTATAAATTAAAAGGAAATTAATAAATATATTATTCATTACATTCCAGTTAGTATTTCAGCAAGAAAGAATTTGGTCTGCCGTTTAAACTCTCATAAAGGGTGACTAATTTGTCTTAATTTACCTGGTACATTCCCTAACTTGGAACTGAAAAAAGACCCACGTCTGAGGAAATTTATTGGTCCCTGACAAACTGAAACAATTGGTTACTCTAGATTACACTATCAAATTATTATAAAAAGAACCAGTAAATAATATTAGTGTTAAAAAAGGTTTTATAGAAGTCCAAACTCTTACTGGTGTGCTAAAATGACAAAATGATTTTCCTTTTAATTTCTTGTTAGCAGTTTGTAAGCAGCATCCAAACCAGAGGTGCCAAAAATCTTTACAAAAGGCCATTCGCCCGTAGTTCCACGCCAGGTCCAGTAAGAAAGAGCCAGAAATGTCCAGGCCAATTTTGAAGACTTAAAAAGTTTAGATAGTTCAGATAAGCTTTGGATGAGCAGCCAAATTCTGGGAGCGCATCTGAACTAGCTCCAAATCACAAACCTTTTGAGATTTGCTTCTCTTTTGCCCAAAGCCACTGCAATAGCTGACAGCCTCTTCACAGCTTTACATGAGCAATAATGAGAATGAAACTATCAGAAGCTCCAAGTCACGCCATTCCCTCATTGTTTGGATAATAGAGTTCAGAGGTACTGAGGATAATCTCACTAGAGAGACAGAGACCGACTTTTACTTATCATTCTTCTGTTCACTTCCTTTTTAGCTAATTAAACCTTAGTTCTTCACAGGAAATAAAACTTTGCAACCTCCATAATGGTTTGGCTCGGTAATATTGTATATATCTTTCCCCAGTTTGTCTGGAAAAACAGGAAGAGAGAGGTGCCAGTGTGAAGGCCCAGAATAGAGGGTTATCTTTTAAATTAGCAGATATTTTTCACTTATGTGGCCGGGGCTGGCTGTGGTGCCATTGGGTCAATAAGGATGTCTGCCCTGGATCTCTGGAAAGCTTTAGAGAAGCGGGAAGTGGGGAGGAGCACGATAGAAGATCAGGGAGCATTTTAGAACTACATGCGGCCTTATGTAAGTGTCCCAGTGGGCCACGTAGTAGGCTATGGAGTGTGCTGTATAAGGACAATAGTAGGACAATCCTGTTTTCAGGTTTCAGGCATATATAAGCCACATGGGAATTGTCTCTTTCCTTATCACTTTCCTTTACATGAAATGCAAATGCATGTTCACTGTAGACCCTAACTTACCACTTCTTGTCTACTCCAGCATAATGGAGTGAAGAAGAAAAAAGATGTTTTGGGTTAGGACATTCCACAAAGTCATACCCAGCATTATAAATTGTTTCAAAAATATTTTGTAGAAATTGTTTTTTTCTAACAGATTTTTTTAAAAAGTGGAGAAAGTAAGAAGAGAAAGCTGGGTTTAATAGATACATTTTCATACAATTAACACATTTAATCTATCACTTAGAATTTTACACATGGAATCCAGTAAAAATTAACAAATGTTCATACAAGATAAACTGCCAAGAGATGTGTTAATTAAACAGATTTGGTGGAATAAATATGCTAAAATTAGAAAGGAACTCAGTTGGAAATAGTACATTTCTTTACTTTTATACTTTGGACAATCGGATGATTCCCATAGCCCCACTGGTCACATTATTCATTAGTAAGAATTTTAATTTTTTACCTATTGTGTGCCTAAAACTACTTTACTTGTTGTTAGTGGCACTTAAGCTTGGAAATAATAGTATCTCAAAATTAAAAATATTATCCTGTTTTGTGCAATAAATAAATTTTGGAAAACTAAACTAGCTTACTTTTAATTGAATAATGGATTGTTATTTAAAAGGTACTTTTAGAAAATTCTGCTATAGAATAAATACCTCTTTTGTGACATGCCTAAATTACTCCCTATTTTTCTATAGATCTAAAATTTAATGTATTGAACTTATTAAGGAGGAATCAAATTTCAGATCAGTATAATGCATAGAAACTCTCATAGACAAAATACAGTGGTTTGGTGTCATGGGAAAAAAAATGTTGCTTTTTAAAATTAAGCCTAAAAGAGCACTTAAAACCATAAGGTAAACTTGTCTTTGAATAAGAATGTGCAACACTTGAAATAGGTGGATGGTCTCTGTAACACATTAACAAAAATCAGCCTCTTGCACACGTGAATAGATGTGCGACCATAATCAAGATTAAAGAAATAATTAATTTCATATTAAACCAATGTACTTTGATGACTATAATAATTAACAGCCAGAGGCATTTGTATCTTAATGATGTTAAATGAGCAACTGCAATTTTTGAAAAATTGTGAGGTTTTACTTTCAAATATAAATATTGATGAATATAAATATTACTTGGTTGCAGTTTATACAAACTAAATAATATGTTTTTAAAACTAACAGTAATTTTAGCTGGACTACTTTCAGGGAGAGTACTAGAGCTGTCTATGAATAACAGAAGGAACATAAAAGGCTTAACGCCAATGAAGACATTTTAATTTTTCCAACTAACACATGAAAAAGGGAGTAAAAGTGGGATTTGGGTGTTAGAGGGACCCTCTAAAATATATCAGTTTGTGCAGGAGAAATCTAATAAATGCCCATGGTAGTTGCTACAAACAATAATAATATGGTGAAAAATAAAACCACTCAGTTTTCTCATTTCCCTCTTTTTTAGATGTTCCAGTGCTCCAGATTCCTGCTTGGGCCCCCAGCCCCCTTCTGACCTC
Source organism: Sturnira hondurensis (assembly GCF_014824575.4). Taxonomy (NCBI): domain Eukaryota; kingdom Metazoa; phylum Chordata; class Mammalia; order Chiroptera; family Phyllostomidae; genus Sturnira; species Sturnira hondurensis. The sequence continues at coordinate 10,771,980 of NW_028077105.1, read as the reverse complement.
AGGTGGCATTTCTCTGGACAAGGAACATGTAGGATGCATGTTTCTGCCTCAGTTTGGGCTTTCTCCATGGAACTCGTGGTTCGTACTAATTTCAGGTAAGGTGTTAAAAGCCAATAATAGGACCCCTTTCCATGATCATTTCCTATAACAACCGTGTCGCAAGGGAGTCATCCTGGGATACAGGAAGAGGAATGGAAAAAGAGGGTCAGGGAGAGGATGCAATTTTGTTCCCCTTCAGCTGCAACACATGATGTAGATAAGGCTGACTCATTCATTCTGTTAAAAATCATTGAATGTTAGAGCTAAAAAAAATGGAGAGTTTTGTGGTTCAATCTATTCATCTTAGAGTTGATAAAACCAAGTGAAACCAAGGTACATAAAGTTAAGCAATTTTCCCCAGAGTCATAAAAATTAGTTGATGTTTGAGCAGAAATGAGACTCAAGATGCCTAAAACCCAAGCCATTTGTGTAGTTTTGTCTGTTTTGAGCTCATAATTTCCAGAAAAAATTCATTTTGACTATATTCTCCATACTTTTAACAAACCCACATTGTTGCTATATTTCAATAGAAACATTCTTCTTTTTCTTCTCCTTTCTCCTCCTTCTTCGTCTCCCCCCTCACCCTCCTTTTCCTCCTCTTCCTCGCCTTCTTTTTCCTGATACTGTTATTATTTAATCTTTAATACAGATACATACTTGCCTGGATATTGTTTGTTCTACTTTCTGGTAATGCTAATAAAGCAACGCTGTAAGTTTATTATATGATTAAGTTTAGTGTTTGCAAAAGAAAATAATGTTTTTGATTATAATTATATATAATTTTGTTTAATATACAATATAAAGTTCAATACTATATTATATGCATGATTGTATATGTATTTTATATGTATTATATATATGATTATAATTATATAGTCTATATCACCCATTTAAATTACATTTTCTTATTTAAAAGCCAGCAAACACATATTAAAATATATTTTGTGACATAACTCAATGAACCTTCAATGTATAAATATATAATGGGCTAGAATGTTAAAATGTAAGCTTATTTCTTCTTTCCCTCTTTCTTTCTCTCTCTCTGTCTTTCCCCTAGACTATTGAAAGTTTATTCAGCTGTTTTTGATGTCTTAAACTACTTTTTCTAGCCATCTGTTGAATTTTTTTCTATTATAAAAATAGACTGAACCTGTATACACAGCATTTGGGTAAAATAATTATTTTGACTTCTTGTTGATTGCAAGTGAGGAGAATTTAGGCTTCAAATTTAATAAGCATATCAGGAATATTCATTCTCACCATCCACCAGACAACGGTTTGAATTTCATACGACTGTTTTCTTTACCCTTTCTGTGCAGACAGCATTATTCACTATAAGCACCATTAAAGAACTAAGTGTCAATGAACCCAGCAGTGAACTGACAGTTACTTAAACAGCACATGATCCAAAGCTGTTTGAGGAATGCCAAGTGCTTTTTTTCCCAACAAGTTCATTTCATCCAAGGAAAAAAATCATTTCATTTAAAGATTTATGTTTATGAACATGTTATGAATGTTCTGGATGTTCCTTGTAATGTTTTATGAAAGACACAGATGCGTTTCCAAGAATCATGAAGCAAGCCTGCTAGCCAAGGAGATAGTTTGGCCTTTAGTGGGCAGATCCAAGGAATGGAAGGAGTCGACCAAGCCCTGGAGAGGGATTACAATCGCTTGACAGTGAGATTTGCTGATCTTCCACCTGACAGTGTTCTGTAGTATTCTTCTTTGTTCTGATGGTCTTCTCTCAACTTCTCCCAAATGGGTAGTGGGAAGAGACCAGCTGCTTGGGACAATAGTCAGGAAGATCATTCCTAGGCGCCCTTCCCAATAGTCCAGGTTGGAGGCCAACCACCTGAAAGGGTTGTTAGCCAAGAAGCACTTCTCCTATTCTCTGGTGACCTGCTCTCTGGAGCTGGTTGAGAGCAGAAGGCCAAGAACAGCAGAAGGCCAACCCAGAGAGGGGGAGAGATAGGCTCCAGGGAGGAAAGCTGAAAGAGGATTCAAGCATCTACAACAAATTTCTCTCCTTTCTCAGGCTTTGCATAGTTATCTATCATTCTGGTGGAAATAGATATGCTGTCATTGGGACTTTTCTTGTAATTTTAATTTTTAGATATTTTCTTTCATTTCCTGACTTGACTAGCTTGCCTGGTTAAAGCATGTGGCTAACTAAATGGAAATGATACATAACTGGCCCCTAGAAGGATCTGTCAGCATTTTCCTAAGAAGACCTTTGTATTTATACGGCTAGAGTCTGCATCTCTAAACCTGGCCGACTTTTTCTGGTGCCATATAGTTAGAGGAGTAACCAAGGAAGAGATGGCAAAAGGTTAAGCATAAAACACCGTCCATTCTGGAGGAAGCAATTTAGTGTATATCTTTCTGATAATAGATGACGCCCATGTGTGTTTTCCAATACTGCCAAGCAATTCTACAATTCTCAGTGGACACTGCCTAGATGACCTACAGATGTAACTCAATTCTGCTATTACCCTACCAGTCTGGGGGCAGTGTCTGATCCTACAAGATAAAGGCTCAATTCCACAAGGATGCCTCCACCTCACATGCCAGTGACAAGTGCACATCGTTATCTGTGCTTCTGATTGCCTGGCTATGAATCAGAGGTTCCCACTAATGGAACCCCCTCCTTGGGTTGTATCAATATTGATTTGCTACAGTGGCTCACAGAACTAAGGAAACCAGTTTACTTACTAGATTATTGGTTTATTACAAAGGATATTAAAGTATACAAATTAACAGCCAGATGAGAAACTATATAGGACAAGGTCTGGAAGTGTCCTGAACACAGGAGCTTCTATACCCATAGAGTTTGAAGTATGCCAATCTGGCAGTGTTCTGAATCCCATAGTTCATTTGAATGGAGGCTTCAATAGGTAGGCTTAGTTGATGAAATCTTGGTCACTTGAACCCAATCTCTAACCCTTCTCCCATTCTCAGAGATGGGAGGGTGGGGGGCTGAAATTGCAACCCTCTAATTATAAAACAAGGTTGGTTTCCCTTGCAATCAGCCTCCATCCTTAAATTACCTAGGGTCTTTGCAAAAGTCAACTCACTGACATAATCTCAATTGTGGTTAAAAGGGGCTTGCTGAATAAAAAAAATACCCATCTCCTCTTTTTATCTTTGGAATGATTTCAGGATTTCAAAGACTCAGGGCAAAAGACCGAATTTTGTAACAAAAGATGGTCCCATTGCTTTCACCTTTCAGGAAATTTTAAGGATTTTGGGAGCTATGAGCCAGGAACTTTGCATGAAAACTAATATATAATTTATTTATTTATAAAAATCACAATATCACAGTGACTTAACTTGGGTTCCCCAGAAAGCATAGCCTAGGACAACAGCTTTAAATAGGTAGCTTATTTTGGCAAATAATATCTTTGGAAAAGTGAAACAAGACAGAAGAAAAGGGTGATATATGTATGGTCTGTGAATTAGCTGGTCACTTCTGGGACTCTATGTTGCTGGGAACCCTCTGAACAGCTCTGTAGAAAGCACCCTAAAATCACTTAAAGAACTGAGGAGGGGCTTATCTATATCACTTTCATTCCCCAAGGTCAAGATTTGTATTACAGGGTAGAAGTTGGATTAAAGCTCCTTTAAACTCTCAGGTTCCTGTGCATTCTAATGCATGAGGGGGTCAGCTGGGAATCCCCAGGGTGGTTCTGCTGCAGAGAAACCTCAGGATAGAGAATGAGATACAGGCGGTGCTGCCAAGGCAGGTGCTGTCAGAGCACACACCTGCGCCACTGGATGCTTGGCAAAATCTGGAATAGAAAAGTGCACCCAGCAGACATGAGGTATGGCAGAAAAGGTGACCCAAACAACGAACCTCAGCATTGCCTGGTGAGCCTAGGTCCACCGTACATTCACCCCCTTAGCTCTTGGATTGCTACATACCATTTCCTCTCTTTAGACATCTATTCTTATTCTCAAATAATGCCATGATGTTTAATTTTACTTAGAAAACAAAATTAATTCGAAGATCCATTCCTCATCTTTCTAAGCCAGTCACTCCATTTGTACATTGAGTCCCTTCTCTCACCTACTGGAGATCTTTGCTCTGATGCTCTCCTTCTCCTGAATCATTATTTTTCCACCTCTGGGGGATGATTCCCATCAGCATATAAAACATCATGTAATATTTTCAGTCTTAATAGTAAAATAGTCCTCCCATATCCTCATGGGAGGATAGCTAGATACTTCTATCAGCTTTCCTTTATGGCAAAATTCCTATAAAAATATACTTTTGTTTCTGTTCATACTCCCTCATCTCTCATTTTCTCTTCAACATATCTCCAGTCTGGTTTTTATTCCTACCTACAGTGAAATCAATCCTGTCCCTAATTTACCAAATCCAATAGTCAATTTTCAATTCTTTTCTTTTTTGATTTCTTGATAACATCTAATGTAGTGGAGTTATGTGATTAATCTGTCCTTTTCGAAGTGTTCTTTCTCTTAGCTTTTAGGATCTGCTTTTGACCCAGCATTATTCACTATATTTGATTCTAATATCAAATTGCAAATTGAATGTTGGAATACCTACAGCTCATTCCTCAAAAACCATTTTCTTTACAGCTATTCACCAAGCGATCTCACCCCAATTCATACTTTTATGTATCAGCTATATGTGGTTGATTCCTAAACTTATATCTTCTGTTCAGACATTTGCTTGTAAGAGAGGTCTTTCCTAACCACTTTGACTAGAGCCCTACACACCATCACCTTTAGTTGTTTTACCCTTTTTTATATGCCATTTTCATCTTTTAGTACTTATTCCTCCTTATGCAAATTTATTTGTTTACTCTTTCTCTCTACCTCTGAAAGTTAAGCTGCCTAAAGTCATAAAAGCAGGGCATTGTGTTAGTCACAGCTCACAGCACTTGTAGTTTGTGGATTTATTGATGACAGCCATTCCGACAGGTGTCAGGTGGTATCTCATTGTGGTTTTAACTTGCATTTCTATGATAATTAGTGATGTTGAGCATCTTTTCATGTGTCTATTGGCCATCTGTACTGAAGAAGTGTCTATTCCATTTTTTAACTGGGTTGTTTGGTTTTCTTTTGGTGTTAAGTTTTATAAGTTTATTATAAATTTTTGATATTAACCCCTTATCAGATGTATCAGTGAATATGTTCTTCCATTCTGTGAATTATCTTTTTATTTTGTTGATGACGTCCTTTGCCATGCAAAACCTTTTTATTGTGATGTAGTCCTATTTGCTTATTTTTTTCTTTCGTTTACCTTGCCTGGAGAAATATATCTGATAAAATACTGCTATGAACAATGTCCAAGATTTTGCTGCCTATGTTTTCTTTTATGATTTTTATGGTTTGGGATATAACATTTAAATCTTTGATCCATTTTGAATTTATTCTTGTGCATGGTGTAAGAAGGTGGTCTAGTTTCATTTTTCTGCATCTATCTGTCCAATTCTCCCAGCTCCATTTATTGAATAGACTAGCTTTAGCCCATTGTGTGTGTTGCTTCCTCCGTCAAATATTAATTGACTATAAAGGTGCGGGTTTATTTCTGGGTTCTGTATTCTCTTGCATTGATCTATGTGTCTATTTTAATGTCAGTCCCAGGTTGTTTTGATTACTATGGCTTTATAATATAGTTTCACATTAGGTAGCATGTTTCCCCCAACTTAGGGTCTGCTTTTTGACCCAGTGATTCTACTTCTAGGAATATGTCCAAGGGAACCCAAAACACTAATTCAAAAAAACAGAAATACTCCTATTTTTATTGCAGCATTATTTACAATTGCCAAGATATGGAAGCAGCCCAAGTGTCCATCAGTAGATGAGTGGATAAAACAACTATGGGATATTTACATATTGGACTACTATTTAGCCAAAAAAAAAGGAGAAAAATTTACCCTTTGCTATAATATGGCTACATCTGGAGAACATTATGCTAAGTGAGATAAGACAGAGAAAGACAAATACCATATGATTTCACTCATATATGGAGTTTGATGAACAAACTGAATGAACAAAGAAAATGGGGACAGACAGCTAGTGGGGGGGTGAGGGGGTGGAAGGATTGAGCAAAAAGAGAAAGGACTCATGACATGGACCAGAGCGTAGTGATTACATGGGAGAAAGGTATAAGGGGACTAAATGGTAATAGAAAAAAATACGATAAAGATTAAATTTAAAAAAATTCTGTAGGATAGAGCTGGATTATGAGAGATTTCATTATACTACTGAGAAAAGTAGGAAATTAAAAACCTACAAGTTGTTTACTTCTGGAATTTTCTATTTAATATTTTCAGACTGCAATTGACTATGGGTAGTAGAAACTGGAAAATGAAACCATGGATGGGGGGACTACTGTATATAAAATATATATGCACTAAACTTTAACTTTTAATCTTAATTTTACCATCAATATGCAGACAGATTTATCTATACTTCTCTCTTTTAGATTAACTTTTAAAGAGAAAAGTATAGATACATCTTCTAGTTGTGGCTGTCGCCTTTGAATTTGGGCCTGTTTCATGATTAATATCAACAGTGAATAAATAGTTGATGTGCTGAGATGATTCTTTTCTGTTCTGCAATATGTACAGGTTAGGGAAGTGTAAGTATCTGGAAGAGAAAAAAGTTCTGTAATTGCTTTAAAGGGAAATTTTCCAAAATTCTTTTCAATTTTATTATTTCAATGTCCAATTTTGAACTGTAGAGGTGTGAAATTGAGGGATAATTCCTCTACAAGTTTTGTTTCCATAAACAGCTTCATTGTCTCCATATTATAAGAACTTGAGATAATTCCCTAACCAGAAACATTGAGGATACTTGGCCATAAGGTAGAAATGGCACAACCAAGTCAGATATTAAGTGAATGGAAAGTCAACACAGAAAAGTAAGGTTTATAGAAACCAGTAGACAGAGAGATAAGTAGATAGTAAGAGTCAAAACACTGGTGGTGAAATACGAGGCATGAAATTATCATTAAAAAGGTGGTCAGAATGACAGAAATGAATACCAGAAACAAGAGGACCTTGGAAAGAACTTAATGCTTGTTTTAGTGGGCAAGACAAAGCGGTGCCATGACCCCTTATAAACTCCTCTTATGGTGCTCTCAGGGGATGGTGTAGTTCTTTCCTGCTTCTGGACAAGGCAGTTACCATAGAGAACAGTAGAGGTTTAAAACAATTGTTTTAAAGGCAAACGTGTACTTCTCCGAGCATGCAAATGGCTTAAATACTGGATAATCTCGACAGTATAAGTCATCACGAGTAAAAAGAAAAGTTGAACAATTTCCATCCAAAGTGACAATGTAACAATTTCCATTGATCCAAAGATAGTTCCAAACATATTCTCTTTTTCGAGCTTATAGAAAGAGAAAAACTTAATTTTGAAATCTGAAATTTACTTTGGCTTTACTTAACTTTGCTCTTAGAAACAACATAAAAAAAATTACCCTGATTTAGAAGCTTCCTCTTTCCCCTAAGCTATTCCTATTTTGCCACAATTAAAATTCTAACCAGCCACCCACTTGTAATTATTACCTTATTTAGCACAAAAATCTATTTGTTTTTTATTTTTAAGGATTTTACCTTGATGTGGTCTTCAGGATACCACAAGTGTCTAGCTTATTACATCTGGTGACATTTGTAAACTATATGATTTAGTAAAATGGTTCCACTGTGCTTTTCCTAAGATTAACTTTATGAGCTCCTTCTCCTTTCTTTTAAAGAGCACATGTGGGCCTTTTTCCACTCTGCTAGCTCTTTTCCTCTTTGCAGAGAATTGTATATAATCCCTTGATATTGCACTTCATCTTTTGAGAATCAAGTCTACCGTATTTACGTTCCTCCAGCTGAGTATATGAGGCAGGACAAGCATGAGGCGAGTCTTCAAGGCTCTGCTGGGTCTCACAGTGATTTCCAGCACTCGGGATGTCGTTCTATATTTGATGTGAGGACCCCAGAATTTGATGGATAATAATAAACTAATGTGGGGACTCTTCTCAGTCAAACTGCGGATAGCTTCAGATTTTATTCCAAGCATTTTTTCCTGTATCTTATTCTAAGAAGTTTTAGATTAGTTTAAAATATGTATAAACAACTTTGAAGATTTTTTTCTGTAATTAGTATAATTTTTTGCACTCTCTGTTCTGCTGATTAACAACACCAAGTCTGTTGAGATCTGTGAGTTGTTAGGACATGATCTTTATGTAACTTTTCCATATTATTTAAAAAGAAGATTAAACTAAAAATAAATTACAGTGATGATCTAAATAGGAAATTGCTTGCAAGTTGATTTAATGGCCAAAATCTATAACGCACCCTTCAGTTGTGAAATATTTAAACTTCTAGATGACTTTCTAGTTTGATTTTCATTAAGAAGCTCTTTAAAGAAGAAAATAAATGTGCCTCTTAGAACTATTTTAAGGTATGTATCATATCTACTGGGTGTTTCATCCACCAAGACATACCTACACTGTATGTTGAGGAGAATATCTCACTCTTTCTGAGTCTTCAGAACGTTATCTTTAGAAAAATAGGTACAGTTCTGGTACTTCAATGTGTACACAGATTAAGCAAGAAATAGCAAATTCGGGAAGCACCTTCACGTTTGAGACTTAACTGAAGCCATCAGAGCTCTGTTTGGGTCCTTCCTGGGCATGGTGATTGCCCCAATTAATCTCTAAAACCATGAGGTCCTAACAGCAGGGCTTACACCAGACATTCTCAAACTGGTTCTTACAGTCAGGGTCTTTTGTTTTTTTAGGGGGGAGGAAAAAAAAGGGGGCCTGGGAATGAAATCCACGTTGCTCCGGGGATGGCTTTTTCCCCTGAAACAATTTCACATAAGCCTACTTTATTAAAACACACACACACACTCACTCCTGATTTAATTGCCACTAAAATAATCATGTAGAGACTCAGGAGTGGGTGGTATAAAGGGCCACCAAACCCCTAGGGAGCTGCAGCCTAGGATTAGCACGGCCCATCGCCAGAGGGGGCTGTGTGCTTCCCTCCTCGCTCCCCGTGCATGCCTTCCTTTTCCTTCCCGCGTTGTCCCCTGACACTATCTCACTATTTTCCTCTGACAGTTCATTAAGGCACCAAGGCTCCAAGTTGCTTGAGAGAGTGATTTTTTTTTTCACATTCTCTATTTCCCACAATGGGTCTGAGCAAAGCATTCCTTAATTATCTGCTTGAACTTTTTTATGGGACCACACGGAACATTACCCTTGAGATTTTACTTCATTTGTCCTTGCCACCTTCTTTAAGCGAACCCACTTCTCTGATTTACCCTGTACCTCTTCTTATTTTTGTCTCTCCCTCTTTCCTCAGTTCTTTTCTCCACGGGAGACCCCCTTTTCTCAGTTTGCCACATTCAGTAGCTACTGTACAGGCAGCCGGGTCCGTGCAGAGATCAGAAGGACGATCCTGAGGGAGGGAACAAGCACGGGCACCACATGGCTCGCTGAAGAGATACAAAACACGTGCGTACATTGCTGAGCCCAACAAGGAGCACAGAGCTGGAAGATGTACAGGTATCTGAGGCTTACGTAAAGGCAAGTCAAATCAGTAGCCATAAAATGTCAGTACCAAAGGTGCATGGAGACTCAGTTTCTGTTCGGACAGGAAACCAGGTAGAATGCCAGCCAGTTTCAAGGTGGAGGTCATACAAGGGCCTGCCAGGGTGAATGCACAAACTATATTAGAGCGCTGGCAAATCTGTTAGCAGGGCTTAGATAGGAATGTGGTTCTGATTCTTGCCTCCGTATTCCCCTACTTCCAATTTTCTGGGGAAGGTTTCCTCATCTAGACAGATAAAACCCATCATTCTGTTCACTCAACACCCTGCCAGGCACCATTGCTTTCTTTTCTATACATGATGGAAATATGTTCTACATTTAAGTTTATGTCACCATTTTTCAATATTTCTGTATCTCCTATAGACTTTTCTGTAGTGGCAGAATGATTTTTTAGGCGAATCCTCTCTATGTTTATAGCACCTAGTCCAGAAATAGCAAAATAGGTAGTGTACACAGGACCACCTCCACGGATCCCATCTCTGGCAGCAAGCATTCTAATCGGGGCACAATTTCCTGCCGAGCTCCAGGATTACCTCAGACTTCTTTGCAGTGGAGATCTGCAGGGAACTACCCCAAATTTAACTGAACTGGCATTGGAGTTGACACATGCAACATGCTGGCCCATCCCTTGGTGCAGCTGGGGCAATTAAATGTTCTGGATGGAGATATTAGCTCAGGGCTTGGGGGAACTGCTCTACTTCATTACCAAAGTATAGCCAGATCGATTGTAGGATGTGAAAACAATGCAACCATAGACACTTATAACTTGATTTTGAAAATGAACATCAGTGTTCCTCGGTGGCGGGCAACAACGACTTGGGTGTGAATCTTTCCAATAAGTCAAACCCGTAGCAAGAAGTTTCTCACTCTTGAAGTGGGAAAGTATTTAATCCTCTTTGCAAATACAATCCCTGTTCTCAATTTAACAGGACTGCCTACAGTGTTGAATTATATACACAAGTTTTTCTGACATAGACTAGGGTCCCCTAGGGGTGGGAACAAAACTATTAATTTTGTATAGAAGTATAGGTCAGACTAAAACCTGCATCTCTTCGGCAGAGAGCCAATGCTTTCTTCACCACATCACCAACCTTTCACCCCATGCTATCTAATTACAGCATTAGTGTCCCGCTTGACATTTTGGTCTAAGTAAGAGTAGACATAAGAATTAAGTCCAGACATATGATAGACAAGAGACATTTTTTACTTTAAAAAATACAGAGCCTGGGTCAAAGGAGAGAATAAATAATTATAATGTAGGTTGCTGACTTTTAGTAGAGTTAAATCACTACCTGTCTTCTGGACATGGATGCCCAGGTGCAAAAGTTTTAGCTCGAGGGAGTGTTAAGTATGTATGTATGCACATGTGTGCACCTACTTCTTTGTGTTTGTTAGGAATAGCTTAAAGAGGCTAGTGTAGGGATGAAAGGAAGGAGGTATATTTACTTACAGGGTTTTACATGAATGTCTCTTGTTTTGCCACAGTATCTTCCTGTAGGTGGCAGCACTAACAAGGCTGGGGTTAGAGAAGAAATGCTGAATTCAGATTTGGAAGAGGAATTTCTGATAACATGAACACAGAGAGAAATTAAGACCTGTGGCTCACTTATTAAATTGACTATAAATGCTGAAAGTGTTTTAAATAACCAGTCTGTTACTCAAATGGAAACATACGCAGACAGCCATCTCATTTCAAGGAAACAGACCGAAGTTGGGTACCTTGGCACTCCGTTGCGCTAGAAAAAACAGGAACGTTTCACATTCTGTAAATGTGAGAGAATGAATATTGCCAGTTCTGCCTGAAGTATAGGTTCTCATTGATAAGCCTAAAGAGGAAATTTAACCCAGACCCATTACTTCAGTGAATACTCAAAAATTAGCCTTGATGAACTTAGTGGCTTGAATTAAAAGCTCAGACCCCATATTTGAGGAGAATGAGCATAATTTCATACATTATCACTATTATTCATAATGCTAAAGTGATAATAAAGGCAAAAAATAAAATAAAAATCTACTAATTAACCAACGTCAAATATTCAGATTTTATAATAAACTTACTAGATATTGACTGCTAGCATAAAAAGGAGTGCTGAAAGCGAGGTGAAAAATCTGGCTTTGTAAAATTTAATTATTATTAATCACAGCATTTTATATCTATACTCATAGCCATGACATGAATTTAATTCTACAATTTCTCCGTTCATGCGATCCCTAATTTTTAAAATCTGGTTTTTGATTTGCAACGTAAACCATGAACCCCGAGTCCCCGTATCACTTCATTTGCACTAGCAGCAGCGTCGCCCCCCGTTCGAGGGCAATTTCTATGTGAAGCCCACTTTACGGTAATTCTCCCAACAACTTGGAAAGGATGGCATTTTTCCTCCATCTTTCTTTTGCTTTATGAAGACGAAGATAGGAAAAGTTAAGCAAATGTTTAAAGTTAAAGAAAGTTAAGCAATCTCGTATAATGACTAACGGCCAGTGCTACAATGTGAATTCTGTTATCTTCCTACAACACTCTTTCTGCTCACTTCCACCCACCTGCTTCTTGGCAGTTCTCACTGTCAAACTCAGTGGGCGGCACAACACAAGTGATGGATTCCATTATTTCTGGATGTCACTCTAAACAATGTTGCTTAATTCAACAGTTACCCACAGCCATGCCCAAATTAAAGAGTGTTATTCACAGATTACCAAGCACCTAATGCCATTTTTATTGGAAAGAAACTTTCTAGAAAGAAGATGTAAAATCTGTGGCCATCACCTGCATTCAAAAAGGAACAAAATCTCCTTTTGGAAATGTATGCTCATGTATTAATTATTAAAGTGACACTGCTTTATGTGATCTTGAGTGATTTTTTTCTCACCATGTAAATGGGAGTTCTATATTGCTCTTTTCTCCAGAATTTCCCAGAGGGATTTGCTTTTAGCTGGCTTATCACACTCCAACTCTATCAAAGAAATTTCTCCACATGGCACCCTTTCCAGAGCAACAACAAAGAAGACATATACTATACCATGAGTTGTGTTGATGTGTATTCAATTTAAAAGAATTTTAGTCTGAGTACCCTTAAAGGAACGCATTTTTGTGGTATTTCTTCTGGAAATCCCTCAAAAACCAGTAATGTGGAAATATTTCTTACTGAAATACTAAAATATTTCTTACTGAAAGCATTTTGCTTTCACTGGTGGCAAAAGGAAGCCATGAGAGAAAATGATTTTGTAAAAGACATCTCTTTTCTCATGCAGTATTTCTGAAGGAAGCAGTGGAGCCTACAGGTAGTAGCATTTAATAAGAGAACTTTGCATTCACAGTGCCTTTAACTTATGAATCATAAAATGCCTTACAAGCATGAAATAATTAATCTGTACAACACCCATGTGGGGTGGGCCAATGATATAACCAAGATCTAGTATTCATTGCAATTTTGTGAGCATAAGAATAGCTATAGAGCCATCTACTCTTAGACTAATTTGGTGCCACAGAAGGAAGTTTGATGTTACTGTTTAGCTAGAGGGGGAGCTAAACAACGATGAGGCAAGTTCAGTGTTAGGCACTTGAACTGTGTTAACAAATGCACACTTCATGGCAACCTGACAAGGAATCTATTGTTATTGTCTTTTTCTGCAAGAGTCACAGGCCTCCAGCCTGCCCAAATTCTAATACTCCATGGAGAGGCCGCAGCACACCTGGCTCTGAAATTTGTGTGTCCCTGACCTGACACTGCCTCATCAAGGACCTAAGTTACGTGCTGTGTTGTGTGGAAACCTGAAGGGCTCTCTGACACACCGTTGGCATCGTTTGGCCACAGCCCGCCCCCACTGCTCATTGCTGCATAGCCAGATTGGAACATCTCTTTCACCTGGTGGGTGAGCAAAATGATTTCAGTCACTGGAGACAAGACTAGGAAGGTAACTCTATTGTTTTACACACACTTTAATGAAACTTTTACTCTCCTATTTCCTCAAGTTGAAATTTAATTTTGCATACTACAATTGTGTTTGTACATCATGAGTACGTTAAAGCAAAAAACAGTATCTTCATCAATTTAAACCTTCAAAATTCTGTTCCATGTTTGGCACACACTGGAGAGTCAGAAGAGATCTGACAGGCTAATAAAACCAGACATCCATTATACTGTGATTTTTTACTTCATTTATTCTATCGTCAACAAAATAACAATTTTTTAATAATTTTATTTATTTATCTTTAGAGGGGAAAGGAAAGACAGGAGAGAAATATCAATGTATGGTTGCCTCTCGTGCGTCCCCTGCTGGGAACTGGCCTGCAACCCAGGCATGTGCCCTGACTGGGAATCGAACTGTGATCGTCTGGTTCGCAGGCCCACGCTCAATCCACTGAGCTACACCAGCCAGGGCAACAATTTCAAGACAATAAAAGTTGACAAACTGGAATTTTTAACAATTGTACAGCTATTTTCAACTAACTTGTAAAATAATATTAGTAATTGTAACAAATACTTAACTAACATTTCCATTATAGAATGAAGTTATACTCTGTCACTATTTTGTGAAACTACCATAGACCTTGAAGGAAAGAGCCAGAGCTGGTGAGAATTGAAAGATGAAATTAACATCTCCTCAGGGTCTCAATCCAATACATATATTTTTATAATTAAGAAATAGTTTCATGATTGATACCAATAATGTAAAAAATGTTCCTGGGAGCATTATATTGCATATTCTAAAGATAGTATGCTATAAATGTATAACTTCTTTTCAAAAATATAAACTGTATTTCATACTCAGTAGAGTGTTCTCTTATAAACATGAATTTGAAAATGGCAACCCCATCTTTGAAACTCTATATTGACTTCCTATCACATTTGGAATAAAACCAAACACCTAGAAATGGCCTAAACAGCTTTCAATCACCTGTTCCTTCCTTTTCTCAGGTCTATCTCCTACCTCCCTTCACTTGGTGAGACTGCTCTTTCTCGAGACTCCCTTGAACAGGCCTCAGGACCTTTGCATGTGCTGTCTGTTGCTGAAGTTCCTTTCCTCTCACCCACCCCTCAATTTTCCTATGGCTCCTGCCCTGCTTTTGTGGATTTCTTTGCTCAAATGTTCCCGCCTCCACCATCTTGGTCCACTTCTGTCTCCACTCTTTGGCACATGTCCTCAATCTCTATCATCCTGAGAAGGTTTACTTTTTTCATTGCACTTATCATTACCAGTCTTAAGACAGAGATTTTTACTTGAACAACAATTAAAATGAATAAATTAATTTTAAAAGGACAGAGATTTTGTTAATCATGTTCATTTCTCTATTGTATCAGTGCCTACAGTCTATGACAAGAGCTCATAAATGAAAGAATGAATGGCTTGCTACATCATTTGTAGCATGAGGAAGGTGTTAAAGGCCAGATGCTTCATGATACTTTAATTGCATAATGATACTTGATTTTTTTCAAGCTATCAGAATTTCCATGTAACAAAGGGTACATTTAAAAATGTTTCTTTAATTTTAAGGGGTAACACTTTGTTCAGTATGTATTCTCACTAGCATAATCTCATGTATGTACTTTTATCTACTTCAGAAACTTAGCCTAAGTTTTTCATATATCTTTCTGTTTTATAACATGAAGACAACTGTGGTTTGGCATGATTACCTAAATTACTTTAATCTTCTTTTCCAAATTTTGATTGGCAGTCTCGAGTGCACTGCATGGAAAAGAAGGATTTGAGAGGAACAGAAGTGATTTGCAGGTATGCTTGGGCAAGCTATTGATTGCCATTACTCTATTATCACACCCTACTGGGTTTTAAATGAAGAAGCAGTTGCAAGCCTCAGGATCTTTACTTTGTTATTGGAATCTATTGTTATATAGAGGACTATGTGAATGTGTTGTTAAATAGTTAGATTAGAATATATTGAGGGAGAGACAGAGAAATCCCCTTCTTTTACAACCTGATACATCTACCAAGTTTACACGTATTTAATGAATTAAAACAGATGCAAACATATGGGCTTACTGTAGGAGTCCTTGCCCTAGTATTTTGCTGTGGACTCCCAATGGCAGTCTGATAACTACCATACCTGCAAAGTAAAGATGATCATAAGCAATATTTCAAGATATCTGCAATGACCACAATAAGCTACAAAGAAAGCTGTGATAAAATTGTGCACCTGAAACCTTTATAACTGTGTTAACTGTGTCACCCCAAAAATTCAATAAAAAAGAAACTGTGATATAGCACACTCACAATTCAGGAAAACACTAAATTTCAGTTAGAAGATAGTAAAAACAAAACTGTGATTGTTTTTCTCATCATAGATCTGAATTCTAGGTATAGACAAACTGGTCTGGGGACCTGATATTAAAAACGTCAGGTTAGAGAATGAACAAAGAAAAAATCTATTTATTACAAAAAAGAAACTTAAACTTCCTTTTCAAGATACGTTTACTTAGGTAAATGTCTAATTTACACAAAACACATAAGATTGAATTAATTCATACACGAACATTTTATAAAGGGGAAAGGAAGTCAGTATTTGAAGGTGCACATGCTTGTCCTATGTTCTCCGTACTTTTTGACTTTTTTAAAGTGAAGACTTTATTTTTTGAGCAGTTTTCAGTTCACAAAATTGAAGAAAGAGTAGAGAAATCTCGCATATATTTCCTGCCCCCACACATTCCTAGCCCTTCTCATTATCTGCAACCCTTGTCACCTTAAGACTTTTCTGAAAAACGTGGAAAGCAGACTCCACTTGGAGCAGTGAAATATCCCCCTAATGAAAATGGACAGAGGGCTTCTGGATCCGCATTTAACTCCTTCACTAATTTCCTCAGAGTTCAGTAGTCTCATGTTTATGTACTTAGGCTTCCTTTGGCCCAGCGTCTCTTTGCTTTGGCTTTGTATTAGCGAGGCAACTGTCCAGATGCTTTTAGCCAAAATCCACTTTGGACATTTTCTAGGGTTTACACATCCATGTGAGTCTTGTACTTTATTCATGAACATTTTATGTTAAGTTAAAATTTACACTAAACAGTGCTTACAGACAGATGTTTTCACAAAAGATCTTTTTTGACTGCAATAGCCCTCTATTTTTTCTTTGGTCGTTGCTGAGGTTGAGATTAACTTATGTGCACATTGTTTAATTAAATTTGAAATACATCAAACTACAGTTGCAAATAAACTGTGCAACATCATACTAAAAGGTAATATATTTTGAAAAGTGTAGATTTTATCTCAAAGTGAAGGTGATGATTCATAAAGCTATACTAAGCTGAATAGGACAAAATTAGAAAGAAATGGTCCTAACACTAGTTCCTGATTTCTTGTGTATTAAATGCTATGTAATCTCATCTAATCTTTATAATAACTTAAGAGAAAGATATTATTATATTATTATTATTATTATTATTGAAAACTAAGATTAAGAACTAATTTCCCCAGTCATGCTAATTGATGAAATTTATGCCCAGGTATTTCTGTCTCCCTGTGAGCCACACAGTTCTGGATTGTAGCTAAAGAAAAAACACAGCCATTGTGAACATAATATTCAAGACATTTCATAACAGATTGACCTCAAGCCAACAAATATAAAGATACTCAAGCTTGCAGTTTGCTTCTCTTTTTTATATTTTCCAGAGAAGTTAGTTTCTTTTTCACTTTATGTACTCGATACAGAGTCGAGTTAAGAGGTCACTTTTTTAAGGCATAAAACTGAGTAGTAAATGAGAAAGTTTACATGATTGTCAAATCCATTGTTAAGCTATTTTAAAACCACATTTAAATGAAGTATTTCTTTTTCAAGTTACATTTTCCAGCTTAATGAAAAGACATTTTGTTGATAGACTCAATAAGTCTTGAACCTGTAGTCTTAAATTTCTTCTGTATCAGTTTGGTTTGGTTGGTTGGTTCATTTTGTTATTACTATCAGATGATGCTCCCAGCATTTCTTTGTGGAGGGCAGGAGAGGAGTTGGCCATAACAGAGAACGATCTTTGGTCTTTGTTTAAAGGTAAGAATTTGGAATCTTGAGTCATGCTTTTCTAGCTTCTGTTTCTCTCACTCTGTTTCCCTCTCTCTTAGCTCTAGGACCACTGTGTACTTTGGGGGTCACTAAAAGAGCAGCTAACCATTTGACACAATGTTTGGATTCTCACCCCCACACGACAGACCCTCATTACCAAACTCTTAATCACTGCCAAAGGAGTAAGTCCCCTGACAGCCTTCAAACCCCAACCCCCAAAGTAGGTCTTTCCACACTTGGTATCAAATTACATTGTGATTACAATGCAGGGACTGCGTGGTTCAATTGTACATTAGCAATGAGGAGGCTTGTTTTCCAGCTTGGATTCCGATGTTTCCTCAGCTATTTAGTACATGTTTGCACATCAGTAAGACGTATAGGCTTGAAATTTGTTCCCACAGACAGGTATACATCATACACAAGGCACCTGAAGCCTAGGTCTCTTGGAGTCAAAGTTTCATTCCTAAGAGAACCAACTTTCCTGTGTAGGATTTCATATCTTGATGTCATTGGAAATCGCCACATCTTTTATTTAGCTATAGAGTTAATGATGCAACTACTTATTTAGAAGATAAAAGTGCGCCCCACCGATAGTCATTTTGTTTATTTGGGGCAAAAATCAGACTGGCTGATGTTTTTCACCCTCCAGGGGACTCATTGAAATTATCCTGTGTGTTGATAGTGTACATACAGAGCCAAGAAATGAGGAGGGAGAATTTGATTTTATATACCAAACTTCCATGGCTAATTTCTGTGTTTCTGGAATATCTTTATTTTTTTAAAGGCCATGTCTTTATTTCCTAAAACCTACAGCTTTGTTAAAAGTAGTTTTTTAAAGGACAATGTGAGACTGAAGACGATTATTTAAATTGGCTAATTTGCCTTGTATTCCTTTACATATTAGATTAGCCAAATGGAAAACTCTTGCCTCACTGGTGTTAAGTTCCTTTACTTTTTCTCCATTAGTATATAAAAGACATTATAAGTGATGTGAAATTGTGTTTTTCCCCAAAATATTGTAACATTTTCCAAGTGTAAATTTTTCTTCCCCCAACGTAATATTATGGCTGCCCACAAGCACTAGGGAATGTGTCTCTTTACTCACATTAGGGAAGGAACAGAAAAAGGAGAAAGAAATAGACAGGAGAGAAGAGAAAAGAGAGGAAAGAGGAGAGAAAAGAGAATCTAGCTCAGTTTCAAAGGAGATCTAAGCAAGCTTTTCTTTCACTAGCATTAACCCAAAGAGTCAGTCTAACCCATCCAAGATCCAGTTCCTGGACAGAGGAGAGAAATATGTGGTAACAGTCAACTGGTAGACCTGTCACCTGAAACAAAATAAAAGGAATAACAAGACCATTCTCATAGCTAATCCTGAACTGAATCTACAATAAAGGGTCAAAAGTAAATACAATTAGAATGGACTGGAGTGTAATGAAAGCATCTAATAAACTGGGTAAATAAAATTAACTGAGTGATAATTAATATATAACCCCTTTTCAGTTAGAATTGAAAGACAATATTTTGCAACTCAAATTTTTTCTCTGTTTTTCTAGACCATACCTCAAACATGGTTTTATCTAGATACTATACCTAACAACAGGATGAAAATGTTCCAAGAGTGTAATTTTTTGTTCAACATAATACCTGACCGATATTCCTGTATAACATATGATACACATCTCCCCAAAACCAAATGTTTGAAATTGAGTATATAAGTATTAATTCAGAAGGTTTAACTTTATTTGAAATGTTTGGTCTCATATATTTTTTACAGCTAAGATGTTGCTCTAAAATTTTCAGTGTGCACCTAAATTAAACAACTGAGGACATCATTGTCTTTTCCTGTGAACTATGGAAAGAGCGAAACCATAACATAATCTTCCATAGTAGGTGATCCGGCTTTAAGTAAAGGGTCTGAGAATTTGAATGTTAAATATGAAATGACCAAGACACCTTATATGTAATTATCAACTATTTCGTATTATGGATTAAAACACTAAAGTCTTTTATTTTCATTTGGGGGGAGGGGAAATATAGCTCAGTTCACAAGGGACAATTCATTTCAATATCTGCTTCCAAAGGGTTTTGTTATTTCTATACATGAGAATCAGCTCACAATGTTATCTTTAAAAATCAGTATTCTTAATGACCTGAGATGTAAGTCTTTGGAATAAATAAAATAAGATAAAAGATATTGAGGCAAAGCTTAAATTAAAAAGTAAACTATGAAACTATGTAAATGTCATAAAAATACAAAAATGTTTGTTCATTTTACAAAATTTTTACATAACATTTTATTTTTAAATGTTTCTAAAAGATTCATGTGACTTATGAATTGAGTTATTAAGATGACAAATACCCAGCATTCTACCCCTTTTATGACATGAAGAAGATATAGAAGCTATTTGCCAAGTTTAACCCTTGCGCATCTGCAGTTGCTTTTTAAAGTAAGCTCTAACTTGACACATTTGTACGTGTATATTTCGCTCTCAAATTTTTGAGATAATTTATGATAAATTGTAAAATTTTTCCACCCCAAATGATGTAGTAGAAGTCGAAGACCCCTATGTTATCTTCAATAGCTCATGTTTATTGAACCATATTCTGCCAGAACTTCAGTTATTTTCTAGAATAAAGTAGGGCTTCTTCAGAATCCACATGAGCTTTTTCTTACCATGAGGATATTATTAAATAATCAGCTGTAAGTCTCTAAGCAGTGCTGAAAAGTGACTTCTCTGAGTCAGAAGGAAATCAGAATCCGACAGCAGTCACAGCACCTTTTGCTCCCAGTCAATAACTCTGCCTTCTGGCTGAACTACACGGATAAATGCAGTCATGGCCAGAGCCCTTTTACCCCTAACTATCCACAAACTACTAGGACTTTAACAATGAAAGAAAATGTCAAAGAAGGAAAGGTACTATTTACTCTAATTCTCTAAGTTTACAAATAGGCCAAAAAAAAAAAAAAAAGGGTCCCAGTGAATTGGTGTCAATTTCAAGCTAGAACCCAGCTTACCTCTGCCCCCTACCCCCACCCAAGGCTCTTGCATCAAGCTGTTTGGAGGATGACATCTCAGGAGCACACACTGTTTTCGATAGATAGTGGTTTTTATTTATATGATGTAATTTGATCTTCAGATAATCTAATAGACAAGAATTATTTCCTTCACAATGGGTATATAAAAATAGGGGCATAAATTGACTAACAGCCTCTTGTTCATAATGGAATTATTATTGTCAATGTTGGATTTGAACCCAGGTGTTCCAACTCTAAATCATAATTCCAGTGTTCTTGTAACTGATCAAATATTCATAAAATATATCTCACAAATGCACATGAATTTACCCTTCTTACAGTGAACACAGTTTCACTGCCTACGTTGTCTTGTACCCAAGCAAATGTTCCACCTCAAGGACAACAGCAGCCAGTCGCTGGTTGGCATTCTGGGTCTGGTTCATGCCAACTCTGTTGTTAACTATACCAGAACGCCAGCATAGTTGAAGAATAAATAAATAAAGACAGTCCCATTAAATAGGCCAATTATCATTATGACTTGCTTTTCATTAAGTAGAAACTTGAAGTTCAGAAAGTTAAATTATTTAATGAAGGTCACACAGTTGGGTGACAAAACCATGCTTGATCCTCAGCTTCTTGCTCTAAATTCAGCTGTTGCGGTTGCAGAAAGGCAAGCTGCGCACCAGTGAAAGCTTACATGCCTCCAAGAACTTTTCTGATTCTGAGTTTCTAACGACTGGTTAAACTTACTGTCTTCCGATACCACATTAGAGTTGCTAATCTCTCCCTTAGCAACTCTACCAGGGACTCATTTTAAGTGAGCTGTGACTGTCATTTAAAATGCATCCTCAGAGGTGACTAGGATTCATCCAGGCTGAGGGAATGGCCAAACAATTACTTCGATACTTAAATATTTGTTTCACAATGACTTCAACACAAACCTGAAGTAGACAGACAGACAAACCCAACAGCATTCGCTTAATCAGCACTTTAAAAACCCTTCCTTATATATATTTTCTGAGTATTAAAATCTGCTTTCCCCTGTGAGCCTTTATGCTATGTGATTGGGATGGCCAGAAGCCACGAAAACAAAAACAGTCTTTGTACCCTCAAGGCCGAATAAAAGTGCAAGTTCATTTTAAGGGTGATAATGCTATGGAGCTGATACGGTGTTTTTTGATTAATCTCCATGTGTACGTTCATTTTATGCAATGTGTTACATGACCATAGCTTTCCATTTAGCAAATTAATCTCTGCTTTAAACCAGTGGGGGTGAAAAAGATTAAAATCTACCCTTTTTTGTGAGATGTTTTCATTTCAAGAAATCCTGATTCCAAGAAAAGTATGATTTTAAAGTATTCAATAAATATTCTAGTTCAAAAATAGAATTACTTCTGCTTAAACTGAATCTCCTGTATAATTATAGATTCATAGTGGTGGTAATTTTACTGAAAACAATTAATAGTAAGGCCTGGATTTTTAAAGTATTTCCATGTAAAAAAGAAAACTGGTGTGATTTTGCGGTTGCTTTAGAAACAATATGAAGAATCCAACAGTGAAACAGAATTTCATAAGTTCGCCTCAAGGTTTCGATGTTGACGCTGAGTTGGCAGCGGGGGTGGGGGCCGGAATGGGGTGGCTGAGTGGGAAAAAGGTTGTTATTAAGTTGCATGTCCTGGGTAGTTTCATTTCCCAGAAGAATTTTCAGAAATATTGTTCTTGGTCCTGATGCAAGTGACAGACTATAGTTTTCACGTTATAAATTACCTATGTTTTGTTAAAGCTTAAATTATTTTTATTAGCTAGTCACCTGGGATGTGAGAGTGAAGTTAAAATTTTCAGATAAGCAAAGCAGCTGTTGAAATCAACTTTTTCTTTATTCCTTCTACCGCATACTCTGCCTTTCCCCTTACAATCTCTATCTAAATTGGTCCTGCATCTTCCTGTTATCATAAAAAAACAAAATAAAGATAAAGCAGAAGAACGCATGAATTCTAAGAGATGTGATGCGAGCCTGAATAGGTCCATTTTTCATCATGATGAGACTCCGCCTCTGATGGCTATTAGAGCAAGTGGGATGGCGTCCCCGTCATCATGTAAGTACCTGAACCTCAAAGGGTCAGTGAACGTCCAAGGGGCACAACACAGGGAGGATATGGATTTGCTCATTAAAGCATCTGAAAGAAATTTTGTTTATGTAGTTAAAAATAGTTTAAACCTATTTGTCCTAATAGTTAACATGACAATTTACTGAAGGTCTTTCATTTGTATAGATGATATTTGCTAGTTATAGACACTGGAAAAATATATAAAAATAGAAGGAAGAAAATTGTGAAATAGTATACCATACAAAGATAACTATAATTTTGGTGTTTTACTTCCAATATCTTTGGAATAAATAATGTGTGTGTTCATATATATAGATATATTCACCATACATATTTTTCTGTTTTTTATTATCCTATAATAACTCTCATGTTACACAATTCTTATGGCTACATAGTATCTATATAATTTTTTCTTCAATAATATCTACCATGGACATGACATAGTTTACACTCATATATTTTTGCTCTCAATAGTAAAATTATACTTCTCATACATAAAATTTTAATATTTCAGATTATTTTCTTGGTTAAATTCCTAGTGGAATTAATTGTTTACAGAGAGTGTGTGTGTTTTTTAACATGAGAAGAGTATGATATTAGAGAACATGCACCTTATAGATAGGGAGCCTTCCACACCAACAGAGTCCTAACCTGCTATTATCTTCACTCTGTGAGAAACAATCAGCTTTCCCAGGTGGAAGAGAGCACAGCAGACCATCACAAGCACCCAGAGACCTCCACTGACTATTTAATCATGAGCATTTTATCCTATGAAGATTACTGATATTGACACACCACAGTGCAACCAGAGAACTAAAATGGTTAGGTCTTTACACACCATAGGAAAAGAAAAAATAAGTATTTTTATCCTGGATGTGTTATGGGAGAAAATGATAAAGACAGCATATACCTTTACCTCACATTATTTTAAAAGGCCAACAAGTAAAACTGTAAGGAAAAACCTGCTGGCTCGTTTAGTGGAGCCCTTTATATAGTAATTAGCTATATAGACTGACTTCATCGACTATAGTCTGAAACTTCAGCTTAATCTGCTCTACATGTAAGGGGCTTCTGTACTATGGGGGATGAAGGGCTCACAGTCCCTTTTCCAATGCAGAGTTTGGCAGTTCCGTGACTTCAAACACATTTTAAGAATATCCAAATGCTTATTTTTTAAATTTTGCTTAGAAATGTTAAATTTAAAGAATGTAATGATAAGTTTAGAGCTAGATTTCATGAGTGAATCCATGTGTGGGATGACCCCACATTTTAAATGTGGACAGCCTCACCAGTACTATCATCTCTCTCTGTTCTCGTCAGGCTCCATGAACGAAGTGGAGGGAAATGGCCAAGGTACGATTTCTCAGCAAGTCGCTTTCTGGAAATAAAATATGAAACCTATCTTCCCACAGTACTAAATGACTATGTCACTTTGTAAGAACTAGGTTTAATCACATTTTGAAGTTTCACGAAATACAAGGGCAGCAGATAAAAGGGAGAGAAATGTTATACAATACATGAGAAAAGGATAAGAAACCCATAGTTATGTTGTGCCACCAAACTGCTACTTATAGAATATTTATGATCTTTGGTGGAGAATACATTTGGTCACACAAGTATCCAAAGGCCCATTTTCCCGTTGGACTTGTAAGGTACAATTATTACCCACCCCACTCGCTAGGACAAACCAACAAAAGAGAGCTAGCCAAACTCTTTCCTCATGCATTCCTAAAATAGTTGGAGGAAACCTCTTGAGATCCAACATCTGATTCTTCAGACTATCTTGGGAAAAGAGAAAAGGAAGTCAGAAGAAAGTCATACATATTCTGATACAAAAATAAACATGGTTTTATAAGTGAAAAAAGATGATGGGCAAGGACAAACATGCGCTTAGAACTATAATGTGTTTGGTCTTAGAAACTTTAAGGCAACAAGGGATTTTTATATCAAGATGTGACAAATTCCTCACAGATGGGAAAAGATGTAAAATGCTGCTTTGTAAGCATTCATTTTAACCAGAAAGGATTTTTTCATACAATGGAAATACACACTGTGGGACAAATGATAAATAGATAGCTGCTCAAGAAAATTCCGCTGCATTCATCTGGAAGCCAAAGCCACCAGGATAATCTCTACCCAGTTGAAACAAAATCTCTTGGTTTCAGAATGGCCACACAGATAGATTTTATCCGTTCGCTTCTGGGAAGAAGCTTCTTCACTCGGTTGACCTGCTCTAGGGATGTGGAAACAGAAACTCACCTAAACAAACCTGTCCACCTAAACAAGCTTGTTCCTTGAACTTCAATTGCCCTCAGGACTGAAGTTTCCTTCTCACCTCTGCCCACCACCTCCTCAGTGTTTCTCAAGCATTCACTCTGCTATGGCTCTCTGGCTAACTGGTGTCGCTTTTGTTATGTTTATTCACTCTCTTGCCATAGTAGTAGGACACCTTATTTTATCTCCTTGCTCCTCCTGTGATGCTCCAGATCACAGAGCATCGTAGGAGGGCCAAGGAGATTACTCAAAATTAGGGAAAATACATGAAAAAAATTTAGATTCCCAAAAATGTTTAAGAACAATGAACTCTGAGATGAAAATAAATTATCTCCTTTTTGGGGATTGTTAAATCCCTAAAGTCATTAGGTACCATTTAGTGCCATTTCCCAAACATTAGTTCAGAGACCAACACCAGTCAATGACTCCATTGTTATTCTTCCACAAGAAAGCACATTAAAGTTTATTACTGAGTAATTATAAAAATGATTGATGTTCATTGCCGATAGCAGTTATGATTGCATTTCACATATCGTTACTTTGTGCAGATGGGATGCCACAATTAAGAGCCACACTCATGAGCCACACTCCTATTTCTCAGCTTGGCTCTAGCCCTCTGCCCCCATCCTCAGAGAAAAGGAATCACTGGTGGAGTGTTGAGGCCCAGGGCCGGAAGGGAATGTGATGCCACAATACTCAGGGTGACAAGTAAACCCAAACACTGGGAGAGAATTGATACCAGCAGAATGGGGGGAGAGTGGGAAACAGAACCCATGACAAAATTCCATTCTTTGCAGAGGAGGAAAAAATAGAGTAGTAATTCAAAAGGCTATTTTAAAAAGATTTAATTTTAAAAATAAAAGAAACTTCATCATTCTGTAAAAAATGGTATGCAAACACACTGTCGATTAAATTTTCTGGTTTCTAATGAGTGTGATATTTTGAAACCAGTGGTGCTCCGAAACATCTCACCAGTCTAATGTAAGAATTTAGTGGGGCTGAAAGAGTTAACTTACTTTCATTAATACAAGATACACATTCATTTCTTACTGGAAGACACAAGGTTACATTAAAAAGTTTCAAAAATGGCCATGTACATGTGTGTCGAGATCAAAAGTATGTTCCAACCTGCTTAAAATCAAATTCCACCTTATTATTTATTTCCGCTCTCCCTTCTCCACACAAATGGCCTCTGCTTTGCCAGCTGTATGCCATGTTGAACCCACTTGTCACACTCACGTACTCTGGGAATCTGCTCCAAAATCTCCATAGCTATTTTGACTTAGATTATGTCTATATATAGAACTCACATGTGGCTGCCTCTCCGGAAAAGGCCCAGTCTAATCCTTTGTCAATGTGCTTGTTTGAAGATGACCCCTGAAATTAATATCTCTCATGTTTGCCCTAGTGGAAATAGACTCTCCCTATATTATTGATAGATAAATGACATCCTCTCTGTCAATAGTTTAAACTACTCTTGTCCCTAATAGTGAATACCTTCTCAAAAGTGCCATCCTGCATATAAATGAGGGCCTTTTGATTTGTATGGTTACTTTGTTGGTCTTTTATAGGAATGTGTATCTAACTTCTAGAATAGCAATTATCTGATGTTTTTGGCTCAGATTAGACATAAGCATCCTGAATATAGGGACCATGCTTTGTCTTTGTATCCAAAACACATGGTATTTGACAGTGATACAAACACGATGTTTACTGAGTAAATGTGTGAACATTGACTATATATGCCTAGAAAACATACCTTTACTTGTTTTAGATATAATGCCAGGATTACTCAAGAAGGTAAGAATGCAACTTAACAGCCAATCAAAGGCTAGTATAAAACCATAGATTACTTTTCAGTCGAACACAAATCTTTGCTGTCCGTAAAGACTGACAACAAAGTAATCATATTCAGTGTCATGAAAACACTAAAATTATGTGATTAGAATTTTGTCTCTGTGTCCTCACCATTTTTTCTGGTGTTTTACAAGTTTGAAATTTTGCAGCCTGATAAAATTGTTAATGATAAGCAGAAGCAAAATATATTTTAACTAAAGATGAATGGTGGATTGCATGAGATAATTGAAACATTAATTTTAAATTTGAATGCAATTTTAAAATGATTATCCTAGATATATTCATTTTATGCATTAAAAATATCCCACCCTATTCTAGTTTAAAATACACAGGAACTTATATATAACTATAGTTGTCATTTTCCTAAGTCCATGTACTATACTTTTTAAATCTAGATTCAAAATGGAGAAGTAATTTATTGATAAGCTAGGATTGCTTACCTCTGTCACTTTAGTACATTGTATCTTGATGACTGTCTCAAGACAAAATAACAGAATACAAACTCATAAACTTGAGGTCAATATACACTTGCATTAAAGTATTTCTAATAAAATAAAAGTGGAAGTAATGAATTCTGAGCTACTCAACAAATATTCTGATTTTTAAAAAATAATCGTAAAAGCTTATGTACCTGTTCCGTGTGTGATTCCAGAAGTACAATAAATATCTACAAATCAGCTATACATTAAGCTAATTGAATTCTTGTAAGCTCTAAATAACCTCTTCCCAAAGGACAAACATACACACACATTTGTCATTGCTGAAATTTTTACCTGTAGCTTGTTGCTTAATTTTGACTCTTATAGATAAAAGTGGATTGTTTCTTCCCAGGTTATTGTAGCTCAATGGATTGAGCATGGGCTGTGAACCAAAGGGTCAGCAGTTTGATTCCCAGTCAGGGCACATGGCTAGGTTGCAGGCCAGGTCCTCAGTTGGGGTTGTGCAAGAGGCAACCACACATTGATGTTTCTCTCAGTCTCTTTCTCCATCCCTTCTCCTCTCTCTAAAAGTAAATAAATAAAATCTTTCTAAAAATGTAAATGCATTGTTTCTTTATTTAATACCATTAAAATGGGGAAATTTCACTTTTTAAAAAAATTTTCACTTTTACTTATTTTTTTAATTTAATTTATTTTATTTTTTGTAGATTTATTTATTTATCTTTAGAGGGGAAGGGAAGGAGAGGAGAGAAATATCAATGTATGGTTGCCTCTCATGAGTCCCCTGCTGGGAACTGGCCTGCAACCCAGGCATGTGCCCTGACTGGGAATCAAACCGCTATCGTGTGGTTCGCAGGCCCGCGCTCAATCCACTGAGCTACACCAGCCAGCTCACTTTTTTTCCTCAGCTTTAAAGGCCACTTAAAAGTTTTAACATATTATGTCAAAAGAAGGTTGAGGAACTTCTGTTTCCAATAAAATGAATATTTACCCAAATGCTCCCCCCATTTTAAAGTCACAATCTATCTGAAACTAGAAAATAACCAGGACTTCTTTTTGTATTCTATTTATATTTTAATTTTAATTTTAATCATTAATAAGATTCTCGTATTATTATCTGACAAAATCCCACTCCCTAATTGGTATCTATCAGATGCTATTAGTGGTAGAGTTGAACCATTCTGACCTCTTCCCCCACATACCTTGCTAATAGAACTTTCTTTTGTGCAGGTATGGATCTGTCAGCAGCAGTGTGTTATGACCATGTAAACCCCTCCCCTATTTCCAAGAAGTAAATTACATTTGGTCTCAAGCAGTAATAAAAAACACATAATCACCATGAATGATCTGGGGGTCGTTATATTATCTAATTCTGAAAATGAGACATAAAAGATTGTGCATAGAGTTCTAGATGTAAACAGAGGGAAGATGTATTTCCTTGATATATTAGAGAATATTTGAAAATGCCTCTTTTTAAAATTCTGCCTGTTTTATGTGACGCCACGATGCTTGAAACTGCTGCAGCAATCTTGTAACCATGTATCAAAAATTTAGAGGAAAGGCCCTGGCTGGTGTGGCTCAGTGGATTCAGCACGGGCCTGCGAACCACACAATCATGGTTCGATTCCCAGTCAGGGCACATGCCTAGGTTGCAGGCCAGTTCCCAGGAGGGGACTCATGAGAGGCAACCATACATTGATATTTCTCTCCTTCTCTCCTTCCCTTCCCCTCTAAAGATAAATAAATAAAATCTTTAAAAAAAATTTAGAGGAAGGATTAAAAAACAAACAAACCTCGAGTTACTGCATTAGATCTAGCAGTGCCAGAATCCTTTTTCCTCCAAGTAATCTATTACCTGTAGTGAAACACAATCTGATATAGAGTTCATGTTGTTTTAGAAAATTAAAGTTGAGATAATAAGAATATACATCTAATCTTGTTGTTTGGGTGGAAACCAAAGATTAATTATCCTTTGATGTCATAATTCACAAAGTTGTTTACTGCTTGAGTTGATGACAAGAGACATCAAGATACTCCAATGGTTTGGTGCCCTCCAACTCAGGCAGTACTAAAGTTGAGATGCCACATGGGGGAACTTTACAGTTGGAAACCACGTGCTGGCTTCCTGGCCTTGCCCTCCTGTCCCCTTCGAGGTGAATGAGCTGTACGCATTGGAGCTATGCTCTCTTCCACTAAGATAAACACCATAGTGAATATGTGAGCAAGAGGCTTAGGTGCATTTGATTTAACATCTCTTTATTTTTCAAATAACTCAGGAAACAGCTCCAGGAACTTAGCTGCAAAGTTAATGATGATATAAATTATCAAGGGAAATGCCCAAGGGAAGGGAAAATGTTTTCAGCTCCTGTCTTTCTTCTCCAGAGTTCTTAAATATTTCGAATAGGTAGTGGAAAATATCCCAGTGTTTCGCAGTGTTTTTTCTTGGTAAAAATGTCTGATCTGGTAAATACTGATATAATAATCATGATGGAATACAATTAAAAAATCATTTAAATCTCCAATTATGAATTTAATTTTCTAATATTAAAAACAACTTATGAATGGTTTTCATTTACTGTATATAAAATATTTAAGCTCTATATTTCTTAAATTCTGAGTTAATTTACAAATGCCCTCAAATGTTAATTTACCAAATGTTAATCAGGATATGAAACATTAAAATTATTATTAAACATTTATTTTTATAAATAGATATGGTTGGATAGCTGAGCCAAGGGGGCAGATATTCTGGATGTATCTCTCTGAACTTTTATCATTGTTTTTAGTTGTGTTTGTTTTGGGAGAAGACTGCTAGAAGGAGGAAGATTATAGATTGAATGCTAAGATCTGCTATAAAACAAAAATGCCAAACACCATCCCCACTGCCAGATTAAAATTATATTCATAGTTGAGTTTGATCTTTGTCTGAAATGATAGATATGTGGGCTTAATACTATATTTCCACGTGGTATTTGGTTCTTACCCGAACAGTTAACATTACAAAAATGCAGACACTAAACTGAACATGAAGATAAATGATAAAAAGGAAAAACAAGCGAGGGGGCCTCTTCTCTACCAGGGGCTCATGTGCAGTGGAGCCCTTGTTAGAAAAACTTCTGAGTCTATTCAACATGTTTCTGTGTCATTCTTTAAAACTCACATTGCTGTCTAGGTTTTACTGTGATAACATCTAAACCCTCTCCTACGGAGCTGCATTCAGAACCTTAAACCATAGAGATAGGTTTCAAGTAGTTATCACACGAGTAAATGATAAGAGTAAAGATAAGTAGTGACAAATGACAAAGAAAAGAATAATTATGAACAGAGTGATCAATTTACTTCTGACTTTGAAGTTCAATGAATAATCTTCCTGTTGCTTATATAAATAGACCCTCAATTCAAACTCAACTCTGAGATACTTAGTAGAAAGATTAATATGCCAATCAGATGCTGAGTAATGGTGTAAGACATGAGATATAAAACTTCCTACTATTCTGTAATCTTAAAATATATTAAAACATAAATAGAACTGGAATCTCGAGCCCATGTTCTCATCACTGATTGTTTGTCCCTTTGTTGCAATACTCACCACAAGCTCCTCTCTGGACATTTCTTATGTATATGTTTTCTCTCTGAATTGTGGGTACCTGAAAGACAGGAACCACATTTCCCCCTCAAATCTTAATTCACCAGAAAACCTAACCTTGTATTTTGTGCAAAGTAAATAACAATAAAATATTTTTCTATGCTACGTAAGACCACTTAAGTGTTTTCTACACCAACTATTGTTTCTTCTATTATTCGACTAATATTATAATTACTGTAGCTTGTTTTACCACCAGGAGAACTTCCTGAATTCTAAGGTTTTTACATTTTGGTTTTAGAGATAATTGTAGGACTATTCAGGTACTAGAGTTTTCTTTTCCATAATGAGTCAAGGGTTTTCCATTCTTTGAAATCCTCAAGCATGTAAAATCTAGCTGAAGAGGTCACAGCCCTGGCTTTTTATATTATATAATTATATAATACTTGGGCTTCAGTGAAGAAAAATATTCACAAATCAACTTTCCTAACAATATGTGAGACCTGAAAATGTATTGTGGATTATTTCTTTCCTGTTCTTGATGTTAAGATTCTCTGTCTCTCTGTCTCTCTGTCTCTCTCTAGGAAATCATACATATTGTATTATTTCCACATTAAAGCTACATCTTTGTAGGAATCAGGCAGTGTGTTTAACCAATGATATACCTGACTTCATTCCAAGCCAAATAACAGTCTTCAGTTTTGTCCATGCCCCAGGCTATCTGAAAGTTTTAGAGGTAATGTACAATCAGGTAAGTAAACCCACATTACATATCTGTAATTTTCATCCAGTAGAAAGAAAATATTACATTACAGGATTCCATAATTACAGTCAAATGTAATCAAATACAAAAGTTTAAGATTCTAAGTCCTTTGAGTTACAGGATCTCTTTTTTTATACATTTAAGCAGTCTTATAGCTGCAGAAAGAAGTTGAAATAATTCTCAGGGCACAAAACAACCACCACCAAGATTGCCCTGTACCGTAATTGCCCGCCCCAGGCTCTAATTCTTTATAGCACTGTCTGCAGCAGTCATTTATGTGCTTGGGCAACAAAGGCCTGGACAGGGATGCATTTTCAAAACATGTGTTTGTAGCTAGGAAAATAGCCCTTTGGAACTAAATAAAGTTTCTTTGGTTGGGGTGTTGGGTGAAAGCTAATACTGTAATAAACAGAAGTTATACATTTCTTTTTTGATCTATGAACCAAGAACACAAGCCTAGAGGGTTCTTGCCTAGCATCGAAATTGAAGGAATCTGAATGAAAAGAAAAGTCTTAGAAAGGAAAGTCATCGTAACTATGAATAAAGTTCAAGCTTTGAAATTTTAAAGAGTATTATGTTAACTATGAGTCTATTTATTTACTGTGTCCTACTTCCTTTCTTCTTTTTTATTAAAAAAAACTATCATGGGGAAAATACACAACCACTTGAAAAAGAAGGGTCGGGATATGAGGACGGCTGGGCTAACAATGCTGAGCCCAACCGTTTCCTTCCATTTGAGACTACAAAAGGGAAACTGAGTCTGAGTGTGCAAAGGGGCTGGAAACATAGAGTATACTAAAAGGTCAGAAAACTATTTGGCCAAAAAATTTTTTCTCTGTATTTCCCAAATTCCATGCATTAGAGTTTCATTGAAGTTAAACACTTCTGCCTTTAAAATATCAATGCTGTCTTCATGCTATGATTTCTCACCATAAGTATTTGTTATTAGGTGATTCTTTTTCCCAAAAACAAGTATAAAGTTTTGACAAAATACACAGTAAAGCCTGCTTCTCCGGCCTCCAGCTGTTTGTAGGAAGTTGAAAAAAATCTATGGCAGCCATTGGGCAAGATCCTAGAGAGAAGGGTAAAGCATTTAGATAAATCCTACAAGGAAGCCATTCAATTTCCTCTTGAGCACTTGCTAATGCAGACTGTAGGGCAGAGAGCTGCACGTGGCTGCTTGAAGTTTCAAATGGTCACTCTATGCCAGGAAAACAGAAACTGGAGTTCAGGGTTACCAGGTTGGCCAGGAAACGAGGGTCCGGTATTTTGAAGTAAAGGAACACAGCAATATCACCCTAAGGCAAAATGCTATAACCAAAACGAAGAACTTAATAATGTGTTTATTAGCAAATTAGACACAGCAAAAAAGAGGATGAATGAACTATAGTATAACTTAGTAGAAAATTGCCAGATTAAAACAGAGAAAAAAGGACTGGAAAAAACATTACAGAGCACAGGAGACACATGAAACATCGTAAAATGGTATAACATAACTAGAATCACAGACAGAGAGTAGAGAGAAAATGAGGGAGAATTATCTGAACAGATATTGGCTGAAAATTTGCCAAACCTGATGACTGTAATCAAGTATATATCCAAAATTTTGAAACAAGATAGCTATAATGATAACCACATCTAAGAACATTATAGTATTTACTGAAAACTGAACACTAGGGAATATCTTAAAAGTAGGCGAAAACAAGAGTAACAAAAAGAACAATAGCTGGCTTTATAACAGAAAAAGTAGAAGCCAGATACTGACATAATTACATCTTAAAATGTTGAAAGAAAATAACTTCAAGCCTAAAGTTGTACATTTAGTTAAAACATTATATTTAAATGCTGTAAATAAAGGTAAATGAAGGTAAAATAAAAGTAAGTCAGACAAAAATTGAGTGTGTGTTACAAGATAATACACACTGATAAATATTACAGGCAGTTTTTCAGTCAAAAGAAATAAAGTTGCTGATGATATTACCATAAAGCAGGAAAAAATAAAGGCACAGGAAATGGTAAATATAGACAGTATATCAAAATGAATATTAGTTGTTTCAAACAATGACCACCATATAAATAATTATAATACTACAATGTGAGATGCAAAATATACATAAAATTATCATACATGATATTGATATCAAAAGGATAAGAGATGAGTAAATGAGAATAAGTCTATATTGCCTAGAAAATGACAAAAGTACTAATTAAGTGTAGATTTCTACATTTTCTAATTTCTAGTGTAACTACTAAAAGAGTAATAAAACCAAACACAACTAACAAGGCAATGAGAAACTATAATAATAGAAAATACTGATTCAGAGAAGAAAAAATTGAAAAGGAAGAAAATAAAGGAAAAACGAAAATAAATAGTAAGGTTATTGGTTAGATTTTATTTTATTTTTTAATATATTTTATTGATTATGCCATTAGAGTTGTTTTAATTATTTTAAACTCAAATATATGAGTAATTGTATTAAAGGTAAATGGAGTAAATACTCCATTTGAAAGACAAATATCATTTTATTAAATAATAATAAAAACAATAAATGATGGTTATTTGAACCATCATTGAAGTGGTTCAAATATAGGACAAGGTTGAAAGTAAAATGACTAAAAAACCCATTTGCAAACTATCAGGATGCACATCTATCAGGATGTTATATTTATGAAACTCTCAGAACAGATATATATATACATACATTCTCTTTCTTTCTTCTTTCTTTTTAGTTCAGGAGATATATGGAAGTTTAAGCACTGGATTTAACTATAGAATATATATTCTTTAAAACTTTGTATGGAAATTTGGCCAAAATAGATAATATGATGTGCTAAAGAATCATACAGCATATTATTCTTCAACCACGGTGTGACTAAACTAGAAATCAAAAAGGTGCTCAACATTACTAATCATCAAGAAATTAAAATTAAAACCATAATAAGATACCATCCCTCACCCATCAGAATGGCTATCATCAATGAATCAACAGACAACAAGTGCTGGTGAGAATGTGGAGAAAGGGGAACACTAGGGCACTGCTGGTGGGAATGCAAGTTGGTGCAGCCACTGTATGNATTCTCTTTCTTTCTTCTTTCTTTTTAGTTCAGGAGATATATGGAAGTTTAAGCACTGGATTTAACTATAGAATATATATTCTTTAAAACTTTGTATGGAAATTTGGCCAAAATAGATAATATGATGTGCTAAAGAATCATACAGCATATTATTCTTCAACCACGGTGTGACTAAACTAGAAATCAAAAAGGTGCTCAACATTACTAATCATCAAGAAATTAAAATTAAAACCATAATAAGATACCATCCCCCACCTGTCAGAATGGCTATCATCAATGAATCAACAGACAACAAGTGCTGGTGAGAATGTAGAGAAAGGGGAACAGTAGGGCACTGTTGGTGGGAATGCACGTTGGTGCAGCCACTGTGGAAACTGTTATGGACTTATCTCAAAAAATTACAAGTGAAATTGCCTTATAACCCAGTGATTCCACTTCTGGGAATTTATCCAAAGAAACCTAAAACACTAATTTGAAAGAATATAATCACCCTTATGTTCATTGCAGTATTATTTACAGTTGCCAAGATTTGGAAGCAGCCTAACTGTCCATCAGTAAATACATGGATAAAACAATTAGGGTACATTTACACAATGTGGCCATAAAAACAAAGTAAATGTTACCCTTTGTGACAGCATGGATGGACCTGAGAACATTATGTGAAGTGAAAGAAGTCTATCAGAGAAAGAAAAATACCATAAGACTTCACTCATATATGAAATCTAATGAACAAACTGAACTAACCAGCAAAATAGAGACAAACTCATAGATACAGAGCAAGCTGACAGCTTTGGGTCAGGTGTTGCAGAGGTGGTGGGAGCTAGTCAAAAAAAGGACTCACAGACATGGACAACAGTGTGGTGATTGCAGGGGGTGGGTAGGGGTAGAAGAAAGTATAAGAGGAAAAATGGTAATGGGAAGATATACTAAAAATATTAAAAATGAGCATTCAAAAACACATAAAATATTCAAATGTTTTAAAATTAAGCAACAAACTTAAAACTCATGGGTCATAAAGGAAATCACAATGAAAATCAGAACTATTTTGATTTGAATCATAACGAAAATGTGAGAGCCTGACTCTTGGCAATTTCCTTCTTGTGTGTTACTTCCAAATGTTTTCTGAATTGGGTTCTTAGTAGAAGCTATGTCCTCTGTCTCTGGGACCCCAATTCACAGAGCCATTGCATGGATGCTCTTCCTTAAAAAACTTATATTTATAGTAATGCCCTGGCTTTTCCTCTGCTCATCTCAATTAATTTAACAGAAGAACAGTTAAAAAATTATAGAAACTGAGCATTTCTCATATTTTTAAAGCATTTAAATGCCTATGATTTTAATACATTTCAGAGGAAAAGAAATAAAATAGTCTAAAAAGAGAAAATATTAATAAAAGAGCTGATTTTATAAACCATATTTACAAATTTTAGCTAAACTTAATCAAGAAAAAAAGACACAGGACTTCCGCCAAGATGGAGGTGTAGGTGGAAACACTGTGCCTTCTCCCACAACCAAGTTTGAATATAACAGAGGTTTGGAGAACAAAGACACAGCCAAAGAACAGAAAATTGAACTATACAGAAGTCCGAATATGAACAGTGAAAGGATAGCAAACTCAGTTACTAACAACCACACCTAAAACAAAAGAAAACCAAGAGGACAGCTAGATCAGGAGTGGAACCATAGAAATGAAGAACACACGAAGGTTTAGCAACAGGGGAGTGGGAGGAGGAGAAGGAGGGAGAAGATACAAAAAATAAGTAGCATAGATGATAGGTAAAAAATAGATAGGGGGAGGGCAAGAATAGTAGGGGAAATATAGAATCTAAAGAACTTGAGACACGTGGACATAAACTAAAGGGGGGAATTGTGGGGGAGGGGGAGCGCAGGATGGAGAGGAATGAAGGGGGGAATAGAGCCACTGTAATGGTATAATCAATAAAATATATATATATATATATTTTAAATATTTTATTTATTTATCTTTAGAGAGGAAGGGAAGGAGAGAAATATCAATATATGGTTGCCTCTTGTGAGTCCCCTGCTGGGAACTGGGCTGCAACCCAGGCATGTGCCCTGACTGGGAATCGAACTGTGATCATGTGGTTTGCAGGCCCGCACTCAATCCACTGAGCTACACCAGCCAGGGCAATAAAATATATTAAAGAAAAAGAGACAGCTCAAGAAAATAAAATTAGAAATAAAATACAAGATGATTTAACCAATACCACAGAAATACAGAGAATTATAAAAGATTAGTAGCAACAATTATATGCCAAAAACTGGACAACCTGTAAGAATGGATAAATAGAAACATACAACATACCAAGACTAAATCATGAAGAAATAGAATATATGCACAGACAAATTATTAGTAAAGAGATTGAATCTGTAATCCAAAACCTCTCATCTCTGGCTGGTATGGCTCAGTGGATTGAGCACAACCCTGAGAACCAAAGGGTCACAGGTTGGATTCCCAGTCAGGAAACACACTTGGTTTGCCAGTCATGTCCTTAGTAAGGGGCACTCAAGAAGCAACCAGACATTGATGTTTCTCTCCCTCTCCTTCTCCCTTCCTTCCTCTCTCTAAAAATAAATAAGTAAAATCTAAAACACACACACACACACACACTAAAACCTCTCAACAAAGAAAAGTCCAGGACCAGATGGCTTTACTGGTAAATTATAATAATTATTAGTGAAGTAAGCCAGGCACTGAAAAACAAATACCATATGATCTCACCTATAAGTGGAACCTAATTAACAAAACAAACAAGCAGAGATGGATGTGTAGGCAGATATAGTTTACCTTCTTGCACAACCAAAAGAAGGACAAAAACAAATTAAAAAAAAAAAAAACAGAACTGACAGCAAATCACATTGTACGGAAGTCTGACAACCAAGGAATTAAAGAAACATTTATCCAGAGCAGTGGGAGGAGCAGAAACAGGTAGCTGGGGTGGAGAGGACTTATGCCAAGGTGGCAGCTGGTGGACCAGGCAGTCCCATATTTGCCTGTAGATAAACTGGGAGGAACAACTGGGGAGCGAGACAGACCATGCAAACCCAGGGTTCCAGTGCAGGGAAATAAAGCCTCAAAATCTCTGACTGAAAAAACCTGTGAGTGTTGAGGAGGCGGGAAAAACTTCCAGCCTCACAGGAGAGTTCATTGGGGAGACCCACAGGGTCCTAGAATGTACATAAAACCACCCACTTAGGAATCGCCACCAGGAGGGCCAAATTTGCTTTTGGGTAGTGACAAAAGTGACTGAAAGCTGACAGAGAGCTGAAGAAATGGCATCGTTCCCCTTGGGCCCCTCCCCCACACATAGTGCCAGAATACAGAGACTGGGTGGCCCGGCCCTGGTGAATACCTAAAGCTCTGCCATTTATTACATGACAGGTTCTCTGAGTTGAAAACAAATGATTCAGATGAAAGAACAGATCAAAGCTCCAGAAAAAATACAACTATGAAACGAAGAGATAGCCAGTCTATTAGATGCACAGTTCAAAACCCTGGTGATCAGGATGCTCACAGAATTGGTTGAATATGGTCACAGAATAGAGGAAAAAGTGAAGGCTATGAAATGTGAAATAAAGAAAAATGTACAGGGAACCAACAGTGACAGGAAGGAAACCAGGACAGAATGAAGAAACAAGAATTCGAAAAAATGAGGAGAGGCTTAGAAACCTCCAGGACAACTTTAAACATTCCAGCATCTGAATCACAGGAGTGCCAGAAGANGTATTATCAATAAAATATATATATTTTAAATATTTTATTTATTTATCTTTAGAGAGGAAGGGAAGGAGAGAAGGAGAGAAATATCAATATATGGTTGCCTCTTGTGAGTCCCCTGCTGGGAACTGGCCTGCAACCCAGGCATGTGCCCTGACTTGGAATCGAACCGCAATCGTGTGGTTCACAGGCCCGCACTCAATCCACTGAGCTACACCAGCCCGGGCAATAAAATATATTTTTAAAAAGAGAAAAATTAAAAAACAGACAGCTCAACTAAATAAAATTAGAAATAAAATACGAGATGATTTAACCAATACCACAGAAATACAGAGAATTATAAGAGATTAATAGCAACAATTATATGCCAAAAACTGGACAACCTGTAAGAATGGATAAATAGAAACATACAACATACCAAGACTAAATCATGAAGAAATAGAATATATGCACAGACAAATTATTAGTAAAGAGATTGAATCTGTAATCCAAAACCTCTCATCTCTGGCTGGTATGGCTCAGTGGATTGAGCACAACCCTGAGAACCAAAGGGTCACAGGTTGGATTCCCAGTCAGGAAACACACTTGGTTTGCCAGTCATGTCCTTAGTAAGGGGCACTCGAGAAGCAACCACACATTGATGTTTCTCTCCCTCTCTTTCTCCCTTCCTTCCTCTCTCTAAAAATAAATAAGTAAAATCTAAAACACACACACACACACATACACACACACACAAACCTCTCAACAAAGAAAAGTCTGGGACCAGATGGCTTTACTGATGATTTATAATAATTATTAGTGAAGTAAGCCAGGCACTGAAAGACAAATACCATATGATCTCACCTATAAGTAGAACCTAATTAACAAAACAAACAAGCAGAGATGGATGTGTAGGCAGATATACTTTACCTTCTCGCACAACCAAAAGAAGGACAAAAACAAATTTAAAAAAACAACAACCAGAACTGACAGCAAATCACATTGTATGGAAGTCTGACAACCAAGGAATTAAAGAAGCACTTATCCAGAGCAGTGGGAGGAGCAGAAACAGATAGTTGGGGTGGAGAGGACTTATGCCAAGGTGGCAGCTGGTGGACCAGGCAGTCCCACATTTGCCTGTAGATAAACTGGGAGGAACAACTGGGGAGTGAGACAGACCATGCAAACCCAGGGTTCCAGTGCAGGGAAATAAAGCCTCAAAATCTCTGACTGAAAAAACCTGTGAGTGTCGAGGAGGCGGGAGAAACTTCCAGCCTCACAGGAGAGTTCATTGGGGAGACCCACAGGGTCCTAGAATGTACACAAAACCACCCACTTAGGAATCGCCACCAGGAGGGCCAAATTTGCTTTTGCGTAGTGACAAAAGTGACTGAAAGCTGACAGAGAGCTGAAGAAGTGGCATTGTTCCCCTTGGGCCCCTCCCCCACACATAGTGCCAGAATACAGAGACTGGGTTGCCCGGCCCTGGTGAATACCTAAAGCTCTGCCACTTATTACATGACAGGTTCTCTGAGTTGAAAACAAATGACTCAGATGAAAGAACAGATCAAAGTTCCAGAAAAAATACAACTATGAAACGAAGAGATAGCCAGTCTATCAGATACACAGTTCAAAACCCTGGTGATCAGGATGCTCACAGAATTGGTTGAATATGGTCACAGAATAGAGGAAAAAGTGAAGGCTATGAAATGTGAAATAAAGAAAAATGTACAGGGAACCAACAGTGACAGGAAGGAAGCCAGGACAGAATGAAGAAACAAGAATTCGAAAAAATGAGGAGAGGCTTAGAAACCTTCAGGACAACTTTAAACATTCCAGCATCTGAATCACAGGAGTGCCAGAAGAAGGAGAAGAGCAAGAAACTGATAACTTATTTGAACAAATAATGGAGAACTTCCCCAATCTGGCAAAGGAAAGACTTCCAGCAAGTCCAGGAAGCTCAGAGAGTCCCAAAGAAGTTGGACCCAAGGAACCACATACCCAGGCACATCATAATTACATTAGCCAAGATTAAAATGAAGGAAAGAATCTTAAGAGCAGTAAGAGAAAAGGAGACAGTTACCTACAAAGGAGTTCCCATAAGACTGTCAGCTAATTTCTCAAAAGAGACCTTGCAGGCAAGAAGGGGCTGGAAAGAAGTATTTCAAATCATGAAAGGCAAGGACATACATCCAAGATTACTCTATCTTGCAAAGCTTTCATTTAGAATGGAAGGGCAGATAAAGTGCTTCCCAGATAAGGTCAAGTTAAAGGAGTTCATCATCACCAAGCTCCTATTATATGAAATGTTAAAGGGACTTATCTACAAAAAGAAGACAAAAACCTGTATGGTAAAATGACAGCAAACTCACAATTACTAACAACCACACCTAAAACAAAAACAAACTAAGCAAACAACTGGAAAGAGGAACAGAATCACAGAAATGG
The DNA here is from genome assembly GCF_014824575.4 of Sturnira hondurensis. Classification (NCBI taxonomy): domain Eukaryota; kingdom Metazoa; phylum Chordata; class Mammalia; order Chiroptera; family Phyllostomidae; genus Sturnira; species Sturnira hondurensis. The sequence goes on along the minus strand of NW_028077105.1, from coordinate 10,731,074 downwards.
AGATCACATGGAGGGTTAGCAACAGGGGGGTGGGGGGAGAAGAGAGGGAGACAAGGTACAGAGAATAAGTAGCATAGATGGTAGGTAGAAAATAGACAGGGGGAGGGCAAGAATAGTATGGGAAATGTAGAAGCTAAGGAACATCTGATACGTGGACATGAACTAAAGAGAGGGAATGTGGGTAAGAGAGGGTGTGCAGGGTGGAGGGGAATGAAGGGAGGAAAATGGGACAACTGTAATAGCATAATCAATAAAATATATTTAAAAAAGTCAAAATGATAGAAAGTAGAAACACGGTTTCCAGGAGCTGTGGGTTGAGGGAAACAGGAATAGGTTGGTAAAAGGGTAAAAACTACACCTATTAGATGCATAAGATCTGAGTATATAATGCAAAATATGGTGATTATAGTTGATTACACTGTGTTGTATTACTGAAATTTGCTAAGAGACTAAAATGTAAATGTTTTTATCAAAAAGTAAAAAGATACATAATGTAGTGTGATGGGTATGTTAATCAGATAGATGGGTGAATCCTTCCACAATGTGTATGCATATTACCAATGTATACACTTTGAAAATTATACAATTTTACATGTTAATTATACCTCAATAAAGCTTATATATATATATATATATCACATGACATATCTATACTGTTTATAGTATATATGCTATGTGTGTACATATATATGTGTGTGTATATATATGGTTAAAATTGAAAAGTTGATCTTGATTACCCAGGAAAATGTCAAGCTCAGAAGCAGTTCATGGATTGTCTCTGTCTATAGAACAGCAACCTACTGCTTACGAACCAATTTCAAAGAACTTTGCCTACTTTTGTAAATAAAGTTTTATTGGACTATAGACACACCCATCAATTTAAGTATTGTTTATGGCTGCTTTTGCACTACAAGGGCAGAGTTGAGTAGTTATAGCCATATGGTCCTCAAAGCCTAAAATATTTACTATATCCTCTGTCCCTCAGGAGAGAAAATTGTTTGGTCTAGCTTGAATCATGGGCTCATTGCTATGGCTTAAGGGCTGCACTGAAATGGATGTCTCTGACAGACTGGTCTGCCAGAAACATACGGTGTGGAGTAAAGTCAGCTCCCCAGAGTGAGGACATGACTCACTCTAGAAGAGTGAGGATGGGCAGATACAAATAATACATCGTCCTCACCCTATCAATCCATTCTATAGGAATGCTTATCAATGTCATGTTGGTTTACCACTAAAAAGAGCAATAAGCAGAGCTTGAAATCTAACACTGTGATATTAAGTAGAAAAAACTGTTATTGCTGTATGTGACAGATTATTTTCACTATTATAGCCCACAGATTAAACCACTAATTCATTTATATTTTATAATCATACATCTGACATTCATTAGGATTATAAAGAAAAAAATTTTTCTGAGAGTCAGAAAAGTTATTTGACTTGTTTATCCTACGGACTTTAATTGCAGAGTAATACTAGAAAATGAATCTGATTGAGGTCAATATTTATATCAACTGACTTTAAATGCTTCCCATTTACTTTCACACAATTACCAACAGAGTCAATAGGCTGTATTAATAGTGCCACAAAATATATTCTATTTTAACACTATTATGAAGATTCCATGTTAAATAGCCTTTATCTTTGGTTAATCCATTCTGCAACAATCCAAATTACTGATATCACAAATAAGTGCTATTTTTTCAAGTAGAGTATCTATTAATTTTTGGAATACAAGATATACATTAAAGTTATAGTAATAACTTTAGTGAATACCTGGAGGAGAAATTACAATATTAAAGCTGGCAGATCCATTCAATGTCAAGCCTAAATTGCTCTTCTTTTAAGAAAACCATAAGATTCAAAATGCATAAATAACTTGTTAAAGGTTAAATAGTTATTCGAAAATAAATCTAAGGACAAGAGTATAAGTACATTATTTCCCACTGAATTAATGTATTTCCCATCTCTCTTTTTTTTTTTATTTCCCATCTCTTGATCAAAGTTGGCTGGTTCTATGTATTTAGAGTTCATATGGTTATTGAGAACACTGTATGGCCAATTTGGAAGGTTTTTGGATGGAGTAAGAAACAATCTGGGGCAATGAACATTTATGTGAATGTTACTCTAAACTAATTTTTATACAATCATTTATACAGTTATTTCAGGAAGATTTTAAAAAAATCAGTGGAATTTCCCCTAACATTGTATCCACTGCAGCCTGTCTTTACTTAAAGTGCCTTCATTTTGCCTTCATGCATCACACAAATAAAGCAATATTATTTTATCAATGGCAAGAAAGACTCACCTTGACTGAGGCATCAAATTTATAATCATAATGCTTAACATCAACACTTTTCTGTCTGTATAGCTTATACTTCTCATAGTGCTAACATATTAGTGCTACTTAGACCTAATGTACAGCATAGTTACACACAATAAATATATTTCTTAAATAAATAGGATATGAATTGATTTGAGGACTGTTACATCTTTATTTTTGAAAGCTGCTTTAAATTTTGTTCTATATTTCAATAAATTGAACATGATTTTCTCTTTTAAAAAGGGTTTCTCATCACTAAAAACCCAAAGAAATACTGACAGGATCCCCAAAGGATACTGAAAGCATTATTTGAATGTCTGTTAAAGGACAGGACAGTCTCACTATTCCCATGTACCAATGAATAGATTACTTGCCAATTGAAAAATACATAGAATGTATATAATTTTTTTCACCAGAGTTGCTGGTGTCATTGCTATAACCAAATGATCAAATTTTGTATCACTGCTGAGGGATGATAGAGGTAACATTTTGTACCACTTCCTGAAGTGATGTTATATAAATAAACTTTGAACAATTCTCGCCACAAACATTTAACATAAGGTTAATCAAACTGTGAAATCCAGCATCTGGTCTATAAGAAATGTAGGGTATACAGGAGAATAAGTTAATTATACCACAAGAACATATTGAGTCAAATTCAGAGAGGCATGTTCTGTGAAACTGATCTGATCTCTTCAAGAAGTCAATATAATAGGAAGAAAAGGTAAAGAAGACAACTCTGTTATAGAGACATAACAACCAAAAGTGGTATGTGAACATTTACCGAATCCTGATTCCAAAAATAGCCATTAGTCATTTTGGGGGCAGTTGGGAAAATTTGAATATTGATTAGTTATTGATGTTGTTAGAAAATTATTGTTAACTTTCTGTAAATGTAGCAATAGTAATGTGGTTGTTTAAGATAATGTCCTTTTTCTTAGAATATGGTGCTGAAATATTTAGGGATGATATCTCAGTATCACAGCAACTTATTTTCAATTGGTTCGTTAGAGGATTAGTGGACAAAAGGCAGGATGTAAAGAAAGAAAGATGGAGAAGAATTAAGAAAGAAAGAGGAAGAGGGAAGGAAGGAAGACAACTCGAGTGAAGAAACACAAAACAGTGTAGAAGAAGATGGGGATTATACGAGGATAATGTATATTCTTTTACATTTCTCAAAATATGTTTTAAAATATTTTAATGAGAATGTGGGAAAACATTCTTGTAAATCCGGGCTAGGAGACTAACTGCTACATTCAGAAAGATGTTGTCCTTGTCTACAAGAGATGGTGTATTAATGAAATAAGCCTAAATCAAGACTGAGTCAGTTCCTCACAGTATTCTTTATAGAGTGTTCCTAAATAAATAAAAAAATGGTGGAGTGAGAAGTGACTTTATCTTTGTTTCATTTCTAAACCAACTTTATAAAATTGACTATAATATAATTACTCCTTTTTCAATCACAAACTTTTAAGAGCCAAATAAATAGATGTATTTACATATAAAGGTATTATGGATCTAACTTCTGTAGAGGGGCATAAAAAAGTAACATTTTCTCTTACAACAACCAATGTGCTTTTTGTGAAATCACCTGAAAATAAGTGTCTCCTTATATTCTGTTTTCAATTATTATTATATGAACAAAGGATTATAGAACAAATAAATCACAATCCTTTCTTACTTTTTGTCATTACAGTACTTTAATAGATACATACTGTAATATTTCAACTGGTTGATAAAATACTCAATTTCAGGAATTATGATTAATTATAAATCTTAGCCTTTGATATTGTTTTCCCAAAGAAAATGCTGAGATGATTTTTGATTCCTAAGGGCCAAATTCAGCTGTTAGTTATCCATGTATGGCTCCCATTGACTTCAATGACTCTCATTGACTAACATGGAAGAAAGCCAAATTCCACTCAAGGATATGCTCATGAAACTCTATTTGAAGTTAGTGGGGGTCACAACATATCCTAGGGCAGAACTTGGCCCAAGGATTCTATACTAATCAATTGCTGTCTCAGCATGCAAAACAATGGAAAAAATATTGCCACTATAAAAGTAAACCAAATGTTAAAGACAGCTAGCTCTCCAAGAGAAATCTAGAAAAAACTTCTTAAAGAAATATAATAACATTGTCATGCCATTACTCCTCTGCTGAAGACTGAAAACAATTAGGATTTTAATAAGATATATGTTGCAATAAAAATTTTTCTTGGAAGATGCAGTATTCTCACACAGATCTGGCCCACTCAAGGATCTGGCCCATCTCAAGCTTTGGCTTTTCCTTCTGTGAGTGTGTTAATCTTCTGACCTTTCTCCATCCTTAGCTCTAACAATTATTTTAAATGGCATTTATGTCTTTTGTATAAATTCAATACCAAATGAGGCTAGTCAGTTGGGGGCCTTCTTCTTTTTTTCCCAATTAGTTCCCCAACATTGGGTAATCTCGAGTCAAATAAATCAAAAATGCAGTGCAATCACTACAGAAGGGAGAAATCCAACAATAATCACTCTTATCTATACTTTTCATCTTTTTCTCCAAATCTTTTCCCTGTCTGGATGGTAAATCAGAACAAATAAGCTTTATCTGTTTGAACAAAGAATGTGGTGAAGTGTCCCTCTTTGTTACCACCTTAGCAATATTTCATCTTTTTTTTAAGGCAAGAGATCCTGATTTTCTGTATCTTCAAAAGTTAACACACACACAGAAGTGGATGCATATCAGGAATGTATTTATGACTCATTACAAAATGAACGTGGTAATGTAAGTGCTGCCAGACCACGAAATTTCACTGTCAGTGCTCTGCAGCCTTCCTGCCTCCCCCTCCCAGCGTGCTGCACGTTCTGGGAACTGCTTGTAATTTTCTGCTTCTGCCCACCACATTCTCTCTCTTTTTGCCCCTCCAGCCCTCTGTGTATTCTTTCTTATTCCTATTTCATCCAAATCAAGTCTTTCTACTTGCCCTTTAAAGCTTCATCTGATTCTTTCCCCCCACTGAGTCTTCCTGTCGGTGACACCTTCCTGGACTCAGGCTCCCTAACCAGGCCTCACCACCCCCAGGCAACCTTAGGTGCCCTCATGTGTGTTCGGCCATGGACTGTAAATATCAGTATTATTTTACTTATTTGTGCATCTGTGAGTTCTTTCAGGGCAGCAACTGCTTTGTTCATTATGTTAGCCCTCGAATTTAGCAGAGAGCTTGCATAAAGCATATGCTCAATAAATATTACTTGTATAAATAAATTAACTTAAATTCAGAAACCTGGGTTTTAATGCCAGATCTGCTTATCATCTACTTGATTTTTGACAGACGGCTTACCATAAGTGAGTCCCAGTGTTCTTACTTGCTAAAAGGCAACTGTAACATACAACCAGCCGACTGTAGTTGTTAAGGTTAAATGAAACAATGCAATCACACAGTCCCTTATAAGATACAGCTAATATTTTAGGTGATCAAATTACATTTGTATTTTTTTTTACTTGTATGCTTTAAAATTTTGTTTCATTTGATGTTTCATTTGGGTTGAATCTGCTTTATAAGTCTTAAAATCCTCATGTTATTAAATATCAGAAGTGGTGCTTGAATATACAGTTCAGAGAATCATGTATTCAAGTATTTTATCAACCAGCTGAATGTAAATTGAGACCATTTCTAACTTAAAATATATAGTTTTTTTTAGTTGATATTGTTTATCCAAACCAAACCTTTAGTTTTCCTTTTGTTTGGCAAACAGTAATATTATCTCGGAAGAAATTATGGTTCAAGCAACACGATACTTCAGAAATGGTTCACACTGTGTAAAAAGTCCATTTGTACCCATACACTCACTGATATGTAATCCCAGTCCCATTTTGCATTTTTAACACAGGCAAATACCCATTAAAACAAAGACATTTAAAACATAAAAGCTATTTATTATTTACCTTATCAGTTGAGTTCATGTTTAAATTTTAAAAGCCAATATAACTTACTTTACTGCAAAAAGCCTGACAGAGACAGGAGAAAGGCATCAGAGAGAAACACAAGGTAGGAATTTGAAGACTAAAACAGGATTAAAAAGTCAGGTAAACATAGATCAGTGCAGGCCAGGTTCACAAAATAAAATGCCTCCTGTAGCCAGGCAAATTTTTATAGTGATGCCTGCAGGGCATAAGTTCTGGGGAGTACAGTCCCTAAGAGCTGATAATCATGGCGACCTCATTCATGCCTAGCTTGAAGAGGTCAAGATCCCTCAAATCCACCAGTATGGCCAGGCTAGAATGTGGGTCCAGCATTTCCAGAGCTTTTGCCTACTCGAAAACAATTATAAATTCATACTTTACAAGAATTTTCTAGGTTTTCAATGTCATTTCCATTTGTTTAAGCTGTGCAGGCCAATAAACCACAGCTTTGAATTAAATCAGGCTTCTCATCTACCAGTCTGCAAAATGTAAGTACACACAAGAGAACAAATGAGGATATAATTGAATATAAATTGAGAATCTGCCAACAATATGTTGTTCAACGAAGAGAATCATCACAGTAATGCCTAATCAACATGGTATTATAATTAGTATCGGTCCTCTTATTAGATTATTGGATATTCTTTTTATCTTCCCATTTTCAGAGGAATCAGAACAATTAGAATATGTCCAGGAAAAATAACTTAAAATAGCATATTTGGAAAGATTCAGAAAAGGTTATTCCAAGAGCTGTCAAGAGAATTAACTGTTTCCCCAACCTCACATGACATTTAATGTTGTGTCTCATTGTCCCATCTTTGGGGAACAATGCATATTGTGCTTCCTTTCATAGAATTTTTTTCTATTTTATCTCTGTATAGTTAATTCTGCTGAGGTAACAACTCCAGAAAGCCTTCTTTGCACTCCCAAAACTCAGTTTTCCTTCAAATATTTTTCATATCATTTAATTTATTTTCCTGTCACAGTACATATCTCTGTATGGATTTTTAATTTCCTCTCTTCCTCTAGATTATATATTCCATGAGGCCTATGTCTTGTTCATTTTTAAATCCTAGTGTTAACAATGAAGCAGCACCAGGTGTTGGATTGGTGGAGTCAGACTGGACCTCAGTTCAGCAACCTCAGTACTTGAATTCTGGCTAAGAAAGAATTCAGAGCCAAGACTCAAACTACAAGAGAAAGTTTATTTAGAAAGTCAGAAGAATAGAAGTGAGTCGTAGAAGAAATGGGCTCAGGAAACAAGTTACAGAGACCAAAGGAGAGGCCCTTGGAGCTTAGGGAAGAGAAGGGTAAAGGCAATATGCCTGGAGAGAGGAGGAAAGGGGTGAAACATCAGGGACATACTGGCACGGAGTCCTCCCACTAAGGATTTTTAAGGGTGGAAATTTTAGTGGAGGTCCCAGGGGAAGATCTCAATAGAATATTCCTCAGTTTTCCAAGGGTCCTGATTTCCACTCATTGGTCAGTACCAGGGCAAAGAGTCATTAGTCAATGCAGTTGGTTCTGATATCAGCCATGGCATTGTTTGTCTGATTTTGCCACTCTTCTGGGCTTGGAGCTGAAACACAACTGAGGCCTAGATGTCATCAACAGGAGTTCATGCTTCAGGGACTGATTGTGTAAGGGTCTGTGTGGGAGTTGCATGAGGTCACTCTCCACATCCTGTTCCTTCTTCAAGAGAATTTACCACATGAGTAGTGACATGCCAGGGGAGGAGAGGTCAGGCGAGGGTTTGAACGGCATGACCAGTGATATGAAAGGTCAGGGTGTCTAAATCGCATGACCAGTAATATGCTAGGTGAGGAAAGGTCACCCCGGGGGTGTGATCCTTGTTTTCCCAGTTTTGCCTATTGTTAGGCATCTGAGGTTTTCTGCCCTTGTGACATTCCATACCTAGTCCATTGTCCTTGCTCTGCTCATGTCTCTCTAACTGCCTGCCACATTAGGACCAAACATAATGTTGGCATAAATATTAATGAATACATAAATGCATCCATTAAAAAAATCAATCAATGGAAAGATGACTCTCATCTGACATAGTTAAACACATCCCACTACTCTTTTTAATTCCTCATTAAGTTTCATCTACCTAGGAAACATATTTAGCCCTGCTAATGTTTATCACATGCTGACGAACTTTACTTGTACTTATGATAGTGTTGTCATAGATAGGTAATTATTAATAAGGAAGGAAGCAAAGGGAGTTGGACATTGTTGAACCTAATGGACTGAGGAACATAAGCCCAATTGCTTCGCCAGGAAGATACGGCTTCATACACTCCAGAGCATCACAACATCATACCACTAAGGATTAACACATCTTCCTTCCCACTTCTAGTACCAGATTGTTGGGGGGAGCAGAGGGAGGTAAGCATATGTACAAAAGAAGTCAAAATGGCACAAGGGGAGGTGCTAACCTGGAAGGGGATCAATTAGCTAAGGGGCAGGCCCATCAGCTGCCCACAAAAGCTAGGAAAGTTGATTGGTTATTTTGATAAAGTTCCTGGTCTTCCCTGAGCCCAAAATAATAAATCCCAGGGAACAGAGATTTCTCTACCTGTGACCCACACTTGCCCCATGCACTATGTGTTCTTTCTCCATAACCATGTGGCCCTAGCAGCTGCATGGCTGATGGCTACACAGACTCTAAACATAGGCTCCAGGCGAGAATCTGGATACTGCAGCACAGCAGTGGATTGCATCCAAGAAAACAAGCTAAGTTAGCTGGATGGTGAGAAAGGCGAGACTGGTCTTTGCTTTGTGCTTACTGAGGACATGGTTGGACTTTTTTATTGGTGGGTCGCACAGAGATGGGACACAGGGGCAGCCATCCACTCAAATAAATCTTGCTACTCCACAATTTCCCATGTGTGGATCCTTGAAATACTTTTCTCAGGATGCCATGAAGTAGCTCCCTTCTACTGGCAACAATAGGAGAATGGAGGAAAGTAACATTTATTGATTACCAATTATGTGCCATATTTTGTTATGTAATTTCCCCAAGACTTCGAGAGGTAGGCATTATTATTCTCATTTCACTAATAAAGAAAGAGTTCTAGAGATTAAGAAACTTGTCTAATAGCACATATTGAGGAAGCAAAAGAGCTATGATTCTAAGCAAAATTTCTTTTGGATTCAAAGTCTGTTGAGAGCAGAGCTGCTTTTCCATGAATGCTGATGCAAAGGGAAAATTTATTGATAGAGTCATGCTGATCTTCACAGAGTATTTCCAAGAGTTATTTGTTCCCAAAGAGCCATAACTGGGTGCATGTTAAGTTAGATGTATATGTTATTTGTTGGAAAAAGGCTGTTACTTAAAATGTCCTGAAATATCTTTATTTTTGGAAATTCAGATTCTTCTGCTTGAAACGCTTACATTACCTCTATTATTAGGTAGATAGAGTTTTTTATTATCCTAGGGAGTGTGTATAACAAGATTACTTTTTTAGTTCTACAGTTGTCTCCACATTTTATATCTTGGTAAGTTGAACACAAGTGAGGAAAAGTGAACAAATTTTCACAGGAGTTCAAAGAGCTTTCTGAAGGGAAAGAGGTTAAGTCATTGGAAAAAACTCCTTCTTTTTAAGGTTGAACAGCTTTGGAATGTTTTTAATTAATTAAGATCATTATAATGAGATTAACTGACAGGAAAATATACCAACCAGTTCCTCTTTTTACCTACAGAAATGCACAATTAGGATAGAGTAAATTTGGTTCAAAGTCAATACCAAAAAATTGCATTTATCAACTTTCTCAAGGAAATAACAAGGAATTAAAAATAAGTTCCTATTATTAACATTTTAAATAAAATTTACCTTTAGAATATGCTCATTGGACTCTCCAGAGTAAAATTCACAGAAAATAATGAGGTCATGGCAATATACTAAACACTAATTAATTTAAAAAAAACTGAGTTGACATGCTCTGGTATAGACTTCTGTCATTAAATTGGAACAAATGCTCTGTTTCTCCTATTTGCTTGCCCAATCACCTTAAAATGCTTAGTTCATTTTACCTGCTTTAGGAAGCCTTCTATATCAGTTAAGATCCAAAGAGAAAAACAGATACAAACCCCTTTGAGTATTTAAAACAGGAAATTAACACAGGAAATTGACTTTGCTTATGAAGGAAGAGTTCAAAAATTCAGTCAGACAGAGTGGGTCTACTCTGAGAGTAAGGGAAGCAGGAAAATATGCTTCAACTGAAGAAACAAAGGGAGCAGATGGCATTACTAGAGTCAGCTGGAATCCCAGCAGAACTTGTCTGGTAGGAACTGGAGTCTCAGAAATAATCTGCCTTCTGGCTTCCCTCTCTTAGTGCCAACCACTGTCCACAGCTTCTAGATCACCTGGCTTGAGAGGCTAGAAACAGCCTGCTAAGGTGACCCTCAGGAGAGCAGAGCAGGGTCAGGGGGAGATGGCGGAGAAGAAACAAAAAACCCTAGCTGGGACTTCGTTCACCATAAACATGAGTTTCAACTTCTCCACTCTCATCCATGTTAGATATTGTTCTTATATTTCCATGAAACATGACTACCTCATTTTGCATTGTGGTTATCTATTTACTTGTGTGGGAGATGATGAGAAGCATGAGATCGGGAACTGTGAATATCTGATGACTAAATGAATAAATGAATCCATTCCCCACAGTGGGGTCCTCACCTCTAACACATACTACCACTTTATTTTCAGTCTCGTAGTGATGATTATTTTTCAACAGTTCAAGGCTCTAGCCCTTGAAGCCTAAGGCTTGCCTCATGCAGTTGAACCTAGATGGATGATCAGTTGGACCTAACCCCTGGACGTTATAGCCAAATGTAATATGAGATTTTTTCCCACCCTGTCATTCTATAAATATACTGCCATGCCTCAAGGTATTTCAAAATAGACAGTACAAACTTTATGCCTTAGAAATAAAAAATACTTCTTTAATATTAGTAAAATAAAAACTACAGGTTTTCATGTTAATCTTACATATTATCTTGTTGCAAAATTATGAGCTCCTATTATATTTTCTTCTTTTAAAGAAAAAACAGGAGATCAGATCAAAAAATAAAGTTCTATTAATTATAGCAGGCATATATTACTTGCTTATTGTGAAAACATTCTATAAAATCTTTTGGTGCCAAATATTCCTGAAACTCAGATGTGTCTGAATTGAAGCATGACTCTTACAGAAGGGTTTATGAATTGAGTGTTTATGTTTGAAAACATAAGTGTTTTCAAACTTATGTTCCATGGGGCATAAGTAAAGCAAATCTTTAAAAGTTGTTACATGAATAAATAAGTCTGTGGTCAAATTTAGAAAATTATGGATTAAATAAGGGTAAACAAGTTTTTTTATTAGGGAAATACGTAGAGTTTTTAATACATTAGTGTACTCTTCATGTTTGGGAGGGTTACTTATCGATTTTAACTGCGTAGTAACATCTCGTTTCTGAAACAGGTTGAGGCTGCATGAGTGATCACTGTATTATTCTTTATATCTTTTAATGCATTAAATACTTTATAATAAATTTTAAAAGCCATCTATACTATTTTCCTTGAACCCATGAAATAAAGTTCCTTAGTTAAAACCATGACCTAGAGCAAATTTCTTTATAGTCTGTTTTTGCACCAGTCTCCAGTGGGTTGGCTCCCCTGTGCCACACACACATAAATACCCCTCCTTTTCCCTTTCTCTCCAGAGGAAATTCATCATTATTATTTAATAACATTCGTCAAGTAGGTATACATAACATGGGTCTCAAAGTCATAAAACACAGCCCTTTTCAAGAAGCCTTATTTTGCCCTGAAGAGTGGACAGACTGGCATCCAGCCACATATATTGAAAAAATTTTTCTCTGTGCAGGACTGCAGGAAAATACTCAAGGAACCACCCCTTGGGTCCCAGGTCTGTCACTGAACAAGACCTTGTGCCCTCTAGGGCCTCGTGTACCCTCTCATATTCCTCCAAATATCAACACTTCACAGAAAGTTGCACTTGTTTCTCCATTCAACTTTTTAAAAAATTAACCAAAATACACAACATTTTCAAATATGACTGATCCATACTGTATTAGAATTTAAGTGATTATCATCATATTCCCCCAAACACTGTCTCTGATTTTATATATAAACCTTGCCCTTTCTCTTTAGTAGAATAAAAACCTGTTTCATACAGCATGACTCTGACCTACCTACATTATTTCCAGTATGCCCAGCTTTTTTCATTCCGACATGTTTGTAATTCTGGGAGACAGTGTATACTGACACGGAGATTTATTGCCAGAAGCTTCCCAGTGGAGTCAGTGGCAAAAGATAAAACTTGGTCACAATTCACATGTGTTTGAAATGAGCATTCCAAGAGAAAATGATTAATTTCTCTTTAAAACCCAAAGGATAAAATACCATGCTCACAAACATCACCACCTCTGCACTCACTCGGTCTCTCCTTTGTTCATTTGCCTCTTTTACATTTTTCTCTCTTTTGTAGCCTTTTCCCCCCAAGCAATGAAATATCAATTTACCATTACTCAGCATTAAAAAGCATACAAATATGAAAAAGAACTTTATTTTGTCATTAATGCCTTGAGAAAATAATGAAATAAAGTAGAGAAGAAAAGGTAAAAGTGAAGTAACATAAAATGCTAGTACTAAAAAGGTTTTTTTTAACAACCACACAATTTAATATCCCCACTTTGTAAACGTGGAAACTGAAGCTTAGAAGGGTTAAATGCCTTCTTCAAAGTCATTTCATCTGTGGAGAGAGTTGAGGAGGCAGTGGAGATCCAGATCTTGCAGTTCTGAGAGTAAGGGATCTCTGTGCTTATAGAATGATGCCAGAAGTTTGATTATCAGGGGTCCACGCATTTAGCTTAAAAAATTGATCAATATTAAAATGTTTACCAGCTCCCTTCCTTCCACCAAAAAGTGGTCCTGGAATGGTTAACATTTTAAACCTCTGTCCACTAACCATACCACAAAGCAGCTGCTTCGATAAGAATAGTAGTAGAACAATATGTATAGCACTGGCTGGTGCGGTTCAGTGGATTGAGTATTGGCCTGTAAACCAAAGGGTTGCAGGTTCAATTCTTAGGGCACATACTTGGGGTTTTGGCCAGGTCCCCGGTGGGGGCAAGTGAGAAGCAGCCACACCTTGATGTTTCTCTCCTTCTCTTTCTACCTCTCTTCCCATCTCTCTAAAAATAAATAAATAAAATCTAAAAAATTATATGTGTAATGAATTATTTTAACCCTCATATTGAAGTGATTTCCTAAACATTTGAGTTACATTAAAAATAAATGTGTGTGTATTCTCTTTTGAAATATATTTTATTGATCATGCTATTAGAGTTGGCCCAAATTTTCCTTCTTTGCCTCTCCCACCACCCAGTACCTCCCTTCCTTCTAGCAATGCCCCCTCACTTTAGTTCATGTCCATGGGTCATGCATATAAGCTCTTTGGCTTCTCCATTTCCTATACCATTCTTAACAACTCCCTGTCTATTTTGTACCTACCTGTTATGCTTAATCCACGCATCTTTCCCCCCATTTTCTCCCTTCCCCCTTCTAGCTAATAACCCTTCAAATGATCCATATCTATGATTCGGTTCCTGTTCCTGTTGTCTGCTTAGTTTGTTTTTTTATATTCAGTTGTTGATACTTGTAAATTTGTTGACATTTTAATATTCACTGTTTTGATCTTCTTTTTCTTGAATAAGTCTCTTTAACATTTCATGTAATAATAACTTGGTGATGATGAACTCCTTTAGTTTTGCCTTGTCTGGGAAGCACTTTATCTGCCCTTCCATTCTAAATGATGGCTTTCCTGGGTAGAGTAATCTAGGTTGTAGGTCCTTGCTTTTCATCACTTTGAATACTTCTTGTCAGTACCTTGTTGCCTGCAAAGATACTTTTGAGAACTCAGCTGACTTTCTCATGGGAAGTAGTTTCTAGGTAATCTTTGGCTTTTTAATTATGATGTCTCTTGGTGTGGCTCTGCTTGGTGCCAACTTGTTTGAGACTCTCTGTGCTTCCTGGACTGGTATGTGTATTTCCTTCACCAAATTAGAGAAGTTTTCTTTCATTATTTTTTCAAATCAGTTTTCAGTTTCTTGCTCTTCCTCTTCTCCTTCTGTCATCCCTATGGTTTGGATGTTGGTACGTTTGGGGATGTCCCAGAGGGTCCTTGTACTATCCTTGTTTTATTGAATTCTTTTTTCTTCTTGCTGTTCTACTTGAATGCTTAATTTTTCTTTATTTCAATATTGTTGATTTGAGTCCCAGCTTCCTCACCTCCACTGGTGGTTCTCTGTACCATCAATAAATTTTCTTTATTTCACTTGTGTAATCTTCATTTCTTCCTTTATGTTGTTGCGGTACTCAGTGAGTTCTTTGAGCATCGTAATCACCAGTGTTTCAATCTCTGCATCTGATAGATTGGTTATGTATATTTTGTCTAGTTCTTTTTCTGGGGCCTTGTTCTGTTCTTTCATTTGGGGCATGTTTCTTTGTTTCCTCAATTTGGCAGCCACCTGTGTTTGTTTCTGTGCATTAGGTAGAGCTGCTTTGACTCCCTGTCTTAGTATCATGGCCTATTGTAGTACAAAGGGCACCTGTAAATTGTATGGGGTACAGACTTCGGTAATCCTCAGCTAGGGCAACCTGCTTCACTGCTTTGCGGCTCCGTGTGGAGAGAGGGCTCAGAGAGGAAACAATGCCGCTACCTGGCTTCTGGAGGTTTGCCCAGCATTCACTCTGCATCCACTAACTTTACCCACTTCCTGTACGTGACTGGCACCTTTCCAACTGTTTCCCTGGTGCTGAATTCTGTAGTGAGTGGGTGGATTTGCATACGTTCTAAGTCCATGTGGCCCCTTTAAATGGAGTGCCCTTAAAATTCAGCATTTTCTTCCACCACCCCCAACTCCCACAGGCTTTTATGGCAAGAAGTTATGGGGATCTATCTTCCTGGTGCTGGAACTCTGGGCTGTGCAGTCTGGCCTGGGGCTGGGATCGCTTCCAAGGTATCCCTCCTGAAGTGTTTATAATCGTGTTTTCGTTGTTATTCTATTATAGTTGTCCCAATTTTCCTCCTTTGCCCACCTTTGCCCAGCCCACCCCCCACTCCCACATGCTTTCCCACAATGTTGTCCAGGTTTGTGGGTCATTCATACATGCTCTTTGTCTAGTCCCTTCCTCTTCCTTCCACCATTACCCTCCTCCCCCCCACCCCTCTGGTCACTTTTGGTCGTTCCATGTTCCCATGTCTGTGGTTTTGTTTTGTTCATTAGTTTATTTTGTTCATTAGATTCCTCTTATAGGTGAGATCATAGTCCCTCCCGATTTTTATCCACCATACGTGAATGTGCAACTGTCCATTCCACGGCCACCTCTCCGTGCTACGTTGTGTCTTCTCACCTCTGCAGCCCATCTCTGTGATTCCATGTCTCCTACCTGCCTGGATGAATGGCACTTCTTTAAGTTCTTGGTTGTCAGGCTTCCATGTAGCTCTATTTCATGATAGTTCTGGGTGTTGTTTTGAGATCTAGTTGTAATTCTTTCTATGATTGTACAAGGAGATGAAGCATGTCTACATATTTCTCCATCTTGGCTGGAAGTCTGTGTGTATATTCGTGTCTCATGTGTGCAAAGCAATGTACAAAATCAGTTATATACATCAAGGTTTTTATGTATTCACTATCAAATGATACATGTCTATTTCTTTAGTATTTATATCTCACTATCAAAAAATATTTTCTGAGCCTAATAACATCACTAAACATCCAACGTCAACTAGCAAAACTATTAACATATTGGTTCAAAAGAAAAAAAATTAAGAGTAAAGACACTTCTATTTACTTCTGCACCTCCAAGCACCAGGCACGGTCCTTATTGCTGAGGATTAAAAAGATGAATTAGGTATAATCCTATCATGGGGCATTGTATATCATAACGGGCCATTATTGCAATGCCAGTAAACTCTGCCTGCAGACATGACAACCCGCCCAGCACAATGCCTGCAAAAGAAGCAGGCAACCTGGGAATTGAAAGAACTTTTCTTCTTAGTTCTAAAGAACTTTAGAGGGTCCAAGAATTTGAGGGTTGAAAAATAATGTAAGAGGTCATTTATTCCTACACTTTAAACTAGTCATGGATCTAATACATCTTCATGGGGGGCTAAAGGCTCTGCTTGACCAACTCCATTTGTGGATTCCACATGCTATTTTGGAACCTCTCTACTCACTAAATTCTCCCTAAGTATAAATGGAGTTACTCAAGACTACTCATACTATTCTGTACATTCAAACAGGGTTCCATTGAAAGAATATCTATATTCCACGGTCCGAACACACATACCAATTCACGTAAGAACCCAAGTCTTTAAAAAATATTTTCTCCAATCCCTGGTATTTCTAATTGTCCCAGAAAATGTTCCACAAATACTGATCAACAGGGCAGATCAATAGTCCAGTAAATTATCATGTAGAACCTGTCACTTCTGATGGTGTAGTTGTCTCACACTGGTAACTTGCCACTGTCCACCTTGTTCCCTGTGCTCAACAGGAGCTGGAGCAGCTCTGAGCTGTGCAGTAGTTCGTAGAGCAATGAGAGATATTGCCACTCCCATTCTTGTGATGTACTGTGTCACTGCTTTTGTGTCTCATACCCTCTTTTCCCAGCCCAGCGTCATTCAAGGCTTTTAATTTACTGCCAAGCCTCATCTCCATTTGCAGGACAGATTTCTCCAAAGGTAGCTAAGTGCAAAGTTTAGTGCAAATCACAAATACAACACTGTACTCAGAAAGTCTCCTTCCATAAAATTGCTAAGGCTTTGACCCTGGAAGCTCCTGAGTTATTCCTACAAATATACTTCTGGGATGACCACACCAACTGATCAGCCAGGTCTAAATCCTACTGATAGTTGCAGCTTATATTCAAGTTTAAATTTGGGATAGACTTGAATTTTTTTAGTTTCTGTGTCTTGTTTATTCTAATACACCCTATAATTAGCATAGTATATCACATTAGAAAAATAATTAACAACAAAAATATATATTAAATATCATAGCCTTGTTGGTTACCTTGTTGGTTATCAAATCCTTGTTGGATTTTATTTAATCCTCACAGCAATTCTATGAAGTAGTGCTATTATTGTTCCTATTTTATAGATGAATACACCGAGTCATGAAAGGGCTAATTAATGTCTTTATAATCACAAGGTTAATAAGTGATGGGTTTGGAATTTGAACCCAGGCAGTCTAATTGCAGAGCTTGCAGGCTTAACCACCACATGTACTGCCTTCTTACCCTCTACCCAAAGAGGCTCAAGAAATGTTTTGAGAAAATACTTGTAACTGCCTCTTGTAACGTGAATGCATTAACTTATGAATTTCTTCTGGAGACATAGATTAAACACAGTGAGCATTCACAATGAGGACAATCAAATATTTGAAGACAGTTCTCACGTCTATCAGCCATCATAGAGTTTTGCTGTTTCTATCTTAAAGAAAGTTTAGATATTGAATACTCAGGCTCTTCTCAGGGATGAGCTGACGCTTAGAATACTTAATACTCCAGGAATTTGAAAACATCTTTATCTTTTGAGTGAGTGGTTTGTTTGAGCACTTAATCAACATTTTTAGGAGAACTGTTTTTAACCCTTTGTTTCTTCTGTCTTTCCCTCCATTCCCTACTAAAACCTTTAAATCCCTACTGGCAAAAACCTTAAGGTGCCCTTCTGCACAAAAATCCATGCTCTTCAACTTTCTTACTCTTTTCTCCACTTTGTGTCCCCCGTGTCTACACACTGGCTCCTGTTGGGCTCAATTGCATGCTACTCTGACTCTTCTCAACCTGACAATATTGAAAGTATATCCTTGTCCACAAAGGTTGTGACTTATTAGAACTTAATGTATTGAGTCATTAGGAGGCTCTACTTTAAAAAATATTGATAACTGGAGATGAAAATGCTCGATTCAAAAGAATTAACCTTCTAACAATGAACTTTGAGGAGTTTGGAGGCCTAGATAGAACTAGACTAGTTATAGGATAAGGTATCTTTTTGAATACCCAAAGAATAAGTATTATAATGAATTATATACTGGGAAATACTTTCATTTTATTTAGCACTTATAATACCTTGAGATGAGAGTATTTTTGTCCACATTTGGAGCAGACTGGAAAATTTCACAATGTTCACAGCTAGTGAGAATCATAATTGAGACTTGAACTCTGACCTGTTTGACTTTCTGACATTGTTTTATTGCCTAGTTAACCTCCTATAAATTTAATTCTTCAGTAAATTCTTGGAATAATATCCAGTTAAACTGGAAAACCATTATTTTGTGTTAACATAAAACACAAACCTACCATATGATAACCATACCATATCTTTACTTTAGCAACAGTGTTTAAGGCATTAAACCCAGAAAGGTGATTTGGTAGCTTATCAAGTTCATGTTTGGGGATAAGTGGGACTTCCTCTCAAAGTGCACTTCATGACCAAACAGCTCCTTGACCATAGATGAACTGAATTTTGCTCCAGGAATCTGTCTGAGAACCTGATCTCCACCTGAATGTGAACATGGACATTAGAAACTTGGCTGACCAGAACCTCTTACTGTCACTAATATGATTTTAGTCTGATTTTAGATCTGATTTTACTTAGCTTGTCTGTCCTTCCATTTCCTTAGTTGTAAATGAAAATGTCTGATAGGATCAGTGTACCTTAAACCTGTGAGCTTATATGAATGAACTGGTAAGTCATCTTTTAAAATATCCATATCTATTTCCCTTTATTCTATTCCAGAAATGACACTTAAAGATTCCACACACCTATTTTTAACAGGTTTTATGTAATGTCTGATTTTACCATGTTATGCTTAAAATGTTGTGAGGTATCATCTTGGACATATGGGTGAAATAAAATCAACCAAAGCATATGAAAGTAAATTTGCAGTTTCATGTTGCTTTTGGACTATTATTATTTTGAATAGACACCAGAAAACATAGATAAAAGTTTAATGAAACATGTATATAATTTGGTTGGCTTTGTTTCATTTTATTAATAAACAAAGGATATGAGTTGATATAACATTGCGAATTACATCATCTCAAGTTATTTTACCCTCTCTTCTTTTCTTAGAAAAGAATCATACCACTGAGTGGATTTTAAATTTTTAATTTTTTTAAAAGAAATATTTTTAAATTCAGGCAATTTATTGTCCACATGATGTCAAACAACATATTTGATTATTTTTTTCAATTTTTAACGTATTGCTCCTGTAATATTTATTTTTCATCTTTATTTTATCATGTCAGTGTTTTACATGTCAAATAAATACTGATATCATTAAGTTTCACTGGGTATGAAAAACATTTGTCTAATGAGGGAAAATTACCATTGTGACCTTACCTCACACCAGTTTTATGCATCTGAAGAATAATCTTTCTAAAAGATCAAGCTGAGTGACCACAAGACAAAATTTGATTGGTACTATTGATTGACAGTGCGATGGACAGCACTCAACTGTTTACGGATGTTATACTTGGCCTCTTTCCCAGAGCCAAACATTGATATTTGCACAAAAGATAAAGAGCATAATTGATCCACATATAATGATATTTATCTCCAAAATCTTTTGAAGTTGATTATACTTTAATAACTGCTTGCTCTTGAAAATTTATTTCTTTTCTGAAGTCAATCTGCATCTATGTAGCTAAGCACCCATGCCTTCCTTTTCTTCAATACTGTGTGTTGGCTGCTTTCCATAAAGTACACTGTCACCACACTGCCAGGACTTCAGTACACTATGTTGTTGTTAGAGTGAAGGAAAGAGAAACCCTGAGAGATATAGTATAATGTTTTAGTTTTTTCTTCAGAACATCATATAACCACATGTAGTGGAGTGGGTAAGACTAGATTGGGAAGTTAAATGATCTGTCTTTTCAGTCTGGCTTCACCAGTTGTGTGATCTTGAAGAGCATTACTTACCCTCATTAGGCTCCTTTTTAACTCATCCTCAGAATGAGGATAATACTACATGTCTCCTTGGGACTGTGAGGATGATTAAATGAGATAACATATACAAACATTAAATGTCCAATAAAAGGTAGCTATTGCATTCCTGCAGTGTCTCAGAAGTACAAAAAATGCCAATGAGGAGGGGAAAGTGGCTGTCAAATCTACTGCGGCGCAACTAATTTATTTTTCTGGGAATTAAAGAATCCATGTCACTAGTTTCAATGAGTGATACATAGGCTAAAATATATTTTTATCTTAAAACCTGGGGTAAATAAAACCTTTTTGGATAGATTATATAAAGGATAAAGGCAGAAAGATATAATTTCCTAAGTGCATCACTTCTGTAAGGACTTCTGTAAGGACCTTTTTCAGTCCAGTGGTTCTCAAATTTACTTCATTGTAAATATCATCATGGGTCTGTGATAAAAAACAAAAAGAAAACAAACAAGCAAAATTATGGTCAGTTCCAACCACATATTTGCTGTATCAGAAGGTCATGAGGAGAAAAACAGAAGCTAATTTGTAAAGATCTTTCCATTTAATTCTGGCTCACTGTCAAAAATTACTGGATTTCTAAATTCTCCTCCCCATATTAGCAAAGCTAGATACTAATTATTAACCTGAGGACCCAGGGAAGTCATATTCTTAAGATAATGGAATACCCATGGAAATGGAAAATATATATAAGCTATCTGCTTTGGGTTTTTAGTAAATAATTGACATACAGTTTAAACTGGAATGAGAAAAATATTTAAAAGTTTAAAATAATAAAGTATTTGCATATTAATTGAAACACAAGAGATTTTGTTTAACAAGCAAGTTCAACTCTTTGATGCTTACATGAGTCATATGAAAAGCAAAATGATACAAAAACCTGACTATATAATAATGACTTAGTAGGCAAATAAAAATATGTATCAGGCATGGCTAAATTAAAATACATGAAAGTAAAACTAGTAACAAAACGAACTAAAAAAACAAGAAGGATGATACTACTTTGTTAAAAAATTTACAATGAATACTAAAAAGAAGTACTGACAAAAAAGATTAAAATAATGGTATTAGATTAAGAATTATAAAATACTGAATTGTAAAAATACACCATATATATATCTGTCATAAATATACTGAAATTCTCAACAAATTCTAAAAAATGAAAATTTTTAGATAGCATCTTACCATTATATAGACATATCTAATTTACATGATGGAATAGCATACAGCGCAAAGAAAGAAGGAACTCCTTCCATCCATCCTGCGAGAACATGGATGGAACTGGAGAGCATTATGCTAAGTGAAATAAGCCAGGTGGTGAAAGACAAATACCATATGGCCTCACCTATAAGTGGAACCTAATCGACAAGAAAGACAAACAAGCAAAATATACCCAGAGACATTGAAATTAAGAATAAACTGACAGTAACCAGAGGGGAGGTAGGAGGGAATAATAGGGAGAAAAGGCGGAAGGGTTTTCAGGAACATATATGAAGGACACATGGAGAAAGTCAAAAGAATGTAGGATCAAGGGTGGGAGGTGGGGATGGCTGGGATTGGGGGTAGTGGGGAGAAAATGGAGACAACTGTAATTGAAAAACAATAAAACATTTTTTAAAATAAAGTAAAAGCAAAGTTTGCATCATAATTCTATTATCTTGATATGTACTTAACTATTTGATACAACTGAGACAATAAAAGGAAAAATATAGATGCAAACTAATTTCAATAAAAATAAGGATATTAATATCAAGATGTATAGGACACAACTAAAGTTATGTTCAGATAATTTTGTAGACTTAGGGGACTGTATTTTTTTAAAAGATAGCATTTAAGCATTTAGCCAAAAAGTTTGAAATTTAAAAAAAAAATTTTCTTCCAAGAAAATAAATAACAATTCCAGTCAAGTATTTTGAAAGTGGGAAAATAATTTTCTTTTTAAAATATATAATTATAAAACTATAAGAATAAAAACACAATTAATAAATGAGTGATAACTGGTTCTTTGGGAAAATTGAAATAAAATGAACTAAATAGACAAACTTGCTTCAATTCTAATTAAAAGCACAAAGTGTTAGAAATCAAAAAGGGGATGTAATAAAAACTTCATAGTAAGCCTTTTAATTCTCAAGGTTTTCATCTTGTTCATTTTATTTATACATAACCCAGTATATCCATAACCTAACACCTCATAGGTGTAGCAGGCTCTAATAAATATTTATAGAATGAATTAATATAAAATATATTAAAAATCATAAGAGGATACTTCATACAGCTGTGTACTCATTAACACAAAGAAAAAGTTTCAGCTTCAAAGAGATTTATGCTTAGTTTTTGCAATCTTTTAAAAGTTAAATGTTTTTCATCTGTTTCAGGACATAAAAAATATGGAAAACTTCCTACTTATTTTATGACAGTAGGACAGTAATGAAATCTGATAAAAATAGGAAATAAAAAAGAAAGAAAACAAATCATACATGCATGTGCAAACACACAAAAAAGGAAAACACAAAAACGAGAGCAATATCATTTATCTACAATGAAAGAACATTAATAAAATGCTAGCAAACCCACTTAAAATATTTAAAAGATTCTGAGTGCTGGTACAAAGGCAAATGCTTCTCAGCTGCAACAAAACCATTTCAGAATCTTTTCAAAAATACAGATTCCTGGGCCCAGCTCTTGGAGATACTGACTCATTAGGTCAGAAGTGAAACCCAGGAAGCCATACGCATTTCTTATTAGAAATGTTAAAGCTATAGACAATAGCTTCTCACATGTATATAAGAGAAGCTATTATACATGTGTCATAA
Source organism: Sturnira hondurensis (assembly GCF_014824575.4). Taxonomy (NCBI): domain Eukaryota; kingdom Metazoa; phylum Chordata; class Mammalia; order Chiroptera; family Phyllostomidae; genus Sturnira; species Sturnira hondurensis. The sequence continues at coordinate 10,707,970 of NW_028077105.1, read as the reverse complement.
CAGCTTCTCTGGCAATTCTGACACACAAACCAAGTTTAGGAACAACTAGAGAGACTTTTGAGGCACATGTTATCTTAAAGTATAATTGACTTTTTAAAATGAAAGTAAATTTTTATTATGAAATATTACATTTTCATGTTAACACTTCAAAAAATCTAGAAAAACATAAATAAGAACTAAATATCACTCAGCTATCTTACCTGCAATATCTTACAGGTATCTTATAAGAGGTATAAGATATCTTATCTTACCTACAGTAAGTGATTACTGGAGAAAGTTTGGAAAACTTATTTTAACTTGACATGCAAATATATATATAGTTACATATAGTTATATATCTATAATTTTCAATCAATGTCAGTTTTCTCAGATAAACTTTAAATAAAATAAAATATTTAAAAGATAGTGCAATCATATGTAAGTAAGGTTTCTTTCTGCATGTCATGTGATTATGGGCATGACCTTGGGATCCGGCAGCTTGATTCAATTCCGTTTTCTCCCTTAGTAGTTGTATGACTCTGAGTGAGTCACTTAACCTTTCCATATCCTAGTTTTCTCATTTCTAAAAAGGGAATAATAATAGTATTGATCTTAAAGTGTCAGTTGCAAAAGTTAAATGATATGTAAAATGCTAAGCATGGTGCCTGGTATTTATCAGTATTCCTATTATTTATCATTATCATTCTTTTTTTCTTTTTTTTAACTGTTGTTCAGTTACAGTTGTACTGCCTTTTCCTCCATTTCTCTCTCCTGCCCCATCTTCCCCCACTCCTACAGTCAATCTCCCCCATTGTCTGTGCTCATGAGTCTTCTATTCATGTTCCTCAACTAGCCCCTTTCTCATTATTATTTTAATTAACGATCTCAGAAGCTATCATTGTCAGATTTTTATTCCAGGGCAGTAACATGTACAATTGATTGACTGTGGTGTTTTATATTATTTTGACTAGGAATTGAGTACAGAAAATCAAAGAGAGGGTATTGTGTATTAGGTAACAAGTAAAAATATGTCTATTTCCAACATTCTCTTTTTCACAGGCCTGGGAAAACTTTCCCTTAAGGTAGATGAGTGTGGCTCATTCATGGCTCATGGTCGACTCTAGTCTGGTCAAAGTTGAAGCTCTGGGGTCCATCGTGTCTCTGGCCCTATGACATACCACAATCATGATGTGCTTACGCTCGAGGGGGAAGATTTGGTCAGCTAACACCAGTGACTATTGACTCAGTGGGAAAGATAGAAATAAAGTGGTGGGTGAACTATCTTCCAAAATCTGGTAGTAGATTTGAAACTAGCATTGTTGTCATGATTCTAAAGGGAGATTGTGTTTACCAAGGAAACATGGCAAGTGGAGGTGAGAGATGATCTAGTAAATGGCCCCCTTTGTCCCATCAGGCACGGGGAAAGGCTGTTTATCAAAGCCTGTGATTGCTCTTTACTATAAAGAAAAATTTGCCTCACCCCTTACATTAAAATATGAAATAAGAATCAAACTATCCTCCCAATTACGGTAAACAGTTGCGCAAATGAAAAGATTGTCTCATGGGAACCACACGAGTTTACCAAAGAATAAGTAGTCTTTAAATTCTGTAAAGGGATTTGTAATCTGATAGAGTGAGAAAAAAGTCTCAAACTTTGATTCATCACCGCTGCACTCACCTCTATATCACTGCCCAATAGCATCGGGCATTATAATGACATTATAATGTCACTGCCACTCAAAACTATCCTGCAGTCACTGAAATGCAGCAGCTGGGGCACTGGTGACTTGTTCTAAAAAAGTGAACAGGAAGTGGGGAAACACCAGCTCATAAATTCCATCCAACCACATTTAACAGCCACTGAGAGTTTATACTGAGCAACTGTTGTATTTTCTATGACAAATATGCCTCTATCACAATTTTGAGGCCACTAAATTCTCATGGACTAAAACTTGGCTTAACATGATTATCTCTTCTCTCTGGAAGTTTTAGAAACTCTTTCATGGTCATAATATTCTTTTAAACAGAGATTACTATGAATGCTAGATTTACATTAAATGCATCTGTAAGAAGACAAATTACAGCTTTTGCTGAAGTTCAGAAACTGATTTGAATCACCCAAAGAGGGATGGCCAAAAGCACTAAAAATAAACTTAGGTAATTTTTGGAAAGTTTATTTTTTGAATATATTATGTGATGTCTGAAATTGTGTTGTTTTAATTCAAAAACCTATAAAGCAATTTTATCTAAAAATTACTTTCAAAATGGATGTTTTTCTTTAAGTTAAAACTAATATATTCACATACTTCAATTAGCTTCTTTGCTAAATCTGCCTCTAATGCCATAGAGACATAATGTCCAGAATCAGAGGAAGCTTTTTCTTTCTAAGACATGATCTTACTATTTTAATTTTTCTGTAACATTATCTAAACTATTTTTGAATTAGAATTCTATGTTTGAACAGTTCAAATGATTGACATCTTCATTACATATTATTTTGCAAAAGGTAAGAAAATGTTCTCTCTAAATGTACTGAGGGAGCTGGTAATCTCCAAGTAAAGTCTGCATGAAGAGCTATATTCTCAATTCCAATTTATTTTATACTGAAATGAGTAAATATTTCTGCTCAAATATTTTCATAGGCATTACCTTTTTGCTTCCATTTGGAGTAGCTTTCTTCAACAAATATTTTTGTAAAACATTTGTCAAATAAGTTGTTTCTATTTACGATTTCCCTGGAAATTCTACCAAACCTAGATGTTGCAAAATTGTAGGTTTTCTTGATTTTATTCCATTCTACCATGGGATATCAATTTATTTCATTAAAAATAGGAAATTCATCAACTAATTTGTCCCACAAGCCTGATGTTCCAAAGCTGTTGTGCAATCCCCAGACTAAATTTTATGCACTGTCTGTGATCTCCTTCTGTAATACGCTCAGCTCTCTGCCTTTGTAGAGATAAATGTCTTCCTGTTTGCAAGATACTGTCTTCAACAATTTTCATTCACTAAACTTCAAACTAATGTTGCTTTTTTTGTCACACCATTTGTTGAGTATTTTGCTTAAAAATTTCCATGTGTCTTTAAATAAAATGCAACCAAAATCTAGAAAAATCATTTCCCAAAACATCATTTTTAGTGTAAGGTTGATTTACAGTTATTCAAGGGCTCAAACATTCTTAACCTCTTACTGATCAGAAGCTGCAAAGATAAAAAGTATACTGCTATGCTGGAGACTTTAAAACTTCAACATCGGTTTTATCATGATAGTTTACTTATTCCAATTGTGTACATACAAATTTTTGTGGATTTTGACAATCACTGCTTCTATTTTAGTTGATGAAATTATGAACATACACACCACAGTCAGTTCCATATACATTTCCATAGGTTCCTTAACATTGCTGTTACCATGGCGATGTGCTCCACAAAACTTTCTACTTATACTATCATATAAATAATAAATTTATATGATAATAAATTTATATATAAATAGTAAATTTATATATAATAATAAATTTATAATACTGAGGTTGCAATAATAAATACTATAACTTCAATCTTACAGATTTAATATTCACAATGATATTAGATGTTTCACCCTGGAAAAAATAAATGTAAAAACTTTACTTTGATTCCAGCAATTATATGGTGAAAAAAAAGAGAAAGAAATGCTATGAGAATTAACAGATTTTTGGATTTGAAGCATCTGCTGATGCAAAAATGATGTCTCCACAGTTCTATCAGAAGTTCTGATACTAAGGAAGCCATAGCATTTTCTGTTACCACTTCCTGCTTCATGCATGAACCCAAAACTTGGAATTAGAAATGACCAACGTTAACTTCCAACAGTCCACGATCTAAATAAAAACTCATGCTTTAAACAGTATATGTAGATAAATTTTTGTGTTTGCATATGTAACCTTGTCCTTTTGGGCACAACTTTTGGTTGATGCTGGTGATTTCCTGGATGATTTTTTTACCCTCTAGTTTTTATCCAGTCGGTGATATCACAATGGCCTTTGTGATAACTGGAAGACTTAGTACAGTTAACAAAAATAACTATGTACTTTCACATTGAGGATATTGGTGGCAGAAGGATTAATTGCAAGATTCAAAGGAACAGTATCAGTGAACAGTATGATAAAAAGCTATAGATCTATGTTGGTTGATCACATCACTGCAGCAAAAGCATTTAAACCACTTGCTATATACTTTAAAATTGGACTGTGCAAGCTCTATTTTCTACATATAGATGATATGTGGATATACATCTCAGTGACCCTTTCTTCCAGGATCCTAGTGACTTCATGAACTTTTCACACCCCATTGGCTGCAACACAACTGGCTATTATAACAAGTGGCTGGTGGAGAAGCAGCATCTAATACTTCTTCAGAATCACCATGATAAAATAAGTTAGCTGCTCATACCTGAATGCCCTGCACATTTTTTTTGATCTAGTAAGGAAAAGAGAGAGAGAGAGGGCTATTTTTGATTATCTTTTAGGAATTTTTCTAAAAGAAAAATTTCTTGCCAACTGCTGCTGGCAAGAAAATGACAGGAGCTGGAAAGAAAGCAGAGGTCTATCACACCTATCCTGACTTATTTTTGCACAGCTATTAATAATACTTGAAAACAAACAAAGTACTTGGACCTATGCCAAATGAACAGGCTCCAGGACCAAAAAAAAAGAGAGAGAGAGAAAAAAGGTAAACCAAGACTCCTCTCTGCAAACTTGGGTGATCACCCAGAAAGCTTCTAATGGCACATCATGTTTAGAGGCCATTTACTTACGGTATTTTGGAGATATAATGGCGACCAAAATTCAATTCCTACTTTTTGGATATGCCCAGTTAGCACGATTCATTTTTGTAAAGCATGCAGTTTTCAAAGGCCATTTTCAAAATTAACTCCTTTGATTCATAAGTGCTTCAGGAAGCACATTATTCCCTCTGCCACTGTCGGCTTCAGAACCTTCCACACTCTCTTTCCAAGGGCACCCACCGTGGTGGAGGACAATATGCAGCATATCTGCTAGTGCTGTTTTCAGAGTATCATCCCTTCCCAGGACTGACAGTTTGGGCCTTTGCTATACTTAGGTTTTCTCACTCAGCTTCTTCTCTTGGTGCCGCTCAGCAGCTTCGAGAGCAGCCAAAGCCACAGGAATGTCAGGGTGATTATTGGCCAATGTCAAACTTACTTTGGAGTAGAGGTTCTTTAAGTTCAAGAGACAGATTTACCTTTCTTACAGGCTTAATAAAATTAAGCAAATCAGCACTTCCCGCTGAAGGTGGGTTGCACAGCCGCTAAGCTAACAGTACCATGAAAGAACATATGTTTAAAATAAAAGTGTTTCTAATAGTAAGGTTCAAATACCTGCTATTTTGGCATACATTTTGATTTTTAAGATGCAGTCAAGTTGTGATGACTTTAACCTTATTCTTTGAAACATTCTCCTTTCCCCTCTCTTCTATTCATCTATTAAATTGAATTTCTTTTAATAAAAAGAGAAATAGAATGTATGCAAAATATACTTGAGGATCAAGCTGTTGTCATTTTTTTCCTTCCTCATAAGACAGTTGCACCCATTTTAATCAGTGGTTTCTTTATCATTCGAATTTCCAGACAAGAAAAACTGGCTTCCTCACTGCTGCGAGTTCATGTAAGTTTCCAGTCTCCAGGGTTTGCCATATTTTTTAAAGAATTTATTTTTGCATTTTCCATTTACTCTTTATTTCCATGTTGCCTCTCTAACCTGCACTTTAATAACATTTTCTTTGTGAGAGTGAAGAGTAACTTCCACCTCGACCATGCTGGCGTGGAAAGTGGGTAGAGACAGGATGCCGGGGTCTCTATCCCAGCTGTGATCTCCTAGGCAAACCTGGGCAGATTATTTGACCTCTCTATGCTTCAGCATTTCACCTGTAAAATAGGGTTAAAAATACTACTTCTTCTCATAGGGGATGTTGTGAACATTAAATGAGTTATATGTAAAGCACTCAGGTGGTTGGCTGTTGTTAATTCACCTCCTCTTTCTCCAACTTCAGAGAATCAAGTAGGGCAGAGACATCATTTGATAGTCAGTGTAGAGAAGCTTTGAAAAGTGTTTAAGGCAAATCTCTTAGCATAAAAAGGCCAAAGTTATCAGGGTGATTAATGAAGGATCAAGATAATATTACTAGAAGGAATATGAATTCCTCATGTAGAAAAGATGGTGGTCTTCAAAAGGAAACCAGTCCTCAGGATTTGGGGCATGTGTTTGATTTCAGACACTTCAGTGAACATGACTTCAGTTTAGAATACACATCTTGTACAAAAATCAGAACTCCATAATTCATGTAAGTACTTTATCCTACAGTGATCAATGTTCTTTTTTGAATACTTCAGCCTCAGATGCTCAAAAGTATTCTAAAAAGGTGTCACAGAATACACATCTATCATTTTTTCTTTAAGTTGCTCACAAATATATAATACATTTATTGAAAAATCCTTTCTACTTATTTTATAAGTCACATATATTAAATCATAAAAATTTCTTTAGAAAAGTTGGCATTTTTAAAAGACTTTATTCATTTTTAGAGAGAAGGAAAGGGAAAGAGAAAGTGAGGAAGAGAAAGATCAATGTATGTTGCCTCTTGTGTGCCCCCTACTGGGGACCTGGCCTGCAACCCAGCCATGTGCCCTGACTGGCAATCAAACTGGTGACCCTTTGGTTCACAGGCCCATGCTCAATCCACTGAGCTACACGAGTCAGAGTAACATGGCATTTTAGGACAAATTTTTTATTAGTAAATTTAGGATAATTACACCAGGTTTCAAGTTAATCTTAAGGTGATATAGCATAGGTAAAAGTACCTTGCAACATATCCAAATATGAGATATTATTAAATCATGTGTGTGTGCACATGTGTGTACATGGGCAAAGGGAATAGTCCATGAAAATTCAATCTACAGTCACTAGCCCATTTCTTCATACCAACTTTCCAAGTTATACTCTGCCATCATCTTTAATGGATAACAATAATTGTTATCAATTATTAAGCACCTAGAGTTTTCCTAACATCAGGATTTATATTTTTTACATACTCCTAGACTTATACCTTTAGGCTCACTCTATTCTTGAGTTTGGCTAGTCTTCGCCAGTACCTGTTTTGCTGCTTCATCATTCACACCAAAAATGTCTCTAGGATGACCCTAACAGAAAATAGACATGCATATCCCTAAAGAACCTTCATTCAGTACTTACCCCATGTTACCAATGACTGAACAAATGTAAGCTATTGAGATGGAGTCTGAGGACTAATAATGCTGTGTCCCTACTCAAACTCAGTTCAGCTATGGTTGTTCTTAAGCATAGGCCTCACTGCTCAGACCTTCAAAATGATCCCCTACGCCCTGGCTGGTGTAGCTCAGTGGATTGAGCTCGGGCCTGAGAGCCAGATGATCGCGGTTCGATTCCCAGTCAGGGCACATGCCTGGGTTGCAGGCCAGTTCCCAGCAGGGGCCAGTTCCCAGCAGGGGAAGCATGAGAAGCAACCATACTTTGATGTTTCTCTTCCTCTCTCCTTCCCTTCCCCTCTAAAGATAAATAAATAAAATATTTTAAAAAATGACCCCCTTATGGACATTGCTCCTCTGGTCATTCCTCCATGGAGCCCACACCATATCTACCCACTTCATGTTCCACTTGACCCCCACCCAAACCAGATTCTCAGTGAATTTGCTCCCTCTTCACTTCTAAGTCTTCTTCTCCCTTCCTTTCTGCCTGAAGCCTGCAATGGTTGGCATGCTTCTCTTCTCCTCTGATGTCTTACAAGTCTTCATGGCTTCCTGAGATGGATTGTAGCATTTTAATCTCCCACTTGTTTTCTCCTCCGGGTAACTGGAAAAGGGAACTGTGGCTTTGAGAATAAAGGAGATCAGGAAAGGCCCTAGGGTGGGCTAATGCTTTGTTTTTGCTGCGTATTTTTACTTTTATTATGTTTAAGAATATTTGTTTGTCTGTATGATCCTTTTTGTCTTAAAAGGGGGAGTTCGTCTCCTGCCAAGAGAATTTGTTAGTGCTTTACATAAGATTCATGTCATCCCAAAAGCACAAGTTTTGCATTTTTTTAAATAAAAAGAATTATTTTCACTCCAACTGGAGTTTCATTAAAATTCCCCTTCTATTAACTTCTACTAATGTGAAGAATCATATTTAACATATATGAAGTTAAATCATATAAGATATAAAGTCAACCTATAAAACTTCTTGGCACTCAGTATGGATAATCTTTGTTCTATTTCTTTCATCTGTGTGGCTTTTACAGGGCACTTTGAAAGCCCAAGATAAGAAAATGATGTTTAACTGTGATCTCTCTAGTTTTAAGCTATTCCTTAGTGATTCTGATGCTGCCCGAGAGAAAGGCAGGGCCCTGCAGAAGCAGCCAGCATCTGGCCCAAGTGGGACCCTGTAGTGCAGAGCTCGGCCTGGCAGAAGCAAGTCTGGACCCTAGCGCTTGCAATGCCAGTATTTCATATGACCCCAGATATCCTCCAAATCAACAACAGTTTCTCTTGGTATGCATTGCTATCATGAAATTTTTAACATGTATTTAATAGCAGACTAAAACAGCCAGAGGGATTTGTAGAAAAGGCAAGACGGTGTGATCCAGAAAGTTTTCATTTCTTATTGAGATGCAAGTTCCCTCAAATTCTAAAATCACTCGCCACATTTTTTCTCTCTTGCATACTATACTATTGGGTTGGCCAAAAAGTCTATTGCATTTCTTCCATAAACTAAAAGATACATCTTTCATTTTCACCAAGAACTTTATTGATTTGAATATTTTGGATATGTTGACTATCTCCCATTATTGGCTTCTAGGGGGTAGAGGGTAGGGGTGCTGCTAAACACTTCCCAATGCATAAGACAGCCCCACAGCAAAGGAATATTGACATATTTACCCAAAATGTCAATAGTATCAAAATTTATGTGAACCACTTCTGACATGTTTGATCAGTCACAGCACCTTCTCATACACTGCACGAATCTTCTTTTTTGCATTTCAGTTGCATTTTTACTTTCCTTAAAATAATAAAGCATGATATGCCAAAAATATTGCACATCTTCTTCAATCTTCAATATGAAATGGTTGCACAAAAATTCACCAAATTTTGGTAAGTTTTTTTTTAGTACATGCTGATATGACAGCTGTCACAATACACTCTAACAAAATTGTTTTGAATGAAGTTAAAAACAGCTGAGCACTACTAGAACCATTGTACAGGGGTAAAAAAAAAAAACCCTTAACAGACTTCTCGGTCAACCCAATATACTCTGGTTAAAACCAAAATTTACAGAAGCATTATTTTCAAGAATTCTTCTCATTGTTCAACTCTAATAAAGTGAAGTGAAAGATATTCAGAAGAGGAATTAAGTATTATTCAATGGTTAGGTTCAAATGAAGTACTTTGGAGGACGTGGTTCTCTCTCTTATCTATCTATCTACATCTATCTATCTATCTATCTAGAAGATGCGGTTTTTAAAAATCTGTACTTGTCTGAATTAAAAAAGACTGAAGATAAACAGATTCTTTTTTGAGAGGGGCCAGGAGTGAGCATGGAAGTCAAAGGTTATCCTAAGGTGAGAGTGGCTGAAGTCAAAAAGACAGGTAAAAGAGTCCATTCTTCATCTGATGAGGGGAAAACGCATGATTAAGGAAAGGATTATTTAGGAAAGGCAGGTCAGATATATTCGGAAAAGGAATGACATGGATATTTCTTTTTATGTGTAGGAAAATGTGAAATCACAATTAGTGCCGAAGAGAGCATGGGGGAGAAAGTTAAGAGCAGCATGAAAGAAGTTTAAAATACAATTAGCTACTTGTGGATTGCAAAAGCGATTATCATTCCACTCCTGCTTCCCTTGCATTCACTATCCTAAGAAAAGACTTATGAAAAATCTAACACATGCCAAATTTCAAATTACTCTAATCTCAACATAGTGTGTGGACTTTTTAATTTTTTAAAATTATATTCTCTAAGTGTTGCAACATGGGCAGGCCATTAGCTAACTGCAGCCCTAGAGCTCAGAAACAGAGCTCTGGCTAGAGAGGTGAGAGGAAGGTCAAGTTTCAACCCATTGCCCTTGGAATGCCACAGGCTCAAGTGCTATGCATTGACCAGAAGGCCTGACAGTCACTTTTTTCTTATGAGATAGCCATAGTCATTTCTTCCCTCCTCTCCCACATATCTACCCAAATATTTTAAACTTTCCCAACACAGATTTTGCTACAACTCACTTTACATTAACCAAAAATATCTCATCTCTTTCACAAAATGTCTTTCAGCAATTGCCTAATGAATGATAATTTTTGAGCTCCTGTCTGTTAATTCTGCTGGTTTCCTGGCAGAAAGGGTGAGGACTCAGCCTGGCAGAAAGAGTGAATACTGGATAATAACTGGATGGATCTGGAAATGGTACCAGGACCTCGCTAGGGAAAGTATATCTGTAGCTCTTTCCTGTGGTACTAAAATACATTAATTAATTAAAAATTTAAACAACTTAATGATATAAAGTTCATATACAATATGGTTCACCCCTTTAAAATGGGTAACACTTTTAATATGGTACAGAGTTTTGCAATCATCCCCATGATGTAGTCTTTGAACATATTTATCACATTAAAAGGATATCTTGAACCCATTAGCAGTCACTCCCCACATCTGCCTTCTACTCTGAGTCCCACACAACTACCTATCTACTTTCTTTCCCCATATATTTGCCATTCTGGACATTTTCTATACATGGAGCCACATAATATGCATATGCGGACATTTGTGGCTGGAATCTTTCACCTTCGTTGTGGTATGTATCAGTACTTCATTCCTTTTTATTGCTGAATCATATTTTATTGTATAGGTACATCATATTTTGTTTGCTTGTTTATGAGTTGATGGAGATTGCCACTTTTCTTAATTATGAATAACATAGACATGAAAATTGGTGCACAAGTTTTTTTTGTGAGGAAATATGTTTTCATTTCTTTTGGGTAGCTACCTAAGAGTGGAATTACTGGGTCACAGGGTACCTCTATGTTGAATATTTTGAGTAAATATCAAATTGTTTTTCAAAGTGGGGGCATCATTCATTTTACATTTCCATTTATATATAGGTTTCCAATTTTTCTAGGTTCTCGCCAACATTTGTTATTGTCTTTTTTTTTAATCATAACTATTCTGGTGAGTATGAGTGCTACTGGGTTTTTACTTTGCATTGTGCATGTGATGTGTATAACTGATCAAGCTGAGTAACTTCATTTTTCATTGGTCATTTTTCATTGGTCATTTTTATACCCTCTTTGAAGAAATGTCTAATTTTTTTTCTTTTAAAAATTGGGTTATTTGTTTTTTATTATTGAGTTGTAATAGTTCTTTATATATTCTGGCTACAAGTTCCTCATCAGATATATCTATGACTTGCAAATAGTTATTCCCAGTCTGTGGGTTTTCCACTTTCTTCATGATATCCTTTGGTGCACAGACTCTTTCAATATCAATGAAGTTCAAAGTAGATTTACAGTTGCTCTTATGGAAAAAGATCAATCTTTTCTTTTTATTACTGTGTCCTTGGTGTGTCATACCATTGCCAAATCCAAGGTCACAGTGACAAGACTTCATCTGATCCCTGTTAAAAAGGGAGGGTATCCAGCTCAGAGGCACCAAGAGTATATACCATGACTGCTCACAAACTCAATCCTTGTTTACCTTTAATGAATACCTTGAAGAGGGTCCCAATCTAACCTCTCCTCTTACTGCATCACTGTCCGAAAGTCCCCAGGCACAGAAAAGCTATGCAAGAGGAGACGAGTTCAAGAATGCAGTTAAAAAATAAGCCTCACTAATAGGAAGTCCAACAAGGTCATCAAAGGTGAATTGTGGGTGTGCAATGACAGGATTTGCTGTGATCCAAAAGTGATGCCCTCTTCCTTCATCTATCTTGACAGGGAGATATAAAATAAAAGATTTCTCTGCTTCTTGTTGCTGGGTCTGCAGAAGGAAAGGTAGTTCCATAATAAAAGTATCTAGAAAGAAATCTTTTAAAAATATATATTTTTTATTTTTAGAGAGAGGGGACAGGAAGGAGAAAGAGTGGGAGAGAAACATCAATGTGTGGTTGCCTCTCATGTGTCCCCCACTGGGGACCTGGCCTGCAACCCAGGCATGTACCTTGACTGAGAATCGAACCGGCGACCCTTTGCTTCACAGGCCCACACTCAGTCCACTTGAGTTATACTAGCCAGGGCAAAGAAATCTTAATTTAGAAAACTAATTTCATCCTGCAGAAAATCAGACTTCATAGTTGTTTCATGGCCCTAGGATAGAAGAATGACCAAAAAAAGTGAAGAACATTGCAAAAATTCTCTTCCACCAAAGTTAGTGTATTGAATGTGTCACTGGTCCCCAAGGAAGCAGAAGGGCTTCTACCCTCCAAATATTATGCAAATTCTCCACTTCAGCAGAACCTGAACTGGGTACAAAGTCCTTTTAGTAAGGGATTTGGGAAAATTAAGTTCTTAAACTTCTAGTGTCTGTGATACAGAGAGAGCAGGACAGGGTAGAATAGATGTCATCTGCCAACATGCAAACACGAAGGAGAGAAATCACCATTATTAAAATAAAATATGAAATAAAAAGAAGGGAAAGAACAAATAATGAAAGATAAGAAAACATGCAGTAAATGTGTATGGAAGAGCCTGGTTATTTAGTGTATGTGTATTCACATTCCTGAGCTATGAGAAACAATACTAGGGAACATAATAGAAGTCAATTTTCCTCATTTGAAACTTTACCTCATGTTCATCTTCTGACTGTGTAGACTGAAATTCACATAAAAAGTTTACACCTACATGGGGTTCTAGCAAAATTTGATTATTTCAAGGATTATAAAAAACTAATCAATAAAAATGCTCAAATAGAATTTTGAAATAGAGGTAACTAATACAAAAGATTTCCAAAGTACAAATGTGTAAATTTACACACTAAAAATTTCTATAATTGCCATTGTCTTGATATAAAACCTCTATATCATTTACAGTTAAAAGATCAGAGAATACTTAAACTAGCTAATTTCAGTTTTGTCTGACACACAGTTTCTTCATGTTAAATCTCCAAGCATTTTCTATCAAGTACTGTTTCTCCCTCTTCAAGGATTCCTTTTCCCTCCTTTTCCCCCAGAAAGTATGTAAGCCCAAGAAAAACCATTTATGTCATGAGAGGCCAGAGGCCAGAGAGTAGCTTCTGATCAGGACACACCCTCACTTGCTCCACTGGAAAGTTAAGTCCTTTATTTTATCTGGTTATTGGCCATGTTGCATTAATGTTTGCAGGGTACCTGCTGTCCTCAACTGGTTTTTTTTAGGGTTCTGTGTAGACATCTGCAGCTGAAGTCTCTGAACCTGGCAAAGCCTCAGTTCAAGATGTCCCTACATTCTGCAGCTTCCTTATCTGAAACTCAGGCTTTTTCTGGTCCTCCAGTTCTCTTACCCCTGCTATTTTCCCAACCAAGTGTCTCCTAGATCCCAAACAAAGGTAATGGGAAACCTGAGATCTCGATTAGGGACATATGTATAGATTCTTCCCTCAGGCATCTGTACTCAATAGATACTGTTTTACTTAAGAACACCAATTCTTCTTTTCTGGAAATACTCAGAATTTTCCTAAGTTTTTCAGCTTTTTGTTCTCCTTAAAAACTGAGACACTTGATTTTTTGCTTAGAAATTTCTTTTAGAACCTTGCATCTATTTCTGTTATGCTTAATTCCATGCTTCTGTGTGATCTGACATTAGGGTGAGGGGAAAAATTGCAGAGGAAAAGAAAAAATAGAAGTCTAACAATTCCTTGATAACTATTAAAGCTTTCTCTTTTCCATTAATTATGTTATGCAAATCATGCTCCTCTCTTGATTTTAGTTTATAGTAAAACACAGTAATCATTTCACCGTAATGGCAAAAGTGAAAATTTTGGAACTTTTGAAACTCAACAAAGCCTACATTTGAAAATTGGTATCTGACTATACAGACTCAGTTTTTAATTTGAAACTCAGAGCTGAATAATCACATCTTCGTTCTAGTGCAAGCCCTCCTCTACCCTTGAGCAATGATGGTCCTCTTTGATTCAGTGGATGGGAGAGCTCTGAGAAATCTAGTAAAAATACGTAGCTTAAATATCAAAAAATTATTCCAATGAATGCCAAAAGGAACCAAACTGCTGTTAGGCTTGTCCCCTGCAAAATGGAAGAAAATGCAGCCATATATAATATTGTAAGAGAAAGGATTTTGATTCAAAAATTTCATATGAAGGTGATGGGAAAATGTGATCAACTCTACAAGGTATCAATATATATATACCACTCATATCCTCCTCCTGAAAAACATACTCAAAATCATTCAGTGCCTGAGAGATTAATTATTAATTTGGATTTTTCAAGTAGGGAAAAATAAGATTTTCAAGGACTATCATTATAGTGTTTTATTCTAGTAATATGCATCGACTCGAGTTTACTTGTTTTATAAATAGGGTATTATTGAATCCCAAGAAAAATCATTCTTATAGTATTATATATAATAAAAATAAAATTCAATAACAAAATGAACTGAGGTCTATCATGCTAGATATTATTTGCAAGGCTACCAAGTAGTAGTTGTAGGTGTGATAAACTCACTACAGTTTTTATTTTACATGAAGGACAAAATCTTTAGATTTCTTATAGTACCAAGTCTTTCTTATAGTACACTTTTTCCTTTTAACAAAATTATGTAGTTAATATATGCGTGATAAAGAGGTTAAAATTTTGTATGAGAGAATAGTCTGCTTTCTCTACATTCCTGAATAAGTGCCTTTTTTTGTTTTTGTTCAAGTACAGTTGTCTCCATTTTTGCCCTACCCCGATCCCCCCTCCTCACCCATCCCCACCTCCCACCCTCAATCCTAACCCCTTGGGCTTTGTCCGTGTGTCCTTTAAGCGTGTTCCTTGACAACCCTTCCTCTTTTCTCCCCTATAATAGCTTCTGTTAACTATTTTCAGTTCTTCCTTGCCTTTTGTTATTTTCTAATAGCTTTACTTTTAAATTTTATAAGAATAGAAAGTACAGGTTTATGTTTTGATGACTATAAAAATTAGAGTTAAAAAATCAGTATTCATGAAATTTAAATGTTGTGATCAACTTTCAAACACATGGGAAAAGTTTTAAAAGCCCATAAGATATAGCCCATGGCAGAGGCAAAAATTTAAATATATGTTACTAAAGCATATAAAGTAATGTCAGAAAACTGTCAAACCGCATCTGCCAATCTGAAAATGAACTAGTTAAATCCTAATATTTAAAGCTTCTCAGATCTGGGTAGAAAAAGTCAATTTTTTTTTTGCTACTTTATATAGCTAAAATGACATACAACATAGATAAAAATAAGAGAATGATCAAAGACTTCTTTGGGAAAAACAAAATAATAGAAAGCAGTGCTGTAGGAATGGATAGCAAAAGCCTACATTCAGAAGGAATTTAATGACTTTAAGAATTATTAAACAAGAATTATCAAAAGAATAAAATAATTATTATTTAAAATATAATTATATTTTAAAAGCAATATTTAATCTATTAAAATCAGGGAAAAATAGAATTCATGGGCACATGGATTATTGTTAATAAAACTAGAGTAGGTAGATTTCTAGGAAGTGTGGTTAAGTTATATAAAAAAGCAAATACATAAAATTAAAAAGAGAGGATATAAGAATCAGATAGAACAAAATGTAATCTTAATTCATTGAGATTATAATATTCAAGACCCAACATACATAGTAAATATGTAAAACTGTGTGAAATGGATGATTTTATGAAAAATATAAACAATAAAACATTAGAAAATTAGAAAAAGCTAAATTAGATAGTAACCATAAGCATAATTAAAAACATTTAAAAAAATTACTCTAAATTCTCAGGGATTGTTTTACTTATGAATTATCTAAAACATTAAAGGAACTAGTAAACTTAATGCTACATAATTTGTTCCAGATCATAGAAAAAATATAAAAAGCAATTGAATCTATTTTATGATATCAAAACCTGACAAACATTATACAGAAAAATAAAACTAAAGGCAGACCTCTATTATGAATATAGATTCACAAATACATTGATAAGAAGAAATGTATATGCCTGGCATTTGTTAGCTACTCAATAAATGCATAAATCCATCCATGAATAAGCAAGGCTATCCAGAATAAATTTCCTAGCTTTCTGGCCTCATACCTACACATTCAATTCAATATCAACCTATCCTCACCTCATTATTTTTATTTGTAAGTGTAGAGAGCAGGACCAAAAAAATGGTATTAGTCCAATCAAGATAACGTGAAGTATACAAAACACAATGGAGTCACTCATGTCAACCAAGATGGCTGCCAGTCAGCCATGACACTTTGGTTCAAAAAGGAAACTACTTACATCATGCTAGACACATCTATCAAGGAGACACACCTAAGATATCTTCCAAATAGCTTCCACTTGTCATCCCAGTGTGACCAGAATAGTGGAGTCTGCAGAGTAGGACCACCCATAGATAAGCTTCTTGGGACATTCCCCACTTGCCATCTGGGTGCCAAGATACTTATCAAGACTTATGAAGGGTGGAGTGCACCCCTCTGAAGGGTGTAACTGAGGCAGGATTCAGTCCACTGCTGAGACAGCCAACCTCCACACACCAAGGGTGCTGCTCCATGCCACTCTGAGTTCCCTTGGCATTGGATGCCTCAGGCTCTTCTCTGATGGACTGAGGACTTCATCTTCCCTGATGTTCACCTGGCTCCAGATATTCTCCCTTGCAAGATGCTGAAGCCTCCCTTGTCCACTGTGCGGTCTCCCGCCTCTGTACACTGAGATGAGGGAGACTCTGACACTCGGGACTGTTATACCCCAATTCTCTCATGTGATGTTATTACTGATTGCTTCTGAGTGATTAGTAGTGTTATTAGGTTAGTATAGATTTGAATTAAATCTGCATTAATAAAAGCCGAGGGGACCTGAATTAATAAAATCCGAGAGAATAGCATAGTCACCTGTGTTGGGTCCCTGTTGTTTCTCGATGCCAGTGTCATTTGTAAGATTGATGGTCCTACGGGTGGCTCGGGGCTTTCGGTTCTTAAGTCCTGGGTCAGACCATCTGAGCAGGGACCAAAGGCTGATCTACAGGAAAGACTACGTTGTGAGCATATGCTCAAGACACAGAGGAAAGAAAAATGAATTTTGTTGAAAACAAAAGCTTCCAACTATGATCTGGATGCCATTCTATATGAAAATTGGCATTTCTACTTTGTCAATTACTTCTTTGCCAGTACAGATACCTTCTTCCTATGAACTATTTCCTTTCAGCTTTTAAACAAAACTTTCTCAGTTCTGCACCCTCCTTCATTCATCACATATCTGTTGAGCACTTTCAAAATGTCAAATGCACTCAAAGTCATGATCAGACTACATGAAGTCCTTGTCTTCAAGGAGCTTTGCATCTGGTCAGGATCCAGCTAAGTCAGCAAATGCAGGGCAATGTACTAAAGTGTGGCCCCAAACAAGGGCCATTAAAGCTCACTGGAGAGGGTTCTGGGGATGTTTCTTCTCTAGTCAGTGCCATGTTTTCATCCTTTCCTGCACTGTCTTCTAAAAGAATAGCTTCCACTTGTCATCCCAATTCTTCATTCCTATTACTCTCTTCTGTAGATTACTCTTCTTGAAACCCACGTGACTGCATGCTTGTCTCCTTTTCTTTTTCTTACCTGTTGTCTTTTGCAGACTCCCATTCTTCCACCCAATTTTCTGTTACATATGAGCGGTTTCTCTGGAACAGTTCATGCTTTTATCTTCTCAATCTGCAGTCTCTGCCACAGCACATTCCTTCTCATATAATTTCATGGTTTCCACAGCTGTCTAAATACTGGATCTCAATTTCTACCTACAACATGTATCTCTCTTCTGAAGGTGAGATTGAAAACTCCAGCTTTGTATGGAATCTCTGCAAATTAATGCTTAACTGGTATCTCAAACACAAGTCCAAGACAAACAATATCTTCTCAAATCTTGCAGCTCATTCTACAGGTTTGATGACAATGAAAAGCATCATTGTGTACCCCATTTTTCAAACTCTCCTATATCCTCTTGTCTATCTCTCTCCACTCAAACTTGGACATCAGGTTCTGTTTGCCATACATCTCTAGGAGCTTCCAAATTTGTTTCCTTTTTTCCATGACTACTTCCTCAAGTCCAGGCCATCAACATTTATCTCTTGTACTGCCATAAAAGCTGTTCAAATTATCCTTTTGCCTTCTTCTTGCATCCTTCTAATATACCTTCTTAAAAATTGCTACTAGAGATATCTTTTAAAAGGCAAGTCTGCTAAGATGATTAATTTCTTTAATGAGCCCTGGTTGGTGTAGCTCAGTGGACTGAGCGTGGCCTGCAAACCGAAGGGTCGCTGGTTCGATTCCCAGTCAGGGCACATGCCTGGGTTGTGGGCCAGGTCCCCAGTAGGGGGTACACGAAAGGCAACTACACATTGATGTTTCTCTCCCTCTCTTTCTCCCTCCCTTACCCTCTGTCTAAAAATAAATAAATAAAATCTTTAAAAATTTTCTTTAATGATACCTTAAGTTGTTTTTAGCACATCATACAAGGCCCTCATAATGAGACTCCTACCTGTCCCTCATACCTGTTTTTTCTATGTTAGGCCACAAAATATGCATGTTTTGAGCAGAGTCAAAAATCAATGTTCATATGCAAGCAAATACCCTCAGCTACCTCCCACTCTGTTCTCTTTTCTTTCCCTGTAATTATGTCACATTTTCTACCCCCTTTCCTGAATGCTTATAAGATACGACTTATTTTAGTAGCAAAACATAAATGGCCCTTGATCAGCTGGTTGTGGCCATCTTTACATCCTCAATAAACATCATTCCCCCCTAAGCATATTATGCTTTGGCTGTACTGACCTCTTCTAATTCCTAAAACACTGAATATTGGTTTCCCAATCAGTAGTCAAGTATTACATTAATCAAGTGGATTTAAAAAGACATGTGCAAAATCAATATAAAAGTAGAAATCCACATTATTATAATTCCACTGAAAGACTACATATATCTAAATCTGCCAGGCAAAAGAAGCTAGTGAGACAAGGGTAGGGAGCTATTTGGAAGAGTTGTTACAAAATGAAATAAACTTAGCAGTAACCACTGAAGTACACTTCATGTAAGGAGAGGGTGTCCTGTGAGCCTGGACACCCCTAACACAGAGACCAATTCATCATATTATCAAAATGTAAGGCTTGTATGCATTTTGATTTTCTTCTACTTACCTGAATCTCACTGATCCTCTAGTCTTCTACATGAACGACACTTCTTTGTGCAGAATGGCACAAGGATCTCCGCTACTTGAGTTAGATTTTCCATAGTAGGTGAATGAATTGGCATTCCAGTTCTTTAAATTACATGTTGTGAGGTTTGTTGGTCTGTATCTATGTTTCTCATTCTTCCAAATCCAGAACACTAAAGAGACTAAATTATTAAGTCTGCAAGCTTGAGTCTAGACTGAAATGTGGTGAATTCCCCAGGATAAAGATGACAAAATATTAAGAAGGACTGCGATAGCATTTCCAGGTGACTTTTCCTTTGTCTCACTCAAATCTATTTGCACATAAATATTCATGTAATCAACTAATTCAGCTCCTGCTATTTTGTTCAAATTTTTCCTTATATATTTCCTTTAATTATGAGACTGAACACCAAATGAGATATCTTCTCAGGAACCAAGGCTGATCTTGTTGTCCAATAAGCTTTTTACAATCCAGTCAAGAAGTTATTCTAATTTCACCCAGAGCTAAGTGTTCCAGAAAGTTTTTACAGCATTCGCTTATCTCCCAATTATTTTCAACTTCGATTAAACATATCAGCCTCCAGAGCATGTTTAAATAAACCCCTTTTGCCACAAGATCTAAATGTGATTTTTTGCTTTGTTTTGTCTGAGTTTCGTTTGTTGCCATTAATGCCACTGGGCTCAGCCCCATGCACCATTTTGTCTCTCGGCAAAATTGCCATTTAATAAATAATAGAGGAAGCCTTTGAGCTCTAAAAAGTTTTGACTGTGTAAAATATGCTTGTAACCAGCAGCTTATAGAATCAATGCATATCCTAATGGTTGTTCGGTAGTTTAAGAGGTGTTTGAATTATTAGGTGAGGGAAGTCACTGTAACAGTTAAGTAAAATAACTAAATACATCTGAAGCCATATAATTTTATGTATTAGGAGCAGATCTTTTGAAAATTTCCAGAGAGTTATCCAATATCCTATTGACCAGTGTTTTAAGACACATTTTATAACTCAAACCCACAACTTAAGTGCCTACGTCGTCCACGGAGGGAGAAAGAAATGGCATATCAGTAACTCTAGCCATGGAAAAAATGCTCTTTCTTTAGTACACCATTATTTCCCAGTAAGTATTGTAATTGAGAAGAAACTTCCCTTAAATGTGCTAAATCAATTAATTACCCCCACAACCTGCTTTAACATCCTGCACGATTGAAACAACTTCCAGATGTCACATTTGCTAATAATTCGTTGGTCATCATGTTTCAGTGAGTTGGCTGTCTCACTCCAGCTAGGACGCAGAAAGATGCAGTCATGTTGTCCCATATAAGAATCTCTCTGGTGATGAGCTGAATGTTGGCCCAGCTGCGAACTCATTTTTTTTATCTTGGGTTAAAAAAAGAATCATTTTACATATTGACTTCCTCATCCATAAAAATGGGAGCAATGATTGGTGGTGCTAAGGAAACATTAATAACAAAAATAAATATAAGCAATTCTGTGTTTTGCAAAGAATTGTACATGTGCTTAGTAGTAATCGTGCTTTGATGTTCACCATGTTCTTGCATAAGAATGACCTCATTAACTCATTTTCCCATTGAGAAAGTGTGTATGGCAACATTGCGTTCTGTTTGCTATTAAATGCAGTGTTTTTTTCATTTAGAGGCTAATGCTTGTTTTATTTTAGCGCATTTAAAAAAATGTTATTGTAACATACCCAATGAATTATATTTCTGAAGTCTACTGTTGTGGGGAATCTGAATAGCATCGTGTTTTTCCTAATAGGAAGTTTTACTCATTAAATGTCATATTACGAGATGAAAAGCTGTATTTGAAATTACTTTGCTGCCTTTAGATTTTCTAGAACATTTAAGAGCTCATCATGAGCTGAACTTCTTCTCAAGTTTCGTTCATTCTATTAAAAGAAAGCCATTTGCAAATTTGCTTTTAATATTTTTCTTCTAGCTTTGTGCTCTTTTAGAAATAACTCATTTACAGAAAGTCTTTTATTTGGATTGGTGGTGAGAATAAGCACATAGTTCTCAGTGACTTTATTATTTATTATAAAGTAATTTGGCAGGGTGTTGTGTAGGCAACTAAACAAAATAAAAGATTAATCAGGACTACCAATCTTTTTCTGATTTGCAGAGTAACAGAAAACAGCAGCCCGGCCCTGTTTTACTCCCCAAAGGTTTAGTTCAGTATGTGCCAGTGATGGAAAACATCGTTCGCCTATAAAGCAACAATTAGGGCTGGTTTTCATTGACTCAATCAGTCAAATGTAAAAATACAAAAGACCAATATAAAATAAGCCCTCTTCTGTGGGCCTTCGCATGCCAGAAACGTGAACACTCTTGGATACGTGTTGCTCCTGCTATTTACCAACCCTCCAGTGGAATTTTTAGGTTTAAAAGTTCACATTTTAATTGCAGAATTGAATACAGAAGGGTAAAAATCAGCACTTTTTCCTTGGATGAGAGCAGAGTTTGAGGGAAAAGACATAGCTGGACGAGAGCAGGCTTAAATTCACTTTTTGGATAAGGCTATAGTCAAAGTGAGGCCCATGAATAAATTAGCCTCTTGGTTTATTTGTTTCTTATATGTGGCTTCTACCAATTGATGTAAGATATTTAAACAAATTACAACCTTTCTCTTAGTAATAAGCATAGAATTAGAATTATTTTTACATGGCTTATTAACATACATTTTTAAAGATATTTTGAAGGCAGGGTCAAAGAAAATTATTACATTCATATCAGTCTATGTGTGCAAGATGAAACTCTTAAAATCAACAATGAAGAAATGTTAGAGAAAGATAATAATACGGATTTACAGACATGATACGAAAGTAAGGTGTTTTCTGAGAAAGAGAAAGCTTAGGAGATAATAACAGTGCGAGGTCACAAAGTGCTATTATACATTCAGTGATAATCAAAGTATTTCTTATTCACATAAAAGTGCACAAAATATGTTTGAAGTATGTAGAACAGATTTAGGGTAGATATAGGAAAGATGTGCATGGCATTGAGGGTGGGGAACTGTGAGTAATTACAGGTACCTTGTTTTTAGCTAGAGCAAGTAACCATTCTGCATTCTGCTTGAGAGGAAGAAGGTAACTCTGTGATGCTTAATGGGCTTTTCAATTTAATCCTTGTTTAGGAGTGCACCTAGGAGTTGTTACATCAAGTCTTTTTAAAAAATTGGTGGCCCTAATGACCTTTCAACCAGCTGAAATGTTGCAAAAACATCAAACACTATTATTACTATTAGGAGATGCAAAAAGAATTTCATCCCTATGGCCTTCTTCTAACCAACATTTTGCAGAAGGCAATATGTTATTTGTGTTTATAAACTCAAAAAAAAGCACCATTCAGCATCAAGTGCTGCCTGACGCCACAAGGGCCTTTGCTCCAGTTTGGTAGGACTGTGTTTGGTTTGTGCATTTTTCTTGGTGGTTTCGAAGAAATAAAAATTTGATGTTCCTAGGTTCTGTGCCGCGAGGCCTGGTATCGTGAGCATCTTTTCAAAACCATTCCAAAATTAGAAATTAAAAGTGAAAAAGAGGAAATTCCTATTCCAGTTAGAATGAGGAGGGGATGAAACTGAGAACTACCAGACTTTGTGGCGAATCTCCATAATTTACAGAGTAAGAGTTAACACTTCTTAATGAGCTGATGATTACCAGGCCTGTAGCCATCTGGCTCTGCTTATCTCTCTCACCTCATCTTTAGTCCCTTCCCTGGTTGTTTCTACCCTATCAGCATTCCAAACTACTTCAAGTCTCTTTAATGTCACATCCTCTTTTACTTATGAATCTTTTAAGTATGGATTTCTCTGCCTGGAGCATGCTCCCCTCCTATTTATTCAAAAGACTGGAACTATCTAACCTTAACCTTACTTTCTTCTAAGAAGCCTGGGTCAGCTGGCTTTGTTTCCTGCATTCTCACAATGGTAGACACTGTAGGCTGATGTGTTCAAATTCTAACTCAACCTTCTGTGATGTGCATTCCTGCAATGCAACATGTTTCTCTGAGTTCCTTGCACTTAAGATTCTGAATAAAATTTAGGTTCCCTCATTTAGATGCATCTGTACAGATGTGGAAGACAAAGGGAGCCAGGGACCATCTTTGCATAACTTTTCAGCTATTTCTATTGCCTCACAAAGCAATGAGGACAGAAAATTTTTCTGCGAAGGCAACAGTGATTATTTCTCTCAGATCCCAGCCACTACAGAGTGTTTCCATGCCCAGTAGTTACAATAGCAGCTCAGAGGAAAGCAAGGTCAAGGCAATTATTTCATATTCTGTGGAGGAAAGAATGACACAGAATTTTTCATAATTTCTAATACTTTCCAGCAACTGTGTTTATCATTAGCAAAGCAATCTCTTAACCAAACTCTGTAGATACTTTGTATTGTTACAAAATTAAGAACAATATGCAGAAGTACATTGATGAGCTATAAATGACTCCAAGGTTCAAATGTTACCCAGGGTTCAAATGTCATCTTTGTCCCATGCATCTTTGCACAAACCTCAAAACCAGAGTATCTGTGACACTTTTTTTATGAGTACTACTTTGACATTTGAAGAAAGAGCTCTATAATACTATCACATATGACAGCATTCAAATTTTCAACCCTTTGAGGAAAAACAGCAGTTGAATATTATTTTGTATTTTGAATATTATTTTGTGTGAAAAAGAATAACATCTGTTTACATTCTAAAAAATTTATAATAACTCCCAATCACCTTGAGTATTAGGGCAATCAATTATTTTCCTTTCTTCTGTTTTTTTTTCCCCTGAGACTGAGGTCTATAAGAAACCAAGAGCAATTACTTAGTGGTGATTTAAACAAATTAATAGAGGTGCCAGGAGGTGGCAGAAGATAACAAAATTGTATTACCATAAAAAGTAGACAAAAAACAAAAGGAATATTTAGTAACTAACGGAATGGAAACGGGTAGCAAGATAAGCTCCTGGACAATGAAGACCGTGATTGTTAGGCACACCGTAATGGAGCGAGGGGATGGTCTAATTCTTGTAGTCATGTTGCCAACTTCAAAAGGGCTGGTTGAAAGGACCGTTGATATTACATATTTAAAAATGTCCACATGATTCATCCAGTTAGGCATTATGATTTATCATGCTGCTGAGACCTTAATTTTTTCTAACCACTGTCACATGTGCTTTTATTTTGAAAAGTCCATTTCTTCATGATTATTTAGGTTCCAATTAAAGTGCTACTCCTGCACAGTACCACCTAACTCCCTTGAGATAAAGATACCCTATCACCTCTTTAATGTGTTGTCACATTCATTTTGATGGCGTCAAGATTTGTAACATGCTACTTTCTATTTGCACTTAGTTCTGAAATCTGAAGAGTAAGACACCTTGTGATTTGTCTGCAGCTACTCACCCCAGTGCTGATGATAACATTTTGATCATTCTCAATGGAACTTCATTAAATAAATAAACGCCATGGCACAGCGTGCCAGAGTCAAGGTAGTGAAGCATAGGCTAGAAAATCAGGCACCACCACGGAATGAGAGGAACCCTTTTCGGCTCAGCCAGTGATGCCTCGGGAATCAGGAAGGTCACTTGGGCCTTTGCGGCCTTAGTTCTCCGTCTATGAAGGGACCTTTAAAAGCTCTTTCAATGCCAGCCTTCTTGTCACAGTTGAATGTTGTCCGTATATTGGAATAACGCCTACAAAAAGTATAGGATATATAAATGAACACGACAGCTGAAGGAAAACACAGAATCGAAGATTCACCTCCTTAGTTTGCACTTACTGAAATTTTGCCATTAGATATTCCTTCGGATAATATGTGACTCTGAAAACAACTTGGTACATGAACTGTAAAAACCCTTCTAGCTAACAATGTCCAGGTTTTTTTAGTGGACACATTGTGCCACTGGGTATCACTTCCCCAAAAAGAAAAACAGAGGGTGCAATTCACTTCTTCTGTTACTGGTTTATTGTGTGTGCATGCGTGTGTGTACAAACTACACTTTTTACCTTATGATGGTAAGACAATGGTATAATTGCAAGTTGTATAGAGATTTAAAAACCTATCTTATCATCAAAATATAGAAATAAGAGTATTTTCTGAGCCCTCACTTCCCCTCATTTGTATGTATCATCTGTAGAATCCTGTATTTGTTAGTATAGGTCAAGATGATAACCCAACTTCTTATATCTGGAATATATAGTCTTAATATGGTCTTACAATCATAATCAGGGGACAGTATTCTTTATGGAATCTTTTAGATACATTGTGATGCTGTTATGTAAGGCTGCCAGCCTTAGTTACTAAAATGTGTATCTGGCATACAAAAAGAAAAGGCTGAATAGCAAGGTATAAACAAAGATGGTTAATATGTAGTTAGAGTAAAATTAACTGTAAGGACCATGTTAAATATCTGTGCTTAATTTATTTTTTTCTTAAATGACTCACTATTAATTCTCTAGTATGGGGCAATGAAGTATAGGAAACCAATATTATAGTTAAGGTGAATTCTTCTTAAACTACAAAGGAATAGAATAACGGAAAGGATGTGGGCCTTGAAGGCATCTAAATCACAAGTAATGGAAATGATGTGTATTTGTGTGTAACACACAATGGAATACTACTCAGCAATAAAAAGGGCAAATATTAATATACCCTAATATGTTATTTTAGATCTTCTAAATCTTATATTGGTTGGTGGATAACCAAGTATATGCAATTTAGTAAGCTCAAGCTGCTATAACAAAATCCTATAGACTAGTGGCTTAAAGAATATTTATTTCTTTAAGTTATAGAAGCTTAGAAATCTAAGATGCTAGACGATTCAGTTCCGGGTTCGTCGCGTAAGCCCTTTCCCTGGTTTACAGATGACCTCCGCCTTCTTGCTGTGTTCTCACATGCATGAGAAAGAGAACTCTGGTATTTCTTGCTCTTCTCATATGGGCATTGTTTCCATCCTGAGGGCGTCACCCTCAGGACCTCATCTAATCCGAATGATCCCACAACGGCCCACCTCCAAATACCACAGTATTGGGAGTAGGTCTTTACAATCAATTTGTGGGGGCATACACTCAGTCCATATCTCTCAACCCAGTAACTGTCAAAAATAATTGAACTAAACATTAATAATTTCTGACTTTTATTTTACAAAATCATACTTTGATTTAAAAAAAACAATGTGGCAAAAATAAACCCAAATTTTTAGAAATATTTTGCAACTCGGACAGTCTAACCATTGCTAAAATGTTGTCTGTGGTTGGGTGCTGACCCTAAAAGTGTTGAATACGGGTCTGTCATAAGTACAGAAATTAGGAGCAAGAATTTAGAAACTTTTATAGCACTTTGACAATGCCAAGGATTTTCTCTTTTTTCTTTTCTGTCTAATTTTGCAAAAGTGTCAGACTGCAAAGAATTGGAATAAAATCTGGTCCTTCACCAAAAATAGTTGAGAAGACTCTATGCAACAACAAATACTATACTAAATCCTATTCATTCAATAATAAAATTAACTTGGGGGGAAAATAAAATTTGCCATAATGGTATTGGCATTGATCACAGTAGGTTGTCTAACATTTTAATATTTTGAAAACCTTTTAAAACACAAATTCCTCTTGATGTGTTAGTTACAATATGGGCAAAATTTGCTACTAGAAAGATCAAATTATCTCATCTGTTCAGAGTAACTGTTATAGGTATCTTTTCTAAACCATTTTGTATCATTGAAAACTTTCATTTAACCATATTTTTCTTGAATTAATAAATAGTTTTGGTGATTTCTGTACATTGGGTAACTTATGTGTTGTCTTTATTCTTGGAAGAACAAAATTTTCAATGAGACCAAATCACAGTGTAAACTTTGGAGAAGGCAATGAGCAATAGAAACACTCATTTGCTGTTAGGAGATCAAGTCCAAGTCTAAACAGACATGTAAGTCCAGTAGTCATAGCCTTTCTCTGGACTTAGCTGTCATCATTTGAAAAAGAGAGGGATTCAGAAGCATGATATGTAGTCCTATGACCAGCCTATATTCTCTGAATTTTTAATGAATGTTTTTAACATTGTGATAACTTTCTTCAATCAAATGTAATCTGTTTTCTGGTTTTTAGAAATCTCTCAGTTTCTGATCCACCTGGAACTTCCTTTCTTTTCTCCTAGAAGAGATACAGATAAAACACTTTTTTCCCCTTAAAATGTCTGAGGACTTGAAACAGAAGGGAGAAGTTGCAATCTAGGATCAAACTATGAACAGAAATTTATTAATGCTTCTTCTATAATTCTAACATGAGTTTCTTGTGACTCAGGGCAGTGTCTAACACATGACAGGTGATAGAAATAAAGAGAAGAAAAATCACAATTCTTTGATTTAGTTTTGATATATCAAAAGCTTCTAAACAGACTACAAAATGCCCCTTCAATCAGAAGAGTCTAATGGCTCAAGGGCCAAACTCTAAACTTGACCAGCAAGAGCCATGCAAACCCTACAGCAACGGTTAAAATGACTACTAATGTGGTCTTTCCAGAGAGGTCTGCTTCATAGGGCTCTGCCCATAAGTAGGGTAACAGATGTCCAATATACTTGGTATTAACTCAGTTTATGCATATCGACTCAGGATAAATATTAATAGCACTCACTTTTACTCTTAAAAGTGCCCCACTTTGGACCTTAAATTTTATATTCACTTCCTAATAAACACCTAGACTGAACTTCTGACTGGTACACCTGCGAAATTACTTCCCTTCTCCAGACTGTACCATGCACCAACACCGAACCAGGTGTTAGGCCATACTCTGTCTTATCTACAAAACTTAGTCACTTGTGAAATAAATGAGCGATTCTAAGAGTAGCCCAGACGATATCCTGACGAGATAACTCAATCCCACATCCGAACTTTGTGAATGTGGAAATGTAAACCAGCTCCCTTTCCATTTAATTTAGACTTTCATTTTTATTAATTCCCTGAATTGCCATAATTTTTCTATATTCCCCCAACAGAATCTTCTCGGACATTTATGAACTCCACGCATCAAATAACATACTACTTCCTCCATCATCACTTTACTCTTAAACTTTATTATCTTAAACTTTTAACTCTATCATAACAATAAAGGTCCCCCATCTCCTTGATCAACTTTTAGGAGTATCTGCCCTGGATTTAGAAATACGTTGTGAATGAGAACCCCAGGGTATACTTTGGAAAATGGCATTTTTACGTTTGGATTTTGTTTAAAAACAAAAGGGAAGAAGGAGTGAAAGACAGAGAATAAGAAGGAAAGAAAGAGAGAGGGGGTTCCTATATCAAGTCCACAGAAGAATGTGGTCAAGCTATAGCTTCAGCAACAGTAAAAGCTGACAGACTTTTCATTGAAAGTTACCAGACACTCCTTTGTTTAAAAAAGACACAGACCATGTGTTTAAAAGCAGAGTGTGCCATTCAATTTGGAAGGAAAAAAATCTGATTTTCTGATTTTTAAACTAATATGGGAAGGAGTAAAAACAAATATTTCTTATTTCCTTGTTTTGTTCTGTGGCTTTTCACAGTTTAAGCTGAATGATGATGATAATGGTGGTAACACAGTGATGACAATCTCGTAAATACCTTCTGCTAATGAGACATGAACAGGGTTTAAAAAGCTGCAAAACTTCCTACCCCAATTCAAAGGCGAAGTAACAGGAAGGGGCAGAGATAGGTCCCCGTATATATGCACAGATATCCACATACATTTATTTGGTCTAACATGATTTGCATGTGGTTTTAAACTCTATTGTAGGCCTCTAATAAACCTAGATAGTGAGTCAGAGCCAGTGGTACAACCAGCTGATTCAGTAAATTCATTCCCACAGCTGATCAAGTCCAAAAAATAAAAAAAAATCACCCAACTCTGCTATTTGGCTGAAATGGTTGATTGATTGAGCAGAATAATACACCCACTAGTGCCAGGCTGAGTAAGAACTCAGGCCTTCACAGGTCCGTTGAAGGAAGGTAGCCTCTTGTGACAGAAAAAGCAATGGATCTTTCTTCAGCAACTCAGTCTTTCTTGGTTTAGACCCAAAACAACTCCTAAGTTGACAGGTTCTCACTTTTAAAAAGAATCTGGGACAAAATATTATATTTTGCTTAGATTTTGACTGATGCCAAATTTCATCATTCTTCCCTCTGGCTGGCTGTCATTTTTCAAGTTTTATTTCAATGTTCACTGCCATCAACAGTTTAAATCTTCAGTTGGGTTTACTGCAGTCAAAAGCACCATGATAGTAGGACATCCAAGACAGAGATAAAATCGTTTATCAGTGGCTGCCCACCATCTGAGCAGGATGGGGGCGTGCGTTTTTACAGCATTAGCCTTTGATTGTTTTGTACATGCATAGGAAACACTGGTAAAATTTGTGCTTTGAATGACAAGAGTAGAAAAGAAAAAATATTATTGAATGGCTTTCTACACTGATGAAGAATGAAATTTTTATCACTTTTCAGCTCTGCTCTTACATCTGTTTCCTGGAAAGAAAGAATTCAGTGCCAGTAACAAATATGCTAATTACACTTTGGGCCATAGCTTCAAAATCTTTAAGTAAATACTGAATATTTTATTTCAGTCAGGAAATTTGCTAAGACACATTTCTTCTGACAGCTGCCAAGGAGAATGTCTGTTTTTAATACTTGAAAGATATACCAGATTTGCACTTTTAAATAACCATACTTTTACAACTCCTATTGGAGTCTTATTAAGCATTGACTACATTTTTAGCATTGAATGTTAGAAGATAGCCCACTTCAAATGATTTTTCTGTGACAATGATACAACTGTTCTGGACAGCATTTAGCTCAGAGTCAAAAGAGCTAATTGCTTTGCTCTTTTATTCTGTGTAAACTCAGCATCATTGAACAATGACAGACATACATATGCAACCTGCTGGTAACCAAAGCACCTGGGTGTACAAGCCGAACGAGAGGACGGCTCAGCCAGCCTAACTCTTCATGGCCACCGTCATGGCCAGTGCAGTCTTCACGCTCAGATTTATTGTGTTACTGTCCTCATTATTCTTAGACAGACAGAAAAGTCAGTATTGCTATATAATGATCTCTTTATTTCTCTCATTTAAAACTGGCATGGTACGCCAAATAAAACAACCCAATTAGTGTCAAATGGTAGAAATAAGTTTCCAATTCTAGTTTTCCTGGACAATATGTTTATAAATAAAGTAGTAAAGGCAAAAACAGNGGTAAAATTTGTGCTTTGAATGACAAGAGTAGAAAAGAAAAAATATTATTGAATGGCTTTCTACACTGATGAAGAATGAAATTTTTATCACTTTTCAGCTCTGCTCTTACATCTGTTTCCTGGAAAGAAAGAATTCAGTGCCAGTAACAAATATGCTAATTACACTTTGGGCCATAGCTTCAAAATCTTTAAGTAAATACTGAATATTTTATTTCAGTCAGGAAATTTGCTAAGACACATTTCTTCTGACAGCTGCCAAGGAGAATGTCTGTTTTTAATACTTGAAAGATATACCAGATTTGCACTTTTAAATAACCATACTTTTACAACTCCTATTGGAGTCTTATTAAGCATTGACTACATTTTTAGCATTGAATGTTAGAAGATAGCCCACTTCAAATGATTTTTCTGTGACAATGATACAACTGTTCTGGACAGCATTTAGCTCAGAGTCAAAAGAGCTAATTGCTTTGCTCTTTTATTCTGTGTAAACTCAGCATCATTGAACAATGACAGACATACATATGCAACCTGCTGGTAACCAAAGCACCTGGGTGTACAAGCCGAACGAGAGGACGGCTCAGCCAGCCTAACTCTTCATGGCCACCGTCATGGCCAGTGCAGTTCTTCACGCTCAGATTTATTGTGTTACTGTCCTCATTATTCTTAGACAGACAGAAAAGTCAGTATTGCTATATAATGATCTCTTTATTTCTCTCATTTAAAACTGGCATGGTACGCCAAATAAAACAACCCAATTAGTGTCAAATGGTAGAAATAAGTTTCCAATTCTAGTTTTCCTGGACAATATGTTTATAAATAAAGTAGTAAAGGCAAAAACAGGCTTCAGTTCAAAGGACTTAGTGAATTAATGTAGCAAGGACTATGTAAATATTTTATGTAAGTTTATTTTATAGTCTCTACCTCTTTTTCTGCATGATGATAAAGAAGCCTAACTCCTGTTCATCAAGTAAGGTTCAAACTTATTTACAACTAAATGACTTTGGACCAAACTAGGTTTTCCTCAGCATGACTTTGGGTTATCCTTTCACTACGGGCTTACTTAGTATAAGATTTTGATATAATTAAAACGAATGCAGACTTCACTACAAAGGTAATAGTCTAGCTCTCTTGGCACTTTAAAAATAAATGACAGATTTCTCAGCTTGCTAAAACTACTTAATCAAACCTCATGGGAATACTAAAAATAGTCAATGCCTTGAGATTGTTTTTTTCACATTTATAGTACCACTTGGAATTTGATATTCTTCAAAGTAGAAGAAACAAACAGGTACTTAATCATCCTTACCAATATCATCAGCATTGCCTGCATTAGTTCTAGAGCCTACTATTGCCAAGAATTATAGTAGACACTTGAGATCCAATACCACATTTAATATCCATGAACATCTTATATAAGGTAAATGACATTATCTAATTTTATGGATAAGGAAACTGAGTTTCAGAAAAGTTATGTGGCTTGCCTGAGGTCATGTAGCTATTGAATGACAGAGCTGAAATTCTTATCCAGGTTTGTTGGACTGGAAAATGTTTGCTTTTTACACTAAGTTTTCCTAGAGGAATAAAAGTAGTAGAGGTCAAGGCAATATTGTCTCGGGGAGAGTAAGGTAGCAAAATAGGTGCCCAATATCTGTTTAACCTAATCACCGAAAGACTTCTGGGTTTAAAATATCGATGAAGTATCTTAGGCACTGTGTATTCAGAAATCTTTCCTTGTATGTCTCACATCACCAGAACATAAAACACACATAGGGGTTTCAGATTATAAATTCTAGGAATGTTTATGATTGGCTGCAGACTGTGTCCTAATGAAGGTTTGGTCAGGAACAATAATGACAACAACAATGACAACACCAGTAACAAAATGGTGTATTGGTAGAACACAGGGCAATAACTTAAAGAAAATTCCTTGAGGTTGAAGGGATTTTAACAATTATTTAGACTCATCTAATGAATGAACTACTCTGACACATCTCATCATTTACTTAGCTATGTCTTATAATTTACAAAGCTTAGTTTTTTCCTGA
The DNA here is from genome assembly GCF_014824575.4 of Sturnira hondurensis. Lineage (NCBI taxonomy): Eukaryota > Metazoa > Chordata > Mammalia > Chiroptera > Phyllostomidae > Sturnira > Sturnira hondurensis. The sequence continues at coordinate 10,675,329 of NW_028077105.1, read as the reverse complement.
GTTGTTTATTTATTCATTCAACACATTCACAAGTATATCGTGAAATTATCGTGTGCCTTGAACTGTGCCCGTCCCTGAAAGTACATGCAAGCAGTGGGTCCTTTCCTTCAAGTTATTTCTTATATTTAGCCAAAGTCTCTTTCACTATTATTTCCAATCTTGGGCACAAATTTTATTCTCAAAACTACTCAAAATATATTTTCTAAGTGATATTTCAAATATCTCAAGTCATTTAACATGTCACTTTGGAAGGGGATGGGCCCTTCTTCCTCTATTGCTGTGTTTTTTTTCTTTCACTTTCAGAGAAAAGAAAGTACGAAAACTTTCTCCTGTGGAGGTATCTTTGGTTTTGGAGAATGGGGGCTGGAAGCATAGGACAACAACGGGAAGGGAGACAGAACTAGTTGTTTAGTGTGACTCTAGTTTGACTTTAAAAGATCTCGTAAAGGTCATGCTTGATGTATTTTAATATCATCCAGTCTAGATTCATGGGGTTAGGAAGCCAAAAAAGGTTTCAAAAAACAACCAGGAAGTGTGTATTTGGCAGGAATGATCTTTGTCTTATACCCCCTATGGATGTAATTATAGTCATGAGCGACTAGATGGTGTAGAAACACAGCAAAAGAAAAACATACAGTAAGTACATTTCCTCATATGACAAGGTTTCCAATTCTATTTCTGTCCAAAGAACAAGCCTCTGAGCTTGTTCTAGTTTGTTTATAGACAATATAAAAATATGGCTCCCCAAACTGAACTCAATAGTACCATATTTTGCCATGTATAATGCGCATCCACATTTTTGTATGCATTAGACATGGGGTTATTATACTCATTAGTATACCCATGGTATGTAATCATTATACTCATGTGTAATGCATATGTTTATTTTTCCCCTCAAAAATGTGGGCAAAGTGTGCAGTATACATGGCAGAATACAGCATATTTGAATGTGAATAATGGAAGTGAAGCAGAACAAATGGTTTTCTTGTTCTAAATATTGTATTTTAACTCAGACAACCAAGCTCCACTTTGACTGTTTTCTTTCACTCTATTCTACCACTGACTCGTATAGAATTTTTGCCCATAACTCAATATTTTTATAATATATGCTACTATGCCAAATTTCTATCATCATTTACATGTACAACTGTTTCAAACTCATTTTATTAGAATCAGCCATTCCCTCCAAATTTTCTGCCCCAGCTATATTATTCATCAGAATAATCACACCTTCTTCAGAATTTAGTGACCATAAACTTGATAAGCATACTATATGGAGTTTTATCTACACTTTGCTTAAAAATGGAAAATGAAGCCAAGGACAAAGGTATATCTTTCTAATAACCACCTACTCTAGAGGGAAAGAAATCTTATAATTTATTACATTGGCCATCCAGTTCTTACTGTCCTTGCACTTGGTAAGCATCTTCATTTTGTCCATAAGGAGATATAACAGTGGATGTCAGCTCTCTGCTTAAATTTGCTTTTACTTTTTTTAAAAAAAATCACACTTCCTTATCTCATGGTAAAACCCATTTGAACAAGGAGACAAGATACAACATTTTTAGAGAAGCTATGATGGTTCAATGACTACCAATTTTGTTCTTATAGTACTCAAAAATATTTCAATAATCACATGCCCTTATTCAAGGATAACCTCAAATTAAGAGCACTGCTACTGTGCTATTAATGGTAGAAACAGATTCCTGTCTTTTTTTTGAGAATCAGAAAACCTGACAATTTTCTACACTCAGCTCATTTCCTTCACTGCAGTTCTTGAGAGATCACTACATTTATCAAGTTAATATTTTATTTTGTCAGTTTTCTATAAATTTTCCAGGTCAGGAGTTGTCACAAATTTGAAGATTCTCAAACTCTTTGATAATATGTTTGCAATTTTTTCTGCTTTGACTGGCAAGCCCTGAATTTACATTTGCCAGATAGTGGTCAATAATGATAAGCATCCAAACAAGACTTAAGAACTCATGAAGTTACGCTTGCTTTTTTCTTTGAACAAATCAGAATATTCCTTAATGGAATGTATAAAGTTAAGGTGGAATGAGTCAAAAGGGGAAAATCAGGGAACCCAGAAGCACTTTCACAGAACAAATGACAAACTGACTTTATATTTATTTATTTATTTATTTAAATTTTTTAGATTATTTATTTATTTATTTATTTATCTTTAGAGGGGAAGGAGAGAGAGAGAGAAACATCAATGTATGGTTGCCTTTCGTGCATCCCCTGCTGGGAGTTGGCCTGCAGGGAACCAGCCTGCAACCCAGGCTTGTGCCCTGACTGGGAATCGAACCGCGATTCTCTGGTTCGCAGGCTCGTGCTCAATCCACTGAGCTACGCCAGCCAGGGCCCAAACTGGCTTTATAATTCTGCTACCTCACCCATCCCTCACCATCTAAAATAGTACAGCTCAGAAAGGTGGTCCGCAGACCAGAAGCAACAGCATCTCCTTAGAGCTTGTTAGATGTTCAGATGACCAGGTCTCTTCTTAGACCTACTGAATGAGAATTCCTGCATGTAGGGTCCAGATATCTGTGTTTTGTCGGATTTCTAGGTGATTTTTATGCATGTTTAACCACTCTTCTGGGCCAGATTTTATGAGAATCACTCTCCAGCGCTACATTCTCCATGAAGTCGGAGGGCTGTATGGATAAGATAGAGGGTGAAGAAAATAGTTTTTGAAAACCCAGTAAAAAAAAATTACTCAGCATTGTTTACATAATGTTGTATGCTAACTACCTACTTACACTTTTCAGATGTTTGGAATAGCAAATCTAAATGCATTTAAGATGCATTAGTGAATTCAATGGAAAACCTGGATTAAGGTTGACATTTCCTTACTCCTTGTTCAGACCCAATCCATTCTTTTTATTTTCCTCCACAAAGTTTCCCGTTGCCTCTTCTGAGTAATCCAATAGAACTGTGTCTTTCTCGTGAAAATTCAGGATGTATCAGAAGCCAGGTCCAGGAGTGTGTCTTTAAAATAATTCTTTGGTATCTTTTCTGTTAAAAAGATCTTGCCAAGAGCTTGTTCTCCATTAAAAATGTCATGTGGTGACTCACTTTTTATGAAAAGTTTGAGCTAAGTCAGGATGCGCTTTAGAAGACAGAAAAGTGCGGTGGAGAGTGCGTTGGTTAGAGAGTCAGACAGATCTGGGTGTGATTCGTGCTCTCACTGGTTGCGTAATCTTGGGCAATTTACATGATGTCTCTGAATCTCAGTTGCCTTGTCCACTGGATTTGTTTGGTGGTAAGTTAACATTATTTCAGCTCTCCTGTTCAGACTTTCCTTCACTCATGTCTAGGTCTGTATGTGCTGTGCTCTTCCCTCCACAGAAAGTGCTCATTCCCTTTAATTTAGTTAACTCCAGCTGCCATCTCCAGCCAGTTGACCCTGGATTAGATGATCCCATGATACTGTGCACAGCCCTGATTATATGATGCTGCTTGTCTGTCTCCTCCACTAGAATGCGAGTGGAATCTAGGGGGTAGCTCCTTTTCTATTGCATTTCTTCCCTGTAACACTGTGCCCAGCCCATAAAATGAGTCAATCAATATTTTTTAAAGAAAGGAAAAAAGAGGTAGATAGGATAAAGGAAGAGAGAGAAAGAAAAAAGAAAATTTACTTAATTATTCTAATTGCTCTCAAATACTTAATTTGTGAAGGTCTTTAGTAACCACCATTTGGAGGCATACCCTCAGGATGTTGCTTCTTACTATTGAAATCAGTCAGTTTCTTTCTTGCAATTAGACTCACACTTTTGTGAGGAGGTTGGTTGAACATAATAGCCAACATCACAAATTAAATTGGTCTGTCTGGAGACAAACACTCCCCACCCACAAGAAACAACATTATGCTGTTAAAAATTGAGTTAATCAGCCCACTCTAAATACCTGTTCATTACTTCCATGAAGTCAGCCAATAGGCAAGTAAATTCAGTTAAGAAGTTAATAAATATTTATTCTACCCTCAGCACAGCTCTAAGCACTCAACACATACAGAGTGAATGAGTCCTGAAAATCTGAAACATGCTCTCAAGAACTTCTGTATAATTAAGAAAATACAGCTAAATATAATACAAGAAGTAATCTCAGAGAAATATTATGTGTGCTAAAAAGATGCTTCTGTATCTATACATCAGAGTAGTTTAGAAAAAATAAATTTGATATTTGAGCAACAAATATCCAAAAAATCCCAACATCAGCTAAAACTTCTAATTAAAAGATATTAACCTACAAAAAACAGCGAAGTCAGCTACAAGGTGGATGTTTGCTCACCAAAATCTCTCAGTATGTACAGGAATAATCGTGAAGGCCTGTTCTGTTCTCCCCACTATTTACATGAAAAGTAGAATGCCAAATACAGGGCACTCGGCAATCATTGACTCAAACCATCACCCCCATCCAAACACATCTCCCGCATGCATCGGGGCAGCAGCCAAGGTGTTTTAGTCAGGCCCTGAGAAATTGCCCTGGCTGACTGGGCTTTATGCAACTCCAGCAAGGAAATAATACCGTCTTTGCTCCACTGCATGTGCTCAAAAGGAAGAAAAGCAAACCAAGAGGACAGCTAGATCAGGAGTGGAACCATAGAAATGAAGAACACATGGAGGGTTAGAAACAGGGGGGTGGGAGGAGGAGAAGGGGGGAGAAGGCACAGAAGATAGCATAGACAGTAGGTAGAAAATAGATGGGGGGAGGGAGAGAATAGTGGGGGAAATATAGAATCTAAAGAAATTGAGACACGTGGTTATAAACTAAGGGGGGGAGAATAGTGGGGGAGGGAGTGTGCGGGTGGAGGGGAATGAAGGGGGGAATAGAACAACTGTAATGGTATAATCAATAAAATATATTTTTTAAAAAATAAAAATAAAAATGTTTTCACCAAAAAAAAAAAAAGATTCCAAGGCATCCTAACACATGTTGTACTCAAACTTTCACACAATACAAGGTAGAGAAGTGTAAATGATTTTTGGCTACTTTTCCCCTCGACTAGTAAAAAACAGTATTTGTTAAACTGTTGGAAGAAAACATGGAAGCTTATATAATATGTTTAGGCAAGTGAAGAGGCTCTTGGATGGAACTTGGAGTTGGTTTCACTCTGTAAACATGGAGTTTGTTTGGAAGCCGTAACTAATTCGACTACCTCTAGGGATTGTTTGTTAGTGGCGCCACTCTGCACGGCAGAGTGATGCCACAGTACACAAGGATAGAAAGCAAAGCGAAAGAGACGGCGATGTGTCCCAATTATACTCTATATTGGGTCGGTCATTAAGGTTATTTCTTGGACTGAGGTGAAACATTTCAAATACCTTATTTTATTCTGTTAACAATGTAAGAAAAGTACATTATGAGACTTATAAAGAAGCAAAAAAAACACAAACCCTCGTGTCTAGTTGCAAGCAAGCGTACTTTGTGGTCCCTCTTTGCTATTAAATTAAATCATACAGGGGAGTATGGTAAAGCAATAAAGAGAGCAAATCTAGAGTTAGTTTTGCATCATGGCTCTGCCAATGTTTAATCTGAGATGATTTATTTGAGGCCCTCCACATCTGTGTCCCCATTAGTGTGAAATGGGGACATATAATGTTTTCCTCATGTAATCACTTGAATTAAATGAAAATAAATCTGTTTGGTACAATGCATAGTATATGATAAGCTTTATTTTATGTTCACTATTTATTAATATACTCATACATTTTTTATTCCTAGTTGTTTCACAGTTTCTGTAGTCTGCCATGTGAATCCACTCAGGGTTCTGGGCCTCTGGGTTCCCCTTAGAGAACAAAGCCGTGTTCTCAGTGCCCCTCCTGAGTACAGAGAGATGCCTCTCCAAATACGCCCACCTCCAGATCACCTAAAATCTCAAATCACTTAAATAACATACAGACACAATGTACATAAAAGCAATAATTATTCATTTTTGTGTTTTTCTTTGTTAAACTTAGGCTATTTTGCAGGTGGCATCCAGCTTACCTAATTTAGTTTTATAATATTTCAAATACTAGCAAGCAAGGGGAAAATGTGTGGGTCTTGGAGGGAAGGGACAAGATAGGGGCCTGGAATTTGGGGGTGACTGTGGAGAAAAAAAAAGAAACTAAGCATTAAAATATATAAATCCTGGAAAGAAGACTTGTAAATATTTAGTGCTGGGTTAGATTCTAAACATCACTTAGCTCAATTCCCCTTATTAACCCCACATCCCAAAAAAAGGAGACTCAGCAAAATTAAGTGACCTGCCCAGATCCACGCAGTAAGGTCAGAGCCAGGAAAGGAGGCAGCTCTAGCTACTTCTGGTCTGTGTTCTATTACAGTGTCTCTAAAAGTTGAGCAACTGTTTTCTTAAATAGCTCAAGTAAGTATTTACAACAAAACTATGTTTTATTTTAAGCATATTTAAAGAAGAGAGTCAGTATTTTTTTTTCTCTTGACTTTTAATTAACTGAAAGTAGTCACATTATAAATGTAATTGTCTGAGTCTGTTCATGCTGCTTTAACAGAATACCATAGACTGGGTGGCTTATAAACAACAACATTTATTTCCCACGTTTCTGGCGGCTGGGAAGTCCAAGATCAAGGCTCTGGCAGATTGGGTGTCTGGTGAAGGCTCTCTTCCTGGTTCCTAGTGTCCTTTCATTGTGTTGTCACATGGCTCTCTGTGGGGTCCCTTTTATAAGTAAATGAACCTCTTTCATAGGGCTTTACCCTCCTGACCTAAGCACCTCCCCAAAGCCCTTACTCCTAATACCTTCACTTGGGGGTTAGGATTTCAATACACACATTTTGGTGGGACACAGGCAATCAGACCATAGCAGGTAGCAACCAGTAAATTTAAAAACAGGCATTCTTTTTTCTCTTTGAAATTCGAGTAAAATGGGTTAAGAGCTTGTTTTTTCTTATGCATTCTCTTCCCTTTCCTCCTTTATACACTTGCTTTTAACATTTTTTCTACCTGGCATGCCCCTTCCCTCTTCTCCACATGTCTCAAGCCTCTTTCCTTCACAGATCAGTTCAGGCATCTTCGAATCCACTCCTGATCCTCCCAAGTGTCTGAGACTCCTCTCTTAAACTTCTGTTTCTCTTTGTTGGTGTTTCTGTCAAGATATTCTTAAATTGTAACAGTATTTAAAAACGTCTGCATCCCTTACATGAGAAATACAGTCTCTCATACACAGTAGGTGTTCAATACTCTTTAGAAAGTAACCAAGTCTATGCCTTAGTTTAAAACACCCTGGCCCAGCTGGAAATGGCCACTGCTGATAACACAGATCCTTCAGTAGGAATCCCTGGTTCACAAACCTAAAATACTCTCTTTAGAAATCCCAACACATAGGCTATGCAAATAAAATAATAATTTTTAAAATTTAACTTACTTTCTTATTATTTGATAAAAACTGAACAATTGTGATTTGTTATCAATAAATCACTAGCAAATATTATAGCCTTGATAACAATGTTACCTATTAGTCATCATTGTGGTAAGATAATTATACCACTTAACTTTAATATAGTATGTCTAGAAATCCAATAAGCTTATATAAATTTGGCTGAGGGAGGAGCCAAATTTATATAAACGAACCCTCTTCTTGCATTGCAAAGAGTGTGAACACAGGGGAGGAGAGAAATGTGCCCAAGAAAGCCAGAGAATAAGAAGAAACAAAGAAAAAAGAAAACCAAATAATACAAAGTGCCACTGAAAAAGCTAATTGTATCACACAGCTTGCCTTGTGAGTTGCAGGGTAAAAAATATATATGTATTTATTGTATATGTACATATTTTACACTAATATATAAAGAATAAATGTAGACTCCATTTCATGAAAGACCAGGGCACAGAAAAATTTATTTACTCCAAGTAATACGGTTAGTGGATTCCAGCCTTAAAATTAGAATCTTCATCACCTCGCAGCCTTTGCATCTTTCTACTCCTGTATTCTGACTTAAGAAAAATTTACTATTGTACATTTCTTCATTTCAGTACCAAAAGAAAAAAGACACATCATGAATAGCAGTAGAAACAACAGCACCAGTTGTTGTTGTAACAACTTGAGCCACCTTAAAATATCTTCAAATCTCTCATTAGATTTTTGTAATGGTAAATTGACTTTTTAAAGAGCCTAGGTGTTTTCTTTAACGTTAATTTAATTTTTTTCTCTTCAAATATACTGAACATGTTATATTGCTTTAGAGAAATAAAAGAATGCTGAGGACTTAATTTGTGACCACAGTAGATATAAGGGGGGCTTCAGAACAAAATAAATATCTTTCACATAACATGTGCTTAATACATTCTGTTTTTATAACTGAAGCCACTCAAAAAACTCATTTCCATCATTTGCCGGAAATGTTTTAAAAAATCACTGGTTCCCTCCTCGCTTAAAATTTTCTGTTTCAAAAACAGCTTTCCTGAAAGCAGAGAAACAGAAGTGTCGGGAAGACTTCCATGACCACAGCTGCTAATAGTAACTGTTTCTTTTATCAAACTTATCCCACATTTACTGTCTATATGGCTGTTTTTGCATGTATAATGGAATATTCTTCTCTCTATCTCCCAATACAATTAATTTTATTTTTGAAGATAGGTTTACACATTAAGCTAATTCACAGTAAAGTATGAATAATCTATGAAGTATATATTCTCCTTGATCTGTGGAAAGAAGCTTGTGAGAGCTTTTGTCACTGACGCGTCTCTCGAAGTGCTATCCCTGGACCACGTGAGTCACGAGCACCCTGGAGTCTGCACCGGACTTCTGAATCAGAATCTCCAGAGAGGCCAGGACCTGGCTCCTGAGTCTGATAACACACCGGCATTTGAAAATCAGTGAGTGAGAGGGTAAGGACGGGGCACGAGAAATTACAAACCAGACACAAAATATGGCTTATGCTTAGGGAAAGCTAGGTAAAAGCAAAGCGCCAAAATGTTTATCTATAAACTTTGCCTGACTGCTTCTGAACTCCCTGCTCTGCAGCTTCATAGCACAAGTCACTCCTCACCGAAGATTATTAACTTTCCTTATGTGATGAGATTTCACTGGAAATGCGAAATCGCTCTGCCAGAAACCTCACGGGTAGGTTCTGAAGAAGCCAGGTCCAGACAGCGTGCCGGCTGAATGGCAGTGAGGACAGTTACAAGTGGGTTCCCCATGGACTCAAGGAAGTGCCGTAGGTTGGGTGGTCTCTGTGAACAGTAGTTTAAGGAGCAGAACAGAAAGCACCGAGTGTAATTTAATATCGCACACAGCCTCAACTCTGACAAGGCCCAGGTCTGGTTCGTGTGAAGATCGCATTACCTCCCTATCCACAGAGGGACACCCCTCCCTAACCACTGCCATTGGCAGTGTCTGTGGGAAAACTTACTGGCAGCTGCGCTACCTTACCTAGTCAAAGGAGAGAAAGAGGTCATGGGATCCCAGGGCTGCCAGTGTTGAACCTTTATAAGGGAACACAAAGGCCAGGCATGGGGTTCCGGTGGGGGAGCCTAGAAGTTTTAAGCCAACAAGGCTAACAAGGTTTCAGGCAAAAGATACATGAAATAGTTCTAATTCCTTTAAGAATATAATCCAGAATTTATTTTCTGAAGTAAAAATGTGGAAGGAAATGGTAAACACCTATTAAACTTTTAATGACCACATATCAGAGAATTGACTATATTTTCCTTCTTATACTAATGTTATAGAGCCAAAGCCACAGAACTCAGAAAAAACTAATTACAAATGAAATTGAGACTGATAAGCACTTGATTAACTTCCATCATATTTATTTAATGTATTATACTAGACTACATTAGTAAAAATAAAAATTAAAAAAGTAAATTTTGTAACCTAACAAAAACAGTAAAGACATTGAACATTAAGTGAACCCATGAAAAAGTCCTGGCATCACAAAAACTTCCACCTATAAAATCCATAAAATCAAATTAGTAGTTAACCTGGCTTAGATTGTGATATACCTCATGTATAGAGTATTAACTAAAGCAAACACAAGCCACACTTTGAATTGATGATTTTATTTTCAACTTTCCTTGTGAAAATCCTGAAATGAAACCCCCAAGTTCTATACTCTTTTGGGGTTGCAAAGTTACTAGGGTTTTCTAGAAGGCATTTGACTTTTCAAGGCTGTGGAGGTAATAATGTGACTTCAGACTGATCCCTCGACGCCTTGAGACTGACTCTATTTTATTGTCATCTTGGGTTTGTTTACCTCTATCTTACAGCTTAACCTTCTCAGGTCAAGGACCCTGTCTTTGAAGCAATGTACTACTCTGTAAATAATTATGTTTGGTCATTACAAGACACTTTAATTGGATTTTCCCATTAAAAAAAGAGAGTTCTTTAAAGGCAGCTTTATAGTTAAAGCAGGACAGGACACTCATTGCACCTTTTTCTATGAGGCTTATCAATGCATACAGGAGTCGGAAAACTCAAGGCACAAAAAAGCTTAAGTCAAAGCAAGGGGGAGGCTCAAGTGTATCTCAGAGTCTGGATTGTGGTCACAACCCCTCTGGCAAAACCCTCCAAAACAGATAAGAAGTGATAAATCTGTCCTTTGTTATTTTGTGAGAATTTGAGAGCAAATAGTTTACTTGCTTCAGTAAAATGACAATTATTTGGGGTATTAAAGATACAAGTAGACCTTTGTTTATTAGCAGAGACATTATCAGAGTGCATGCTTAATGAATTTTATTTTTTTTATTTCTCTAACATGCATTATATTGCAATTCAAACTTGGTGAGCGTCAGACTCACAAGAAACACTTAAACATTTTTAAGCAGCCTTGTGTACCCATTGGTGGGGCCTGGGAATCTGTACATGTGCAAAGATCCAGAGTTGGGTCTAATTTCTGATACTCTGCTGGGCTGGAGACCTCTTTGTATGTCCTAAAATTTGAGTGGATCCCCACAGAGCACTGCCCTATGCCTTTTCGAAGTGCCTAGTGTCCAATAAGAGGGCCTGGAGCTGCACACTCAGAGTTCAGGTGTACCTTCAATTCATCAGCACACAGTCACTTTACAGGAGAATTTTAAAAGCAGCCCCAAAACCTAGCAGCACAAACAACTAAAATATTCAAATAGCCTTGGAAATAATGGAAAAATTGATAAAAGCACAATTGGCATTGATTCAACTTTGATTGTCCAATAAAGTCACCTATGAAGCTTTACAAAAATACCCATTTCTAGTCTCTATTAAACCAAGAGATTTTGGTTTAATTGGTTTGGGTGAGGCCTTGCCATCAGCATGTTTTAAAAGCTCCCCAGGTAACTTTAATGGGTAGCCAACTTGGAGACCCACTGGAAAGGATGAAACAACAATTCTACAAGGAGCATGAAGTACTTCTATAACCAGGTACTTTGCCCAGAGTTTTGATATCTTGGTCTCATTACATTTTGAGGTAAGTATGAAAATTCTCATGAGGCAGAGGGAAAAACGGAACATATGCTTGAAGACCCCTACTCAAAGTGTGGTCCATGTATCAGTAGCATTACCTGGAAGTTTGTTACAAATGCAGAAAACTAAGGCCCGAGCCAGATTTTCTAAATCAGAATCCAGTAATTTGCCTACTACATACTAAGGTTTGAAGGACACACCGCTCTAGAGGGAATCCATAGTCAGTAAGTTTCATGCAAGTGAATGAGCCCTCCATGCCCGTGCTGCCTTGTGTAGGAAACTGTTTGATATTAGTTTCAGTGGAAAGATTTTCTTCAAGGGAGAAAAAAAAAAAACTGAGTGAAGTGGACCTGTATCACCTATCTTGTCGTCTTGACTTTTTAGTCAAATAACTATATGTTGCATAATAAACAGGAAGTATTTTAGAAAATCTAAAACAAGAATGGAATAATCTATAGGAAATAAGTTTTTGCCAGATGTTCCAAACTAATGGCTTGTGTCTTATCTCCGTTGACCTTTGGTTACATGCTGGATACCTCAGCCTTTGTTTGAACCCTCAGTTCCTGGCCTTGACCATGTCTGACCCTAAATCTCAGCAGAGAAAAGGATCTTAAATTCTACATACAGATGAAGTGCTTGTGTCAGGTAGAATTAATTAATTCATTGTTCACTAACATTGCATTGGTGTTATGATCCAGTGATGAATAGGACAGCATTTGTCATTGTAAGTAATTAACACATTAATGAGAGAGATAGACAATAGTAGATCATTACAATATGTGTGACAAATGAGAATACCATATGTTGGTAAAGCCATGGTATGGTCCATATTTTGTACACTGCTTATGGAAATGTATAAATTGCCGCAACCTTTCTGCAAGCAATCGGTAACATGTATTAAAAGTCTTACAATGCTCTTGAATCTATCCATGACACATTGAGGAACCATTGTCTGAGGTGTAATAGGGAGGGAAGGATCGGATTTATATTTGGCAAGTTTGCTTTGGCTTAATATAGGGAATGGATTGGAGGGGTGCAAGACTGGAAGCAGTAAGATTAATTAATAGGCTGTTGTAGCAATCCAACATTTTTTCTAATTTAAGAAAAGACGAGAACTTGGAATGGGGCCATGATCATGTCTGGCTTCTATGAGCCTAATATGCTTCTAGTCTTACCTCAGTCGTGCCTCTTCTAGGAAACAGTAGAGATAGACTATTACAAAGATTTACAAAGATGTTTACTGTTGAGATGTTTATAATAGTGAAAAGCAAAAAGATTTTTTTGATATTTGAGTGCAATTTGTGATATACATCTTTATTTATAATACAGACATATACTAACATATAGAGAATCTTATTTAGAGATTGTTGTAAACTTTGGGAGCATTTTTTTATCACATTGGCCTTCCTGACAATATCATTCTAGATCACTGTTCTACCTCTAAATTTCATAAAGTAATAAAATAGTATGTGATATATTCTGCCATAAACAGCCCAGATGGTTTGAACTAGAAATTAAAGTATATGTTTTTGAACAGACATAATATATGGTTTTATGCATAGAATATATTCGAGCAAGCAAAAAGATTCTTAAATACTCAATACCTAAGTCATCCTTAAATAAGTCATAATAAGTCAATATGATGGAATTTATACTTATTAAAATAGTGGTTCAGAATTACCAAACATTCACTGAAGTTCTAATCTTTGCCTAACTCTATTGACCTATGCCTGTGATGCTTCAGCTGAACTGATATGCTGGTTATTCTCTCTCTATAGCAAGTTCTCTTACAATCCCATTCTACTAAATATGCTGGGCTTCATTTTTGGTTTTTGGATTTTTTAACAAATTTTTTTTCCTTTATGGCTTACAAAAAAGCCATAGCTACTCTCCCCCTCCCCCTCAGCCTCAACATAGCTCAGGTCCCTGGAGTCATCAGTTAAATCGTTAATTAACTATTTAATTGTCTCCTATCACTTTATAAGTATGAAGTGTACTTACTTTCCCTCAGGCTATCGGGTGTGATCCACCACATGACCAAGGAACTGTATTCTTCCTGTGGTCTTGTCTATTTCTCATTCAGAGCTTCTTCCTCATGGAGATTAATTACTTCACTGGAATGAGAGAGGAGAGATTCTTCTTTTCCTTCTAAATACTTGAAATCCCACAAACAATTCAGAATCAATTTTAAATACGTTATTCTGATTTCTTGAGAGACCAAATAAAAATGTTTAGCAATAAGTTCATAAATAAATATATTGATAACATGGAGGAACAACTTGCTATACAAACAGCTTCATAGCAAATAAAGATTTAATTATTACACAATATAGAAAAAAATCTTAGAAGAACAAAGATTTTACAAGGAACTTGATGGAGAGATTTACTATTTAGGGGAAAATGAAGATGAGCTAGTCCTTAGCATGTTTGCAGGAAAATGAGCATGTGGGCTGATGCCATAACCCATTAGATGAAACTAGAAAAAGCCAAACTTTGGTGTTTGAAAGTTTATATTAAAGTATTTAAGCTTTTTTTTATATTTAGAAGTTTGTTGAAGTATATAGGCAATGACATGATTATATCTGTGTATTGTAAAGATAACTAAAAGTATGTGAGAAGAGGAGCAGAGAGGAGCAACTGGAGGGTGATATTTCCTAAATTGGTTTCCTCTGCTTAAACCTTTACCTTAACTCTAGACCCTTAAACTGACCTGCCTACAGGGCAGTCTTACCTGCTTATTCCAAACTCATCATATCTGAAAAACAGTTTATCAAAGATATTTGTTTATTCTATGAACTAAACTGTACATGGACAGCTAAACATGTACCTGTAATTTAAAATATTTTAGGATGTTGATTTCCCAAATAACTAGGATTTTGAATATACAGTGGACTCTACTTGGGCTCTTGTGTCTTGGGAGATTAGAGCAGGTGAAGGTGAGTGGTATTACTTTCCGGCAGGCTGCAGGGCTTGAAGGTAAGAATAAAAATACAGAAGGCCACATCTTGAGCTGAAGCTCAAATTCAATCCACACAGACTCTGAGTCAACCTTCTGAAGGGCTCACCAAATAATCTGGAAAAGAAGGGGAAGCATACGAGGGCAAGGGAATCTGAAGCTGAGGCTGGAAGAGTGCTCTGCAGCAGAGGACTGCTCTCAGGATGACAGCAGCAGCTCTCCATAGAGGACTGTGGTGCGCTGGGCCTGGGTGGCCAAGGCGTCCAAGTTGGTGTCCTTGCTAGGCTATATTTTGGTCATAGGAGGTCTAATCATCTGCAGTTCTACACCTTTCTATTGTGTTTCATTGTAGATATGTGGAAATCATGTGATATTTTATAACACGTAGGACCACCTCCTAGAACACTTCTGTAGGGTCAGTGCTGCAGTTTTAACATTTCCTGTCGACATATATTCTCCCTCATTTTTTTTGGCTTGCTCTGTTCTGTTTGAGTCAGCTTTATACTTTAACATTGTATTTTATTCTTCCATTGCCACTTTTTTCCTGATTCATTCTGTTTCAGTTTTTCACTCTGTCCTTTCCCTGTCTTATTTGTGGCACCACAATGCATAGGCCTTTAAGTTTGAACTCTGCTTCCCCAGATACTGGTTTCTGATTTGTGGTCTACGTAACAGAGTTTCCTAGACAAAACCCAATTTGGATATAAAGTAGTGTACCAGCACATGGGCAGATATTAAAGCCGTGTCCTGTATCTTTGTCTTCTTGGCTGATACCAGACATCTCTAAGCCTTTCCCAAATTCTCTCCTGAGCAAGCCTCCTTTGCTATCAGAAGTTGCCTCTATCAAATTACAAACCTCGACCACTCAGACTTTCAGCAGTGAATTCTCCACAAGATACCTACTATAATATTCTACCTCATCTATGTGCCAAGTATTGCCCTAAACACTAAGGACATCGAATGGCTAAGACTTCTGTTTTTTCGACTCTATCTTCTAATAACTCACAATATAAAGGGAGATTCAAACAACCATATATTGTTTTCAGTCTTGCAAACCAGCAGTCATACCCTCCCAGAGTAGCCATACTTAGTTCCAGCACAGGACAAGGCAGTGCCTCGGTATATATAGATATACATATGTGCCTGCCTATCTATCTTTTTTACCCTTACACATTGATGAATGACCTAATCTGTGTTCAACTTGAACATTTTCATGTGGTGAGTAAATTCAGATCTGTTACACTGGGAGTGGCTGTAAATTATGCACGTGTATCTACATTGTTTGATCTTCAGGTTTTCACCATTTATTGAACTCACATATTTATGCACATGAAAAGGAATGAATTATTTTATCAGTACAGAAAAAATGCTGAAGTCAAGAAAACTTCAGGAGATCTGTATCAAAATGGCTGGTTGTAAGGACACCAAACTGATCGTATGAGGTTAGAAGGGGGAGGAGTTGGTTCTTCTTTTCCTCCTTTCTGTTATGAGAATGTTTAAGGTCCTCATGTGCACTTAGAGCAACTATGGGTATTCCAAAATCCTCTTCATATAGTGGGGGGAAAAGAGCATATATTACAACAATATTTGGAAGCTTGATAATTCTTGTATTGCCCCAGAGCATTTTGCTCATGTAAGGTGCATGAGTCTTCTCCACGTCCCACATGGCTTTTATTTCCTAGATTTATAAGGACAATAACTTACATGCTGATGTTTTCATAGAGGAGAAATACTATTTCAGTGCATTGTTCTAAAGAGCTCAACACTGGTTCTTAGAGAAATAAAACATGCTTTATTTTTACTTTCTTAATAAATTACTCGCAGAATAACTAAAACAGATATAACAAAAACACATCCAAAATAAAGAAAACTCCATGTTTTTCTGAAATATTATATCTTGACAGACAGCATTGGTTTGTGGATAAAGGCTGAGTCTAGAAGTCAGTTACACTGGCAGCCCCAATTTCTCTTACCTTGTTCCAATGTTCTTTTTATCACTAGCACTTATCACTTTCTCATATACCACATAATTTATACTTTAATTATTTTGATTTACTGTCTCTATTTTCCAACGTTAGTGTATAATGTAAATGATAGGATTCTTTCTCTTGTTCTCTAATAACCTAGCACTAGCACAAGTGCCTGACATGCAGTAGGAACTCAGTCAAGTTTGCTGATTGAAGATGTGTCTGGGTTGGAATTCTCACTTTACCATTTACCAACAGCAAAATTAAGGAATGTTACTTAACATTTCTGAGTTCTTTTATGTGTGTGTGGTAAAAATATATATAACATAAATTTTATCATTTTTAAGTGTATAGTTCTGTGGTATTAAATGCATTCAGGCTATTTGGCTATCACCACCATCTACCTCCATAACATTTTTATCTTTCCCAACTGAAAATCTACACTTATTAAACAACAAATTTTCATTTCCCCCTCTTTTCTACCCCTGGAAAACATCCTCCTACTTTTTGTCTCTACGATTTTGACTACTTTAGGTACCTCATATAAGTGGAAACATACTGTAATTGTCCTTTTGTGACTGTCTTATTTCACTTAGCATAATTTCCTTAAAATTTAGCCATGTTGTAGCATACAACAGAATTTCTTTTTTAAAAGGCTAAATAATACTCCCTTGTGTGTGTATATCATATTTTGTTTATCCATTCATGTGTTGATAAATATCATCTACCCTTTGGCTATTGTGAATACTAGCTACACTAATGCTAGTATGGACATGAGTGTGCAAATATCTGTCTGAGTCTTTGTTTTCAGTTCCTTTGGGTACACATCCAGAAGAAAAATGGCTGGATCAAATGGTAATTCTATTTTTAATTTCTTGAGGAACAGCTATAGTGTTTTCACAGTTGGCTGCACCATTTCATGTTCCCACAGCAAGGCACAAGAATTCTGATTTCTCTGACATCAAAGCATATATGGAGTACAAAGAAAATGAGATTCAGTATACACATTTAAGAGTTGTGATCCAGAGTAGTAAATTTGCTAGTCATCATTTTAACAATTACAAAATACCCAGAGAAGATTAGATCAATGTGAAAGAATAAACATACATCTCTACCTCTTCTTAGGACTAAGGTACCATGAAAAAAATAAATACTTGTATGTGTAACCATATCTACCAATGAATAATACAGTAAGAAAGAATGTAATGATCTTTCTATGAACAATTTCAGGCCACTAAAAGAGAGTTAGATCAATATGGGGGATCAATTAGATCAATGTGATCAGTTAGATCAATATGATCAATTAGATCAATATGGACACATATAGGACATATATATCCAGCTGCTCTTTGGTCTAAAATATAATAAAATAAAATATATTTATATTTAAAAAATAAATACGTAGGTTTTGAAAATAGGAAAGAAGCCTATAGGTAGTTCACATAATTTGAAATATTTTAACCTTTTACCCAAAATCACTAAAGAATTTATGATAAACATAACTAGAGACCATACTCAGGTATGCAGGAATAGCTAAATATAAAATTTTCAGAAACCAAAAGAAATTATTGATAATGTGAGAAAAATCAAAGCCAAGAAACTATGCAAACAAATGAGCAAATAACTATAAAAATAACAAAAAAGAGACAATACAATAAAAACAACATTTAAAAGTATACTCAGATCTTTGAGAATTCTGTATCTATAAAAACAGAAAGTAGATTTTGTGTAAATGATAGCTAACATGCTTGAAGCATAATGAACAAACAAACAAACAACAGAAAAAATCTAGAGAGAAATTGAACCCTGAATAGACACAGCTAGATAGCACACCCATGAGCTGAAGATGGAGCCAAGGAAATCTCTCAGATCACAGCACAAAAGAACAAAGAAGTGGAAAGAATGACAGAAAAGCTAATAGACAAGAAAAACAAATTCCAACATCTATTTAATAAGATTTCCAGAAAGAACAAAGAGACTGGAGTGGGAGAAATGACAAAGAAATCACATAAATTATAGAAGAAAATTTTGACTCTAAAGGCACAACTGAAAGAGCATGTGTAGTAGCAAGCAAGATGAATAAAAAATAGACATATTCCTAGGCCACCATGCCGAGGTTTCAAAATTTCTCTGAACATGAAAAGAAAAAGGTGGTAAGATTTTAGAGTAGAAAAAATAGGTTATCTACAAAAAAACCACCCAACAAATCAGATGATAATAAAGCTATATGTTTAGTATAGTCACAAAAAAAGAGATTTTAAACTAAAATACTATACTTAACTAATATTCAGATTGGAGGTCAAAGTAATGACATTTTCACATGTGCGACGCATCAGAAAGTTTACCACCCACAGTTTTTGCTTTAAAAAAATACTCAAGTCTAACACAGGAAAAATATGTGGGAAAAAGTAGGCTACCAGAAAAAGTGGTGAGCGAAGAAATCAATAATCTTAGTGAAGTTTAAATTTTTCTTGCAGCATAATGTAGAATAATAAATAGGAATCAATTTTCTGGAATTAAAATCTCTCTGATGATTTTCACATAGTAAATTGGTAGATGTACAGGAGTATGAGCTTTGGGGGGACAGTCAAGTTGTAATGTTCTAAGGTTCTTATTTTTCACAGAGAGTGTATAAATTCAACTAAATGAATATAAATATTAATACATAGTATGTGTATATACAGGCATGCAATTGTAATAAATAATAATAAATTTGTAAATTAGATCTAAACAAAAGCTGATAGAAATAAGTTTAACACAACTTAACATTTTATGACTAACTAATGTGTACAAATTAGTTATATAAATTGCCAAATCTACAAAAGAAAAAAAATTATGTGGCAAGAACATGTCTCTTTCACTCTACTTAACAAAAAGAAGGAAAAAAAATTGGAATTTGACAAGTAAATTAAACACATTATTAAGCATAGACACACGAATGTTAAAGGGTTAAAGTGATCATTAAAATACAAAGTTAATCTGATTACGTTTTAAAATTCAGGCTGTATGCAATTTTTTTCATGAGATAGAAAAAAATATAAAAGACAAACAAAAACAACAGGTAAGCAATGTGGTAAAGTTAATACAAGGCAAAACAACTTAAGACCTAAAAGTATTTAAATGTCAGAGTGATATTTCATGTTTTTGAAAGCTATACTGTAGTAAAATGTATAGTAATAAATAGCATAGTTTAGACTATATATTTTTAAACTGGGAGAAACATTGAAAAAAATTAAGAAATTTAGTTTTACAATTTGAGACTACAGTATGCCTATAAGAAATCAACAGTAGACAAAATATTAAAATATAGAGGCTTTGTACCTCACACTTAACAATTCTTATTTAATAGAGAATCAAAAAGTTTGTTTACTGAAATCAGAAGACTTACATCTTTAAACAAAATAAATTTAATAGTTTGAAATTTATCAGACCCTTCAAAACAGAAGAGGTAGCAACTAATTTTGCCTGAAAGGGGAAGAGATCCAGAATATTCAACAGAGACCAGGGTATTTCAGACAAAGTTTGTTCTTCAGTTTCTGCACAGCCCAGGTCTCTACGTACACTGTGCCCACCACATCTGCCACTGTGGCTCTTTCGTTACCTTCAGGAGTGTGTTAGATGTTGGAAAACTGAGTGCTCAATATTAACCTCGTAGTGATAGAAGAAAGACGGAGAAAACAAACATCCACCTTTCCTAGTTCAGCTGTCAGCAGTGCCCTGCAATACACAATAAACAATTTTACTTTGACTTTTGTTAAATGCTAAGTATAGGTGCAGATATAGTTCTAAGTATAGATATAGGTATGAGACATGCATGTACACACATTTATACATGAGCACATGTATGTCTTCATGTGACACACATGAGGTCATATACATGTATACATTATTTTTAATGTATAAAGATTCAGAGAAGACTTACAAATACTCAACTAAGATTGTGGAATGTACAGCTCAATAAATAATGGGCAACTATTGAATTCAACTGACAGGCCTTAATCACCTATAAATATGTAGTATTATTTTTTGCACTATAGTGTGACGTTTTCACACATAAGTGCTATGTTTGTCATCATGCCAGAAATATACTAAAAAAGCTTTAAAAGGTAATTTAGTAGATAAGGCTACTCTAGAATACAAGAGCAAAATCAGAACTCTTGTACAAAGCATGGTGTAATAGTACTGAAGAGGATATAACCTACAATACCAAGCTCATCATAACAAGATCTCTTAGTTAATTTATTGGCTTATAAGATATTGCCATTAATGACTGCATGACTGTCCTCAAAGAGTCATCAAAGATGCTGCCTTGTAATGCTCCAGAGTGAGAGAAAAATACACATTTCTGTGTAAACCATTGCTGTCAGACACCGAATAAAAGAAAAGCCTTTTTGAAGTTAAAAGGTGGTTATATTGCTACAGTTTGGACCCCCGCTGGCTGGCGTGGCCTGGCTCACTCTTCAAGGTTGCACCTACACTTTTTATTCCCTAAGTATTTCTTGGTTAAACAACAACAACATTGTCTGTCTCGACATTTCTATTTATTCCTACCTTTTCAAACAATACAATAATACATAACTACAACACTGTGGTATGTTCTGTGGACGTGAGAGAGCATAGATAACACTTCAGAGACTGGTACTGTGGACTTAATAGTGCGTCCAGACTTTGTATGTTGAAGCCCTCACCCGCAACATGACGGCATTTGGAGATGGGCATTAAAGGGATATTAGGGTGATGAGGTCACGAGGGTGGGGCTCTCATGATGGGGGCTTAGTGCCCTCAGGAGAAGAGGCATTAGAGGGCTCTGCTCTCTTCTTTTGCTCCTGCTGCCACTCCCTCCTCCAGGGAAAGGCCAGGAGAGCACCCAGTGAGATTGTTGCCAGGACGGGGGGAGTGATCTCATCAGAAGCCGACCATACTGGCACCCTGACGTCAGACTTCCAGCCTCCAGAATTATGAGAAATCAGCTGGGTTTGATTAAAGCAGCCTGTCTGTGGTATTTTTTCATGGCACGTTGAGCTAAGACAGGTAGAATTGTAATCTAGTCAAGAAATAGAAAATTGTTCTGAGTTAGCTGGCTTTATTTATATAAAGGTAAACTCATGCAGATATATATTCATATACTAAATATACTTTATAATTCATTACCAATAAAAGCCCCAAAGCATAGTGTCAGATAACACAAATAGAGGTTTTAAATGCTAAGCCATTTGGTAAAGTCCTGGATTGCTCTAATTAAGTGGAATAGCATAGATCTTGTGTCGCATGCTAGATTCTCATAAACTCTGCTCTTGGCCACATTTCCTTTCACCCAGGTTTCAGTACAAGACCCCAGAAACAGTTCACTGTTTAACCTACTCAGACCCACACAGTAAGCACACAGTTCTAAGTATCAATAGCTGTTGCCAACATTTTTTCTGTTCTAGGCTTTGCACATACAGGAAAGAGACTCCCAAGGGCAGCAAGCCCGTTAATTCTGCCTTGGTGGCCAAACAAAGACGACAGAATCTTCTAAACCGAGAGTCTTCCCTACCACTCAATCCCCAGTCATCCACCAGTCCTGCACCCATGGAAATGAACTTCAAAATCTAGATGCCTATGAACTTTAAAATCTAGATGCCTGTAATTTGGGCCTTTTGTATTGTATTTCTTGCCTTCTTTTTCATTTTTTCTTGCTTTTCCACAGTTTTTTATTTAATCATCTCTTTGCAGTATTTCTCCCCTCTGTTACCCATGATCTATCTATTGATTTTTAATTTTTCCACCTATTTTTAACTAATCCACATTTTGGGCATAAAACATGTCTTTTCTTTCTCCTTATTTACTAACTTCAAAACACCCTGCACTGTTGGTTAGAAAAGCATGTCGGTGGTTACATCCCATCTTTACTACAAATGACATACGTCTCTCCCCTTCTCTGTACAGATCCCACTTCCACTAATGCTGACAGGACCCACAAAGCTCCAGTTGTCTTCTCAGACTTTGACTAACCAAGAGGACTTGCCTGATCAGCTAGAACAAGATTAAAGACCATGGGTGGATAGAATGAATAACTAGATGAGAATAAAAGGGGGAATAAGGTAAGAATGAAAAAAGAGATGTTCCTTTTCAGGGAAAGAGGAGCTGCTCCTTGAGTACCAGACAAGCCTTGACAGATGGCACTGGCCATTCCCACTGCCACCCTGCTAAAGCCCACATTCCTTGTCTACCAAAATTAAAGATGTGTGACTTGAAACTGTTCTTCACAGGAAAGATATTTGGTCAAAAGCAGTTTCGTGAAATGGATACTTTACCACAAACTGCATAGGTGTAATGATATTGAAGACAAAAGAGCATTGAATACTATACTCTCTTTATCTTGTGATCTACTATGAGGAAAAAAAACTTTTAAAAATTTTATTCTTACCCAAACCCAAACCTTCATGTTTTAACATCCAGAATATCTTGGAAGACTGTATAAAATTGTGCTTACTTGTCACAGAGAATAAAGAGTCCCAAATTCTGAGATATAACTTAGCCACTTGTCTGACTAACTAAGTGTATTGGGCTAATAATTATATTTCACATTGGCTAAATTTTCTGACTATAAATTAATGGTCATGGGCATAGCAAAGCAGTATATTTAATTACTGGAGCACAGACTGCTGTATTCCAGTCCTGGTCCTTACTTGCCCGAATATTTACTATGTAACTTTGGGCAAGTTACTCATCTTAACCTTAGTTTCCTCATTTGAAAAATGAAGATAACACTTATAAATACTTCTTAGAATTTTTAGAGAATGTAAAGAGTTAATACATAAATAAAACTTAGAACAGTTTCTGATATAAGAGAACCATGAAATACAATTTAGTTATTAGTTTTAAGAGTGCCTCAGTCATTTGCCTTCGAACCTCACTGAGTCTCTCAGGTTTCATTCTACAACTGCTCAGTCATTTGAAGTTTTAAGTTCTTCTATAGTTACATTAAAGATCTTAGTGCTTGTACAAAAATCCAACATAAAAGGCAATGCTCTACAACATAGTTTTATGAAAGTGAAGAAGGAGAAATCTGGATTCAGAAATTCTGGTGTTAACTTTTAAACCAAACTATGCTTATTAGTCAAATGTTTTTATTTCTTAAGTTCAGCATTTATAAAATATGAATCATAGAAGTTGAGAAATTATATAGCGTGAGCTTGAAATTCTGAACACTAATTTCATATACATCAATTTTATAATTTTTAAAAATTAAAATCACAACAACTGACCCTGCAATCCCTCTTCTGGGTACATACCCAATTTTTTAAAAAACATTTATTCTCTATGAACATAGGGGTGCATAGGTTCTTTTGGATTGATGTTTCAGGGTTCTTGGGGTATAATCCCAGCACTGAAATTGCCAGGTCAAAAGACTGTTCCATTTTCAGTTATCTGAGGAAATTCCCTACTGTTTTCCACAGTGGCTGCACCAGTCTGCATTCCCACCAGCAGTGCACTAGGGTTCCCTTTTCTCCACAATCTCACGAGCACCTGTTGTTTGTTGATTTGGTTGTAATGGCCATTCTAACTGGTGTGAAGTTCTATCTCTTTGTGGTTTTAATTTGAATCCCTCTGATGGCCAGCGATGCTGAGCATCCTTATATATGTCTGTGGGGCTTCTATAAGTCTTCCTTGGAGAATTGTCTGTTCAGGCCCTTTGCCCATTTTTTAATTAGATTGTTTGTCTTCCTGGAGTGGAGTTGTGTGAGTTCTTTATGTATTTTGGAGATCAAACCCTTGTCCAAGGTATCATTGGCAAATGTATTTTCCCTTTACAGCTTTTTTTCATTCATTTGGCTGTTTTCTTTAGCTGTGTGGAAGCTTTTTATTTTGACGAAGTCCATTTGTTTATTCTTTCTTTCATGTCCCTTGCTCTAGTGGACATATCAGTGAAAATATTGTTGCATGCCAAGTGTTGGAAGCAACTGAAGTGGCCATCAGTATTAAAAAACTGTAGTACTTTACACAATGGAATACTATGCAGCACAAAGAAAGGAGCTCCTACCCTCCACAACAGCATGATGGAACTGGAGAGCATTATGCTAAGTGAAATAAGCCAGACAGTGAAAGACAAATAGTGTATGATCTCACCTGTGAGTGGAATCTAATCAACAAAATAAACAAGCAAGTAAAATATACCCAGAGATGTCGAAATTCAGAACAAACCGATAGTAACCAGAGGGGAGGTAGGAGGGGATAAGGGGGGGGAGGGGGAAGGCTAGTCAAGGAACATGTATAAAGGACATATGGACAAAGCTAAAGGAGGGTAGGACTGAGGGTGGGTGGTGGGCATGGCTGGGGTGGGTGGGGGTGGGGAAAATGGAGATAATTGTACTTGAGGAACCATAAACAAATTTATTCTCAAAAATATATGTGCCCCTGTATTTATAATGACCAAGACGTGGAGGCAACTGAAGCATCCTTCAATGGAGGATTTGATTAAAAAAAGATGCAATACATATATATGTTGGAATACTACTAAGCCATAAACAAATATGACATACAGCCATTTACAACAACAGGGATGGACCTTTAGAATATTATGCTAAGCCAAATAAGTCAGGCAGAAAAAGCTAAGAACCATATAGTTTCACTCCTATGTGGAATATAAAACTAAAACTCATAGACAGACTGGTACAGTGATTGCCAGAGAGAAGTGTGGTGGGGGTGTAGAATAGGATAAAGGGGGCCAAATATATAGTTATAGAAGATAATTTGACTATGTGCTGGGCACACAGTGCAATATACAAATTATGTATCATGGAAATGTACACTTGAAACCTGTATAATCTTATGAACCAATGTCACCCTAATAAATTTAACTAATTAAAAAAATCACAGTAGCTTATGTAGTACTTTCATAATGATATGTTGCTAGGCTTTTATGCTGCTAGGTAGTAATTCACAAATAATAAATTAACCGGTTAACACTGCTTTCATAATATTACATTAAAATTGAACTTTGTGTTAATATTTGAAGAGACTGTATCAGTATAAAATGGCAGACTCTGAAACCAGGCTGCTGGCCTTCAAAACCAATCTCTACCACTTACCAACTAGTCTGAGATCTAACAACTTATTTAACCCTTCCTCCATTGCAAAGTGGAGCAATAGCCAAACCTCTTTAATGTACTGTCGTGGTAACTAAACTATATGATCTATGCAAACCCTGTAGAATAGTACTGGGCAACATACTAAACATCCAAAAATTGTTACCTTGAAATTAAAATATTTTTATTCCTCAGTTATTTTTTCTAGTAAACATTTAATATTATGAATGAATTTATTGTAAAACTACATGGCATTTAGTCATCTTGCCTCACCATCACATAATTTGCACAGGAAATTGGCTTAAGGAACAATAGTTTGGGAACTTACTTGAGATAAAATGGGCTTCTTTTGGTCATGTGTGTGATCCACGGCTGCTCCTCCTGGGCACCACTTGTTGGATTTCTGGCCACCTTCTTTCCTTCAATGACATTGATCGAGTACATACTCTGGGCTCACTATTCTGGAGTCAAGTATTGCAGGCAGGAGGGCTTGTGGTAGCAGATTCTTAGATTCTCTGGACTTTGAGTACATAAATTTATATCCATGGGTTGTCTGCAAATTTAAACATAATGAGAAGACTGAAGGAAGGGTCCAGAGATCTGAGACAGGAAAAGATGATGAAAGGATACAGGAAAAAATAGTCTTGGAATTAAGGCAGCATTCATTAATATTAAGGTTTAGAGGAGGAAAAGAATGAGAGAAAGAAAGGGACTTACCAGTGTTGGCATCTTTTGGATACTTCCGATCAACCATCTTTCAGGCATTCAAGACTGCTCACAGATGTAGATCTATGGCTGGGTGCCACAGAGCATGTGTGTCCTTCCCTTACTTTAGTTCCTCTGCCATTTTTTTTTAATTCATCAAGCCATTTCAATACTGTGTTATGTAGTAACTTCCCTGGGCAAAGCATTCATCCCATTAGTCACTAGGACCAGGAAAAGAGAGAGATGATTTCTAGAATGAAAAATTAAATAAAACATGATTTCTGAACTCAAAAATGTGTAGTCTGGTGGAAGAACTTGATAAAAGCACAGAAACGTTACAATAAAGTCCTGAGTTAATGAGTATAAGTACCAGGGGTGCTCAGAGGGAGGAATGATGAATTCTGTCTGGGGAGTCAGGGGTGTTGTCAGAGGATTTAACACTTGAATAAGTTCCTAAAGACAACTGGGTACTCCCTAGCCTGAGATAAACCATATTTTGCAGAGCATGAGGCAGCAAAAGCATGATGTGTTCATGAAGTAGTTGCTCACTGTGGCTTTAATAGAGGGAATGTGGGTGGAGGCCCAAGACGTAGAGGAAGAGGTGGGGGTAGTTGAGAAATCATGTGCCCAAATAGGTTTAATATGTCTCTTTCATCTTCCTTTCCTCCCACTATCCTCCCTAGTGTGACTAGATGAGAGATGCTTGGAAGTTCCTATTTCTGGTTCTGGGGAAGGCAGTGAATCCATGCAATTCTGAGAAGACTGGCCTGGGGTGACCTGAGCATCTGGAAGGGCCATTTTCTGTCTTCAAGCTGGGACAGCTGAGTGACTAGTGGTGTCACCAAGTGACTCAGCAGGATTGGGGTCTATGATTGAATTTTATCATGTCACAGCTAATAAGGTCAGTGAAACATAAAGCATTTCTTAGAAATTATTGTGAGATCAAATTACTTTATTGAAAATTATATGCATGCAGGGTTGGTGTACATAGCCATCCATGTGGGAGTGGGGTAGAGAGAGAGAGAGAATTTTATATTTTGTCAGCCCCAGAAGTCCTGCTGAACAAGTATGCTTTTTAAAATATTCCTATTTGCACACATAACTATGTATTTAGAACAAGGGTACAATCAGTGCTTTTTGTGCCCATGGAAGTGTCAGAATTGGGATGAGGGGACCAGGAGATGCTGAGGATATAACAAGAAATGACCAGTTGTCTTTTTCTCTGGTGACAGAGTGTGGCAAAGATGCAGATTTCCGCGAGCCAGTACTCTTCTCAGCCCAGGCCTTTGGGTACTGTTGAAACAGGTACTCCTTTCTCTGGTATGTTCTAGTCTAGATTATGTGAAATCTTTCAACCTGGCAGAAAAGGCTGTTTGAACAAGAGAATTCTTTTGCCTGTGTTTTCCTGGGACTCTCCCCAGTAACACTCCCTGGAAACTCTGCCTGCCAAAATTACTATATAGGAATGCTGAATAACTTGGCAGAGAAAGAAACTGATATGAAAAGTGGACAAGAAGTTGACAAGGGAGATCTCTCTTGAATATAAGAATAAAAGATTAAAAAGGCACAATTAACTAACTGGATTCCTAGAATACTAGGAAGTAATGCAATCTCTGACTACCTGAAATTACATTATATTAGGGGAAAACATCACTACATTGATTTTCATAATATGAGATCCTTATTAAGTCTACTGGATGGTGATGCTCCCCAAGATAAACTTTCCATATGTCTACATGATTTGCTCTAAGATAACAGAAATTAAAACTGAACAGACTGTTGGCATCTTATTAAAAAGTTCTTACAGACTCAGTCTAATAGTTCAGCACTGACCACACCAATCTCATGCAGTTCTCCTAAAAGCTTTCAGCAGTAAATCTTTAAAAATGTCCACTTAAGCAGTAGAGGTCATAAATACTTCGCGAGAGCAATAAAATAGAGCAGAATTTTGGAAGTTATAATTTTAGTGGATATAACTGCACTATAAAAGGAAGGCCCCTGGGACCCAAAATAAATGCAAAACTCTGTCTGAGTGAACTGCAGCACTAACCCATCTGTAAGTGGTAAATTTTCCCCAGTCCCAGGTGTAGTGCATTATCGTAAGGGTGTCCAGTGATTAAAGGTAAGAACGTGGCTAAAATCCAAGGCAGCGCTGAACATTAATGATGGCTGGAAATTGTCAACAATTTCTCTGAAAGTTTGATTCCTTTCTATTTGCTCACATTAGCCGGGTCCAAAGTTCAGCAGTCTGTGATCAGTACCAATGCTACAGTGAGAAAGATTCAGAGGGTGGAAAGGGTTCTTTTGCTCTACATTTGCTAGGAAAGGAGTTCACACAGGATGAAAGCAGAACCATAATCTTATTACCTATAAGCCCTCCAAGCTTCAAGGAAGGATGGGCACTTTCTGAGGTCATGTCAGAAAATTCAACTGATTGAAACACTTGCAGCATAAAAATTTCACTGCATTTGTGTTTTTTCTAGTACATCAGTTATTCTGTTTAGTACACATTTGCATAAATCATCTTTTGCATCTGAACCTGGGACAGGGTCCTAGAAACTCTCAACGTGTCAAGGATAAATCTACTCGACTCTGAAGCTTTTTCTCTCCCTTCCAACTGATACAGACATAGAGAACACTGGACTGTAGAATCTAAGTGACTATTGTTTCATGATTAAATCCCTGATTTTTTGTAATGTATGGGGGTCAAAAAGTCCCTATCTTTTATTCCTTTCCACTAAGTTCCTGAGTTTTCCCCTCTGCTCCAATCTAATTTGGATCGGTAGAGTGTAGAAAACTGATGAGTACAATATTAAATTAAGGTGGCAGGGATAAAAATGTTACATCTGAAGAGCAGATGAAGCAAATTTTCATCCAAGGGAAGCCCAAGCTTCCAATTTTTAATCAACCTTTGATTGTGGCCTATTAAAATGCCAAATCACTTTGCAATATTGTGCTATGTCTTCGCGGCTTAAAATAGTCACTGTGAAATAGTCGTTCCACCCCAGCTTTCCCATCTGAAAATAATAATTCATTGTACCTTTTGCTGTTGCTTCTAATTTTCTAGTTTTTATTATTGTGTAACTGAAATGTCAGCCTCCTGCATGTAAGGGTCACCTTCTAGTTTATTTGGAAAATAACGAACAAGAGGGCTTGTCTCACGTCAACTCCTGAGTCACCGACTTGGCAGATATTATCTAGATCATGTGCTCCTCTCAGCCTGGCTTTCCATGCAGCCTTTGCTCATGGCTCTTTTCACTGCTATTTGCCACCTGGAATTTGGGTCTTTCTTGGTGAGATCGTGCTGATTCCAGGGGGCCACATTTTCTATCATTAACCTATCACTTGGCTCCCATTAAAACAAAGTCTATGGATATTGCAGATTTAACTGCAGGTTTGGGGATTGTTGCAAGTAAAACTCTCTAGTTTGGTGTTGGGAAAAAAATGCCTGGTATTGCCATGGATTGGTTTCATGTGGTCTTTTCTCAATCTGAAAACTCCTGGGATATAATAGTCATCCCACAGGGAATTTTCCAAAAACCGGGATAGTGAGTTCAAAGTAATATCATAATGACCGTGGGTGGGAGTTAGATTTGAGAGAAGGGCCTGCAGAAAATAGTCTGCCATGGGTTCTGCAGCTTAAAGTCTGTTTTCCATCCCTGCCTCTCAGCTAGTATGAGGGAAAGCCAGGGTAGGCTGCTGAGTTGATTTGCACACCCAATGTCGTTGCCCTTATTCTTGTAATACTGTCTCGACTTTCCTGAGGAATCAACTTCCTTCATTCTCATCCCATGCGGTTCAGGTGGAGCAGCCCCACTCCTGGGATCAGAGGTGCACTCGTGCCCCAGATCCGAACAATTGGTATTGGGATCTGGCACTGGTGATTGGTTAATCACTCTTCACTCTAATCAAAGTAACCCTAAGAATTTTTCTGCAGCAAGTAGGAAAGACAAGTTTTATTTTATTTCTTTCTAAGACTGCTAGCCTAGAGGATAAAGTAAATCTGAGCTTCCTATCAGGGATCAAAAGCACAATGAAGGCCAGTCAAAAAGCAAGCAGCACTGAGATACAAAGACAGGTTGGCTCTAATGATGGCATTGGATCTAGCCTTGATGGAAGCTGGTACTGCTGGAATTTTCAGTATGAAAACCAAGATTTTTATTTAACCTAAGCCCATATGAGTTAATTTCCTGTCACAATCTAAAGGCTCTTGAATAATATGTTCTTGAATTTTTCTCATGGCACCAGGTCTCCCATGGATACCAGAATGAAAACATACATGCACACATACGCACACACTCACACACATACACACACACGACAAACAACAATCTTAAAAACATTGCAATGTAAATCTACATTAAGAGAGACAAATAACAAAACTAACTTTCTTTAGCTATGCAAACTATTGTCTGGAATTAAAATTAAAAGACTTGAAAGTCAGGGTGAAATTAATAGGCAGGCATGCTCCTACCCCACTCCAGTTCCATAAGCAGGAGATCACAGTGTAAGATTTATTTCCCTGTTCAAATTCCTAAGGGAAAAGAATGAGGGAGAGGCCGGGCAGAAGCCTGGTTCTACCAGTAACATTTTGAATTTAGGGAACTTTAACTAATGTTTATAGAAAACACAAACTCTATTTACATTTTCCAAATCTCAATATGCATGTATTCATCTCCATTCATGAGAGTGTTTATATTAGATAGAAATAGACCAATGGCAGGAAGAAAAGCTGAAAGATCATTATATTACTTTAGAATAGAGGGTGTTTGTTAGGAAATCTGTATCATTGGGTTAAAGATATGGCTTAATTAGTTATGCTCAACTTGAAGAAAAGAGATTTTCCTTTCTTTTTTCTTTTTTTGCTTTATGTGGAGAATATTTGTCTAAAGCCTAAATATTTTAGTGAATCAGAGCTTGGAAACCCATACTTCTACTCACTTTTTTCTGGTGTGTTGTATCTGCGTGTGTGTGCTGAGAGAAGGAAGAGGAGGGAAGACAAGAATCATTGTATTATCTTTCAATGTCTCCCCTGAAGGAGAATGAGGTCAGTGAACAAGAGATGGGATCTCAGTCTGAGTAACAGAAATCATTCCCATTCCAGAAGACCCGAGTCTGTGTTTCACATTTCTATGATATCAAATAATACAAAGTTCTTTTCATGATCAGTAATGATTAAGTGAACCCCTGGCCCCCAGGATCAGTATGGAAATTTTTTTTAAGATTTTACTTATTTACTTTCAGAGAGAGGGGAAGGGAGGGAGAAAGAGGAGAGAAACATCAGTGTGTGGTTGCTTCTCATGCACCCTCAAACAGGAACCTGGCCCACAACCCAGGCATATGACCCAACTGGGAATCGAACTAGGACGCTTTGGTTCACAGGCCTGCCCTGAATCCACTGAACTACCCCAGCCAGGGTCAGGATGGAAATTTGCTTAGCTCGTGAATGAGTGGCTTTCAGAGCAGTGTGAATTCTGATTCAACTTGTACATTTAATTTTTCTTCAAGTATATCTAAGTGTTGAGGTATAAATCGAGGAGTTGTAAATTTTGTTTCTTCTTAAATATTTCTTCTGCCTTCTGGAACCCCATTTTATTCATTCTTTTTAGCCAATCTAAAGTATATTCAAGTGTGTTCATCTGATTAGAGTAGAATACAAAGTTATCTACTTACTTCAGGCATTTTTTAACTGCTTGGATCTTAATCTCTGGAAGATTGTTGACTTTAGCCTAACCTGTGATGCTGTCCTTTGGGATAAATAACATCTGCCTTCCCAGATAAGCAGGTCTATTGTAGCTCAATCAAGTTGCTACCTGTTTGGTTTGACTGCTCACTGAGGACTGTTTGTTCTTTCTCTATGGAAAAGCACCTATAATAAAACCTCATCTTTGGTTCTATCTTACCTCTCAGAACAAAATTTAAGGTCTTTAGCATAGCATTTGAGAACTTCATGATCTTAATTTCTCTGTTTTTATTAGATTGAACAATCTACATTTCCCATCCATGCAGATTTCCATTTTCCTGTTTTTAAATATTAAGAAAATTTTCTGATTATGTAACATCATATATAACTATGTGATCAATTTTTTAAATCATGATAATTGCCTAATAGCATGGTTATTATTTATCCTACTAATTCACTCTATCCTGCTAATGGTTTTCCTTATACAAGTTTGCTTCTCAGAATAAACCCCGTACAATCACAATGGATTATTATTTCTATGTTACATACTATGTTTTAAAATCTATATAGAGTTCTTATTAAAATATTCATAAAGAATGCTGAATTATGAGGGGGACCCGCCAAAAGAATATAGATATAAAAATTATGTATTTATTCTTACATGTTTAAACTTCAGTTACCTTCAAAGTATTGTCCATTTGATGCAATACACCTATTAAGACATTTTTTCCATTGCCCCAGCTTTTGAACTCATCAATTTTCATGCCTTTTAGTGCTTCTGCTGTGTTTTGTTTCAACTCTTCCACGTTGGCAAAACATTTCCCTTTCAGGCCTTTTTTTTTTTTCATCTGGAAAAACAAAAGTCTCTTTGAGATGAGATTGGGTGAATGGGGAGAGTGGGACATGGGAGTCATGCCGTTTTGGGTCAAAAACTGCTGAACACTCAATGCAGTGTGCGCAGATGTGCTCATAAATCCCCCATCATGAAATGGACAAACACATTGAAGGAGTCTTCAAATAAAATTCACTGAAGCTGGACACAGCCTCTCACAAAAACACCAGCTGGTGCACAGGTACAGATGGGTTCCTAGAACATTCACGGAGCAGAGGGAGGTCTGTACTACAAGGGGCCCACTCTCCAGAAGACAATTCATTTTTGGAGGGTGCCCCTTTGTTTATTTTTACATTTTTGAATTTTGATACTGAAAATGAATATGTTTCATAATATGAAAAGGATAATAACATATTTTACTTTTCTATATTTTCAAGTACACATAACATAGGGAACATTTGTTCCATAAAGTTTTGAGGGGAAGGTCTCTAGGAAATCAAGTTCCAATAATAATTTTAAGGATAGTTCAATTTTTATTAGTGTATCACTTTAGTCATTTTTCTTCTGTCTATAAAAGTATCAAATTTATTAGACTATTTTAATATATTTTATTGATTATGCCATTACAATTGTCCCATTCTCCCCTTCATTCCACTCCCCCCTGCACACCCCCTCCTCCCCATAGTCCCCCCTTTAGTACATCTTCATGTGTCTTAAGTTCTTTAGCTTCTACATTTCCCACACTACTCTTGCCCTCCCCCTGTCTATTTTGTCCCCACCATCTATGCTACTTATTCTCTGTACCTTCTCCCCCTCTCTCCTCCTCCCACTCCCCTCTTGCTAACCCTCCATGTGATCTCCATTTCTGTGTTTCTGTTCCTGTTTTACCTGTCCACTTAGTTTTCTTTTGTTTTTGTTAATAACTGTGAGTCTGCGATCCTTTCACTGTTCATATTATCTTCTTTTTCTTAGATAAGTCCCTTTAACCCTTCATATAATAAGGGCTTGGTGATGATGAACTCCTTTAACTTGATCTTATCTGACAAGCACTTTATCTGCCTTTCCATTCTAAATGAAAGCTTTGCTGGATAGAGCAATCTTGGATGTAGGTCCTTGCATTTCATGACTTGGAATACTTCTTTCCAGCTCCTTCTTGCCTGCAAGGTCTCTTTTGAGAAATTCGCTGACAGTCTGATGGGAACTCTTTTGTAGATGACTGTCCCCTTATCTCTTGCTGCTTCTAGAATTCTCTCCCTCATTTTAATCTTGGGTAATGTAATTATGATGTGCCTTGGTGTGTTCCTCCTTGGGCCCACCTTCTATGGGACTCTCTGAGCTTCCTGGACTTCCTAGAAGTCTGTTTCTTTTGCCAGATTGGGGAAGTTCTCTTTTATTATTTGTTCAAATAAGTTTTCCCCTTCTGGTACCCCTATAATTCGGATGTTGGAACGTTTAAAGATGTCCTGGAAGTTCCTAAGCCTCTTCTCATTTTTTTTGAACTGTTTCTTCATTCTTTTCTGTTTGGTTGTTTCTTTCTTCTGGTCCACTCCCTTGATTTGAATCCCAGTTTTCTTCCCATCACTACTGGTTCCCTGTGCATTTTCCTTCATCTCACTTAGTGCTGGCTTCATTTTTTCATCTGATTTGCCACCAGAATCAACTATTTCTGTGAGCATCCTGATCACCAGTGATTTGAACTGTGCATCTGATAGGTTAGCTATCCCTTGTCTCTTAAAAGTATTGGCTTTGGGGCTTTGATTTGTTCTTCTGTTTGAGCCATAATTTTTTGGTCTGGTTGCACCTGTTAGGTAGTGAAGGGTGGAGCTTTAGGTGTTCACCAGGGTAGGGCAACCCACGTAACTGGGTTGTGATGCTGTATGCAGGGGCAGGATTAGAGAGGAAAAAATGGGGCTTGCTCTGCTCTCTCTCAGGTTTCAGTCACCGCTGCTGCTTCCCACAAGCAAATTGAGCCCCTCTGGTGCTGGTTCCTGGGTGGGTGAGCTGGGCCTGTGTATATTCTAAGACCCTCTGGGTCTCTCCAATGAACTCTCCTCTGAGGCTGGGAGTCTCTCCTCAACACCCCACAAATTTTTTCAATCAATGCTTTTAGGCTTTATTTTCCAGTGCTGGGGCCCTGGGTTGCGCAGTTTGTCCCAATGCCTGTTTTTGCCTGGTTTATCTGCACTTGAATGTGTGACCACAGTCAGCCAGCCGCATTGCGCCTTCACTGGGTCTGCTCATTGCCATTTCATGACCTGGGACTGCCAACCACCATTTTTTCCTGCCATGACTCCTCTCTGCCCGGTGCCGAGTCTGCCCCTCTTACTAGTCTGTATGAATGGCACAGACTAGTGGCACAGTATTTCCACCTATGCCTCCATCTTGGCCGGAAGTCATATTAAACTATTTTTTAATAAAAAGAATAACCCTTCCTTTTCTTCAATGCCTGGTTGGCATGTTCATCTAAGGGTTATTACATTAAGCGGTCTAAGAGCACAGACTGCCCAAACCAGACCTTTTTCCATTCGTTGTCTCTTTAAGTAAATATTAAACCTGAAAGTGGGGATGGTGGAAATTAATAGTACTTTTCTTGCAAAGTAACTGTGAAGATTAAGTGAATTACTGTATTAAAAACACTTAAAAATGCCTAGTGTGTAGAGAGTGTTAGTGAGTTTTTACTGTCCGATTCTTTAGCAAGCACCTCAAACTTACAAGGACCTATACAGAATTTTGATCTGCTACTTATCCTCCAAATCTGCTCCCTCTATAATCTCCTTCTATGTAAAATGTACCACACTTCCATACAACTTCTTGTTCCAGAAAACTGCCAGCTGTCACTCATTCTCTTTCCCTCGTCTCTCACATCTAATTCATCAGTAAGTCTTATCATCTATAAATTTATATACCTTCTAAAGTAAGCAACTTCTCACTACTTTCACCGTTGCTGCCCAAGGCCACAGCACCATCACCTTGACTTTTGCCAAGGGCTCTTAAGTGATCTCTCTGGTCTTACTGATATTCTACTTCATTCTGTTCTCTATATAGCAGCTGGCATCTCCTCCTTAAATGACAAATCAGAGCAAATCATCTGCCTGCTTGCTTGAGTCTTCCTTTAACACTTAGAAGAAATCTAAACTATTTACCCTGGCCTAAAATACCTTGAGTACACTGGCCCGTGTATTGTCCTTACCTCATTTCCTCTCAGGTCATTCATGCTGCTTGCACAGGATCTTTACACCAGTGGGTGTCTTCAAACATGCTAAAGCAGGTTCTTACCAAGGAAGTGGTAACTGTGTGGGGACAGGTAGCTTTCTGTAGTCCTATGATTAAGTCCCAGTCTTTGGGTGAGCCTGTGCTCCTGGACTGTGAACGTCATCCATACTCCTCAATTTTTCTTTTCTTTCCTTAAGTCAGATAGGATAGCTGGAGGGGGAGATAGTTGAGTATTTGCCTTCTCCTGTGTGTAAGGCTATGGCTGACTGGAGCTGGATAGTTCTCCTTCCCCAGATAGGTTAGGCTCTGATGAAACCCTAGAAGGTTAGTGTGTGGTGAAATAATTTCTCCTGAGGGCAGGCCTTAGGAAGAACAGAGTGCCGTGGCATGTTTTAAAATGGTTCCTTTTCCTCTTTTCCTGTTGGAAGCATGAGGGCATTTTTGTCCAACTGTGAAGACCTGGTAGAGCTCCTAGAGGTGAAACTCACAAAAGTGTGCGTGCCCTGCAATGACTGGGTCCTCCTGATGTTTTAACTCTCAAACTCGTTCATACTGAGCCTCTAGCAATTTATCAACTACAGTGTGAGTTTTCCTCAAACGGCATTGGTTCCTGTGGAGGTTTCTGCTGTGGGTTTCTCTATATTCTCCGTGTATCTTTCCAATTTGGCGGGCAGCAGTCACCATGCCACCTCACTTCTCTGGCAGGTCTGAACCATTGACTTTTCAATTATTCAGTTTTCTACTTGTTGTTAAGATGAGCGGCAACTTCTATGTCCCTTACATGCTGAAATATAAACTGGAAGCCCTTCTTTGGGTATGTGTAGGGCTAGCTTTTTTTCCAAATTTGAACTTAAGTTCTTTGTGCAAATAAAGTAAGGGAAGGACTTATAGTAGAAAAATGTTACTGAGCATTAAAAAACAAATAAATGTATTTAAAGGAGTTGATGTTAACTCCAACCGTAGAAATATTGGGCACACAGAGGATCTTCTGAAGAAGATTTAAGTTTTATAATAAAATGTAGAGCAGAGGATTTTCAAAATGTTACAATTGATATTTATATAGCACTTATCACTGATTTAAGTGACAGATTATTAAACACAGGCTATTTGTTATCTCTATAATATAGATGAAGAAAATTGTACATAAAAATTAATAAAAATCATCCAAAGTTCTAGAATAACCTGCTGAACACTCCAATAAATCTAAAAATCTGAATATTAGTATTTTTTATCCCATGAAAATAAGCTTAGAAATATATCTTTCCTCATTGTTTCTTCGTAAGATTTACCTCCTACTGATTGGTGCATGATGAGGGGGGTACGTGGAGGTAAGGTGAAAAGTATTTTACACCTCAGGCATATTTCTCACATATTTCTAGATTTGTGAACACAACCAGCATTGGAAAGACCCCACCTACCAGATTTACTGGCATAATTATTCAAGGGATATAAACAAAAGTGTTGCATACATGGCTGAATTCCATAACAAAGGGCAAATCATCTTAAATATCACATAAAGAGCAATTTAACTGAATAAACATATATTATGTCTTTGTCTATAGTTATTTATATCTATATCCATGACTAAAATATCACATAAAACAGTTTCTAAATAAGGGCAAAGATCCAAGGCATTTTGAAAGCTTAGTAATTCTCCCAGAAAGCTATAAAAAAGAAACAGGCCCCATTGGTAATAATTCTCGTGGATAGCTTTAAAAAAGAAGAGTGTACCCAAGTGATCCTCCTTCTGACACCAAGTGCTTAATTTACTCCTCTAACCATGAAAGGAGTCATTTCGCAGCACAGGGCAGAGAGGAGGAGCTGGGAGCCAATATTTTTGCCTGTTACCAAAATAATAAAGTCACCAGTGGGACCAGTATGATTCCTTACATTAAAATGCTTCCTTTACACACAACTTGTCTCTAGTGGTTGACACTATACAGGTACTGATATTGGAAATGATATGGCCAAACAATTATCTAGATAGTATAGTGAAAAACAAATTAATAACTCCAAAACTATGGCTTAATATAAGAATATATGACTTTGAAAGAACAGACCTAACTTTAAAATAATACTATTT
Source organism: Sturnira hondurensis (assembly GCF_014824575.4). Lineage (NCBI taxonomy): Eukaryota > Metazoa > Chordata > Mammalia > Chiroptera > Phyllostomidae > Sturnira > Sturnira hondurensis. Next base: position 10,637,417 of record NW_028077105.1, on the reverse strand, counting down.
TAAAGCACTCATCTCCCTTTATTGCAATTGCATTTATATCAATGTCTGTCTTCCTCCATGGGCTCTTTAATAGTTTGGGTCATGACTTGTTTACCTTTGAACTCTCAATTTCCAATAAATTGCTCTTGAATATTTAAACACAGAAACATAAGTTTAAGAGTACCTTTCCTTCTTTATGCTGGTAAAAATTAGCAGTTTCTGAATAGTTTTTGGAATTTCTTATTCTTTTGATCAAATATATCAAAGCGTTGCTACCANATTTACTCCTCTAACCATGAAAGGAGTCATTTCGCAGCACAGGGCAGAGAGGAGGAGCTGGGAGCCAATATTTTTGCCTGTTACCAAAATAATAAAGTCACCAGTGGGACCAGTATGATTCCTTACATTAAAATGCTTCCTTTACACACAACTTGTCTCTAGTGGTTGACACTATACAGGTACTGATATTGGAAATGATATGGCCAAACAATTATCTAGATAGTATAGTGAAAAACAAGTTAATAACTCCAAAACTATGGCTTAATATAAGAATATATGACTTTGAAAGAACAGACCTAACTTTAAAATAATACTATTTTAAAGCACTCATCTCCCTTTATTGCAATTGCATTCGTATCAATGTCTGTCTTCCTCCATGGGCTCTTTAATAGTTTGGGTCATGACGTGTTTACCTTTGAACTCTCAATTTCCAATAAATTGCTCTTGAATATTTAAACACAGAAACATAAGTTTAAGAGTACCTTTCCTTCTTTACGCTGGTAAAAATTAGCAGTTTCTGAATAGTTTTTGGAATTTCTTATTCTTTTGATCAAATATATCAAAGCATTGCTACCATTATAGATGAGTGAAAATGTAAGTGGCTTGTAAATATAACTGCTTAAAATTGTCATAGATAAATAGCACATAATGATAGAAGGAGAACATTCATGTTATAGAAAAGAATAACAATGCTGAAACAACACTGAAGTTGCTATTTTATCCAAAGCACAATTACATGAGTTCATGAATTTACTATTGTTTTCCATTCTCAAGGAACCACAAATTATTTAAGGGTAATAAAAGCAACACTTCATGTTTGTGGGTTGAGTTGCTACATAAAATCAGAATGTATTTTTCGTGGCATAATATTTTTACAGTGAAGCAGCCAAAATACCACAGATGCATATCATAAGCTGCAAATATTCAGGCCCTTCCAGGCATTTCTGCGGCTTGGCATTGATAAATGCAGGTGAGATACAGGTTGCAGGTTGGATCAAATTACAGCAAACACTGACTTCTCCAAAAATATAAGAGTTACTAAAACAGCTTCCCAACTACTTTGGGAGAAGATGCCTGTCCATCAACAAGCTGGGACTTTAGAGCAAGTTCTCACAACTGGATCTTTTGAGGGAACAAAACTCTTAGCCTAGTCAAAATAAAAACAGTAATAAAAGACTTCTCACATTTCCACAGCAACCTCGTGACTTTCTCTTCCCTTTCTTTCTTCATGTTTTCTAATTGTATGTTATTGCCTGCTGTTGAATTTAAAAGGTTAAGGTGATTCTGTAATTTAAGAAATGATCAAAAAGTAATAAGACCAGCTGGTATATTTATCCTACACAGCTTTTATTCTTACTTCCCAGGCTCACCTAACAACCATGTTTATAGTCTATATAATTTCATGACACATGGGTCATCACTGATAAAGCATGCAGTTTGTCCATGGGATTTTTTCTTTGTATTTTTTCTTTTTAATGTCTTTCGATTTTATTACACCAGATAAGAACACACTATAGCTTGGAAAACACAGTGTGTTGCACATACATGATGCTCAGTACCTTGTGGTTACTAATAGGTCATCTAAATGTAAGATACTTCTTATGATTAAGAAAAAAAGAGGCTCTGATTTTTTCTACTCATGTGATTTTAATTTGATTTTTTTCTAATATAATACAGGAAAGTATATTTTATCGGTCTCCCATGCTGTGACTATAGTCATACTATATTTTCAGAGATTGTGTGTGTGTGTGTGTGTGTGTGTGATTGGTACTCTAAAATGAAATTTGTGTTTTGAAATAATGTAGCTTTTCTGAAGTCAATAAGTCTTAACACTCACCATTTCTCCTAGGGGCCAGCTTCTCAGTATTTTGAGAATATATCTTGAGAATAAATATTTATGTAGCCTTTGACACAGCAACTAAGATTATCATTTCATTTCAGATATGGAACTGAATATTATGGGGCCCATACATGNAAAAGAGGCTCTGATTTTTTCTACTCATGTGATTTTAATTTGATTTTTTTCTAATATAATACAGGAAAGTATATTTTATCGGTCTCCCATGCTGTGACTATAGTCATACTATATTTTCAGAGATTTTGTATGTGTGTGTGTGTGTGTGTGTGTGTGATTGGTAGTCTAAAATGAAATTTGTGTTTTAAAATAATGTGGCTTTTCTGAAGTCAATAATTCTTAACACTCACCATTTCTCCTAGGGGCCAGCTTCTCAGTATTTTGAGAATATATCTTGAGAATAAATATTTATGTGGCCTTTGACACAGCAACTAAGATTCTCATTTCATTTCAGATACGGAACTGAATATTATGGGGCCCATACATGTGGACCCATATAAAGTTAAACTGTGCTGTACCATAGTTCTGTTACATAAGAGAGAGATTTTAAAATAGTACTGAAAACAATACTAAAACTTTTAAATTATTCTCACAGAATAAAGCCCTCAACATACAATTAATCATTTTCCTTTGTTTCACTTCTCTATGATGTCCCTTCACACCACTTGAAACAAACCCCCTGTGGACATTTTGACCTTAAAACAACTGCCACCATTCTTAAAGCTGCACAAAAAGACATTTATTAGAGTCAGATCAATGCAAAACTGATGCAGTTAAACCGTTTTCTAATTAGCACCCTCTCCAATTAATCTCTGATGAAAGCTTTCCACTAACTCAAAGCTCCCATCCAACTGATGTTTTTGTTCTTTTGTTTTTATTTTGACAAGAACAAATTGAATTTCTCATTGCCCAGAAAGGCCCTCACAACCTTCACAATAATTTATATTTGCACTGGTAAAAATTTCAGCCCTTCACTACATTTAGTGATAAAGGACTTTTAATGTTGGAAATACTAGAAAGATGGTTACCACATCATCCAATTTCAGCCTTCGTATTGGATATTTTCATTAGCAATGTAGAGAATAGTATACATTGCTTGTAATCAAATTTAAATGTGAATTAAATGGGACAGGATAGATATTAGGCAATGAAACAACTTTCTAACTTTTACACCACTTATGTGGCCCTATGAGGTCTGATGAATACTAATGATTCATTGCCTCCTGATATTGAAACCAAGCACTTGGATTCTGAAGTTAGGAAAGCGTCTGGGTAGCTCAGACATAGTTTTGACAATGCCAAAACAAGCTTGGAAAGCTAGTCTAACCAATGATTTGGCAGCATAAAAACCCAACAAATATGTTAATTGGTGTTTGTTTTAATATTGAATATAGCCCTTTTTATATAAAACCAACCCATTAAAGGAGACACCCACTGAAGGAGACCAGTTGAGCAATAGAGGTCAAAGTGTCAGCTGAGCCATTCTTTGATAGAAGTAACAAAAAGAACCTAAAACTTTTTGATGAGGTTTCAAAATGAGAGGGGAGGAGTGTATTAAAACCATGTTTCCCATTGGACTGTATAGGTCAACACTAGTTAACATTTGTGGGGGGGAAAGATTTTCCTCATTAAATTTGGGTGCTCAAAAGATGTAAAATATGAATGTATCAGCTGATCATATGGAAAGGCCTTTAAAATGTATTTTGAGTGAAACTTTTTTTAAAAAACTTTCTCTGGTTTTCTTAAGTAATTACTAGCATGTTGCAAGACGTATAAACTCAGTTGATAAAATCATGACATGTATAGGTACTCTGCTGGTGCCTGAGCATATTCATTACACCGAAACCAACAAACCAACAAACCAACAAACAAACAAACAAACAAACACTACATTATGTTAGATACCTAACTTGGTTATAGCCTATTCTACTGTGAGCCTTTAGTAATCAATGCCCCCTGATAAAACCAGATGAAGGTCATAGATCAGAAACTGCAAGTCAATGCTAGCAGGGCTTCACTTAACTAGAAGGTGGAACATAATTATGATAATAATAACAATAATAATAACTATGTGTTGAGAACCCACAGAATACCTGGCTCACAGTATGACACTTTAAATATTCTTTTTTATTTAATCATTAAACAAATATTAGGGTTTGTATTATCACTCCCATTTTACAGATAAGGAAATTTATCAACTAACTTGTCCATAAATAATGACACAGTTTACGTGAAGCTGAAACTCAGATAATTCTGACTGTATTGAAGACTTATGCTTTTTTCTCTCAGAAAACCTGCCTTAAAATATAGTAATAAAGTAAAACACCAGGACTAAAGCAAGAATATGCCCTCCCTGGTTAAGCCTATGTCGGGCTTTCATGTTTTGAGATCATGTTCTCCCTTCCCCATCTCATTCCAAACACAGCAGTTATAAAGAAGAAATTAATTAAATGATAGAGCTAAATTCAAGAAAGCTAAGGCAGAGATCTCTGTGGATCTTTAGTGAAAAAGAAACCATTATAGACTAGTGTGTCCACATGCACGTGGGTGTGATGGTCAACTTTCTGTTTGCACCTCATCTCATTTCCTACCTTCATTCTGTCTACATTGCATGTAGTCACATTTCCCAGGTTCTCTTGACAGAGGCTTTGGCAACATTAGCCAATGAGAAGCAATGGCAAGAAACTGGATAACAAGAGAAAAGAAATGCTGGGGTATCTTGCCCCTTCTCCAGGCTTCACTGGTATTTGACTGGGACTGTGTCCTCCAGGGGCTCACTCTACTGCCAGACTCATTCCCCCTTGGATCCAGAGTCCCCCCCCAACCCCACCCCTGCCTCAGGCTGGTCCCAGTGTCTGTCCAGTGGGATTGGTGACTGGTCTCTAATAATGGCAGCTTGTCCTCAAGTCTCTCCAATAATAAGACCAGTATCACCTTCTCACTGTTGATAATCTCTGGGGTGACTTACTGTCCCCCATTTGTCTTCTCAACTCATTATGTAAACAGTTATCTGAATTAAGAGCCCTCTCTGAAATAACTGCAGTTATTTCTGTTTTCTGGACTCTGACTGGTAATAATATAAAGTAGCTGAGAGTGGTGGGAGAATAAAAGCTAAAGCCATATGTTCATTGGCTTATGAGTCCAGAAACCACAGGAAATTAAAGTCCTACACATTACACAGATAAAAGTATTCCATATTCAGTGGGGTGATTGAAGAGACTCTGTAGGAAGCTGACTTGGGGATATTAGCACAATCTTGAATTAATTGTGATATGGGAACCCAGAGCCAATAATATAAAACATGGTGCTAAAAGCAGAGTTCCCAGAAAGGGGAAGAGCGTAGGAGAGAGAATCTGTAAACTTAGAGGAGAAAGAGAGCAAGAGAGAGAGACAGAGAGAGCCTAAGAGAGAGAAACAAACCCACCCGATGAGGATCAAAACTAAAATTTCAAACTATTTAGAACTAAATAACCCTAAGAAAGGGTACCTACAAATCCAAAATGTTAATCCACTATAAATAAAAAAAAACTGAACAATGGAAAAAAGACAGTTACAAAAATATAAAATGTAAAAACACAAGTAAAAATAAGATCAATTAAAAAGAAAATTATGGAGAAAGTACAGAATTTAAAAACTAGAAATTGTGATTATGAAAAACATCAGTAGAAACAATAGATATTATATACTTCATCTCCCTAAAGTCTTGAAGTATAATAATTATTGTATCTATTTGTTGCTATTGTAAATGGTCATGGAGCCTTCCTTATGTTACATTATGTAATTGTTTATTACATGATATGTAAATGCTACCAGTTTTCCACACCAGTCACTTGGTGTGGAAATTTTATATTTTACAAATATACTGTACTATCAAATTTTCTATAACAATTATAACTTTAACCTGGTCTTAACAATTATATTCCTCTTATTTATTTCTCATAAATAAATGTAATTTATTCAAATTACATTTCCTATAATTTGAATTAGCTAGTACTTCTAGGACAATCTTAAATAACATCTATAAAAGCATATTTTTATTGTCCTACATTACTGAGAATAATTCTCAGAGTTCTCCTTTTAGCTTTTCTCCTTTAAAATAAGGGTTTTTTATGGTAACCTTAATTTACATTCAGTAAATTTTAATTTAATTTTAATGCTATATGTTGCCAGCTTTGTTTATAAAATTTGGTAAAAATAATTCAAAAATTTCTTTTTTCTATTCTAAAGCACTTAAATAAATGAGAGGTCTGCTCCATACATTAAGAAATAATGTTAGCCCTGGCTGGTGTAGCTCAGTGGATTGAACGCAGGCCTGCGAACCATACGATCGCGGTTCGATTCCCAGTCAGGGCACATGCCTGGGTTGCAGGCCAGTTCCCAGTAGGGGAATCACAAGAGGCAACCATACATTGATATTTCTCTCCTTCTCTCCTTCCCTTCCCCTCTAACGATAAATAAATAAAATCCTTAAAAAAAAAAGAAATAATGTATGGCCTAATGCTTCAGGGTGGATAGAAAAAAGTTAAACAATAGAAATTCTTTGCTTTTATGACAGTTGAAATATTTACTTTTAGGGGGTAGAGACTGTTTTGGAAACTTATTTTCTTAGAAAGTCTCCCATTCTGTCAAGAGGTGCAAAGTTATTTGAACAAAGTCAAATGCTGCCTTTTTCCATTCCTCCCAATGTATAGATATTCCCCTTTGTCAATTTTTATTTGTGTTTGTGCTTTCTCCTATTCTTTTCCTTGTTTACCTAATTTTTAACCAATTTGGTCTTGTATTTATTTAGTAGTTCAATATTTTTCCATTTTCTAATTTATTACTTTTTCTTTCCTTTTCTAACTATACTCATTCTTTTTTTACAATTATCTGTTGTTTCTACCTTCCTGAGATAACTGCTCAATTCATTCTTTTTAATTATTTCTTCTTTAGTAACATAATTTGCAGGACAGATACTTATGTAGATAGATGTATGCACACAGAATATATATATGTATACTTATATACATGTTTGCATTTATAAATTTTCCTGTTAAACAGAAAAAATTACATTGTTTATATCAGAAATGGCCAGAGAGACAATTCCACAATAGAAAGAACATGGAGGAAGACTCAGGAGACTTAGATTCTTGTTCTGATTCCAAATTGTACTAACCAGGATGATTTGGGGATATTATTAAGCTTCTCTGTAATACTAAGATATTTCTCTTATAGTGAAAGTCTTTTAAAACATAAAATATTTTAAAAAGTATCTATACAAATATCAGCTCTATTTTTACATTTCCCAAATAATCATCTAAAACAAATTAAAATTAAAAGTCTAACCTTAGCCTTCACAATAGGGATAATTCTTTGGAAATTTTCACATACACAACAAATTCAGAAACCAAAGTTTTATAACCCTACTGAATTTTATCAGGTCGTAATCCTCTTCAATGGCTTTGGCATTTTCCTATTCAGAGTTCACACTGCCTTTGCATATAATCTGCATAAATGCCTTTGGCTACTTTTAGTACAAATGCTGGATGATCACCACAGTGAGAACAAGTCATTGTGTCTGTTATGCAAGGAGAGCAGATAGCTTTGGACCTGGAAAGTAACAGAATGGAAATTACTCAGTAATTTAGAATTAGTAATGACCCTGCAAGAGGAGGCTCACAGCAACAAGAGAAAATAGCAAAAGTTTCTCAAAAAGAAAAAAGAAAAAGAACAGAAACAACATGGGCCAGAGTATAAAATGTAATGTGAGCTTAGCTGGAGTCTGGGCTAGTATGTAATCCCTCTGTCCTTTGTTGTGCCTCAAAATAGAAAACAAAGGCCACAGGCACCTCCTATGCAACAATTTAAATCTACATTAATTTACAATCTCAGTTGCCCTGCCACCTAGGAACCTCACGGACATAAATCATAGTTGTGATGTTACTGCAAATAATAGCTCATTGGGTTGTTGTTGATTCATTAATTTATCACTGTTTTTTTAACAACACTCTATTTCATTACAGGGGGTCTCCACATGCATAAAGAAAAAGGTTATATGTGTCTTTAACAGGACACATGACTACACTACATGCAAAGTGAGGCTGTTCCTTTAGACAAGAATAATACACTATGATTATTGGAAGTAAATTAGACTAATAGGCTATCATAACGGCAAAAGCCATTATACTTAATAAACAGTGTGCGTGTTTGAGAAAAGCCTATGCCTTAAATGCCACAAGATACCCCTATTGAATTGATAATTGACAAAATCTACAAAAGCATAGGAAAAGGTTGCAATTGTCTACAGTCAAGTGTAGTTAGATGTGTTCTCTTTTTGCATTCCCACAGCAAAACTGTAAAGTATGTGTTAATGTTCTTATTTCACAAGTGAGAAGACTGAGTAACAGAGAGGTTAAGTGAGTTTCCTAAAGCTACTGAGCCAGGGAATTGCAAAAACAGGACTCAAAACCTGGCGTGTCTGACTCCTAAGCCAATTGTCTCTCAGTATACCACACATTTCTTAGGAAGGCCTCTTCTATATGAGGAATCCGTATGTGCAATGGAGGATATTGAAAACAGATAATGCAAGGTCCTTAACACTAATCGTCTTAAAAGTTAACAGGTAAGAGTTTAAAAGTAAGTACAAGACATAGTATGAGGAGAAGTTGAAGACAGTACTAAGGAATTAAAATAAAGTTAACATCAAACTTGATGTGCAAAATTCAGAAAAAAATGTCCACGAAGAAGATGGCATTTCACAGAGTTTTTAAAGAATTGGAAGAATTATGTAATGATGAATTGCATCATTAAACATACTTTATAAATTGTATAACATTGGATGTGCTGTTTACATCCTTTTTTATAGATACATTGCAAACAGTTTCCATTTTACCTGGTGTGTCTTATAAAAGAACTTAAGGGTTTAACAGATGAGAGATTATTTCAGGTAAGATTTATTAAATCTACAGGGAAAAATGTGCCTGGGAAAAAAATTGGAGACATTTTTCTAAAAATCTGGGTTATCATATTTTCATCTTAGCCAAATTTACAGCAATGAATCTATCTGTTCTTGTATATAAATGAATCACACCAGAAACAGTTTTAGCAAACCACCCACCACAAAGAAGAATTTAGCATCAAGGTATGCCATTTCCAGTTCTGAGGTTTACATTGCAGTACGTATATATTTAACACCTGGATAGCTGGTTGGCGTGTTGTTGGGATATTGCTCTGTAGTCTAAATAATGATAGTAAGGGAGAGCCTACCACTTTCTCAGCATTATCTGTTCCCTCTTCCTTGTCATGGTGTTTTACTGTACTTCCCAGCTGTGGCTGCGGAGTTCTGTCCACGTGAATACGGACAGGGTGACCAACATCAGTTCCAGGCCTGCCCTGCTCTAATGTCGATCACATTCTCTCTCTCTCTCTCCTATCGTCATTCTGTCATCGAGGGAAGGAAGCATTGGAAGATTTTGAGGCCCTAACAGACGACAAAGGCACTAACTGGAAAGAGAATGGATCTCTTCTGATTTAACATGAGCAAGAAATAAACTTTTACTACATTAAACCATAACAAAGAAGTAAATACAATTTGAATAAATTTTAAACAATAAATAAGTTAGTTAGTAAAATCAAGCTGTGTTGAGGTTCTGGGGCCACCATTAGACCAAAACTACCTCAGCAAATTGGGTGGTCTTTAGGACAGCGGACCAAATTCTCACAAACAAATGCTACTGAGGTCAGGGAAAGGGATAAGACTTTATCCCTTGGTGGGAGGTGACATTACGTGAGATTGAGCTGCACCTGTCCTCAAATCATGAACGAAGAATATTTCCCTGCATCTGTAGGAATCCATCCACAGCAACTCAGGTAAATGGACGTACAGCCACCCGGTTGATCACTTCGTGACAGGGACCAAGTCCTCTCCTAAGAAGTCCAGACCACAGTGTGTTACTTCTACTTGTTGGAGAACAATTTCTCCTATTTCACTTTTAGGAGAAATCATCATTTCTTATCTGCTTTAGGTTTAGGAAAACTATATTTTAACTTTTTCTCAGAGTAGCTTTGTTTTTATCATTTAGTAGTTTTATCATTTATATTCCTCATGTGTTACTTGTTCTTATAGATAATCTTTCCAATTGATGTAATGACAACATTCTCTCATTCTTGACCACAAAAGATGTCCAGTTTATTAATAGGATAAGAAAATATTTACTGGCTGGCTATTTGTCTCTCTCTATTTCAGTCACGTTCTCACATGATAGAAGCTGGACACAATAGCACTTGAAAGTGGCATTTCAAGTTTTGAAGTATACTGGGCAGGGGAAATGCTTTTCTGTAGGAATCAGGAAGCTCCACAAACAGTGTCTATGGACAGCATATAGGGGAAGTTCTTGGCCAAGTTCACATCTGCAAGCATCCTGCTCCCTTTAGGAATCTTCATGCTTGCTCTTCTCTTCCCGGATGCTCCAGACAGACAGAACTGCCACTCATTCAGTTCCTATCAGTCACATCCATTCTCGTCTTCAAAACTTTTTATGTGCCTGTAAGCAGATACCACTGACTTCATGTGGCTAACTCTACTAATCATTCAAATTTTACCTAATCATGGTCCTTCTCTTTCCTACTCTTCTCCTTGCTACACATACACACATGTACGGCTCAGTGTCCCTTTGTATTTCTAGAGTTCATATGCTATGCTTATACTGGGTGGGCACTTATGGTACAATCACCTGCTTACTGTTCTAACTCTCACCCCCTAGTGTAAGTGCACTGAGGGGGCATGCTTTGCCCATCTTGTTCTCAATTATGTATCTCACAGTGTCTGCACATGGTAGACACTCAACAATATTTATTGAGTGAATAAATAAGTGAATGAATAAATGAATGCCTTTGATGTAATATCTGTATATAGTTTGCCAGCATAATATTTGCTGACTTTATACATGATTGCTATTATTGCTCTAATTCACTGTTATGGGGATAAGCAGATGGAAAAATTATATATAACAATATTACAACATTTAAACAAAGCAAATAGTAGATCTAACCAATTGGGGCATGGGTAGAATTTCCTATACAGCTAGGATTAAGAAAATTAGCTTTTTTGATATTTCTGAATTTACCTGCTTCTTCTAGTGTCCATGGGGTCTAATCGTTTTTAAGTTACTGAACATTCCAGAGCAGTTCAACGGGAGAATAAGTCCAGTTAGTATTTGTGCGAACTCCTTACAGTGGTCTACGTGCAGTGTGGGACGGAAACGTGACAGCGCCAGAACCACACAGCAAAGATGGCATTGCTTTTCTATACTCACTTGTAGCTACACCGAGCCAGGCTGTTTGTGTGCTTCTCAGTGAGAGAGTGGTGTCAGGCATCCAGCCATATAGATCACCTTTAAAAGCTCCAGTGCACGCCTAGCTAAATACTGATGGATTGGATGAGACATCTTTAACCTTTACTTTGTTTTCTACTTTTTGACATCTGGGAATGACACATTCACAAATTTAATGCAATTTCTCTGAGATAGACTGGAATGTAGAATATTTTGGGATCTTGGGGCTAGGGAAGGGGAAGAAACAAGATATTGGAATTAAAAAAATAAAACACTGTGAATAGAAAGGGGCCAGGGCGGCAGGGGAGTAAGGTTGTCATGTATAATGAAGATTTAGTGCTTCAGCAATAAATCTAATTCAACCAGAAGCGCGCACTGCCAAAACACTGTGCAAGAAATACCCTCAAGGTATCCAAAGGGGTCTCTTTAAACCCTGTTCACTTTGGGTTGCATATTTGAACACAGACAGTTGGAGTTCAGAGAGCACACATCTGGGTCACTGTGTAAATCTCACTCTCCCTTTAAGAAAATAAAATACATGGACTTCACCTACTCTAGTCTTACTCTACTGCTGAGTCTGCCAAAGAAAACTACTCCATTTTAGAATACAAAAGCCAAAATACAAAGTGGAACCAACCCATATGGAGTCATGCTCTGCTACTTTATGTATGCAAAGAAAGAAAAATATTTGAAGCATGGGTTCTCAGATTACTACTCTAATAGGCAACTATACCCAATTTTTTAAAAATTACAAATTTCTTCTCCGATCAAGACCAGAAATCTCCAAGAAATCATGAGCTTTAACAAAGCAATATTGATGCCATCTACATCTCTTGCATTTAATGTAGAATCAAGCTCCAGCCTCACAGTTTGACATGCTGTGCAATTTGCACGTTATTTTTAGGTTCATCATGATAATGTAAGAAGAAAGGCTTTGTAAATTTTAAAATGCTATTTCTAAAAGAGAAGAGCTTTACGATTATGCATTGCTTCTCTCTCACTGTTATTTTATACCTTGATAGTTTAATATAAAAAAGCAAATATGCATAATTGTCTCATTATTAGAACTCTCAAGCCCAATCCTTTATATAAAAGTTGCTTATGGTAATGGATTTTGTGGCCTTTGCTTAAAAAATATCATATGTGTTTTCCAAAATCATTCAATAAAAGAAGAAATAGTATATAAGCAGGTGCTTGCTAACAGAGTTCAATCACAATCCTTAGGAATGTAGAGAACCAAGCTAGAGCAACTCAAATGTTGTTCCTAATAAGGGTGATCCAGGTCATAAATTAGTTTAAAATAGCATCTAATCCAAGAACAACACATATCCTATCTTTGAACTTATTCTCTTAGCAGTAATAATAAGTGCATCTGATAATTCAAGAATTCCATCTCTTAGAAAAAATAAGAAAGTTGAAACAGACGATCTTCAATAAACTATTCCCTTACCCTTCAACTTTTATCTCAGATGACTAACACAAACATTAAGACAATAGACTACGAAGAGCTTAGGTCACTTATTTTTATTTATCTTACTTTTATTTTCTTAAGATTATGTTTTCTTTTGGTGAAAGATAAAGATAATAAATTATTTTTATTATAAATACATTTACCATCACTCTTAATATGTTTTATTTACCCAAAACTGAACTGGAAAAATGAAGAAAATATGAACTCTAAATTATGGTCCCTACTTCCAAGTTGTATTGTGTTTAATTAAGAGACAACAAGCATAAATACTTAATGAGTTAAATAGCAGTATATCTTACATGTAACAGCCAACAGTGACATAACACAAAAGTTTAGGCAATAGTTGTTGAAGTGGAAGATTATTGTAAATGAGAGTGGCTTGAATTTCTCTGTGAAGTACTTCCAATTCTGCTCCTTGCATAGAACTATTCAAACTATTTGAGGGAGTAATAGACAGAAAACTATACTTGAAAAATAATTAAATTAAAAAAGAGGAAAAAATTTTAAAAAACTATTTGATGCAATTGATGTAAAAATTCTCTAAATGATTCTATAATAACTCTACATATTTTTGTTTATATATGTAATGAGAAATTAAGTGATTAAAATGATGATGATAAAATACCATATACTTAAAAATGGAGTTTACAGATTAATTTTTACTTACTTCATGCCATCTTAGCTCTTTAAAGCGTCACACGTCCTTATTTGGGGACTAGGAATAGTTAAAGGGACTGCCTAAACTTTAATTTGTTCATGATCAATTTTGACTCATTTTTTATCTTTTCATTATTAGTGGAATGTCAATTCCACTATAGAATTATAAAAATCATTGTAAGTTAAAAAACCATTATGTGAGACAAAATGACATTTCAAGCTTGATGATAAGAGCTGACATTATAATTTCTGAATTATAATAACTAACATGTACAGGGCAGTAAGATAGAGCTGGAACTATTTGCACTGATGGGAGAGAAACATCAATAGTTGTCTCCACTCCACACATCAACCAGGGACAGAACCTACACCCTAGGCATATGCCCTGACCAGAAATTGATTCCATAGTCCTTTGGTACATGAGGCAAAGCTCCAACCAACTAAGCCCCATTGATTGGGCTGTGTTGGTCACTTTTAATATCCTCATTTAACGTAAGGGAAAACTAGTTAGAATCAAAATTCCAAACTGACCTATACATTGTCCAAAAGCTTCTTCCATGATCTCCTTTGTGTGTTCTGGGAATGTTGGCTTATATTAAATGAAAGAGGCTCTTCTTAGGAAAGAAAAATTTGGCAGGTTCAACTTGACACACTCAATTTGAATTTACACCTATTATAATTAGGTTGTATAAACTGATAGCTTAACACTCATCTGATATTGGCCTGTAATCACTTCTGCATTTAATGTCACAATCAAAGAGATTATGTTCTATTAAAATGTTTGGAAAACTTTAGAAACCAAGGATTTCAGTTATGCATGAAATTCCCAGGCGTTTTTACCCACCAAGTTAGGTGAAACAGAGCTAGATTGACCTCTAGTAAGATGAAACAAAAAAGGCTCCAGGTATCAAATAATTTGATGACTGTTGGGGACATTTTCTAATTCCAGCAACTATGAATTTTAAAATAAATCCAAATGTTTTAAAAAGTCAGGAACCATGGAAAATATTGTGCTTTTACTACACCTTTAAGATATATGACTATGGTTAACTAACTCATTAACAAATCTATAGTTGATAAAGTAAGAAAATAATCAACATAGAAGTGCTCACACCTGAAAGAGAATTTCAGTCCCAGATTCCATATATTCTCAATCAAAGATTTTTGTGTTCCAGAGAGATTTCAGAATAACTAAAAATTTTTCTATCAGCCAAAGTTTCTTTAAAACCCCACAGATTCCTTAGTTGTACCAGGAGAAATTTTCTTTCAGTGGTTTTTGAGTGGCAATAGAGTAGTCATATTCTAAAAAAGACTCCCAGATTTTTTTTAATGTAACAGTCAGCAATAATGAAGTGAACTATACCTGGAAACTAAGACTGAACATTTCATGACCTGACCATATTAATGCACTGGGCGTTACATTTATGGTGCAAATAAATCTAATATGAACAATTTACTGACAGTATTTTATCTTGGATTAGTTTATTTAAAAGATACTATAAATCAAATTTTATTTTAATATAATAAATATTGGAATTATTATTACATTCTTGATCTTCCACTTAGCACAATATTAATAGAATTTACCACAAGCACCACATTTGATTCAACTATAAAATAATTATCTCTGCACTGTAAAAAATATTTTCTGTCCTACTTTTATTTATTTTACTAGTAATCAATATAACAGGAATGAATGAAGACATACACAAATCAGGGTAATAGACAAAGACATAAAAACTGATAGGCCTTAAATAACCAAACAAGTTGAGACTTAAATGTAACTAGTTAAGATTCATTGTAATACTTTAAACAGGAAATTGACATGATTGAACTTGTAGTTTAGAAGAGCACTCAAGGGGCAATTGGAGGGGATAGACTTGAAGAAGAGACAAGCAGCAGAAGAAACTGTTAAGAAGAAACTGTTAAGAAGTAATAGGTGGTGAGAGTCAAACACTGGGCAGTAGGGATAGAGAGACAAAGAACTAATAATGCAAATGACATTGTAATAATGCACACTCTATGCCAGACAGTATTCTAAGCACTTTGCACATATTAACTCATATCTTCTTCACTACAACCCTATAAAATAATGTAATCAGTTGTTTTTTTCTGGGTAATTACCCAAAACATAGAGCCTTAAAACATGACCCATCTATTCAGTACGTAAACCAACGGGTGCGCAGTTCTTCTGGTCTTGACCTGCGTCACATGTACTCATTGGTCAATGGCCGGGCTGCCTGGTGAGTTGGCTACTCTAAGATGGCCGCAGCTGGAAAGGTTCATTTCTGCAACACTTGGTCTCTTTCCCCAGAAAGCTGGCTCAAGTATTTAGAGAACAAAAGCATTCAAGGCCTCTTAAATGTAGGTTCAACATGCACACATTATCCTAATAGTTTCTTCATTCTATTGACCAAAGCATGTCAGAGTTTAGCCCAGATTCTAAAGTACGGAAATCCACTTCTTCTCCTGATGAATGTAGCTGCAAAGTCACATGACAAAGCAGAGAGTAGAGAGAGGAGGAAGGGGGAAGTTAGGTCTGCAGTCTACTTTGGGTATGTATTATTATTACGCCTAATTTGCAGAAAGGGAAAGAGAAGCACCAAGTTGTTTAGTAATTCACATCAGGTCATTCATCACACAGAACAGCTTCAGTGTCTGTTACCAAAAGAATTTGCCGATTATTCTCTAACTTTTATAAACAATGAGGAAGGTTAGAGAAGGAAAAGCAATATAATTTAGTTATTGATTAGTTTGGGAACAAAGAGTCAGAGAGAGAATACAAGAGAATTAAAATTTGGAAAATCAGTGACACCATTAAGAGGTGACAGCATGTAAATGTCAAATCTTGCACATAATTGAAAATAACCATAAACGGTAGAAGACAAGAGAACCTAGCAAAAGCAAAGTAGCAATAAAAACAATTAGATAATAGAAAGACCCCTGGTGACCACAGATACTGGCATTCACTGATATAATTTTTTAAATACCTGCAAATATTGTGCAAGGAAATAAGAGACAAGATAAAATTTGATGATAGAATAAGAAAATATTAAAAACATACAGAAAGAAACTCTCAAACTTCAATATTAGAGCAAAATTAAATAATCTAATGGGTAGGTTTAACAGAACATGAACACAATTAAAAAGATAATTAATAATCTGAAAGAAGGATCAAGGGAGAAATAGCCAGAATAAGAGCATAAACTATGCAAAATACATGAGTACAGGGCACATGGTAAGAAAGACTACCAATAATATTTTGGAATTTCAGACTGAGAAAAGAGAGAAAACATGGGCAGATATTTGAACAGGTATATCAAAAAAATCCAAGTGGCCAATAGACATTGTAGAAATGTGTTTAACTTCACTGTTATTCAGGGAAATGCAAATGGAAAACACAGATACCACCACATACCAAAATAGCTATAACTTTAAAAGATTAAAGTGCCAAATTTGACAAGGATGTGAAGTAACAGCAATTCACATACACCTCCAACCATGTAGGGAAAAGAGGAAGCAATTGATGAACAAGAATGGGAAAGAAGCAAGTATGCGGGTGGAAACCTACTTGTAAACTTGGAGAGTTGAAACCTGCCTTTCCTTTAGAGGCAGGAATAATGACAGGAGTGATAGGTTGGTTTGCAGCCAAAAATCTGAGCAAGTTCTGAGTGTGCTCTATGTCTATGGTAATGAGGCTAGGGGGCAGCCATGGGCAGAGAGTTTGTAAATATCGGAGAAATCTTTGGAATAGGTGCTGCAAAGAATGGAAGTAGGAGTTGACTGGGCATGTGTTGAAGGGTGATGGAGACTATAGAGAGCCAGGCTGACAGTGAAAACAATTCAATTGAGGTAGCTTCTATCTACAATTTCAGCAATTTCGCCGGTGTCAGTGATGCAGGAACCATCTTGGTTTCTGAAGTATACACACCATTCCAGTTGTTTCTGAGACCTAGTGTCTTCACATAGTTAGAAGTGTTTCTATAGTGTGCTCACTGTAAAAAGGGTATTACATATCTCTTTGAAAACAATTATAGTTAATTATACGGAAAAGTGTGCAAAGAAAGTGAAGATAAAGCACCTAAATCCAACCGAGAATAGAGTAATGAGCTTGACAGGGGGAAGCTCACACACACTTGAAACCCACACACTTACTTAGAGACAGTCACTATTTAAAATACCTTAGGCATGCCAGCATTGGTGTCCCTTAAGATATCTCAGATAAAATGGTGTAGCCCTTCACATTTCACTGAATCTTCCAGCAAGAAAGATTTAGTCAACTTCTTCTGTAGACAGACCATTCTAGTTTCTCCCAACTCTCATGCCCTGGGCATACTTTCTTACATGTTTCATGGTCTATTTAACTTTTCCTGAAGTCTGGAAAACCTCAAAAGCCTGTTGACAGCAAGAATTTTTAAAAGTCTTTCCTAAGACAGCCAAAACTGTAGCTCATAGCCTGCATAGAAACCTTGATTTTTACAAGCAGAGCAGTGATATAGGCTTCCCTCCTACACTCAATTACATTCCCTCATTTCAGTTCGGCTTTGCCTATGAGTTTTACAAAGCTGAGTTTGACGAGATGAAATGTTGTTAGGAGCTAAAAGGCAGGATCATGGAAACACCTCACCAGAGATACATTTAATTAAAGTGACTTGCCCCAACAGCAAAAGAACAGGCAATTTTGTAGGTTGTACCCTAAACTGTCCCCTCTCCTTACCACCAGAGCTCATTTGGTCTTACAAAAATATCTTGACCCAGTGTGGATAGATCCAGAAAGGAATACACGTTTGCTTTTGCATTTTGTTATCCTTCAAAAACCAGAACAGGCAGAACCAAGTGTGCAAGCTCAGGAGAGACTTTCAACAGCAACCTTATCTTGTTTGAAAGTTTGCTCTGAGGTCACATGAGGCAAGCTACAGCCAGCTGACAGTGTGTCAAAAGGCCTCCAGCTAGCGCAAGACAGCGCCGTGAGAGCGCAAAGGTCGGGCATCTTTGGAAGTGGGTAAATTGGAACAATATGATATAACGTGTCTGAAAACATATTCCATTTTCTAACTTTACAAAAGCAGTTTGTTTTTGTGGCCTGGATTCTTAACAACAGAGGAAATGAAACTGAATAAAAGTAAGTTGATGTCAGAAGTTGCTGGACTTTCGTTGTTCATGATGGTGGCAGTGTTGTGGTGGCGGTAGTGGTAAAGATAAAAATAACACCAACACACGCCTAAATACATAGAGAGCAATTCCTTCAAAACCCTGAAAACTTTGGGCAAGCCCAAACAGCACGCACCTATCGTCCAATTCCTGGGAATCAAGACAGCATTGGATTTCACAGATAACACCACAGACAGCTATTAAGGACTAATCCAGTGTCACATTTCTGCCCAGTGCTGGCTAACTACCAGCCCAATTTGCTGGCTTCACTCACTCTGTGTTTCTTCATTGTTTCAAGCCAGGCGGAGACTTATCTTAATAATGGGTCAATCCTCAGCCAAATGTGTTCAGTTGAAGGCCACCATGGGAGAATGGCAGGATATTGTCTTTCCAACAGCAAGTGAATTGCAGGCAGCTTAAGGCAATATCCATTTCACTATAATGCTGGTTTATGTTACAGCCCTTTTCAAACTTCTAATTGCCCTGTATTGCTGACATTTATAGACATGCCCTATTTTAAATGAAAACACAACACTGAGGTCAGGAGGAGGTTCTGGGACAGCAGAGACCCCAGGTGAAGCCAAAGGGGGAAATTACTTTAAAACTTCTAAATGCCAAACATGTTTGAGAAAAGGAAGAAAAAAAATAAAGTCTTGGGGCAGAAAAACATTAATCATGGACCCATGGTATAAATTAATAATAACTATATTTAATTCTGCTATGTAAACATTCTATGGTTGGATTATATAATTTTAAATGAAAGTAAATATTATTCATTTGGCTTGGTAAGTCTGGTAAGTCTCAGCTTATATGGAATAACTTTGAATATAATTTTTCTCTCAATTTCACTTTTATTTGTTAAAAGCAAACACACCAAGCTAACTAGGTTTGTCAGCTGCTTTTGGCAATCACAATATGTTATAAACCTTTCAGATCATTCTAAAAGTCACAATGAATAAAATAATATTTCACATTTACATAAGGCTTTTCACCTAGTATCTCATACTATTTTATAAGCAATAAATCATTCATTCCTGAATGGCAACTAAGAAGCGTCAATTAGAGTTCTCATAAGCAATTTCTCTCGGGTAGCTCCAGAAGAAAGGTATGTAGAGACTATAGTCATTTTCTTTTGTTTATTCATATATTCATTCATGGAGTCATTAAGTCACTGATCCATATCCTGAACAAATATTTATATCACGTTCATGTGTGTTTAACACTCTATGGATTTCAGACTATATAAAAAAGTATTAAAAAGCTTCCATTCTGGCTGAGTTCTGGTTGGAAAATCAAATGTTTAAAATCCAATTTTGAATTGCCAGAACCAGTTATTTTCAACACCATGTTCTCTTAATTTCCCTGTGAAAGTCTACTTGAGGAATAAGAAATTACTAAGGAGTAGTCAATACTGTTAAAAATCACTATTTACAATTTTTAAATCACCATTAATTTCACTACACAGAGATAGACATTGTTAACAATTTGACATACAGATTTCTTGTCTGTTTTTTAATTTCTCTGTGTGTATAAAATCTACTCACTTTTAACATAAATAATATCAGTATTACTTACATAAATAAATAATCAGCATGTGCATGCTGATTTTTAACTGACTCAGTGGTTAATATATTATGAATATGTTCCCATTTGATTAAATTTGAGCTTTCAGAATATTAAGTCATATATGATAGTCACATGACTTTTTGTTTTTAATTCCACTTCAAATTGTGAAAGGCCACTAGACCACAATTCAATTTCACATGAAGAAATAAAAAGCACAAGTTAACTACATAGATAAATATAAGACAGAGTGTTCATGTATTTTTGTCTTTTTCTCCTATTATAAAAGATAAGTGAAAAAGGTAATAATCATGAATCTAAATTTATGGGCACACATTTATAAATATGAGACTATAACAGCATAAAAAGTAATAAATAGAGCTATACAGGAGCAAAATTGTTGTGTACTGTCAAAATTAAGTTGGTATTACTCTGACCTAGATTGATATAAATTAAAATGTTACGGTAATTTTCAAAGCAGTCACTAAGAAAATAACTCAAAAGTATATTATAAACAACAAAGGAATTAAAATGGTATAGTAGAAAAAGTCTATATGACAAAAGAATTAATGGAAGAATTCAGGGGGGCATAATACATACAGAAAATGAATAGCAAATTGGAAGATTTACATCTTACTTTATCAGTAATTAGATTGAATGTGGATGAATTAAACTCTCTAATCAAAAGTCAGAGGTTGGTAAAATGCATAAAATATGATCCAATTCTATGCTCTCAACAAGCGACTCACTCTAGATTCAAAGATACAAATAGGTTGGAAGTAAAAGGATGGAAGAAGATGTACTATTCAAACAGTAACCAAAATATAATTGTAGGGACTATACTATTATTATACAAAAATAGAGTGAGTACACTATTAGCATCAAAAATAGAGTTTTAGTAAAAACTGTTATCAGAGACAAAGGACACTTCATAAGGCTAAAAGGGGCAATCATCAAATATATATATATACATCACAATTATAAGCACATGTGCACCTAACAACAGATCCCCAATGTATACGAAGCAAAGACTGACTGAATAAAAAGGAGAAATAGACAATCCAGCAATAATAGTTGGAGCCTTAAATATGCTACTTTTAATAATGACTAGAATGACGAAGGATTAGCAAGAAATAGAAGACTTAAACAACTTTATGAACCAACCTATCATCCATCTGTAGAATATATCACCTATAACAGTAAAATACACATTTTTCTCAAGTGCACATGGAATATTCTCCAGAATAGATGATACACAGGCCATAAAACAAATGTCAATGAATTTAAAAAGACTAAAATCGTATAACGTGTGTTCTCTAATCACAATGGAATAAAATTAGAAATCAATAGCAGAGGAAAGCTGAAGTACTAAAAATTATGGGCTATTGGAAAACAATGTTCAAAGGAAAATTTATAGCTATAAATGTCTGCATTGAAAAAGAAAAAAGATCAAAATCATTCACCTCAAGGAATTAGAAAAGTTAGAGTAAACTAAACCCAAGGCAAGCAAATGAAGGAAAATAAAAAGAATAGAAATAAACAGAATATAGATTTAAAAAAAGAAAATCATTGAAAACAAAAGTTGTTTTTTAATAAAGATCAACTAAATTGAAAAAATCAACCTAAACAAAAGACAAATCAAGAGAAGATTCGAATTACTAAAATCAGAAATGAAAAAAGGAACATTTCTCCTAACTTTAGAAATAAAAAGAATAAGAGAGTATTGTGAAGAATCATATGCCAGCATAATAGATAACAAACAAAATAGAAAAATTCCTAGAAAGATACAAACTAAAAAGATTGAATAAACATTAAAAAATCTGGTCTCTACTCTCTGGAGAGCTTAGAACAGTGATCCTCAAACCAACAGACCAATAACCCTTTAAGAAGTAAATATTTAACAATGCCCCCTTTCTTTCCTGAAAAGTAATCACAGACAATATAACTTAATTAAATGCATCTACTTAAGAAAATATAATATGAAATCTTATTTCTAACATAATGGGAAAACAAAATAAAAGGAATTTTTTCAAGCAAATATAGAGTTCAATATGAAAATGCTCAAACGTGACTACCCTACAAGACAAAACGAGATCATCAGATCTCATTTCTTCACCTACTTGTAATGAATAAAATTGTATAAATGGGACAGGAACAAAAAAAGATTAATAAGGGATCTGTTGCCATTTCAAATACTGAAGTGGCAATGTAGTTGGTAATGTAATTTTCAAAAACAATACATATTTTAAATATCTTAATTTAATTTTAATCTATAATTCCTGGAAAATTCAGCACATATAAAAATGTCCTAAATGCTTGTATTCATGCATTGAATGGCTGTATTAAGGGTCAAATATTTATAAACTGATTTTCATTTATGTCTTTTCTAGATATGTTCAAAAGTCATGCAGGATGGGAGCTAACTATCTATTAATGGGGGTCATCCCACTCAGTGCATGACACCAAATATCTCTGTCTCCTGCCAAATAAATGTAAATAGCAATAATTATAATGATGTGGTTTTATTTGTTTCCCTGCCTCTCAAAAACATCAGTGAAATAGCCCTGGCTGGTGTAGCTCAGTGAATTGAAGGCAGGCCTGCATGCGAACCAAAGGATCGTGGTTCAATTCCCAGTCAGGGCACATGCCTGGGTTGCAGGCCAGTTCCCAGCAGGGGACACACGAGAGGCAACCACACATTGATATTTCACTCCCTTTCTTCTTCCCTTTCCCTCTGAAGATAAATAAATAAAATCTTTTTAAAAAAGAAATCAGTGAAATATAAACACAGAGACAATTTCTAGTCTGTCCAGAAAGTATCCATGTACTATGGATAGTAGTAGCCATGTACTATGTACTATGATAAACAGAGACATTTATTGAAGAAGATATGAAATACAAGAAATATTATACATAGGATGATGATGCCTCAGTCCCTTTCAAAATAGGCACCTTGGGACTTCACCCCAATGGCTATCAACTGCCCCATTGTATTTTCCTGAATCTCATTGACAGTCTGAAATCTCTTCCCTTTCTAAGGTGATTTTAATTTGGGGAAAAGCCAGAAGTCACAGGGCACCAAACCTGGGCTGAGTCACCTGGGTGATTTGATGTTTCACCAAAAATTCTGCATGAGACATGATGCCTGAGCTGGCATATTGTCATGATGAAGCTGCCAATCACCAGTCATAACCCATAGCTGTGGCCTTCTGTATCATCTGAATAGTTTCCCAACAGGACTGTTCAAGCTTAGCGCAAAATTTGATGCAGATTCATTGCTCTACTTGCTCAGTCATTTTATATGCGAAGACCACCCAGTACACACGCTCACTCAACAGCATCTACTGCCCCCACTGACTAGGACAGTGAAGCCATCATTGTTCACACATGCACATTCCAGTCCACTCTCCTTGGCTGCCAGGTTAAATCAATGTCATGCAAAACCACTCTCATTATATTAACAATCATTGAGCTTTTTCCGGACAGACCTCAAATTTCAGGGGCTGCTGATGGCTCAGATTAAAATCTCATTAATTTAAGATAAAAGAATTTAAATGCAGGGCTTTAGAAACAATAGTAAAGTGTTATTTACATGAGTAGTTGAAGAATAATACTTGTTTACCAATATTGGCTTAATTACAGTTTATTGTTATCAGTTCTGGCACTAAGCAGTTTATAAATCTTTTTATTGACAACTTTTAACACATGCAAGCAAGGGAAATAAATACTAGAGGGCTACATTTCTTCTTCAATCAAATTGTCCAAGGTAAAAATTGACTAAGGTAAAACTCACCTAAATAGGAATATTTTATTTATTCCCACAGCGATTACCCATTTTGTTCACAATTATTTAAACAGGTAATGAAATCTATAGCCTACATTATGGTTTCCCAGTGTACTTTGAAACGTTGAAGAGAGCCAACACGGGCTTAGATGAGATAGGAGTCCAATATAATGTAATTTTATTTTTAGGAAAGAGAGTCTCCCTTGTTATTTAGAAAACACAACATTATTAGTTCTGTTTTGAATGTTAACAAAAAGGTCTCAATTTTCTTGGTGTCAGCATCTTAATATAAAAAATGGTCAAAATACATGAGTGAAATAACCTATTACCCTAAAATAAAATCTACCACTTTAAATAAATGATATAAGAAATGCCAGAAGGATTTATAACCAATTGATTTATACGCAAACTGTGACATAGTAACAGGAGTCAGACTGTGAAGGGCATCTCTTGGGACTGTGGTTCATTGCAGACACTGAGCCTAGAGCAGACGGCGCAGAAAACTTTCTGGGGTGACGAAAATCTTCTAAATGTTTCTTGTAGCAATGCTTAGATGACTACACATTTGGAAAAGTCATAGAACCATACATCTAAAACCAGTGAGTTTTATTATATACAATTACGACCTTAAAAACCAGTTTGGGCATGTAGCTGCTGGTGATGGCCCCATCGTTCAACACCATCAGGGCCAGTGTTGTGTCATGGTTTATTTTTGTTATTATTCAATGGAAGTCTCATAAAACTTACATGATTCAGCTAAAACAGTGCTTTAGGAAAAATGTATCCCCCAAATATGTTCATTAAAGAAGTTGTTCTGAAAATTAATATGCTAATCATTTTTTCAGGAGACTTGAAAAATGAAAAAATGATGGTAAAAAGAGTAGAAGAATAAGATTAAAAAAGAAATTAATGAAAAGAATCAATAAAACCAAAAGTTATCCTTAAACAAAAATAAATTTGATAAACTTTTATTGAGATTATTTTTTAAAAAAATAAAGAGACAGAAAAACAAATAACCAATATCAGATTCTGCAGACATTGTAAACAACTTCAGGCCAAGAATTTAAAAAATTCAGATGAAAATGGCAAATTGCTTACTAATGTAACCAATCAAAACAGATAGAAGAAGAAATAGACAAACTAAAAATGCCTAAGGCAGTTTTTAGTAATTGTTAATAACTCTTTAGTAAAGTAATTAAATCTTTACATTAAAACCTTTTCACAAAGAGAACTCTGAGCCCATGTAGGCAAAAATTATATCTAACAAAGAATTAATGTCTATATATTATAAATTATTTTAGAAATTAACAAAACTGTGAATATTAGCCCTATCAATCAAGAGAAGTTAGTTCATGACTGGGCTGATGACAATAAACAGCCTCAGAAATCTTCATGAAATATATAAGATTATTTCATACATAGCCTATATATGTGTACACAAAATATTTTACTATGCATGCCATAATACTACACATAGGTCATGTGCTGTAGTATAATAAGGGCAAACAACACAGAAATCTCAATGTAATATGTAATACTATTGATACTATATTCTATATATACTATTCAAATACTATACAAAAAGTATTATAGTATAATGAGATATATGTGAAGCACTTTTGGTCTTAATATTATATTTAGTCAATACAGGAGAAGTAAAAATTATAAGTTAATTGAGATGTACACAGGTATGCAGCAAAAACTGCTTATATGAGATGTGAAAATCACTTAAAACTGTAACATTTAGATTTCATGATACATACATACAGGGTGGGGAAGAAGTAGGTTTATAGTTGTATATGAAACATAGTTTATTCCTATATTATTTTGTATTAATTATTGAATTATCATCTGCACAAACTATTGTAAACCAACTATTGCCTTATCTTGTACATTACGTTAAGGAACATACTTTGAATCACTTGTCTTTTGAAATTTGTGGGATTTTCTTTACAACCTAATATATATCATATTTATAAATTTTTCACACATGTTCATCAAATTAAGTTGAATGCCCACTTGGAAGACATAAAATTTACATTCCCAACATCATACCAGAGGGGCCAGGTGGCACAATTTGTAAATATATTGAGGTCAACTTCCAATGGGGCAAACTCTAACTAACTAGAGACAGAAGGTGGGGTAAGAGAAGAAGTAAAGCTAACTTTCTCCTATGCTTCCTGTTACAAGTTGTGGAGAACAGGACCGATAAAATGGCCTCGGTCTTGTCAAGATAGTACAAACTATATTTTAAAAATGGAGTCACTCATGAATGGAGCCAACCAAGTTGGCTGCCAGTAAGCCATGACACTTTGGTTGAACAGGGAAACTATCTAAGTAACACTAAATATATCTAGCAAGGAGACACACCGAAGGTACATATACACGGGATCAGAATGGCAGTGTCTGCAGAGCAAGCCACCCACAGATAGGCTCCTGGGGAAATTTCCCACTTGCCACTAGGGGTGCCAAGACACTTATCAAGAGACCCAGAAGGGTGGAGTGCACCTCTCTCAAAGGTATAACTGGGGCAGGCTCCAGACCACTGCGGAGAGAGCTGAGCTCCACGCACCAGAGTGCTGCTCCACGCCACACTGATCTCCCTTGGCATCGGCCTGCCCTGCTGGACTGAGGACTTCGTCTGCCCTGCTGCCCACCTGGCTCCGGAGATCCTTCCCTGCAAGATGCCGAAGACTCCCTTGCCCACCGTGCTGTCTCCTGGACCTGCAGACTGAAACTCTGGGACTCAAGTTCGTTATTCCCCATTAATCGGTATGTATGTGTGTGTTATAATTATCTTAAATTGTTAAGGTATAAGCAGGATAGGAATGTATGTTAATGTTCTACTTTGAGTGAACCTACTTTCAGTAAAAGCTGAGTGAATGGCACAGTTACTTTGTGTGACTCTTGTCTATTCCTTGGTGCTGGGCTGCTCAGCAGGCAGCCAGTGGAGCAGTTGTCTGGCTGACTTGTAGGGAAGATGCGTTGTGAACATAATGCTAGCAACACAAGTCATAGTTCCTAAAAGGATTTTCCAAAGATGCCTCATTTCCCAAGCAACTAAGTATGCCTTTATATTCACAAAGCAGAACCACATTACCTTAGACTTCCCGTCCTTCCTTATCTCAGGCCTTATCTTTTTCCTCATTTTGCTAACCTTAACTTGCACCTACCAACCAAATATTAGTTCTTTTGCTTTGGGCTTTTATTCTAGAAAACCTCAGCAAAGATAAAAAGACCAATTGGAATTGAATTTAGACATGTAAGATATAATATCTGCTTGACAACATTTGTGGAATATCTCTGATGGAGCTGAAGGGGAATGGATATAATTTGTATTAGTTGAAAATAAAGAGTGGATTGCAAGGAACTAGACAAAATTTCATATAGAGGAAACAGCATTAATTAAAATAGGAGGCAGGATATAGATTTTTTTTTGTTAAAAGATATGACCCCAGGTATTACAGAGACAAAGTAAAGCATTTATGTTATGGAGGTTCCAAGCATCAACAATTGGGTCATTCAAAATCTGGTGTTTTGCAGCCGAAAAGAGTTCTGATGGAGAAAGAGAAGCAGCATCATGAATGGAACTGGAAAGCATTATGCTGAGCGAAATGAGCCAGGCGGTGAAAGACAAATACCATATGATATCACCGTTAACAGGAATCTAAACAACAAAACAAACAAGTAAGCAAAATATGACCAAAGACACTGAAATACGGAACAGGCCGACAGGGACCAGAGGGGAGAGGGGAGAGAATCACAGGGGGAAATGGGAAGGACTCACATGAACAAGTATAAAGGACACATGGACAATAACTAAGGTGGGGGGGATGGGGGGCAGGGCTGAGAATATAAGACAGAAAACTGTACTTGAACAAGAATTAAATAAAAAATTAAAAATAATAATTTAGAAAAAAAGAAAGAGAAGAGCCTGAATGAAATAAAGGAGGTTTTAATGGTTAAACTGTGGGAACGTATAGCTCCTCCTAAATCACGTTTCTGTTTACCTACTTGTCCTCTCTTCAGTGTCCGTGGGTTTGAGGAGTCTGCCCCTCTTTCCAATCTGTTCTATCAGCAAGCACAAGCCAAGGAATGCTGTAATAATAAATCTCAGTGGGTTACAATGCCAATAGTTTATTTCTTGTTCATGTTATATGCTGATTGCAGTTTGCATTGTATTTGTTTATACTCTAGAACCCAGGCTGGAAAAGTAACTCCTACTTAGAGCATTCCAAGTCAGGGGGACAGAGGGAGAAGAGAGAATACAGTACAGGAGGATTGGCCTCTTAAAATCTCAGGCTGGAAGTAACAGAGAACATCATAACTTAATGTTTATTATCCAACACAATTCACTTGCTAAAGGCTGATTTTACTTATTCAGGGAAATACACCATTCCCCATGAGAGGGAAATACTGGGAAACAATAACACAATCAAGTGAATACTATAGGCACTCAACAAAATTTCCCTCTCCTCTTTGACTTAATATTCACTCAGCTGAAACTCCAGATGAGCATATAAGCTACCTTATGCTTTTATTTCATGCTTTTTTCACAGTCTAAAGCAAACCAGGGAGAAAATAATCAGAATAACCTTAAAAAGACACATAGGTTAAAAGAAACCTTAAAAAGTACTGGCATACTGGCCTCTGATGAATCTTCTAGACTGTTAACGATTTCTTTCAGTCCTAGTAAGAAGCACATTAGGTAGTTTGCAACAACTGTCTCCCAGCATCCTTTCTTTCCCTCATCCATGTTATAGCAGAATCCTCATATGAAGTGAGATCATGCCTTACAATAGCTTTAATTTTTAGTCTCCTCTGCAGCTAGTGTGGCTCTATAGAAAACTATATGCCCGTAGTTTGTAAATGGAAATAATATGTGCAACTTTAGAGAAATCTTAAAGGTAAAACTACTTTTCTGGGACAGAAACAATTTGAGGAGCTGCCAATGGCTTATGTTGGATGCCTGATCAAGCAAATTAAAGATAGCAGAACTCATTCAGTAGCTCATCACCTACCTATATACGATCCTGTGAAAAAATAACTACTTATTTAGAACAATGTTGTTGGTGCGTCTTTGTTATAGCAACTTGGGTTGTCTTCTAACTAATATTTAGTTGTTAAATTTTGTGCTACTCTAAGTGAAAGCTCAACATCTTTACTTACTCTTCCAAAGTTTTCTCTAAACCCAAGCTTACTGATAGGCCTGTGTGGGGGGTGCTCAGAGGTGGCTGTCACAATTTTAGGGCACTTCCAATTCTATGTGAACACCCAATAAAACTTTTCTCTCTTGGACTTTTCCTTAATTACCTTCTAGTTCCAAATTAACTTGCAGAGCAGGTTAAAACACCAAACTCAAATTCAATTCAAGTTCAAATGTTTCCCAGATGAAGTTATAACGTGTTACCATTTTGCTGTATCTAATCTTTCCCTTTAGTTAGATGCAGTACTATTAATCTTCATTGCAGAAAGTGATCTGTGAGAATTATATTGGCATAGCTCTATTTTACCAAAATATCTTTAAAAGATAATTTTAAAAAGCATATATAACTTCCTTGAGGAAATGGAGGACTACCAAAAATATTTCACTTTATATTAGTTGTCCTATTTATTGTATTACCTAAAAGTATATAATGAAATTTGCAACAGGAAGGTAGTGTCTGCTTACCTAATTTTTAGAATTAGAGAATCTCTGTTGATAATAACCTATTTTATTTTTATTGTCCCTATAAAACATTATGGCTCAACTGTTTAACTCCCTGATTTCAAAGTGCTAATGAAAACATGTCCTTGCCTACTCCTGCTTTGTAAATGTCTATTGTTCATACAACACAAAAGGGTTCTTCTGAACCCCCAACAGTTTATTCTCTGTTTTAAATTTTGTCGAAGTCTTAAAGTTCCTGTATGTGCCTCACCCAGTCGTCCCTTCCTTTCATCCTTTCAGAACTCCATACAGACTGCTATCACAAAGCTAACACTGCATTTTTCTCATTGGTCTCCACAACTGGGCCATGATGGTCTTGAGCTCAGGGATTCTATCTCTTCAGTCTCTGTGTCCCCAATATCCATTGCCTTCTATTATCAGGTACTAAATTACCAAGACCGAAATGGATGAGTGAATACATAAATGGGTAAATGAATGAAGAAATAAATATTCTGGGACAATGCGGGCTCATGATTTTCCTTCTAAATATGGGTAAATAAAAGCATAATAGTTGATAATCAAATTTTGCTTTTCTCAATAACTATATGCTTCCTAAAATTACTTATTACTGATATAATACCTAGATCTTAATTTGGTAAGAACTAAATTTTGCTTTTGACCTCAAAATAATATACATAAAACAGGACTGAGCCACATTCATCTATTTCCCCCTGGAGGAGGAGCTGGGGTGAGAATCAAAACTATTGGGTGGAGAAGTCCATGGAAAACATCTGCCAGTAGTGTTTCAAAGAATGAAGAGTATACTTAATGTGTGTGCTATTGCCAAGCCCCCCCAAAACACAACATCAATAGAGTACTGTTGGTTTTTTCTATAGTCAATAGATCAAAAGCCTGCGCAGCAGTGTGATCTGCTCTTTGTAAGGAGAAAAGGTCTATCCAGAGAAATAGGGGAACACATCTGGAAACATCTGTCTATGGGGCTGCTTGAAAAATTACCATGTAGCAGCAATAGGAGAAACATCTGTGCAGTGTGCAGCAGACCAGCAAGGAAGGGAGCCGCTGGGAAGAGAACCACATAATCAAGACAGAAATTAGGGTGAAGACAGGCATCCCCAGAATGAAAAAGCTTCCCAGATTTCAATTCTAGCCGCATGTAATCAATAAGGACAGTCTTTCCTTCCAAAGAATTTGGATCAGCAGCACCTGCTGCGGGCATAGCAGGGCAGATCACAACACGCTAAGGCAAAGGTTTTCCACCTTTTGAATTTCATGACACACATAAACTAGTCACCAGAATTCTGTGACACACCAAAAATGTATGTTTTGCCGATCTGACAAAAAGTAGGTACGATTTTAATTCACTCACACTGGGTGGCTATTGCGTTGGCTGTTGTCATTCTTTTCGTTTGACAGTCTAAGGAAAAAGAGGTCAGCGCCCCTGACTCACTAGTCGGGTACTGCACGTTTTAAAAATCCTTGCAGCGCACTGGTGTGCCATGCCACGTGGCTATAAAGTCACCGTGTTGAGGTAATTTCTCAAAGAGCTCACCAAGTGTCCTTGAAAGGCAAAATCTGTATGGGATGTTTTCACTGTGAACACATTAAAAATAATACATTGGAACATGTCATAAACATGAATTTTAACCCAAAATACTTTACATATAGTTTACTTACACAACTTATATACATTGGTTTTTGATAAAAGTAGTTTGAAAATATTATTTTCATCAAAACTAACACAACTT
The DNA here is from genome assembly GCF_014824575.4 of Sturnira hondurensis. Classification (NCBI taxonomy): domain Eukaryota; kingdom Metazoa; phylum Chordata; class Mammalia; order Chiroptera; family Phyllostomidae; genus Sturnira; species Sturnira hondurensis. The sequence goes on along the minus strand of NW_028077105.1, from coordinate 10,605,954 downwards.
TAACAGTTTTCTTAAAACAGGTTTTTGTTTCATTATATTTTGAATTAACACCATCGTGTTAGTTTTTAAAAACAAATATGTTAGTGAATATCCAGTTGTATGGCCTTTACAATATAAATTTATTAATTTTTCTACATTCCTAATGGAACAGCTCTATCATTTTTTGAGATAAATTAACTCTGCTACTCAATTAAAATGTAAAGTTAGAGAAAACTTTCTGACAACTATAAAACTAGATGTGATTTTTATTATTTATGAAATTCAGCCTGTAAACATGCTGTTCCCAAATTGGTGTTAATTAGAAGGTTGTCAAAGAGAACATTAGACTGGAGTTGTCTAATGCTTTTATTGCATCCTAAGTAATAAATACAATGTAGAGAAAATTTTATAGATTTTTCAAACCAAAATACATTTGCTATTTAGGAAAATATCAGGGAACTCTGTCAGAATTAAATACCTTGGCTTTCCCCCACTTAATCATGTCACCAGAATATTGCTTCCCCTGACCCCCTCAGTCCATATTGCCTAAATAAAAAATGTATCATTTTTAACAATGAAGAATTTCTCTAAATGGAATACCTTACATATATAATTTATAAATTAACTTTATTTTTGGCTTATTTGATCACTTCTACACTCCTGTATTACATTTTTATTAACCTTATTTGTGGATGATAAAATTGGAAATATAAAGAGTGTTTTAACTTGCCTCAAGTTACATAACTGATCAAGAGCAGAATCTTAGAACTCATGAGTTCTAGTCATAAGTTAGTATTTTTAAAAATACTTTTTAAGAATCTAATAAAGCTACTAAATACCGAGGAAGCAGGGGAGCTCAAAATTATAGTTTCTATGTGTGAGATCCATAACAAGTGATTTATGTTATTTAAATTACTTTTCAAAATGTTGTGAGGTAGGCATTATTTCACTTATACTTATTGGAGAAATTTAGAGAGGGTGAGTAATTTGCCTAGAATGGCACAGTTGACGAACGGCAGAGCTTGCATTCAAATGCTAGCCTGAAAGACTATCCCAGACCCTTGCAAATCCGTGGTTCGCAGACAAGCAGCATCAGTACCGCCTGGGAACTTGGTAGATGCATAAAATCTTGGATCCCACTCTCAACATAACGAATATTTTTAACCAAATCCCCATGAGATTCACAAACACGTTAAAGTTTGAACAGCACTGCCATAAACATTAGTCTGATATCGAAATTTAATCTATTGAAAAGCATAACAGAACACAAAGAGTCTACATTATTCATATCTGGCCATCCTTACTAGGCTATAAGCTCCTCAAGGATAAAGTCTAAAACTATTCCCATGAGTGGAACAAAGTTTAATGCTAGTAGTACCTGCCTAATACATGGTTATTTCACCCAATAATTGTATACATAAAACAAGTATTTGTACACTCTTGTATATAAGTAAGATGTTCTTTGCATGTCTTAAATGTATTTATTAGGGGATATTAGGTGGGAAGTAGGTTATTTCACTTCTGCTATACCTATGATTAAACAAAAGACACAACTATTTTAATAAAATGTGATTTTCCCCCCAAATTCTGTTTGGATAGTTTAGGTATTTTTTCATTGGTTTTGCTTCTTGTGTTTTTAGTAAATAGCATTTATAGTGGGAAGAGAAGAGCTCTTATAATATATAAAATATATTATAAAATAGACTAATTATAATAAAATATATTATTATATTATATATATTTTATATTTTTATTATATTTCATTATATTTTAAATATATTTTATATCCTTAGATAGGAGCATTTATACCCTCCTATCTAACCCCACAGAAAGGAGAAAATATATTTAGGAAGGCTCAGCAACTCTGTAAAGAAACACAAAGCCACAGAGTTGGAAAAAGCAGGTGGAACTGACCATGGAGAAAGGTGAAAATGGTGCAGGTCATTTCAATGATAGAGTGTCAAAGACTGCATGTCACAGGAGCCAGCAGAATAAAAGATACATAAAAACTAGGACAGAGAAAAGCTTTGGAAGATAACCTAAAACAAAGAAGAAACAATATTATATTAATGTGATATTTATAGTTTGTATACTAATATATTATCATTATAAAAAGAAGTTAACATCTGTTAAATGCTTACCACATGATAGAAACTATGCAAAGCGGTTTCATATATTAACCTGTTTACATTTTACAGTGATGTAAAGATGTTTTCATTTTTCAGGAGGTGATGGAGACTCAAAGATGTGACCCAATCTGTCTAAACCAAAATTTAACCCCTGCTATTTTCACTGTCCCAACCCTAACTGATGATCAAATCATCCACTGTGCTTTCCCCATCTGTAAGTTTCATTAGTGTCTATATATTTGTTTAAAATATGTGAACGTTTATTATGAACAAAGTAAAGGAAGATTGCACTATGCAACACTTCCTTTGATCTAATATGTGCTGCCATAAACAACCATGTGCAGGTCTTTGTGTGGACATAAGTTTTTAGTTCGTTTTCCTACATACCAAGTAGCCCAATTGCTGGTTCATATGTCGAGTGTACTTTCAGTCTTGTAAGAAACTGCCAAACTGTCTTCCAAAGTGTTGGTACGTTTTACATTCCCATTAACAATGGATGAGAGTTCCTATTGCACCATGTCCTCCTTAGTATTTGACATTGTCAGGGTTTCAGACTGTACCCTTTCTAAGCATGCAGTGGTGTTTCACTTCCTTAACGACACACGGTGTTGAACATCTTTTCATATACATATTTTCTATCTGTATATCATTTTTGGTGAGTTGTCTGTTAGATATTTTGCCCATTTTTAATTGTGTTGCTTGTTTTCTTATTGTTGAGTTTTAAGAGTTCTTTGTATGTATTGGATACAAGTTCTTTAACAGATAGGTACTTCGAAAATATTTTCTCCCAATAAGTGCTTTGTATTTTTATTGTGTTAATGGAGTCTTTCATGAAGTAGACATTTTTAATATGAATGAAGTCCAACTTATTAATTTTTCATGGATTGTGCTTTTGGTGTTTTATCTATGAATTGATTTCCAAACCCAAGTTCATCTAGGTATTTTTGCTACTTTACATTCTAAATGTTTTATAATTTGAGTTTTACATTTAGGTCTATGAGACATTTCAGTTCATTTTTGTGCAAGGTATAAAGTCTTTGTCTAGATTCATTTTTTTAACATGGAAACATCCAGTTATTTCAGAAACATCTCTTGAAAAGACTGCCCTTCCTCCACTGAATTGCCTTTGTTCCATTGCCAGTGATCAGTTGAATTTATTTGTGTAGGTATATTCCTGAGTTTGCTTCTTCTCTTCTGTTCCATTGATCTATTTATTTAATCTTTCATAAATCATTTTGTCTTGATTCCTATAACATTTAAATATATCTTATTTAGCAGTTACATTGTCTCAATTCCCATAACATTTACTATATGGTACTTTATAATTAAATAGATAAACTGGTAATATAGACAATGGAACATTATTTAGCACTACAAAATTTTATTGAGTGAGTAAATAAACTGTAGTGATAAGGACAATGGACTACTATTTAGCACAAAAATGAGCTATCAAGCCATGAAAAGACATGAAGGCAGCTTAAATGTATATTGCTAAGTCAAAGAAGCTAATCTGAAAAGGCTACTTACTGTAGGATTCCTATCATGTGACATTTTGGAAAAGGCAAAACTATGGAAACAGTAAAAATGTCAGTGGTAACCAGGAGTTCAGCCATGAGATAGAAATGAGTCAGCAGAGCATAAAGGATCTTCAGGGCAATGAAAGTATTCTGCCTGCTTTTGTATATATACATATTATATATATATTATATATATATACATATTATATATATATATAATATTATGGATTTGTCAAAATAGATAGGATGTAACACACAAAGAATCTAAACCATGCACATTAGTCAATAATAATGTAATATTAGCTCATCGGTTGTAACTAATGTACCACACTAATACAAGATATTATAGTAGTGGAAAATGTATGTGAGGAGCCCTGGCTGGTGTAGCTCAGTGGATTGAGCACAGGCTGCAAACCACACAATCATGGTTTGATTCCCAGTCAGGGCACATGCCTGGGTTGTAGGCCAGTTCCCAGCAGAGAACACATGAGAAACAACCATACATTGATATTTCTCTCCCTCTCTCCTTCCCTTCCCCTCTAAAGATAAATAAATAAAATCTCTTTAAAGAAAAGAAAAGAAAATGTATGGGAAGAAAGAGGAGTCTGTGGGAACTCAGTATTTCATGTTTGATTTTTCTGCAAACCTAAAACTGCTCTAAAAATAAAGCTTACTCATAATTTTGTTAAATGCTACAAGAATTCAGAGGAAAATTTTTTCCAGCCCCCCCAAAAAATCAAGGATAATTAAAGTACTTGGAAGAGATAGCATTCCAAATAGACTTTCACAAATGGTTAGGATTTAGATAACTCCGTATCTCAGTGCAGGATAAGGACAATCTGGCAAAAGAAAAAGAATGAGTGAAGACGGAGGTAACATTGTCAGCACAAGAGTTAAGTAAATGTGCAAATCGATTTACCTGTGGCTCCTCTGTGCATTATACGCCAGTAATCTTTGCTATTGAACCAATGTGAGCCTCTGTTTTTTACTAATCAAGTGGGGATAATTATACAACACAAAGTTGTTCTTATAATTAAATCACATAATATACATAAGCCCCCAGTATAGCATAAGCATGTAGTGGTCCTAGCAAAATAAAATTATTACTATTTCAATTATGAGTAGGAATGTATTCAGTGGGTATAAGTTGTAATGAATTTTGTCTTGGTGAAGTGGATATAGAGGGACTGAAAAGACAGTAGGAAAAAAAATATTTGGTGAGAATAACTCCTAGAGTGTTTGAATGTAGGCTAAAGATTTTGGATGGTATTCTGGTTTTAAAGAAGATATTGGAGAAGAATCTGCATTAGTCAAATACCCTAACATTTATGATACATCTAGCACGTAGTCATATAATAGATGTTAAGTGTGGGAGAATGTGAAGAAAGCCTACCAAAAAAATCCAATAAGGTGAAGATTTTCAACAGTCGAATATTGAGATGTATTGAGTTTAAGATAGAGTTAAAGCCATTGGATATGCCAACTAGTGGACTGATTGTAGGTGACTTTTGAGAAGACTATTTTCATAGAGCCATCAGAACAATAGACAAAGTCCTGGGTTTTTAAGGAGTGAGTAGTAAGGAACTGAAAAAAGTAGTAAAAACAACTCTTCCTAAGGGTTTAACTGTGAAAGAAAGGAGAGACTTAGAAGAATAACTGAAAAAGGTAGTAAAATCAAGAGAACTATATTTTAATTTGGGAGAAGACTATCAGCTGTATATAAGTATAGAATTGTTCAATGATACTAAAGAAGAAAAATAGAGGGTTTGCGATAACAGTACATATTGTGGATAGATATCAAAAAGTGATAGAGAGAGTTGATTAATTTTGAATGAAGAGAGGAAAGAGGAAGGAGTGGAGAAATAGAAATTTTGAAGTAGAGAGGATAGCAATTGAAACACCTCATTCGTTTAGCAAATGTTCTTATGCCTAAGTGGCAACCCCTGTGCTGGAGTGCAGAAGACAGGGACGGAGGCATGAGAAACATACAGTTCCAGGATGGCACAGGGAACTCTGATGAAAGTGAGCGGGAAACCAGAGAAATGGGGGAAATCCACCAATGAGGCAATATTCCAACTCTGTTTTTAAGTTAATGAACAAAGTGGAGCAGTTGGGAAAAGGCATTTCAGAGAGAGACGACACATGTGCTAACGTTAATAAGTTGTAAATAAGGAAACTCATGTCAGATGGTCCTTTGTAGGTACATAAATTCTTGTTTGCTGGATTCTGTAATAACTAACAGGAGTTTGTTCTCTTCTAAGCCAATGTGTTTAGGCAGCAGAGATCATCTCCATAGCTGACCTTTGCCTAATTCCAGTTCCAATGATTCCTTTAACTCCCCATCGAAGACTGCTGTGTTATGGTCTGTGGGTACATACAAGCAATAACCAGGTAACTGCAGGACCAATTCTCTCTTTGCCTACACGTATTAATGATAACACCATTTTCTTCATACCCACTTCAGAATTTTTTGTACCTTTACTCACCCCTCTATTGGTACCAACTATTTTTATTATATTTTTAGTTTTGGATTTGATTGATTGATTGATCGGTTTACTCTTTATTACATTTCTCATTACCATTTAGTCTCTCTTTTAATACCCTCTTCCCAGCAATCACCAAATATTTTAAATTACTTTTTTGTAATATTTTCTACTCTTTCTTATTTTTTATACATCTTGATTTTGTTTTAGTCTAGGTTATCATTAGAGTATTCTTAAATTAATACATTTTTTCAGCTCTTGACCCAGCAATGCCACTACTTGTACTAGATTGTACCGAAGGGCATTTTAGCATAATGATGAAGAATAGGCCGAGTTCCAGAGACAAAGCACTTTGTTTTAATCTCGGCTCCACTACTTACCTACCATAGCATCTTGGGCTTGAAATTTCTCATGTACAAAATAAGAAAATTAGTATCTGCCTTAGATGATTATTGTGAAAAATAGATATGTTCATGCCCATGCATTGACACATAGAGCCAAATAAATGTAAAAAATTATGTTTTGCTACTTATACTAGTATCTTATTGGAGCTTAAATCCTGTAAATTCCTTAACAGAAGAGGTTGATGCAGACATATTATTCCACTGAATTCTGCAAAAGTGTGTTATATTGCCTAATATAAATTAGTCACTAAGAAAATATTTCACTAATAAATGAATGAGGAAATAAAAAGCTTTAGTGGGTCTTACTAGGGGGCTACGCTACCTCTGTCTGGCCCTTTTTTCCAGAAATATATAGCTTTAATTAACCCCTTCTAAACAGAATGTAACAAAATGATTCACAAGCGAAAGACTTTATTCACCTAAAGCATGCTCTTCACTATTGTTTTAGAGGCAAATCTATGTTTCAACTACTTTCAGAATCACTAGAAAGAAGCATTTGGTGTGCACTGCTATTTTGCAAGTGCTTCCGTAGTGCTAGGATCCAATTAGTCACTGACCTTCTAGAATGGGGAATGTTGGAGTTCTGGAGATGCTGAACTTTGAAGGCCTGCAGTATGGAACAGAATCAAACAAACATGAGTTTTATAGCTTTGCTATTTCTTTAGAGAAATATTAAAACATTGCTGGAAGCTGTAATTTTATGAACTTCAAAAGCTGGAGGAAATCTAACATCCTGCAGAATCATGGTTAAGACTAAGCCCCACTCATCAGCACTGCAGTGATGACAACACAGTCATTTCTCTGGTAAATATAAAAACGTACGCTCAGCTGAGAAAAAACATTAACAAGTTACATTACAAGTTGGAGGGTCCCATATTCCCACGAATACAGAGGGGCCCCTTAGAAAGTATAAATGAGTTAAAGCCTTTGGGGAAGTCTGTCAGAATGGGGAGTTTTCATCTCAAAACTTATACACATTTTTCAGAATTCCAGAGCTATGGAGTCATTAGATATCACAACGAGAATTTAAAGCATATGCACAGAGGCTTTAAAATGTCAAACTATCTATTCTGTACTTTCCACTAAGCAGAACACTTAGAGGAGATTTTACATCTATAACATACACAGCAAGTCTGGCTAGAACACAATTCTAAAGAAAGTCCAAGGTCTTTTCCTGTTTTGAGGCAAAGGCTGAGTTCTTTACTCCTATCTGGCCTCTTGAAAAGATTTTCAGTCATGGAAAGACTCATGAGAATGTAGCTATATGCTTGAATAGCTCAAGATAAACAGGCCACAAAGACCTGTGGGCAAATAAAACGCTACATTTCATGGGAGGGGTTATCTGCTCCTGCCCCTGAACTTACTGGGCATATTTAGTAAGCAGCAGAAATTGCTCATGCTTCTATCAGAGGACTGGCCTGAGTTGAATTAAGGCATTTAAGGTCTAATTCCTCAAAGTTCACCAACACAGGAGCTATCCAACGGAGGATGCCAGAAATCTGTCCACTACATAATCCTAATTATTTGTCCTCAACCCTGTTGGATGCCCTCAGCATGATCTCTTTAGATTCACTCTAAAGAGTGAATTGCTCTTTATACTTTTTTCTCCTAGTTTTCCAGACTAGAATTGCTCTTTATGGTGATCTGGCTTCTCAAAAGTCTCCCTCATCCTCTAAGGTTTAGAAACCTGGATAAATTTCAACCACAAGGAGAGAAAGTCAAACCCCGGTACTCAAATGTCTCGGTTCTTGAACCAAGTTGAGAGTTCTTGAACCAACTCTCAACTAAGTTGTTCACAAAAAAAGGTGTCTCAGTCATCTAACCAAACTTCAATTGTCGATTTTCTACCTGTCAACACTTTGCTGAGACCTGTAGGATCAGTCACGTGCCTTTCGAGTGACAAAGAAAAGAGGTTTACAAACCGTTTTCCACAACAAATTAGGTTCAAGAACTGAGGTTCCATTGTAACTAGCAATACTGATATCATATGTTCCTGAACCCAGAAACTCTAGGCAATACTTGAGGAACATACAACACTGAATTTGAAAAAGAGTGAATCCCCCTCTGTATTTGTTTCCTGTGGCTGCTAAAACATATTGCCACAAACTTGATGACTTTAAATGACAGAAATTAATTATTCGCTCACAGAACCAGAATCCCAGCATCAGTGTCATTAGGCCAAATCAAGGTGTCAGCAAGGTCACACTCCCTCTGAGAGACTCTACGGGCATTAGTTCCTTATTTTTTCTGGTTCCTGGTGTCTGCTGGCATTCCTTGGCTTGTGGCCTCACCACCCTAATCTCTGCCTCTGTCATCACATTGCTTCTTTCAGCACCTGCATTTTCTTCTCTGGTATCTGTGTCAAACCTCCTGCTGCCTCTTGTATAATGACGCATGTAATTAAAGTTAGAGTCCGCAATGATTATCCAGGAAAATTTCCCTATCTTGAAATCCTCAAGTAAATTGCATTTGCAAAGACCTTTTTTTTTCCTAATAAGGTAACTGGTCTTGGGAATTAGGACCTGATATCGCTGGGGAGGGGCATTACTCAGCTCACTGCACCCTCCAACCACCCTCCTCTCTTTTTGAGTGCTTTCTATGAACATCAGGGGATCACTTGCTCCTATTACTCTATATGCACCATTCTTATCATATGAATTGCATGGTTACGTATAAGGATTGCTCATGTAAAGCTTGTTACTCTGTATGGGGCAGGGACTAATATGACTCATGAGGTTATTTCTAGCAATTCTCAGACAAAACAAGCAAATAAAAATACACAGAAACCCTGTGTATTTTTATGGAAGGACAGCCCTCCATTACCTACAGGAAAGCACAGTCTACCTTTGCCTTAATCATAGGCATATCAAGATACATCACAAAGAACAGCATATAACACATACCCAAAGGGTAGTTTCAAGATGTTGCTAAATGAAACAGCTGTGAGATAGGTTGTAAGAGCCCAGGGAAATTGTGAGGACCTCTTGAGTCATCTGACTCAAAATGGAGAATGAGGTGAGACAAATTCACGAGTCTAGTGGCAAGATTGCTAATCACAGCTTTAGGACAGTACAGGTCTCTTTGATTGCACTTATTTTCTATTTCTTAAACTCTCTATACTCTATCTCCTTTTGTTATCCACTTAGGATATCAGTTATCCAATAACTGTTATCCACTGTTATTCTCTTATTCACTCAGTTTACAAATATTAATTGAATGTCCAGTATGTGCCAGAAACAAGATTATGCCACTGAATGCATAGTCTCTATCATCCACAACCTATAGTTGGGGGGAATAACTAACTCCTCAGTGTTTAGTAGAAGGAAATCATAGCTTATCATGTCTGTAAGGAGAATCCAAAAGCCGATGACTTAATAGGAGCTCATCATGCCTGTGGAGCTGGTCTAAAATGTGCACATCTTAAGGCAAATGTGAAACTAGAGGAAACAGAGGCAGAGTCTGCCAGTTGTGCCTTTCCACTTGAAGAGTCTCCTTTCGGGGAAAACCCACAGTGTTTTTGTTTTAATAAAGACGTTGGGATTGCCGCAGAGTAAGTGTCCTCAGAGCCCTCGGAGGAGCAAAGGAGCAGCATGATGAGCCCCCTCGTGTGTCTGCTTCTAACAGAACAACTGTTTTCATCTGGTTTACATCTTGGCCTTTTGAACAAAGGGTTCTGAGACAAGAACAATGAAGATTGAAAACTCCTGCGTTAGACGACTAGGCCTCATAGTGACCAAGACACTTCCGCAATGTGGTGTTCATGCGAAACAGCTCAAACAACATGCGCTGTGAATGATAGCTCAGGCACCATCTTAGATGAAGTATGGAGTATTAAGTGAATACTTACTTAATGACAGTAAGTGGTATACATGACGGTAACCTGATTCCTTCGGGTGTTTTGGTTTCTCTTGTGACAGGAAAGATAACCAGGAAGGGGATGAAGAAAGGCAAACTATTGTCTCTCACAATGCTTGTCACCTGTCAACTGATCATTTCTTTGTTCATATTCTGAGTGTCTTCCTCTTCTGAAGCACTATACATTTTTATGAGTTTCTGAAGATTTGGTTGTGGGGTTTGAAGACAGGACTAAGTAAGTTATTTTTTAAAAAAGGAATTGAGCTCTAGCTTTTGAACTGAGTGGCTCAGTGAACTGAGTGCCAGCCTACAAGCCAAAGGGTCAAGAGTTCAATTCCCAATCAGGGCAAATGCTTGGGTTGCGGGCAAGTCCCCCAATTGGGGATGTGTGAGAAGCAGCCACATATTGATGTTTCTCTCCCTCTCTTTTTTCCTCCCCTCCCCTCTTTCTAAAAATAAATAAATAAACAAAATGACATCTCTCATTTAAGAAAAGGAATTGATTGAGATCTAGAAGCCTGATGAAAACCTCCTCTTACCTATTATATATGCATCATTTTTATCTTGTGAATTTTTAGAAAGATGAGTGAAACTCATATTCCCCAGATTATACTAGACTCTGAATAGGAAAGATAAACTAATAACAATAATCATCAATATGTTTTGTTTCTATTTCTGTACAATCTAGTCTTCAAAATATTCTTCAGCACCTAGTATTGAGGACCTTTCATTCTTGTTCACAGTCACAATTTCTTAAGTTTCCTTATAATGATGAAAGTGTCAACAATAGCATCACAATCACAAAGGCAATTAAAGTGAACTGGTTAATAGTTCTAGCACTTTGACCAGACCTGTGCAAATCTCAGTTGTGCTAAGAACTGAAAGGACCCTGCAGAAATGAAGACACTGAGAACTGTCTGCCAACACTGAGTACCCTAAGGGACGGGGGCTCTTGCTTGCATACACAGGCAAACAGTAAGGGTCAGACTGCTGAACCTTCTCTCCCAGTGCCTTGGCTCTACCTGCCCCAATGTTCCAGAATGCAAATACAGCTCTAGGGACACAAATGGAGAAAATAGTGCCTGCATACTTGTTTCTACCTTCAAAGGAATCACCTTCATGTTGACAATAAAGTTTTACTTTCTTATCACCTGAATTCCCTATAAAGGACACATGGACAAAACCAAGGGGCAGGGTGGAACCAAGGGAGGGAAGTGGGTTTGGCTGGGGGGCAGTGGTGAGGGCAAAATTCAGACAACTGTAATTGAACAATAAAATAATTTAAAAAATAAAAATTAAGAAAGATAAAAAATAATAAATTATGTTAAATTAATTATTAATTAAATATAAATATAGAATCACAGCACATTATTATAAAGTGATATTTATAATAGAGTTTAATATTATACATATAAACTACTATGAAACACTAATAATTTATATTACATATAATATAATTTCACATTTTTCTACACTATTTTGTTTATGTGGGATAATCCATTTTATCAACCAGTATTTCCCCAAAGAGTTTTCCCAGTTTTTTAGCCTTTCATTCATTACCTTATAAAAGGTTTATGGAGCAGTTAAACTACCATAGTTCAGATTTATGAAGAAAAGAACTCATATTCTATTCCTATGAATCAGAGCACGAGCTATAAGTGAGGCAGTGTAGAATGGTCAAACTCTCAAGTCAAGGGCTGCAATGAGGAAAAGTTCCTAAATATGTAAATTGAAAGTTGCCCTTTCTCAGGCATTCTTCTTATTTATTTAAATAAGTTTTTAGCTCATCTCTTTAGGAATAACTAAAAATTAATCTGCATCAGCTAAGTTTCCGATAAAGAACTTTAAAATACAGTACCATTCAGGGAAACTAAACAACCTCCTCCCAACACACCAACCCCCACTGAACCTGAAAATTTTCAGCTACGCCAGGGCGATTGGGCAACAGAGTATTGTTTTAAGAGAACAATAGATCTCATAGATTCACTGGAGACATGAGCAACAAAGCAACTACTGGAAAGTCTGGTAAATCTTTGCATGCATCTGGAATTGATAGGAAGAAATGACATAGGACTATTATTTGTCTTATATGAATTCAAAAAGTCATCACCGTATTTTTTTCCCCTAAGTTTGTACTTCAACATAGTATAGCTCTTTCTTGTACACAGATGTACATGATGGATCAATAGAGCAAGGGCCTATGGTTTCAATGTTCTCACCCTCCCAAACTGAATTATTCCAAGATGCTGCTAATTACACAATAATTCTTCTAAATGAAAGCTCACAGCAACAAAGCTCACAGTAGGTGATGTTAATGAATAGTATTATAATATTGAATAATTGAATAGTATTACAATATTGAATAACTTAACCCCTTAAGAGGTCCTCAGCTTTTAACATTAAAGTCAATCACACTTGGGGTGGGAAGGAGCTATACAATTAATGAGGGGAAGAAATAGTCCCAGAAACCAAAATAATTTTCAACTTTACTACATTTCCTCCTTCACACACATTTTGATCCAGAAGATCAAGGGGGGAAGGTCCAATGCCTTTTACAATCTTGAGAGTCCTACCCTGTCACTTCTGTCCTCTATTGGCCACACAGGCCTAGTCCAGAGTCATTGTGAGAGAGAGCGGCACAAGCGTGTAAATACCAGGGAGTGCGGCTCATTGCTGGAGATTTGGGAGGCCAAATCATTAAATATTAACATTTTAGGTAGATGTTAATATTTATTTATTACCAAAAAGTGTTATCTTGTTTATTACCACATCAGGACTTAAGTACTATATTTACTTTATATAAGACAGTTAGTGGACTATCAATTAGATTCAGATAATAGAGTTCATTTTTTCTTATTCTGAATAATTACATTATTAATAATGTTAAGAATTATTTATTATTATTAGCTAGCATTTTTAAGTGCCAAGATTCATGGTAGGACTTAAGCACTGAACTACTTTTCCCAACAACCCATTGTAATACTCCTTCTACAGGAGTCTACGGATGTAAATAGGGGTTCAGGAGTAAGTACCTTGGTTAAAGTAACAGGGGTAATAAGTGCTGAGGTGGCTGTTCAAAGATAGGACTCTCTGAATCTACCATGATTTAGGGAATTTTTACTAAATAGTTGTTAACTCTTAAAAATACTTCTTTTTTTCTGTATTTCACTGGAGTTGTAGAAATGCTCAAAGTCCTAAACAGACTCTTGCTCTAGATTCCTTGTTTGTATCTTAAGTTCCTAGATAACATGAAGTCACTTTTATAATAAAGGTCTGGTGTCTCAAAAAGAATATAGAACCATCTTCTCTGCTACACAAAATCTTCTTGAGTCAAGGTGATTTCAGGTTTCATTCTGGCCATTCTGGCAAACATTGGGTACAATTCTAAATGTAACCCACTTTGCAACAGAGGCACCACCAGCATTTGGGGCAAAGCAAACCTTTGCAGGGCTGAATTTCTTCAGTCACTGAAGGACACTTCCATCCCTGGCTGCCACCCACTGAATATCAATGGTTCCAAAAGGTCCCCACAGAAATACAATCTTTCTGGGGCTGATAATTCCCCTGGTTAAGAATCAGTCAGCCAGCCCCGGCTGGTATAGCTCAGTGGATTAAGCATGGGCCTGCAAACCACAAGTACGCGGTTCGATTCCCAGTCAGGGCACATGCCTGGGTTGCAGGCCACTTCCCAGCAGGGGACTCACAAGAGGTAACCATACATTGATATTTCTCTCCTTCTCTCCTTCCCTTCCCCTCAAAGCTAAATAAATAAAGAATATTTTTTAAAAAGCTTATAAGTTAACTAAAAAAAAAAAGAATCAGTGATCAAAAAAAAAAGAATTTTAAAAAATAGCCCTGATTTTCTTTAGGTAAGGATTATTGATAGTATCTCATGTGTTTACATGTATAATTATTTGATTTCAGTGCCTTCTCTTTTTTTTTGTAAAATTCATTTCAGCAATTAGTACTCTTTTCTGCTAAGGATTTCATTAGATTCACAGTAGAACACTGTAACATCACTAAATGAACAAACAAAAAAGAAGCCAGTGACCTCATCCTTACAATGTTCTAGTAGGAAAGCAGCAGCTATGTAGATGCAAAAAGCAGCCCTGGACTTTCCCTGAATGGTTACCCCGTTTTTACCCTAATCCAAGAATGTTGTAGGAGCAGATAACATGACGCCATAGGCTGATTTGGACTAAGCCACTGCTCTGGGGCGAGACCATATTATAGATTAAGGAAGGAGGGAAAGAGAGGCAGATCCGAAATTACGGAAGTGGACAGATGGTCAGTCGCCATGCAGAGCTATCATCTGTGGGAAGGAAAGGAGGGAGAACACCCAGGAGGTGCATTCCTCTGGTTCCCTGGAAGGAAAAAACCAGTAGTAAAGCCCAGCGCAGGCTCCCTCTGGCTGATTGCCAACTTCCCACATGCTACGTTACAGCTCACAACATGGTAATTTTCTCTCTGGAATCCACTGGTCCCTTCTACCTTTACAGTCACTCCTCAGTCACCTAGGCCCCACAAAAGGCCAGCTATCTACTTCCATGTCTGTTGTAACTTATTCTTGAAATATGTCACTGTAAAGACTAGAAAGCTTGATGCCCCGTTAAGCACATTTGAGTTATATTTTTAAAAG
The DNA here is from genome assembly GCF_014824575.4 of Sturnira hondurensis. NCBI lineage: Eukaryota > Metazoa > Chordata > Mammalia > Chiroptera > Phyllostomidae > Sturnira > Sturnira hondurensis. The sequence continues at coordinate 10,590,948 of NW_028077105.1, read as the reverse complement.
AGGATGTTTGGGCAATGACACACAAATTACATGCACAAAGCCAAAGAATTATTTGCAGATACGTTGTATAATTATATGAGTTTATGCTATCCATCTGTGAACCTTGGTCTCCCCCGGTGCAAGTACTGCTTACAATAAAAAGGGTTTATTCACTTTAAGAAAAATTTATTATGCTGACATTTGCATAAGAGTAAAGTCTCCACTATTCGAAGGCATTTATAAGCTCCTGTGGTTGGATGAGATGGACCAACTGGCCCATTCTCTGTCAGTGAAGAGGATCGCTTTTAATCTCTGAAAGATGGTATTGAGGGAATACCACAGCCACCTGAATAAATATTTCATCATTTACTATTCTTCACCTTCAGGAAAATTTTCAGTTACTATATACATATTTCCTGCAGCAATTTGAGCTATCTACAGTCATCTGGTACTCACTGATGCCAGAAAATATCCAGTTGTCTCCTCAGTGTCAAAATGTGTCATGGCTGAGAGTTGTTTTTCAGTGACTTCTACCTTCTGTTTAGACTGAGGTCTGTCAGTATCATAGTCCTTCCTCATAGGCTTTGTTTTATAAAACAGTGATTTTCAGGAAGTCCCACACAAATTTTCCATACTCATCCTTATGGTCCAGATGGTCATGCAGTAAGTCTGGAGAGTGCAGGATTGCACAATGTTGGACGGCCATCTTATGTCCTTTGATGAGCTTTTTAAATTTGTATTGGTGTGATGCCAGCTTCTCAAAACAGCACCGTGTGACTGGCTGCATGCCCTCCATGTCCAAGTGCCTCATTATTAGAGTACATACAATTACATAAGAGCTGACTTGGAAAATAAAAAAGATATGGAAAGAGGTAGAAAAGGAAAGAGGATGGAGTGGTTAGCTTTGCCTTAGATGTTAGGGGTTGCTTTACAGAAGAAATGACATCACATCCATCTCAATTTCTAGAATGAGAATGAACATTCCAGCAGGGAGAAGGAGTTAACTTTTAGAAGGCTTAACACATGAAATAGATGAAACCAAAGAATAGATTCAAGGTGTTTCGTGCATTGCAGCACACAGAACCATAGAGTGAAGAGAATAAAATGAGAGGAAAGTAAAATGTATTGAGCATTGTTTACGGACTGAATGCACCACATATATAGTTTCCTTTCATGCTAACCATGGTTATGTACACTGACCCACATTTTATCCAGGAAAAACCCAAGTACTTTCCCCATGGTTAGACAGTAAGTGGCAAAGTCAGGATGAGAACCTAGAATTGGCCGGGGGTAAAGGCAGTGTCCATCACATTACTACTCCCCTCCGTGTTCATCATATTACTCTCCTATTGCAAAACTGGTAGAGAAACAGTGGCCAGATCATGAGGGCTTTTATCATACTGCTAAAGAATTTATAACTTATTCTATGAACACGAGAATGTTAGAATAATTTTTATAATTTATTTAAAAAGTAAAAACCACTCTTGCAATAGTGTAGATCTGAAATTCCGAAAACCATCTGCAATGGTTTCTGAAACATACTGTTCGAGACTAAGGTAATAACCCAGGTCAGACCCAATAAAGACCTATCCTAAGGCAGTATTACCCAAGTTGACATGGAACAGATAGATTCACGAGCTCTCCCAAGGTTTTATCTCCAGGGTGTGGTGACTGATTTGGTATGGAATGAAGGTCTGTGAGGAGTCTGGGATCACTCCCAGGTTACTGACTTTGGCAGAGGATGGGGTGTTGTGAATAATGGTGCTATAAATTAGAATAGTGTATGCCAGAAGAAGTAGCCAGTTTGTAAGTAAAAGATGAAGAATTCAGTTTGAGGAAAATGTTGAATTTGAAATAGAGATGGCCCACACATAAAGAGGTCTCTGGAACTGAAATATGGAATACCTGCGAGTTGGACCATGTCCCCAGTTTTTGTTGGACTCTGGTTTAGATAAAGATTTTTCCTTAAAACACAGACATTTTAGGGAGAATGTGAAAGTAACTACCTTCAGTAAGTTGCAATGGGGTATCAAATTTTGAAAACTTAAGTCACAAATTCTTTTCTTTCTTTTTAATAAATTTTATTTATTTATCTTTTAGAGGGGAAGGAGAGAGGGAGAGAAAGATCAATGTATGGTTGCCTTTTGTGCATCCCCTGCTGGGAGTTGGCCTGCAGGGAACTGGCCTGCAACCCAGGCATGTGCCCTGACTGGGAATCGAACTGCGATCCTCTGGTTCGCAGGCCCGTGCTCAATCCACTGAGCTACATCAGCCAGGGCTAAGTCACAAATTCTTATCACTAAATATATGTTGCTGACAGTGACGGCATAATCACTAACTTCCCTTCAATTTTTATACAAAGACTCTTATCCTATGTGAGAATTCACTGACTTGAATTTTGAAGCATAAAATCTTCATTTCAAAAATATAGTCAGCATTTCTAAACATAAAAAATATTTTTTAACCAGGAAAAGACAACTCCAAATCGATGACATTCTCTTTTTTATAAATGCAGTGACTAAATCTATACTATCATAAACAATTCAGAGAGAAAGAATCATTATTAATATGCACAAAATTATAGATGCTAATGTGTTGAATGACTTCTCACTGAGATATCACAGTACAGTGTAACCTAAGCCAGAAGTTGTATGTGCTGCTATTTATGACTTCAAGAATAGAAAATATTTAGCTCATTAAGTTAACATTCCTCAGTTATGTCTGATTCTCTGTTCTAAATAAACTTTCCTCACTGTTATTTCTTTATTCAGTATCCCTTATAAGACTAATTGTTTATAGCAGTTTTACAAAATGCTGTCTGTTTTGCATCATGAAATTTAAATTCCATTGGAAAGCCTACACAACTTCTTCCTACATATCTAAACCACAGCTATAAAAAAAATAAGGACAGCTATCCTGTGCAGGTGTATTTATCCCCTCCACATTGTAATCACTTATTGCATTTGAAATTTCATTAAAAGCTTGTCCACAGTTGAAAAAATAAATTACCACTGATTCATATATATATTTCATGATAAGCAAAAATTCCCATAAAATCAACATTCTCCTGTAAGTAGATATTCACTAGTGAAAATGGGTATAATAATGATCTCCTTTCTTTTTTTCTTTATCTTAACAATAGCATAGCCTTCAGATTCTGGATTTATTTCAGGGTTCTAGATCAAAGAAGCAACAGCTGCAGTAATTCAGATGCCAGCAACTGGAATTCACAGTAATCCACCCCACCCGCTACCATGGCTTCCTGAAGCCTTATAGCACCCTCTGAATAGTCCAAGCGCAGCCAGGGCAGGCCTAGTTCCTGCCTGGGAAATTGCATTTGCCAATATTAAGACAATTATCTATGTGGCTGACTATTCAGTATATTTAGATCTATTACTATAAAAGGTTAAATTGATTGTCTTTCCAATAGTCTATAGTTCAGCTTTTTTGAGAACTCCATTAAGAATTCCCCAATTAGTGTTATGCTGAAGGGAATATACCATTTATTAGAAGTTCAGAGCTTAAACCCGGGAAGAAAACTCTGTTTCATGCAAGAAGTTGAGAGATTCTGAGAGATAAAGGAGAAAATGAAACATTAGGTTTAACATGCAGTCCAAATTTATTTTACCAAACTTTCCAGGTTTTAATTCTCTCTTCTTTTACTTTCCATTGAGCCTTAATTAATGATCTTGTTACATGCTGATTAATGGGAAATCCTGGACCACAGCTTGTGTTAAGAAGAAATATTCCTGATGTAGAGGCCTAAGGGAAGGCTTGTAGTCCAAGAGACTTAAGAGCATGCCGATTTTAAAGTAACTTTTGACTCAGAACTGAATACCTCACTAGCATTAAGGTTTAATTTAAATTACTTTCCACTTCTAAAGCATAAATATGACAAATCCCAGTGGGAACCATTTTCTAACTAGCTTCTTAGAAAACAGAAAATTGATAATGTAACAATTAAGAACTAAGGCACAGAGTGTTAATAAATGTTTTGTCAGCATTATTTGTAGATTAAACAATAATAATAGAAATTTAAAAATCTTAAAAATTTTTCCATGTTTTATATTATTGATAATATATGTTCTTCAGTAAATTAACAGAAAACACTAGATTATCTACAATAAAATAAATAATAAGTTTGAAATCCAAGTACATTTTAAAGCTCACTATTTTTATTTAGATAGAGAAAAAGAAAGGTCAACAATAGTGTATGTGTCCATATTGTATATATATATATATATATATATATATACACACACACACACTATACATAGTATATGTATACAATATATTATGTAATATATACATGATACATATAATATAGAGTATATACATTATATATAATATACATATATGCACATATAGTATATACATAGTGTATCTATATTCTATAATCACAGCACATATATGCATATATACTTTCTACTTTTACAATTTATTAATGTATTGAGTAGAACCTGTGCCATATCACTATTGTGCACATAGTACTGAGCATAGCCACTGGCAGGGCACAGGAGTCCAATAAACATTATATTAATTAATTAATTAATCTCATTAATCTCTACTGTATTCTTACTATAGGTCCCATACTACTCTGGACAAAATAGCAACTAAAATTACAAGACATTACCCATTGTCTCCAAAGAGCTTACAGTTAAATTGGGAAAACAAGCCCTCCCACATAAAGCTATTAGGGTTCCATTAGAGAGGAAATATGTTGAGTTAGCAATGAAAGATGATAAATACATGGTTAGGAGTGAACAACTGCACTAAGAGCAGAATGGACAATGGTGTTACATTTCACAAACTGTAGCTTCAAAACAGTTCTCTTCCTCTTGTATCCAAAACAGAGGTGTCCATACTACACAGATATCAGCAGAATTAGGGCAATTCCAACCCTGAAGTAGAAATGGTCAAGCCTCCACTCGAGCCCCAACATGCTTCTTTGTTAATGATACCCAAAGTCATGACTGAGACTAACAGGTGTCACAGTACTTATTTAGATACTGTCTGCCTCATCTATGAGGCTAAAATGCCTTCTGATATCTTTAATACTGACATAATACCTAATAATATAAGCAAACTGAAAGACTATCCCATTGTCCTTGCATGGTATTGAGCAGAACTTAGTGAGCCATAGAGCTGGCCATCGAGGTCTTTTTCCAAAAAAGGCAAACTTATAGGAAGATGATAATACAGAAAGAAATGCCCTAATTTTCACAAGAAAAAAATTAAATATCTATTGGAAATGTAGTGAAACTATAAGTGATTAAAGATAAAATAAGCATAGACTAGAGCATGGAGAACACAATTTTTCTACCCAAATGAAATTACTTTTTATCCAAGATAATTTTGATGACAGTGAAGTGCCTTAAAGATTTCTGTTTGTATAACCTGAATCAGTACATTTTCCACAGAAGTCAATGTAGAAGGTTTTCTAAGAGTCACATGAATGTTTGATAGGAAAGAATTTTTCAAGATATTTTTGACAATTATAAAAACTAGAAAATGTATAATACAGTAGGTGGCATATTTTAATTTACTGGAGAAACTGTAGTACTCATCTTGACTCCTAGTAAAATTTTTTTATGCAGACTTTGTTGTAAAGCTTCTTTTGCCATCTCTGTATATTTTGAACTTCTTGCAAATGTGACAGTCACTAGGAAGTTCATAAATTTGCACTGGTCTCTTTAATTGTTTATACCTGTGCATGTCCACTTCTGTAACACTGGACAAGTGAAAGTACTACAGAGAAGCTCAAGATTGCAGTACCAAAACAAATTATTCAAATGAATGGGCTACTGATTTGATTTAAGACAGGTCATAAATTTGAACCATAAATCCAAATTTCATCTTTTAATACTCTTTTTCTGTTTTATAAGCTCTATAAATTTTAAATTTTTAAATAAATTTTATACTATTTTATCACATAAAATATATTTGTATACATGTTTTATTTATAAAATGTATCATTTATAAAAATGAATTTATAATGATAAAACATTAGTTTTGTTTTAAAATGGCTCATTTATAGTTGATAGTATTCTAAAATATCATAACTAAACTATTGAACATTTATCAAAACCAAATTTCATTACTGCTTCATTTTAGTGTCATTATTCACTGTAATATAACTATTCCATACAAGATCCATATTGACTTTGACAAAAGGAATTGTCTTCATTGAGCCCTTGTTCTTTCTGCTGCATAAATTGGTCCCCACTGTGCCGTTTGGTATCCTGGGCTTCTATGGCAATGTGTTTTCCAGTGCAATGTAGATCTTTCTAATGCTTTTACTCCCTTCACTAACATAATGGGTATTTTTTACCATTATCACTAATACCGGCATCTCTCAACCTCAGTCCTTGCCCTTTGTAACCTCTGAACTTCATCCTCGGGAACGTCATTTGTTCAGCTGACTTTTGTTCTAGATTTCCAGTCTTTTAAAATACCACATCAAATGAATTATATCAACACAGGAATCTACCACTGTATTGACAGACTTCCCAAAACGATAATGACAAAACAACCATATTATTTGGCTTATGAGTTGAAGTTTGGGCGCCCAAAAGAGCTTGACATCAGCTTAAATAGCACATTCCTGGAAGGCTTCTTTGCTCATGTTTTGTATTTAGGTGCTCCTTGTGTGTATTCTCTCAATCTCTCTCTCTCTCTGCCCCTCCCCACTTCCCTCTCCTCCCCCTGCCCTCTCTGCAGGGCCTTTCTATGTGGCTTGGACTTTTCATAGCACAGCGGTGTCTAGGTAGTTGCAGTTCTTACGTGGCAGCTGGTTTCTCAGAGACAGAAAGTAGAAGACTTCAGGCTCTACAAAGGTCTGACACAGCATGACTTCCTCCGTACATTATGTTACTGCCACCTCAATAGGAGATCATGTGCCCATTGTTATTCTCCTGATGTAGAATAACTTTCTCCTTCCTATTATCCAATTCATTTCTCCCCCTCCCTTTAGCAAACATTCTCCTTTGACTTATTTTCACATTAACTCCATATATCTGAGTTCTTCTCCCTCAGAATTTAGACACTATCTTCAAATATTATATACTGAACATTTCTTGCTTTTTGACTGTTCATCATTAAGTCCCTCCATTCCTATGAGTAATCCCAGTTTATTTGTGTAATCTCTCATTTTGTAGAAATTTTCAGTGGTTTTGGCCATCTCCAACAAAATAAGTTGTATTAGTCAGGGTTCTTCAGAGAAATATAAACAACAGCATGTGCGTGTGAGTGTGACACAGAGAGAAAGAGATTTACTTTGAGGAACTAGCTCACATTGTTCTGCGTTTTTGGTGAATCCAAAATCTAATGGACTAGTCCAGCAGGCTGGAGGCTCTGGAAAAAATGCATTTTAAGCCCAAAGGCAATCTGCTGACCAAATTCCTTCTTACTGGGAGGAGTACAGTCATTGTTCTATCAAGGATTTCAATTGATTGGGTGAGGGGCTTATCCATATTACGGAGGATAATCTGCTTTACTCAAAGTACAACCCACTTAAATGTTAATTTTGTTAAAAAAAAAAAAACACCTTCAGAGAAACATCCAGAATAAGATTTGACCACATATCTGGCCACTGCTGCCCAGCCAAGTTAATACATAAAATTAACCATCACAGAAGCCAAACAGACTTATTATTCCTCCCTTGTTTCTCCACAGAGTGGACACCTAAGATAAGTTCAGTAAATCAGATGCTCTTTTCTTGCTTGTTGAATCTTAAGCAACTCACATATCAGTATCAGGAAAGCAGGAGGTCATATTCGTTACAACTGCGGCAGCGGAAGTAGCCTGGTATCAGATTGTTTCTGAGGCATGACTGCAGCCATATTCCTGCTGCCCAGTCTTCTGTAGCTTCCTTGTTGTCTTTTACTCAATACGCATATCATTTTCCCTCCTCCTGACACTAGAACCTCTAGATATACTCCCAGTAAACTCACTGCTTTTTTGCTACTTGGACCTAAGTTACACTTAGGTAATAATACTGTATTATTCTGTTTAGGTACATGGATTGTATTGAGGACATTATTATAGCAATTATTATTGAACTCTCTCTCTATATGTTATACCAGAAAAATGATTCCTACTATAATACTCTGGACAATGTATTCCCAACCTAATTTATTAGCCTGCTTGGCTTATATGCAATAAGGCTAAAAAAATTGGAGATGCTAAGGGAGGGACCAAGGTAGTTCATACAATAAGCTCTCCAGCTTAGTGCCAAACTCTTGAAACTCTGCTACATTTCCCTAGATACTTGAAGTATTTTGGCTATCTACAGAAAAGAATCTTAATAGTATGAAAATTGGAGATGAAAAGTCTATCAAAGTTGATTTTTCAGAACTATAATGTATTCAAATCGGAAGTTAGAAAGCAGGTAGTTCCCTGAAATTTCCATCAATAAATTCCATAAAAGGCAGCTCACGGGGCACAGCATTTCTTTTGGAGGTGATGAAAATGTTCTGGAATTAGAAGTGATGGGCATACAACTTCATGAATATACTAATTACCATTTAAATTGTATGCTTTAAAAGCATGAATTTTATGGTAAGTGAATTGTATTTTAATTTTAAAAAGTTTGTTTAAAGCCATTAACCATGCTCTAGATATCTAATTAATGATTCAGATTTTAGATGTCTTCTTTTTAGAAATATATTATTTATTATACAGTCAGGATTTCTGTATTAAGTGGAGCAAATTTCTAAATCACTGTTATTTATTTCTTGGGCAGTTTCTAAACCTGTCAACTCATGTATTCACTTTAAATGAAAACTTCATCATTCAGATTTCAGGTGAAATCTAGTTGTGGAATTCAGTCATTCCTAATGGACACATATTTTATTATATCTGGAGATTTATCTGGCAGCTACTTAGCAAAGTAAGCAGATGGGTTGATTCCAACAATATTCGAAGTTGTGAGGTGGGCCAAAGCATCCAAAGCCTGTGAATAAATCAATGACACCTTCCCATTTCTTCATCATACCCGAAACACTCAACTATGCTTAGGAGTGGCTGCATATAAACATGTTAAAGATGGAGCATTCACCATTCTTTTGCTTTACTTCCTAGCACCTAAATGGGAACAAATGAAGGTTGTATGATAAGGAGGGTTACAAATAGCACATAAGGAACACACTACTTACATATGCTTTGCTTATATTGCCTTCAGAAACAGAGAAGGAAAAATTTAAAAGTCCTGAAACTCAAATTTAGTAAGAAACATTTTATATTAATTCACCTGCTTCCATTCAAGAAGTCTGATGTAGACATTTCTTTAACAGAGAACATACCTGCAATTTCACTGCAACATAACTAGAAGGGAGGAAAGGAGGAGGGGGAGGAGGAAGAGGAAGAGGAAGTAGAGGAGGAAAAGGAAGGAGAAGAAATCGTTGTTAGAACTGGCAACATACCAAGGTTCATGTTCAGTACTCTGCTGCATCAAATGGGACTGGGCCATTTTATCTTGTGAGTGTCTCTCTCTTTTCTCTCTCTCCTCCCTCCCTCCCTCTCTCAAGCAATCTACTTATCATTGTGCCCAGGCTTGATTAGATTTATAGTTTGTTTATCTGAGAGCTCAATGCTTTATTGCATCCAGAAGCCAAAATACGTGCACCTCCACAACCCAGCTGAATAAAACAAACTCATTTTGATCTTTGTGTACAAAGCCATCAGCACTGGTTCAAAGTGTAGCGCAGCCAGTTCTGGACGGCAGATGCAGAGTTCAACTCTTCTCCCGGGCCCTTGGTTTCAATTAGGCTGTCTGCCAAGCAGCCCATGTGCCTGTGTGCTGAAACATTTCTTTGAGGCAGCTTTTTTAAATTAGGAAATAAAGACTTCCCATGTGATTTGCTATATATACAATTTATGACAATTGATTTTTATAGTTGAAATACATACATTTTCAACATATTTCTCTTTCTGCAAAATAGCAGCTTTCTAACAAGAGAAGAAAATTAGCAAAATGTAAATACTGCATTTCATTTAATCCTCCTATTCTAAATTCACTCAAACATACATTAAAATGATGCTAAAGACCACTGGGTTCCTAAAATAAATGACTTCTTTGTCTTAAAAGGAAGAAAAGGACAATGGGATACCAACAAGCATTTTCTAACTTCTAGGAACTCTAAATAGGGAAAAATTAATATAAACAAAAAAGAAGCTGGAGACTGGCCAGTTCCTCAGCCAGAGTAGATAATATTTTCATTGTTTTCACTACCACTGGGCCTTTCGCCTTCTGGACTTCCCAATGCAACCTGTGACCTAGCAGTAGATACAAAAATCCCAAAGCCAACTTCCAATGTCTAGCTGATTCCTGGTACAATCACCAGCTAAATGCATAGCAAACATCTTTGCTTCATAGCCACCAATGCACACAACTGTATGTAAATAGAATTCTCATTAAAGATGGCCCTATGTGGCAGAAACCCCAAAACTATTAAAAGTCATTATCTAGTTGCCACAACTACAAATAATATCTTCCTATCGCTACTTCGAGAAGGAGCTCACCAAGTCCTAAGGGGCTGGGATGGGTAGCAAACATCCCATAAGGAAGGTCCAGGCCATGTAAAAGCCAGGAAACCATGATGGCTTGCAACCTCCTGTAATCATTCAGGCCAAATTCGCAGAAACTCATCATAAGCCTAGAGGACTCTTTAACCTGAATTCAGGAGCATTGAAAATCTGAAGATGTGGATGAACAAATTGACCCAGCACTTATCAGAAGTAAGCCACTGCCAGTGACAAGCCAAACCGAAAATCATTGGGCACCAACACTAGCAACTGCAGGATAACCATCTGTTAGTGGTGACTTTAAGCAGGCCCCATACCATGCTAGACCACTGACACAGCAGGGACACATAAGTGTGGCACACACGTTTTTTTCAGTGACCAGATGGTTTATTGAGTCATTTTCCTGTTTTCCATAAAGCTGAATGACTACATTCCTAAAAATCTTCTCTACTTCTCCTTCTAAATTAGAACATTTTTCCATTGCCTAAATGCTTGATCTTGAAAATATACTGAAAATAATGGTACTATGCCTTTGTGATGCAGAAATTTTCAATAAAAACTGAAAGAAGCCACTAAAAATATATCCCAGTTGAAGAATACTTTGTCAAGTTTATTGGCATGTTTTTGAAGTCAGAGATGGAAATATATGATTCATGTCAAAGCTAAAATGTTTTTGTTATTTCTCTATCTCAAGGTATCAACACAAAGAAAAGTTTATAAATTACACATATATGTATATATATCTTATTACAGTCACTGTGGTACAAAATAGATGAAATAATTTTTGCTCTTTATCACTTACTATAAAATATATTCAGATTTAATGCAGCTGAACTAACATTTAACAGATATCTACAGCATTGGCCTGGTTTTTCTTTTACCTTTTGACCCCCTTCACCCATTTCTCCCACCCCCAGCCTCTGGCAACCACCAATCTGTTCTCTGTATCTGTGAACTTGGTTTTTGTTTATTGTTTGGGCAATTTTTTTAGATCCACATATAAGATCATGTGTATTTGTCTTCCTCTGCCTGACATATTTCATTTAGCATTATACCCTCGAGGTTTATCCATGTTGTTGAATGTGACAAGGTTTCATTCTTTTTTATGGCTGAATAATACTGATATATATAACTTCTTTATCTATTCATCCGCTGATAAACACTTAGGTTGTGTCTCTATCTTGGCTGTTGTAAATAATGCTGTAATGAACATAGGAGTACATATCTCTTTTTAAATTAGTGTTTGAATTGTGTCAGCTAAATACCCACAGGTGGGATTGCTTAGTCATGTGGTGGTCTCATTTTTACTTTTTTGAGGACCCTCCATACTGTCCTCCAGAGCAGCTGCACCAATTTACATTTCTACCAAGAGCGCTCAAGTGTTTCCTCTTCTCCACATCCTTGCCAGCACTTGGATTTGTCTTTTTGATAATAGCCATTCTAACAGGTGTAAAGTGATGTCTCACTGTGCTTTTTTATTTGCATTTCTCTGATGATTAATGATACTGAGCATCTTTTCATATATCTGTTCAGCATCTTTATATTTTCTTTGGAAATATGTCAGGATGCTCCAATATTTTCATTTTTAATTTGATTGTGTGTGTGTTGTGTGTTTTTTGCTATTGAATTGTATTAGTTCTGTACATATTTTGGATATTATCAGAGATACAACATGCAAACGTTTTCTCCTATTTTCATTTTCATTTTGTTAATGGTTTCCTTTGTCATGCAGAAGCTTTTTAGTTTGATGTAGTCCCACTTATTTTTGCTTCAGTTTCTTTTGCTTTTGGTGTCAGATTCAAAAATTATTTCCAAGATCTATGTCAAGGAGCTCACCATATAATTTTTTTCCTAGGAGTTTTATGGTTTCAGGCTTTAAGTTAAAGTTTTTATTCCATTAAAAACTAATTAATTTAATTAATTAGTTTTGCATGTTGATTACTTAATTTAATTAATTATTTTTGCGTATGGTGCATGATAAATTAATTAGTATTATAATTAATTTTGATAAATAAATTAATTTAATTAATTGGTTTTTGCATATGGTGTAAGATAGCAGTCAAGTTTGTTTAGAACATGGCTGTCCAATTTTTCCAGCACCATTTATTGAATATATATTGTTAGCTGCTTTGTTATAAACTAATTGGCTGTTTATGTATCGGTTTATTCCTGGGCTCTCTATTCTGTTGCATTGATCTATGTCTGTTTTTATGCCAATACCATATTGTTATAATTACTATAGTTTCATAATACAGTTTGAAATCACAGAGCACAATGCCTCCAGCTTTGTCCTTTTTCAAGATTGTTTTGGCTATTTGGGGTTTCTTTGGGCTTTTGTTTTGGGGGGAGTTTGGTTTCATAAAAATATTAGGATAATTTGTTTTATTTCTTTGTAAAATGCCATTGATATTTTCATTGGAATTGCATTGAACCTGTATATTGCTTAGGATAGTATGACATTTTAACCATACTGAATCTTCCAATTCATGAGCATTCTTATCTTTTCATTTATCTGTTTTTTTTCAGTATCTTTTATTAACTTATAGTTTTCTATGTACCTATCTTTTAGCTCCTTGGTTGAATTTACTCCTAGGTGTTTTTTTATACAGTTGTAAATAGATTGTTATCTTATTTTCCCTTTCCTTAAGTTTGTTATTAGTGTATAAAAACATAACTGATTTTTGTATATTGATTTTGTGTCCTACAACTTTACCAAACGTTTTGTATTAGTTCTAACAGTTTTTGGTGGTGTTTTTAGGGTTGTCTCTATATAAAAATATGTAATCTGCAAATAAAGACAGCTTTACTTCTTCTGTTCTAATTTGGATATCTTTTATTTCATTTTTCCCCCAATTGCCCTGTTTAGACTTTAAGAACTGTTGAATAAAAGTGCTAATAGTGGGCATCCTTGTCTTGTTCCTAATCCTAGAGAAAAAGATTTTATCTTTTTACCATTGAGTATGATGTTAGCTGTGGGCTTGTCATATATAGCCTTTATTATGTTGAGCTATTTTCCCTCTATATCCAGTTAAGGGCTTTTCCCCTGAATGAATGTTGAACTTAGTCAAATGTTCTTTCTGCATCTATTGAGATTATCTTATCATTTTCATCCTTCATTTTGTTAATGTGGTGTATCACATTTGCTGATTTGCAAATGTTGAAGCATCCTTACATCTCTGGATAAATCCTACTTGATTGTGGTGTATTATTTTTAAAGGGTATTTCTGAATTTAGTTTGCTAGGATTTTGTTGAGAATTTTGCATCTGTGTTCAACAGGGATGTTGGAATGTCATTTTTCTTTTCTTGTGGTGTGCTTCTCCAATTTTGGTATTGGGGTCTCATTTGATAATACAGACTTCAGTTGTTAGAAGTTCTCTTCGGTTTTCTGGGGGGAAGTTTAAGAAGTATTGATATTAATTCTTCTTCAGTGTTTTGTAGAATTCATGATGAATTCTACAAAATGAATTCTGGTCCTGGACTTTATTTTGTTGGGAGAGTTTTGATAGCTGGTCAATCACTTTCCCATTAATTTGTGTTCCGTATTTTTTATTTTACCATGGTTCAATTTTGGTAGGTTATGTGTTTCTAGGAATTTTTTCATTTCTTTTAGATTGTCCAATTTGTTGGCATGTAATTGCTTATCAGAGCTTCTTCTAATTTTTGTGTTTCTGTGATATCAGTGGTCACACTGCCTCTTTTATTTCCTATTTTATTTGGAGTCCACTTTTTCCCCCTTTGCTGAGATCTAGTTAAGGGCCTGTCAATTTTGTTTATCTTTTCAAAGAACCAGCTCTTAGTTTCATTGATATTTTCTATTAATTTTTAGTCTCTGTTTATTTCTGCTAATTTTGTCATTTTTTCCCCTTATACTAAATTTGGCCTTTGTTCTCCTATGTCTAGTTCTTTGACGTGGTAAATTCAGTTGTTTATTTTTGAGGCTTTTGTTGCATCTTGAGGTAAGTATTTATCACTATGAACTTTCTGTATCCCACAAATTTTTGTATGTAATATTTACATTTTCATTTTCTCAAGGAATTTTTATTTCTCTTTTGATTTCTTCTTTGACCTGTTAGTTTTTCAGTAGTACAATATTTATTGTTCATATATTTATGAATTTCTCAGGTTTCTTCAAGTGATTGGTTTCTAGTTCCATACCATTGTGGTCAAAAAGATGCTTGATATTGTTTAAATCCTCTTAAATTTATTAAGACTTGTTCTGTGGCCTAACATGATACACCTTGGAAAACATTCCATGAACATTTGAAAAGAATGCGTATTCCATTGCTTTTGGAAGGAATGTTTTGAAAATATCTATTATTTTCATCTGCTCCAATATGTCATTTAAGGCCCATGTTTCTTTATTGATTTTTCTATCTGGGTGACCCAACCACTGATATAAGTTGGGTATAAAATCCCTTACCATTTCATATTGCTGTCTATTTTCTCTTTAGGTCTGTTACTGTTTGCTTTATATATTTAAGTGCTCCTATGTCAGGTGCATAAATATTTATGAATCCTATATCTTCTTCTTGGATTGACTCATTTATCATTATGTAATAACCTCTTTTGTCTCTTATTCCAGTCTTTTTAAAAAATTTTGTTTTATCTGGTATAAGTATACCTACTACAGCTTGAAATATCTTTTTTCATCTCTTCACTTTTAATCTCAGTGTTTCCTTACATCCAAACTGGGTCTCTGATTGGTAATATATATATATATATATATATATATATATATATATATATATATATNTATATATATATATATATATATATATATATATATATGGGTTTTGTTCTTTTAAACCACTTAGACACCATATGTCTTGATTGGAAAATTTAGTCCATTTACATTTAAAGTAATTATTGGTAAGTATATACTTATTGTTGTTTTTTCTCATTGTTTTCTGGATGTTTTTGTAGTTCATCTCTATTTCTTTCCTTTTCTCTTGTTCCCTTACTTTGTGGTTTGCTATGGTTTTGCTGTTTCATTAGTGATATGCACATATTCCTTTCTCATTATATTTTGTGCATTTATTATAGGTTTTTGCTTTGTAGTTACCATGTTGTTTACATATAGCAATATCTATAAAAGTCCATTTTAAGTTGATAACAACTTAAGCTTAACCTTATTACAAAGCTCCATATTTTTATCCCCTAACTGAAAAATCCCTTTAACATTTCTTGTAAGGCCAGCTTTTTGGTGATGAATTTCTTTAACTTTGCTTGTCTGGAAATCTTTTTATTTATATTGCAATTCTGAACAACTTTGCCAGACAGAATATTCTTGTTTGTATTTTTTTTCTTTCAGCATTTTGGATATATCATGCCATTTCCTTATGACCTACAAAGTTTTTGCTAAAAAAGCTACTGAAAGTCTATGAGGGGGCTCCCTTGAATGTAACAAATTATTTTTCTCTTGATGCCTTTAATAATCTCTCCTTGTTTTTAACTCTTTTTATTACAATGTGTCTTGGTGTGGTCACTTTCGATTCATTGAAACTTTTTTGGAATTCTCTGGGCTTACTTTGTATGTCTATTTCCTTACCCAGGTTAGGTAAAAATTTAGGCACTTTATCTTCAAGCAAGATTTCTGAAACTTTTTCTCTCATACTGTTTTTCTGGGACCTCTACAATGCAAATGTTACTCATTCTGCTGTTGTCCCACAAACCCTCAAACTATCTTCAATTTATTTCATTCTTTTTTCTTTTTACTGCTTTGATTGAGTGAATTTCACTGCCTTGTCTTTCAATTAACCGATGCTTTCTCCTGCTTCATCTAGTCTGCTGTTACACACCTCTGCAGTATTTTTCAGTTCTGTTATTGTATTCTTCGCCTCTGTGACTTTTATTATTTGCTCTCGGTTTAAGATGGTGATTTAGTAAGATTTTGAACTTACTTTCTCTCACCAATACACTGTATCTACAGCTACATATGAAACAATTTTCTTTTAAAAATAACTGTCTGGCTGAGTAACAAGTATACATCAAACAATTGAGAAGAAAACCACATCAAAGTAGGTAGGAGAGACTGGGACATAATCTCATCATAAACCATACCCCTCATTGTGACCCCAAACTGGGACACCACTCAATCACCAGAACTTCTCTTTGAGGAGCAAAGACTTCAAACTCCAAATTGGACATCTCAACTTTAAGGACTTTGACCTGAGAATTTAGATCCTAAAATGTCTGACTTTGAAAACCAATGGGGCTCTGTCTTAAGGACCATCAGATTATAGCAATCAATTTAAAAGATAACTCTTACAGGGTCCACATGTTCAGACTTACCTTCTCTAGGCCTCTGTTCAGAGGCAGCTGATTGCATTCAGACTTAAAGTGAAAGATGCTCATTTGCTTTTATTAAGTGTCAGCCTGTGAAGCAGGCTTCTAATTTATCACGTATATCTAGGAACCTTCTGGAACACTCTCTGCGGACAGAGAATGGTGGGTGCCATCTTCTTGCTCTCTTTTTGCTTTGCTCCAAAGTATCAATATCTCCTATTAGCAAGCTTTTAGAAGCATCTTTCATCCTGATCTTTGAAGGAGCTACCCAAGGGATGCTTCTCAACAGCCTGACTTTGGAGGCTAGGAGAGTTTGTGTTCCTGGTCCCACAGGATTATAATAATTTGGGTTACCCACAAAGAGACTCCTGCCCTGTCTGGTGCCCCAATATTTGCAGCTGATGCTAGGGGACACATTTATATGGCCTGGATCCAGCAGCCAGTGAGACCTTTGCTTGTGGGTCCTGCAGGACTGTAATCAACAGAGAAAGACTTCTTAAACAGCCACCACCCTCAAGACACAGCTAGAGGCAATAGGTGCAGGAGTTCATTCTTATTGTAAAGGAAGCCCATTAGCTTATCATCATAGTTATAGCCTAAGGGCAGACTTCTAATTAAACACTCAACTAGGGGCCGACTATAATCATTTCCAAAGAAGTAGGAGGGTGGGTGCTATCTTTGCACTCTCCCTCTGCTGCACCATGGTGTGTCCTGAAAGTGAGCTTTACAGACTCTCTGCTGCCTTGGCATTTACATCTGGTATCCCAGTTTTCACAGCTGCCATCCAGGGAATGGCCCTTGATCCTCTGGCTTTGCTGGCTGGGGGGATTTGTTTTCTAGGGTTCAGTGAGACTATAGCAGTCAAAGAGATGGTCCTTGGTGGGCTATTATTCCCAGGGCACTGCATAGACCACAGAGAAGCACCCCCCCTCCCCCCGCCGCCACCACCCTCAGTCTTTCTATGAAAAGCCCTTTGCTTCTGGAGCTTTGGCATATACCTAGTGAACTGCAGATTTGCTCTCAAGAAATGCAGGCCCTGCACACTATCATGACGCTCTCCCTCTGCTTTGCTCTAGCTCTCTGATTTCTCTCAGAAAAGAGCTTATACACCAGTCTGGAGCCCCAATTTCTGGGACTGCCACTTAGGAGATATGGTCAGATGGCCCAGCCAGGAGAATTTGTGTTTGTGATTTCACAGGGCTGTGCACATTTACTCACTTTTTAAAGTGGCTGCCTGAGAATCCGGCTCCCAAACAACCTAAACTGGACTGTGGAGATCCTCCTCTTAGGGACACTGACGGATCTTGGCACATACCCAAATACTGGAAGCTATTAAAAATATATGAGGCTTGGACAAACACAAGTACTGCGGCAGGGTTGAATGACAAAGTTCATGTTTTACACAGGGCCTTTTGGGAAAGTTAGTTGTCTCATCTGCTGTATAGAAACCAACATAGAAGTTAAACAAAATAAAGAAATACAGGAAAATGTTCCAAATAAAATAACAGGATAAAACCTCAGAAAATAACCTTAATAAAACAGAGGAATAATTTACCTGATAAACAGCTCAAAGTAAGAGTTATATAGGTACTCACTGACCTAGAGAGAAGAATGTATGAACACAGTGAGAACATCAACAAAGACATGGAAAATGTAAGAAAAACACTTTTTTAAGTTTAAGATATAATATTTAAGTAGTTATTTTTAATAGTACCAGTCTTATGGTCTTATTATCTTCTATAAGGAGAAAGGTAAATAAGTCTACATATATGAATATAAATAATCCATTTTATTTTATTTTTAAAAATATTTTATTTAGTTACTTTTAGAAAGAGGGGAACAGAAGGAGTAAGAGAGAGAAAGAAACATCAATGTGTGGTTGTCTCTTGCACACCCTCTTCTGGAGACCTGGGCCCTGACTGGGAATCGAACCAATGACCCTTTGGTTCACAGGTGGGCACTCAATCCACTGAACCACACCAGCCAGGGCAAATAATCCATTTTAGATAAACTAATTACAACATAATAAAATACCTGCTATTAATTAATACCCTTAGATTTGGGACTAAATTATAAGTATTTTCTCCTGAGTTTTTTCAATGTTTCCCGTGAGCTATATTTGGGAGAAAGCATGTTTGGGAATTGAAGAACATCATTAAATAAAACAAAAATGAATGTATTCAGTGGGTCTCAAATAACAAAAAAATTAATGCAAGTATCAAGTATATTCTGCCTGCCCTCAAAGGAGAACTAGATTTTTTTTATCTTGTGCACTAAATCCCATTAACACACATACACATACACACACACACTTACATCTATAAAATTGGAAGAACTGGTCTAGCATTAAAGAATCATAATGCTCTATCTTCCCACAGTCCTATAAATATGGAGGACTCATTTACCTGCGTACCTTGCTTCAGCAAGCATTATACAGCTGCTAACAATTTCTATCTCAAGCATTAAATACCCAGTTTTCTGGAATTTAACCTAACGTTCTTATTTTTATAAATCTTATTCTTAGATTCTAGCCACAAATCTAATTAGCACTTTAACTTTGATAATCCATTCAGAATTTCTTTATTGGCTGATGGCAGATAGACTTTTCTCTCAGCTTTTAGTTCTGCTCACTTCTCTGATTTTAGCATTGACCTCCACTTTATATGAAAGCCCTAACCTTGAGCCTATAGAAGCCTGGTGGATTAAGGTAAGCACATGGCACTAAGGAGTGGAAGCTGAACATGTATAAACAAAAAGATAGAAAAAAACTGTGTTTAAATATTGGCCCATTATCACCTATGTTGTAATGACATTGCTATTGAACTTGATCCTCATAATCTATACCATTAACCTTTTAAAAAATATATTCCTAGGTGATTATAACTATTGTGCCACAAACTCAATCACAGACACCAGGTATGCTCAGTTTTCTCAGATCCATATAATCACTGTGCCACCTCTATCACCCAAAGTCCGGTGTGACTTGGGTTCAGGTATCACTGCTATGTCAGTGAAAAATGTTAACTTCTACAAACTTATAAAATGTTTCCCTTAAGCTGAAAGTTTCTAACATTGAGAAATGGACCCTGAAGTCCTTCATATTTTCCTGAAATAGTAAAGTCCAAGTGAAATATAAACATAAAGAGCATCACTCAAAGCAATGATTTACTATGACCTGCTCACTTTGGCCCCCAAATATGAACATGGAACCCTGATTTAGCTGGCAGATTAGGCTGAACTACAAAGAACTATATGCCAACCCTCAGGTCTAAGAACAATGCTACTTTCCTTGTGTTTTTCTGCTAGTACCAAGGCCATACATCCACCTCTTATTATGGGTAATTTAACCCCCCCAAAGGCAAGCAAAGGCAAGGCAGTTCTACTCTACCCACCACTAGCTTGCTCAGGATGGCATTTTCCTTCCCAGAAATGATCGCGAGTCTGTTTTTCTGCAGCCCCACTGAAAAGAGACAGATATCTTAATGAAGAGCAGCCAAATAGAGGACTTCCTTATCTTATTAAATAAATGTCTTTGCCCTGCACTCACCCATTTCTGTGGCTAACACCTTTTGCCTGCAGTAGATTGAAAGAATCGTAAGCACTCGATAGAGGCCCACATTATGGTATGTTGGTGGAAATAACCAGACTTAGTTCTGGAGACTCGTTTAGGTGGAGAGACCACCATTAACCTGGAGTTTCCTCGCAACTGCGAAGGCATCAGGGCAGCCTGAAGCCTCCAAAACTGTATTAGCCAGAAAGAAATTCTATACCTGACTTGTAAGTAATTCCGGATGCCCACAAAGTCTCTTCTGAGATATTCTAAGGAAAATCTAAAAGAAAGATGAGGGAGCTACAGAAATGACCCAAGAATGGAGCAAAGGTGCCCGTGAACATGCAGAGGAGAAGCCAAGTTTTGACCTAGAAGATCTTTTCCTGTGGACAAGAGAATACCAAAATTCAATGACACTTGGCTTTTTATTACTATTTATATGAAAACAATTATATGACAAGCATTACTATTTATATGAAAACAATTATATGACAAGCAAACTAAATGTCCAACTTGGTTGTGATGACCAAATACACATTGATATAACTAACAAATTTAGAGAATATGGTGGCAATTTATAAAAAGAGTAAAAATAATTAAGACTAGTGAATTCTTGACTATCTAGAATCTTTTTAGAAAATTACCTGTTGGTTAAATTTTTCGGATAAGTAGGTTGTATTCCTTTCAGATTCCAAAAGTATTTTATATTATCACTGTCTTTAATAAATTATTTATGTGATTTTTTGGCTTTTTAAATAGAGTTAATTCAGATGATGAAATTTTTTAAATTCACTTTATCTAGAAACAATACAAAATATCCTTTAATCCCACCAATATAACATGACCATTTTCTTAATAATTTATAAATACGTATAGTTTGACTAAGTGCCAGGCATTGTTCTCAGTGTTTAACATATATACTATAACCATTTAATCCTTATAACAGTCTGTGGAAAAGGTCTTCATTCTTATTTATCAGATGAGTAAACTGAGGCACATAGATTTCATAATTTGCTCAAGACAAGGCAACTAAAAGTGGCAAATCTGGAAGTCAAATTCAGGAAACCTGGATCCAAGTGTATGCTCACAGCTCTGTGCTTTGTTATTGCCTTTCTGTTTCTATCCTACCACCCCAATCTTGTAGACAAGTATATCTCTGAAATTCTGTGATTACTGTTTCATTTAACATTGTTAGTATTACTCCATATTTTATATGGCCCTTACAATTATGTTCTAAATGACTACATAATATTCTATTGTGTTGATGGATCATCTCTCTGTAAACTTTTCCCACTGTGGAACACCTAAATTTCTTCTGTTGGTTTGATATCACTTAGGGAAAGCCAAAAGAAACAACATAGGAGAGCCTACAAATGCCTACTAATAAAAACTATTGGTGTGATTTTCCAATGTGAAGGCTTGTTATCAAATGTTACATATTTACTATGTAACATTTATTATTTAGTTACATATTTATATTGAAATGTGACTATAAGTTACTTGGTAAGGGATGCTTGTGGATCTCATTGAAACAAACAATAAAAAAAAGTATTGCATTACTTGCTTGTGAGGTAAGAGGAAGTCCTGAGACTTCCAAACAAAAAAATGATTATGCTCATAATTCTCTGGGAAGCTAGCAGATTGGTAAAGTCTTGGTCATGATGGATTACATTAGAACATAGGAAGAGAAATACCATACATTCTCTGTAGCATTTTTCTTTTAACTGCCCTTTTGCCATTTCTTTAATGTTTGCCTTCTATTAATAGTGACTGATATGAAATAATCAACAGACTTGTGCTGTAAATCCAAAGAAAAAATTGCAAAGAATTTAAAGATTTGGCCTCACATATAATCCTGCCAGGTAAATATAAAAGAGCCAGCAAATGGGGTGAAATTAAAGAAATATCGCAGTTCAATTTTATGTATTATGTCTCTTCATCATATTTTTTTTGCTGAAAGAAATATGAATTGTGCTTTCAGCAAAAGTGAATGACTGCTAAGTTCCACTGAGAAGCAAAAGAGAAAAAACATAAATTATTATAGTCACCACCATCATCCAGGCTCGTGTATTAAGTTCGCATCTTTTCATTGCATTGCGTTGGATGTGTCAAAAGCAAATTAAATAAGCATGGTCCCGGTCCTACAGGAACTTGTGATTTAAGACAGACTACGTTACCCAGAGAAATGTCAGAGCAGCATAGGCAAGTGTATGTTCCTCAAAGGAAGATATAAATTGAGCAAATGAAAGAATAAATAAACTAAATTCTTCCTATTGTTTATAAATTGAGTAAAAAAGTGCTGGCATGTCCCTAGGGTTCTGGATTTGGAGTTTCCTCACTAGTTATTCTCACAGGAATAATTTTGTGGAGGTACTGTTGCTATTACGGCAGAAAATATTCTTAGCAAATTGAAAGATTAGAAAGCTAAACTACTTGATATACTAAATCAAGAACAAAAGATACACTGTTTTGCACACAGGCAGATCTCGAATAAAGATTCCATACATCATGGCCTCATATTTTAGCATAATGGGATATCTCTAGACTATTTCAAAGAAAGAGGTGATGAAAATGATGGATGGGGAATAAAATATATTTCCATTAATAAAATAAATTTTAAAATATTGCCTGTTTTCCAATTCAGAACTATTCTGTTTATAATTAGTTTGGGAGTCACATTGTAATTATGGTTTGTTTTGGGGTTTTATTTTTTCTTTGAGATGTAATTGGAGAATGGTGTTCTCCAATATCCATACTATTGTGATCTGACCAAAATTTCAGAAAATACTGTTTTAGTAATTAAATTAAAAATTCAATCATTCTGAAAGTAGTTTTTTATGTACTTCAAATTTCTTTACTAATAAGCTCTGGGCTGAATTTATGATACTAGCTTTCATGATTCAATCTCCTTGATCCAATTACTAAAAAAAAGAAATAGCACAACCAGTTTGGTTCTTTGATATTTTGTCAATGTAAAAAGTAGTTGTAATAGTTGTACAAATGTTATAATTTTTACAAACACCTTTGGTGCTATTCAGTGTTTCTAAGTAAAACCCATTTCTGTGTTGTTTATTTTTAATTTGTTCTTCATTGCCTGCTTTGCAATAAAACATGTGTTTGTAATTGCATTTAGCAAAATTCATGATCTTACCATTGTACCAAAATCAATGTGTCTTCCTGGTACAGAAGAAGTCAGTATTCAAACACGTCTCTAATGTTTGGGGTTTCTGTCTCAATTGACAAAATTGAAAAATATGTATTAGCCAAGCAAAGCCACTATCTCAAAGCCATGTTGAAAATTACTCCAACCTGTCAAAGCCAATTGAAATTCCCTTCCCAGCCAAATTCCCTACTTCATTTTGTATGTGAAATAGGAAAATTTGGATTTGATTATAAACACATGCAGAAGGAATTGAGATATTATATATATCTTATATACTTAATACTGTATACAATTTTCCTTGCAAAGAATTTTGTCTTTCTTTGTCTATCATTTATTCCATGTCACCTGTGCTGAATCACTCACTTGTTTTTAGTACCTATACCTGAGCAGTTTAATTATCAGTGCGTGTATAAACTCATTTAAAAAATTCTTGCTGCACCACATCATTCTCACCTCAGAGATGGAAAAACCCTGAACGAAGAGATCTAAGATGAGTCCCTAATGCACATCCAATAATCTGAGATGTTGCTAACTATCAGTGAATTTTCTTTATCTATTACGCTTATGTAGCAACTTTAGTCATCTTTCACTATGGTGCCAGGTTGCTGTTAAGTCCAGTTCTAACAAAAGGGCATTATTCTGTCCTTAAGTTTCACTACAGAAGTAAATACCCTTCTTTAAGGGGAAAATCAATTTTATTTCAGACCAGAATAAGCCATGATCCGGAATGCGGAAGGGCTAACATAAGGTTATCCACAAGATGAAGAGCATGACTGAAATATTGCCCTGCCCCCGTCCATGTTGGGCAATACAAGCTGCTTAAAAATTAGAGGCCATAAAATCTCTGGCAAAAGTTATGAGAGCAACAAAGCCAAAATAATGCCAAACACTGGGAAAAATAAAGGCAGATCCTGTGGAGTAAACAATATGATCGCTGTCTGTAAAATCACCCCATAGTCCATTGTGTTTAACATTTATGAGCATTATCTAAAGGAGAAAGAAATGTTTCCAAAGAAGTCTAAAAGACAAATGTAAGCTCTGTGTATTACATCCCAGTTCACTGTTCTTTATTGATGAGATATTCCAGGATTATCATCAAGGCTTTGATAGAGATGTTTCTTTCTCATTTTGCCTAGGATAATTGAGATTGTGGTAGAGTTAATGATGCATTTAAGATTAGTCTGAATATTATTGTCAACAATGAAATGAATTAGGAGCTAATTTAAGGCATTACAGTGATTTGAAATACTTAACCATTCAGAGTGAGTGTAGCGTTGGATTCTAGTTTCAGATACGTAGGCTTTGCATGGCTTATGCTTGTTTACAGGTGAAATAGAAATTCAAGGGAGAAAACTACCTGGAGGGCTGTGGTCCTGCCGCAGCAGTCCTGGAAGGGCTTGTTCTGGCAGTGCCACGTGACAAAACCCACTTAGGGTTCTGCGCTTCCACATGGAAGACAGCTGCCCTGGACCGTTGCCTATACCCTCAGCAGACCTTGAGAGAGCAAATAAATAAACTGTTATTTATTAAGCCACTGGGATTTTGGTATTGTTTATTTCCAGATTGTAATGTAACCTATACTGACTGATTTATCAGGCGCTATAAAAAAACTTTTCACATATTTGTATTTAGCTTCTCAGTATACTTTTCTGCACATAGATATATATAGTTAGTTGGAGCATGTTGTACACATTATTTTTGGTAACATTTTCTTTACCAAATAATATGTGATGAAAATTTATCCAAGTCATTAAATATTTTTAAAGTTGTATCATATTTTATCTAATCTTTCACTGATATTCGACAATTTTGCCAAATATTGCTGTACTAAATAAGCTAGTCTATGTTCTGCATATATTTCAGACTAATTTCCTAGGATAAAATTTTCAAAATAAAAATGCATCAGAGTTTACATTTTTTAAGGCCTTTTAAGAATGAAAGCATTTGATGCTGTGTACTTGACTCTCTACATCTTTAGCCTCATACTGAACATTCTATGAGATATTTTGCTTCATTATTTTATAGGGGTCCTGCAGACTCAATTTCACATTCAATCCAAGAGTTCCACAGGGTAATTTTTAATTGCAGTAGTTGAGTTTGTTTCATTTGTGTATACACACACACACAAACACACACACACATATATATATATAATTGATACTAGCTTTGTTGATTCATGGTCTAATACTGTGATTCTTCACATTCAGTTGTTTAGCATTAAAAATACAGTATTTACATTCAAATATATACCTGTTTTTAAAATGTTTTTGTTGAAGTCTCATAAATATGTTGTATACATGGTAAACGTTAACAGTGTTCATTCTATTGTCTAGAAGTCTTTTTATACTACACAACCTGGGAAGCTAAAAAAACACATTTCCAGAGTTAACTGGTGATTTGGGATGTAGATATGAATTAGATTACACCAAAAACTGCCTACCCCATACCTTGAGATTGGGAAGGTGCAAGCGGGTAGGGGACAACTTTTTGTGTTGCCTCCTGCTGTCAGTGCGTAAGAACAGAGACAGCATCACTCTGGTGCCCAGATGCTAACTTCAAAGCACCTGCAGTGGAGTCATCAACAGCGGTTTCCCGACGCCTGGGTCACAGCTCCAGTGGTGTGTCCTTAAACCCGAAGTTCACATGGCATCCACCTGACCAGCCAGTTCTCTGACCATGGTTAAGTAAGCAGCAGCTCCACAGGCCTATCAGCAGTGCGACTCTGGTGATCACACAAAAATTGAGGAAACATATTTTATTTATAAAGCAAGAGCTTATTTGACCCTGGTGCAAATAATTCAAATAAACTAACGATTGTATAGATATAAAACACCCACAAGGCTAAGTCCACACATGTGCAGGTAATAAGAGCTACAAAACGACTCAGTCTTCCACCTTCGAGTAGCAAGATTCTTTCTATATCAGTTTTAAGGCACTGTGTCCTGATTTCAGAAATGAGCATGATAAAACATAGTCTAGAAAATATTCAAATCCATTGGGAAGTTGTTCAATTAATGCAAATAGTTCATTTTATAATATATAAAATATATTAGTTCATTTATGAAGAATGTTTCATTTTCATTACAAATTCTTGGGAATAAGGACCTCTTCCAGGAATGTTTAAAGACATATGCCTGAACTAAGAAAACACACAAGTATAAATGTAGAAATGACACAGGAAAACAGCAGTTGCAGAATGTCCCCTAACACCCAGAAAGCCTGCTGAGGTTTGCCATGTTATAATTACCATCTTGGTAGCTTACTTTGAGATTAATCATGTAAGGCCCTGTGCTACTGCTGTTACTTAATGGCAGAAAAGAAGGGAAAGGAATATAGAAAAGAAACTGAGATTGTATTTATTAGTTCCCTGTAACTGCATAACAAATTACCACACTTACTACCTTGACACAACATCTTACAGTGTCTGTAGGTCAGAAGGCCAGGCACACTGCATCTGGGCTCTCTCCTCAGGGTTTAACAAGGACCACCAAGATACTGACGTAGCTGCATCCCTATCTGGGCTCAGGATCATTCCAGACAGTTAGCAGTATTGTTTCTTGCAGCTTCTAGAGTAACCCTCAGGCCCTAGTCATTTGACCTTGTCATAATATGGCAGCTGCTTCTTTAAAACCAGCAGGAGAACCTTCTTACAGGCTGTTAAGGCAGAGTCTTATATAAGCATAACATGATCAAGGAAGCGATAGTCCATTATATTCACAGGTCCTGTTGTTACTGGTGGAATGCCTTTTGTTACCAGTGGAAGAGGGACTCGTGGTATCTAAAGGAAAAGAATTTCCTGAGACTCGCGTGTGAAGATGTGACCTTGTGGAATGGTTTATTGATAATGTACAATTAAGGGAGATTCCCTCCTGACTTCCCAATGTCCCCTCTCCATCTGTCTCACCATGGAAAATGTCCAGTCTTGTCTTCAGTAGGGCCAGGATGAAGGTCACTGCCCAGAGTTTCTGCTCCATACCAAAGTTAGTTTAGCATGTGCTTCCAGCTGTGGTTCATTCCAGGCTTCCTACTGGAGGCTTCCAGCTGTGGTTCATTCCAGGCTTCCTACTGGAGCCTGTGTGTAGAGCTGCACCATCAAGAGCCCTGTGACTGCTAAGGCCACATCGCCATAGAGAGAACAGGAGTGCATTATGCAAAAGGAGGTCAGGAGCGAGAGAGAAAGAGATGGAAAGAAAGAGAGAGCGAGCCAGATAGTGCTTCTTTCTTCCCCTGGGATTATATTAATTTGGGATTGGGCTGATCAGATGCTTTTTCAAAATGACCAATTAACTTCCTAGGTTTCCGTGGGTTTTGGATGGGTCCTCTTCACAACCAATCCCTTCTTTCCCCAGGCTAGACTGACAGGCCTTTCTGATCAAGCACCGCCCCCTGCACCATTTTGACTTCTATTGCCCAAGTGCCTGCCTACCCCTTTTCCCACCCCCAACCTGGTAGTGGAGGGGGAAAGGGAGAAATGTTAGCTCCCTGAAGTGTGTAGCTGTAGCTTCCTGGCTAGCAAGCAGACTTATGTTTCCAGTTTATTAAACTCATTGTCTAGTTCTCTTTGCTATCTTTCTTGGCTGAATACCACCATGTTACTGTCTACTTTCCAGGTAAGAAAGTTGTAGAGGCTGTGTATACCAATGAGACAGAATTGGGGGGCCATTTTAGGATTCTATCTATTACACAGTGGTTATAAAAATATTTTAAATACAATGTTAAAGCATCACTAGTGCCCTGTGTGTAGCATATGAATGCACAGAAGACCATGTTTTTAGCCCTACAGAACAGGGAATGGGTCTTTAGCAAAAGTAAAAAGTAGATATGAAACAACTCAGTTAAAATAAACTCAGGAGCCAAATTAAACTAAAGTTTGGCTGCAATGTAAAGGAATAAACTTTTTTTCGTTAAAATCAGAAGTTGACATTTAAACAACTGTGATTTAATTTTTTGAAGCAAAATTGCTATATTGCTCATTTTAAATATGCAGCACAAACAATGCAGGTAACGATCGATGTGGTAGGCTTTCTAAGTCACCACAAGGGTAATCCAATCCAGACCACATCCCAGCATCAGCGCCTCATCTTCCGAGGAGACCTAGAACGTTGAAATGACCTGCTACACGACAGTTTTGACCTACGCTATGACCTATCTGCGATGTAACACCTGATCGGTAACAGCTCAATTCAGTGGTCAGTAAATATCTTGGGTTAAATAACTTATATACCCAATTAAATAATTTTAAGTGATGTTCCATACATCTAATTTGTTTACTCTGTTCTACTTGCTTATTGTTTTAAATAAAAATATCAATGGTTGTTACCATGATTCCTATGTCACTATACAGCATTTTACACAACACCTTAAAGTTAAAACTCATCTTGCCTATTCAACTACTTGCAGTCTCTTTCTAAATGACATAATCATCTTCACAATTCAAATGTTTTCTGGATAATTATGAATTTGTAATACTCAAAAGTTGTTTTTTCTAACTACCAACTCTGAAAGTGTACACTGAGTATAATTTGTTTTATTTGGTTTTTTCTCTATACTCTATTTTCTAAAATAATACTGCCAAAGTATTTTTTGAAGTTTGCTTTTGTTTTTTGTTAATTACTTTATTGTTATTCAATTGCAGTTGTCTGCATATTCTCCCCACCACTCCTGCCAAAGTATTTTTAAAAGTTTAAGGAAATTCTCTCTGTATGACAATGCAATGTTAGCATATCAAATAAGTTCTGCTTTTATTAAAAGGAAAATTAAGACATTGAAATACAGAGTAATATAAAACTGAACATATGCACAAAACTTCAACTGGAAGGGATATGGAAAATATGTTACATTTGTACATATAACATGGTAGATTATGCTCAGTTTCCATAGAAACTTTCTTGACAGATGTTAACAGGGATATTACTGTGAAATATAAAAAGCAAAAACAAAGTTATGCTTATTTCAAACCAGCGATTAGCTTAAAACACACAGAATTTAAAAATCTAAACCACATGATATTACTGAGCTAAAACACAGAAAAGACTGTGACAAATATGAGTGGTTTATAATATAGCATTAACAAGGTCTATATTTGGAACACATTATTTAAATATCTAAGGATGTAGCCCTTGATAGTGGTACTAATAACCAAGACAAAGGATTTTGATTAAAAAAGCAATTGTTTCTGTCATCAGAGGTTTGTCAATATTGTAGTCCTGTAAAAAATTTTTTCTCTGAGCACAACATATTGTTTGTAACTGTTACACTGGTAATTATCCTGGTGCCTTTTCTAAAAATTAATTGGGCCTCTTTTGCTATCACTACAGAATCTAATTCAAAATAGATTCATTATAAAGGAAACTTTTATAAACTAGAAAATCCAGAGATGGGACTGTCTACAGGGTTCTCTCTCATTCTCTCATGAGCATTCATCTCCATTACTGTACATTTATCACAGTGTCAAGGTCATAGATGACCTTCCCAATAATCAAATTTCAGCCTTTATATTGTGCCACCTACTAGCATTGTCGTGGTTGACTCTCACTAGCTTTTGGCTTGTCTTGGCTTGTCTGCCTGGATAATGGTGCAGCAAATTGTTTTTGATGTTTCAAAATATTCAGATTGTTTGACACCATTGACCAAATCTCCCAAATGTTATTCACATCATTCAAAGTAAAAAAATGAGCCTATAAATCCTCCATACTCAGTGTCCCCCTTTCCCTCTTTCTCCCTCCATCTCCCCTCACTCATTCTGCTTCAGCCATATAGGATATCTTCCTCCATAAATTGACTACCTTTCTTTACTTTTCAGCAACTTTAGGTAGTTTGAAGTAGTTTGTCATGTGCATTCTTGCATTTTATCTGGAGGAGTTTATTGCTATGAACAAAGAGATGAAGTTCAAGGAACTCACAGTAGTGAAACGAATTAAGAGTAACATCAACCCCTCACCACCAAAAACACCTATTATAAGTGATTTTATCTAATTCAGTGACTATTTGTGGGGGTTTCTTCCTTTAGAGCTAAAATTTAAGTTTTACTAGAATATATCTTCATGTCAACTCTTCAGGAAGAATATTCCCAGGCAAACATGGTAGTATTTCAATAGGTAGATTTTTAAAAGAAATTATATCTTTTTTAAATTACATTTTATTGATTTTGCTATTACAGTTGTCCCAATTTTTCTCTTTTTGCCCCCATCCCCCAGCAGCCACCACCCTTTCGGGCCATCCCCACACCTTTGTTCCTGTCCATGGGTCATGCATAGATTCTTTGGCTGAAAGAGAATTTCCTATGCTGTACTTATACCCCCATGGCTATTCTGTAACTACCAATTTGTACTTCTTAATCCCCTCACCTCTTCACCCATTCCCCCAAACCCCCTTCCCATCTGGCAACCATCAGAGACAGAATCACGGATATGGAGAGCGTTTTGATGGTTGCCAATTATATCTTTATATTTCTGTTCTTTCCCATTATTTTTCTTCTTCAGAAATTTCAATTATGCATATGTTGGATAATTTTGCACCTAATTTATCATACTTTTTCTAGTAATTTTCTATTATTTCTCTAATTTCCACTTAATTGTGTTTGGTTTCTTATTTCTATAATAATCTCTCTGTGTTTCTAAATTTTTTCCAAGTTCATCTCTGATATTTTTCTCTCAAATATGAGTTCTATCCTGTCATATTTAATATTCTTCTATTGTGGCATCTTCTCTTTCCTGGGTTTCTTTTCTCATTTCTCCATTCCTCCCAAACAATATAAGAATTTTGCTTTGCTTAAATTGTTTTTTCCAAATATACATACTATTTTTATTTTAGTGGCATTATAATCATTTAAGTCATCATGATCTTTATTTTACTGAGCAAATGATTGCTTAAATGTATCTACATGTTTGAAAACCTAATTGCATATCATGTATGTATTCAATTTTTTCCTTCTGAATTCAATTTTCTTCTTCCTAAGATAAAACTTTTCAGACTTTTTTGTAACATTCTCTGAATAGAAAAAAAATTAAATTATCTTCCTATTGCTATTACCTGTGAATAAGAACTGGGTATATAATTTTCATCCAAAGTTATTACTTTTTCTCAGTATTGTGAAACTATTATGTTATTGTTGTGTAGCATACTAATGTGCTGAGCTGGTGTGAACAAAGTACCACAGACTGGGTGACTTAAACAGTGGAGATTTATTACTACACAGTTCTGGAAGCCAGAAATGCAAAAATCAAAGTGTGATCAGCATTGGTTCTTTCTGAGAGATATGAGGGAAGGATCTGATTCAAGTCTCTCTCGGTGGCTTAGAAATGTTCATCTTCTCCCTAAGTCTATTCCCGTCGTCATTCTTCAATGTCTATCTGTCTCTAAATTTCACCATTTCATAAGGACATATTAGTAATATCAGATTATGAAATCCACTTTATTCCAATATGACCTCATATTTAACTGATAACATCTGCATTGAACCTGTTTTTAAATAAAGTTACCTACTGAGGTCTTTTTCTCAAGAAGTCTAGTTACATTCTGTGAACAATGTAATTTTGGTGTTTGTTTTTAAGATTTTCTTGTAATCGCTGGTGATTCAGTAGTTCATTATAAAATTTATGGGTAGGGATTTATTCTTATAAATCCTGCTTGGGACTCAATAGGTTGTTTTTCATATAAAAGTGTTTATGAGTTTCAGCACTTCTGTGAAAGTCTTTATACACTGGCTCTATTATACTCTGTAGTAAATGTTGCCTTTTGTCACCTCCAAGTATCTTAATGTATCTTCTATGTTTTTAATCTTTTTCTGTCTGGGTCCTGCATTCTGGGTGATTCCAGAGATCTATGTACCTGCTTAGAGATTCTTCTTTTTATTGCACCTACCTTTCCTTCAATTAGTCTTTTAGAAATTATATTGTTTTTCTAAGAATTTTATTTGGTTATTTTTCAAAGCTTCTTATTTTTCTATAATATCTTATACTTGTGTGTGTGTGCTGATATAAATGTAAACATACTCACCTTAAAATTCTTAACCTGTAACTCTGTATTCAAAATCTCTATATGCCTAATTCTGCTGTTATATCTCTTAATAGTAATTTTTCCTCATTTGGTTGGTAACTTTTTATTGTGAACTCATCCAAAGAGGAAATTATTTTTTCTTGTGGTAATGGTATATGGCCCAGGGAGTGAAATTTGTCTCCTTGGTTACTTATGCTAGGTAATTTAGAGGTATCGTGGTTCTAGATTCTTTACTTCATTAATTTCTTAGCTAGAACTACTCTTGAAACTCATAAGTAATAAAAACTAGCATCATAAATCAATACAGTTTTTGTTTTCCTTTAAAATCTAAATTTGGAAAAATTCTCATCTTCTCCCTGAGCCCACATTTCCTGTGAGGTGCACTTATTTCAATCAGGGGTTATCACTTTTCTCTTTCACTCTTGACCCAAAGATTTCCTCAAAACAACATGCAGGTAAAAGTGTTGTCTTACAATATTTTACTGACAATTGGGTGGCAATGGTAGGAAAGTAAGGATAGTGATGATACCATATTATCACAGCAGGTGATATGAAAGTGACCTAGACATTTTAAAAACTATACATGACTCCACCTACGTTTAGCCCGTTAAGAAGAAAAAGTCTATATCGTTAAGACTCCATCTTTTCATGAATTCATGCTGCTGACAGAAATGTAACTTCTTTTATTTTTTATTATATAAATAACTAAACGCTTTCCATCTTCACCGCTAATTAAATTCTAGGTCAACTATGGTACAATGAAAATATTGTTAAGTTGCTCTTTTAGTTCTTTTAGCTTTCAAATCACAGATTTTTTCTTAATCTCAAACATGTTTGATTTGTATAATCAAAGTGTGATTTTTAAAATAAATTCTGAGTAACCATCAGAGTGATAGGTTGATTTTCATGTACGTAAGTAGGCATTTAACCATTGTGTGATCATACTATCCTTATGGTATAAAGTGAGGAGATCCTGCTTTTGTTATATAGTGTTATGCTTCTTAGTGAGGAGCTTACACTCAAGTAAGGGTCCCTCTTATGCTTTCTTAGGGTTTCAGACCTACACATTGATAGAAGCAGAATAAAAATTTAAATTTTCTTCCTTGACATAGTTTAAATTAATAATTAAAGGAATTTCTATTTTTCTTGCTCTGCATAGTTTTGTGTAGTATTAGACCATCAATCTTTAAAATATACATTTTAGTGTCATTCTTTTAGCGTGTCTAGCAAGAAGGTTCACGTCTAGGTCTATAGTGTATGTACCCTTTTGCCATGTGCACGGTCCAACTTTTCCAGAGATTATAGGAAGCCGACTTAGGGCTTCCAAGCATTAGGACTGGCTCAGTCTCACTCCAGCTACTCCCACTGGTCCTCTGGCAGGTGGGCTAACTGTGCATGGGGTTGTTCTGATGCTGTTGGTCCCAGAGGCAATTCAAAGGCTTCTGCTCACTTTGGCCAACACGGTGATAATATCAACCCTGGTGTTTTCTTGAGCTACAAATATGATATCAATCTGAACACTCACTGGCAGGGCAAGGGGAGAAGTGTATCTGATATCATAGAGCTTACCTTCCCAAATACAAGCTTTCCACAACACAAAAATGACACATGAGAAAATTGATCTTATTCAGCTTGAAATTCTAAATTGTTTTCCACATTGATGTCCTTGATAAAAATAACAAAAAACAACTAATTCAACTTATGTTCATATAATTTGCTGTATTTTATTTGTTGTTGAATGGGTATAATGATGCTGAGTACATCATCTGACCAGAACTTCTAGAAGTTTGATGTTTTCAATTAATATAAAATGAGGAATTACTTATTATTTAAATAAGGGTTGGTAGACAAACTCTTCACACACATATAGTTCAGTATGGATGGAATGATCAGATATAACTAATTATAATTTGATTCATTGACATTAAAAATAAAGAAACTGTAATTTATATTCTGATAATATAGGTATTTTTGATGCAGCCCTATTTTGTTCTCTAAATGCTACTGCATCCTGTATCCTAATTGACAAAGTCTTTATCTAGGTTTAGTGTTCTCATACCTAAACCTTTATCATCTTTTCCTGACAATGCATGTAGATGACTACACACTCACACACTCACACTCACACACACGTATCTACCTCACGGGGGGGCATTTCTCTTCCATTTCATACCTATACAATCTATATCTCTATGTAGCCAGTTACCACATTGATACATAGCTACCATTAGGTGTTTATATACCTCATGCTACACTGTTGGGCTTATCTTTGTGTTCTCACTCTCTGTCTCAATAGATACACAAGAAAGGTTTAGAGAATGAGAAAATCTGTCCTTTCTACATTTTTTTCTTTTTAAAAGACATTGCCCACTTCACCAGTAGCAATTTACCACTTTACAATGCAAAATGAATTCTTACTGTGACCACCGAACACTGTGCGATTTTTGTCCTTTATCACCTTGTTCATATCAGGAAATACTTTTTCAAGTTGATAGTACTAACCACCACCTAGTGGCTAGGAAGAGGAACTATTCGATCTGATACATGTTACCTGGTACCTCCAAGGGATGTGAGAAGGCCGAGCAGTCGGAAATAGAGGTTGTCAATGACAGCAGGGGCAGCAAGTAAACCCCAGCAGAACCCAGTCTAGGCTGTGGATAGTATTGCCCCTAAACCTTGTCCTAGGCTTAGACCATTTAATCATCTTTGGGGATATGTACGTAAAACATGAGGTCCTCAGTATCAAACTTCCCAGGTCTGACTATCAAATCTCCCACTCACCCTCCGAATAATCTTAAGACAAATTATTTAACCTCCCTATATCACATTTTTCTCATCTACAAAATCGGGATAGTAATATTACTATACCTACCTTGAGGATCATAATATCCACTTGAGGTTCTTGTGAGGGATAACTACACTAATCCACGTGAAGAAATGAACACAGTTTGTGGCTCTTCATTAGAACTTAATAATTGAGTAGTGTTTGTATTTTGAGCTAGTTTGTCTTTCTGGCTGGATTTGAAACCATCCTGATGATACTCATTATGCTGATGCATCTTTTCTCCAGCTCCAGTTCTTATTTCCATTAGGAAAATGTTTCCTTCCTTTGCCTGCACTGGTGAATGTTTCAGCCTACGTGGTCCTGTTGCTTTGTACACGTTTTGCTTGATTGAGCATGTCTTCCTCACAATCTACTTCTTTGCCTGAAAAGATCTGACCCTACAGTGAGTTTCCTGTGTTTTCACTTTTCCAGCAATAAAGGTAATTCCATCTTGGTAAGTTTTCCCTTGTTTGTAAATATACCACATTGACCACTTTACCCCTTCTTATGTATCTCTCATTGGATGCTCAGTTTTTCAGGAAAAAAATGATCATTCTTCTCTCCTATTCTTTTCCTCTACAGTACTGCCATGGCTGATAACACAGGTGTGGGTCTGTGGGACATGCCCTGGACCAAGAAAACAGAAAGGTTCACAGTGTTAAAGTACAATCAGACCTATATTATATGAATGCTGATAATCTTTAAAGAACATAAAAATGCCCATGAATCCACTTAAAAACCTGCACAAAACTTTCCATTTTCTAACTCCCCTTCTAATTGAAGTGTATTTTTCTTCAAACGCCGACCTATGAAGAAATATTTTAAAGCATTTCCATATAATTTCATTGTGAAAAAGAAAAATAATTCTATAAATATTTATACTTTAAACATATGTTTTATTGTACAAACTGGGTCTCTGTACCCATCCTGGAAACCTAACCACCACTATAAACATTGTTATTATAGGATAATGTAGGTCAAATGAACTTATAGTATATGACTCATTACTAAGTTAAGAACTGAATATGAGAAGAATGGACATGATCTCTGAGCTGAGTTATTCAGGCCTAGTTCTGCTTGGCATGTCCTCCTGTTATCTAAGTTATTGAGTAATTTGATCTTAGGGTTATTGTGTGTGTATTTTCCCCCTCCCTGGTGAAACAACTATGCTTTGAAATTTAGAATAATCAGAACAGCATAATCAGATACTTTTTTTCTACTCAGATTCCATCAAACATACTCTAAATATATTACTTGGTGATGACAGTCTTTTGTTCGGTGGGGTGTTCACAGCATGTCGGGCACTGGAAACATCACTTGTGGTGATATTATATGTCTCAGTAACAGGCCGGACTGTGGGAACTCCCTAGTTTGCTGCCCTCACCCAAATAAGATAATTTGTCCTCTTGCATTGATTGGCGATACAGTCACTCTCTTGTAGGCAGCTGCAGCCCTACAGACGTAAGGTCTCATTTAGCAGGGTCCGTTCTCAAACTGGACATTCTTCTACAAGTTATAAACCAGAAGCTAAAAATGTGAGAGAATGGATGTCAGTCTCTTTTCCTTCTGATTTTGCTCTGCCATGGTTTGCACTCCGCCCTTGGTGCTCTCAGAACACGTGTCTGTTGGCTCCAGAACCAGGCACGGAGCGCAGCGACCAGCCAGGGATCTGCCCCACTTACAGGGCGGTCTTCTTGGCTCCTATATTTGAATGTAATATGCATTGGGGAAATTTTATTTTGTGATTTAGTTGGTGCTTTAAGTTTCTTTTGCGATTCTATATGAATCAGTATGATCATACAGGGAAAGAAATCCACAATGCTGAGACTAGAATCGTCATGCTATGTATGAGGACTGTTAGAAGCAAATTTAGTTGTCAGGCTTTTGCAATGTTGGATTTTTTCTAAGGATTAGAATGTCGTGCCTAAGTTTCCTTACTGCGCAGACAAATAAGGAAACTGAAAACACCTTCAATGACATTTCGCTAATGTCTATAGCCAAGGGTCTCTTCTGAGGTACTTATACTAAGTTCATCAGGTTCTACTTGGTCCTATTACTTCCCTGTCTAAATTTGAAAAAACAATCTTAAATATTCTTCTTTCCTAAAAATTCGGAAAGAAACGAGTATGTTTACCTGAAGAGTCCTAATTACTTTTGTGGAAAATTTTCATTAAATTTAAGACTGTTTTAGAACTATTCAAATTCATGTAGTTATGACACATGCACCCATTCAAAGTGTGTTTTTTTCCTAAATGTCTAACTCCACAAGTGTAAATGTGGACTGAATCTCATTTGCAAGGAAGGAAATAACCCAAGAATATGCAATACGATCAGACTACAATTATAAATTAACACAGACATAAGAATAAGACAATGTAAAACTGTCATTAGAAAAGAGTATATTCACTTTTAGAAAACAAACTGTAAAATAACAGTGAAGTAGTATGAAGGTCAACACTGGACCACCTGAAAATTATGCATTTTGAGAAAGGGAATTTAGGAAAAGAAGGTCATGAATTGCACAGCAATGCACCTATGCAGTTAAATACAAGATCAACATGTTCATTCAAGAAAATAATGAGAAAATATTTAAGGTACATATTTCATTAATTCACATGGAATCCCTCAAAATCAAGTTCTTAAAAAAGGAAAACTGCCATTAGCCTCAGAGTAATTAGAGATGATTTAATTACAAATCAAGAGAAAATATCCCATTATTTGGAATGTTGCAGGCTGCTTTGTACTATGTAATATATACAGAAAGGGGAACAATTTACAGGAACAAGTATAAAGGACACATGGACAAAAACTAAGGGAGGTGGAAATGGGAGGGAGGTGAGGAGCACTGGATGGGGTGGGCTGGGATGGGAGTAAAAGACAGAAAACTGTACTTGAACAATAATTAAATTTAAAAATAAATAAATAAAAGAAATTTTAATTTGTTAAATGTTTTGAAAAGTTTAGGAAGGTAAGGTTCCTTTACCACGTTAATACTTTGTATTAGAAAAATCATATATAAATATTGAATCCTGGAGATTAAATGTTAAAAGACATAAAATTGAATGTAAGAGAAATATGTCAAGACACTCTGAAAGTTAGGGGGAAAAATAAGGCTTTTGGCCAGTAAGGAGTAACCATCAAACAGAGAGAAGCCCTACTAAGGTGAAGCATACTGTTTTCACTTAGGTGAATGTAGTAATATTAGCCAACTAACCTAACAACAAATATCTTCTAAATAGCTGATGGAATAATTCCTTAGTATCCAAAGAATTTTCCAGACCAGGAGCTAGTAAAAACTCAATTTCAATAGGAAGAGGTATAAAGATCTGGAGGGATGTTCTCATTAGAGCCAAAGAAAAGGCCACATAACAGGAAAGCTCTGCTTTGATTCATTTGACTTAAAGAGCCACTACTTAAAATACTGATTTCTCAAATCTTAGAAAAGTTGTTGTGCCCACATTCCTTTTTTGTAGAAGGCTTCTTTAAGGGCTCTTAATTCCCATCACCCCATCATGTCCACTACCTAGCACCCCCCAAATGATCACTTCATCATTGCTCCCCTTCGTCTCTGCCACAGCATTATCACGTTATTATATATTAACAACTAACAAGTAACATTTTTAATAGACTGGGAGCTGATTGAGGCCAAGGTTCATTATATCCCTGTGGTCTCACACACTGCCTGATATCTACTAGGTATGTAAAAACTGTTAATAAAGAAAAGTAGAAGTTTAAAGTTTCTTCTGAATTAGTATTAGCATATAGTCCATGTATTCAGGTATTCAGTATGTATTAGTAGTCATTATGTATTAGTATTCTGGTATAGTCTATTATATTCCTTCATAGCATTTTGGACTTTTCCTTCTTCCCCTTTACATATTTGTCATGAAATAATTACCAATGCAAGTAATTTTAACAGGTGCATTCCCCACATGTTAAGATACATGAAAGCAGTGAAGCCATTTGGCTTGTTCATGGTTGTGAATCTCTAGTGCCTAGGACAACATAATAGGAAAGACACAATAGTGTCTAGGACAACTTGTATGGAAGGAAAGACTGAAAGGAAAGGGAACTTTAGGCTTCCCTATTTTTTTTTTTACTTCTATAACAGTGACTTCCATCACATGCTTACCTTGTACCTGTTTGGAATATTCCTGAATTCCAGTGCATCCCGAATCCATAGAATTCTGTGTTGATGAGAAATCACAAAGGGTAAACAGAAATGTGATGTGAGGAATGGTGGACACATATA
This sequence comes from Sturnira hondurensis, assembly GCF_014824575.4. Lineage (NCBI taxonomy): Eukaryota > Metazoa > Chordata > Mammalia > Chiroptera > Phyllostomidae > Sturnira > Sturnira hondurensis. Next base: position 10,551,373 of record NW_028077105.1, on the reverse strand, counting down.
TTGTTCATTTATTCTTTGCTCGCCTGCATGTTCTATTATCCCATCAAACTCCATTTATAAAACACAAGTTCTAATATAAAGTTATTAAGAATTGAAAATGAGACAACAGAGCATTAAAACAGTCACAGGTCCCTTCAAAGGGCAAAGCCCCACGAGTCTTGCACAGTTATACACCAATGACGCCAGCCTGTAGGGAGTCTGTGTTGCCCTTCACACAAGAACTCCATCCGTCAGAGTAAGTTAATGGTGAAACGTTGTAAATGTTGCTACCATCAGGAGACAGATGACAAGTCTGCCTTAAGTTGAAACTTGAAGGCTGATTGTTGATCACTTAAGTTTTTGTCCAAAAATAATGTTATCTTTGTGATGGTGGAAAGGAGTGCTAATAAGGTGATTGCCAAGAATCTTGCAGATTTTAAACTTATATGGATGTGATCTGTGAGAATACAATCAGATAAAAGGCTCTTTTACAGAATACTTCATTTCTAAAAATTTTAAAGGGTTTTTAAGCTATTGGGTGGGACTCTATCAGGGAATCTTGAAAGCAAATTATTGGGTTGCAGTCATAATTTTTTTAAATAATGAAATAGACCAAAAAAGAGTAGAAACTCAGAGTGCTACACATATAGCAAAGATGTGTATAAGGTTATGGAACTTTTTTTATCATACATATGTATATACATATATATGGATGGAATAAATTGCAATATAAGATGTATTTCTTACTATGGTCACCATCAAAAAGCCATTGTTGTAAAAAACTGTGTCTTCAGATGAAGCCTATGGCTTTTAAATTCAGAAACCATCTTTCCACAGTATAACAAATGTTAATTTCAGAAAAGGAAGATCACATTCATATAAGTAACCCTGAAAATTATTTTCTACAAAAATCTGGTCTTTCAAAGCTTAGATTCCAATAGAAGACTATGTTCTCTAGGGTTTGTAAGTCTAATATTTATGACATCCACTAGAGACTGGCCATTTGGATGCAAATAAAAAACACATTTATTCATTTTTATTTTGTGATCCTCGCAGTAATCTTTAAATGGATAACATCAGCCCTCATTTATAGGCTGATAAAGATAGAACCTAAAGAATTAAAATAATTTGCTCAGTTCCACATCTTATTATTGGCAAAATTGGACATGGAACCTAGGTTGTCAATGTCTAAGTCCAGCATTTAAGTCTCCTGAGGTGTTATAATCTTATAAAAAATGTTGAAAAGATCAAAATTAAAAAGGAAAACAATATAACTGATATACAAAAATCAAGGTTTGATTGTGTTACAGTCTAGTGAAATATAATTTAATTTCAGACTCCATTTTCCCACTGAACCATACCGTAACTAATAGGCAATATTCTTTTGTGAGTCAGAGCCTCAGCATTTGCATTTTCTTGTGGTTACATTATAAGAAATAATGTGCAATGTTTTGATTTCTTTGTACCCACAATGTAAGCCATTCAAAAACAAGAAAATTCCACACAGGAGGAGAAAAAAATAGCTCTTAGAGAATTTTGGAAAGAACAGTATCAACTTTTAATAGCAATCATAAGAAAATCATCTACAATCGTATCAAATATCAGGTTTCCAGCGCAGGAAAGGAAAACTGCAGTACCTGCCACTTTAAATTACTCCCTGTCATGTTTTTATTCCTCCTCCCCCCCTGGGATGTTAACGTCTTGAAGAAATATGTGTGCACTTGGAAAGTATTTCCTGAAATCAGTGCATTCCATATGTTCCTAGGGAAACAAATTATTCACTCTGTGGGTCATTCCTGGTGACATTTAGATCTTCTAATCAGTCCATTTAGGCCCTGGGTACTTTATATTTTCAGAGGTCTCTTATGTAGACCTACATAAGCCACAAGAAATATTTTCATTGACTTTAAACACTCCCTTAACCTAAAAGAATATACATGAACATACATACACAGTCCCTTCCACACATACTTGCATACACAAAAACATACACATATATGTCCTTTATACTTTAACTATATTAAACATTCATTTAAGAAAATTGAGACAGATTTTCAGACTAAGTAAATGATAGTCTCAAAAGCAAAGGAAAAATTATAAATATGCAAGAAAAGTGCCACCATTAAATCTATCTTTATAACAACAGTACGTGTTTCTTCTTCATTTATGATATATACTCTGTCTTTCAAAGGAATGTAAATTACTTTTTGTTGACCTTGTGAGAGAAATTAATTCCTATCTTGCCACCCTCTCTCACTCAGTATAAAATCATTTATTGATAATGGGGATTTGGTAGAAGCCAGATTTTTATATTAGGAAGTATTATTTGTATTATTCCAGCAGAAGATTACCAAAAAAGAGAAAATAATGGTCACCTTTTACTGTGTATGATGTCTGTCTGGAAAAAGTTCAGGAATTGTTAATATAATGAGAACTGCTTGCATGACAGCAATGTAACCTGGTAGTCAAGGGAGGTGGACTGAAATGCCCATGTGTGAACAATGGTGACTTCACTACACTGGTCACCAATGGGGACAGTAGATACCACTGAGTGAGCATGTGTACTGGGTGGCCATTGCATTCAAAGTGACTGAGTGAGTAGAGCAAAACCTTTGCAACAAATTTTATATTAAGCTTGAACATTCCTCTGCAGAAACTATTTGGATGATTCAGAAGGCTTTCAGGGACGATGCAATGAGTGCAGTGCAGATAAAGTGTGGCACAAACACTTCAAAGATGGTTGAGACTCTGTTGAAAGTGATCTGTGTTCTGGAAGGCCTGCAACAAGCAGAACACCTGAGAATGTTGAACATGTATGGGCTGCAATCAACAAAGATCGAGGGCTGACAGTGCAAGAACTAGAAGCTGATCTGGGGATTCCAAAAACTACTGTGTCCAATATTTTGACATAAGATCTTAGCATGAAACATGTCATGGCAAAATCTGTCCTGTGGCTTCTGCTACCAGAGAAGAAGGAAGGTTGTGCTGTAGTTGTTAATGACTTGATTCAAATTGCTACCAGTGAACCATATTCCCTCAAGACGATCATAACCAGAGATGAATCATGAGGTGTCATTATCCTATGTACACTGTTTTCTGTAGCTTTTATCTTCTTCAATAAATTTTTATATTACATGGCTGAATACTTTCTGGATAGACCTCATATAAATAGACAGCTCACAGATTTATACTCCTGCCCATGCCTCTTCCCCAAACTACTTGTGTATAGACATATATCCATCTGCCTACTCAGAATTTCCACTTAGATGTCCAATTCATTTCATAAACATATATATATATATATATATATATATATATATATATATATCCAAAATTAACTCCTGCTATTCTCCCCCAAACCCTTCTTCTTTGACAATCTTTATCATCTGTGTGAATAACAACTCCATCCTTTCAGTTGCTCAAGACAAAAAGCTCTGGTGTCATCCCTAACCCCTCTCTTCTTCTTATAGCCAAATCCAATATTTATAAAAACCTTGGTGGCTTCACCTTCTGAGTAGATTCATAGTCTGACCAGTTATCACCACCCCTTTCCCTACCACTTTTTTCTAAATCAACATTGTCTCCCTCTTGGATTATTGTAAAATCTTCCTAAAAAGTTTCTACTTCCACACTTGCTTCCATATAGTCCTTCTTTAAAAGATTACTCAGAGTAACACTCTTTGCTCTAAACTTCAAATATCTTTTGCTTCAATGGCTCTATCTCACTTGGCGAAAAATCCCAAATCTAGACAGTGGTCAAATAAGCCCCATGTTGTCGAGTTGCTGCTTGCCTCTGATATGTACTCACCTGTGAGTACTCTCTCCCTTCACTCCCTCTCTTCTAACCAGTATCTTTGTTATTTCCTGAGCACTCTATGTAGTATCCCCTCAGCCTAGAAAATGATCCCAGCTCCTCCCCCTTCCACGCCAATCCATGGCTAACCAATCATCTCCTTAATCATTCTGCTTCTGACTATACTACTTAAAATTATAAACCCCTCCCTGCCTCACCTCCTTTATCTGCACAGCACTTTCGAAGTCTAAAATCTGTGTAATAAATTTTTTGTTGAATGTCTCTACTAACTACAATGTCAGTTCTTTGAAGATAATTCTTGTTTCTGTCTTCTTTGTTGCTGTTTCACCAGCCACATAGAAAAAACGAACAAATAAAAGGATGAATAACAAATGAAAAAACAATATTTTTGGAATTGGGCTGGAATAAAGATGAGAGGCTGGGTCAATATTTGCCAGTTAAAAAGAAACTCATTCTCTTTTATGAATATCCGAAAGAGAGATTTCTGCTCTTAAGGGAATGAAGTTGGAGATAGACAAATTTAGATTGTGGGTGAGGTGGGAAAAGAATAGTAGGAGGCAAGTAGGCAAACCAAAGATGGACTTGTTAAAGATAGGTGGATAAAGAAAAAAGTATGAAATGTGACTAATCTGCATATCTAATCTTTTGGAAATGGAGGAGTTTGCACGAAATTATTCCCAAATCCCTGGCCAGTTAAAAAGTTCTAGAACTCTATAAAGAAAATAGACCAAACATAGGAATAAAGACAGTTATTAAAGATCTGACACTGTCATTTTCTCTAAATTTTCTGGCAGTTAAAGCAGAAAACAAAAACAAAACATGTTTTGTTCAATAGGTAGTTGTTCATTGGTTTGTTTTGCTAAAGAAAGCATGCAATTCACTCCACAAAGACAAATTTCATCTTAAAACAAAATAAATGCAAATTTGCTACATAGGTTCTTTAATGAATAAGAGAGTAACCAACATCTTAAACTATAACTTAACAAAATATACATATACATACATATAGTTACATAAAACTGATGATTCTTTTATGAACTCTCTCAAAATGCAAAATGCCTAATATTAAATAAATATATGTTAAGCCCCACTGGATACATAGTAATGTGCTCTGTGTGTCTCTTTTAATTCAAGCAACTCTTCAGCATTTTCTGCTCCATTACATCTCTACTTTGTACTATGGCTTGTCTTGAACATCTTAAACAAATACAAAGCACAAAAAATTTACAAAGTAGAAAGAGCTGGGGTGTGTCACAAATTGGTTGGCAGTGCTATTGGAGGAAAGGTTGTTGAGGTTCTGTCACAACTTTTTCAATATTTTTGGAATATTAAAATTAAATGTCCAGAAATTCAGCCTTGTTGGAAGTCATGTGTCTTAATTGATCTTTACCTTTGGTTTCCTCAACCTGAAGTTACTGCTTTGCATTTTTGTTCAGCTAATGAACAGCTTCTGCATGTAGATACTCTGACCTATAAAGAGTTCATCTTTTTTTCCAGCTTCATTGAGGAATAATTGGTAAATAGAATTGTATATATTTAAAGTGTACAACATGATAATTGATATACATATATATGATGAAATTATTCCCAAGACCAAGTTAATTTTAAGCATTTTTTATTTAATTATTGTTTAAGTACAGTTTTCTTTTACTCCCATCCCAGCCCACCCCCCAGTGCTCCCCACCTCCCTACCATTTCCACCCCCCTTAGTTTTTGTCTATGTGTCCCTTATACTTGTTCCTGTGAAACCTTCTCCTTTTCCTCTGCAATTCCCTCCCCTTTCCCCTCAGGTCACTGTCAGCCTGTTCTGTATTTCAGTGTCTTTGGTTATATTTTGCTTGCTTGTTTGTTTTGTTGTTTAGGTTCCTGTTAAAGGTGAGATTATATGATATTTGTCTTTCACCGCCTGGCTTATTTCACTCAGCATAATGCTTTCCAGTTCCATCCATGCTGTTGCAAAGGGTAGGAACTCCTTCTTTCTTTCTTCTGCATAGAATTCCATTGTGTAAATGTACCATAGTTTTTTGATCCATTCATTTACTGATGGGCACCTAGGTTGCTTCCAACTCTTGGCTATCGTGAATTGTGCTGCTATGAACATTGGGATGCATAGGTTCTTTTGGATTGGTGTTTCAGGGTTCTCAGGATATACTCCTAACAGTGGAATTAATGGGTCAAAAGGCATATTCATTTTTAGTTTCATGAGAAAATTCCATACTGTTTTCCATAGTGCTTGTCCCAGCCTGCAATCCCACCAACAGCGAACTAGGGTCCCCTTTTCCCACAACCTCTCCAACATTTGTTGTTTGCTGCTTTGTTTATGGTGGCCATTCTGACCAGTGTGAAGTGGTATCTCATTGTGGTTTTAATTTGCATCTCTCTGATAGCTAGTGATATTGAGCATCTTTTCATGTGTCTCTGGATCCTCTGTGTGTCCTCCTTGGAGAAGTGTCTGTTCAAGACCTTTGCCCATTTTTTAATTGGGTTGCCAAGACCAAGTTAATTAACACATGCATCACCTCATAATTAACATTTTATTTGTAGTCAGCATATTTCAGATCTACTTTCAACAAATTTCAAGTATACCATACTGTATTATTAACTATAGTCAACATACTATAAATTAGATCTCAGAACTTATTCTTCTTATGGCTGCTTTTTTTGTATCTTTGACCTACAAAGGTTTGTATCCTTTGACCTAAATCTCCCTGCACTTCCCCATTTCCCCTGGCAACCACCATTCTAGTCTGTTTCATGAGAGCAACTGTTTTCTTTTAATCTCATATTTAAGTAGTGTCATACAGTATTGTCCTTCGTTGTCTGGCTTAGTTCACTTAGCATATGCTCTGCAGCTCTGTCCGTGTTTCCACAAATGACAGAACTTCATTGTTCTTTAAAGCTAAATAATAATTCCAGCCCTGGCTGGTGTAGCTCAGTGGATTGAGCTCGGGCCTGCGAACCAGAAGATCGCAGTTCGATTCCCCGTCAGGGCACATGCCTGGGTTGCAGGCCAGTTCCCAGCAGGGGCCAGTTCCCAGAAGGGGATGCACCAAAAGCAACCATACATTGATATTTCTCTCCTTCTCTCCTTCCCTTCCCTTCTAAAGATAAATAAGTAAACTTAAAAAATAAATAACTCCATTACATTCCTTTACACCGTATTTTATTTATCCATCCTTTCAGAGACATATAGGTTGTTCTGTATCTTGACTATTGTGACTAATGGCACAATACACATGAGAGTGCAGATATGTCTTTGATGTACTGATTCCATTTTCTTTGGATATATATCTGGGAGTGGGATTTCTGAATCATACAGTATATGTATTTGCACATTTTTGAGGACTTCTTTAGTGGTTTCCATAGCGGCTGTTCCACTAATCCTCCCTAGACACAGTGTGCAAGGGTTCCTTTTTCTCCACATCCTGGCCAGCCTTTGTTATTTCTTGCCTTTTTTGATCCATCTTAACAGGTATGAGGTGATATCTCACTGTGTTTTGATCCTCATTTGCCTGATGATTGGTGATACTGAGCACCTTTTCACATACCTATTGGCCATTCGTGTGCCCTCTTAAAAAAATGTCTATTCAGTCCTTTGTTCATTCTTTAGTGAGATTATTTAAACGTTGGAGGGCCCAACATTATTGTCATCTGCTATCTTTGCTGCAGATGTTTGTCAATCTCCAGCTCCCTCTCATTCATCAGATATTTTAGTCATCTCCTGGAGAGTGTCCTTCTCTTCGCCACTAACTCGGTGTTGTGTTTGCTGATTTCAATACCCATGCAACACCTGGTCACTTGGCTCATCCACCCCCCACCCACTGTGTAGTGTTCCTGGACCATAATTTTGAACTAAAGTAAACTATGTAATGTTTCCCAATTATGTTCTGTGTTGTCCAGTTTCAGAAGATTCACTTAAGCTCTTTTCCCGGTTAAGGAACACCATCCTCTTTCATCTCTCCGGAAAACTACTACTTATCAACAATTGCCTGCCATAAATGTCATTTTTTTGGTGCAGCCTTTGTTGATCATCAATTTGGCTGTGAAATCTTCTTTCTGCAAATCTTGTGTAATTCTTATGAGATTTACTTTTAGTTCCCCCTTTTCCATATTTGTATCTTATCCCCTATGTCTTCTATAGGTGTTTCTTGTTATTATAAGCCCTTAGAAGAGCAAGGGCTGCTTCTTATCCATGGCAGAATTATTGATTAGTCTAACACAGCCAACTTCCTATGCTCAACAATTCTCGTTTAATTGAAGAATTATAACTTTTTCATGATTGTTAATAGATGAAATGATTTAATGTCAATAAAGTACTGTTTTCCTTAAAGAATATAGAATTACACAAAGGGCTAGAGTAGCATCTTTTTTGGATGTTGAGTACCTACAACAATGATTTTATATTCAAATAATTTTCATTGGGTGAATAATTTTTTTTCTGCTTTTTGTAAGTCAATTTCCTATGCCTAAGATATTTAAAGCAAGACATCCCCACTCAAGAAGCAAACAACTTACAAAAGTCCTCAGAGAGGACAAAATCCTGAGCAAGTCTCCAAAATTGGAATTCAAAATGTTGACTCATCATAAGAATCATCTTTAGGATATTTTAAAAGTAGGACTGCCTGAGCTCCATCCCATTCATAGTAATTAGAACCTCTGCAGGTGAAACCAGCCATCTGAATAATTTATAACCTGAGAGTGGGATAATTTTGAAAACACTTCTTGTAGGAGACATGGCTGAGGGCAGGTTTCATCTCTTCCTAGTAGATATGACCTTTCTATTCCATCCACAGTGATTATACGTGATATATATGTTTTAAAATCTGACTGTAATGTTTGCACTGGGTAAGCAATTGCAAAATATAATTGGACAAATCTGCAGGTTTCAGTAATAATTACAGGTAGCTACAGGAAATGTGGGTAAGTCAACGTGACCAAACTTCACTTAAAATAGATTTGTATAAATTTATAATGTAATTTTTGCATGTGAAAAAATTTCTAATTTAGTGTTTTTCTTAAGATATCTTGAATACAAAAAGACTAAGAAATGTTAATGTGTACTTGATATTGTCTGGTTTTGGCTCATCATGTATGATTGTATCATATGAATAGGTCCAAGGCCAGCAAAGAGAATCTAGCAATGTAAAAGTACTATGACAGGAAGGAAGATTACTTAAGGTTTTACAAGGTAATCAGTTGAAATTCTGTTTGTCAATTTTGGGGTTAAATACAGTGGAATAATACTAACTTTTACTTAGCTAATCCATATCTCCTCCATTATCAGAAAAAAATGAGCAGCCACACCTTGTTCTCAGAAAAAGACTTAGTAACTGAGAACTGGAGTTTGAAATGTCAAGTTATATTTTTCATATTATAATTAAAAACATTAAGCAAGGGACAAAAGCACTAGACATTATTGAGTCAAATGAATTAACTGTATTATTGAATTGCTATGGGAAAAACAAAAGTTGTCCTTTTAAATATACTGCTTTTAAACACTGACAATAATTTTGTTGAAGAGTAATTAACCAAAATAATAATTAAAGACAAAGGTAAACCCTTGCTTTAAGAATGTTAGGCATAAGAAGCTCTGACCTCTAAAGACAGAATACAAACTATTCAGAAAAATAATCTGAGTATCAAAGCACCATGGCAGGCCCTCAGGAGAAAAAAATAGATGCTACACTAGCCATTTATGATCTAAAAGAGAAGGCAGAAATAATAAGCAAATATTTTTATTAAACATCTATTGTATAGTTTTTCTAATCTAAGAAGGCTTCTCTGTGGGATTTTGTAACCATAAGAAATTGTAAGGAGAAGAGAAAATTTGGTTGGGTTTGAATAATAAATTGAAAGCTAATAGGCATGGGAAAGCTTTCTAAGAAGGGTTCTGAAGCAGCATATACCAGTTTTTGCAATCATGAGACTTTGGGTCCATTGAGAGGCATGTGATATTTGCAAGCCAGTTAACCTTTATAAACCTTAGGTTTCTCATCTGAAAAACAGGGAAAATACTAATACCTATATATCTCTTATGATTATAAAAAAACATACAATGAAATAACACCTATAGAAGTGCACTGAAAACTGCAAATAGTCATGAATGCACTTTGGGTGCTTTTTAGGTGGGAAGATGATGTGAAGAAGATCCAAATACTCCTCTGAGGTTGGTACACAGAAGGAGAAGTACAGACAGTAAGCAAGCTCACTTGGTTGGAGTGGAAGACTTATTGAGATTAACATGAAGTTGAGTTACATAGGTATAACTAGGGTCAACTGATTCTGCTAGCAATCTTCAAAATCCGTTTGGAGTTATGTTAGCAGGCATTGAGGAGAAAAAAGGCAAGTCAAAGCTGATTTTTTTTTCCTGTCAAAACTACACAGATGGATCAAAGGAGGAGAAACCAATCAAATAGTGAATAACTGTAACATTTCGGGAATGATTTGACAGCAATCGGTGCTAGAATACTGGCTATCATAATGGAAGGGAAGGGTTGCATCTCTTGGCTTTGTGATGATAGAATTAACTTGGCAGCGTAGTTGACTTGCTGATAAAGTGAGATGTTCCAAGAGGTACCTAGATTTCATATTGTTGCTGGCCATGAATGGAAATGGAATCTAAGAAAATAAAATTATTTGAAATACTTAAGGGAGTCAAGAGCCAAAGAGGCAAGAAAAGAACAAGGAGAACTGGCAAAATGACAACTTTTTAATCACATTCAGATACTTAGAAAAATGAATGTAAAATTTGGGTAAAATAGAAGTACAATTTTAAATCATGAGTATAGAGTTGATATGGAAATGCTAAGAAACATTTATGCATTTGTATAAGAGAAAGAGATATAGATATACCTATGTATAAGGGAGTTAGTGAGAATAAGAATGCATAATAAATGGATGAAAGATTAGAAATGGGGCAAGAGGTAAAAATTACTACTCTTCAGTTATTTTAGTAGTTTAATTATTTTATAATATTAAAATGAAGTGATATAATTTTCTCTTTTATTTCAGTGGTGTAGAATACCCAAAGTTTGCTTTAGGAATTCTATATTTTGCAACAAAATTTAAAAAATTAATCATACCTACAAAATGACAAAGTTTGAAGAAACTTCATGAGAATCCACCCTAATTCTTCCATTTTACAGATGAAATAAGATATGGACACATTAAGGAAACAGAATATTCAAATAATTCATAGCTTTAGAGAAAGACTGGCTTTTAGCAATAGTTTCTTTTTCAGATTCTTTGACTCTCAGTCACCTTATCTATAAATAGGGATAATTATAATACCTACTTGATAGAATAGTTAAGATGATTGAATAATTTAATGTACATAATGCACTCAACATAGTGCTTGGCCCAGATCAACTGCTCAATAAATGTTAATGTTATCACTGTTATTATTTTCAACATCATCCTCACCAATACCATCATCATCACCATCACCATCCTTGTTATTAAGGGCTAGTCAGAGGCAACACTCAAACCCAGGCTTCATGAGTCTCAGCTTAGTATTTTTTCACTTTCATTTCAAGGTGCTCCACAGAATTTCAAGTGAATAGTATTGAACAGAACCATGGTTTGAAAAAATGCCTTCATTGGGGTATCTCTGTTAATGATGGACATTCTGCTTCAGCAAACATCACCATATAGATACTTCCCAGAACCTTACTCTTACCATAGTCAGGATGAGTGCTCTGATAAAAAGGCAGTAATAACTCTCCATCACAACTACAAATCACTATATTACAGAACTGAGACAATTGAATACACAAATATTTGAAGACAGATTGGAGTTGACATTTTTCATAAGTCTGGCTGTCTATGGAAAAACTACTCTCTAATTCTTTCACATTCTTCAATAGTAACCAACAGTGATGACTTCTATTTGCACAGGATTATGCAATTTTTAGAAAAGCCTTCAGTCACATCTTTCCATTTGGTTTTCACACATTGTTCTATTGTAAAAAGAGAAGATATTATTAGTCTTATTCTATAGGTGAGGACAATAAAGCTACAGACTGACTTGCTCAGGATGACTTACCAGTTGGTAAGTTAGCAGTTGAGTCTTCACTCAAAACCAGAAAGTCCGCCTCCAAGTACATATGTGCTCTTCCTACTGCAGAGAGCACACTCCCCTGATCTTCATTTCTATGTATATGGACACTTAATTATTCATAAGAGTAGTGAAAAGTGATTTTTATTTTCATATTGCATTCAAGCACATAAAAGTTGCCAAGTGAATACTTAGAGTGAATGAAGTGCACCAGCAGCCTGTGAAATGGTACATCTACAGAAATATCAGTTTCCTCTTCTGGAGGGTCAGTTGCACTCCCGCTGAAGAGAACTAGATACCTGTGACAATGGAGATAAGAATCTTTCCCTAAGGCCTGGAAGCATGCATAGTAAACTTTCCTTTTCAGTGTGTGTGTGTGTGTGGGGGGGGGGGGGGAAGGGGTGTGTGAAATACAACAGAGCAAGAAGGAAGCAAGCAATGGTCATCTTTCTAAGTTGTTATCAAGACTTCTGTGCAACATCTGATTCTGCAATCTGTCATTGCCCAAAGCCAAGAAATGAAGAAACAGTGGGAGTCAAACCCTTTGTAGAAAGCAGTGGAGTTGTTAGGCGCTTTGTTCCCTTCTTTCTGCCAAATGAGATGGGTCTCTGGCAGCAACACTTTGAATAAATCGTGAAAACAGTTCTAAGGGCCAAGAAATTACTTCATAAGGGAGAGAGAGAGAGAAAGAGATGGAGGCACTGGATCCCTGGAGCAATCAATTTATGTGCTGCAGTACCAGATTTGATTATCTTTATCTCATTTGTATAACTTCAAATGCTATTGTTCACCCTTTAACCTCATGACTTGTCTCTCCACATGGGTTATGAGTTCAATTTCTCCCAAGTAATTCAGTATGCATTTGATCTACATTTCTTAAGAATATTATCCTCTCATGTTAAGTAGTCTTGTCTTTCATTTTTAATGTTTCAATTCTGATTCATGTTTCAATATCAAGCTAAAATAATCACAACAGGTTATAGTGGGAAAAATGTTGAACTTGACATCGAGAGACCTGAACTGAGATTCAGGCTTTGTCATTAATTGATTGTACAGCATCAATCAAGCTGTGTTTTGAGCTCCCTGGGAGCTCAGTTTTGTCCTTTGTTCAGAAAAGTGTTTTAATTTCTAAGGATGTAATATATTCTATAATTCTATGACTTTCTGACTTCCAAAGAATGCACAACATTCCTTTGTTGCCAAACACCAAGGTAATCATACTCATTACCTACAGCTAAAGCCATGTCTTAATCCAAAGTATTCTAATCCAGGTGAATTAAATACAAAGAAACAAAATATGTGAAGATTTTATGAATTTGTTCATATCTTGCTTTAGTTCACAACATAAAAGAATATACAAAATACTATGGAAACAGAAAAATATCAAAAAATTAAAATGAGGAAATTGTGAGGTGATCAAGGCCATGAGGTAAGATAGACCAGGGCTGTGCAGGTGAACATGATGTGGTACTGTTGTTCACACTGACCTTAGCATCAGTTGGCATACTTTGTTTACCTGTGCTTAAATATAACAGAAGTTTGTGTGAAGTAGTAAAACTATAGTATTTATTATTTTCAATATTTTATTTTTTCAAACATTTATGGGGGGTTTTCTTTCAAAATATCTCAACCAGGAGAAGCCCTGACACACACCCTGCCTCCTAGGTCCCAGATTATATTTGAGGCACTCAGGGCTAGGCAATTCTATATGTCTTGGGAAAATCATGTATTCTCTCTAATTTTTAATGTGTATATATCTGGTCCATACTGCAAGAGGTTTTAAATTCAAGGTCTGAATCTTTATTGAAATGGTTTTCAAAATATAACTCCCAGGAGTACATTACTATATGATTCTTTCGACTGCACTGTCAACCCAGAAGACACAAATCAAGTAAAAGCTTGATGACCATCTGGTGGGAATCATACAGAGGGTGTTCACGCTTTGGGTAGAGTCTGGCTTCTTTTCATAAAAGCTGGTGAAAACTGGGTGTGGACTCCAACCCTGCGGACTAGTTCTGAAGCACGAGACATAATCCAGGAGGCCTGGCTGGATCAGATTTGTTTTGCAGAGCACTAGACAGCAGATGTAAACCACAGACCAAGCACCAGTATTATCGCAGAGATTGTTGGTCACTATCAGAGGAATAGTATTAGATGGAAGATCCAGGAAACAAATGTAAAGACATAGACAGGAAATAAGGCAAAAAGTCAGAAGCTAAAAAGATGGTGAGCAGTCCAGAAATCCAAAAGGTGGCATGCAGTGAGATGTTTATGATGCTGCTATCTTGCCTATGAATAAATGAAGTCATTCTGTTGGGACCTTTATAAAAAAATTATTTTGGATGTTGAATGGTAGGTCAATTGGTTCACTTGAAGAAAAATTAGGCTGGATACTTACCACCAGAGCTGTCCAGTAGGAAAGACAAAAATGTCCAACCCTCCTAAAATATTCTGGACCCTCTGAAGCCAATTTAGCACCATTGCTCTGACAGAATAGGTTTCTCAGACCACTAAATAACTTAACTGTACAATATCTAGAGAAGAGTCATGTTTTTGTCAATTTGGGGGGGTAGATAATTCACCATGGCTATCTTTCATTTTACCACTTCTTGTGAGCAAAGGCACTCTCTGTCACTTTCCCAGACTATCTTTATAAGGATGTTTGTAAAATGAAGAGCCTTGAAAGATACATAGCCTTCCCCACCAAAGCAAAAAACAGGCTCGCCTACTTTCTGTATAATATAAAGTATGTTTATGGTTACTATCTACTGTAACAGATTCAGATTGTGCAACCTCAGGACCCCTCTCCTTTCCTACCACGCCTCTGCATGGGCAGGCGCTACGCTCTCTTTGCACTGGGGTGTCAGGAACCAGGATAAGAAAGTGCTCTGGCTATTGCTGATAATGTGGTCATTTTTGTTGTTGTTGTTGTTTTCTCAAGGCAGGAATCTTGTGTCTTCTGCCAACATCTATGAAAATGCAACGAGATAACATTTTTAGCATGTAAAAAGAATATAAACTCTCAAATAAGATAAAAAATAATTTAAAAATAACATACTTGTAAAAGAGCTACCTTAAGAGAGACTCACCTCTGTTAACTGCCTCAGAGTAAGAACATTGGCTTGGAATAAAGGCTGGACAAACCACTGTATGTATGTCATGCCATGTTTAAATTATATCTTGGGTACCAAAAATATTAGCTTTATATAACTTTATTAAGGAGCTAATGCATACCTATTAAAAATAAACCCATTAGTACCTAAAGATACATTAAGTACATTGTCTATCCTAAGTGATGAGATATATCCCATTCCCCTAAATAGGATTAAAGTGTTGATAACACTTTATAATGCTTAATTGATAAACTTTAACTTTGAGTTTCACTTCAGTTATCCTTCATCTCTGCTCCAATTCACACTTAGTTTATATTTGTATCTTCAGGAGGTTTAGTACATCTGCCAATCTCAAATGGTTATAATTTATAACTGAATGGTGTCTGCATAGTTTTTTTCAGTTATCACTTCCATAATATTAAATTTTTGTCCAGGCCAGCACTGTAAGCCTTTTATGAAAAACTGTAGGAAATATGAATCATATCTACATGGTATTCTTCATAGAGCCACCTTGGAATGTTTTAATTCATTTTTTAATGTTACCTTCATTATATTTAGATTAGGGCAGTCATCCTAAAATATAGTTTGAGAAAGATGCTGATAGAGAGGATAAAGGATCTTAATGTGTAAATACAAGAGAAGAAACAAAATGTGGAGACTTAAGTTGAATTTCAGGCAAAGAGGTAAAGAGATTAGTAAATTCCAGAGAAGCCCCCTGATGGGAGGAAACCAGCGTCAGAGGCAACCTGGGGCAGACGTGCTAGTGCACCCTAAGCTGACTCCGCTTTATCACTTCAAGGCTCCAAACAACTCAGTCAATACAAAGGCACCACCCTATTCACTTCAACAAATCTTTGCCAACACTCAGTCAGTTCCAGTTTAAACACATCACACAGATGTTTACATTCAGTGGGGAAATTTGAGAATTTCCATCAGGATGTGCAAAAATTGAGTCTGGAAGTTTGTGGTCAAACAAGTCCTCCTACTCAAAAGCAAAAGCAATATTGCCTTAAAGAACAAAAGGTATTCGGTGGGGACAAAGGGCCTGAGAGGTTTCAGAGATGATGGGAAATAGTGCACCCACCCCAACTGGGACATACTATGAATTAAGCTTTCTGGCCACACCAAATTGGCCAACCAGGTTTGTGTGACTTGGTGTCACAAAAAAAGAGAAATTCTTTACTTCAATAACTACACACTGGAATTCATGGTCTTGGTTTTTTCAGGACTGCCTAATAGGACCCTGGGTAAATAGGATTCTTATATCTACTGATAGAAGTTTTCCTATAGAATTTACCTGGGTATATCTTAAACTGTAATTTTTCTTTTAGTTTATAATTTTTATGTCCCACTATTTATGCAGTAAAAGTCATTGATCACCTACTGTATTTAAAGCATTTCACTCAGCACAGAATACCAAATGATGAACAAAACAAAATCCTTGCCCTAAAGGAACTTAAAGTGGGCAGTTATCTTTGGAAACAGACCATCACGGAAGCAAACACACATTACCACTCTAACAAAAATATTTAGGTTGTTAGCGGGTTTAACTTGCTATATGTATTAAGTGATTTGACCTATCAGAATAAAAGACATTTTATAAATATTAATATATACACAAACATATATATATGTATAATTGTTACTATGCCTTTATAGTTGAAAGTGAAGCAAAATTGCAAGTGGCTAGGCTCATTCTTGTCATTATTTTTTTTAATTGTAAGGTATTAGAAGCCTAAAAACTAGCTTGGGTCAAAAAATAACAATAGTAACTTTGGTTTTTCTAGAACCGCTATAATCCCCATTCTCCACCCAGGCATCCAGTGCTTCGACTTAATCACTCTTCTCTGCCTGTGTTAAGGAGCTGCTACATCTCATCTTGTTCTGAGTTCACTGCCATCACGAGTTCCTTTAAAAAAAAATTGATGCAAAGAAAGTAATTTAAGGAAAGTTTCAGATAACATGGCCAGGATAGAGATAATATAGGTGTTGAAAACCCATCCTAGAATCAGACAATCATCTGATTTATTTATTGTTGGGGTTCACCCTTATGACAGCCATCTCTGTGGTCGCACACAGGATAATTATCACTTTGACATGTGAAGCCATAGACAAACTGCCACTAAGAAATCTGCCAAATGTCAAATGTCCTGACATTTGTCCATGCTTAAAATTGTCCATGCTTAAAAATGTCCATGCTTAACCTGCCTGGGGTAAAATAACCCATAGTGTTTATTCATACTTTCAGATTAAAGGATTCATTTATAAAAATATTATCGTGTTTTATTGGTCTAATAACTGTTCTGAGACTATACTGCGAATAATATCCCTTCTTATCTCTGTAGCCTTGCTAATAATGGCACACGGAGTGAGATGGACAGGTTGGCACTGACCAAATATCTCCGTAGATGACTAGGACAGGACCAAGTATCAAGGACATTTTGGACAGGACCAAATTTTCACTGATCAGAAAACTTCCAAAATACATCAATGCAACAAACCAGCCCACTTCCTTCTTAACACCCATGAAATACAAAGAAAATAATATATTTGTGAAAATTGTGGCCCCTAAAAATGTCTGATTTCGGGCTTCCCTTGGGTCTACAGGCAAGATTCCCTTGGCCGCAATCTTGCATCTCCCTCATGTTGGCTCATGTTTTCCCACCTTTCCGTAGGCTCTGTGCTCTGCCCATCCGCTGTAGTCCCACCAGATGATTTCTTCCAAACTACCTCCCCACCGTGTTTTTAGTTGTACAGTCACAGTAAGCTTCCTAAAATGTGATCTCTCCCTCCATTTGCTTTGTGGATGTTCTGGAAAAACAGTGGTCATTTCTTTCCAGGACTATTACAGCTTTCTAACTGATTTATCTGCCTGCAGTTTGCCTTCCTCTATCATCTGCCCTCTTAATATACCACATTATTCATTCACTCTAATCCTACTTTCATATGCTGGTAACTCCCAAACCTACATCTCCTGTCCTGACTGATCTTCTAAACTACACATCCACAATTACAACTACCTTCTCAATATCCCCAAATGGAGATTCAGCAGATTCCATGGGATTAACATGCCAGAAACTGAATTTTTAAATTTCCTACCCTGCAATCTACTCTCTCTCCCCTGCACTGTTATTGAATAGCGCAAGTTAGAATCTGTTACTTATTGTAAGCCCTTTCCTCTTATTTATTTATCTTCTGCAGACATCACATATAATTTATTGCAAAGCATTGTCACTATACCTCCCAAATATCTCTTGAATCGTTTCTCTTCTCCGTAATCCTCTCACTAATGTACACGTCTTCATCATTTGGGGCTAGAAACTTGAACATCGCCTACTAATTCTTTTTGTTTACTCAACCTCAATCCCCATCAATGCACCTGCCCTAGTGGTACCAGAGCAATATTTTTAACACACACATACACACTTCAGTATAAAACAGCCAGAAGTCTCTGATAAATCTCACTATTTACCATCTAAAAGTCTATGAAAAGATGACATAACATTGGGAATTAAGGTGAACAATAATACAAGAATTGAAGAAGCATTTGGAAAAAAATCTCACGAATGAAAAGCAACTGGCACTGCTCACCATAAAAAAAGAGGAAGGAATATATATTTGTCGATCACCTACCATGTGTCAAGTAATCTAGTAGGTGCTTTAGGTAGGAAACTAATTCATCACAGCTCACTGGATAAGAAGTGGACCACCCAGAGGGAGTCCCTATATATCCCTCCTGGTAGGTGCAGGTTACTGAAGCAGGCAAAGGGCTTTTTCCCACTTGTACGTTCCAAGACCCTATGCAGACCTTCCTTTCTATATCTGGTTTGATCCTACAAACTCTAAGCAACTAGGAAAAGAATAGTGTGAACACAATAGTAATGCCACGATCGTCTCCAGAAGGTATACTTATTATGAATTGAGTCAGTACAGGTATGGATAGAAACAACATTTGTGGAAGCGAGGTATATTGAAGATTATAGTTTTTAATATATTTATGTGCTCAAAATCGCATCCAGCAGACAGTGGAATGTAGAAGTAACACTAGGTTAACAGTTGCAGATAATGAAAACTGAGAAAAAACTCTGTGTGTCAACCCGCCATTTTAGCCAAAAGTTTCAGGAGTAGACTTAACCATCACTAAAATAATCACACTCTGAAGCCAAAGGGTAACACATACATGCAGTGTTCTTGTAAAATCTAAGAGTGAATGAATAGAAAAATAAAATAGAAGAAAGCTGGATCTCTGGGGGGGAAATCAAAAGTAATGTCACCTGTGAAAGGTTACATCAAATTTAAGGACCAATGGAAGAAAGAGAACTTTAAAAAATAAATATGAAATGTAGGTATTTTAATTAGGACACAAGAAAGTAGAGCATTTGTGAAACATAACAAAAAGCCACAAGGGTCAGATGAAAATCCAGCAGAATCACAAAGACATACATAGGTTTAAGATAAGAAAGTTTTTACTTCTTGAGCTGAAATGCACTAACAGAATTAAAATCCACATCGCAAGACTTAAATGGTGATTTTCATACTGTGAGAAATCAAACCAATGATGTAGTGAGTGGTCATACCTGAAATATTCTCCCGAGATATTAAGGGAAAAGAAAAAATCTAAATAATGGTTATGTAGGCTAGGTAGCAAATACTTAAATATACAACAACAGTAAATATTTACAAAACATTTTTCAAAGGACTTTACATACATTCTACCCTCTAATTCTCTCAAAAATCTATTCTCATATTTATAGATATAAAAACTGTGGGAAAATAGCTAGCTTAAGTTACACAGCTAGAAGGGAGAGAAAAAATTACGACTGAGGTTATTTGACATCAAAAATTACAACCAAGTTCATGTAATGTATACAGTTATTCACTCTCATCTCCTTCCTATTCCTCATTGGTCAACTTTTTCCTCCCCAGGTAACTTGCCTGAACTTCTGACTTGAATCATTCATCTCATTTGAAGAGCCTCTGAGAAAAACAGATCTCATGCCCAAACCTCAGTGCTCATTGAATGCAGAACCCTTGGTAGGAGGCAGAATTGGCACACATTTAGTTGAGTTGATTTAGAGACCGCTGCAGGTCTGCCTTCATCAGGTACAATAAAGCCTGAGTTCTTTCCAAGCAAACTTGAGACTCAAGTGACACTTGGGATTGAGGTAGCTTCACAGTGTGATGGCCAAAGATCTGCACTGAGCACGTGCCCAAGACACCAGGAAGCAGAGGGGGGCCACGTAAATGTGGAAAGCTGTATGAATGTTTAGTACACCACGACATATTAAATTATGTAAATGCACTAGTTACAGAATTTAAAATAAATAACTAAAC
This sequence comes from Sturnira hondurensis, assembly GCF_014824575.4. Taxonomy (NCBI): domain Eukaryota; kingdom Metazoa; phylum Chordata; class Mammalia; order Chiroptera; family Phyllostomidae; genus Sturnira; species Sturnira hondurensis. Next base: position 10,531,077 of record NW_028077105.1, on the reverse strand, counting down.
AAATAGAAGCTATTAATATATATTACCTTCAGTAATAAGTAAATAAGCTAAAATCTTTTTTAAAGTATTTTCATCCTACTACTAAATCACTATTAGAATTAAAACTAGAATGCTAACTTTCCAAATTCCTAGACAAGTAAAACAAAAATACAGTTCATATCAGGAATACAAGGAGACTCTAAAGAAGGACAAAAATAGGAAAGCATAAAACGAGATACTAAAAAAGAACTATCATATATTTAAATTATACTAAATGGTTAACTCCCCTATTATGAGACAATGATACATAGTATTAAAGCAAACAAACTAATATCCAAATATTTATTGGCAGAAACTCCTCAGCAATTCTGAGACATCTCAGTGTAGAAACTAAGATATTACCTTCATCTAATGCAAAGTATTTCCAGCTGTAAACAGAAAGTCCAAAAATGCATAGAGTTTGTGCATAAAACCTGACAGTCACAGCTGAGCAGTTTGGAAGTCTGAATCTAAATGCTTCATTAAATCATTTTAATAGCATCGAAGTTACCCATAGTAATAGAAACATGACTCTATTTCTGTGTTTTCTAGCACAAAAAAAAGTTTTATTTTTCTAAATCACAGAAACCACAGTGGCATTGAAATGTTTTGGTGGGGTGAGCAGAGGAAACATGGAAGAAAAATATGAATCCTTAAGCTTATGGTAAAGCTCTGATTTACTTTTCTATTTTTATATGTATTGTTAAAAATCTTGGTACAATATCGAAGCATAAAAACAAGAGAAATTACTAGCAATAATTCAGATAAGACGTTCAAGAGAGCTCATTATCATTGAGATAAGTTCTTTTTTTCTGTGCCTCTGCCCCAACATTTTTCTCCAAAACTTTTTAATATTTTTCTTCACTGTTATAAATGAAACCTCAGTATTTTTTCCTCTCTACTTCAAGGATATTTAGTGGGTTTTCCAAAGTCATATCTACATGTTTGAGAGAATTATTACACTATAGAAACATATATGCCTTCGAAGTCCTTACCATTAATCCTTAGGAAATTGTGCAGTTAAAAGGAAAGATATTTGTATGATTTTTTCTCTTCATTTCTATCCTTGATATGAACTGCACCCAGAAAAATGTAAAATATGAAGAATAAAAAACACACCCAAGATAAAAGCAGCAATGACTACCAAAAGTCTTTTCATGGCTCTAAGTATTCATTTTAGCAGCTTCAAAAATATTTGAGTTCACTATACATAATCACATCAATTCATAAGTTAATCCATACTTTCAGCCATTAAAATAATAAGAAATAAGTTAATAACAAATAAAGAAGGAAGGAAGGAAGGAAGGGAAGTAGGAATGAAGGAAGGAGCAATCTAAAATTCTGAAGTACTGAGAGTGGTCAATTCTATGATAACCTCATAAAATTTATGTATGAGGTTTATTAATATTGTCATATTTGTTATACTTTATTAATATTAATATCTACTTTATTAATATCATCATATTTGTTATACTTTACCACCACTTACAACATTATCAATAGCATAAAGAGCCAACCTGAAATTGAAGAGAAAAGAATGAAACCAACCATATTATAAGAGTACATTGGAAGCCAGCAGATCCTTAGTAGAGTCACAATGGTTTAATACTCAAAATATTCCTCTGTAATTTAAAGATATCGCTCAAACTGTGAAAGAAATTATCAAAGCAGATACAGAAAGTAAGACTCAAAATCATAAATAATGCTATTATCACTACTATGAAATTCTGTTCAGAGTTTTATTGTAAAGGATACAATTGTGTTTTTTTCTGTCACATCAGTAGTTTGATTTTATATGAAAAATCTTCATTTTTCAATGAAGACCATAGAAATTAACCTGGAAGATAAGTCCTCTGCAGTCTATGTTTCTGTTAGGTATTTCACACTCCATACTGCTCCTATTAATGGTACTCAAAAAAAAAACCCCGACTTGAATAGAGCATAAATCCAAGGGACAGAACTAAATTATAGGCCACCATGAACTCCTACCAGAACTCATCCTTGCTGATGACACTTATCTCTAACACCGTATTTCTATTTGGCCTTTAACATCAACCTTTTGATACTTTCTCACTCTGTGATTGGTCTAGAACCCTCTCTGCTGTATCACAATTAAGAATAAATTTCAGGTATATTTTTATGTGGGGTAGTTTTCTCACTCCTGTCATCACAGTAGTCCTGAGGAGGCACAAAGGGGTGGGAGAAGACAAAAATTAAACAACATGTCTAAAGCTCTGCCTTCACCTTGAACTGAGCTGGGAGATGAGGGGGCTTGCACCCAAGTGGAAGATATTCAACATGGGGAACAAGATAAAACACTCTCCCCACACTCACTGGTAAAGCCACATATATTCATGGCATGATAGTATGAATGGACATGATGATGTACAAGGCCTTCCAGTCCTTAAGTCTCAACCCCACCACTTGATATTGTATTATTAGAAGTCTATGCCTTCACAATTACCAATGAAGTGGATCCCACAGTGTAAGCAGATACCCAAGAGGAATGAAAAGGCAGCTACTGGAAGGCAGAAATACAGAAAAGCTAAAATATGGGATGAAAAGTTTGTGATGAAAAAGGCCACTGAGAGGGTAAGTAACTATAAATAAAATGGTAAAATAAATAAATTGTATATATGTCACTCTCCCTAGATAAAATTCCATGCCCTTATTAAGGAAAGGGAGCAATAAGAATCAAAGCAAATAAAATAATAAAATATGTATTGGGTACCTAATATGTAACTACATTGTAGCTGTGGGCTATAAGAAATAAAATGTAGAAAGAAAAGTAGAACTATAAGAAAAAGATATAATAACAGAAATCAAAGTTACAACAATAACTAAGAAACTGCAAAACAAATTCCAAATACACACCTTGGATAAAATGTGAGAATTTTCAATTCCATGTTCAGCCATATCAGTAGACTTCATCCCGTTGTGATAGGATTATAAATTGGTGTCTGATGAGAAAAATCCCAGCTACACCTCATCTCTGAGGGCTACATTTAAAGGTGACTAATTGTGTTGAAATGTTTTTAAAATCTTGAAAATTTATGTTTCCTGGAGAACAAAACCGAAGTTGTATGATTTCTTTGAAATAAATATATAAAACACAAAAGAAAAAGATATACAAAATATTGAGCTGGCCAAAAGTCCATTATGTTTTTTCCATAAACTAAAAGATATTTTTAATTTTCACCAATAACTTTATTAATTTGGATATTTAGAGTATGTTGGCTATATCCCGGGTGGTAAAACCTTGATTGTCCCCAATGTCTCGATTTGATCTCTATCAACTTCAACTGGTCTACCCGACCAGGGGGCATCATCCAGCAAGAAATTCCCAGCATGAAACTTCACAAACTGCTTTTGACATGTTCGATCAGTCACAGCACCTTCTCCATATACTGCACAAATCCTCTTGAGTTTCAGTTGCATTTTTATTTTTCTTGAAATAATAAAGCATAATATGCCAAAATGTTGTGTATTTTCTTCCATCTTCAATATGAAAATGACTACACAAAAATTCACCAATTTTGATAAGTGTGTTTTAAATGCATGCTGATGTGACATTAAAGCAGATAATTGTGACAGTTGTCACAATACAATCTAACCAAATTGTTTTGAATGCAGTTAAAGACAACTAAGTGCTGCTACAGCCATCTTATGGAATAAAACAAATGAACATTTTGGCCAACCCAATATTTTTTCCTCTCTCAATTCCTAAAGTGAAAACTTCCTGAAACTATTGCTCACACACACAGCAGCTGTCTCAGCATTCAGGTGTGAAGCCTGAACTTTTGCAATGGGTGATACTAAAAAAGACTCCATGTCTCCTTAAATAAGTTTTTAAAAATCAGCTTCATTTTCAATAGCTTTTTTTATCCACTGTCAGCAAATTTTTGTTGATCATCTCCACTGAGCAAACCAATTTGCTTAAAATAAAGAATGTGAAGTTTTGATCACTTGATCCCTTTACTCAAGGAGCTTGAAGATTGTGGAGGAGGTAAGACATGACCAGAAAACACCTATAACACAAGGCAGAAAATGGTAATGTCAAAAACAAAACTAAAGCAAAATGCCAGGAAATTTCAGAGGAAGCAGAAATCATCCCCACCACGTTGTGGGGGAGGGGGCAGGTAGTTTTTCATGGAGAACACAGCAGCTGTGTCAGGGTGGTAGAAACGGAAGGAATTCCAAGGGAAAGAACTAGTTCAATGAAAGTAGCAAATGTGGAAAAAACCTAGGAAGTTTATGGGGAAAGACATGTAGTCCAACTGTGTATGTTCAGTATATTAAAAGTGAAATGCTAGACTTCCATGGTTTTCTAGGAGTTAGTGGCTTATATTCAATTTTCAAGACACATTTTGTACAAACTATAGGCTATCTTCTGCTGAAATAATATCATTAAATTTACATCTGGGACCTTCTGGCTCAACCCTCTATTTTAACAGAATTGAAAACCTGCATTTGGAAAAAGATAAATGACATTTCCAAGTCCATAAAGCTAATTAATGGCAGTGCTGACACCTGTATCAGAGTTTATTATTCCAGTCTCCAGGGAAGGATTTTCCCTGGTCCTTGAATACTCTTTTTACTCCACACCCTACCTGTCACTCTTTCCCCATTCGTGCATTGGTTCACAGGTTAGGCCCAGCAATCTGTGGCCAAGGAAGAGAGTATTGTCTGTGTAAGAGGCTAACTGGTTCACACAGAGAATTAGCCTCTACCTTGGCCTCATTCACTTCAGAATCCACCAAAAACATCCTTACTGGACCCTTATTAAAAGAGTCACAAAAATGTTGTGGCCAAGGAAAGGAATTTCTAAAAAAAGAAACAATAAACTATGAAATGTCCTCAAAAAATTAAAAATGGAATTGTCTTTTGACCTAGAGATTCCAAATATACCCTAAGAATCCAAAAACACCAATTCAAAAGAACTTATGCACCCCAATGTTCATGGCAGCATTATTTACAATACCCAAGTGCTGGAAACAACCTAAGTGCCCATCCGCAAATGAGGAAATCAAAAAACTGGTACATTTACGCAACGGAATACTATGCAGCAGAAAGGAGGAACTTCTACCTTTCATGACAGCATGGATGGAACTGAACAACATTATGCTAAGTGAAATAAGCCAGGTGGTGAAAGACAAATACCGTATGATCTCATTTATAAGAGGAGTCTGATGAACAAAACAAAGTCATGAGCGAAAAAGAATCAGAGACATGGAAATATGGAGCAGACTGACAACAGCTTGAAGGAACAGTATAGGAAGATAATGGTGGAAAGAAAAGGAAGGGACTATCAAAGAACATGTATGAATGCCCCACAGACATGGACAACAGTGAGGGGACTGACTGTGGGAGCAGAGGTTGGCTAGGCACAGGAGGGCAAAGAGGGAAAAATTGGGATAACTGTAATAGAATAACAAGTTTTTTTTAAAGAAAATATTTTTAAAAGAAGAACCAATAGCAATTGAAATGCATTAATCATAACTTTCTTAGATTTGACTCCCTCTAGAGTATGTTAGAGGAAAATACTTGATTCACTGAATTATTTTTAATACATATTTTAAAACATGTAAAGTACTTGCTACAATACTCCCCCTCCCCTGCAAAATCTACCAGTTTTCTTTTGTAAAAAAAGCAAAATCAATTTAGTCCTTCTTAACTTTCTTAATGAACAGAGCTGAATGTTTCTATTGAGTAAACTGCAAAGTTACAGCTCTAACTCATTCACCTAGGGATATCAGGACCAGAGATCTCTAAAATCAAGTCATTAAATATCGGCTTTGTGACTTAAAGTACCCAAATTTTAAATTCCAAATAACATTAGTGTGAGGCAGATAGTGCTTTTTAAGGAGCTAGAACTTAATCAATGCTATCAAATCAAATGAGCTGATCACAAAGCCTTCATTTCTACAATTCAAAGTTCACTAACAAATTCAATTAGTTTCAGCTTTTACACGTATAATAAACATACACTCATTTGTAAATGTGCATATGCATTGTACAACGCTCTTTATGGCAAGATATGCACGCATTAGTTCCATACTGCAAAAAAAAAAAGAAAGAAATCAGGGACTTGTTTAATTCTCCTAGAATTTTAACATTTGAATATATTTGAGAGATTTCTTCCACATGTTTTGCATTCTCAATCTCAGATAGATTTATTCAACCTAATAGTTTTCTCAAGGTCATTGAAGCATTAAGTACCACCCATCAATAATAATAGAAATATTTATGAAATCCCTCATAGGAATAATACTCATACTAGGAGAATCAAGCTGCATCCGAGTTTTAGCCTTTCCCATTCTAGCAGGGAACCCGTATGAAGTATGTGTAAATGCACACTTTATAGATGTATATATGCATGCATACACAGGTACAGATGTAGTTCTGGATGTATATTCACAGATATATATTTCTGTGAGCTCTGTTAGTGAGCTTCTGCAAGTCTAGTAGGCAGACACTATTACAGTGTTACTAGCACCTACCACCTCAAAATTTAGATGATGTATATATAGAAACTTGGATATAATATGGAAGAAGAAACCATAAATTACTTGAAATTACTTTAACACTTATCTGATTTTATGCAGGAATTCTACTGCACAGAGAAACACATTCCATTTTAAACAGCCCTCATGGTCCAAAATGTATGTCATTCTCTTTCAGTAACGCCCCTCCCATTTAAGAAAGCTCTCATTACGCGTTGGGTCCCAGCTATTAGTTGATTATTAGTAAAGTACTTTGGCTTGTCTATTAATATTAATAATTAACTTAATTGATTAATATCTTAAAGGGTCAGCAGTAAGTCATGCTGGTGGGAACCTGTAACAGACTGGTTATTTATTTGAACACTATGGTGCATTAAGAGTTCATTTTGACTTCCTTGAATTCTATAAAGTAGATAATTGCTCACTTTCTGTAGGATTATCACAAGTTGCAAAATGCAGTGAGTAATCCTTGTTATATTGTTTTACATAGTTGTGGGATGGTCCCTGATGTCAATAGACCACTTCCCCAGACTGGACTCACTTGACTTTCGGTTTATTTAACTGACACTTTCGTTTGAAATTCTGGGTGCTTCTTATCCCTTTGAGTCACACACAGTGTCTGGGAACCTCTGCTCTGGCACTTTTAGCACCTCATTAATTACTAACTGTGGCAAAGTCCTGCTGTTTTGCAACTCCTCAGCCTTTGTTGGGAAATCACAACTGCTTGCTAGAATGAGAAGGCAGGACAATAGTTATCTGCCAAATGTTCAGTTTGGGTGCATATTACAAAGACTAATTATCTTAGGGTCTTGTAATTTTCCTAGATACTCAAACTTGATAAGATAATACATTGTGTTTCTAAAGTATCTTTAGGTTTAACACCAGGGAAACCCAGGAAACACTTGCATTCAGCTAAGTGAATTCAGAGAAGTCAAATCATTGTTAAAGTTGTAAGTGAGAACAGGTGATGAGATAGAACACACTCTCCTAGTTCACACAGGCATCTTTCAGAGGAAGAGCCCAAAGCAAAATATCCAAAGGCAAACAGCACTCTCAACCTCCTTATCCTTAGTGCTTACTGTCTGAAGCTCCCAGTTGGCTCTCAATACGTGCTCTGCTCCACTGTTGTTTGTTTTTTCTGCATACAAGTTCTGACCCACCCCTTCAATGAATTTTAAGCCTCATGTATACACATGTGTATCTATATATATAAAGTATTTTTATATATTATCATTAGCAACTAGCAGAGTACTCCACATATTTCCATACGTAGATGTTTAAAATAAATGTTATTTTTCTATGAAATATACAAAATAAAAGTACAAGTCACTCTATAAATCAGTGCAAGGTCTTGAGTAACCGCTAACATAATTTTATAAAGAATCGATATGTTAAACCAACCTGATGACCGATGTCAAGATGGCAGATACAGTGAACAGATGCAGTAAGTCTAATCCGCACCAGTATTAGAAATGTGTCGTTGTTCTTTGTAGCACATTTACTAATAAAGAGATGAGACACTTCCGAAATCAGTATTCCTCAATCTGGGGGTTAAAAAAGAGTGAAAGGAACCTAAAGGATAGCTTCCCGCAATCCTGAAGAATATCTACTCATTCCTTTCATATTGAACCTTACAATTCTCAATCAAGTTAACTATTCCAGTTTGCTCTCGGTCTTCCTCTGAAGTTTTTGGTTATCTTTGGTTATCTGAACAGTTACCTTTCCCACCAGCTTTTGCCCAAACAAAGGTTTAAAACTGTTGACAATCGTTCACTGATCCAGGTGCAGCACCTGATAAAGGGATGCAGGCTGATTGGAGTCCCAGCTCCATTCTGACTCCATCATGTATTTCAAACCTGTATCTCACCCATATTTCCTCCTTTCCATGTGCCCCTCGCTGCTCTGTGAGTCTGCACCCTCTGTTCACCTGGTAATAGGATATAGGGGCACTGAGACAAAAATACGCTCCCATGGGGTCACTAGATGAAGGGGCCGGGACATCATAGAATTAGCAGTATTTCCTAAGCTTCCCTGTTAACAAAGGGCATCTAGTTTGCTTGTTAGATATGTAAATGATAGGTGTCTCACTTGGAAATTAATTTCTGATTGGGTGGGCTATAAACCAAGACTGGAATCTATTTTGTTAACAATTGCTCTAAGTGGCTCTTATCTTTACGTACATTCAGGAAAGGGTAGAGCAGTGTATTCAGCCCCAGTGGTACACTAGAATCTCCTGAGTCGTGTTTAAATCATGCAGATGCCCAAACACCAGAAATTCTGATTTACTTGTGTTGAAATAGTCTATTGAGCAGTATTTTAAAAGCTCCTTTAAATTATTAGTATATCATTGAAGCAGCTTCTCACACTTTTATGTGCATGCAGATCACCCAGAAGAATGGTTAGGATGACTCAGTAGATAGTGATTCATCAGGTCAAGGGCAGGGCACTGGCATCTGCATTTCTAAGATGATGCTCTCAGGGATACTGCTCTGTGGACCCCATGAGGGCAAAAGGGCCAGTTTAACTGAATTCTTTGAGAAGGGAGCCAAAGCTAGAGCTAGCGCTTCCTCACTCACCTTCCCTCTCCATCTCCCTCTGCCGTGCACACACAGACACACACCTTATTTACATATTTTAGATTCCAGTGGTGAGTAAGATGAATAGCATGGAAGAGAAGATTGAGACTAACCTACTAACCTACACATATGAAAGGACTGTCAGGTGAACAAATGGACAACATGCCATGGTACCTTGCGTGGAGCCTGGAACATGAGCTCTCAGGAATTGCAGTTGAATGTGGATCTGGACATTCTAAAGGGGCACGTGCACAAATCGGGCCATTCACTTGGTCTCAAAGAAGTGAGGGGGAAATTCGAGCCTAGACATTTCCTTTGAACAGTAGTAATAACTTCAATACCTGCCCTGCCTATTAAATATGCCTTAAAATCTGGCTTAACACTCAGGTTTTCGAAGACTAAACTAACCTAGTTCTGCTCATTTTTGTGTATTCTGAAGAGTAACTATTGTTAGGGATGAAAAATATAGAGCATAACATTTTCATTGTAGATATATTTTCTTACATCTCCTTCATAACTGAATTATGAGTTCCTGGAGAACCGCGTGTTTCACTGCTTTGTTGTTACTCTCACAGCACTTAAAGAATGTATGCCCATTGCCCACATAACAGACACTCAGCGTGCTCCCTAATTAGCAGCATGGAAGCAGAAGCCAAGTAATGTGTATACACTGCAATAACTTGAAAATAAATGAATAAATTTCTGCAGTATTAGTATAGGGTAATATGTGGAATGAATATGTTGTCTTATTTATTTGAGAACATCACAATTCTTTTCCCTCAAGAATGACTGAAAAAAAAAGAAAAGAAAAAAAAGCTATGGCACTGGCAGTGTGGTTCAGTTGCTTGGGTGTGTCCCACAAAGCAGAAGGTCACTGGTTTGATTCCCAGTCAGGGCACATGCTTGGGTGGTGGGTTCTGTCCCCATTTGAGGCATGTACAACTCGCACCGATGTTTCTCACTCTCTCTTTCCCCCTTGCTTCCCTTCTCTCTAAAAATAAGTGGGTAAAATCTTAAAAGAAAAAAAGCCATGGTCACTTGTATAGCAAATTGATATTTAAGATCCCTATTATAAAAGTAAATGTGGGCTTCAGTTAAGAAAATGTCTGCAGAATATTAGTTCTTCCTTCTAGTATATTTGGAATTCACCTGACCCTGGACTTTGCAAATACATATATATGAAAGTCAATGAAAAATTATTAAAGGAACCAGAATTAAAGTATTCTACCCAAAGAAATGAATAAATTCATGATTATTTTAAACCATATAAAGGGTTCTTCATTTGAAGATGGTAATGATGATTAAAGACAATGCCCAGAGAAAGGAGTTAAAAGGATATTGAATAGAAGTGAATGAATGAATTAAACTGGTAAGTGAATGAGCTGTTCATAAACATCACTGATATGAAACAAAAGATATGGATGGATTTCGAAAGTAGCGTGACTGATGAAACACGGGATGTTGAATGCAATGGCATTCAGAATCCTGGTGTAGTCACAAATATCCTAGAAATGAGAGAGATTGAGTTTTAGCCTCCGCTTTGCCAACCAGTATGGCTTCCGGCAAACCACTTAATCTTTCAGATATCATCTTCAAAATAAAATAATACATACTGGATGACCTTTAAGTGCCCTTCCAGTTCTAGAATTCTATGAATAGCACAAGTCAAATTAAGCTAGAACTTTTATTAAGAATCAGAAGTTTTATCAGGTTTTAGACAAAAGATTCCAATGTGCTTTAGGAATTTTCATTCGGTACAGGATCTTTAGGCTGGCATAACTTGCCATTGAAAGGAAATGAAGTCTGTTCCATATTTCTAAATGTTTGCAAAGATTGGAAATTCCCTCCTGCAAAGGTCTTTAAAAAAAGAGTGCACTTTTGTCTCTCAAGGATGCTTTCAGTGTTCTCCTGTCTCTAGCTCACATGGAAACGGGTTTCTCTATTGTACTCCTGCCCCCATCTACTGGCAGAGACAGCATAGGGCCCTGTGTGGGAAGGACCCTAGGCCTCACGAGTTCCAGTACCAGGTCAGAGGGAGGGAGTGGTGGCACCTTGACAGAATATTGCTGAACATGAAAGATGTGATTAAATACCAAACCCTTCAAGTTCTCCAAAATGTATGTGCTTCAACTGCTATTAAAGGTAATCATTCTTTCATAATAGACATAAAATAAAATAATCCATTCTTGTATGTAATTTTTAAATACTTATTAATTTAACAACAACAAATACATTTTATTCCAAAAGATCCCGCTGCTCCATTTTTTAATCAATCTTACCCATTACCAACAAGGACCTGTCTAATCTTGTACTGTAAATTATCCATCACTTCCCTCTTCGTTATTTTGGTGGAAATTGTCTATTTTTATGTCCTTATCTATTGCCCTTTGGCCCACTTATCTTGATGCATATGTGCCAGGACCTATGCGGACTGAATTAGAATCTTACCTGGGAGAAATCTAGCCCAATAACTACCAAGTGTATTTATCACTCAGGCTGTGTGTCCAGCACAACCAGCAGTGGGCGAGGAGTGAGAGGCGCCCACCAGAGTCCCACAGGGACCTCGTCTGATAGAAGATTCATTTTTCCATGTGCTTCTATAACCATCACAGCACCAGAAAGAAAACATTGTAAACCTGTCCCTGGCTCTTAAAGTTTTTATCTTGCAGTGACCTAGTATCACTTCTGCTCTTATTTCTTTCAACTTACATGTTTTATGCTAAATTTTTAAAAAGGGAGGGGCATGGAAATGAAGTCTCTACTTCTAGGTGTCCAGAAAGCATAGTGAAAAGACACAGATTATTTGCTGAACAGCCCAATAGCTACCGCATAAGGCCATGGCAGGGTCTGCATTATAGGGAAAACTCCTACCGTCACTTTCACACATATTTGAGTATTGTACAAGATGTCTCTGGCCCCCAGGCAAATCTGCCCTTGAATCAATATATTAGGTCTCACCAATACAAGGAGAATTTTTAGTTCATTCTTGAACTTTTATTATAATTTCCTTATAGGCGTTGTACATAAGACCCTGGATATCCATAATCATTCTACCCTTACTATATGAAAAGGGACATGGATGATGAACTGTGCAAAGGAGACTAGACTATGACTTCTTTGTCCATCTCTCCCACTTTCTTTCCTCCAGTCCCAGAAGGATTCTTTACATCTTCTTCCCTCTGACAAGGCTATCTTTTACTTGCTACATTGTAACTTCCAATGAAACCCTGCATTTGGACTGCCAACTTTGGTTGTATATATGTATTAAAAACAAACAAACTTTGGCATGTAGAAATTTCTTGTCTCTCAACAAATCCATGGCAAAACTAATACTAAACAGACATTCAAGAAAGGCAGCTTTGAGGCTCAAGGCAGAACAATGCAATTATGGTCTAAGTAATATCTGTCCTTACCCCCAACTAATAAATGGTCTTGATTCAGTGTATAGAGTAGCTGTAGGAAACATTCAGGGAGAAATGCATCTGCTTAACATTTTCAAAACTGTTATCTTCAAATTGAGCAATGGAGAATATTGAACTTCAGGGTTATAGTTAAACAAAATGTTTTTCACCAGCGGGGGCTATGTTAAAATGTAGCACCAGTACTGGTATCTAATCAGGAATATCTGCGTTGTCACTGAAGGTTTGCCACGTGCCAACTCTCAGGTCCATCTATACCAGGGAACTTTAAATTATTTTTATAACAATCCATTGTGTAGTATTTATACAACTTACTCAGATGTTATGGGAATTGCAATGAAGGGTCTAATTTAAATTTCTGTTAATGCTTACCAGGACCATCCCTAGAAAACTAAGTTCACCCTTGAATCGCTGACTCCTGCCCTTCCTCTGCTTTTCCTTGCAGCTTCTATTTCTGCCCTCACTTGTCTACCTCCCATAATTACTCAGCATCCTTCTCAGACATGTCTCCCATGTCCATTTTGCAATGCCCTGCACAGACCGGACCTTCTCCTCTTGCCAAGTGCCAGGGATCTGTTAAGAAGAAAAAAGTCGAATTAAAGGAATCTCTTGATTCTTAATTTCCTTGGGAACATTTGCATTTAAAATAAATTTCTAATTATGATGATTTCAAGTAGTAGTACTTACATATGAGAAGTTAATATCTATTACTTAAACCTTGTTATTATTGCTTATCTCTTAGAAGTCAGACTGGCTTTGAATTTCTCAATTTCTGGCTTAATGTACTTTATATAACTTACAATGTGACTAAGTAAAAGATTGACTCTTATGATCACAAATAATGAAAACTCACCATAAAGTCATACAAAATTGATGTATCACTTTTAGGTAAGTCAGAGTACCCATGAACACTGAGGCAGACACCACCAGTTTAATTCCCTCCTTTCTTAAACCCTTAAGGTAAATCTATTCTGTAGGGCAAAATTATCAAATCCATTTTATTAACTCTTGGAATTTTGAAATTTAGTAAGATATTGACTTTATATTTCTGCATGTTAGAATGGTAAGTTCTTCTGACCATTTTAGTAGTCAAAAAAGGACTCCCGGCAAGAAGGCATTTATACAGTAGTTCTTTTTAACGAGGAGACTTCTAAGTTGCATTCACAAATCTTAAGTAATGCTATCCTAGCCCTTGAGACAAGAAAGAATGGAGGGAAAATAACAGGCTGAAGTTACCTCTATATTAGGGAAACCCTTGTGACTTCCCCCAAGATCAGAATGCCCCAACAATTTTTTTTCTCAGTGAGTTCCAAACCATAATGGCTTTCTACTTATGGACTTAAAGCCAAAAATTTATCCCAGAAATGGCCTGGAACTTTGTACTGATTTAATATTTTGAGGCCTCAAGACATTACTTGAAACTCAATTCAGAGAAAAAAGACTAATCTACAAGTGGAACACTCTTCACAGAGGGGGTATATGATAAACCTTGGTATTACTTTCTTGTCTGAATTCACTGTTAGTTTTTTTACTTCAAGGGGCTCAGAAGCTTGACTGTATACAGATAAATAAACTGCTTATTAGCTTGGTAGTGGAATAAAAAATCTCTGATAATCTTTGCAGGTCCCCACATCAAAAGGTAGAGACTGTTGAGTAAACCTTGGAACCTGGTGTAGCCCTGTAACTTTCTTCGATCAACAGAATGTAGTGGAAATAAAACTGTAAAACTTCCAAAGCATCTTTCAGCTTCCCCTTTCATGTATCTGGAACCCAGAGAGCCCCACGCTCAGAGCATGAAAAACCACCTGAGAAGAGAGGTGAGTTTTTCATTCTCTACCGTCTCCGCTGAGTCCAGATCTACCAACCTGACAGCCAGCTGACGGAGCAGATGAGTGGCTCCCCCACTTGAGCATATAAGGGAAGCCCAAGAGAAAAGTCAGTCAACTCACGACATTGGGAGCTGTCTTTAGTAGTTGACATTTGAGGCCACTAAGTTTTGGGGGGCTTGTTGTACAGCAATATGCAACAGACAGAAGCTACCTGGGAAGAAAAGTCCTTTGCCTCCCTCCACCTTCTTGTGGAATACTTCTCACTGAGGCAATTTCACCCACGAATGCAGAACACCACCAATCAAGTTGGCCAAAGTGGAAACAAAGCTGGCATCCAAGTGTCAGGACCACCAGGCAACCACAGCCTTTTCTATTCTTCATAATGGCTTGAAATTCCCTACATCAGGGGCACAGCCCACAGGGCAATGTGAAATCAAAATGTATGTGTCAGAAAGAAAGTATTACATGGGGAACAAGAAGAAGGCGAGAAGGGCAGAGCTAAGCTAACTCTTCGTCACTAATAAGTGAGCGAGGGTCAGGTTCCAGAGTAGGGAGCTTCTAATAGGGGGAGGGTCATACACCTAATGCCTGAGACACTGCAGGGCACTTTTGGATAAGGCCGGGTGCACAAAACACCGTCTGGGGAGAACGAGTTGTAAAGGGTACTAGAATACGTGGGGAATGGTGGAGGGTGAGGGTGGGCTGGGAGAGGGAAAGCAGCTAGACACCTAGGAAGGCCAACTCTCATTTCTTTGGTTAGTCTAAATACTTGTAGGAAAGAGGAGAAATGAAACGTTATTTTTTCCCACAAGAGAGGAATTTACTCACAGTGTAGCTAGAGTAAATTGGTCAAATCATTAACTTACATGGACACCACACAGGTATCAGCCATTAACAACACTCCTGCAAGGCCAATATTGAGCCACACTGAATTGCTGGAGGAGGAGGCGACCTGATACCTCTCCCAGAGTACGGCTACCTCCCTAGCAAGCAGTCACACGAGCATGACCACTGACCTCCACAAAAAAAGATAGAAGAGCTCATCCCTCCACCTCTGAATCAGGGCCAGTCTGAATCGAAGGAAGAAACCCTTCCTCCTCTTCATTAAGACTCACCATCAGGCCTTTAAAAACTGCACATCTCAGACAGAGTTTATCTTTCCCCCCACATCCAACCATTGTTCCTCTTTCCTCTTCCCACAACCTACCGTAACACACAGTCTCTGTCGCGTAGCATTTATCTGTGGAAGCTTAAATGGTTTATATACCTGCTTTCCTCCCTCACTAAGGGTGTTCTTCTTGGTAGCAAGGCCCTAGTCTTCGTAGTTTTATACCTCGAGAGCCTCGCATGGTATTTGCCACATATTCACTGGCTTTTGAAATAAGAGTAACTTGCAGACAAAAATTAGCTACTCAAATGCATGGGTAGGGACAAACGTAAACCATACTTGTAAATGATAGGTAAGCATAAGGATGGAGAGAGGTGTTTTTTTAAATGTAGCTGCTTTGAAGAGATGTTTCCAAAGCTTATTATTGAGCATGCCCTTATGTGCCTCTTCATGCCATTTTATTTCTTTCATAAATTGTAACATTACTTTTAACTACACACCAACATACCCGTTAAAGTCATACCTTCAATATTCTTCTCTTCAAGGCCATGTGTAAAACTCCGCTTCTTTATCCAGCCTGGAGTCACCCATAGTAGGCACCGTCAACAAACACCTGTGAGATGAATGGATGACTGATTTACCTTTACTGCCACCCTTCACTATCCTTTCCAATAAGAAG
Organism: Sturnira hondurensis; assembly: GCF_014824575.4. Taxonomy (NCBI): domain Eukaryota; kingdom Metazoa; phylum Chordata; class Mammalia; order Chiroptera; family Phyllostomidae; genus Sturnira; species Sturnira hondurensis. The sequence continues at coordinate 10,514,945 of NW_028077105.1, read as the reverse complement.
GCACCCCTTACTCACCTATCACTTGTGTGTGACTGATTTTAGACCTAACAGAAAAGAATAAATAAGCAAAATCAATGTCATCTTTTGCTACTGCTGTATCCTGACTGCATTGCTCCTTCTTTTCCTGTTTACCACCTTGTTTCTGATGCTTGGTTATAAATTTGAACATGAAATTGGCTTTGCTCTTTGCCATTCTAATTTTAGTTACTCTAGAGTTCCTCATTCTAGTTTAGCGCATGGCCTTGCTCTGAAGTACGTCATCTGCCCACTTCCTTACTGGATAAGCTTCCTAGCTTGATGCCCTGCAGTCTCTCTAGATCCCTCCCCTCCACCCTTCTCGGTTTTAATCAGTGTGTATTCCTCTGGAAAAGCCAGATGACCCGGGAGAAAAAGCACTGGCTTTAAATCAGACAACCTTGTTTCTAGTCCCAGCTCCAACACTTATGGGACACTTAGGGACCAGCAAGAACTTGTGGAAGATACTTGTATGAAAGGACTATTTATAATAATGCAGAGTTAAGAAAAACAGCATTTGACATGAGGCCCCCTCTTATATCTAAAGAGGCAGGAGGGTCAACAGTGAGTGGCATTGAAACCTGGTTGGGAGCTAAGCAATAGTTTTTCCATAAGCTCAGGCCAGTGACCTCACCTTTCTGGGTTCAGTTGTCTCATCTAGAAAACAATGTGTTTGGAACTTGTTCTGAGAGAACACATGCAAAAGCAACTGCAAAAGAATTACTCATTAGAATTGTCCCTCATCTAGCTTCACATTCTCCCTTTTATAGTGCTTTTATTTCTTTGTTAGTAACCCTTCAACCTAAAGCTATGACCACAGCCACTCTGTCTTCACTGCTGATTTTCTGAAGAGTTTCCTGGGATAGTAGAGAGTGGGATAAAAAGCTTCATCCAAAGATACAGACAGGAAAAAGAAAGGAATAACAGAATGAAAAGAAAAGTCCTCACTAAATGAAATCCGCATTTCTTCCTCACTCAGGATTTCTGATAACAAACGGACATGGATGGAGCAGTGCCTTCATGGGGTGCAAAAGGCTTTTTCTCTACTCTCGCTAGACATCTGCCCAGAATCCAAGATTTAGCATTTGTTCTTCCCGGTCCCAAAGTCTAAAGACATTTAGAAAGATTAAAATAGTCCTGGACCTAGTCATCAAGAATTCCTTTAATAAGTTAGACATTTCCAGAAAATTAACGCATTTCCAGGCAGACTTCTAAGCCTGAACCCATTCAATTAAACACAATTCCGTAAGCAAAAGCTGTGATGTCACATAACTAGAAATAGCTTTGATATTTACAATCACAAATCTGTCTTTCTTTTTTCTGGCTATATTGCCACTATTCTCAGAGCTGAAAGTGACTTTGGAGATAATGCAGTTGAATTCCATCATTTTTCAGATGAAGAAACCTGAAACACAATGACAAATACAGGAGAAGGATTCACTTTGATCCCTAGATTGCTAGCCTGGAGCCCTCCTTAATGTAACACACAACTTCTTTATGTTAAAGATCTACAATCAAACAAAATTTTTGAGACATTACCTTTTATAGTAAGTACTATTGGATATTCACTTTGTAAATTTGTCCAGCAATGAACTGATTTGTTAAAAAAATAAGTTATTACAAATAGGCACACCAGACAATGCTCAGCACAGTTTTATAAGTATCCCATAATTTCATCTCGGAGAAAGAACATTCTTTCTTGTTGACAGAAAGCAATCTATCATGGATATTAATTTTCTCATTTTTAATGCTATAGAACCATTTAATCATTTTTTCAAATTGCTATAATAATTCTGTCCCCTTGATTTCTCTCTCTAAAAATAGCAGTTTTTCTTCATCTACTAATTTCAATGGCTTTCGAATGCTGCTGTCTGCTGTCTGCTCTGTATTTCAGAGATGACTTCTAGCTGCTTCAGTTACACAGACCCCGCCAGCAGTACCCTGTTTGACTTACTCATGTGCCTCCAGATCTGAGTAACTGGAGAGCGGAGCATTTTCAGGATCTGCATGTCAGCTCTGTGGTATAATGACTGATGTCAGCCCAAACTTTGCCAAACATCTCTCATCACTACTAGTTATATCCCGTTCCAAACTATGGGGCTTGCTCTCTCTTCTTGGAGCACACCCCCTTTCACATATTTGCAGTATGGATTCAACAATATGACAATCATCTTCTCTTCTGAAAGTGGCACCGCTGCAATGGACAAAAATAACTCGTTACTGTTGTCCCTGCCGGGAGGGGGTGGGGGTGGTGCAGGAGACAGGAGAAGTTTCACTAACTAATCTGGATGCGTTTAATCCACTCTCTTTGTTCAAAACTATTCTATTCTTCTGGCTTGACTTTCTTAAATGCCAGGTTATCCAAACTCCCTGGGACTTGAATGTTTTCTGGAGAAAAATAACAAGCAAATGTTGACTTCTATGCTGAGTCTATGGTTTTTAACTGGCTTTAAGCTTGGGCCCTGGAAATCATTGGCAGCCACAGACTTCTGTGAGTGTTCCTTTCTTGATTTAAAAAAAAAAAAAAGTTGGGGTGGGGGTGGGGTACTATGTTGCACAAAATAGACCGTGGCACGCTTTCCATAAGCTGCTAGGATAGTTGAGGGAATGTAATGCTCAGCCAGGCAAGTAAACACACATTTAACTGCACAGTAACATAGATCAGGAAAAAGTTCTAAAGCACAGCATCAAGAGAGAAAGAATACACTCGCCGTTTATTTAATGTTTTCCTTATGTTTCCTCAGAACGGCACTTACTCCTTGACAAGCTTTTCCTGCCCACTGCATCTACTACTTTTTTTCTGGGATGGCTCAGAAACTACAGCTTCTCACTCGGTTTGTTTATCTGTTTACACTGCCGTTCCCATTCTCATCCAAACTAACATATGTCTGCAGAGCACACACAGAAAAGAACAAGTCTTTCTTCATGTTTATTTCCCTGAAATTGTTCACCAACTTGCTTTTTTACACATCCCTTTTGCAACCTCATCCCATCCAAGTGTCCCGGGTGAGAATGGCCCCCTCTGGAGTCCTTTTCAAAGGGAACCTCCCGCAGTCTTCAAACCCCTGCATTTTATGTGCAGATTCAGGATCTGAGGTATTCAGTGAGAAGGAAAGGGAAGCTGACTGTGACCAGCACAGAAAAATAAAGTAGCTTCTTTTCTGGATAAGCATGATTGGGATTGCCCTGTTATCTGTACCTTTTCTGGTTCACAGTGATAAACCCAGTCATTTACAACTGGACATTATGCAACAGATAAAGGAGGAGAGTGTGTTCCTGCTTGTGGGTGTGTAAGTGATGAATAGAAAGAGAAATATTCAAATAGGAATTCTTTAAAATAAGCCAAAAATCATAATCTTAATGGGATTATTGTGCTTGTTGTCTTCCCCATAATCTAAAACCTAAAGAAAACTATTTCCTACCTTCCAAATTCCAATACAGGCTTGCAAAGAAATAGATGATACTCAGTTAAGGAATTAGCATGGAAAGGCCAGTCTCTCAGATTCTAATTTTTAGCATGTTGACAAGAATTCATACTTTATGTTCCTTTCCTTTTGCATCCAGGGCACTTCACCTCCCTAGTCCTCACTTTTGGGTGTATAACAGCTACACCATTACAGACGTCAGAGGCACAAAACAATCTGAAACATTGCAAACTTGCAAAACGGGGTGGACACGGGCAATGACCTTTTTCTCCTGTCATTTATCAACACATAAATTGAAGGCAATCCAGGAATAGCGGTTACAAATGGGTGAAAGAGAGAGGAATGCTAATCTTATTGCTTTCCCCCAGGGCTTTAGTTTTTTTCTAAACCTAAAGTATTTAAGCATAATAATTAACAAGGTGTCTATGAATCAGGGACTTTTTCAGAGTGACCTCTCATTAGTTCGGGCTGTGTAAAACTGTGAGGCCACACAGTGTAGTCCTGCAGATATCCCATTACAACACACAGGGCAGTCTGCATTATAATCGCTTCGGAGGCTTGTGACTTTTAACTAAACACTGCTTCAGCAACTACTGGAAGCTCCTCGACTTGTGTTACTAGAGAAAGGAGCTGGGAAGCTTACCGTTGACTAATAACAGCCAGAAAAGCTGGCCCTTGGTTTCCCACCCCTGGGTGGACCAGCGAATCTTATTTTTCACTGCCATGGGGCCCCGACCTGCACAGAAGGAAACAGTAGACCCTCCTCTCCACCCTCAAGACCGGAAAAGTCTTTCCCAATGTCATTCCAAGCCCCCCAGATCAGAAACCAAATTGCACAACATCTCAAGATGAGGAGATGGAGGGTGAGGGCGCCTAGGGAGGGTAAGTAGCTAGGAATGAACTGCCTGAGGGGAGGAGGAATCTTCCAGGGCCGCAGCCAGGCTCAGTCTGGAAGAAAGCAGTAGTATAATTGAATTTCCCAAGGGATGGTCCTGAGCTCACACACCTCTGGGTCCTACCCTTTCGGGCAGGTAGCCCGTGGCCAGGCTGACCGCTCCCGGACACTGAGCTTCCTCCGGACCACCCGCCCTGCGCCTAACTGCTGCTACTTTTATTGAAAGAAAGTGAGAAAAGCAAGAGAGGAAAGGCTAAAAAAGAGGGGGGAAATCTGGGAAGTTGTCAGCAGCGAGAAACCCTCCAGCAATCTGCCAAGCAGTCAAGGGGCAAGCTGCCCAGAGTCCAGTCGTCTCGCGCCGGCGCCGGGGGTGCAGGCGCAGGGATGCAGAGGTCTGGGCAGGCGAGAGCAGGGTGCACCCATCTGGAGACCGCGGAGACCAGCGAGACTCCGCAGTAGGGCGCCCGGGTCTCTTGCCCGCCGTGAGCGCCCACTTCTCCCCGCAAAACTGTCCTTTGGAAAGCTCTGCTCTACTCGCAGTGCCTCCTCAGCTCCCCCCAGCTCCGGTCCTCCCGCCTTCTCGCAGCGTCCAGAGATGCTCTGCTGCAGACCCGGGACCCCTTAGGCGCCTCTTCCAGTCCCTCTGCCAAATCGCAACGCCTGTACTTTTCCAGCTCCCTCTTTCCCTCTTGAAATTGAAAGTTATTGAGGTCGCTCAGGGTTGTTGCTCCAGCAGTTTCCTTCTCCGCCCCCGAGCTCCCCCCGCCCCCCGCAGCCATACCCCCTCCCCCTCCCTCGCCCCGTCTTTCCCTCCCTCCCTCCCTCCCTCCTCCCCTCTGGGGTTCTCCTGGCAGCCCAGCCCTACTGGAGCGGCTCCTGCTCGCGGAAGGCAGAAGCAGCTCGGGGTCTCTCCACCTCCCCTTGGCCATGGCCGCGGTGCCGACGGCGCCCGCTCCTCTGCGCTCCCGGGGCCTCCGCCGTTGCTGCCGCCGCAGCAGCCGAAACCTCTGAGCCCCAGGGGCCGCCGCCACCAGCCCGCCTGCCCGCACGGATCCCGCCCGCGGCCGCAGCCGCCGCGCACCATGCTACCTGCGGCCGCCCCGGCGAGGCCGCGCGCTGCTCCCGGAACCCTCGCTCGCGGCGTTGACAACCACCCCTGCGGAGCCGCCGCAGCTCAGGGCTCGGACCATTTGAAAGTACAATAGTTGGTTTCCCTCTCCACCCGACCCGCTTCGTTTGCCATCCCAGCACGCCCATCGGATCTGAGTGGAGAAGTTGTCCGCTGCTTGGGTTGTCTTGCTTTCTCTCTACACGCCTAACACCTACATATATTTCTAAAACATTCAATATAATTAACAATCAAAAGAAAAAAGGAGAAAAGGAAGGGAAACATTACTGGGTTACTATGCACTTGCGACTGATTTCTTGGTTTTTTATCATTTTGAACTTTATGGAATACATCGGCAGCCAAAACGCCTCCCGGGGAAGGCGCCAGCGAAGAAGTAAGTGCAGGGGGTTTTACGCGTTTGTTCCCTTCCGCCTGGTTCACCTGTCGGGTCGTTTTGCCGGTGCGGAGTCGGCTCCCAGCTCAGCGGTCCTCCCGCCCTGCACCCCACGCCTCCGAAGGAGGTAACAGTTTAGGCTCCGGGACTGACGGTGTCTCCCACGCCTTCCTCTCCACACCCCTCTGTTACCCCGCAAACACGCGGGTGCGAGTCGGCCGGACCCGGCCCTCGTGGGTCTCTCGCCCCCTTTTAACTTCGCAGAAAAGGTTCGCAGGTTCGCAGAAAAGTTTGGTCTTTAGTTTGACGAGCTCTAGGGATTGGTGCTTTTCTTTCGAGACTCGGACACGGGCCTCGAATCCCAGGGATGCCTCTGGCCGCTGAGGAGACGCCAGCGGAAGCGCTCTTGCCATGGCGCCCCCTCACCTTGGGTCTCAGACTCGCGTGGAAAAGCCTGTCTAGGACCTCCGGGGGCGATCGGCTCCTAAAAGCCCGCAGGACAGCCAGGGAATGAGCCTGCGAACGCCCGCGCGGCCGTTTCCCCTCTCCACGCGCGAGTGGAGCAGGAGGCTCGAGAGGCACTCAGGGCGCGCGTGTTTGGGTGCTTCTGAGCTGCTCGCTGCCCCAGTGTCCGGACTGTGGGGACCTCAGAAGCCGCCGCTGAGAGCTCAGTTTCCATTTACACCCCTGCCTGTCGCGCGTGAGCGCGTTTACCTTCTCAGATCCCCTTTCAAGCAGGTCCCCTTGGGTAGACAAAAATCGAGAGTGGGTTTCCCCCTAAAGACTGAAGCTTGCCTCCTCCCTATCTCTTCCTCCGACTTCTGTTACTTGAAATATTCTGTTACTTAGGCTTGTGAAGCCTATTAAAACAGTGCTTTAGCTGGAATTATAAGCGGGCACCCCCAGAGCGCCCTCAGTCCTTGCTCGTCTACGAGAAAGGTGGCGTGTCCCTGAGGGAAGGGGACGGACGTGAGAATGTCACCTCTCAGTGCTCCAGGTTAGCCCGCCTTGCGGGCCGCCCTCCTGTCTGTGCCCGTCCCCGCAGTCCCTTTGCAAATAAGCGGAGGTGGGGGGCGACCCTAGTTTTAGCGTCAGGGGCGTTGCTGGGGAGATGAAGAAAGAAACCTTCCGCACCGAGCTCTTGGGGGCGCAGAGCGCGACGCAGTCGCCTTTGCCCTTCAGGTCTCCTGGGCCGGGGAGCAAAGACGTGTGGCGCTGCTTAACTCCGAGCGACAAGCCCTCCCAGCCACTCGGGACAGGCACTGGTGTCTCGCGGAGGACAGGGCACAAGCTGGTGTGAGATGGAGATTTAGTAAACGCTTCTTCGCCCCAGTTTGTCTCTGCCCTACCCTTGGACGTGATCCCCTGAAAGCTGCCTTTGTGCCACTCGCCTCCGGCAGACAAGGTTTGATTCACCTGAAAATTGCCTTTTAAAAATCTGGCAGGGCCAGAGCGCCAGGAGCTGAGGGCCAGCCGTTGGGATCGCGTAGCAGGGGCAGGAGGACCTAAGCTAAACATGCCAGGGCATCCGACTTAGAATTCTTGGCCTCTGAATGGTTTATATTCTTCGTAAATCCTCCAACCACCCTTTCACTCAAGCCTTGCGCTCACGCCTGGCGGCCCCCCGCCTCTTCTCTCGTGGGGTCCAGCCGTGCAATTGAGTCACAGGTCCGTGGGGAGAGGGATGTGGGGCACAAGCACAACCCCCTGTTTGCCGTCACTCTTCCAGCCCGTGGCCCACCCGGCGCCCGTATCCCATTCCCTCCTGCACCCCACTGGGAACCCTAAGGACAGGTCTAGAAGCCACACAATTGCTGGGGCGGAACAGGGACCTGAGTGTCAGTGTTTTAAGTGTCTCCGATTGAACGTTTGGGGCCCCCGTGTCTGAAGGAAGACACAGGAAGGAAAGTTGGCCATCCACTCGTCCCCACCTCCCTCAGCGAGGACAATGACGTGGGAAGCTGTCCTATGAAGCTGCCCCAAGACTACGGGATAGTGCACCCCTGGGCTGGGGCCACAGAGGAATTGCGGAGTCAAAAGGAGAACTGCTTTTCGACCTGCCTAAATGGTCTCAAGGCCAAGTCAGAGGCGCTCTCTGGTTGTGTAGCGGGAATAAGAAAGGGAGTAGGTGGAACTGGGTCGAAATTCCAATTATTGTGGGAGTGGGGCTGGGAGAGAGCTCGAGTAGCTGGGGATGCTCCTTGCTCCTTCGCACTGGAGTCTGCCTCTGCGGCTGGGTTTGCTGGAACAATCCTGGGAGAGGGGCGACCCCTTGCGTCCTCCGAGGGGACACACCAGCTTCTCTTGGCAGGTGCAGGAGGGTTTTTTGGAGAATGGGGAAGGGGTGGAGGGTAAGGAGAGAGCTGTACTGAATGTCCAGAAACTCAAGACCAAACTGCGTGTGCACATACTCATCTCTTTGGAAATCTCTCAAGAGATTCATAAAAAGAGATTTCTTTTCTCAAATAAGGACTAGAAAAGTTTTTTTTAATGGAAAATAAGGTTAATAGTCAAAGGTATTTTAGAAAGAAGCGGTCTTTCCTGTTTTTTTTTTCTCCAGAGACAACTAAATTGAATATTTAACAGTATCTCTTCTAGCCTGTCGTTAAGTAGCTTAACTTTCCTAAACTATTAGAACATTAACTAATGATCTGAGAAGTAGAAAATGGAAGTGTAAGAACTTAGTGATCTTTTGAATATTTTAGTAGAAACGTGTCTTGCGAATAAAGATATTCACTTGTAGTATTAAATATTGCCAAGTTTAAAGAGCCATGACTAATCCTTAGATAGAACAGGTAAAGCCTATCAGGCATTCCACTGTTTTCCTAAAACAACTGCTAGGCCGTTTCTCTGTTCTGTTGAAAACTAGTGATCTTGTTTCCTCTTTTTCACAAAAGAAACATTTTAAACAGGGATTTTATACTTTAAAATATAAACTGATTTATGGGTGGATACATACACAATAACTTTTTCATCTATTTGGATTCATATCTGGTTCCCAGAGATGGCTAAACTAAATTTATTCACAATCAAAATGAAATGCAATCATTATGCAGAAATTCCCAGGCAACGATATTTTCAGAGGTAAGCCTTAGGTTTAAGTGCAGGCTGCTAAATCAAGAACCTGAAACCTAGCTTTTACGGTAATCGATTTCCAACTCAGTCTTCACAACTTGGTGCAATCAGCTTCTGAATTCCAGCTTATCTGCTGATAAAGGTCATGATCAAATTTCTCATAATAATAACAACCACACACCTTACTGTGACACCACATTTTCACTTGAATTATTCATTTGTGCCCCTAAAGAGCCATTTGAACTAAAGAGATGGGCTTCGATATTCCCATTTTACAGAAAATGAACCCAAGAAACAGAGGCTAAGTAACCTATACAAAGCCATACAGCTGGTTAGTGAAACTTGTTTCCGGCTATTTATACTATGTGCTGATTCATGTGCGAGGGAAGCTGTTGGGCATGTTGAGTAACAAATCCTATGACCTCCAGACCAGTGTTTACCCAATATGTTTGGAGAATACGCTGTCCTGGTTTACTGGAAATTTTTGAAATGATATTCCTATGCATTATACATTAATGACCAATATCAAAGAGTTAAATACATAATAATACTAATAGAGCTTGTTAAATATAATACTATTTGGTTGTTCAGGAGAAACTGTGGGGTCACATCATGCCATAAGACTATTGTTAGAAGTATTACTTGCCATTATAGGATTCCTTTTCTTTGTCGCCATGTATTAATTCAGTGTTAATCGTTTAGATTTCAGTTGAATGCAAGATTTGAAAAGCCATTGCATGTGTAATAATTACAAAGTATTCATTGACTAAGCTATAAAAAATTAAATTTTTCCTAAAGATATTTGAAACAAAGGATGAAGAATACAAAGGAAATGTTTCAATAGCAATAAAAGAAAAGCTGATTTGTCAGAATATACTGCTTATCGCTCATGACATTGTTTCAGACCTTGAGCCATTCTTCGAGATTCTGAGGCACTCTCGGAGTTTACACTCCAGTCTTGGAAAATAACAAGTTAACAATAGGAGGGAAAATCTTTCGTTCTGCTATGCATTTTGTAATCGCAGTTTTGAATGAAAGTATGGTTTGGATATTGGCTACAATGCGTTTTATCACCTGTCTCCGTTTGTTACCAGTCTACTTTGTATCTGAAAGAAACATTGTTTAATAGATGGAGACACGCATAAAATTTGCTGGAGAAAGTATATTCGGCAACATATCGGGTGAAATCAAAGCCACGTAGTAAAACTATTAGACAGTAAGAGCAACATCTAAATATAAGAAAAAAACACTATTTTTTAATTCTACTTTAAGCATCATTAGACTATGAGAATTGTTTCTTAAAATACCCTTTCTTATACTATTTTAATTCTTTTATACTTCAATAGAAGGATTTCACCAAGAACATTAAGAATGATCTTTTTTAATCCTCACCCAGGGATATGTTTATTGATGAGAAAGAGAGAGACAGAGAGAGAGAGAAAGAGAGAAGGAGCCATCAATATGAGAAACATCAATGTAAGAGAGAAACATCAATCGGGTTGCCTCCTATAAGCACCCAACTGGGATCAAACTGGCAACCTAGGTATGTACCCTGACCAGGAAGCAAACCTGCAACACTTTGATGATGCTCTAACCAACTTAGCCACCAGGCCAGGGCAAGAATGATAATTTTTAAATATTGTCTTTCTAGTCCCAAGTTATTCTCTGTAAAGTACTTGATAATATAAGAATGAGTGTGAAATTGAGTTCAAGTCATCATTTCAATAGTACTTAAGCATGAAATACGAACAGTATTTCAACTTGTAAGTAGATAAGTTTTGCTAAGTCATTTCTCTATTAACTATTTTCCTGACATCTAATATTCTAAAAATTAAGTCCTCGGAAAGCTATGAATGGAAATTACAACATGTAGTTAAATTTGATATTCAAATAATTTCGGGGAGACCCTTGTCACACTACTATAAAATAAATGTGTTAGTCATCTGATCATTTTAGACTATTTGAATCTGAACAAAGATCTTCAGATTGCTACTAAAGGTCTAAAATATTCTAAAATTAAATGGTTAATCTTTTTAATGGAATAGTTTCCGATTCTGTGTAATGCTGATAGAATACTATGTTGAGTTGTCTGACCGCATTTGGGTTAAAACCAAATGATGTCCCTGCAGTTATTAGAAAGAACTATCAAAAAACATAACTATTCTATCTATAGTGGCTTACTCAGTCACCTTTCCCCTCCTTACCTCTATCCAAATGTTTCACTTTGGATATTGTGTTAAGCTCTTTTCCCACTTCCTTGCTATTTACTCCCCTAACCCCCACCCCAAAATCCTTTTCCAAGCAGTGAATTCTTGAAATGCCATCAGACTAGGGATTGTGTTTCATGAAATGTAAGAATCAACTTTGGTTACCGTTAGGAAAACATCACTCAGTTTTGAGAGCATGGTAAGGCTCATGCAAGACAGTGTGTTGAAACTATGTTTTACTTGGTTGGGACTATTTCTTCTCTGAACAACGCATTGTACACTGACATTCTTTTAAGAATGCTCATTTGAGGAAAAGTGTTGAATCATAAATTACATAGATTTGGGGGGGCCTTACTTTGATTTGAGGAATAATGTAGGATTGTAAAATTTTCTTCTTAAGTTACAAAGGGATTAGAGTATCTTAAAATTTACAGTCTGATGAACAACTTAGTAAATTTGAAGCACTTTGCAATTATACCTTACCAAAATTATATAAAGTACAAAATATACATCTGCAGAAGACAATGACTGTTTTTCTAGATATTCGATTCTGCCCATCAGATCTCTCCATTAAGGAAGGTTACTAGCACTCTGATTAAAGTACTCATCCAGCAGTTCTGAAAGGAATGGAATGCTCCACTGCCAAGACCTGGGGCAATGCTGCGAATGTTTACCATCTAGTGCCACTGAGTGTGAAGGAAGATCCCATTTTCTGCTCCCAAGGTGTTTCGACAATGTGAAAGTTTTAAGCAAATCACCCGAATTCTTTTTATATGTAAACAATTTGAATGATTTTAAAAATGCATTTCTAAAATCATGGTTACAGGTGACTCTTTCCAGATAAGAGCATTTCTGCCTTAGTTGTAATCTTGGCAAGGGACTTAGTTACCATCTGCTGTCGCTGAAATTCTTCTGGAAGTTTTTCAGAGAAAACTGGTAGTGAAGGATACGAATGCCCAATTAAATGTGTATTTTATAGCTTTTAACTGTTTTTATGTCTCGTGCAAGAATCAAATCCACTATTCAAAACTCTGCCTTATCAAGGTTCTATATGACCTTCAAGAATTTGGTGACTTGCACCATAAGTTCATGTATAGACTGAGACCTGAGCAGCCACTGGGGGAGAATCCCCAGTTTTTGTCGAGAGAAGTATACTAAGTAGAAGGCTGCCAGATCCCACACGGCTACTGATACCTGATAACCCAGTCAAGTCCCTTTAGCACAGTAGGTGCAGGTCCTCATCTGTGAAATGTGAGATGGTTGATTCCTATGGTCTCTTCAACTTTCTATCTTTTGGTATGCAAATAGAAGTCATGACTACGGAGCTGAACAGTCCTTCTGAACTTCATTGTCTTACTCAACTAAGTTTAGCAGGTAAAGATTAAGAAAGAAAAGAAATACAAGTATTATTTATTATAAGTAAACTCATCAAATAAAAAGTAGTTAGTAGGTAACTTATTAAAGTTACCTATTAATTAGGTAACTAAGAAAAGTTATCAAATTAATTCAGTACATACTGAATTAATTATATTCCCATCCTTCCCAATTTCTAGTGCCTGAAAACTTTAGCCCCGTAGCCATCCCATCAGTCAGTGTACTCAGTACAGGGCCGTCTTGTCCTTGGGCCTAGGGTCACAGGTTTGGAACACCAGCTAGAGGGACGCTGCAGAACTCCCCTACTGTGACAGGTTTCCAGAAGTGGCCTGTGCTAGGAGGAAAGTGACCATTGCAATGGCCCAGGTTTCCGGTAACAAGGCCCCGTGCTACAATAATTACTGATTGAGCAAGAGAGCACATACGGCACGTAATCTACGTGAGCAGATCTGTTGGTCTTGGCAACAAACTGGATACTAAGTGAAGCGAGGAAGAGTGCCATATTTGGTGCCAAACTTTGGAGTATAAAGTCTCGGGTCTAGGCGAATGGAAGAGCGATGGTGATAAATGTAAAGACGGAAAGGAAGGAGAAGCGTATTTGGTAAGAAATGTGTTTTCCTTTTGCATTCACTCTACTTTGAGGGTCAGCAGGGTACTTAATAACTCCAAATCAAAGTTTCAGAGAGTGTCAGTGGGTGAAGATCAGTGTTTTCGAGTCGCTCACGGAAAGGGGGTAGTTGAATATATGATACAAAATCCAGTGGTGCCTTGTTTGTGATTCACAGTGCTTGCAGTGCTGATGCTGAAAGGAACCCTTACTGGTAGCATCAAAATAAGATTAACTATTTTAAGTTACTTGGTCTATTGTAAAGAGTCTAACATAATTTTTTCAACTGTGATTTCTCACTTTTATGTACAGTACTCTCTGTATTATATGAGAATGGTCACTGACATGGTGAGATGCGATTTTAACTTGCCAAATCTCTGGAATCACCTGTGGGACTACATTACTTTTCCACAGATCTTAGGAAACTTGAAAACTTTATGGTAAAGAAAGATAAGTTTCCTTAAGATGTAAACATGACTTTTTACATCATTCTAGTTAAGTCTAGCATCTACTTAGACCAGTGGCATTCTACTTTCAAGATCATTTCTCCACAAAGTGTGCTCTCTTAAAATAAGAGAATTTCAGGATCAGATGAAACTGGAAGGCATCCAGTTCATCTATACAGTGCGTGGATTACCTCTGCACCATCCCCAAGGAGTAACTGTCCAGCCCTAGTAACAACTCTGCCTCCTCCGTCCTTCCCGTTCAATTCGAACCTTCTGTATCAGAAGCAGGTTCTATTTTCTAGGGTGTCTATCCTCCTAGTTCTCTTCTGAGACCTTGGCATAAGCATGGGATTGGATTTAGTTACATTAAAACATATTTCTAAAATTAATACACAATACTGCAATGCACCATATTCACTCCCAAAAATTGTCCTCAGAAAACTAGCTGGTAAGCATATTTATAATTATACCCCAATACAAAGCACATTCCTGGGAGTAAGTGGTAAAGCAGCCCCCATTTTACAACCACATGACACAAACCACCACCACACAATATAAAATAACAGAATTTGTGAGCTGCTTATTTTAGAACACTGTTTTCTTAACATATGCTCGACAAGTCGGTAAGAAAACCAGCAGCTAGTTTCTCATGACTATGTTCTCCTCTCAAAGGGAATTCACAGATGTGAACACAGTCATCCCGGCAGAGGCTGTCATATAAGGACAAGACTTGCAGTCACGTTTCGCTAATAGGAAAGAGGCAACATGTTGAGCCACGGCATGTACATGCTTCATGGCAACCTGCAGCTTCCTCGTTCTCAGAGCCACTGTTGTCTTTATACACATTTATCTTAATATGCATTCATCTTTACTTTTTGAAGTGAGTGTTGTGATAATAGTTATTATTTAAATACCTGCTGGGCTTTAACCATCTGTGAGTGCTGGACCCTGTACTCATAGCTTTTGCTAATATTATCTCAGGTAGTTCTCACACTGACCCTGTAAGGAAGGTGCTGATAGTCCCATATTATATTAGTTGCTTCAGATCAGTCAGTGAAGATTTGGTGGGACTTGAACCCAGGTCTGACTCCAAGGCCCATGCCTTTCCTTGGTTCCTTCTTGTCACCTCAGTTATTGGGATTGGGATCGAAGGCAATCGTGGAAACATCTTTCCGAAGTCTGTCCTACTTCTTTCCCCCCTTACTCTCTCTTTGCGCGTTATTCCTTCCTCCCCATTTAACTAACCACAATTCTCTTTCAAACATTTACTATAGAAGTTGCTTCTGGTATTCTGATATTCTCTCTCACACCTCTTTCTTTTCTTTACTCTTTTTGTCTCTTTTTTTAAAGCCTGTCCTATTGATTGATAGTTTTATAAACATAGAGTGGCTGATATCTTTAATTGGAAAAAATAAAATAGCACAGTTTATATGAAATGCTCTAAGATTCTTCTTCCCACTTACGGTGTACATGTCCAAGAGAAGATTAACTTAGGCATGAAGATGTGGGCGAAGTCTATAATTTTGCAGTTAAATATCAAAATCTTTCTATGTAATTTACAACCACAATAGATATTTCACTGGCTAGTTTTTGTTATCCAGAAAAGTTATCTTTATGGTGCTTCATAAAATCTGTTATTTATATTACGTTTACCATGAACATTAACAGTGATCTCCACTCTAGATTCTTGTTTTATGGGCCTTTGTACAGCAATTTTCAGCCCTGATTTCAAATTAAAATCACGCGGGGATCTTTTTTTAAAAGGCAAACCAATGCCGGAATCTACCCTCAACCAAAAGAAACAATTGCCGGCGCTGGGGCCTGGATATCTGTATTTTCAAAAGTAATCCTGGTGACTCCAACGTGCAGCCAGGGCTGAGAACTACGGCTGGATCCTCAATTCGAGAATAACTATTACTGCGGGGCAGTCGTTGAAAACACTGCCAGTTCATGACGGTTAGATAGACGAAACAGACTTCTGTAGTCTGTGATAGATGAGATTTTAGATCATTTGAACAGATAGTTTAAAATATAAAGCAGCTCATTTGTCCATCCAGTGTAGTTAAATTTGTGACGCTGACTAGTGCAGACGAGAAGACCGAGCGGGTAGAGAATCCTCTTCCGCCAAAGAGTCTAAGAGAGCGAAGCCCCGCCCCCCCCCCCCCCCCCCCCCCCCCCCCC